>NC_136659.1:16205487-17486320 GCF_903797595.1 Erithacus rubecula
TGCCCACCCAGGCTTTTCAAACCATTGCTCTGCACGTTTTCTATTTAAAAGGGGCTGTGCCAGTGAAAAATCAGAGATGGCTGAAATGTTTTTACTGGAAGAGTATCCTTTATTCCTCAAAATGTTTCACAGTAGCATTTCCCACTTCGCCGATGTTTTCTGACAGGAGCAAGACTGGAATACGCTATCGGTGGAGTACTGCAATATGTAATCAGGGCTGGTATGTATATGTAATGTTCTAAATGACAAGTACTGAAATAAAATGCTGGTATTGAAGCGAAAGGGCTGCAGCATTGTAAGATGTGATATAGCAGTTCCAAATCAATATGCCTTTTAATGTGGGAAATTTCAATTTTTTTGTCTTGCCAGAAGAGTGCTTTTTTTAATGCCAGAGTGTTGCTTGGACCTGTAATTCATGCTCTTCAGCTCTGCCCTTTCCCGGGCGTTTAGCATCGTTAATTGTAACAAAGGGAAGTAATTAACCCTCTTCACTCGAACATTGGGAACAAAGGAACGGCCATAAACTGGATCATGGCTAAGCCAGACCAAATGAGCTTTTTCATCTCGGCCAGGGCTAAAGGCTGGGGGGTGATGCAGTCTCTTTGCTGTGAGCTAGTTAACGCTCAGGAACGAAATGGCACCAGCCATCAGGACATAACAGGTCACCTCTCAGATAAAGACTGATGGAAAACCCAACTGAGCCGGGCTTGAATTCCGTAAGTAGCCCTGAGGGCCGGGCGCCCCAGAGCCAGAGGTTGCTTGTAATAGCAGAGAGGATCTCATTACCCACGCTGTCTTGTGTGCACATTCTCTCTCCCCCAGATATAGATGTGCTGTAACACGCACTCTTGTCTGTCTCGTTCAATTAGGAGAAGGTCATAATGGCTTGCTTACTATATTTAGAATATTTAAGTCAGTAGAGGTAAATATACAGCATGGCTGAAAGATAATGATTTCAGGAGGGCCTGATTTATAAGTCAACTCATCAACCCACGAAGTACCTATCTTTTGGAACAGCACTGTTGTTACCCTTTATTTTTTTTCCTAGATGTAATTCTAATAGCAACTTGTATGTTCCCACCAGGACAATGCTTTACTTACCTGTTTCCTTTTTGTATATAGTATATCCACAATGTACTGTAAAGTATATTTGAAAATAAATGGATTTGAAAGTCAGTTTGAACCACGACTTTTCTTTGGCTATCATTTAGACAATATTCTCAAATTATATACTTTAAAATTCTTACTTATGAAAGTGTACCCAGCATGTGAAGTTAGTTCTCCATCCAAATTCAAGTACTTCTTTGACAATTTGGCAACATTTTTAAGAGCTTGCTGAGACCTTGGGAAGAGTAAAAGGAGTGGTGAGTGGGGTTTTTTTGACACATTAATTTTAGATCTTGCTGAGAATATTTGCTAATATGCCTTAACAAAGAACTCCAGCCTTTACTGATGGGCATGTGCAACTTCTGCAAACCTAAATATCATGCTATTATGTCATCTTTCCCAATTGGCTATAATGGACCATTAGGGAAATTGATAGCACCACCTATTGGTGCTGTTAGAACCTGCAGCTCATCATAGTATTTTGCATAATTAAAAAAACCAAAACAACAAACAAGAAAAAATTTAAATGCACAATTTCTGCTCTTTTCCTAATTTACCAATGAAGCAGGCAAGTGTGCAAGTCATCTCAGTTATTCAGATAAACAGGGAATGTTGCCTACAAATATTATTCAATAAATTTAAAGAACATTTTTGGCAACTTTGTTGGGAGACAGGAATATGTGCTTGTACAAGACCCACTCACTGTGTGGCACATAAACAGGTGGTCTGGAGGATAGGATGGTAGTGAGTCAACAGCAAAAGCACTGTGAAAATACAGGGTCCATGGGAATCTTTCCTTGCAAAAAGTGCTTTGGAGATCTGCACTCCCCCTTGCACAGAGGGTGATGAAGTTGCTCCAAACCAGGCAGTGCAAGCCCCAGCCCTGCCAGGGCTGTGTGTGACAGCTGCTGGGTTTGTGTGGGTCCTGCTGAAATCAATTGCTCTAGTTGCAGCTGCAGATCACATTGCAAGACCAGGGCACTGCATGTCAGATTTATGGGCCTATTTCTTTCAACCTCATTTTTGTATCCTTTCTCTGCTACCCTCCAGCAGACCTATTTTACTTGTTTCCCAAACCCCCTTTTCTTGCACAATACAAAAAGATCTGGTAAAAAAATAACTCCTAGCAGTTCAACAATTCTTAACCCAAATCTCACATAGCACATGTGAATTTAACTCTTTGCTATCTTCTGCTGTGTTCAGAATGCCACAGCCAAAGTCTGGGAGTGAAGGCAGAGAAATACAGGTACTTGCATGTCACACAGGCTACTTGTAAAACCTCAAGGCAAAATACTTTGGGGAAGAATGGATCTATGCCTGGAATGGATTTCTTAAGGCCAAACCTTGGTTTAATTCAGGTGTTTGCTATCTCACAAGATGTACCCATAGTGCTGCTTCTATCAGGCTCAGCTGGGGTTGGAGGGTGACAGGTGCAGAGACTGTGCCCAAGATCTAGAGGAATTCTTTGTCTTTGCCCCATTGTAACTGTGCTCTTGTCATGTGTGTGTTAGGATCTAATCCATTGCTCTATATCTATTGTTTTCTGTGGTACAGAATTCCTTTTGGGTAGTCTTCTCCAGTGTCAAGCAGCTTATTGTGTGTGTTGTTTATTCATCATGAGGGCTCCCCAGAACATGGATTTTTTTACCTCAAGCTAATAAAAAAGTTAGTGAGAAAATCTTGTTGGGAACTGAGGCTAATGTTACATTTTGCTTAGAAAAATTGCCATACCTGTGTCATCTGACAGACCTTTAAATAATCCATGCTTGTCATTCATTTGAGATTTTCTTGCATACTTAGCCCAAATCCATCCAGGGTTGCTCTGGGTTAATATTTTAATTTCTCTCCTGTTCTATTCTATTATACAAAGTCATAAAACACCTAAATTAATAGATACAACTTTTCTTCAGCGTGTTTGGTATAATGTAGTTCTCTACAACTTCTATGCACAATCTATGAGCACAGAGTGGCAGGATACCCTCACTGTTTTCTTCCTTTTATGTTTTTTGTAGGTGGTATTATTATTATTATTATTATTATTACTATTATTTATTTTGTACATATGTAATGTCAAAGACTAGATCAAGATGATATCCTGCCATCGGGTGTCCAGCAACTCACTCAGATTCTTAAAGAAAAATATTTTATTTTCTTTCCTGGTTCTGTAAATGTTCATGAATACAAATGACAAATGCAAATGGTATAGGGACAGTGGTATTAGAAATTGAAATGTCCATTGTGTATTTTGAACAAATATATTCATTATGCTAGAAATGCATGATGACTGAGCAGTGGTCCCTGTTGGTCTATGGTGGCTACAGTTGATGGATACAGATTATTAAATTTTATTTTAATAGCAGGTAGTGACAAAGTGTCTCAGTGCTTAACAATGCATCCTAGTATCTGCTATACAAACACATGCAAACACATTTCTGTAACAGTAAAATCCTATTGTGTCTCTTAGGTTGCAGAAGCAGCTGATAACTGAGTCCACAGGCACCTAAAGGTGTATAAAATTAAGAGAACTGAACAAATTTTTAAATAAGTGATCCAAAATGTGCTTCCTCACTAAGTCAAGGTGGTCAGCACACCCAGGTCTCTGGACCAGGCAGGTTCAATGGGTGAAAGACTCTCCCTGTGCTGCCCCTGGGGTTTGCCATCAGCTGGGAAGGCAGCTCTGTGCCAGCCCAGAGCCCCAGCAGACATTCCCACAGCCACCAGGACTGCCCTGTGTCCTCAGCACTGCTGTGAGCCAAGGACAAGCTGCTGGGGCTGTTTCTGGCCAAATCCTGCCAGCACGACTGCCCTCTGCTCTAGATCCATTAGCCTCTCAGCACATCTGGCCAGATGTGTGCTGCTTACCAGCCTGAACAAGGCAGGGAAGAGTTGTCCAAAATGCTTGCTAAGGGTAGCTCTTATTCTCAAATGCCATAAACCATGGGCTGCTTGCAATGAGTGGCAAATCTGTCACTGCTCTTAGGTAATGAGAAGCAGAAGACACCAGCTGTGAAGGGTGCTGGGCCAAGGAGTGAGAGCCCTGTGAACCCACCCGGGGCTGTGTGGCCCAGTCAGTGTGTGGGGCTGGAGCTGTGCTGCTCACCAGCTTAGCCAAGGGGGCTGGTGGGGGTGGAATGGGGCTTTTGTTGTCTCTGAAACCTTCTGCAGTCTCACTTTTTGAAGCCAGCAAAAGAGAAGTGAAGGGCTTGTGGGGAGAGGATTTGCAAGGTATGGAAACACTGTGTTGATGATTTGACAATAAATGTTCTTCAATTACAGCTTCTCCCACTCCTCTGACCTTCTGGCCCCAGGGCTCATTATGAACAAGGTCTGAGCTGCTCTGAGTGTGAAGGGCTGAGTTTGACTCAGCTGTGCTCTGGCAAACTCCCACTGCCTTCAGGACAAGCTTCATTTAATATAAGGACTAAAATCCTTGGGGTTTGGCCTTAGGAGAGTAGCAAATGCAATCAGCTTCTTTGGTCTGACAGAATGAATAAAGAAAGGCTTGGCATCAGCAGAGATTATGAGGGCAGATCTGGATTGTATTATGGGTTCCCAATTCGTGGTAACCACTTGTGAAAGAGATGTGGGCATCATCCTGGAAGCACAGTGAAGGGCTCCCCTCCTCATCCTGCAGTGCTTAAAAGTCAAATGAATGGTATCCATCAGGAGAGTGAAATAAAAGTGAGACTATTAGAATGACATTATTAAAAAGAAACTTATTTTTCCTGAAGTTCTTATTATTCTGACTCAGAAAGGAAATAGCAGGAATTTCAGAGCTTATATTGGGATGATGGAAATTTGTGGAGATGTGGAAAGACTTCTGAATGAGGAGAGAGTTAAAGATTAGTACTATTCAATTTAGCTGAAGATAAACAAGAAGAGACATGACTGAGGTGCAGAGGGTAACAGATGCTATTGAGAAGGTAAATCGAGGACCACTTTGCCTCTTCTCATGACACCTAGGTAAAACAATTGATTAAATGGATGAAATGCACATTTCAGCCAAAAAGGAAAATATTTGAACCCATCTTACAAGACTTATTGCAATCAGCTGCAGTCCAAGCCAAGTAGTCAGTGAGTCCTGAAAAACAGCTGCAGCATTTACTGTCTTTCCTGTGTTACCTTAGACATTGTGCACATGGCTTTAGGGGCAGCCAAGCTCTCAGGCTTCAGGGTCTCACAAAAAGAATAATCCAGAGGCTCTAGGAAATGTCTCCTACATATATTAATTCTGTTTGCCTGCCTTGGAATTCTTGCACTGACTCTAAAAACCTGAAGTTTTGGTAGGAGACCCTCTAAGCATTGTTAGACAGACCTTATTTTGAGCTGGTGTGGCAACTGCCTTTATAGAAATTTGGTTTATGAAGTAAGTTGTACTGCTTTTACAATATATGCCATATCTAGGTTTGACTCAGAGAAGTACCAACAGAGTGTTGCATTATTCCTGGAGAGATGAGATCAGTGAAGCTCTCTACCAGCCCTGGCCACACCTCACTGCTGCCTACTTTTTTCCCTAGCATTTTTCAGGAGAACAGCTATTCTCTGAAATTTGTATCTGCCTTGGGATTGGCACGAAAAAATGCAAAGGAGAGGTGGGCTGGAGGGACACCCACTAAGCCCTTTTTGGTTTGAGTATCTTGTGTCTCAGGAATTTATATGGCATGGCTCTGTCCCTTGGGTGAACTGTAATGAATGGTTTAAGCTCACACACTCAGTTTTGTAATTACAATAGGTTAAGAGAAGGTAGGAGTAATGCTGCTCAGCTAATGAGCAGTAACTTGTTTAGGCACAGAAATTCAGTCTCTGTACACCACATTCTGTCCTAGCAGGGTTTTCCATGTGAGTAAAACTTAAAGAAACTTAATTAGTTAAGGTGTGAGCAGAAATTTTTCTTGTTCTTTTTCACTATGTTGGGGCTCATCCACACTGTCTCTTCTTTCATCCAGCATGAAATAAGGCAAGTCCATAGACCTGATTTTGATCACCTGGGCATTATTGGGGTGAATAGCAAACACAGCTGGAAATATTTTAGTTAAGATGACCAGTCATTAAGGGATAGGTCTTTGGAAAAGAACCACAATATGATGAAACAGCTGATTATAGACATAGCTCTGAAAGCTGCATGCAGGAACCATGAGTGGGTAGTCACTTGTTTCTTTGTCTTTTGCAGGAAAGAGTCAGAATCACCTGCTAAACTCTTTTCAGATGCAACTACTCAGGTGGGCTAATTTAAGGGTAAGGAGCTTAAACAGCTTTTTTTTTTTTTCCTCCTTCCTCTTTCTTTTCAACCTCCTCTCTGAACACTACAGAACATAGTTTGTCTCCATGAAGTTACTATTTTATGGCTTGCACAAGAACCTGGTGTGCAGAGGGTTAACACTGCACTGCTGAACTGTGGTAAGCACCAAAGTTTATCTTTTCACTTCTCTTTAGTTGAGCACTTCTAGGAGATACACTGCATATTATGTGGTTATATGGTAAATGTAAGTTTTCAAGCTATATGTGCAGAAAGAAATGCCAGAGAATGAATTCCTGAAAAGTTATCAGTATTAAGAGAGATTTGTCAGAACTTACTGAAAATCTAATCTATTGTGTCCCAGTGAAAAAATAATGGGGAAATTTTATTAAAGTTGTGTTGGTGGGGATTCCACTCTTGTTTCTGTGATGAGCAGCAGAATTGGCAGTGTCTCTGTGCTGGGGCTGTGGGTGAGCTGGTGGTGGTCTGGCAGAGCTCTGGGCTTGGGGTTTTTGGCATTGCTGTGGTTCAGAGCCTTGGCTTTCCCTTGGCCTTTTGTTTAACAGATGACAGGTTTGCCCTTTACCTACCCCAGCTCTCGATTCCCAAGTGAAAAACAAAATCCACAGCAAACTCTGAAGAGTTTCAAGTGAACCTTCCCTTGTTTCTGCAGAAGGTTCCCTATGTGAAAATGTCACTGCTTTGTGTGTGCTGCAGCTGGAGGGTCTTTGGGGCTGCACTGGGCTCCTCAAGACTCTCTGACGGAATTTGGCTGGAGTGATGCTCCAAACAATTTTCTAAAAAGGCTCAAAACCAATTAATTTGTTTTTCTTAAGCATTTATTTCTTTCATTTGGGCCCATGCTCTCAGCAGGCTTGCAGTGAAAAACCAGATTTGCAAACAGATTGGTACTTTTTTGCAAGCTGGTGTTGCAATTGAAGCAGGGACCTCCTGAAAACTGGGTCCTACAACCCACAGTATTTATTGCTGCTCTCTGTCTGTAGTGAACTGGGAATGAGAGGGCAGAAATAGTGGGGATCAATACAGTTTGGGCTTTTATGTGTAAGGATGCTGTGTTGGAGTGGCAATAGGATTGGTAGGTGTCAGCTTTAGGCCACACCTGCAACACTGCATGAAATCCTGGGAGCAGCATCCTTTTGAAAATATTGACAAACTGTTGAGAAAGTGAGAGGAGCAACCAAGCAATCAGAGCAGAAGGGATCAAATGATGAGAAAGGATTAAAAAAAAGCTAAGTGCCATATCTATGGCTTTGCTAGAGGATGATTGATGGGAAACATAGATAAGTTTGAAAGGAGCCTGAATTAAAAAAAAAAAAAAAGGAGTGAGCGAATAGTTGGGACAGTACAAGAGGGTATAACTAAGAATGATGGGGTGAAATTAAGCAAGAGAAAATTTAAGGTGAATCTTAGGAAGAAAATCATTACTGAAATATATTAGGCTGCTGAGCAACTATCCATGGGGAGCAGTGCAAACTGCTGCCTGTATATTGTTTAGCCTGGGCAAAATGTTGTCAGGCATGCAGCCAAGGAAGCTGCAGGAGCAGGAAACTGAAGCACACGTGCTTTTACCAGTGCTTTTAGGTTTTATGTGCATCATTTACAGGTGTAATTTGATTAAAACTATTGCAACAAAGCATCTTTCACCACTTTGAAACTGGTGAAAGCAAACTTGTAAGGTTATGACCCTCTGGTGCTCTTGGCACCAACTTTGTTGGGTTATCTTAAATGAGCAAAGCAGCTAATAGGTTATTTATTACAGGTTATATATAGGTTATTTATTATGCTAAAAGGTTATTTATTACAGAGCACATCAGTCCCAAAAGGAAACAGAAAAGTGATGGCAAAAAGCAATTGCAAATGGCAAGAAGCACCAACTCTCCCCCAATACATATTCTTAAATAGAACCTTCCCAACAAGCTAAGACACAAACTCATGCCTTAACCTGTTAGAATTCTAGTTTCTTAACATGCCAGGTTAAGTATAAACTATGCACAGCACCTATCTTGTTCTATCTGAAAAATGTAAGCAATATTCTTACTATAGCTCTATTATGTCTATGTACTGTCTACAGCCATGGTCCTGGAGCCTCCCCTGAAAGCATCAGCATGTTTTTCAACCTTCACTAGAACTCACACTTCTGCTTTGGCATCTGAACCTTTCACTTACTAAAAGCATTAGAGCCCATACTAAAACTTACTGACTTAGTTACTTATCCTAAAACTTAAACTTACACTAAAACTTAAACTTGTGTGAGTGGCTTAATATACTTCAATCCATTCATCTTGTCCTTCATGAGAGCTCCTAATTGAAGGAGGGCTTTGAGTGCAGGAAATTTGCACTTTTTGCTAAGAAAATCCTCAGTTTTGTGGAAAACTTCATTTCTTGGGTTGGAGAGTGGAAAGAATAAACCCAAATAGTCTGTGGGCCAGCCCCTGCTGGGAGCAGTGAAACTTGAGTTTCATTCCCTGCTTTGGTGATTTCTTTGGGTGTGTAAGGCTCCTGTTTGCATTTTGTACATGATTTGCATCTTCTGGGTCTGCTGTGACCTTGGGGTATAAACAGAGGAAAAACTTTTTTGTGCATCACAAACAACAATAGGAAGGGACAGGCTGTAGGTTTGTCAAGATTGTCAGGACCTGTCTGGAAACAAACTACTTAGGGACATGTCAAAAATGAGTGTTGAACCAGGGAAAGACATCTGAGGATTTTGGATGGCTTTGGAGATAGCTGGCAGCTTGATGGCAATATGAGGACTTCAGCTTTCTTAAAGGTGAGGTAAATAAGCATTTGGTGAAAACACAAAGCCACCAGGGTCTGGGTGGCCAGAATTCCTGCTGGTGATGAGATGACATATTTGCCATGTAGGGCTTCTGCAGCCCTCACTTGGCATTTGTGAGGGAGAAAGATAGAAAATAAGCCTTAAAGGAAGAAATCCAGCTGTTTACCTCTCTTTGCTCCACAAGGTTTCTTACTGTTTTCAGAGTTCTGGCTCTGTTTTATAACAATTTGAAATAGGTTTTTTTATTTTTTTTTATTTTTATTTTTTTTTTTCCTGTATTGCTGCCCTTTGCCTTTTATTCTGTATATTCCTACTCCCTATCTAAAGAAATTCTGACTAAATTCCTTGAGGGTCTGACCCTTCCCTTAGCTTTAGTTTATGCTCCCTTGTTCTTGTGTTTGACATAAGCTCAAATAGCCTTGTAAAATCTCATTTCTCTTCCCTTCAGGATTGTATATTCTTCTATGAAGGATTTTCCCCACCCTCCTCTATCCTGCCTCTTCTAGAAAAGTGCTTCTATTTTGGTAACTCTATTTTGTTCAGTTAATTGTTAGAGTTCTGGATTCTTCTGTCACTCAATCCATTACATGTTATTGTTCTACACTGAGTTTTACTTCTAATATAAGCATTTTGTTTCCTTTATCTAGCAGTCCATATTATTTGCTTTACATTCTCCTAATTTTTCTCTTCAACAGTTCAGTACAGGGCTTAGCAAACTGTAGGCTGGTTGTATCACATTTTCTTTTCAGAAAGGTGTGTTCTGGTCTAGGTTTGTTGCTGCTCAACATGGAAGATGTAGTGTGCTGAATTCAGCACAATGATTTTATACAAAATCCTGAGTTAAAAAAACCATACATAGAAATGGGAAACTAAATTTTGTAAAATCTATTAGACTCTATGTTTTGTCAATAATTATAATTTTGAGATCATACATTAAACTAGCACTGCAACCTGTCCTACTGTCTGTAATATACTACAAATTAAAATAAAGACCTGTTTTAAAAATAAACAGTGCTAAGTAGAACACTGTAGAATCCAGATGAACATGCTGCTGCAGATAGCTTAAAATGAAGAAGAATTTGGTAAGAAGAGAGCTGATTAGGAAGGGAATGAAAATTCACAGTGAAATGTATTTGCTAGTCATACAAGGGAGCTGAAGGCTCCTGCAACACTTCTTAAACAGCTCATGCTGCTTTTTAGAACACAATTTTCCAGTTTCTTTTCCCTGGAGTGTGCCATTAGCTTTGGTCTTCCATTAACTTCCTTGGTAACTTCTTAAAAGAACTCTCTAGAGATGAACATGTCTCTGGAGGACAAATACCAGCTTGAAGAAATTGAACAAATGAGTGGTTTTAGTGTGAAGCAATTTTGCTGTTTGTCTTTTTTATTTTAACTTCAGTCAGGGAATAGAAAATCTGCTACCTTATGTTTTCTGAAATATGGAACAGATATCAATCTCAAAATCTCATTATTAGTTTACATGCTGCACCAACCAGGAATTGAAAGAAACCAATTATAAGCTCTATCAGCCTTAGTATTTGAGATGGATGCTATTTCTAAAATAGGATCTTTTATTCTGCAATTCTGACTGTGAACTTTACATGCTTCCTAGCCTTTGAGCTGTCTACAGAATTTTCTCAAAATTAAGTGCAAATTTCAGCACAGGCTTTTTTTCCAGACATGTATATCTCCAGGAATAAACTTTACAAATAATGTATAAATAATAATGTATATATATATATATATATATATATAGTTCAGGGCTCTTCAGGACCTGTAGGCTCAGAGTTGGTGTCAGGCTGGAATCAGGACTCAGATAAGGAAACTTCCCAGCAGTGGCACCACATTTAGGGACACCCCAGGAGATAACAGTGAAGTCCCCTTGCTCTCTCCAGATCCCAAGTTATAAGAAATAAAGGCAGATGGCCAAGTATTGTGAATGCTGCTTTGCTTCCTGGCTTTTGTTTTTATGGTATGATGGCATGAGGATGGATCAGGGTGTCAGACAGCATAGGGTCTGCCAAAAAATCCTGTCCTTGGTAGAGGGAACAACACCTGGCACAGAGTGTGTTCATATCCTCCATCAGTCAAGTCATCTCTTCTTTACCTGAGTGGTTTTACATAATAGAGTAGGAAAAAAGGAACATACAGTAATCAAAATTTTCCTTTAGGGAAGTCCTCCCAAACCGGTAGGTTCTCAAATTGTAGAGTTGGGAATGGTGGTGGTTTATGAGGTCATGATCATATTCTGCAGCACAGGGCATTCTTTACCTCTCAATGTAAGAAATAGGGACTCAAACAGACCTTACTGTTAGTAGGATTAAAGGAAAACTGATAGCATTTATAGCTGAGTGTGGCATGTTGTATTTCATATAAAATAAGCTTGCATGACCAAGAAACTTCTTCTTCAAATTCTACTTTTCCTATATTTCTATTTCAAGAGAAAAGCATTTTGTTTTATTTTACAGCTAGCCAGTACAGAGACAAAAAGTAGTTTGACATTCAGTAGAAACCATTTGGTTAAGGAAGAAAATGTAATGAAATGCCGTGTCTCCAAATAACATTGTCTCTGTGTAAGCCATCTCTGGGTGATGAGGTTTCTCTTTCTGAATATTTCACCCTGACTACCAGACTGATCCTTGCTGTCTCGTTTTTCAGGAGAGTGTATTTATTATTTTTTAATTCACATGCAGAAATCAGGAACATGCTATCTAGGACCAAGCTCTGAAAACTTTCCCATAAAAATAGCCATGAACAAGGCTGAGTTAGGGAAATTTTACTTTGCTATTTGCAAATCATCCAGTGCATGGAGGTTTCCAACAAAGCTAATTGCCTAGGCATTGTAAGTGTGCACTGCCAGCTCCATGCTGGATAGCCTCAGCAATCATCCCCCTCTTGATGGGAGGGGATATCTCCTTGCTGCATGGTGCAAAAACTGCTCTTGGTTTTATTGTTTTATGAGGCAAAAATTAGCTTTGGGGTAAAGATAAAATGACAATTGTGACTGTGGCTGGTGTGCTATCATAGCTGTACAGAAAAGATAGACCTGGCATGCTTCCTACACCCTCCAGGCCCTTTCAGCACTTCAAAGAAAAACAGATGCAAATATAATGGCTTTCATATAAGGCTTTGCTTTTGTATTGCAGCTGGATTTTTGTGGTTTTATAGTGTGTACACCACATTAGAGTCCTCTGCGTTCCTCAATAATAATTTTTGTCTTTATCACTGCACAGCTATCACATAATCTAGGAGCTTAGCTGAGCTCTTGCAATAGGTTATATTTTATTGACAATCAAAACCTAAATCTTGGCGTTGTGGCAGGATCTGATCTTTGCCTTGCAGTTTATTGGGCAATATTCAAGTTGTTCATACTGCTCTGTAGATATTCTGGATACTTTACAGACAGATATAACACCAGGCTCTGCCCCAAGGAATTCACACTCAAAATTCAAGGTGGCACAGGAGCAGAAGAGAAAGCAGATGATGTCTGAAAGGAAGACTGGGAGTAAATCATCAGCCTGTAGAGCAACATTAATGTCAGCATTCTGAATATTGAAGTCACCAAAAAAAACCCTGCTCTTTTTGTAGTTTGTGTTCTCCTTTCCTCATTAAACATTCAGTTTTGCAGTGATGCTAATGCGTAAGCACTATGAGACCATGTAGGCAGCAGTTGCTGGAGGTCTGGAGTCACAGGTCAGTGTACTAATCACAGCATGCTGCAGCAGCCAGGCAGCCACGGGGCAGCAGGCACAAGGCAGCAGCAGTGCCCTGAGCATGCTGCTTCCACATGGCTCCCACTCAGCACAATTCATGGCAGGACACGGTGCCAGGTCTGCGGTCAGCGCGCTGCGTGCAGCAGCTTCCTCTTTGTCACCAAACCATTTTAAGGACACAGTCCAGCGCAGTAGGGCTGTAATCTTGTTTGTTCTTTGCAGGCACTGCAAGGCTCTCTAAAAGCCTTAGAGATCATCACACCCTTGTTATCCTAGCGGGTTTGTGCCTTGCAATCTCGCCGTGCTAATTGTTGAGAAACACGCTCGGTAGTCTACACCGGCAGAATCCCAATTGCCAAGGTAATTAATAGTGCTGCAGGCTTCAAGGCCATAATGCTCATCAGTTATTAATTAGCAATTCATTTTGCTGAATAAATAATACTTATGATTGATGATGGAACTTGTAATTGGGCACTAGTAGTGTTCCTCGAGGGAGTAGCTTCTCTGCCAGTATTGACTATGACAGTAACAGCTCAGAAACCCAAGATCATTTAAGAAAATCTGCTCTAAACAACTGTGACACAATGAAGGCATTTACATTCAAGGTTGCTGGAAACATAGAACTTAGAGACTTGGAGACTTGCCTATGCCAACCAAATGTGACTATTTTTGTCTATTTTTCTTGTATGTTGCTTCACCGTAAGCATTGCCTCATTGTAAGGAAATTTCCTATATAATTTAATGGCATGCATTACATTGTCTTTATGAGCTTTCATATGCATTCTTCACAAATTCAGAGGATAGTATAATAAAGAAAATACTTCTGCAAGGACAGTAACCAATTTAAAAGAAATTTGTTCAGAATAAATCTATTTCAGATTAATAGATTGTGGAAATAACTTTTATTTTATATTAGTTGGCTCTACCTTTTGACATAAATGAAATAGAACTTGCAACCTCCACCCCCATGATGGAAGGAGAAGCTGGTAAATAAAGCAATAAGCTGTTAGTTTTAACTGGTTAGTCAACAAAGACAAGTATGGGAGGTCAGCTGCTGACCAGATGCTGCCTTCAATTAATATTCCAACCCACATTTATCGTTCAGTTTAGAAGGCAGAGCAGCTGAGTCATAAAAGCAGCCCACAAAAGATATTTTAAAGCATTTATAATGACTAAATTGCTTGAAATAAATTAGCCCTGAAAATAAACATATTTTGTACAGTCTATGTAAACCAAATTTCTTCTCCCTGTAAATTGCTTGGACTAAGTGGGAGTTTGTGTTTGACAAGAGCATACATTTGCTTCATTACTACGTGCAGGTCATTTTTTTTTTTCTCCCTTTGAAAAGGGTTAATAAACTATAAGATATCATTGCTAAGTAAATGAATCCTGCACCCTTTTAAGGGAGGAAGACGCTGCGGAAGAACAAGTTAAAAAGAAATGCAGAGCCTGTGTTGTAATGCTAACAGGCAATTAACAAACTCATGGGTGTTAATTATCTTCATACTGTATCATGTTCAATTAGCTCAGCCCCTGCAACAAAGGCAGCCATGAGCAATTGCTTTGATGGGCGTACAGTACTTCATTTGTAGTTAATCGGTTTAAGCCTTGCAGTTGCTAGGCTACACCAGTCTCCAGAGGTAAAAAGCTGCACAGATGCACTATGTTTAAATGACTACAGAGAACTGTTTAAACTCAAACCATGTATAACTCTTTATTGATTTTTCAGAG
Source organism: Erithacus rubecula (assembly GCF_903797595.1). Classification (NCBI taxonomy): domain Eukaryota; kingdom Metazoa; phylum Chordata; class Aves; order Passeriformes; family Muscicapidae; genus Erithacus; species Erithacus rubecula. Next base: position 16,220,075 of record NC_136659.1, read on the forward strand.
AAGATCTCAGCTCTGATGATAAGGTTTTGATATATTTTCCTGCTGCAGCCGGTTCCTTGGAGTATTGCAGAAAAAATCTGTCAATATGCTTCTATTATGATCTCTTGATCTGTGGCTATAAAAACCTTTAGCTGCAGCCCTTATTATAAAATAATGGAAGAAGCAATATTTGATTTTTTCCCCTTTTTTTTCATCCTCCCACTCTATAATACATGGAGATTTTTTTCCCCCCAGTGCCTCTAGAACAAAATTAAAGAATGTTCCTCCTGTATTTCTGTATTAGAATAATACAGAAGAATTCCTATCACTAATTAATTTGATTGACTCTCAGCAGGAAAGGATCAGCTGTAGCATCATGAACTTTAACAATAACTACCAACTGATGGGCATTTCACATCAATAAGACCATCACTAGCCTCCCTCACCTGTCACCAGGCAGGGAATGAGCAATAACCACCCCCTGCAGATGCACTGCTTAGCTCTTTCTGCCCGATTAACAATTTATAATGGTGATCAAGAAACAGTCAGCGGCAAATCAAGACAACTGTCTGACTGCCTGTTTAATTGGCCTTGTTTGCTTTTTGATAAATGGCTCATGACTGCTCTAGGCCTCTGTATTTTGACTTTTAATAGGCCACTGTGATTAGACTACCAACAGATACTAGGTCAAAGCTGAGGGAAGGTGCAAAAAATGTTAATTAATATCAATAATAGGCAATTATTAGTTAGACAGAAGGACCTACTAGCTGCGTGCTCTAATGACTCAGAGCTAACTTGAAGAGAAACTGTGCCAAATTAGCATAACTGTGTATGCAGGCTGCATTGTGGATCCTAGCAAACATCTGTTATGTAATTCAAACAGAATTCTTCCTTTTTGCATGATGCTCACAAAATTATCAATTCTTTTCAGTCATTTCAAGACACTAATGATACCGTGGGGCTTACTGACCTCACAGCTGGGTTTTGTGTCTGTCCTTTGTATCAAGAGCTAAATTGCAAAAAGTTAATATTTCAGGTGTGGTTTTCTAGATCTCTAAATTTGTAACTCCTGTATAAAGGTCACCAATACTCTAATTGGAGAAATACATGCTGAGCAATCATGTTAGTTCAAGTGTTGCTCTCACTACAAATAACTTTTCTCCCACTTTGTCTCTTTTAGGAAAACAAGCATGCAAAACAGTAATAGATACTGAAATATTTGTGTGTCTGGTATTTTTGACCTGCTGATTAGACATGATGCAATGCAATGGCATATGATGAGAGAGTCAAAATTCTTGCATATGGGGATGGCACAAAGAAGAAAAGGAGCTCCTTTGACTCCCTAATGAGTCTACTTTTCTATGGTGGTTTTGAGGATGCTGGATGTGTCACCTTCACTGCAAGCACAAAACAGAGAAAACACACCCAAGGGCAGAGGAAGCATTTAATTTGCAAGAAGTGTTTCAAGTAAAATGTATAGAGGGGTAATGGCCCCAGATTTTAGGGGATCTTTTATTCTTGCAAGCTTAAGCTCTAAGAGAGATGAACTCTTGTGATGTAGAGGTTAGAGGAGACTTAGTTGAGAGTGCATTATCTTGTAAGTAGTTTAGGGATTTTTTTTCTCTTCACTAAAATGGTCAGAAATCCTTTACAATAAAGAGTTAGTGACAACCAAGCTCTGATATAGCTTTACTCTGGGTATTTCTGGGGCAACTGCAGTGCCCACTGATATGGCTGAGACACTGATGGGAATTTGGTCTTGGCTGAAGAAGACACATCAATGAGAACAGAATCGAGGACTCATTATCAAGCCCAAAAGAAACATCTGTGACTGAAGGCTCAGGAAAGTGCTGCAGTCTCTGTAGAGGCTTGTTCTGATGGAGGCAGGAAAATAAACTCCTGTTAAGGGCATAACATCATCTGTCTGTCTGTCTGTCTATCTCTTCATCTCCCTATCTCTCATCTCTCTATCAATCTCTCTCTCTCTCTCTATCTCTCTATATCTCTATATCTCTCTCTGTCTCTATCTCTTATCCCTTTCTTGTTTTGTATTTATATCTCCTTATCCAGATGTAAAATCAACAAGTGTCACCAATCCCTGATTTTCCTGGTCAGCAACAGAGGCAGCACCAAGATGAGGTTGATGCACTGTCTGCTTTAGATAGAGTCTGGCTTTTGGAGCCCCTACCCCAATATATATTACAAGAGTTTAAAGCAGGGAATGATGGTGCAGAATTTTGAGTATTTCAAAAGTATTATAGGACTTATATTCTAAAATTAATGGAAGGGAGGCTTTCAGTGGCTGACAGAATGAGAGCTATGCTGTTTGAGACGTCTTAAAAACAATAGTTGGGAGAGAGAACATGATTCTGGCACATCTTTTGTAGCATTCAGATATCAGGCTGCTGAGAACCTGCAGTGCTGACTGACAGAGCAGGGAAAGGAGTTTCATGCTCCCTCCTATTCAGAGAGAGGAAAATGCAGGATTTGGGAGAAGATTGGTCACTGCTTGTAGACTTAGACCAAGAGCTATCTATTACTCTGTGTGAGATGTGCCTTGGATGAGGGAGATGGCACATAGAGAAAAAGCAGAATTACAGCTCTGTAAGCAAAGGTTGGGTAGGTGGTGCCTGGTGCCTCCTTCCCCTCCTCACCTGCTCCTCTCTCCCTAAAACTGGAGTGTGCCTGGTGGAGACCACTCTTGCCTTCCAAAAAATGCAGGGATCATAAAAGCTTACATTTCTCTTGTTTTTGTTTCTTCTGGCTGGTCTCTTATTCAGAATCTTCCTTTCTAGGGTGCCACAGTTTGGCAGGCACTGCTATGTGAAGGTGTCCTGATTTCTGCTTGGCAACCACAAGTCTGCAAGAGGCCACCTGGACTAAAAGGGAATCTCATTTGGCACAAGCACAGATGACCCCCTCTTGTTATGATGGATGTTCAATATTGCATTGTTTATTTGCAATAGAAAAGCAATCATTCTAATACTAGATAATACTATGGTGAAAATACCCATCCTGAGTAAAATATCTTACACTTGAGTGTGAGAACTGAGCAAATAAGGTGGGAAGAGATATTTCCACTTCACAGCTGAAGGCAGAACAAGTGACTGAGACAGGATTTTTCTTTCCTGCCTCCTGAGCTCCAGCCCCAATTCTCAGCCACAGAACTGTCCTAAATAAATCAGAAACTTCCTGTAGTATTTTTAGTAAGCAATGTTTATGGGCACACATATCACCTATAATCATTGGTTTTCTACTGACATGCATAGCCTGTATTTTCATATTTACAACAAATTGAGAATGAAAGATGTGACTTCAAAGAATTATCTCCTCACTTAGAATTGTCTTCACTTTTGATTTTAGGTTGAGGAGTGAAACAGTGGGAATGCTAAGAAAAGGTATCAGCTAAATGTTCCAGGCAGTAGTGGCTGCTTTTCATCTTCTAAGGAAGATCTTTTACTGCTTTTCTATCTACTCAAGCTTTACTTACATGAGGAGAGAATTGCTTGGTACTTCCAGCTTTTGTATCCAGAATGTATGTTGTGATGCTTATCAACTTCAGGAGTCATACATGTTAGTACTTAAATTTTTGAATTCTAGTTGGTGGAAAATTGAACCATAGAACCATGAAAAAATCATAGAGATACACTTAAAATGATAATTTTCAGGGTTTAGAAGAGTTTATTTCTCATAGAGAAGTGTCTGTAATAAGTTTCATAAAGAAAAGGTGAATAAAGGTATAAAGTTTGCTACAGAATATTTACATGCTTAATTTAATTTGATTTTTTCAGCTGTGGCTGTCATATTATTACAAATACTACTGTTTAAACACAAACTTATCTGAATTCAGTAAGTTTTGACTATTTCAGGATAGGTTCCATCTTTTATAAAGAAAAAAAATTCGTTATCTACAGCTGAAAATTTTTAAAAAATTTACACGGAAATTTTGAAGGCATCTGACAGAGTAAAAGATTTTTAAAACATTCTAAACTTCTATTTAGACAGGATTTGTCTTGAAAGCAACTTGTTTAATATACCAGAGTTTTGAAATCTTAAGGGCATTTAACTTTAGTTCAGTTGTTGTCTGTTATTTCTCTCTTAAGTGTTCTTGATATCTAGAGATTTCAACATTAGTCTGGAGGAAGAAAAGAAAAACCAGCAGCCTCCCTCTGTAGTGTATGTACCCTGATTGACCTTTCTGTATTTTCATTTATTTTGCATAAATTATTTTAGTAACCTCTTTAGGGAAAGAATTGTGGAAATGTATAGTTCATGCAGCAGGAAGCACTGCACTGAAAATCAAGCCTGATACAACAGTTTTGGTACATAAGGACTATTGTTAGAAGAGCTGTGGGAGCTTTTATTTTCAGTAGAATAATCTGGCCCAGATGTTAGGTGTATTCTTTTGCTTTCCAGATCCCTCAAATTATGTGAAGTGAGGTTTAGAGAAATGTCCTTCAATGTTCAGGTCTGCTAAAAGCTGGAGCACCAGAGCCCTGTGCTGAAATATTACACCTTTGTTATGAGTTCTTTCAGGGCAATTCTGACTAAACTTTTTCTGAGATGCTCTGAAAGGACACAATACCTCATCACACATAACCCCAGGAAGTTGTTTTTGGGTTACTGAGGAGTCTGGAATATATACAATAATACAAGGATTTTGTCCTCATATGGTCTTCAGTTATCTTCTAAACCATCTTGGGTGAATCCTCTGGTGATAAGGTTATAGAAAAGTGCAGGAAATTATTGTCTTCTTTCAAAAAGGTATTTGAGAGATTCACTCTGGTGTGAAACATGGAAGAACTCTGCAATTCATAAAATCATTTGAAGTATGAGAAAAGTACTTGTAGTTAACTGTACCACAAATGGATGAGTTTACTATGTAGGTCAGATTGCCATCCCCCTGTGAACCCTAAATTACTGGCCATTGATACTTGTGACAGTGAATTTCTGTGCTAGATGGATGTGTTTGAAAATCTTTGAACAGAAACTTTAATTGACTAAATGTAACAGGCTACAACAGGCTCTGAAAGAGTGGTTGTTGTCTGAAGATAGTCCAGATTTTCCATATTAAATATGCTTTTATAGTATAAAGTAGTTCAATGGAAAAATGCAGTAAGCTGCAATCTTTCTCTTGAAGACTTTATATTCTTGCATTATGAAGCACAAATGTCACAAAGCTCTTCCAATGAGTTCAGCACAGCATAGAAACCACTGGAAATATGTGACACTGGAAATAATGAACATCTGTATTGCACTTCCCATATCAAACTCAGTTTGAAAGTTCTTTAGTTTAGTTTTTATAAAAGCAGAATCATTAGGGTTGGAAGGAACCTCTGGAGGTCCTCCACTCCAACCCACTTTGTAGTGAACTGCTGTCCTGGTGATTTTTGTTTGTTTGTTTGTTGTAGGAGACACATCAAGCACTTAACATGGTCAGTTCAGGAGTCTTGAACTTCTTGTCTCCAAATTTTCTTTCATGTGTGGCTTTTAAACATTAAGGTCTCTTCTGGGAAGCTGTAAGCCCTGGAAAATTGCTTGTGCACATCCCAGTTTTACAAATAGGAATGCAAAGTGGATTTATCTGGTTTTGCATGAGCAACATCAGAAAAGTCCTTTGTCTTTCCAAAAGAATATTCCATTTCTCATGGTCTCTTGAATGAGATTTTGACTATTGCATACATAAAGTGAGAAAATGTGTGTTTTAAACACTATTATGCATGTCAAACTATGGATTTCATTTTTAAGATCTATGATTTTATAACACTTCCATTTTATTAACTTTTTAAAATTATTATTTAGTTTTAAACAGTAGAGGACAATTTATCACAAGCTGTCATTTTGAAGCACTGGGTTGAGATTTGGTAAAAGATGTCTCTATCTCCTCTGTTTTGCAGTCTGTTCATTGGCTGCATGTTACCCCACCTCCTTGATAACTGTATGGGTATAGGTCATTATTGCTTCTGGCAAGCTAATGGATTTAAAAAAAATCCTCCAGAGATTTGTAGTAGTAGTCATGTGTGTTCAAAACACAAGTTCTACAGTCTTAGAACAACAGAATGCATGAAAAATGGTTTTGATTTCCTGGAGCCATAACAACCAGTTCTGCTATTGCTTTGCCTTGTGTTCAGCAGGTTTGCTTTGGCAAGCTTTGCAGACATTCTGCTCCTCTATTTGTGTTGTGCTAATGAAAATGAGAACTTCCTCTTTCTGTGCTTGCCTGATTCTTAAAAATTACTGTCCAGACCATAAGTACTAGAGATGTGTGAATGTAGGTGGCATGATGTGGGTATAGAGTCTGGTGTTTTAGCTGAAGAGTATTGAAATGAAAACTTGAACCCAGCTACAGAAGATGAAATTGGGGCATGGTTCTGGTTGTTAGATCAGAGAGGGGTTGAATTACAGCCCTCTAAATTCAGAACAAATACAGATCCCTGCCTTTCTTAATTGTTTCATATTCAAGTTATCAGCAGACTTAATCTCGAGTTCAATTAAAATATTTTCTAAGGCATAATGTATTTCAAAAAAAATTGTCTTCATGTCAAATAACCTTAGAAAACCCTCAAAAGAACAATTTCAAGTGCATTGCTCTCCTGTATTTCAGGTGTTATGTATCTTCTGTTACAGAAATTATCAAATATATAAGTATCAGAGAAAGTTCTCTTTACACTAAGAAATGGTCTCAGAACTTTATACTACAATTTATGGTTATGCTGTGGAGAAAGTACAGAATTTCATATGCTACTAACATGAAAAATATAGTGCAGCAAAGATTAAAAAAAACCAAAAACCAAACAAAATGGGAAGAGGATAAAAAATAAATGATCTAGGAACCATTTGGAGCCAAGTAACTCACTGTAGCTTTTTTCTTCCTGATGTTTTACCTTCGTATAATGATTATATCATCTTTATGCATTTTATGATTCCTGATGGAAAAAAAATAAAAACTGTATGAACAAAAAGAGAATTCTTGATAGCTGGGGATTTATTTTTGACTGGATTAGCACAGAAACAATGGCCTTTAGGGGGACTTGAGGGGGTCTGATGAGACTGCATGGTTGTCCTCAGGCTGAGTCATGTGCTGTGAGCTCAGATGCACAGGATGCACTTGGGAGGAAAGTAAAAATTCTGTTCTCATCTAAGCCGAAATCCTGTAAGACTCATTCAAAACAAAATCCTTCAAGTGTATCCATTTAATCTGTGAGACCAGATACAAGATTAATTTGAATGTACTGCTAATCTATAGATCTCAGGACACCAGAGCTTCTCCTAGGGACTGCCTAATACACTGCCTGCCACAGTGATGCTCACTCAGCTCCTTGTCTGAAGAGACTTGAGCATCTGTGCTCTGCAGTTCAGCCTTGCCCAGGGGCTTAAAACTGCTTTAATTTTGATTTAGAGAGCACAAAATTGAGTGCCTGGACATACCTTCAACATACCTCAACTTTTCTTTGGACTGTCTGCGAGCAGATAGAGCAGGAAAGCCATCCTAGTTTCCTAGCATAGATACTTTCTCTCACGAGGTAGGAATGAAAATCATTGCTGTGGGAAGGAAAGCTCTGTTGTGCAATCACTTGAGAATTTTCATTTTGTCATCCAAAACCTTTCTTAAGTAAAATTACAGCTAGTTAAGAATTTAGACTTCAAGGAAAGCAGAACAGCCTTCCCTGAATGTGCAGTTAGATGGGATCAAGCTTGGAAGAATCGATGAAGAATGGAGATTCTCAGAATCTATCTGGATTGCCTAATGCCACTTACATTCATGTAAAAAGCCACAAATGGCTAAACAAATTAAATTATACTGCTTTCTGGTTTTCTAGGAGAAGAGTGTTCTTCTCTTGGCCAGCCCAAAGCAGTCTACTTCTCCTATAATTTTCATGTATTATGCTTATATTTTTACCAAAAATTCTGCCCAAAATTCAGCTATATTTCAAAGAATGATCTCTTGTTCCATATTTTTGCAAGTCTTTTTTTCTGGATGAAGTTCAGATGAAGGATGTAAGCAAATGCAACATCTTCACCCAGCAGCTGGGTGAAGACTGCAGGTTTCCAAACCAAATGAAATGAAACAACCAATTGTACCACCTTAGGGAGGAAAAAAGCACTTGGGTTTTACCCTTTATTATTTCACTTATAAGATCTATGGTCAAAGCAAGCCAAGCCATTTCTCCTTGAGCACAGAGGACCCCAGGCCTTGTGCTGAAGGGCAAGCAGGGCACCTTGTAGCCCAGCCACTGTGCTGCTGGTCCCCAGGGCCAGTCACAAGAACAGGTCTGCTCCCCTTTGCTCACAGACAAGTCACCCTCTGAGACTGCCTTGGGTGAGAGGCTTGTCACTGAGGACAGTGCCTCCCAGATGTCACAGCCTGTTTATCTGTTTTTAGTATGTTCTTTCCCTTGCTCTTGGTTAGGCATCTTTGACTGCCCAGACTTTGAGATTGGAGTGAGACCATAACTCAGGCTTTAACACCATCTTCGTTTGTACCTCACAAGCCTTTTCCACTGTATGTCATCTCTGCACTAAATAAAAATAAACTGTATGTTAAGTATATCATAAAACCTGCTGGTACATCCATAATTTGTTCATCCAACCACAGACTGTGTTATAAATAATTGTTTGTCACTAGGATCTATTTTCAGCAGTCAGGCTGCAGCTATATCTTTCCCCAGGAATTGTTCACCACATTAAAAATTACCACATGGTTAACTAATGTTCTGTTTAGCATTTTTGCAAAGAATAATTGACACAGATGCACAATCAATGCTGTCTATATGAACTCAAATTTAGCTGTTTCAGCTCTCATTAATGCAAAAAATTGCATGAAATGCTATATTCTCATGGTGAAAAGTTTAATAAATGAAGCCCAGTTCTGCTTTTCTGTCTTATCTGTTATGCAAAATAAGTAAGGATGTGTCTTTGGAGTAGCGAGGTGTTTTTTGATGGGGGAGGTTTTGTTAAAGAAAGCTTTGGATGGGCCAAATACACAACCAAATTTTCAATGAATTTCCAGGATTTCTTTTTATTAATACAGGTTAGTTGTCAAATTTGAATTCCATTCCTTAGTTTTAATAGTTGGTCTATTTTAAAACTAGAGAAGCTTAATTGTGACATATGAAAATCCTTATTTGGGGTAGATTTCTAATTTGATTGCTGTCTGCCCTGCTGTGTAAATAGTCTCTTGGGTATGGATTTTTAAGAGTGTTGAGTTCTCCTTTACATTTCACTGTGTGACAATTCCTCTTTACCCATCCTCTCCATCCTCTGAGCAAGCTGAGAGCAGACAATAGATACATACTAATGGAGCTGTGTACTTGCCATCTGTAAGAGCAGCTGCTCTCCTGCATCTGTACAATATGTTGGAACTGAGAGCTTCACTAATCTGCATAATAAGGAGAAGGCTTATCCCACTCTAGCTAATAATCGCAAGCAATCGATGCACTTCATTCCCCCACTGCAGAACACAACAAAGTTTCAATATGTTTGCATATTCTCCAGATTTACAGAGGTCAAGCAAAAGAATGGACTGCTCATTCTGCCTCAAGCAATAAAGAATATTCCATTCTCTGTCATTTGTGAAACTGTTCTTAACAAACCCCATTACTATATTCTTATTTTGCAACTCAAATAGAAAATAAAAAACTTCAAGATCCACATTAAAATATCAGGATGTCAAATCAAGCATATCCTTTAAACTGTGTGAGTATTGAGTGTTTTGGGTTTGTACTATGACCTCTTTCCCTAATCTTGAGCCCTATGAAAACATTGAATTAGCCAACATAGGATTTCCCCACCCTATATACCACTGAGCATAATCCATGCAGAGGAGTGATAGTGATTAGTTTATTTTACTACTAGTATATTATATACAAACAGTGATGGAAGATTATACAAATGCTCTTCTCCTAACTGCTGTGCACATAGAGGATGAATTTGAAATTGGTGGCCATTTGGAAATTTGGTTCATGACTCCCACAGAGTCGGAAAAGGCTGTAATGCTGAATTACACTGAGGAGCAACAGAATGAGAGGGAAAATAGGTCGAGAGCAAGTGATAAGCAGTATTTATTTTCATTTCATTTACTGCATCAGGGTGAAATGTATCTCATCTCTACCAGCATCCTGTAGGCAGTAAGGTTGAACTTGGAAAAATAATGAGAAAACTTCCACATACAAAATAGAAAAGTAAAATTTGAATTTAAATATCTGACGTCCTGTTACAAAAGCATCAAAACCCAAAGCTATTCTCTGATTTCTTAGGAACTGTTTGTAACTCTAAGTTTTCTAATATTGATAATTTGCTCTAGATTAAATGAAAAAGGCAACTCTGAAAGAAACTGAATACAATAGCATTTACAGTGCTGGAGTAATTTTCAATCAATCTGCAACAAGTTTATTTTCCTGGCAGCAGCAGGAGCTGTGGCTAGCAGCCCATGGAAGGTGGCAAACAGGTCTTCCTTCCTTCCCTCTCTCCTGAAGAGCTCTCACAGTGACTCCCTGGCACCTTCCCAGCTATTCCAATGTATTTATAGAGCACAGCAACTGGGGTAACAACTGGCTCAGGAGCAGTGCCTATATTAATCTGTGAACCTGTTGTGGCCAGCAAAGTTTATAGGGCACAAGCTACGACTTGTGGGGTGTAAAGGATTTTTAAAAACTTAATGGCAGAATCTCTAATCGGGGAGGCATCTGGCAAACCTCTTGGAAAGTGTGAGAAATGTGTGTGCATGTGTGTTCTACTCACCTGCTATCACCCAGGTAACTTTTCATCTCCCACAGACTTGAATGTTTATGGCCAGGCTCAGCCATATCTATGTTTAGAAGCTGCAAGCAGTTTGTTTTAGCCCCAACAAGCCATGTTTTTGGTGGGTGAAGCCATGTGCCTTGAGCAGCTTTGCTTCCTTCCTGTGCTCCCCTCTCCCAGCACAGGCAAATCCTCGTGGCAGCACTTCTCACTTCAGTTCAGCAGGATGGAAAAAGCTTCTTCAAAGCCCACATTGTAATGATGTGGGTTTTTTTTTCTCTGCATGCTGGTAGAAGGAATCAGATAATTATCTCTGAATTTTAGTTTTCATACTGCAAGAGGCTTATTTTGAAAACAAAATCAAAATATACTCCAAATAAGCTAACATTTCATATTAAAATCAATCCATTATTATTTTTGTTGTTGTCACAAAAGTCAGGGTTTATACATAAATATTGGATAATACTGTGTCAGTGATTCTCAAGACTATACTTGTGAGAAGCTGTCTGTTTGTGAGGCTGCAGGTAGGAGATACACAGGTAAAAGGGGAGATAAGACCCAATCACTTGTGACAAAAAGGGCATTTTTGGAAGAGAATTTATTCATATTCTGGGTCTGGTTCTAGAACCCAGGCAAGCACTTTTGGTGTTCCCTACCTGTGGGAAAGCAGAGTTTAGAGGAACATATTACATGGTTTTTCTTTAACTGTAACCCCCCAGATCCAGAGTTTGTGATGTCCTGGACACATAGGAGGTACTTCAGTTTGTCTGTTATGTTATCATTCAAAATTGCCATTCATGCTGCAGAGGAAAACTGTGGTAGATCTTTGTGCATTTAGTGCTCTTTGGATACACTGAGCTCTGCAAAGTGGAAGGAAGCTTGGGAGAACATGGATTTGGTGGATTTGGAGGTGATGTCACACTCACATATCTGCCTTTTCAATACAGTCAGCCAGAGTCTTTGCTCACATCATGCTTAAAAAGGAAACAGTAGCTCTAATGGGGGAAAACCAACAAAACCCAGTGGCATCCCCAGATGTCCACCCTCCATTCAGTGACTGACAAATGTGTAGCAGATGGTGCAAGTGCTCCCGGATGTATTTAGAGATCAATGGGAACGTAAATAAATAACTGGCAGCAAATGCAACACCTACCCCACTGCTGGTGCCTTGGTGACACTAATGAGTCTGACCTGACTGGAAACATGGAGGAAGAAAATATTTGCTTGAAGTTACCTGTCCTAATGGACAGAAGGGAAATGGCAAATCTTACAAGCTCCAGCTCCTTTTACTCCTGTGGAGAGTTTCAGAGACAGTTAAATGCACTAGTGAGAGTTTCTGCCACCTCCTCCACGGTAGATGCAGTGATCCTACCTCAGTGTTAGGGAAGATCCCACTTTTCCCACCCTCCAGAAGTAAGAAAACGTTGAGCAATGTGCAGTCTCACTAGATGCTGTGAGCTTGACAGGAATCATTGTTTTTTCTCTGCAACAAGTTCTCCATTTTCCAATGATGGGAGAAGAAGGGAAAGATCTGTCTGGCTTTTTTTATCTCCCCATATAGCAGCAGCAGTGGCTACACTGTGGTGCCAGTGGTAAGGACCTTGTGGAAGTTGTTCCAGCCCCTCTCTGCATCTCACCAGGTTCCATCTGGGGTTTTGCTAAAGCAATGAAGGACCACTGACCTATCAAAGCAGAATTTTACAGGTTTCTTATTCTAGAGAAGGTTTGTGTCCCCTAAAGGTAAACAATCAGGAGAAAAAGAAGCACTAGGATATTTTCCAGTGATATTATTTTAACATCCATAATTATGACATGCTCTATAAGCACGTGGGCACTGTGTGTCTGCCACTGGAAGACCTTGTCTAAATAGAAGAGTTCTCTTTGGAGTTTCTAGGTGGGCAGAAACAGCCCAGGATTCCCCACCTTGCCTTAAAAGCAAAGCAGGCTCACTTGCTTGGCCCTCTGTTCCCTACTTGAGTTTTGATGCTGCCATGTCTTCTCCAAAACCAGTAACAAATCAATTTGTACTTGTGACTAATAAACTTATTACTTGTAAGATGGTTCACATACTTGAAACACCTCAGTAAAGGCTGTTAGAAACATTATTCTCTGGAAAATCTGGGTTAAAATTTTTGCTCTGTGAGGTCTGTAACAACCTGTTACTCAGACTGAAAACAAAAGTATATCTGTATGTGGGAATGTTTCAGAGTCCCACAGCTTCCAGCTGTGTAGCATGGTCACTTTGGAAATGATCTCCCCCAGAAAACATTTCTGAATTCAGACTATTTTTCAGTTTAGAAAGATTTCTGTAGCTGTGTAAAACTGGAACATTGTGACTTGCCTGGTTTCTCAGGATTTGAACCTGTCCCTGTGATTCCTCAGTGCAGGATGAGATTACTGGACAACCTAATTTTAGGATGTATGTTTTATTATGGATGTATTGATTAATTTAGCCTACTATTGTAGCACTGAGTTGAATATTTATTTGACCTGTAAACCTTCCAGAGCTACTTTCAGATTTCACCAGGGAGGATTTCAGAGCTGGAGGAACCATTACTCCATGTAGGAGTTTGATTCATTATCCTCACTGTTTAAAATTAGCACCATTTTTCTGTTTTAAAATTGTGTGCCTTGAAGTTCCAGCTCTTAATAACACCAACCCAATAAGTTCTATATAGTTACAAAAATATTGATTTTCAACATGTTTTGAAGTAATGGATGGTCTTAAGAACACAACCACACAGAAATGAACGTCTCCCAAGGCAAATTGGCTCAGTGGAGTTTTTTCACTCAACTTCAATGGGCCCAGGATTATCCTCTTCTGCTCACAGGCATTAGGAGATTTGTTGGATAGTTATGATTCTTCCTCTGGTTAATACCTTGGCTGGAAAACTTACTTTTTATGATTTTTTTTTTGCACATTTTATACTTTGTATTGGACATAATAAATGGGCGTGGAATCTAAACAGAATCCAAGAGACAAAATCAGAGAGTGTTAAACCTGGGATCTGACATAGGAACAAAAATATTCAAAGCAAAAAGGAGAGAGCAGTGACTGGAAAGCTCAAATGCCTTCTTTTTTCCTTGAAGGAACCTTTTTTCCTTAATCTCTGTCTGAAACAATTAGCATCTACAACTGGACAGTGTTTACTAAATGAAGCCTTTTCTTCCTGCAGTTCTTTGGTATGAAAGTTTGAATATAGTTTATCCTTTACCACTGACTATTTCAATTTGCCTTCCTGCTAACTCCAGTCTGTAGTACACTCTTGCATGCATGCTCAGGTGTTAGATTTTTGTTGTTTGTTTGTTTTTTTTGGTTTGTTTGTTTTGGGAGATGTGTGGGTTTTGTTGTGTTGGCAGCTGTTGTATGTGTTTTAGCTGGAAAAATTGATGGGAGATAATACTGCAAAATTGGAAAAACGATGCTATTTCTGGGAGAAAGAAGTCTTAATTTTTGATTTTGACTTTGTTGCTGTTTCTCTGTGCCCTTTTTCATCCAAAGGCATAATTGCAAGCCAAGACATTATGCCTAAAGTACAGCCTAAGGCAGCAACCTCTACCCAAGGTGCTGGGTGAAATTTGCAGCTTCTGTGGCACAATATTCTGCTCCTGGGAGCAGCCCATTTGTTCAACTGCATCATAACTGGAGCCTTTGTGATCCTGCATAACCAAATTTGATCCTGTGTCTCAATTTCTCCATTTGCCAAATGAGAATATTGACACTTTCATCACAGAAATATAATGGAATTAAAGATTCAAGCGATACAGTGCCCTGAATTGAGAAAGTACCAAACCATGCCAAATATTCTTATTGTATAATATGTATTTGTAAAATAAACACAAATTCTTACAAAGATTAAATTAATTTCCTGGAAATTATGCATTTTTATAAGGCCACAGAAGTCACCTGTAGTAATGTGTATAGTGTTAGAACCCCTCTATCAGTTCAAAATGAATTATTTTGAAAACTAAAAATCAGCATGAGCTCTATGGTACCTCTAAATATCCACCTATCTGGATATAATTTAAATTTTAATTCTATTCCTGTTTAATTTTTCTTTTGTCATCCAAAACACCCAGAAGCTATCAACAATATCCCCTATCTGCTGTATTGATGTTATATCACCTGTAGAGTATATGTCAGATTTGAAGAAGTTTCTCTGTGAACATCCAGCAGAGCAGTGAGCAGTTCTGAATGGGGAAGAAAAGTTGAGTTGAGTTGAGTTTTTTAGGAGAGAGGGGTGAGTAATTTTCCCCTGACCTTCTTGCAACCCAATATAGACCACAGGAGATCAAAGCCAGCTCAACCATCTTTACAGAGTAATGGAGTAAATAGGTCACTCATTACAGATCCTGTGCTGAAAAAATAGCTCCAGATGTATTTCAGATGGCCTGACACCTTTGGTACTGCTTACTTGGGCTGTGTGAAACAAAGCAGGATTTGATTTTCAACATAGTTCTTAAAAATATAACAAAACAAACAAATACAAGTACATATCACAGCAAGTGCTTTTGCCAGTGTTAAATACCCAGTGAAAACGAAGCTCATGTTTTTCAGTGTGGTTTGAAAGTAGCACCTTTCAAAAGACAAATGCTGCCCTGAACCTTTAAAGTTACTTAGGTTTTCCTTAGCTGTGTGTTATAATGATTTGTTCTGTTTGAAAAACATGCAGCAAGGGAGCAGATCTTCAGTTCTGTGATATGTGGAGTGTGCTCACCTGAAGGAATATGAGCTCATGGTGCTGGAGGAGGCTTGCACACAGAAAACCAGCAAAAATTCTTGGCTTGGAAATGTTAACAATAGTACTAGCAGCAACAAAAATCAGACTTTTTTGCTTTTTACTTGGATCAGGGGTAAAAAAAACACGGAAGTGAGAAAGACTCAAAAATATTGAATAATTGGTAAAGTCAAATTAGATTTTAAATGTATTGGGTCTTCTGCCTATAAATGCAATGGACCATTTTTTCCTCTCACTTGCACTATTACCATGCCAGCTGAAATAAATGATGCTCCTCTTTTTAGTCTATGACATTGTAGTGATGCCATTTCACACATCTAATGGGAGCACATTTTGCTTGAATAAGCCTATTAAAAAAATTCCATGTTTTTGTTGTACCAATGTATGCTGCCTGTGACAGCACAGCAGGTGGCTGCATGGAGGTGAACTCTAATTAATTCAAATCAAAAAGTGAGAGACCCAGATAACAAGCTCCACAATTAGCAAATTACATCAAGTGTATGCAACTATCCATCAGGAAGTGGCTGCCTGGACACCAGTGGTAAATCCAGTAAATCCAGCCAGTTCATGACTGTGGCAAGCACTTCCCCAGGGGAGCAGCTGCCTTTCTGTCACTGTCCAGCCTGCCAGAGGGGCTGGCTGCCCACCTGGATGGCCCAGGCTCTCACCTGGCTTGCACTGGGTGGAGATCCATGGATTTGTTGTGACCACCTATTTTATGAGGAAATAAACTAGTGAACAACAGTCAGAAATAAACTGGGTGGTCATCTTACCCCCTTGTCATTAGAGAGTCCTGAGCTGTGCAGTGTACTCAGGAGCAGTGCAGCCTTACACTCCCTTTTAAAAGCTGTGCTGTGAGTACTTCACTGTGCTTTTCAAAGTACCTATAAAACATAGGAAGGGCTTGGGGGAAAAGATTTGCTCCCACCATAAATCAAAAGTGAGCAGACAAAGGTCAAAATACCAAAAGCCACAAGTACATTAACACTTAGGATATAAAGATTTCCTCAGCAACTAATGCGTGCTCTTTCCCCAGATGAAGCAGACACCTTATCTTGGGGAGTTTACAAAATGGAGCCAAGCTATACAAGTAACCACTTAACTAACCCAAGGCCTGGCTCTTTTAGCAGCCTGCAGTCATTAAAGCTCTTGGAAAGTCTCTCAGGAGCCAATATGCTTGCTTAAGTATATGCTGTAAAAGGTCCCAGAGATTTACAAGGAGCTGCTCCATGCTAAGCTAGGCACCATCTGATAAACAAGCAATTTTAGCTCCAGGCTAAACGATGCTCTTTGAGGCTTTGATTTACAATGCTGCAGATGAGATATTTGTAGTTCTAGGATAGGTTCTGCTGTGGACCTGCTGTGATTACTCATCCATGAACTAAGTTAGGGCTCAGATCTTCAACTAGGAGGTCAGAAAATTGTCAGAGGAGCAAGAAATGTTTGATAAGGTTTATTTAGATGCTAACCACATTAAAAAAATACTAAATTAACCAAAGAGAGGTGAACAATTCTTAAGCTTTCTAGGGAACAAGCCCGAGTTTTTTTCCCCCCTATTTTTTTGATAGCTAAATTTTAAATGTATTTCAAAAAAGATATGAAAGTAACTCCCAAATTGACATTCTGTACTGACTTTACTTTCATTAGCCTATTTTTTCAAAAAGAGGGATGCATTTAACATCTTAAAGTAGAAAATCCTAACTTCTATTTTATGAAATTTCTCAGTCCTGATATACTTCTCTCTAACATCTAAAAAAAAAAACTTTGAAAGAATCAGCTCAAGAGAAGTCACATAAACTTCAAAAATGTAGATTAAAAACCTAGGCAGCCTTAGGTGAAAGAGCAAGAAGGAAAAGAAGCAGAACCCAACATTTCAGGAGTGTGTGGTTTTCATAATCATTGCAGTGATCCCAGACCTGTGAGCCCAGTCCTGCACAAAACTGCTGGATGCTTCCTGGGAAGTGGGGAGTCTTCTCAACTCCAGTTAAAGCTGGAATTTTTTATACATTCCTTTAACTTTGCTGTCAGGAATACACAGTTCACGGATTTAAAAAAAAAGTGATTTTAACCTTGCTGCTATGTGTATCAGGATTTTTTTTTCTTCAGAACAGAGCACAGATCAAACACTTTTAAAAGCAGGTTAAACACAAAATTTTAGTTCAGAAAACAGCCCCTCTATTTATTGCTTTTAAATGGAATTTATGCATTTGAAATTCTTTTCTGTAATACTAGCTGTTGATCTACCTAAATAATATGTCACTGAAAAAGCCTGGAGAATGTGGGAATTTTTTTTGTTATCACAAAAGCAGTAGACAAACTTTAAAAGTATACCTAATTCTTTGCTTCTTTTTCTAGGTTGTTTTCAAAGGCAAACCTTGAACTTTTGAAAACTGTGTGTCTGCAGATTTTCAGAAGTACTTTGCTTTTAAAATCTAGTTTTAAAAAGATGTTTTAAACACAGAATTTTGTTTCACTTTTAAACCCACCCATCCTTGGCTCTGTTGGATGCTTGGTCCATGAAGCCTCTGCCTTAGAAGTGCAGCATGCCCTGAATTCACACCTCAGCTTCCTGCAAAGTTCAACTGAATTCATATTGAAGTTTATAAATCATTAGGATTTCACAATGCAGAGAGGGCTTTTATCACACGAACATATGACTGAAAGCAAACAAAACATGTTTCACAAAGCCTCTGGGACTCAGCAATCGCAGGAGGGGACGCTGCCAGCTGTACTGGGGAAATATGTAACAAGATGTTTTCATTTTTGGCAAATACTGTGCAGAGTGTGCATGTGGCAGTCAAGATACTCAGGTAATATAATCTTGTGTTGTATTATATGACATCCATTGAATTCAGAAATGTGGCACTTATTTAAATATCAGGGTTATAGGCAGTGTCCAGAAATTGTTAAGAATTGCCATTGCAGTCACATAAGTAGAAATAACTGGAGTTAAGGCTCCAAAACTGTTATCTTTACTAATTTTTCTTATTATAAACTACTATCTTTACTCATTTTCTGCAATGTACTTTTTTTAGATTAAAATTTAGAGTATAGTATTTTGGCTGGAATCTCTTAGCATAGTTAGGTCTGGCCTGTGAACTCAAGAATCAACGTGGTGTTTTGTTTTGTTTTTTGTTGTTGTTTGTTTGGGTTTTTGGTCTTTGTTTGTTCGTTTTTTTTTGAATTCTAGCTGGTAAAATAAAATATCCTGGCTTTTTTCCTGCTCACAATATAGATATAACTAAGTCCTGCATTTTCTGCAGATATATATGTGTGTGACATAAAACAGATTGTGGAGTGAGCCTGATAATGCAAATATCTTACAGAAGTATTCTACTTCACAAATCTCGCTGTTAAAGTTTGAAAAACTTCAAGAAGATAACTTTCAATTTCAATAGTTTCCACAGATCAAACACTGGTCATTGGTCACTTCCCAGAGGGAATGCTTGGATCATTCCTGGTGACATCCACAGGGCTTGTGGATCAGCAAATGAAGCCCATATCTGTCTGTTAGATATATAATATACAAAATACAACATTGAAGTCCAATTGACAATGTAAAAGGTCACTTAAAAGGTGCTTAACTTTTTAAGTAGTATGTAGGAGTTGTAAATTTTTTTTTTTCTGTTTCATGACTTTACATAACATTAAATACGATAACTTTAATGACAGAAATACTAATAGAAAAATAACAGCATATAAGTCATAGCTTTTACTATAATCATTTTTTATTTATTCTTTAATTGAGAAAGACTCAGTGGGAATATGTTTTCCAAGAGTATCATAAGTTACAAGTGAGTTTCTACAATAAAAGGTAAAACCAGTGGAGGTTTGCAGCCCCATGCTGTCATGCAGAGCAGCTGAACAGCTGGAGGAAACTTTGTGAGCACCTTCTCTGCACAGCTCAGAGTTCAGCTGCTTTAAAGCCAGGTGATTCCCAGTCCCTCAAGTCAGAGGAGCAGTGATGCCAGCAGGGAGAAGCCAGATTAGGCTGACAGGAGCCCTGCTGGATGCAGGAAGGGTGAGATGCATCCATTCACATCCCAGCTGTGAGCATCCTCTGTCCCAGCAGCATGGGTAGGTGAGAGCAGGTCTTGAGCTGGTCTCTGTGGATCAGAGGAGCTCATAAGAGTTCATTCAAGCAATGAGAAGAGGCAGAAGCCCTCTACTCCTTGCCTGTCCCTGTCCTATCATAAACTCACAGCTTGTGGGTGGGTGGGCAGCATCTTGAGCTCTGCAGTTCATTGCAGAGTTGTCTTGCTGCCCTCTCTTCACACACCTGCCCTCTCCACAGGCTGCATGGGCAGGCCATCAGCAGAAATTATTATTTCCTCTTTTATTTTGGAGCCATAAAAGCCATCATGGCTTCTGCCAGGCTACTTATATTGGTTTTTCTTGACTAAGAGCTTCCCCATCCAATGTCAGAATATTGGTTGGTAAACCAAGAGTGTGCAGCTTTCCCTCTGCTCTGCTTCTGGAGCTTTCTGACCCATGGAGCTTGGTCTTCCAGATCCTCTGGCCTCATTTCAACTGCCAAGGTCAGAAGAATGTGGAATCTGAATCCTCATGAATATCATTATGCCACAGAATTTTCCCAAATTTTGCATGCTGGGACCTTTTCAGATCCTTTGCAAGGCTACTCATCTTGAAAAATAAAATAAATTGGTAAATCTCTATGCCAATTGCAGAAGATAGAATTCAGGCAGCTCACAAAAATGTGAAAATATGCAAAGTAAACAGATTGTTTCTGACAGTAACAACCCTGCAATTGCATAAAGCATCATCAAATTGCAACCTGCACGTATTAAGCTTTGAGAACAACTGAATTCACAGTGACACATTCTCAGCTCTTGAATTCATTATCACACCTGCTCAGCTTGGAGATTTGCAGTATTGTACCTTGCTCTAAAGGGTGGTCTCCAAAGGAGCACTCTGTTATCAATATAATCTCATTTGGCTTCAATTGCATGAATTTCTCTGCCAGCTGTACAGAGAATTGTAGTGAGGGCAGGGCAAAGGGGTACAATATAGGCAAACATATGCAAACTCTTCTGTGGGTGCTGCCTGCTCACAGCAGGACCATGAGAGCTCCTGAAAGGAGGCTGAGAAGGGGCAAAGTGCTGCAGTGCCATAAAATCAGGCTCTAACTCTGGCTGCAGAGAGCCCAGCTGGGCTGATCCACATGCACCTTCCCCTCTGTGATTTTAACAGTTTGCTTTATTATCTAGGAGTTTCTAGGAGAAAAACAAACCCAAACCTTAAAATCTAATTCACTAACTAATCAGCAGAAACCAAGTTTTTTAAAACAAAAGAAATAAATATTAGTCCCCTAATAAACACACTTTCATCCAAATACAAAGAAATACAAATTTCACGTTAATGCTACAGCCTTGACCCTGGACAATGTGCTGAGGATTCCTTAAATCAACATGTTAATGGACACTATTGCACTCCTTTTTAATAGTTTAATATATTAACCTGCTGAATGGTTTTAAAGCATTTTTAATTGCTATGAATTCTCTCAGTTCTGCCAAATACCTTATTATTTTTCCACTTAATCTAACAAAATGTATATATCCAGGCTTCTATTTGATGATTGTCAGTGGAAGCCATTAATATGTATATAAATAATTTTTAATGGTTGTCTCTTCCAGAAGTAGGTGTTGTTGTTGTGGTCAAAATGTGAGAGTTCTCCTGTAATAGTATTTATTTAAGGTGAGAATTAAAGTTATGCTGCAGTGCAATATATTCTTTATAAACAACTGCATACTCAAGCAGCTCACAATTAATTGTGTATTTATATCCATCTCCTTGATTTTATATAATGGATACTTACAGGTATACTTAGGAAAAGTACTTTAATTTGTTAAAGACTTTAATTTTTGTTTGTTTGGGTTCACTCTAATGTATTTATTTACCCATTGCTTGTCTTTATTTCTCACAGATGTACAACAGCACAATTTTCCAATAACAAAACTTTCCTTTCATGAGCAGCTCCATGCTATTACAGTAAAAGCCAACACTGGCTGGGAACTGGCAGATATTTCTAGCACAAGATCTTTGAAGGTCTTGCAGAAGCAGTTGGACAGATAGAAGTCACTCAGCCACCTCCTGGAGGGGACACTGGAGTGCAGTCAGTAGAATGAAGGCAGTC
Organism: Erithacus rubecula; assembly: GCF_903797595.1. Lineage (NCBI taxonomy): Eukaryota > Metazoa > Chordata > Aves > Passeriformes > Muscicapidae > Erithacus > Erithacus rubecula. The sequence continues at coordinate 16,241,687 of NC_136659.1, forward strand.
ACCTTCTGTCATTAAATCAGTTCATGGCAAAGAACTCTCTGCTGGTCCTTCCGCTCTTTCACACACTTGCAAATGTGGAAATTAGAGATTTGTTTTGATTAACAAATCAAAATTTCCAACAAGTCAGAAAAAAAAAAAAAAAGAGAAAGGATTTGAAGACTTTTCATCCTTATCACATAGAAGAACATTGCAGTGCTAGAATTTTACATTTTCAATGCATGAAAATTACATTTTCATTGAAGAACTTGTTTTGGTTAGATTTGTCCTAACTCTGCCTTTTTACACCAAACAGTCTGGTTGGAGAATCTTGGTGATAAAGACTTGGAAGTCAGAGAAGTTTCCTGGGAGCACACCACAGCAAGGTGAGTTATAAAGATAAAAATATGTCACAGAATCATAGAATATACTGAGTTGGAAGGGACCCACAAGGAACATCCAAGTCTCCTTCTCCATCCAAGAACTCCTAGTCCTGCACAGGATCTGATATCATGAAGGTGACGTATTTTTATTGTAGTCACAGGAAAACATGTCATGAGTCTGTGGCATCTTACCAATCAGATATGAATAATTATGAATTGAGTATTGTAGCCCAGAGATAATTCAGCAGTTTAAAAATTGTGTTTGAAGGCAGAATCCTGCTGTTTAAAAGGGTGAACTTAAAGAGAACAGCAAACTTGCTCTGAGCTGAAGAAAAGTGGCCACAGGCATGGGCAGGCAGCTCTGCAGCCCAAGGGGTGTTGGGGAGCAGCTGAGTGTGTGCAGGGCAGCTGTGGTGGATTATCCTGACCAGGGCCCTGCAAGGGCTGGGGAGGGGCTGGGATATTGGTCTGCTCTGGTTTGGTTCAGCATTGCTCTGGGTGTGATGGGGCTGTGACTCTGCACTGGGTTCCAGGTATTTGCTTGATTTAAGTCTACCAATGTGGTATGGGGTTTGCTGTTTTAAAAAATAGTTTAACTATGTTAGTGGCCATGAGGGGTGCTTTGCTGAAAACCTTTCTTGGTTTTAGTGTGGGGTGGGCTTGAGAGGTTGTGTCTCTTCTGGAGCTGCTGGAGGAGTAGAAATCTGTGCTTCATCCCTCAGAAGTCTTGCTTTACTTTCTGTCTTGAGCACCTTGTAATTCATAGAGTCATAGAATGGTTTGGGTTGGAAGGGGATTTTAGAGACCTTGTTCCAGCCCTCCTATTGTGGTCAGGGGTGCTTTTCCTTTCAGACCCCCCCATCCAACCTGGCCTTGAATGGCTCAGAGGGTGAAGTATCTACTGCTTCACCGGGTGACCTGTTCCAGTGCCTCACCACCCTGATAGTAAAGCATTTCTTGTTAATTTTTGGCATAAACCTACTTGTTTTTTGTTAAATCTGTTACATCTTTTCCTGTTTCTTCGTGTTCTTCTAAACATAAGAAAACAAACCCCAAACAACCCCTATTCATCCTTTTTGTGACCCCCTTAGTGAGGTGCTTTAAGGTCTCCCTGAATCTTTCTCTTCTTCAGCCTGAACACCCATAACTCTCAGTGTGTTTCTTCAACTGCTGCATTGTAATATACTTCTGAAAGCTGGTTCAGTGCTGTTGGGTGGGAACTAAGTGCAGCATTGCTGTAAAATCAAAGCAATGTTTCTGTTGTTGCTCTCTGTTACTCCCATTGTAGAGTTGAGATCAGCTCTCAGAGAAATTAAGATAAGACTTAGTTGACAAAACTCAGTGAAATCTCATTGAACTGTGTGAAGTAAGCCTGCCAGGGAGCAAGCACAGCTGCTCTAAGTGCTGGTCATTGAGGTCATTAGAAAGGAAACCAACCTGTTTTCTTGCTAGTTTAAGTTCACTGGCTGCTTTAGGTCTCCCTTACCCTGGGCTGGAGCTGTCCCTTTGTGTGTGTTGGGCTCTGCCAGCTCAGCTGTGTGCCTGTGAGCAGCAGGTAAAGACTCCTGGGCCAGGGCTGGTTCCACTATCCCTGCCCTGAGTTTGTGCTGAATTATCCATGGCAATAACTGGCTGCAAGTTGGTACAATGGGGAGAATTCCCTGAGTTGCTGAGGTCTAAGTTGAGTATGGCAGTTCCTCTTAAACAGAGTGTGAAAGGCTGCTGTGTCCTTCTACTTCCCCCTTGGTGTATGCTGCTGTTTCTTTGAGGTTTTCATTTTTTTCCCTTTTTTTTGATACCTAGCAGTAAGAGTCATGAAGAAGGAAAATGAGAAGCTCCCGTGTAGCTTCTCATCTGGCTACCAGGATAAACAAATGAGGTGAGTAACATATTCTGAATTCTTCTACTTGTATTTACTTAGAATTTCTGCTGTAATTTAGAAAAAAATGCACCAAATATATCTGCCATTCATGAATGCATAATTGCAAAACACTTTCTAAAGGAAACTCTGGTATTTATTGTTCAATGACTATGAATTTTTACCTTCATATTTTTTAAAAACACAAAAGAGTTAAAAATGTGGTCTTGCATGTCATCAGTGAAAACAAAGTGGTTTTTTCAAATGGGGAAAATGGAGAAGGTAGTAGAGGGGAAGATATGGAGAAGAAGGAAGAGCTGGGTAAGAAAATTAACTGGGTGGAAAAGGAGAAAGAACCAGAGAGGAACAGCTCTGAAAAGGACACTTAGTGAGTAACTACAGGAAGTCAAAACGTTAAGGAACAAACAGAAAAGCAGGAAATGAGAGAGGAGTTGTGCACACTCTTGTTCCCCTGCCAAGGCACAGGGGATCTGCAGGGAAGCCCCAGGCTGGGCACGCAGAGGGGTGGCTTGGCTGTCCCATGTCCTTTCTGAGCCTCTCCTCCAGCAGCCTTGTCCTTGTCCTTGTCCTGCTGAGCTCCCGTTTGCTCCTGGTGCTTTGCTCTTCCTTGTGCCAATGTCTGCTGGGGAGCACCTGGCAAGGCACCACCACCCTGCCCCTTCCTCCCTTCCTCTGGGGCTCAGAAGTTTTAAGGAGTGAATAAAAGTCAAAAAGAAAATGAAAGCCAGTGGTATCTTAACTATTTCTATGAACAAATGCTGACTTATGATAAGTTTGCAAATGTCTCGACTTTGCACATAGTAAACTCAGATGTCAGAAATGAAAAGCTGTGACTGGGTTCTGCTGTAGTTGAGGTGAACTAAACTTGGGTTTTGGAAGAGATTTTTCCTCTCTGCACAGCCCAGCTGGCAGGAATGGTTTGCTTGGAGATTTAGTTTGTTTAAACAAAGTTGCAGAGAGCTGTACAGTGAGTATCTAAAGAAAAATCTTTTTCTTGCTGATCGACACATGTTAGAGTGAAGATGAGGCAACAATAACAAGCAACATTGACTGAACACCTAGGGAAATTAGCTGAATTTCTACTGCAAATAATGGCATTGTGCAAGGCTGAGTGCAGACTTGTATTCTGATCTTTGTTCTTGTTATAGCTTTGCTATGTTTGCCAGGAATGTAAAATAATTTACTTATGGAAAAGTTTTTTCTTTAAAAATGTGATTAGAAACCAAGTAAATCCATAATTCCTTATTTATAATGAAAAAAAAAATGTTTAGTATTGCTTTGGAATGCTTTCTTCTTGGGGAAAGAGGATTTAATTGCTTCTTTTAGAATAAATTTGCTGGTTTTGTCAAGGTTTTGACTGTCCTGACAGCACTGAGTTTGATCAACAGTATGAAGGCAGATTGCACTCCTCAAAAAAGTGAGGGAAGCATTTTGTCTTTTCTGAATTTTTCTGGCATTATCTCAGAACAGGCTTAAATAATGCCAAGAAGGGGTTTTGAGTCTTGGACTCTGTACTGGGAGAGGGGTAGTCAGGAAAAAAAAAGGATCAAGTGATCATTGTGAACCTGTGTTTTTAAAAAGGGATGGAGTGGGTGGGTGGAGCTCAGTGGAAAAGCCCTGGAGTCTCCCAGCTGGATACCAGGTTGTACAGCCTGGACATGAGAGAAGTTATGCCCTCAGCTTTTTGGAATCTGGAGATCATTCCTGCAGCCGGTTTTCATGTAATTGATGTTAATGACAGTAATTGCTAGCAATGGGGTCAGGTTAATTATCCAAACCACCAGTGACTTCAAGTATCTGGAATTGCAAATACCTCCTTGAAGGTATTGATGAAGGAGGGATTCTTTTTCAGGTGTTTTATGTGCAATTGCATGAAGGAGAAGCTAACAGAGTTTTGGGTTTTGTCAAGTACTAAAGTAATGTTAAGTATTAATTTCTGCTTAGTTGAACAACCAGAGGAATGCCAAGAATTTATCAGTGTGTATAGTGTTTTAGGTGGTGTCTGAAATTTTTTTCTCACAAAACAGAAGATTCTTGGAGGTTATGAATGTATGACTTGAGTAGAAGTTTAGACAACTTTGCAGCTTCATATGGAGCAATTTTTCAGCTTTAGGTAAATGTTTTAAGTAGCTGCAGAATCATATATTATGATTCAATGTGTTTTAGTGAGCTGCAATGTATAACCAGCCATATTTCTGATTAATTGCTTGATTAAATTAGTAAAAATGCACACACATTGCACTTTGAGTTATTTTAAAATAGCATGATGCAGTAATGACCCAAGTTAGTCTCTTGTATTACCTGCCTTATTAGAGTAATAATGTGCAGATCTTGTTTTGCACTATGTTTACAAACCTTTCTTGACATGTAAATTCACTCATGTTCTGCATGCTTTTATTGATTTTTACAAAAGAGAATTGGTTTGTTTGACCTACCTTACTTTGATTTTTTTTTTTCCTTTTTCCTGTGGAAATCAATATAATAAAGTAATTCTTTCCTGCTATCCTCTTCTTCACTAAGCTCTTCTGAGAACAGTCAGAAAATGTCTCCCCTTCAATTATTTTAGACTTGTTTGCATTAAATCCTTTCAAAGGGACCCATGTAACTGTGCTACTTTAATAAGGATGCCTTCCTGTGATATAAGCTAAATAAAATTTTACATTTAAGGTGAGTAAGAACCAGTTATGGAGAAAATTGTTCAATATATGTTCCACCCTAATTTCATTTTCCATGCAAAGCCTGCTCCAGCTCTAAAGTAAGATAGGAGTTTGATGATACAGTATGCATAATTCATGGTTTTGGCCTTGTGTCTGCCCTTTTTTTTCTGGAATGCTACATATTTAGATTAGGTGAACTTATTCTTGTCTCCTATCAATACAGTTTGTTTTCAAGCAATGGCACACAACGTGGTGCTGCAGCTAAAGCCTCAGTTTGCAGAGCAAACATAGGGCTCTTTTGGGAAGTTCACCTCTTTCATCCTGGATATCACCTATTGATGACTTTCCAGAGAGAATGGGATGCTTTAACCACCCTGACATTAAGCAGTATTTCTGTGGCAGTTCAGTGGCAGCAATGAAAGTACCAGTGTATGCACAGTGTATGCAGCAATTTTTTGATGTTCACTGCATGTGGTCTGATCCAGAGCTCACCTCTGTGTGTTTTGAGCCCTTCTGTTCTTTGTGTGCTACATATTATCACTACTACAAAATATTTGTAACTGTACTTTTGATTTTAAATATCATAGAACTTCAAGGCATGGTTTCATATTCTTGATATCCTTTTTTATTCAGATTCTGTTGTTTTTCAATCCTTTTTGTCCAATTAGTTCTTCTCTATTCCTTTATATAAAGATCCAAAAGTGGCTTCAGTTTATCAGTCATTCCTCTTTTTCTCCATGTTTTTACTTTAAGTAGTTCAGCCATAGGTTCTGTTAGAAAAGTCTGCAAGCTCCTGGAGCAATAAAGAGAGCAAAAATCTATTCTTGGAGATGTTTGCTTTTCTTGATTTACCTCGTCTTTTTCCTATAGTCTTTTGCCTGTAGTTATTAATTATAGTCAGGGCAACATTTTCAATGATTAATTGACCACTTCTTAAAACAATAAGGCTGCTTAATAAGCAAAACACAGTAAAAACTTCTATTTTTGTGAGAACTTCTTTGGTAAGAAAGCTCCTATGCACACTAGCAATTTTAGTGCTAAAAAATGAGGGGAAAGTTTCTCATAGATATGCAATGTTTGGTGTAATAAACTGTTTGTTTTAAAAATGCCCCCACTCCAGTATTAACACACTTTAGGCTGTAGCCCTTGATTGAAACTTACACCAATTTGAACTCTTTAAACAGAAAGTGGGAAAAAAAAAAAAGAATTGAGCTGGACTCATTGGGAGAAGGAGATAAGAATTACAGCCTTGCATTATAACTGCCTTTACAAGATCCTAGAAAGGAATGATGAACAATAGACCTTCATAGCCTCTAGCAGAGTAGAGCCTCCCTTGGAAAGCCTTAGAGTAAAATCCCACCATAATAAAAGCAGATCTGGCTTGACAGGAACAAATGTTTCCATGGGTCTCTAATCATAACCCAGACAACTCTATTAAATAATCAAGGAAGAAAAATAGAAAATGTACTAGGACTTCTGCAGTTACTTGATTTGAATGCAAGAAAAAAAAAAAACATGCAGACAATTGAGTTTCCTGATACTATAGTGAACCACCCTAATTCTACCAGGCTTCTGGAAAAGTCTGTAAATACAACAGCAAACATTTACATCCTCTTTTGCTGGCAGGATGAAACTTTGCTTCAAGATTAAAATAAATGACAGGTTGCATCACCAGGCAATAATTTCCCTCCCAGGATTGTCCTTGGCATCATTTTTCTGGTTCCTGAAACTAATCAAGTTGTAGGGAACAACAAAAATATCCTTACAGCTGTATCTTTAGCTTCTTGTCTGTAAACTTTCAGGTCATCTGTAATATATTGTAGGTGACACTGCTTATCAATAAAATTGACTTAAGGATCTTAAATCAAAGTCACAATTAGACCAGAACTGGCATTGCTAATATATGTTAGTAATAGGATGGAAACCTCATTTTGTGAAACAATAATTATGTGTAATAGTTTACAAATGAAACTTTTAGAGTGTTATAATTGGTCTAATAATGTACTGCTGTTAATGACTGAAGCAAGCCAACTTGATGTATGGTTAGGCAATAAAGCTCTTGGAAACAAATGGTCACAATAAATCAGAGTTTTGTAAGCTTTTTTTAAGTTAAAGCCAGAGGATACTTCCTTAGAAAGGGATCTCAGAGAATATCACTAGAAGTGCTTTGTAGATATGATTTAGAGGATGGATGTGTTGAGCCTTCTGCTGAGCATAGCAAAAAGGATGACCCATCTAGAATTATTTTTAAGTTCTGTATATTGCAGAAAACCTATGTTTAGTGGCAGCAGTACATGCACTGTAAACTCTTTGAACTGCTTGTCAGTGTTCTTCTGTAGTGTGTTCAGAAACATCCCTCATACTCACAAAACCAGTCCTCAGTAAAATAAGAAGCTCTGATACAAATAATTTTCACTTTTAGGGTTCTCATATAGTCTGAAGAATAAGAATTATTGAAAAAGAAGAGTTATTAATTTGGTCAGTTTTATTGTTTGTGGACAATGTCAGTTGTTTAACATTTAAGATATTAGTCCTTCCTTTCAACTGATTTAATATTGCCATACAAGAGGAATAAAATTCCACTGAAACCCTTCACCATCATCCACTACATAGTTACTTATCTCTATTATAACAACTCTAGTGTTTTATATTCATGTTGTAACTTCCAGTGAAGGATGTACAAAAACCCCAAACCCTAAAAACAAGCAAAAATCATCCCTACAGTGAATTAAAGAGTGATGAGTTATCATTTTATTGAAACAAACAAGATCTCTTTTTCAATTTAAGTTGCCCTCTGCATACTAGAAAAATATTCCAAATTTTTTTCATAACCTGAAGCTAAATTATCACGGAGGAAAAAAATGTTAAGAAATGCTATTCATTCCTAATAAAGAAGCTGCAAAACAAATCTAGTAGAAGAGAAATGCTTAGGAGATGAAAAAGCTCATGCAGAGGCTGTGAAACACTTGGTGATAGGTGGGAGTTAGAAATGGAGGAGGAAAGACAACACATGAGTTTGGAGCTCCTCAGGGACTTTAACACATGCAAATAATAATGAAAAATAAGAAGCAAATATCCTGTAAGACAAACATTTTCAGGGCTTATGGTCAGTGTCATTTCAGGGAATATTGTGAAAATATTTTCTCTTCTGTACTGGTAACTTGCTGTATTTCTGACCTGGATTTTTATTTTTACACACAAGACTTTTGGCTGATCACTCAATGTTTAGTTGCAATACTTTTATGTCAGACAGTTGTGTTGGGGTGTTAAAGTTGTTACAAATCTAGATTGGTGCAGGAACCCATGAATAATCATTATGGGGCTGGCCAGTGGCCCATTGCATGCACTAGTATCTCTAAAAGAAGTCTTTACCTCTACTGTTAGAGCTACATGGAAAAAGCTGGGAGTTGAAATGGGTAAAAATCAGTTGCAATTAAACCTACAAATTATGTTTTGCTTTTCTTGGAAATTCTTTGATAGGTTTATTGTGAAATTTGCTAAACCATAATGAAAGCAGGCTCATGTAAAAGAAAAATTTCTATTTTGGTCAGAGCTAAAGCTGTGCATGGCAATGGTGAGGGTATTCCACAAAATCATAGTTTTAAAATACAGCTCTGTCTCAAAGTCAAAACATGCCAATGCTTTCCACTAATATATCAAGAGCAATCTGTGTCTATAGCCTATAGAAGGGATTCCCTTTCCTCTCTGCAGTCTTCATACCAATTTCCATACCAGTCATATTCATCTTGTCTGGAAAGTCATGCCTTGAACTGCTCAAACACCTCTGTTTCTCCTTTAACTTTGAAATTGGGACAAAATATTCCTGGGCATTCTGAGCTCTGACCTTATAGGATTGGCCTAATCCTGCCTTGAAATAAGGGTCAGGAAGGGTATGTGTTCTCTACAGGCAGTATCAGTTACAGCTAGACAAAACCCAACTTTATTAAAGACAAATCAGTAAGGAATAACTCTCTCATGGATCTGCCATGGTGCATCTCTGAGCTAAAATGCTAATGGATACAGTGTGTTTATCAGCTTTGAGGTAGACAAATGATAGCAGAAAAGTGATGTGAGTACATGGAGGGGGAACTGGCATATGCTAATTTAGTTTTTTGTTGAAATCGTATTAAAATTCAGTCAGGCTCAAAAGTATGGGGGAAGGTCTCTACATTTAAAAGTAGAATTTATTCTACAAAAAATGACATTTCAAACAAACTTCTTGGAGGTAAAAGGGCTGGAGAATGCAGGGAGGAAAGGAGCAATCAGCAGGTTGCAGCTGTTTGAAGTGACAGCTCAGAGGATTTACAAATGTAGTTGCTATAACTATATTGCTTGAGTCACAATGAAAAGTAATAGAAGTACAGTTGTTGAGAGATGGTGACTAAAGTTGATGGAATAGTAGCAATTCATTTAAACATACAAAGGATTTTGGAAATGAAGGAGGCACAGAAGAAGGAAATAAAGAAAAATAAATGAGTGAAACACAGAAAATGGATAAAAGAGTGTCCCAAGCAGCTCAGGATGCATCCAATGCGCATTCTAGGGGAGAGTATTTACTAAAATACCACCGTTGTTCATGTGGCTTTGTATGGTAAAGCATATTTTTCACTTTGTGCAATGGGGAGCAGCTGGGAGCATTTGTACTCATACAAATGATTGCTCCTTGTACCTGGCTCCAGTGGAGGTTGGTGTTTCTGCAGGGAGAGAGAGCATGCACAGACTGAAAAGGTCTAACCCACTCCAGCAGTGGCCTTGTGCATGGTGCTTGAGGACTGCTCCTCTTGATGGTGAAATCCTTCTGCAGTGGGGGTTTATCCTTCAGGAAAAACCAGGGGATCCCAGGAATTCACTGCTAGTGGTGGTGACATGGAGAGCATGCCAGGGGATGTGTTTTGGCAACTCCTGTACTGGGATTGCTCATTTTGGGAGTCTGCTGAAAGAGTGGCTGGAGTCCTCCCAGGAAACCTTGAATTAGCTGGCATCATTGCAGGTGTCAATCTCTTGCAGACATCCTGGATTAAATGGGTGTGGCAGAGATGCTTGGATGAAGGAAAATGCAGCATACATAATTTGGAGGAATACAGTAGGAAGTATCAAGCATGGCCATTTTTTGGATGTTTTGAAACTCCAACCTGGAAGTCCTCTGAACATTTTATCACCATCAGCTTGGGAAACAGCAGCACTGAGGGAGAATATAACAAATCTGTAACTGCCTTAAATCCACTGGAAGGAACTAAATACTTCAAATAGCTTCTGTGTAATAATAGATTAAATGAATAGAAAGATGCTAGGCTTTAAGTACAGCTAAAATGACAATATAAGCACAATCTTGGCTATTCTTCAAAAGCCAAGATTGCTACAATTTTTACATGTGTCCTGTGTAAGTGAGATGGAATTAGAGCACCATAGTAAAAGCAAAAGAAGGAAAAAAGTATAAATCACTAGGGCCATTATTTTAAGCTAGAAGAATTAGTGATATTTATAGAAGCAATATGATCAAAAGAGGCTATTGTGTGCTGGAAAAGACAGTCTGAATTTCTTGTATTTTGTTTATATTTAATTTCTAGCAGCATATGTTTTCTTTTTCTCAACTTTAGGGAAAATACAAAATTAAGAAGTTAAGAAAATGCTGCAGTTAAACAAAGTGTTATCCAGTATTTCCTATTGCTCATCCACAGGAACTCAAAATATGTAGCTAGCAAGCAATCTGTGTAGTATCTTGAACTGGAGAAGTTTTTTTAAGCCTTGCTGCAGAGCACATTTCTTTAGTTTACTGTTAACTGGTGCACCTTTTTATTGCCACTATTATCTTTTTCTTTTTACATATGTAAAAGCATACTAGTATATGTTACAGAGAAGCCTGAACAAAGCCCAGGGGATGAATTCTGCCTGCTAATGCACTGCTAATAGTCAATAAGAGCTTGAAGTGTTTTATTTTAAAATAAAACCCACTACTTATTAGCCAGTGTGCCACAGTAAGAATTTTTAAGAAATCCTGCAAAAATTCATAATAAAACCATCACTGGTCTGTTCTGGGTTCATCCACAGTGACAAACAAAGAATTTAAAATAAGTAGGGGTGGTGTGAAATCGTTAATGACAGCCAAGTTCAGCATCTTGGTAGGGTCTATGCATCATTTCAGAAATAGAAATTAGAATTAGAACCAGCTTATACCTAGGCTGAGGTGTTCAAAGCACAGTTTATTACAGCAGTGTGTGCAGCAGCTCTGAGCAGAGTGTTTGACCAGGCTCCTGCATTGCTGATGAAATTGTCACTGGAGTTGTTTGACTGCAGCTGGGTGTGCAGGGGAGATCTTGTGCAGCCTCTGCAAGTGTCAATTAGCCCAGGAGCCTACATGAAGCAACTGGCTATGTCACATGCTCAAATTGTTTAAAATTTCAGCATTGACAAAACAATAATGAAATACTAATTTGCCATGTGTCTGCATGACTTGCATGGCAGTTTCAACCTCTTGGAGAGAAAAAGCAGTTGGAGATGCTGCAAATACAGATTGTGAAGGAGCTGTGAGGGACAGGTGATGCTGAGAGCTGAGCAAAACCAAACCATTTTTGCAGGTGTTTATCTTCTGAAATGAACTATTAATTTTACTAGAAGGAAATGAGAAGTCTTGCTCAGATACAGATTGTTAGTCTAAGTCTGCACTAGGACAAGACATTTTGTTGCAGAAATATAAGTGTAATTTATACTGTCCTAATCTCATTCCCTGGCACATAAATTATGACTTAAGCTGGCATATACATTATTATAATTTATCTTACTCAGCTAAAACTTTCCTAGCATGGATACATATACCAGGAAGGCCAAATCTTCTAAACTGATTTTTACAAGTGGAAGAGACAAAACAGAAGTTGATAATTGTGTATGCCCTCTGCCTACTCACAGCTTTTAGTATCTGGAAGCCAAAACTGGTTTTGAGCTGCTATTTTTCCTAAAAAGAAACTGTTGTTGCTTGTGCATGTCTCTGCGAAATACTTTCTTGTCTGTACTTTGAAAAATTATTTTCCTATGTTTACAGTAACCTCTTTTTAGCCCATGTATTTTGGTGCATTGTAGCTTTTCTGGCCATTCTGTCTCTTGGTATCTGCTCCTGTTAAGTGCTCCATCCTGTGATTTTTGGAGTATTTTTGCTGTTTGTTTCTGTAGGTTCCTTTTAGTCTCCTTTCCACTGTAGCCCTTTTTTCTTCCTCCTCCCAAAGCCACACAATATGTATGCATGGAAGTACTTGAGGCCAGATTTATTTATGAATTTGCCAGAAGCAGGTATTTATGGGTATTCCCTGTTTGTTCTTTCACATAGCTGATGGCTGCTGCTGCTTTGGTTTAGAGCCACAGGAGTAAATGAGTCCTTGAGTGAATAATTGTGTGTCACTCTAAAGAGAACAACCCTCATGTACTTCATCTACAAAAACTTCAGAAAACTGGAAACTGCATAATAGCAACTAGCAGGGTGGCTGGGCCAGTTCAAAACTTTGGCACCAGAAGGTTTTTTTAGCCATCTGTGACGTTTCCAAGTCTCTCTTGTGTTTCATTCCCCAAGGTATTTGCCTCATAAAAAAGGCAGAGATTAAGTTATATAAATGTGTTGCAAAAATATCACCTAGCAAGATCAACAGAGAGGAAAAACAGTGTGTTGAGAAGAGAATTCTACCACAACCAAACAAGACTATAAAAATAAGATACAGTAGCAACAGCATCAGAGATTTTCTGTTTAATTTGGAGTCTTTGGGGAGTGGTGCTGAGTTGTTCAGGAGTTAGCTAAGTAAGAAGACAATGGGTACAGTTGTCATGGCATGCTGAGAGCCCCTCTCCTCTCTACTTTGTTCAGAGATTTGTTTCTGACACCAGCTTTAATTGTATTCAGAATTGTCACTTTAAGAATGAAAACATGACATCTCTAATCCAAAGGAGTTTCAAGCCATACAGTTGAGAAACAAGAGCTAATTTCTACCACAAGTGGTGAAACCAGTAGGAAGTCTCTCTTAAGGTATTTGTTGTTTCCTTTCTCTTCCCCTTTTGCTTCAGTAGTAAAAGAGGATGCTTGCAGTTTGATGTTGCATGAATTCTTCCTGACCTATTCCTGTAATCATTCAGTGCTCATCACAGGATTTTTATCTAAAAAAGAAGCTTGGTATGCTGTGTTATATACTGTTAGCCAAAAGTTTTTCTTTGAAGTTAAGAAACACTGGCAATTCCTTTTAAAAAACCTCTTTCATAACTCGGTTTTATTTTCATGAAACTAAAGGTAAAATAAATTTAAAAAAAGGAAACAAGAATTTCAGCCAGAGCTGTATGTCTGTGACAACTTTAAGTAGTGGCACAAAATGAGACATGATTTTCCTCAAGGACACTCTTGCTATGGATTTATTTTTTACCTCCCTTCTGCAAAGTGCTTGGGTAAATTCTACAAACAGGTCTTCAGAACCAGACTCCTTTTATTCAAAATTTCTGGTTTGATATCACTAGGCAACTGAAAGCAGTGAACTATTTATGGCCTTTCATTTACTTTGTTCACCTATAACAAATATGCTGCTGCTAATCTTGGCTTTAAATTACTATATATGAAGATGAACCTGTCCTTTGTGGAGAAACAACTCATACAGCTGCAGGATTGTCCCATCTAGATAGATCTGTGACACTCTAGGTGTTTGAGAATGTAGCAATAATCTGAAAAGGAAAGGTAAAATGTTCAGTAGTTTAAACACATTTTTAAGTACTAAGAAAAGTAAAGTTCCCCTGCTTTTCTTTTGGAAATAAATTCTGCCAGGAAAAAATTTGCAGATACATATTTGGCAAAAAAGGTGTTTTTTTCCTTTTATGTCTCATGATGAAGTATGAATAAAACCAGTGCTTACAGCCAAGGTCAGTTCTGCTGTAATAGTTCTACTTCTCTTTTAATATGTTCTGTTTTCTTAAAAAAAAAAAAAAAAAAAAAAAAAAAAAGTAAAAATTGAATTCAAGGGGCACAGCATTTGGGATTCTGCAAACTGGACCTTAACTGGTGATCTTTTTAATTATCTCTAATTTGCAGAATAACTGCCTCCACAGTGAGGATGCTGAAAGATGAAAAGCCTGTTTGCATTTAACTACACAACCTTTCTAAACATAAGCCATAAAAAAAAAAATAAAATTAGGAACTGTCATCAGCCTGGGCTTGGCATCGAAGTGATATAATTGCTATAATATAAAATTTTATAGATAACTAAGAAGTTAAAAAACTTGATGTTCTTGTCAGTGGTATTTAATTTCTGGAGCTCACTGTGGGTTTTTGTGTTTGCTGTTTTCTCAGTTTTCAGAAAGGAGAAAGCCAAAACACTTTCCACTTTCCAAGAGGTCAACAGTATGAGTGTGTCTGAATTAGTGAAAACCAAACCTAGCTTCAAGATGCAGGATTTACCCAGGTTATGCATTCTCCCTCAATTTGGGAAGATTCAGATTCTTGAAATACCCTGTACCCATTTAAAAGAAGGGTTTATAAATTAATCTAAATCTGCAGTATTCTCTACTATGTTGATCCTCCTCTAATACCTCAGGCTTATAAAAAAATAACAGCTTTGAGACCTTGCACAAAGGCTTTGCCTGCAATTTTGTTTGTGAAGGGTCAGTCTATACTAAGTCTTGGACTTGCAGATATTGTGTCATCCTATGACTAAATCTGAGTGCAGATACCTTTTTTTTTCTTCTTTTCTGCTTCTGAAAATGATAGTTCTTGTTTTCTGGTACTCTGCATGGAGTCTCTGCACCCTTTGTGGCACACAGAAGCTTCAGAATATGTGACCAATATGATACAGAAGGAAGAAAAAAACAACTTCTTTTTTTTTTTTTTTTTTTTTTTTCCCTGGTTTTAGCTCTTATTTTGCTGATTCCTAGCTCATCAGGGAGCAGATAGCAATTTGGTGCCAGATGAGATGCCTGCCTATGTGAGCAATATAATTTGTGACTGCCACAATGGCCAATAAGGCAAATGAACAAACTTTGCTGCTGTGGGTCTGTGGGCTTCGACTATTGACCAGCACTGTCTGTACTATTTTAAATAACATCTGCTTACACACACCTCTTGTTTGCTATGGCTACAGCCCTGACCATGAAGAGCTTTTCTCATGAGACACCAAGATTCTGACTTGGTGGAAACAGCTAATCTCCATTATAATACTGCTGTTGATAGCTGCATTGCTAAACTAAGTTGACCTAACTTGATACACATTTTTCTGGCATTAGCTTTCCTCTCCATTAAAAATAAGTTAATGTGGGTTTACTTAATGTTTTTCTTCTCCTTTTTTCCAAGATTGAACAGGAAATAGTTTCGTTTCTTTGGGTTTGCATGTGTTTGGATGAAGTGTGTGTGTGGGAAACCTTACTGCATCAAAGTCGAATCAGTAAGAGCAGCTTATTCTTTTACTGCCAGAGAGTTAAGCTGAACTTTTCACTTGGCTCTTGCAGCACTGAGTTCCATAGAGGAAATCTTAGGAAAATTATCTTTTGTACTTCAGAGACTCTTGTTTGACTAAGTTTTGAGACTTCAGTGCAAGTCAGCTGTTTGAAAACTGTTATGGTCCTGGAGGGAAGGAGTTAAGACAGACCTCAAGAGGCAAATCACTGCTTTTATTGGTGCATCAAGCACAGGTCATGCTTATAGCTCTCTAAAAATTACTGCTCAGCTAGGGAGGACTCAAACTCTTTGAAAGATGGAAGTCTGGTCCTCTCAAACACAATATTTTTGTAACCCTGATAGCTCAGAGTTTTAAGTGTCAGGGAGAGAATGCTTTTGTCTATGATGACTCAGTGCCAAAAGCCATTTTGGCAGCAGAGGCAGGGTTTGGTCCTCAATGTGAGGCAGAAATGAGACGAGCAGAACAGAGCTGGTGATAATGTGATGATGAATAAAACAATCCAAACTAGTGTTTGCCTCCTGCACAGTTATTTGCACACAAAAATCCTTCAGAAGAGGAAATAGCTAAGTTAGAAAACATGAGTACTGATTTCAGTTGGTGAGCTGCATCTTACAGGTTATTAACAGTAATGTTTGTCCATTTGAGGATTTATTTGTTAACTTTTCAGTCACTTGTAACACTCTGACTGTTCACTTTCCTCTGGCATTAGTATGGGTGAAACTCTGCTATTCCTTCTGATTATTTGATTTCCTCTTTTCTTTGTCTGCTAAACTGAAGATGTGTTGGTAATCACTGCTGGTGTGTGTTCTGGAGCAGAAATATATGACTGTTTAGGGGAGGGTAAAAAAGATATACTGGGTTGCTGTTAGGTTGATATATCTGTAGTTTCCTTTTCCTGGAAACCTGAAGATATGATTCCAAAAGGGAAAAATGAGGGCACAAATGTCTTAGCTCATCCTTCTGCGACAAAAAAAAAAAAAAAAAAAAAAAAAAAAAAAAAAAAAAAAAAAAAAAAAGGAGGGGTGAAGAATGAACTAAGATTTCTTCATGTAAATATTATTTCAATTAAAAAAAAATACATAGTTATAAGCAACTGTCAATCTAGAAGTATTGTAAATTAATTTTATTCCAGTACTAAGTACTGTGTTGT
Organism: Erithacus rubecula; assembly: GCF_903797595.1. Taxonomy (NCBI): domain Eukaryota; kingdom Metazoa; phylum Chordata; class Aves; order Passeriformes; family Muscicapidae; genus Erithacus; species Erithacus rubecula. The sequence continues at coordinate 16,258,141 of NC_136659.1, forward strand.
GTTGATGGTTCTCTGATAAATATTCTTCTTGCATAGGTTTTTTTTTTTTGCCCCCTGGAAATATGGTTCTAAGTTTTAAGAAGCAGATTTCAAATAGCACTCGATTCTATCCACAAGCCCTGCAAATATTTTTACAATTCAATGATACAAGTACATTTTATTTTCAAAATGGTCATTCCCCTATTTCATAAGTCAGAGCTGTAGTTAGTTACATCAGTGTGCATCATTTCTGCACATCAGATGCAAAAAATAAACTCTGACTGCTTTATACATGTTCTCAAACTATGTTTTCCACGCTAAAAGATAAAGGCTAATTTTTCAATGGCACAATTTTAGAACATGCTTTTCCTTTCCAATTTTCATTTTCAAAGTGGTTTTCTTATGCCTTCAGAAAATTTAAACCCCTTCTTAATCCAGAAAAGTGTCCCTATGAGATTTGGATAATGTTTGTCAGTTAACATTATTCATACATATGAAAGAATGGACTTATTTATTATCTGTGATTCAGTCTGCTCTTTCAAAAAGGGTCCCAGGTATTACCAGGTTAGTAAGTTCATCTTTCCAGTTGCCTTCAAGTGTTGTAGTTTTAAGTGCTTGTTTGAATGCAAGAACTGTGTTCCTTCACTGCATGAACAGTATCATACTGTGAGATTTACAAGCAAGCAGCTTAATACTTTCCCCAGTATTGTCTTCAAGGTATTTCACTTCCTTTATTTTCCTTCTTTAGTAAATAAGGCTGCAAGTTGCAAATCTGAGTGATTGAAATTAGACTTTCAGGTCTTACTGAGGCTTTTAAATAGCAGTGCCCAGATTCTCAGAAGTGAATCAGGGTTGATTTTGGAAGCCTGCAGAGTGTATTATAACCACAAGTTTAAGCAGCTAGCTTAGGCACTTCTCTAACCTCTGTTTTAGGGTTTGTACTGAGGTATTTTCTTGTGCTAAAGGGGGAGGCACATGTTCCTCTTGCTTCTCAAACAGCAGCAAACTCTAAACTAAACTGCTTTTATATATAAAGAATTGAAGTCTTAGCTTTCCTTCATGATCACTGGGAATAGCTAATATTGTCAGATCCTAAATTGCCCTTAATTTATTTTGTATCTTGAAGTTATTCTATGCTTGAGTGTCCAAACTGGGCAAGCTGCTTGGAGGTTGGGAAGCAAATTTTTCATTCTCTTTAAATTAATAATGAAATTTGAATGACTCAAATATGAAATATGTAACAAAATAGTTTTCACTCCATAAAACTGCTGTTTCACCTCTCTTAAGATCACATTACTTAGAAGGCCATGACAGATGTTTCTGTGCTCCCTCCTTTTGGGCTGCTGTGCAGTGCCCTGAGACTCAGCAGAAAGTGGCTGGGCAGAGGCAGATCCAGAGGTTAGAGGGTGCTCCTGCACTGTGGGGCAGGGATGTGTAGAGGCAAGAGAAGGCATCCTGTGTTTAGCTTCCCTCCTGCAGAAATGGGTCAAGTTAGAAAACTGTTAAGTGTTCAAAAATACCTGGTTTGGAACACATAATTGGAGCCATCCCTATATATCTACAGCTGCCCATGCTGTGTGATCCTGCATCATTTCTCCCTGCCACTGCTCTCTCTGATGGAAAATTTATGATTGTGCTTGTGCTGTGGCTGGAGCAAAATAATCTTCCTTCATAAACAAGGAAAACATTGTTTTTTTTAGTAAGATTTCTAAAAGAATGTGGAGAAATGTAGCAGCCACTGCACTTGGATATAACTGCAAACAGGTGCCTTTAATAACAGGTTATGGCTTCATTTAGTCAGGTTAAACCCCACTTTGCTGTGCCAAAGTGAGATTGGCTCATTGCACCAGGGAGAAGAGACTTGCCAAACCACTGGAGCTTCAAAGCCCAAGTCATAAAAGCCCTTAATGTTTACCCTGTGTACATTGTCAGTGCTGGGTTTTTATGGCCAGGTGGGGTTACACAAGTAAAAATAATTGAAGCTTCATAGACTCTTTTTGAATGAGTCCAGTGTATATTGGAAATATCTAGATAACATTTAGTGTTACTAAGATATTTATTTCGTTTACCTCCATGCCCATCCTGTTTGCCATAGCAAGAAGGCTCATGCCATCATTGTCCCTGTCCTCCTGTATTCAGTTGAGCTGTGAGAAATGGTGCTGCTCAAACAGCTTTTTGCCTGCTAGGTTGCTTTGTTGGATTCACTTCTGGTGGATTTGTGGTATGTCTGGATATAGGAGAGATGAGCCCAGCAGAACTCTGAACCCTCTCAGGCACCCAAATGGGTCAGAAACAAGTAATTTGTAACCAGTCTGGACTAGTTTCAGCATTCAACAGACTACTTGTTGTGGTTTATGAAATGGAGGAGTACATCAGTCAGGCTACTGGGTCAGACTTGAAAGAAGTTTCAGTCTTGGAGCTGAAGGGGAAACTGAGTTTTTGGCCTCTTCTCTTTCTTCTTTTATTTGGTTGGCATTATCCTTAACATCTCAAAATTAAGCTGCTTTGGAAAAAAAAAAATCTGTTTAAAAGTACTTTTTCTATAGATTGATATTAATGGAGGAAAAAGTTTGGAGTTGTTTATTTGAAGGCATCAATAAGATGAAGGGAAGGGATGTTTAAGTTATCTTCTACCTGGAATTCTGATAGATTTTTAACACTCCTCCTCACCAAAATTAGGGAAATTAAGAGGTCTTGGAGGCAGGGGAAGTCCTTGCACAGAGAGATAATTCCTTAAAAGGTAGGAGATAATTCCTTAAAACAGACAGGGGAGTGAGTGCTTGGTAACTGCAGCAGATGGTGTTTGGCAGTGGTGCTCCAAGGGTTCTGCACTGTTTATGAGGATGTATATAAATGGGCTGGAAAAGGGAGGAGAGCAGTGAGGTGACTAAGTTTGCTGTTGATACACAATTATTCAAGGTAGTGAGGATGAAGGCAGACTGTGAAGAATTACACAAGGATCTGAAGAGACTGTGTGACTGGGCAATAAAATAGCAGATGAAATTCAGTGTAGATAAATGTGAAGTGATGCATGTGGGGAAAAACAATCCTGGCTTCACATATAAAATGATTGGCTCCAAGCTGTCTGTTCTCACTCAGGAGTGAGACCTTGGGCTATGATGGATAGTTCCATGAAAACATCAGCCTGTACTTGACAGCAGGCTAAAAAGCAAATAAAATTTTAGGAATTATGAAGAAAGGACCAGAGAACAAAACAGATAATGTCATTATGCAGCCATATAAATCTATGGCTCACCTTTACCTTGGGTACCACAGGTAGGTCTGACTTGCTAATCTTGATGAGGATACATCAAGATGGGAAGATTCAGACGTGGGAGAGGAGTGTGCAAAGGGGCAGAGTAGCCTGGGACTCTCTTGTCTAGGGAAAAGTCAGCCAAGGATGATAATGATAGGTTAAGAAAATGAATGAGTGAATGTGAATGGGTGGAGAGGGAGGGATCTGTCATTGACTCTTTCAGCACAAGACTTAAGGGCCATTGAACAAAGCTTGTAGACACTGATTCAGAGCAGGGGACAGCATCCCTTTCAGAAGGGAATAATGTACCTTGTCAAAGATGTGCAGAGGGTCTGGGGGAGAATGGACAAATAATTGGATGAAATGCCTGGTCAAGGATTGCTAGATGCAGAAACCTTAACAAGCTCAAGAAATCTCTTGACAAAATGCTGGAGAATGCATGAGCTTTGTTAGAAATACTGTGTGTTTTGGTCCTGCACTTTCAATTGTGATTGCTTTTGCTCTCTGCTTGAGTCTGATAAGTGGATTTGAGAGAGTAGGGTCTATAGACTGGCTATTTGAGACCTGTCAGAAATCTATGAGGGGGATGCATGCTGACAATTCATACACCAACTGCAGGCTCCTGGGACGTCAATTCCTCATTATCCAATACTGAGTGCAAAGATCATTACAGAGAAAGGACTCTGATCACACAGCAAGCCTGTTACTTCAGTCTTATGTACTCTTAATGTTAATGCATCTACAAGTGCTTGTAGTGCAAATTCAGATGTGATTAATGCTGGAATCTCTGAGCATGTATCAGTAGTAGGAAAAGAATACCTTGTGAACCAGAGTAGCATTCAGAGAAATAAAGAGCTTATTAAAGACTTTCTGAAGTTATGCATGAAGGTGGGAGTCAAAGATTTTGGTAAGACCCTCCTCCAAATATATAAAGTTATAAAGCATGGACTAAAATAATAAATGTGTCCTCCTTCATACATTTAAAATTTTTCTTAAGTCAGTCATCTATATTTACTTCCATGTATTACTGCATATAAACATTCATTTCACTGCATAATTATTCAGTTGGAGAGATTAAGTATTGCCCAATCAATTCCAATAAATGGAATACTATGTAAGAATTGTAGACCAACCACTGTTTTCCTTACCTGTCTGCTAAGGAGTGCTCATTTAGATGAGTGCTGCTGCTTGGGATTGAAGAGAAATCTAACTTGGGGATGAGAACAACAAGAATAATATGGTGTGCATAACAAACATGACAAGGCAAATTTTAGGTAGGTAGAGAGGGAGCTAAGATGTGTGTGTGCTACATGTGCAAAGCCTGTGAAACTCTGAGGCTGGTTGAGTGTTTTCTTGAGTCTGGCTACTAGTTTCTTTCAATATTACACCTTTCATGTCTTTCATTCCTCAAATCAGAATGTCTGTTGAATAAAATAAATACTAGTTTCAGCATTTCTTTTGAGGTGGCTGCTGCAAAATTATGAAAGGTGTGTGGAGTGGGTATTATTTGTGCATGGAGAGAGGAAAGGGCTGAGTGACAAAAAAACCTGGTCCAGTTGATTCAAAGTCTTTAGTAATAAAGTGCTGCTCTAGTAGGTACCATCTGTTCTAACAGAGCATAAGTTGACACTTAAAGGAAGGTGTAATGTCCACCAGTGCAGCAAAGTAGTCTTGAGAATTTGAGTTGTTTTCAAAGTCCTGAGTCTGACCCTGACAGAGAGGGAAGGACTATGGTTCTGCAGCCCATCCAGAGACCCCTTCTTCTACTTTGTTCTCATGGTGAAGGACATGCTAAATTGGAGTTTTGCTTGTTAAAACTTGGGACCGTTTCCTGGAAAGAGCAGGTAGTTGCATGACAGATGTGATTACAAGAAGGACTAGACATTTCTGCTTAGGATGGTGGTAAACAAGTTCCTGCAATGGTTTTAGTGATGAAAAAAACTTAAACCTGCAGTGGAATGCCTTGCCTAAAATTAATTATTAGTATCTGACTGCATGTGTCCTGTACCTGTGACATGTACTCTTTGCAAACTGGTTAGTAACACAATAGAATTTCACACCCAGTGGGTCATGTTGGAGCCAGTAGAACAGCTGTTCCACCTAGCAGGTTATGTGAAACCTGGAAAACCCTGATCACCTATGTAATGGTCTTCTTGCTCCAAACTACTGCTGCAGGTGAGTGGCTGCCTCAGGGGTAGCCTGGCTTGCAACTTCCAGGTTTCTGCCACAAAGAACCAAAGATGTGGCAAATATGCAAAAGATGTGTGTTGCATTATGAATTATGAATAAATTAAAAAAATGATATTTTATGACTTAGATTATCTTTCCTAATCTGTTAAGACTGAGGGAAGAATGACTTAAATCTCCCAATCCTCTTGTACTCAAGCAAAAAATCTGAGTTACTCCCAAACTTTGCTATTGCCCTTGTTCCTGATCTGTCTTCTAATTAAAAAAAACCCAAAACTTTTAAAAGGTCACAAGAGCAAAAGTTTTCCTTTATGTATGAGTAAATAAACTTTTTCTGATCTTCTAGACATATTCCTTGACCATTATCTTATGTCTGCCTTTAAAGGAAAAATGTGGGGTGATGAACACAGCAAACCAAAGGTGGAGAGAAGTACTAGGAAATGAGACATTTTATTTGTGTGTTATCATGAACTGTCTTTATAGCAGGGAATGTTCTTAATATTTCTTTCAGAAAAGTAGAAGAATCAAATGTAAAATACCCTGTCATAGGTATTACAGGGAAAGGAGCTCAAAATATTTTCAACTCAGTGTCCATTTAGCGTGTTATGTCCACAATTCTACATTATGCAGCCAGAAGTACTATGACCTATTCAAATATATACATACAGTTTACTAATATCTTAGAAGGAGTCAATGATATGCATTTATTTTTAAAATACACTGTTGGTGCAATGCAATGTTATTCTTTAGATGGTTTTCCTGAGTGATGCAAGATAATTAACAGCTGTGGAGTGCTTTAGTTAGTCCACTTCTGTGTTCACAAAATTCTGCTCAAGCTAAGCAGGAAAGATAAGGGGGAAAAATTGTTTTCCCAGAGCTATTGTAGAATTGAAATTAAACTTATGGCTCTTGCAGCATAGTGAAGAAATCAGAATGATCCATCTGAAAATGAAACATTAATGTGCCAGTGCTCCTTATATTTTTCTCCAGAAGTCTCTCATGTGTGAACAAGTAACAGGAGAAAAATTTGTGTATGAGCAAAATATTTTGGGAACTGAAAGTGAGATTGCAAAGTGGCTTAGTGGCATAGCTTCAGTAACTTACAAACATAACTAGAGATGCACCTACTTTTGATTCTAGAAATTTGAAAATGTCTTTCTCAGTTTAGTTCTGGTTTACCGAATGCATGTGGTGGTGAATACAATAAAAGAATTTTACTTAGAAAGCAGTTTCATGAAACTGCCAATATTTTGTCGAGTATGAAGTATGATTTTATGAGGTATGACCAAATTTTGGTCATATCTGTCACTGAAGTATTGCTGAATATTGCTGTATAAGACAACTGAGGACTTACTGATGCTGACCCATTAGGAGATATACTGAGAGGCCCGTGTCTGCATGGAGAGTGTCTCTTTGATTAATAGTCCTGCTGCAAGTGTGACATATCTGTGCTGCTGTGTAACTTTTCCTGGATGCTAGACACTTAGGTTTAATGGTATTTGCCACTTCAATAGGAGGAAAAAGATTGAGATGATCTTAAATTGCTTTTCTCAGTGTGTGTGGTGTAGAAAAGGAAGCATTCATATTCACTGGGAGGTTGTTTTGTGTCTCGTATGTGAAATGAGGGTTCTGGCTTTAGCCCATCAGTGAGTGTGGGCAGATCTGTTACCCAGCTGTGCCCTGTCTAGGAGAGGGCTGTCTGTGTTCTGGGTGGGGGTAAATCCCCCCAGACTGTCAGGACAATCCTGGGCAATTATGGCACTTTACATCAGAAAACATTTCTATAAGTTTAAAACACTCCCCCCAAAACCTGGCACGCATACAAGCTCAAAAGCAGCGAGCAGAGTTTAAGGGCTTCTTGGGCTCTTCATCTAAAACATATTCCTATCCCTTTCTGCCTCTACATCCCGCGCTTTCGGAAATGCTGCCTTTAAAAGCTAAAAAGACGGTGTTCGGCATCGCTGCGGTGCCGGCGGGCGATGGAGAGAGCTCAGGGGCTCGGCTGCCACCTACCGCTGGCTGCGGCGGGACCGCCGGGCGCTCCTGCCGGGACAGGGGCTCCGAGCCGCGGGAGGCACACCGCATTTACCGACAGATACACCGTGCTGCGGGCTCCGAGCCGCGGGAGGCACACCGCATTTACCGACAGATACACCGTGCTGCGGGCTCCGAGCCGCGGGAGGCACACCGTATTTACCGACAGATACACAGTGCTGCGGGTTTGCGCCGATAAATACCCGGCGGAAGAGGTGCTGAAGAACTTGAGATGTGCTTAGCGCGCCGAGCCGGTAAAAAGTTGAAGGTGCTCCGCGTTTGAATTTCAAAACCTACAAAGTTAAACAAAGGAGAAAGCGTGATTTAGGAGGCTCTTGGGCTTTAAATGGAAATGCAGGTTTCATAGTGTTTTTTTAGCACCTAGCAGGATTTTTTTTTTTTTTTTTTTTTTTTTTTTTTTTTTTTTTTTTTTTTTTTTTTTTTTTTTGTGGGGACTGTCAGTTAATTGCCAGCCAAGCATTAATTCCAGGTAAAGACACAGAACTGCCTGCTCCAGCAGCCGTGCATCCTCTCATGGGGATCTGCACTGCCCACCACTGAATCCTCAAATGCAGAATTCCAGGGCAACCTTCAAATCCCTGCAATCACTCAGTTCAGACCCTTTACAAGGCAGCACTTGCAAGAAAAAAAAATTCCAAAACCTGAAAACTAAGCCCATAAAAACTTCAGGAGCAACCCAATCTGTAATCTATAGGGATTTAGGGACCATCCAGAGCTATTGGTGTCCCCTGGTGCTCTATAGTAATTACAACAGATATTGCCCAGAAAATACTGGGCACATGCAGATCACATGAGAGAAATTCTAAGCATGAGGACTGAACTGTATTGCTGTACTAACCTTTACTGATGAGATCCAAATAGGAGGTGAAATAAAGTTTCTTCAGGAAAAACATTGATGTTGTCACCATAAACTACAAAGAGAAGAGATTTGGGGTAATTGTCTTGTTGATAGCGAGCAAGTTCATCTTCTGTGTTTCCTTTGCAACACTTCACAATTTAAGAGCCAGTATTGGAAAATGGATCTGATTCCTATGAAAGCCTTTCAGTCTGTCCCTAAGTAAGAGCTCATTCTCACTAGGTTTATGATGATGTGTGGTTCTCCCTGTTATGATGCTGGGAAAGGCAGAGGGGTGCTAAGCTCCTGTTCACAAAGTTCAGTCAGAGTCCTATAGGTTATTTCAGAGTAAAGGAAAACCTATTTAATGCTTCCCACAGAGTTAACCCTTAGGACCGTGTCCATAGAAAAAAATCAGCGGTGTCTTTGTAGGGCTAATATCACCCCATTGAGCAACAGAGAAAGAGATCCTAGGATTTAGGCAACTAATCAAATTACACAAATGATGAATAACTGCTATGTGAAGTGAGCCATTTATGCATTATTCCGAGCTTAAAGTTCCTTTAATTAAATTTCTTAGAGAATGTAAAAAATCCAGTACTTTTCTAAGAGTTGTGATCTATATGTGGGCTTTTCAGGAACCCACAAATGCACTTACTGTACCCATTGAATTCAACTCCACGAGCAGATGAGCTAGCTGTACCTCTAACTTTGGAAAGCATTATCTTTTGTTTGTTTGTCTGAAGCCCATGTAAAGGTAGATGCTATTTTAGTGATGAAGAGAAAATGCTTTTTGATTTGGTAATGTTAATTTGCCATTAAAAAGCAAACAAAACCTCTCTTTGAGAAGATGTGTGGGAAAACTTGATGACCTTTAAAATTTCCTTTGTGTAAGTAATGTTTACTATAGCCTAAATGCCCTATTAAATTTAAAAGATCATAATGTGAGATACTTATGGAAAAAAATAGTTTACCCTTCCAGTTTTACTTTTAAGACAGCAATATAATCATAAGAAAGTCCAAAGTGTAGACAAATATACCATTAACTGGTTAAAGGTGTAAAATTGAAATTCTTACATGTAAAATTGAAACAAAAGTGAACAAAATTCAGCAGATCAAATATTATTGAATGATTTTGGCAATATTACATGGTTAATTGTTTTACTGTGCTGAAGAGTGTGCAAGATCCCACACATCAGACAAATGAAAGCATGGAAAAAGCTTGTTGCTAAATTTGGGCAAAATGAGAAGATACAACTGCAGGCTTGCTGAGTTAAAGGATCAGAAAAGGTTGTATTAATAAGCTCATATGATTATTCAGCAAAGTCAGGCCCCAGATTATTTTTTGGGCACAAATAAAAATGTTGTGGCTGAGTACCTCCCTGGTAAATGGCAGAGAGGTGGGTTTTAAAATCCATTTGGGATGGGAACATGTGCTTAGACACAGTATCTCTGAGCAAGAGCTTTGTCTGCCAGAAGCCTGGAAAGATTGGGTCCTTCTCCATCATATGAGTTGCTATCCTTGTAAAAAGTTATCAGATGGAATTCAGGGCTGGCTGTATTACTCAGGAGTGAATTACACATTTCATCCCAAAGCAGTGCCAGTGAATCCTTTGAATCTGAATTGCCAAGAGGTAGAATAATGGCAAAACTGACATATACTTGATAGCTGTAACCTTATTTACATTGACTCTGACAGAACTCATCACATTATAAAGCAGTATTAATAAAATATTAATTGAACTACTAAATACCATCAGCTATTAAAATTACCAGTGGCTGCTGTAATCTATTAATAGAATATTTACTGAAAACTAAAGGAAGAAATTATTTTGCTTAAAATATTGGTAAAACAAACTGAAAGAATAAAATTAAGTTGACCTTTTGATAGATGTCTGTTTATTGATTTAAATTCACCATTTTGTGAACAATGTCAAAGAGGTCTGTTAGAATAGAAGCATGTATAATAACACGAGCGAAACAATTTTTATTTCTTTGTGTGTCATTACAGAGAGATTGAAGCAAGCTTCACCTAAGTGTAGTGATGCAAAAAAATTAATAATACCCAGTCTGGATGTGAAAAAGCAGAGGAAAACAAGAGCTTCATATTAAAGTGCCTTCTAGGTAGCTGACATGACGCATCTAGTCAGACGTAAATAATGACAGACGGAAACTATCATGAGGTCTGTGAAGCATCAACATGCTGCCATCATTTTCTTTCTAACCTTGCTTTGCTAGCAGCTCTCAGACTTACAGGCTGAGAGATCATTTAAAAAGCAAATCCTAATGATGCTGCCCACTGTAGCAACAGCCAGTGAGACTGGCATCAAGTTAGCTCAGTTTGGGAACTCGGGCTAGCAGCCACAGCTGGCTCCTGACACCCCAAATGGGAGCGGTGCCTCGCTCCCTCCCTGGCTCCCTGCAGCCTCCTGTGCAGCTGGCTGAAAATGATCCACCTGGATGGGCAAGGGGGACAGCAGGCACTCCTCCTTCACCCACCTCTTGGCAATTATAAGCCTTCAGCTATTTTCTTTATTGATTAGGTGTATTTGGGTGCAGGATGCCTGGAACGGTTTTCAATGTGCACATTTTATTTGTAGTGCATGTGTCTGGGAACAGAGAGGGAGTAATATGCTGGTCCCCCTGTAGCTTCAGCAGAGCTGTGTTGTGGTTCAGATAAACACATCTGTACACAGCTGCCATAATCAATGTGGAATAGCAGAGCAGTTTTGCAAATGCAAATTAAGAGAGCAAAAAAGGCAAAATATAAAAAACTCACAACAGGTCACCAGTATTGTCCAGCTCAGTAGGCTCTATTCATCAAAACAATGGCTAATAAAACAGTTGCACATTTTATTTAAGCTGGTGACTGCATTGCAAACCATTGGGAAAACAAAGCTGGTGTGAGAAAATGTAATGGCATTATCACTTTGCAAATCAGCATGTGGCTTTGCTTGGGTGCTAGCAGGGCATGAGGGCTCAGAGACAGATGACAACATGAAAAAAGAAGTAGATCAGACTGCTTGTTTTTGATTGTAAACATTATTTTCATATACAACAATGAATTTCATCCTGTTTGATAAGTCTGACCTCAGGCTGTATAAATGTATTTCCATTGTTTGTATGTAAATTAAAACATGACCAGAAAAAAAAATCCTTCCCAACTCTCCCTATCAGAAGGGTATTTATGCTTCACAGATCTTTCCAGTACTTTAAGCACAGCTAAGCAGCTACCTCAGGTAAAGAAGATGCTGTTTTTCCAAGGAAGCATTTTAAAATATTTTTCCCCCACACACTTCTGAATGTTCTAAATACTAATGCAGAAGTCGTGACTCTCAAAGTAAATAGATGGCACTTAATTATGCTGGTGATGTCAGGTATTGTATAGGTTGATTTCCCAAGGCGTAAGTGAAAAATGTACTATTTGGTCTTAAATTTAGACTTAATAAATAGCTAATTTAGGATCTTGCTCTATATGCAAGGATATAATCACAAGGCATTCATTTTTAAAAGGTTTCATTTATTCTTGTGAGCTTAATTATTGCAAGGAAACTGTGAGCAATTTGTTTTTTTTTTTTACCAGTGTCTGATTTCTGAGAATGGTTATTAAATATTAAATGGATGCATAATTCAGGCAATTAAGAAAGTAATCACACAAAGTAATGTAATGGAAGTTAATTATTACTGCATAAGCAAATAGTTCATTAATGCTAGTAGTTGCTATGGCTGCATTCTTAATACATGCAGAACTGAAGCATGAATCCTCTGTGTATTCAGAGGTACCAGAAGTATGGTACTGCAGAAAGAGTGCTCCTAATGAAAGGCCCAGGCAAATAAGGTCATATTGACCCCTGACTTGTCTGAATGCTGCAGGATCATCATTACTTAAGAGAGTTTTATCAAAACCATGGCTACTTTAGATGCTTATAATACCTTCTGTTTGTAATACAGGCCGTGGCTTAAATCAAAGAAGAACTTGGGGAATTCAGCTGTTTTAAAATAAATTAATAAATTGCCAATCCTGCTTCTCTTGTTAAAATTCTACCCAGTGGTGCTCCTCTTGTTAAAAGGCTATAAAATCATTATATGTAACTTAAAAGGATTGTACAATTTTTCAGTACAAAAGCATAATAGCTGACAACCACCCTTGTTAGATTTTGTTCTTCAACGACGAGAGCAAAACCTGACATTGCCTTGCTACCATTATTTCCCTAAAGCAGAGCTTTTCATAAAGACTATTTTAAGCCAAGAGACACTTGTGCAGCTGCATTCCACCTGGTAGGCTGTGAGGCAGTAATGTTACCCTTCATGCTGCATGGTTCAGCCAGGGATGGGAGGATCTGTGACTGAGGGGTGAATGGTGCAAAATGGTGACAATGCTCTCCTTGGAACCTTGAAGGGTGTGAAGGTAGAACAGTTGGTTCCTTCATGTGTGTCCTTAAAGAGGAATAGAATGCCACTTTGGGCTATGTGTGCCTTAAAGGAGGAAGGGCAAGGCAGGAATTGCCATGCTGGAGAACTCCTGCAGGTCATCACATGCCATTCCTGCCCAGCCTCCTCTTCCCCCAGAATGCTGCCATGTTAGATTAAAGGTGGTTTTTGTCACAGATTGTTCACTGCAGCTAGGCAAGGAGTGCAATTGTGTTAGTTCTGGGTAAAGGCTACTGTGCACTGCCTGGGATATCTGTGGAACCAAGTGACTGTTGACAACCAAGAACTCAAAGGCTCACAATTTTTAATAACCTCCTCTCCCATTTTAGTGCATCCCACAACAGGATAGTAAGCAAACCAGTGTGTAGAACCTGGCTCTTGCCAGTCCAGTGCTTCATGAGTTTTCTGGAGAAATCTTCAAATGATTGCTTTATGTTCCCAAGATTTCTTGGATTTGAGCAGACTGGGGAATCTAAGGAGAGGGGGGGAAGCAGCGTGGTGGCAGCTCAGTGTTGCACTCTGGTCTTCCCAAGGAATAGCAATCAGCTAGAATACTGAAATGATGAATCTGGAAATAAAACTCTTGTAAACCCGTGTGACTGGCTAGGGGAGAAAAGAGAATAGACCTTTGGACTGAAAATGTGCCCATGCACAATGACATGTTTTAATTTATTTTAGGGCCATTCATTCTATGAAAGTGTTCATTATTTTGAAATACTTAATGCTGTTTCAGAATGAAAACAAATGTTGAAGTGTAGGAAATTCCTGTGGGACAGAAATTGTGTTTTTTACCAGCTCTAATAACCACCATTGCAACAGCATGAGCAGTCAATCAAACAGGAATTGAGCCAGCACAACCCCAGGAAAGTTCCTTTCATCCCTTCTTTATTTGAGAAGCAAACCCTTAGTCTTTTTGCAAGCCCTATTAAAAGTGCAGCTTTTGCAGAATGTCTGGGGAGGTATGAGAGTTGTCTGCTTGGGGTTGGGTGTGAGGGAACAAGTACCAGACTCTCCCAAGGCCCCCAAGCACCACCTTGCAAGTGGCCACCTGGAGTTTTCCAGGCTGAGTGCCTCCCCGGCAGTGTCACACAGCAGGGTGATGAGCCCCTCTGCTCAGCCACCTGCAGACCCTCTGTGGTACCTAAGGCTGACAGCTGGCTCCTCAAGTCATTCTGTGGTACCCACACCAGTTTTGGAGCCCTCCTGTCACCTGCTCTTGACAAAATGTCTTACAGCATAAATTACTGAGTCTTTGCCCCCAGCCTGGTCTCAGGGTGCAGCCCTTTGCAGAGGGCAGTGCAGCCACCCAGAGGAGAGCAGATGGCAAGGGTGGCTGCCTGTGCATAACTGACTGAAAGGATGCCTAGCTCAGTTTGTGCTGCCCTTCCTGCTCTCTCCTGCTGGGAGGTGGAATCAAGAGAGGGTGTTTAATGATCAGGGTGATAGTGAGATTGGCCAGATGTGATAGGACTTTCAGGAGTAGCTGAAAATTATTAAGGAGCACAGGCTGTTCTGTGTTGTCCTCTGCTGGTCTGCAGCCAGACCTCACCTCGTGCCTATTCCTGATGCCCTCCAGCAGCTGGGGCTGGCATGGGCAAGCCAGGCATCAGCACTCACAGCTTTCCAACACGTGCCTGCCATCTAGTTCTGTCTGACAGCACCAGGACTGCATCTGGGTGCTCTGCTGGTTTTCATTTTGGTGGGGTTCTGTACCTGGTGTGTACATCTTTTGGTGACTGCATCAGAAGTTTTGATAACTGCATTGACTGAAGTTTTATTTCTCATTATGCTGCCTATTTTTGGTAAGTGAATGTATGCTAAGTGCACTTAAAGGTTTTCCTTTGAATGAAAACTTGTTTATTATATGCAGAGAGATATGCCCAAATAATTTCTAATAATAATTTTATTTTCTTTCATTCCAATGACACTACTGAGAAAGTAAAGGTTCCTGGAAACAGTAACACAAATAGAAAATGTCCTATTAAAAGGATAATCCTCTGCAATTGAATAAGAGTTCTGAATACTAAATTTAGTAACAATTTTCTTAATCTTATACCCTTAGTATGCTGTATCTTTCTAATCAAGTAATTGTAATAATTTTCAGCTATGGATTTGAAATTTTATTTTCTGTCATGTATTACAGAAATAACTCTCAAAGCATAATCATTTCACAACAATATTGACACTAAATTTTTTTTCCTCCAAAAACTGAGTCTTTTGTGAAGAAAAATAATCAAACAAAACCAAATTAAAAAGCTGATTTTAATTTTAAAGCACATTGTTGTAGCTTCAAGTTCTAGTTTAATGTGAATAATTGGCAGATGTTTTGTTTTCATTTACGTGGCAAAAATAAATGCTCAGAACAGTGCAGGAGGCCAGGACCCTGCCCTGGGTTCATAATCATCCTTCACTAGCTGGGGGTATGTTCAAATTAAAATACTGGTAGTGGCCAAGTATTTTTATTTAGTTACATAAATTTAAAATTTGAAGTAAAAAAACCAAAAAAACAGCTAACTTTGAAATTCTACCTGTCTCTCAGCCTTGCCTATAAATTTATCAATTTCTAGGCTCAAACAAGGCATGAAAAATCTAAATGCTTTGGCAGATGTCCCCTGTGTGAACAACTCCCTCTTGGCTTCCTCTCTATACAGAACATGAGTGTTCCTTATGCTGCTTCCAAACGTGGCTTCATTTAGCAAGAAAGGCTTATACCCTTGCTTTGTTCAGGAGGCAGAATCTTCACAGGAAATACTTGGGGAAGTTTTCTCTTAACTAGCCCTAAGAAGCTATATTGGGGCATCTTTTTGATGTAATTTCTCACTATTTCTGCAATAGTCCCGTTGATTTAAGTCAATATAGTCAAACAATAAACATTTCAATAACCAGGTCAGCATGCAGTATTCATAAATTCTTGCAGAGCTGCTCTATATCCATCATGCAGTATAGTAAAGGTTCAACACCACAGTCTTATCCTATTTTTCATTTTCCTTAAAAATATGCACATCCTTTAAAAAATCTTACCACACTGTTATTCATAGATTTTGGGAAGCTGTCATGAAACATAACAAAAAGAAGTGTACATGTAATTGTAAGGACTCTAACAGAGATAACAAGGGAAAGTTGAAGTTTCAAGTACTCATTCAAGTCTTGGTTAAGGAAAATTATTTCTGTTTCTCTTTGGTCTTTGGCACACAAGCAATGAAGTAAGGAGTGTCCAGCTATAGGATGTCAGTTTGTGTAAGCATGGTGGTGTCTTCTCTTATCAGTCATTCTTGCAGTGTCTGTTCATGCTACATTTCTTCTCATTGTGATAGGATTCCATGTAGGTATTCAGAATATGTGAAGTCCTTCCACCTAAGTTGTAACAGAGAATATAATGAACTTCAAATGGATCTGAGATGAAAAGTTTGACCAAAAGTTGAGAAAATTATATGCCTGTGATGGTTCAAAATGATTTGCTTATTCTGTATGGAGGTTTTGGCTTGGTTTTTTTAAGTGCAGAAGTTCTTCATTAAAGTATGATTTCGTTTTTCTTGGATCTTTTTCTTAACTCTCTGCAACTTTGGGAGTTTCACTGGATGTGGTGATTATCTGAAACCATTTTTGTTTCCCGTTCTTTACTGCCTCTTAATTTTTCATCACCTGCTTCCCTTCTTGTATATATTGTCCTGGTTCCCATGGTACAGAGAACTGTCCCATTCTTGAGAAAAGACAGAGCAAGTGGGCCTTGGCTGGGGAGCAAACAAGCTGATCTTATGGCACAGCTCCTCCTGTGTCAGCCCCATCAGCTGCTCTTGTTTCTGCTGCTGCATCCCAGCCTTCCAAGTTGGGTGTGAGTAGAATATTTGCTGGTTGCTGGTGGGGTTGCAGTGGTGT
Organism: Erithacus rubecula; assembly: GCF_903797595.1. Taxonomy (NCBI): domain Eukaryota; kingdom Metazoa; phylum Chordata; class Aves; order Passeriformes; family Muscicapidae; genus Erithacus; species Erithacus rubecula. The sequence goes on from NC_136659.1 coordinate 16,274,760, forward strand.
GTTTGCATTTGTATAGTGGGAAGAAATTCATGGCTGTAGAAATTTGGATGAGGTTAATCATGCATCTCAATTACCTTTATTAGCATTACTTTAAGTTTATACTTCAAAATTGGCTAATGGGATGAGAGTAGAGCTGAGCTGGATAATTATTTCACTTCCTAGTATCTCTATTCCAAATACAACTGGAAACTCCTTGACAGTTCCTATGGCTAGACAATGAATGATCAAAGTAACTCAGATTGAATTATTTTAGTTATTGCTTACTACCAAAATGCATTGCATGCTGTACAACAAACACAGAAAAGAAAGGCACTTCCAACATGAAAAACATGTCTGAAAAATTGAAGTGGATGAGATAGGGTTCCAGATGAAATCTAAGGGTAGCTCATTTAATTTTATTTTAGCTATTTTCATTCCCAATATCACTCACAAAAGCCTTGCAACAGGAGCTGAGTGCTTTGCCATGCCTTTGGAACTGCTTCTCAACTTGGCTCCTTGTGAGCCAGGTGTCTGCAAAGTTTGCTTGGTCCATGATACTCACCAGCAACAGTTAATTTAATGCAGAAAGAGAAAAAGTGGATGCTGACCTTTGAAAGGGAAAAAGCTCCACTCTACCATTATCTGATTGCACACCCCTTCAAGGGAAGGGATTCAGGCAGAGGATGATTCACTTAGAACTTGTGTGGACTGGAGCTGACTCTGTACCTCTCTTGCCAAGAGAATACTCTAATGTTATATGTGATTCAGTCATGCTAGTATAGAACATTTATGTACAGATTGCCTGGACTAATCTTAGAGGTGCACAACCTTGGAAAGCACTTTAGGACTTGCACTTATGGAATATACAGGTCAGTTAATGGCTCACAGATTTCAAGTGCTTTATCTGTTTTGTGGATGGCACTATAACTAAGTGTTTGCTAAATCCAGAACTTATTAGTGAACTGTTAATAGTTCATCTCAGTGTTTGGCCCTGAACTGAGATGCTGATGGGCTGCCAAGACTTGTTCAACAAAATGCTTCCAGAGAAATTCTCAGGAGTATGAGATCAGCATATACTTCTTCCACGTCTCTGTAAAAATATAAAAGCTATTTCAAGGCATCTGATGGTAGAATCTGTTACTAAAATAAAATCAGTACAGGATTTTTTTCCACTCTCTAGCTCCAGCCCTCCTTCCTGCAATTATTTCCTTTTCCAGAACAGTTCAGCTTCATATCTATGGCATGTAATTACTCTAGGATTACTTCATACATAGGAAAGATGTAGCTGACCATTAATATTTTTACTAATATAAATAAGCAGTTGCTGCAAGCCAAGTTTTTTGTCATTCCTCTTAAATGAAAAATTGACATTGAGTTGCAGATTTCTATTTTCAGTAGGAAACTAAATAGTTTAGAATAGCCTTTAAAAAGCCTTTCATATAGAATTTCAGTAGTCTTATTGAACAGAGGATAAGAGCTATAGGATGTTTTTCCTCTCTGGACAGCCAGTTTCAAGTCAACCAGGACACAGAATTTTTTTACTCTTTTATAAAACAGTCACTAAAGTATTTAGGAGTGAATGAATGTTCTGTGTCACTCTTACTGCTTTATAGATAAGGAGCAAAGGACAGCAGAAAACATGGAGGAGGTGGCAGATAAGCAAGGCTTAAAAATGCATTGATGTGAGCCAGCAGATGATCTTGGATAACTTTGCAGATGAGAAACACAGGTGTCAGTTAAGAGTCTGAGCAGCTACAAGCACTGGTGAGAGGAAATTAAATGTAAGATTAAGAGCAGTAGTGGATCACAATGATCTACAGGAGCACAAACAAGCAAAGGTGGTCCCTGCAAGATGCTGTGTGCCAGGAGAGATGTACTGTGTGTTCTTTTCAAACATGTGTGAAGGGGTGGAATTTAAATTTTTTGCCTCTAAAGCAAGCACATGTCTTGTCAGAAGTGCAGGTCATGTCCTTGCCCATCCTGACTGTAATCTTGAACTCTGTGAAAGCCAAGGAAGATAATTCCTGTTGGCTTCAGAGCACTTTGGGTCAGATCTGCTGCATGGTAGCAGCAGACAAGAACCAGGTACCACTGCTAAGATCTTTCCTGCAGCCAGCTACAGTGCTCAACTTAATTTGACAACAGCATAACTGGTGTGAAGGCAGCTGTATGTTGCCATTGCTGCTTAGGGATAATAGCTTATCCCTGCAAAGACAGCAAGTGTGAAAGTCTCTGCAGATGCTGTCTGGGGCATTCCTAGGCAGGAGAGAGAGCTTGGCGCCATTTTTATAGTTATGCCTGTTAAGATTTAATAGATGGAAAGTTTCATTAGTGAACTGTGTTGCAATTAACTTGAAGGAGGCTCCAGCTTACTGTATGCAGTCCTTCCTCAGAGAAAGTTGTTTACATTTCCTTTTGGAAATTATTGGCTCTTCAGCACTTGATTGTTAGTGAATAGCAAAGGCTGTGATTTAACAAAAAACCCACCAACAACACAACATGATTTTTTCATTACTCCAACAGAAGATTGGGTCAGTTGTATAACTTTTTTTTTCCCTTTGTGAAATGAAGGGAAACTGGGTTTCCTTTTCACAGTTGCTGAAAGTCAAAAACTAACTTGACCAAGGACAAGGGACAACACAGAAATGCAAATATCAGAGAAAGGTTTCCTCCTTGGTAACATCTGTAATGAGGATTAATGGAGTAGTTACCTGGTTTTTGTTTGGTTTTTTTACCAGCCCACCCTGAGGCCAGATCCTGCATGCTTCACACAATATTTCCATTGCAAAATAGATTAGGATTTAGGCCTGCTCAGTCTTGTGGGTGACCTGCCATGAGAGAAGAGGCACACAATTCCTATCAAGTTTAGAGCTGCTACAGAGGGATTTTAGTGCTCTTATGGGGGATTTGCCTGGCTTTAATCCATTTGAAAGAGGAATATGTGGCCACATGAAGCTGATTGATGTTCATAGTAACTGAAGATCACGTTCTTTGAACCTTCTGGGTCTTGTTTTGAAGAGCTGTATCAGAGCAAGCAGTGACTGAGCAGCCCTGATGAGCCCACCCTCTGCCAGCACCCAGCTCATGCTGGTGGGATGTGTGGGGGAGGCTTCCTCCTTTGAGAGCCTCTGAGCATGCTTTTGCTGCACTCATAACCATGAAATGTAGGCAAACTGCTCTGAACATTTTTTCTTGATTCAGAAAAAACTTCCTCTGAATTCTATCAAAGACCTTGTCCAAAGAAAGAAATTCGTAGACTCAATTTGGACAAGTGTAATTCAGAGATCGTGTACTTGACCATGAAGTTGTGGTTACCTGAATGAATTCTGTGTGATGGCAATTCAGAGGGCCATAACTGGTGGTTGCTCTTGTTTTCATTGTACAGACAATTGAGATGGTGCAGAGCTGACAAATGGGTGTCAACAGGAGCTGGAAGGTTTTTGTATTACTTAGTGAAATTTGTGAGTGATGACTATTGCGATGTGTGACTTCTTCTAGGCCTGGTATCAGTTTGAAAATTCATGAACAGAAATAAGGAAGACATTACACTATTTTATGCTAAATTAACCTATCTGTCTGTGGAGAGATGTTATAAAACCTAAGTATTTTCACTGTAACAGTGGTGGGGTATTTAATGTTTTGCTACTAGGATGTAAAACTACTAACCAATATTAAAAAAAAACAAAAAAAACCCAAATTATTTTGATGGTTTTGTGTGGAAAATAAAGGGTAAAATACTATACAGAGGGAAGTGGATGTGTATGTGAGAGAGAGCAAGGTGTATCCATTCAGAAAACAAGGTGTGATTGCCGTGGCACATTGACTGCATCCCTATGATCCTGTCAAAGAGCAGGACATGGCAAAAGTGCCCACGTGCCCACACACACTGCCAACATGCCTTAACAAGGAGGGACATGCCAGCTTTTTCTCAATTTTGGATCTCACTACTTCATTTAATAAATGGGATATTATTAATTAACACTAAAATTCCCAGGAGTCAAAGTTGAAGTGTGTGAGGAAAGAGGCAGACTGTGGTGAGTGTGAATAGGATGAAGATCTTCTCCAGAGTGTTCCCTATCCCAGATGTGGAAGCTGGAGCTATCCTAAGGCATTAAGGGGATGCCCTCACTGTGGTGGGCTTGGTCACCAAAGGTGTTTGAGGCTGAGTCAAAGCAGTTAAAGCTGAAGAACTGTTGTGGCTGGAGTTCAGTGGGACAGCAGTGCACTAACCCACAGCATGGGATAACCTTCCAGCCTTCCCTGCCTCCTCCAAATTATTCATAGTATTTGAGTCCTGTAATCCTAGAAACAATACTTCCAAAGGCCTAAAAGACATGTCATGTAACCTTTATTAGTTTATCACTACAGCAGAGACACCTCCAACTTGCTTTGATTTAGTGACATAACTTGTGGTTAAAAGCTTTAGGCAAGGCCACACACATGCAAACAGTGACTAGTGATTTGGATAATTAGTAAGAGTGGCAGAGCCCTGTCTCTTTACATGAAAGGTAGCAATGATAAGCAATTAAATATGAGCTGTAAAAGGTAAAATCATGTAGTGATATGCAGTGCAAAAGACCAGGTTGACTAAAGCAACATAACAGCTACACCAAAAAAAAAAAAAGATAGGAGAATGAAAGGAAAATTCACTAATTTTGAGTGTTGTTTTCAATGAAATTGTTTCTAAAAGTGGAATGTGGGAAAATGAGCAGCTTTTCTGACAACAGGGGTAGTTCCATCACTAACAGCAGATGCTTGCAGGATATATTTTCTTAGAATATTTATAAGATGTTAATGGAGTACCCTAATAGTATTAAAACACCCTGAAAATACCATAATAAATCAGAAAAGTGTGAGGTACAATTAATGTTTTCTCTTGCAATTATTTTTCTACCTCATAGCTCTTGCTCACTACTTAAGTGAGTCATACTTGGCCCTACCACCTACTCTGTTTGCATTGGGAAGGTTTGAAATTGACCCCAGTGTTATTTACTTTGACAAATTTGGGCTATATATCCTTTTTCCGCTTGTCTACTCCTCATTTCCCTTCTGAAACTGAATTTCTGACACATTCTTTGCCATTTTTTTGGCATAGCCTTCCAGTTACATATAGTGTCAGAGGAAATGTGAGAATAGTTATCAATTATTTCTAAATGTTTGGATGTATCATAGTACAGAAGTTGTGATCAATAGAAGAAATTAAAGTATGATATGGGTACCTTTGATATGGCACTTGTTTTTGATGGAAATATTTCTGTGGAAGTGAGGATTGATGTGTGACTTATAATTTTATTTGGAGAACAAAAAAGATGATCAACTGTATGCTGAGAAACAAAGAATTTAAATGGTTCAAAAATTTCAGAAAGATTTGGCATAGAGTTGGTTGCTCAGAAATAGTTTGAGACTTCTAGTTTTGTCCTTCTCAGCTCTCTGGAACATTGATTGAATCTTGCAGGGCAGAATAAAATTGCAGACTGCAGCAAGACTGTTAGATAGAGTAGTTAGAAAAAATCCAAACATGCTCACACATCTAAAATCTGTTATTTTGAGTGAAAACTTTGCCCAATGCTTTACATGTGGTGCTAGCTTCAAGGAAATATTGCATCAGTTTGATTGGAATGTTGCTCATAGAGCAGTACTACTCAGTGCTCAACAGGGTTGGGTGTTCAGGGATCATTTCCTGATTTTCAGGATGGCTGCTGAGATCTGTGGCACAGAGTGTGATGAGAGGACTCTTGTAGGTTTTTTTCTGTTTGACACAAAGTGTACTGAGTGCTTGCATTTGAGAGTGTTGCATGGCTTTTAGGACAATGGGAATCCAGTTCCACATCTCAGACACTCAGCAGCACAGGGGTGCTGCTGCTAAGAAAATAGCTAAAAAACTTGGCTTATGGGCCTGGAACAGCTTGCTGAATCAGTGATTCAGGCTTTCTGGAAGATATAAATCTCTTAAAATCAAGGACCACCCTATATTCTAGGTTATTTGTTAGTTTTTAATGAATGGTCAAATAGTAGTATAGGTGAGAGTTAATGTGAGAGTGAATCTAAACCAGCAGCCAGAAAGCCCTATTGGATTTTCTCCTATTTGCAATGGGTGCATCCAGCCACCTCTCTCTTGGAAAGAGCACAGCTGTGATCTGTGTCAAGGAGTAAGGGCTGCTCTGAGATTGCAGTGATTACCTGATTTGCATCTTCAGTTGAAAGGAAATTCTAGCTAGTCAATGGACTCAGCTACACTTGTTTCAATTTAAATAAGCAAGTCTAAAAGCCTTCTCTGCACCCCTGTTTGTTTAAGTTGGCTTTGTCTCTTTGATCTCATGTTAACATACCTTAATGACAGGTAATGATTGATAATGGTGTATTGTAAAGTTCGGGTAATAAATAGTGTTTTACTCATAATAATGCTGAATAATGTACTTTTTATGACCCAGTTTGATGGAAAATTTCCTTGTCAACTCTGCCTAATTGTCCAAACAAACCACCCATTACTTAAAGAGATACATGTCTAAACTAGACACATTAATTAGGGTCATGACTGAGCTACACAAAGGAATATAGTAACACTTCAGTTATCTTTAACTATGATCTTTGGACAGCAGTCCTAATGTTTAACTGAAGTTTAATGGGAAGCTATTGTTTACACTATCCTTTTGTAACTTGCAGACGTGTTGGAATCAATCCATAGTGGCTGGGTGATGGGAAATGGGATATCTCCCTGAAGGTCTTTAAAGGTCATAAGAAATATTAGTTTGAACACCAAAAACGATAAAATTGAGTAAGACTGGATGAAAAAGGAGGAAAAATGTTTTCTGGAGTTTTATCCATTCAGAAACTGAAGTCAGTATACATCACATTGCACTGAGCTGAGGGTTTAAAAAGGGGTGTAGTTTCTAGGTGTCATCCTTCCGGAATACTCATCTGAGTGCTGTGCCAAGCCCTCTGGGAGTGCTGGCACTTCCACTGTGTCCCATTGGCACTGAAGTTTTGATAATGTAGTGAGGCCTCAAAAGGGCCAGTGTAGACCTTAAAATAAATATCAAAACTCAGAAAATTTTATGCATAGTGAGTTAACCCAAATTATCAAGAACAATGAAATTGTCCTAATTCTATGAAAACATCAGCTTCAAAGAATAGACTGACCTGTAGGACCACATAATTTTCTAATGAAGGGTTTCTTTGATGGTGAGTTCTGGTCCCTTTAAATAAACAATGCTCACTTTCCTAAGTGCCATGCAAACAAGATACTGCTGGTATAGGAGAATTTGTATTCTCTCTCACTGCCCCCATGCAGCAGAGCATTCACTGGGCATGGAAAACAGCAGCTTCTGTGCAAGGCTGTGTCAGTGTGCTTGGAATGAAATGAAAAAGCTCCTACCTGTCCCTTTCCTACTTCTGTTGTTTCCATTCAGTATCAAAAGTGTAGAAGATGTTATGCCAGAAGGGATTTGTCCTTTTTATCTCGGAAGAGAAATGTTTTTGCTATTTGCATTTCTGAATTGCTTAGCTGCCCAAGCATGCTTTATGTGTGCTGCTTGAAATGTGTCATCAGACCACGTGTCCACTGTTCTCTGGCTGATGTTGGACTTTCTCCAACAAATATGGATTATGTTAAAGCAGGTTCTGAATTGACGAGAATATGTTAATAACTCCCAGATGGGCATCTTTGTGCAGGGAAATACAAGCAGGCTATGGCAGGAGCTAGTGTTTGGCAGGTCCATCATTCCGTCATTAAAGGCCACATTATTACTCCCAACTCTGCTTGCATGACAATTGCTTGCATAAACTCAGTCTCCCAAAACCAAATAGACACAATTTGCTTTTAGAGATACTTTACTCTGGTGAGAAATCTTTTTATGCCAGCTGGTGCTTCCTCCAGTTTATAATATGGATTTTTATAATTAAAGAATAGGGTGAAATAAACACTTATGTTCCACAAATGCATGCCTAAGGTCATTTCCCCAGATGTGTGATATAAATATAAGATCAGAATAGTTATACAGAATACTGTGAGGACTGTACTAGTCAGTGATGTATTTAAGTTTTGTTTGGAGTTGCAATTGGATATGCTATTTAAAAAGAAATTGTTTCATGCTCCTTAAAGGGTTTGAAGTCTTCCTATGAGTTGATAAATATTATATTTGCTTTCTTCTTACTTGCATGGATTGGAAGGAGCTGTTAGAACTAGGTAAATGCATGAACAATATATGCAAGTGTGAATTATATGATAAACATATCTTGGTCACCGCACTAATTCCTCATCTATTAATCGACTTTACCAAAGCATTCCAAACTCTGTCCATCCAGCAAGCATTTACAATGTATGAATGGCTGGAAAACATTCTTTTCTTCTCCATCCATTGGTTTTCCTCAAACCTAACCCACCAAGTATCCAGTTGTGAACTTACAAACAAATGTAAAAGCCATGTTAGACTTCTTGTGCTATCTAAAAAATAGGAACTGTTAACGGATTATATTTTTTGCTGCTAGCTGGAAGTGAAGAAAAGACTCTGAGTTCTGGGAAAGGGAAACTTAACAGATTCTTAGTTCTTGGTCTTATCTTTAGTTCTAGAGTCACGTGTCCAGGAGCTGAATCCTACAAACTATTGCCTATACTGAAAATCTGAGGAGTAGTTACTAGGGCAACACTTAAACACCTTCTTAAAATAATAATGATTTTTTTTTTTGGTGAAAGAATGTAATTACTAAATCACAAATTGTCTAGATTATTCCACCACAAGGTCAGTGATCTCTACACTCTGTTTAATGTTGTCTCACAAGTCCATATATGTATTTTCTCATGCACCCGTTTTTAAACATGGATTTTGACACATCAATGATAATGATGACTTTATTGTTCTTAATAATAAAGAGGGTGAAGTGTACATTTTGAAACAGCATCTTTAAGTCAGCTGATGAGCATTTACATTTTTCAACACATCCTAGGGAATACTACCGTGTTGGGGCAATATTTTCTGGTGATAACCCAGAATGTCAATACTGTCAAATATTTGGATCTGACACAAGCATCAAATATTTCATGAGGGGTCCTCTTACTTTTGGGCTTCTCTAGTCTCTTTCTGCTTGTTCAGATATTATTACTCTCAAACTGCCACTTAATTTTCTTGGCTTTTAAAATGAGTGTAGTAAGAGTAGTTTAATGTAATATGTGGTATTTTAATATTGTGACTCTTAATGCTACATAAAACCTTTGTTTCCTACAGGTTTATTGAGCTGGTGTATTAGATTTCCTGCTGCATGAGCAAGAAGATTATGGTGGCTTACGTCTAAGTGTACTTTTGGGAGGCATTTTGTTTTTTCTCTATAAATAGTCTTTCTAAAACACAATTGTGAAACTATTAATGTTTATATCACATTATACATCTCTCTAAGTTTACTGTGATGAGTATACAGGGTGGTAACAAGAGGAAACCTTTTTTCCTAGGAAACGTGTTCAGAATTGTTATTGCTAGAAGCCTACTAAAAGGCAAATTTTTAATATTTGTGTTATCTGTAGAATAGTTTTGGCTTATTACACTGAGTCATTCCTGTTTTCACCAATAGCAGAATGACATCTTTTATGAAGTTAAGCATTTCAATGGAGCTTGAGAACACACAGCTTTGAGCAGAAATTTGGGTCCTCTGGCTATTCATTTTTTTGTCAGAAAGAAGTGAAATGAGTCAATTGAAATTATAAGTTCTTCACAAATGAAACTTAGGCTTGGGGATGAGAGCATGCACACAGTAAAACTTGTATTTTGTACTGGATAAATGTTCCTACCTTAAGCAAAAAATGCATTTATCATGGACTTTAAAGATGAAAACCATAGAAAAATTCTTCATTTTGAGGCACATGGAAACTGTATGGGTGGGGGTAGGGATGCAGAGGCAGTTCATATCTGTGTGCTGACTTCTATCCTGTTTCAATGAGCGATTTGTTCACCATTTGGGAGAAAACGCTACGGGTCTAGTTCTGTGAGCTCTCCTGCAGCCATTTTTTGATATATATTTATATATGAAGAGCGAGTTTGACTATATTTTGAGAACAGAGCACAGGTGAAACCAGCGGCTGTGTGCCCACGCAGCGCCATGAAGATCGCTGTCTGTCTGAGGGGCGGCTGCGCGGAGCGGCTCCTGGTGAGCGCTCCCGGCTCGACTGGAGGAGCTGCGGGCAAGCTGCGGTTTGCTGGGGGCAATTTATGGAGCTGTGCCTGCAGGGCAGGATTGCAGCAGGCTGGACTGGGAGCAGCAATCCTGTGGCACTGCAGCAGGCTGGACTGGGAGCAGCAATCCCACGGGACTGGGAGCAGGCCGGGACAGCAGGCCGGGATCGCCGCCTCAGGCCGGGCCCAACCTCTGGGGACACGGAGGAGCTGCTGGGTCAGATGAGTTACATTAAGTGGCAAGTGATAAATTCAAGATGACAATTCCAAACAGCAGTGTTTCTTCTGGTAATTAATTCCAGTGGTGCCTGAGGCGGTGCTTAGCTGCTGCAACCAGTGTGGCCAATGCTGGGCAGCTAATGAGAAAACATTACAGCAAGGATTAGGGGCCAGTGAATTCTGGCAGGATGAGGTCACTATGATTAGAAAATGTTAGTTTAGGCTTAATGTGATAAGCTGACTATGACAAAGAGACTTTATTTTATCCTGAGTGGTTAAAAGGCAGAAATTCCTTTTGTTTATTTGTTGTTGTTTTCCCCTTCAGCCACCTTTTACTTTCTGCCTATAGCCCAGTGGCACAGAGTGTGGCTTTGGTCACATTGCTGTCCCATGCAAACCCTGTCAAGGCTGGTTACCTGCTGCAGCCAGACACAAATTCTTCTCTTTATTTCTTTTAATTACTTCTGTCAAGTAATAACACTCAGAGGAAGGAGCAGTGTGGTTGTTACCTGTAAGCAGAAAGAATGATAAGAAAGTAACACTTTTACTTTCCTTCTGCCTTGGTTGAGCAGCAGTGATGGAATCACACAGTTTTGTCTCGTGAAAGACAATCCCACCTGAGAACTGACTGTGCTGGAGATGTGGAAAGGTGATGCAAAACCAATCCTCCCCTGCTGCTACAGAATGGCTTAGAGGGGTTTCTTGTGAAGGAAAACCTGTACTCAATGGCACTTTAAAAAACAGTTCTGTGAGTTTTTTCCAGGCTGCTATAGTTGCAGGATCTGTGTTATTCATAAACTACTGGTGCTGTGTACTGGCCTAATGGAAACCTATGGGTTTTAATGTGCTTGGTAAGCACTTCTACCAATAGAGATGAAACAATGATCATGGAGTAAGACCTCTTTCCTATTAATTGCAAGGATATAGATGAGATGGGCTGCCTATTGTGGCACTTGGATTCTTTTGTTGTCTAAAGATTGAAGTTATTTTCACTTTTTTGTTTTCTGTTATCAAATTTATGTAACAATCATTTTTAAACTGAAATCGTTATAAGTACTTCAGCATAAATGTTTCCATAAAGCAGATAAAAAGTGTTTAATCACATCAGCAAGACTTCAACTGGTCCCAAGTGTCAAATAACATAATTAATTGGCAAGCTTGTAACCAAATTCTTACATTATCTCAGAACAGATTGAGCTATCAGGGATGTTCTTACCCTCTGTATATACCTTTATCTTTTAAAGAAAAACAAAAAGCTTTTTTTTTTTTTTTTAATTTCATCAGGATATAAGAGTGTGTTTTCTTTTTTATTTCACCCATCTAAATTTTATTTTAGAACTACTTCAGAATACTCACAGAAGAAAATCTAAATTCCATACAATTTTTTCTTGTAATTCAGTTATTTTTGAACACCATTGAACTAGTATAGGAAAAATATATGGTCTTCAAAGCAAAACATGGATTGAAATTTGAGTTACAGCAGTAGTTAAAAATATTTGTATCAAATACATTGACTCTTTCAGTAATTTCATAGACTTGCAATGACACTAATATTATTTTTCTAAACAATTAAAGCATCATTATGGGTATTGTGCTGCAATCCGATACATGAGATTTGTTTGCATGGTACTGAAATATTTTTGGACATTCAAGATTGTTATATAAAATCTTGTAGATACATATGGAGAATTATTTTGTCTTCATTTTTAGGTAGAAGAAAAAAATATACTGCAGTTAAACCCTATAACATAGCCTTAGAATCTCCATTAATTGAAAGGTTGGAAACTATAACTTAAGTATATTGTGTGCAACAATTTGACCTTATCTCACTGTCATTTACTTTTAATGTTTTAATTTTCATATAGGCAAAACACCTTAACAGCAAATGAAACTCTCAGGATAATTAAAACACAGGTTTAGAACTGCTGAAGTCCTAGGCAGACTTTGGAATTTCTGTAGATTCCTACAACATTATTCTAAATTGTTTCATTAATACTGGTATCAAATAAGATTTCAGTATAACTTCCATACTTCTAAGTATGAGCTTTTAGGTAGGCATTTAATGTAATACACAGCAAAAATTTAAAACTGGATTTTCAGTATGGTTGTGGGATTTGGTTCCACATGGGAGCACAGCTAATAAGTCTGGATGTTAATCCTGACATAACCATAGTATATCTTGAGTTCAAGGGAACCCACAAGGATCATCAAATCCAACTCTCAGGGCTTTTCTCATTGAAGTCCTACTGTGATTTAAATACAGGCTTCCATTTAATCATGGCATCAGAAAAAAAAATTATTTCAAAAGTTTGTCCAGGGTTTTGACCAGTCTGCGAGGTTTTCTTTCTTAAAAGCAAATGAATTTTGTATATTTTATAAATAGATTTTATAAATAGATTCTTCAGATCCTGGTGCCAAACCTGTGTAGATGTAAAGAGACATGGTTGGAAACTTTTTGCTTTGCTCTTACTAAACTAAGTATAGTTTATACTCACTAATACCTGCATTTGTGTTTGCTGCTTCTGTTCCGAACAGCTTTTTAGTGCAATGAGTGTGGAGTTGGCTGAACACATAAACACTGAGAGATGACAGGGTTTTGCTGCAGTTGGAAAAGCATAATTCATTGTGCTTCCACATGCAACTTGCTTAAATGTCATTGGCAGCTGCAGGCTCTCACTCTCCCCTCCCCACAAACCTCATTCTCCCTGCGCTCAGCCTGACGGGCGCGCGGCGTTCCGGGGGGATTCCCGGGCAGGCGCTGCCGATCACTGACCTGGCTATTGCCATTTGTGATACTCACTGCTAAACTTCCCAATCAATACTCTGTGAGCCCGTCTAGCTCCTGGGAATGCAAACCTGAAACTGTGCACTTAATCTTGAGGCTGGCTCTTGCTCCCTGCTCCGCTGCTAAAGCGGGAACTTGGCCTACTTGATGCGGCATTATTGCTGCAGAGGTCAGGTGTGAGCTGGCTTGATGAATGGCTGCTTGTGATGGAGCACCTCTCCTGCCCAAGCAGAGACAGTTCATAATGATGGACCATAAGTGTGCGCACAGAAAAGCTTGTGGCTTGGCTGTGAGCTCGTACAGTGGAAGCTAAAGAAGGCAAGATGTTAGTTTGGAACAACTCTTTAGAAAAAAGAATGAATAAGGAAAGCAAGGTCTTATTAACAGCTAAAGAAACCTTCCCCTTGGTTACAAAATTGTAGGAGTGATAGCAAACACACATATTTCTCTGCCATCCTACTTGCATTATTCTTCTTTTCCTTGTATGTTAAAAAAAGGAAATCACTGGCCTTCAAGATTATTTCTTAACACAAATTATCTCTTCAGGAATTCATTTTATTTGAACTGTGTTCTCCAACATAAGGTGTTAAATTTTGTTTGAAACTGATAATATGGGATGAGACTGGATGCTCAAAATATATTGCTAAATTAAGTTTGTCTTCTCTAGAGAAGAGAAAAATCTTTGTGATTGATTCAAACCACAGAAAAGCTCACCTTAATGCTGGAGAGAGCTTTCCATAAGGTTTATTCCTTAAACCAAAAAAGTTGAAGTAGCCAAATAATAATTTCTGGATTTTTCTGGTGTTAGCCTTTGATTCCATAGGTTTTCCACATCTCTCTCTCTTACAGACGTTGATTATTATGTCCAAACAAAACCCAAAGAACAGCTCACCCACACAAAGTGTAGCACTAGTTCACCCCTAAAACCACAGGCCAGCAAGGGCTCTGAAATGGGAACTATATCTTTGTTCTACAGCTGATTCAAAGTCAGATGATCATGTTTATGGATCCACATATTCATAACTACGGAATTACTTCTTACAGGTGTAAAACAGTCCAGAAAATCTCTAGAGGAGCACCTGTGCCTTGTGATTTAAGATACATTAACCAGCCTTGTGAAAGCAGCTGTTGTAAAGTCTGTACTGAGGAGGGAGACCTGAAAGCTGGTAGGGCAAGTCCAACACTCTTTGTGTTCAAAACCACCCCTTAGCCTCTGGACAAACATCACTTTGGAGAAAATGTGTGTTCTGCCTTAGAAATTCCGTTCCTGCAAGCTGATCCTTTATCAGTAAAAAATCTGATTAGTAAAAAATTCAACTGTACAGTGAAGTGCCCACTTGAACCCTAATGCTCTTTCATTCTGAGTGTTGCAAATGTTTGAAAACTGTTCTGTAGAAGGGAAGATAACTGGATTAATTGCTTTGCAAGACACAGCATTCTTTCTAAAGACAAATTCAGTGCTGAGATTTTTAAAGCAGTATTTGCATGATGTTAGGACTCATCTAGCCATCCACCATTGATTGCTTTGTGATATTTAACACAGTGTTCCCCAAAATGTTTAATTATCTTTTTGTTTTCTTCTTCAACCCTAACACACGGAGATGAGATTCTTGCTAAACCATTACATTTTATTGTAGAAGACCTGTATTTATATAAATACAGATTTAGGGGAGAATAAGTGTCGGAAGGCAGAGTTAGTTGATGAGAATTGAAACTACCTAAACAAGGGCCTTTGGTTTTAACTGGAGTTATTCCTGGTCATGACTGGACTTAAAAGTTGTGAGCTTCTGGCATGAGTCCCTAGAGTGGTGTGATAGTGGTTGTGCTGGAGCCTCTAGTGCTTGACTGTTTGGTTTTGCTGTGCTGCATAAAGTTGTGCACAGATTTTGCAAGGAAAAAAAAAAAAAAAAGAGCCTCTCCTGTATATGCAAGCAGCTCCAAACAACTGCTTTTGGTTTTCACAAAGAGCAGCTAGATGCAGTGAGGGATTTTTGTCTCCTGCTGACTCCATTTTCTTGCACAAAGGCAGTGCAGGTTAAGAGATGTAAGCCACTGTGTTAGGTTACTCTGGGCAGCCTCAGAGGAATGAGTTCTAATTTTGTAAACTGGTAGCATAAGCTGATATATTTTTACAGGTAAAAGAGTCAGAAAAATTAGTTTGGACCAAGAAACAAGTAATTGACAAGAAATAATATGGAGCAAACTGCTAATTCAACAGCCCCTTGTAGTCTTTTGTTGCTTGCTCTTCCCACTGCATTGCTGCCCTTTACTTCTTGTAGTTAATCTGAAATATTTGGAAATGATCTCTTGCAAGAATTTAGTTCACTGTCATAAGAAAACCCCCGTCCTGCAAAGATGGTTTTTTAAAGGACACCCCACTTATTTTACTGAAATGCCTTTTTCCTGGTTATAACTGGTGAGAAGCAATAGCATGAGGTCAGTATGGAAATCTGCAAATGGTCCAAGGTACAAGGGGAAGATGAGACACGGCCTTGTGCTCAGGATTTTCCCACTGGGCTGGGACTCTGCTTTCCAGAAGCAACAGCTGCAGGTTTTAGACATGATGGCCTTACTGAAGAGCTCTAAATGTACTCTAAGAGCTAAAGCACCAACATGGGAGAGGGCAGTGTGTGTTTCCAACTGGTAAAAGAAGTGGAAGGGTGTAGTGATTAAGGATGCAGGAAGTACATATGGTCCTTAGAGTGAATCAAAGAGACCCAATTGTAGTGAAATTTAGCATTAAAAAAATTAGCTAAGTGTAAGGTCTATTAGGCTGGGTAGCAATTGTAAAAAGAAGAAGTCATGAAAGCCCCATTTCTGAGATTTTAAAAACTGAACAAGTCAAAAGACCAGAAAATACACTGTGGATAGCATAATATAATGATAGGAGGATAGACTTACTCCAATAGGGCTATTTAATTTCTAATTCCTCCGAGTCCCTTAAGCTATTTATGCTTAATCTTACATAGTTATGACTACAGAGTATAATCATCCAAATTGCAATAAAATCCTTATAACAGATTAATAAAAAATAGTGACGTTGCATTTTGCTTCAGTGAGCTAACATGCCCCAGAAATGAATGACAGTCCATGCTGCTGGGGCAGCAGCAGGGTCACCAGTGACACATTTAAGTAATGTCAAGTCCTATACTCAATTATAATCCCATATTTTGCTTATTCAGAAGTTAAATCCACAAAGTAGAGGATCTCAAGTGCTGTAAAACTATGAACTACATACTCCAGAGATCCTTCCCATTTGGTTCTTAACCCATGAGGAGGCAAAGCCCTGGCTTTGCCTTGTATTTGGGCTGGTACACTTAGCCACAAGTCCTGAGCTGTGTGGCACTTTTTCTGCCTTGTCCCTGGGAGTGTTGGGTCACACTTCCAGCTGGAGTGGAGGGCAGAGAGCAGGAACCCCTTTCTTTGCTCTCTAGGTGGGCAGGGATGTGATGAATATCATGACTCTTTCTCTGAATGTTGTATGACCTAGTTCCAGTATTGTAAAAACAATCTGAACATCAGTATTTCATTTGCACTTTGTCTAACACAACCACTAGAAACTCTTATTTGGAGTTATGTTTGCAGCTATTTGTAAAGAATTATCCTGATTGCTTTTGCTTTAGTGCCTGGCTCTGACATTTAGAGCCCATCTTGTGGAGGTTTTGTGGGGTTCTCATCCTGCCCTTCCCTACCCTCTGTAAAACTATGTTCTGAATTTTCTCTAAGCAAGAATGAACTGCTAACACTTAGTATTGAAAAAGATGCTCTGAATTTTGCTAAGAACTGTTTTGGTGTTTGTAACTGGCACATAGCATATTTTTGATTTCTAGCTAGCCAATCATACCATTACACAAGTTGTATCATGCTGTGAATGGTCACTGAACTCAGCACTAGGACACCTGATTGTGACAGAGAGAATTTTGAGCACAATAAGTGTGTAAGTTGATTGGGAAATGTATTTATCACATTTATTTTAATTAGAATGAAAAGTGATGTGAAATTCCTGTTTTACAAAAAAAAAGATAAACCATTACCTACTAATGGGTTAAAAATAAACAGAAGCCTTCATATAAAAAAAAAAAAAGGCAAAAGAAACAGAGAGAAACGGTAATGACAGTTTTGAAGTATCCAGTACCTGTTGTGACAGGAATAACAAATTAATTGGGACTATAACGGATTCTTTGTAAAGGTGAAGTAAACACACTTGACTGTATATTTTTCACCATCAGTTAAGTCTCAATTGGTTCTAAAAATAAACAGAAGACATTGAACAGTTTTAATGGATTTTGACACCTAGGTATTATGCTGTCACTCCAGTATAAATGAATCATAACTTTAGACTGCGCCAAGGAATTACTACACATTTGGAGAAAATTTATGGTGCACCGGGCTTTGAATCATGATGTGATATCAAAACTAAAGTCACAAGAGGAAAAAAGTCTGGCATAAATTATTATTTACCCAAGCCACACATATCCATGTGAATGCAACAAGTATGGTTTGCAGGGTTAGTTAGAAATGCCACTATAATTTCTGGGTGTTAACACCTCTCTGAGTGGCTGTTCTGGCACAGCTCCCGGAGAGCTGCATCCAGAGGCGAACTCAGCACAAATGCTGGGCAAACCTCTGCAGCTGCCAGATGTTTGTTGCTTCTCAGAATTTGACCTAATTAACAGTTTACCAATGAAGAGGTTAAAAGAAAGAATTTCAGCACTCGACTTTGCAGTTATGTTGGGCTTAAATTTACTTATTTTAATATTTAATGCAGGACTTGCAAATGATTAACTTCTTACTTTGGGGTCAAAGAGACCTTAAACTTTTTGTGGTTGTGAACATCTGCAAAGTGATGGCTTGCTGGGTTCAAGCTAATTTGTGGTCCTATAGGTAGGTAAGCCTCAAAATATACAGACATGCATATAATATTTGCTTTCTCTTGGAATTTATTTGAAAACATGGTAGTTAGTGCAGTTGCTTAGATAATGAAAGCATAATTTTGAATTATTTTTAAGAAAACAGGCATAGACAGATATACTTCATAGGAGGCTCAGTTGTGTTCACTGCACAATTGCATAGTTGTGGGTTTTGTAAGTCCTCATCAAAATTAACCTATTTTTAAAAACTTTTTTTTTTCAAAGCACGAGGCAGGTGATTGTAAATGCTCAATCTACAGTACTTTTGCAGCTTTCTCAACAGTTCCTCCTGTTTTTCAAGATATTCTGAACTCATCCTTTCTAGCATTTTGGCTTAAAAGTTGTTTCCTCAGAGGTTATTAAAAAATACTAAAAGGAAGATATCTAATTTTTAAGAATCCATTAAGCAAAAAGGAGCAAATCCAAGAAAGATTTTAGGCAGGCAGACAAGTTTTGTCCAGAAATCCATAGTGTATCGGTTTGTAAAGCTTTCACACATTCTGGCTCTAATGCTTTACAAAAGTGGATTGATTCACTATTTTTGACCTGCTGGTAGGCTAATCATTTGTTTAATGACTTTGGTAATCTTCCCTTCAAGCAGTGGTATGGGTGCTGAACTTGCTGCTGATGGTGGTAAGGCTCGAGGTCAAATCCTTAATGGACACAAATCCTCCATTCTTCCTCAAGCCAAGCCTGGCAGCAGTGCCTGCCCCCTTCTCTTCTCCTCTCAGGTTTGTTTTCCAGGCCCCATCCAGATGTTGCCCTGTGTGATGCTGGTGCCAGAGCTGGGTGGGCGTCCATCCATCACCCTGCTCCACAGCGGTTTGCCTATGGAACCAAGAAACTTCCAAAATCTGTCACATGGCTGCAGCTGTAGAAAGTGTCCTGTTCCTGCAGCTGCCACTGCCTCTTGCTGCAGCTATTAATCTTGTAGAACAGACCAGTGTGATGTTTGAAAGCAACTTTATATCATCTTTTACTAACCAGGTTAGTGCTGAATGGCTGTCACCAGGAGGAGAGCTATGCAAACAGCACGAGGGGTTTGCCCTGTTGCTGGACTGGGGGAAAAGAAATGGGAAAGAGAAGACAGTTGGGCTTCTTCCCTGGAAAACAGAAGAAGGAAGAAGCATCCACTGTTAAAAAGTATATATATATATATTTTTTTTTTTTTGCTTCAATTTAAGATAATTTCATGTACTTTATTCTTTCTTCCTTAGCCTGATATGTTTCAAAGTAATTTTTAAAATGGGAAAAGCCACTTCCCTTTCTCTGAGGGCAGTATAAGGATGCAGTTTAGACTTTGCTACAGGGAAGTGGTACCATTGGCATTGTTGTGCCCCAAAACTCACTTGAGTGGCTTGCTTGATGCACTGACCCTGCCCATTTTCTCTCAAAAAGAATCCTGACAGCTGATTACTGTCACCTGTTCCCCAGCAGACACCAAATTCCTCACATACTCTTCAGGAGGGATAAGGAAGTTGTCTGTAAAGTGTTCCTTTTGGGACATGGTGTTTTCAAGGGCTGATGCTGGCCAGGGTGTCTTCACCACCTGCCTGTTGAGAGAAGTCACAACAGAATCTTAACACTCAGTCTTCTCTAAGTGTGTTTTTAACCTGCCTGCCAGGGTCTAGTGGATAATTTTAAAATGTGCATCAGATATAATGAATTGGTGAATAAACACTTCTGTGATATCCATCTCTTTCCCCAAAAGTGCTGCCAAAGCTTTGCCAAGCAGTGGTAGCTGCACACAGCTCTCCCTTGGGATTTTCAAAGGTGGAATGTCTCAGCTAATCAGATATATGGATGTGTTTATAAAATATACATTATTCTAATCTGGGTTGTTATGGGAGGAACTGCATCCCACTGTGAGCACAGTCTCCTCCCTGATGGCAGCTGGTGTGTGAAAAGCATGGGGAGGATGTTTACTGTGTGCATACTGTGTGGGTTTTAATGCTTCCTCAACCTGTAAAGGGAAATTTCCTGGGCAAAGTGGGAGGCCTGTGCTGAGCATCCTGAGCTGGGGTGTTGGCAGGACTGCTGTAACATTCCTGAGTTTATCTGATGCTGACAGCATCCATCCTGAAGGGGATACTGCATAGTGGGGGTTGGCATCCAAACACTTTTTGCATGAGTTGTGAGCAAAAATACTGGTACCTCAGAAGTTTCAAGCACATTAATTTTTATAGTTTATCTAACCAACACAAAATTAAGAGGTAGAAGAGACACAACCCATCATGACATATTTTCCCCTTTGCTTGTTTCTAATATGTTCAAATATGTTCAAATGACAAAATAATAAAAAAATGTTCACCTTGAGTTTATAATACTTAAATTGTCATCTAATTGTGTCTTAGTTCCTCTGAAATTATGCTAATTATTATAGCAATTTATTAATGCAACTAATTTTATAAAGGTTTTCAAGTTTATTTCCCTGTAAAGAACCCCAAAGCATTCTCACAGTACCATTACTTTGAAGGTTCTAATTTTAGAGCTTTTTCACTTGGTGTGTATTTGCAGTGTGGCAGCATTTCTTTTTTCATTGAGTACATTTCTTAGGCATTATCAATTAATTCTGCATGGATATATTCATCTAACTGGTACATTTCTCTGGTAATAGAGATAAACAATTAAGATATTTATCTTATGGGTTTTTTCCTTAAAGAGGCTATTTGAAAATTTTTCTTCTGGTGTTCTGCAAACTCTAAGGTATTTTGTTTTCATAAATTATGAAAGGAAAATGTCACAAGCTATCACTGTTTCTGTGCTCTGCCTTTGCTGACAGCTGTATGATGCTCATTCAGTGCAGCAGATTGGGAGCTGAAAGTTTCATCAATAAATATGACTCTGATGGCTTCATGTCAGCGGTCAAGGTAATGGCCTTTTATTATCCTGGAAACACACTTCCACAAGAAATGTGTATATTTTTCTTAAATTCTTCTGAGGAGAATTTTTTTTTTTTTTACTTTTGCATACAATTTTAGTCATTGTCCTCTATAACTGATATATAAGACATTTTAATAAAAGAAGAAGAATATATTAATTTTTATTTATTACTGCATGCCGAGGAAGAAAGAAATTAAGAGAATGTTTAATTGTCTTAATGTAAACTTTATGATGACTGTAGAAGTATTTTATAATATTATAAAATCTTTGAAAATAGAAAGAGAAACATGCAACTGACCTATTTGAAAAAAGTACAAAATGCAGCACTGAGCATTTTCAGTGTTAAAAATCACAGAACAGCTTTATTCTGCACTAACTGGATGAGACACAATTTTGTGTTTCATTGAATTTTAAAATTATTATTGTTATGGTTAAAAATATTAATTTTTAAATGGAATTTTCCAGTCCATTGTACTACTGAAGAAAATTATTGTGACGCAATAATAATTCCTGGCAAATTGTGCCAGGAATAGTATGCATCCATATGAGAAATAAATGAACATTATGATATTTCAACTTTGTACCGATCTTTTGCAGATTAAATACTGTCTAATATTTAAATTGTTTTTGCAAGTTTAAACTTTTCTTACAGTGTTTTCAAGTAGTCTAGTAAATGTATTTATTGTTAGTTAAATTATATTTTAGTAACAAGTTTAGATAGGTTTCTCTATCTGGTTAGTTAGATGGTCAATATTTGGCCCTCAAATACCAACCTGTAAATAAAAATCTAGGGGAAAAATACCTACCTCTACAAAAATATTTTGCATTCAATGGCTGTATTGTGGTTTTATATTTTATTCAAGAGTTTGAACTGATATTTCTAAGATTTTTAGAATATCTAACTAGATTTAATGGGTCTATTATCCTCAATTATATTTGATTTGCAAAAACTTCTCATTAAAACATATATTCCACAAGAGAGACCAGCAGCTAATTTTGGTGAATTTCAGCATATCTGGAAGAACTGCCAATAGATTCACATATTAGTGAAACTGTTATTGGGAGATACTGCTTTAGCCCTAATAATGAGGAATGTGGCCCCTTTTCATGTACAAATTGTTCTCATTTGGGTTTAAAGAAGAAAATTTTTTTGCTTGGGGTTTTAGCTTCCATCTGTGTTTATAGCATTTTGTAGACTTTCTTTAATAGAAGCCATATTAAAATCAAGCTGGAATTCTTCCAGCTATTTGAGAATAAAATAATCTCTATAGCATCCATGAAATCAAGATAATTTTTATCATGCATCTTAACCTCATCTCATAGTTCCTTTTATATAGTTTGCATTTGGTGGATCCTGCTTTTTCTAAAATAGTATTTTAAATTGTGATGCTCAGAAAATAAGACATCCCAAGTGCTGTAGGTGTTGATTATGGTCCCACTCTTCCTGTTGGAGATGTGGCCACCAAACCCTCCAGGCAAAGGGGTGCTCTGCTTGGAGAGGTCCTGGGAGCTCCAGGGAAACTGATGGCTCAGCTTCCCTGCCAGGCTGTACCACAGGGATGTTGCTCTCTGTCAGTAGTGCTACACAGGAACTCCATGAAGATTTTGAAAGCACTAATTAAAAGTTATGTTCCGAGCAAGATGCTGACTCTGGGCACTTAGTTGAATTGATGTGGACTGCTGAGGTGGGGAAGAGGAGCAGAATTAGGTGATGTGGCTCTGATCTGCAGAAGAAGCTTGTCTTTGTTTTGTGGCTTCATTTTCCTCTGCTGCTGCAAACTTAAAATTCCCATTCTTGCATTCTAGACGGCCTCAAAAAAGTAGAGATATGAAGCAAATAAAGCAACATTTTGCTGAAAGTTCATTCATCAAAAAGCTGCATATTTTGAAAAGGGTAAAAGTACTACTAGACCCATCAGGGATAAGTAAAGGCTATATACTATAGATTATTTTAATCCCCTTGCTAGATATAAAAGGGATAATTACATATTTGTGGTTGAAGCCATGTGGTGGAAAAATCAATACAACTTTTTTGTATGACACTTCATTAGTGTGAAAAATTTTAAAAGCTGAAAAGAACTGCCTTGCAATTAAATGCCTCTGCTATTTCAGATTCAGTAATGGGTTTGTATTATTATCTAGTTTATTTGAAATAGTGGTTGCACTATAGCAGTAATTGGAAAACATTGATTATGCACTTGTATATAGAAAACCTGGCAAATCATTACAGGGCATAGCAACAGTTAGTTAGCCTTACTAATGAAGCACTAATTGCTGTAAGTAGGTTAACATGTTAGTGAAACTACAGGGAGATAGAGCTTTGAAATCTTTTGTCTGTTCAGTGTTACGTATTTTTTTAGAATCTTATTTTAAGAAATCTCATTTTGCAAACACAAACCACAAGATTTTCTAGATGCTATATTTGGAATAATTTTGTAGATTTGTTTTGTGTGGGGGTTTTTTCATTTAGATAGAAAGTCTGACACACTTTAGTCATATTTATGCTACTCCAGTCAACATGGTGACTTTAATGTATGTAAATGGATAGCTGGAGTGAAAGGCTGGTTGGCTCGATTGATTTCCTTATTCAAATGCAATTATGTCATCCATGCTATATGCTTCTTGAACAATCTTTTTTTTAATTAGACTGAGCTATGTTTGATGAGGTAGTAGTTAAACTGCTATATGACTACCTGGGATACAATATTTTAAAAAAATCCTTCATTTTTTGAAAACCTAAAGGCCCTGAATCTGTCTATTAAAATGTATTAGAAATAGAAATGGATTATTTTATTATAGCTATTGACTAAGAAAGACACATTACTATTTCTTTAATTGATTATGCCACATTAGTACCTTCTGAATTAGAAGTGACTTGAACTTCATGGTTGCTACCTGCTTTAAGAATGTATCTTCAATGTGTGGCTTAATGTACAACAGGAGGGATGAAATCCTGACCCTTCCTGAAATCCAGGGTACTTTCTGCCATCCTCCTCACAACCCTGCCCTCCAGGAGAGGGTTGCAGGGCAGCTCCCCCAGTTGGTGAGGTGCTCCCTGACCCCAGAGCAAAGGGAGCCAGTGGCTTCCCACTGCCCTTCCCTTGGTGTCCCCCAGAGACCCTCAGGAAGGTGAATGCAGGGTTTGGCTGCATGGGGCAGAAGCTTCTGCAGCTTTTCCTCTGCCTCCCTCCCACCATATGGCACGGCAGCTCCACTGCATTTTGGTACTGCTTGGCTGCAAAAGTGCAGGGCTAGGATTTCCTTGTTTTAAATAGGTGTTAAATTCTCTCCCAGATTCACAG
The DNA here is from genome assembly GCF_903797595.1 of Erithacus rubecula. Taxonomy (NCBI): domain Eukaryota; kingdom Metazoa; phylum Chordata; class Aves; order Passeriformes; family Muscicapidae; genus Erithacus; species Erithacus rubecula. The sequence goes on from NC_136659.1 coordinate 16,298,998, forward strand.
GAATAAAGCATGACCCCCTAAGAAGTTGCATAATGACCCTGACTTACAGAACATCTTGGAACAATTCTTATATTGAAAAGTAAATGAATAACAACACACAAACTTTACTAACCAAGTGTTAGAAAATGCCATGTGATTCTTACCACATTCCAATTTTTAAAAAATAACCGTGTGTGGTTTTTCCAAAGATTTTAAAGGGTAGGAGGGATGTTTTAAAGGGAAAACTGCTTTCAGTTCAGAGCTAGCTTCAACTAGTTCTGCTTTGACTCAGCTTACTTAACAATATTATACCCCTCTGTTCATAATAATGAGCTGTTTTGTGCAAAGCAGCTCATTATTATGAATGTTAGGGCATGTTTGGACTAGTAAAGCAAATCATAAAAATTGCTGCCCATGTCACGTTTTTCCTTTGTCAATAAAAGATTTTCCTCAGGGTCAGGAACAATTATTGACCAGAGAAAAATCTCAAGTTCTGTTTGGAAATTTTACCTGATGATTCTGGAAGTAACAAAGTGAAGTTTTGAAACTAAAAGTATGTGCTGTGAACATTATCTGCAAGGTCTTTCATGTTAAGGAAATCACGACATCTGCCAATCTTTCAAATTCCAAAGGGTAAAGAATGAGGTCTGTTAGGCTGTCATCGAACATGACAGGCTTAATGTAAAGTTTATAACAGGAAAAGGGCAATCTTATTGTGGTTTATTCAGTTTTATGTTGCTTGTTCAGTAGAAAAGCTCATTTTTTATCTAATTTATAGCATTTGAAATACCAAACAGATTTTTTACATATCTCCTGAGCTCTCAGCTCTTCTTGGCTACCCCTTAGTCATTCCTTTAGGGAGCAGTCTTAAATCCTTCCAATTTAGCATCTATGTGAGACCAGACAATTGTTTTACTTGAGCATATCCTTCAGTTGTTATAGAGCTGTTTCTAACTCCAAACATTTTAGTTTAATTACTGCTTAGAATATTTGCTATATTTTTATCTAGGTTGCCTCTCACTTGAGCCCATTGGGCTGAAGAAAGAATTACTCCCCATGCTGTTCTGTAGCCTTTCTTGTTCAGATCTGTAATTGGCCCTGTGTTTTTGACTTTTTGCTAATAAGCAGCTTACTTGCTCTCCCACTAGACTCAACCCACCACTTTTGTTTCATGAATTTTACAAAGGATTTTAATAGATGCTTTAGGCTATGCAAAATGTTATATGAAGGAAAGCATTAATGCTCTAGCCTTGACACAAAGGATGTGTGAATGGCTGCTTATCATTACCGTCAGGTATCAGAATTTTCATTAGGAGTTCTGGAGGACAAAAGGGGGAAAAGTGTAGCTATATGAAAGAATATTAACCTATACTGTGCAACCAACCACAATTGCTTAGCATTTTACATTAACTCTCTTCAGACACTGGCTCTCATTATTTTCACACATACATAATAACTGCTTATTATAGCGGTACAGTTCACACTGATATATTGTAGATAAGGTTGTGTCAGCACTTCCATTATAAACCCTATTTTCAGAGGTTTAAAAGGCAGCTGTAAAAATTTACTCCAGACAGAAGATTGGTTTTCCAGGTTTCTGCCTCGAGCAATTTTTTTTCAAACCAATTAAAAACAATTGGCTGTTTTTTAAGCTACAGAAGTAAACAAAACAAATTAAGAGGTTTAAAGCACTTTTTGCACTTCTGTAACTCACAAACCTTTATTAAAAAAGGGAGAAAGAAATTTAGAAAGTGATCTGTTAATGTTATACTCACCAGTGCTGTTCTGCAAATGAAATATACACTGGGCATTGCAAAAGAGAGTTGTAAACCAGGATACTAAAGCTAAAAATTGACTCCTGAACACAGTAGATGATTCTTAACAAAAGAATTTCCTTATAGCTCAAGAATATAAGCGTGGTCCTTGCTGTCACAAAACAAAAATCTATTTTTTCTGAAGTGCTTGTTCCTCCAAGGGTTGAAAAGAATCGTTTCCTCTTAGGTTTCTCCTCGGGCTCTTTGGGAAACCAAGGTGGGATTTTGCAGTCCTGTCCATGGCAGCAGCAGTCCCATTCGCTGTAGTGCTGGGATCTCTTCTCAGAGCTTTCCACTCCTGCAGGAAGATAATGATCAGGAAGTGGTGGAGGTTGAGAACTTCTGGAGATGAGGTGAGACCCTTCCCATTTCTGTGTGTGACTGAGCCTGGTACTGCACTTCCACAGAAACAATGGAGGAGAACCCCCTTCCTGCCTTGCATTCCATGGATACCTATGGAGGCAGCCCTACTGGTGAGCCTCCAGGTGACTGATGGCCTCAGTCACTCAGTAGCAACTGGCACTTCCCACCAACAGTATCAGAGTACATGCAGCCCTTCATCCCACTGCAAATTCCCTGAAAGTTCTTGAGCAGTAAAGGGATGTGCCTCCAGTGGAGTTTGAGGACCTGTCATACAGGAGATGTGGTACTTCCTGACCTCACATCTGGAAGGTGAAGGTGTGGCTGTCACTTGCAGTGCTTTTTCCTTTAGTTAGTCCTGTGAATATTGTCCAGGTGCCAGCATGGCGGGATGGAGCAGCACTGTTGGATTTTGCTCTGTAGCTGGACCTGGCAGTGAGAAAGAAAAATAACAGCACACCCATGGTTATGGAGGTTACTTGGGAGGTACCCAAATTATTCAGCTTGATGTCCCAATATTTCAGCCCATCTGTTCAAACAGGGATTTATCCACTACTGTGAATTGTGCCTCAGTATCTGCTGGGTAATATTATGCGTTAATTTCTGCAAATAGATTTAGGTATGACATTTCTGACAGTTGTTCAGCTGAAATGGATTAATAATGCATTTTTATGATCTTCTTTTCACTTAAAAATATATTACAGTGCTGTGCATTGAGATAGCCTCTAGTTTGAAAAGAAATATTTTAAATGTATTTAAATAAAGTTGGCTCATTTGGGATAGGCATGGGCAAAAGAAAAACATCATCCTATACATGTTCTTGAACCCTTGTCACTAATTTGGGGGTATATTCTGTCTTGAATGATTTCACAAGGAAATGTCATGTGCCAGAAAAGTGGCTGGGAAATGCCAGTACTCTCTCTTTTACCATAAGAATAAAAGACTAAATCCTGAAGTTTTTCCTAGGTGTTGTATCTGTTTGCAATATGGAAAGGTTCCCAGCTGCTCCAGGCTGCCTCACACAGAGCTGGTGGCACTGATGCTCCCAATGTCTGTGTGATTCCCCTCTGGTTCCAGAGAGAAAACCATTGTTGCCTGCCTCTCTGAACAGTGAGCTTAGGTGAGGTGTGGGATGTCCATAGTCACATCTGTCTGCCTTGTGAGGCAACAGCTGCACAAGCATGAAATGTAATAAGAAAGCAAACACAGAAAAGAAATGTGAAAAGGTAGCAAAGTTCATGCATCATAATGTAGTTTCTATGTAAACAAAACTTCAGATTTAATTGTGAAATTGAAGTGCCTTGTTTATAGAGGAGCTAATAGTATCTCTGTAAAGCTCATTATGTATAAGCCATTTTATGTTTTAGAATTTACAAAAAAAGAAGCAATTTGTGTTAGCCATCTTATAGAAGAATTGCAAATTAAAAATTGAGGTGAAGGATCAGACAGGTTTTATCTGGACAAAATAATTCATGTTGTGCTCCAGTTCTCTGATCTTTCCTGAAAAAGCTGTTTGGTTTGTGCTTATTCAGCAGATAATAAAGATAGGATATATCTCATTAGGTTTTTTTGGGCAATGCATCCAAGTGTACTGAAACTGCAAGAACCCAAAGAATGAGTGTGCAATTAGGAAGAATGGAAATGGGAAGAACAGTCTTTAATATAGTCTGGATACTTTCCATTTTATGGATGCTAAGGTATAGGTTGCCCCACAGTACTGTGAATGGTGCATCACTCCATTTTCTCCACTACACAGAATTGTTTCCATGAGATTTGTATACAAGGAGATAAAAATATAATGCTGGGCTTAAATGACACATTGACATTATCTAAAAACAAATAACTAAAAAGTATAATTGGAGAGTTTGACCTTTTCTACAGAGAAGCTTAGATTTTAAATATAGGCAAGGAACATCCAAGTACAAATTTTGTCCAGCTTTCTGTATGTGATTTGATCACAGGACAGGCTCCTAGTAAAGTGTTCTTCCCTTCAGTTTTCCATAAGCCTGAAGAGGCAGATAGATATTTTCTTTGCAATCTAAGAAGAGGAAGTAAAACCAGCCTTTGAGTCAGCCTAGTTGGCTGAGATCAACTACAGGCAGACTACAGATGATTTACCCTGGTAAGCCATGGTTAGAATGGAGCTTAGGATTTGTCCTTTGGGCGGTGTAAGAGAAATGGAACAAGTTCAAGCAAATTATGTCCCTCAAAAGTGAAGACACAGCCAAGAGTGCGAGTTTATTTCTGATCCTACATAACGTGAGTTTTGGTGTGGTTTTTGTTTCTTTTCTGCCTAGTTCTAGATTATCCCCTAAAAGTAGGAGAAATGTGTCATATGTGAAATATGAAGCACAAGGCAGGTTCCATAAAGTGTTGGTGTAATGCACACCACTTTAAATAATTGTAAACTATTCACAGAATAGCAGTTGCATAGTCTGTTACCTTTTGAGAGCAGAACTAAAGCAGCATTGAAAGAACGGGGTCTTGAGTACATTTAAAATATGTGGAGAACACAGCATAAACTCCATAACACCTTTGACTAAAGGTAGATATCAATAACTAAAATGCCTCTCAGTGAAAATTTGTTTTCTCCTCTTATAAATTAGCAAAATTTTCTGTAAAACACTTTGACAGTGTTGTCTACAAAAGACAAAACAGGCTGCAGGCGGAGTTGGAGGCAAGGACAAAACTTTTCTAGTTGGCTCCAACATTGTTTAACTTGAGCATAGAGATCCACCTTAAGAAAGGTCCAAGGAGCGAGATGGAAACCAAATACAGTCAAAGGAAGTTGGGGATGTGGGTGTCAGGTTGTCAGTAATCTGACAGCTGTGGTAACTACCCTCTAATCCAGCAGCTCCAGCCACGCTCTCGGCTGACACCGCAAGGACTGACTGACAGCTGAAGAGCGGGCACTTTTTACAGGCAAAAGTGACATCCAGTCTATTAAGGCTGACAAGCACAAAGCAGAGATTTGCCCTGAATGGTTTGGTACTGAAGCCTTGTAAAGGGGTTATTTGAAAGGTCTTAGAGAAAGTGTCAGACTCAAGCTCAGATGATAACAATATTGTAATGATAGCACTGGACAATGAAGTGCTATGATTGCCCATACAGGCCAGGAAGATTGCATGTGGATATTGAGCTCCAGAAGTCAGTTTACAGCAGCAGACTCTCAAGGCAAACTTGCAGCAGCTCTAAACACACTCTATGTTAGAAACTTAAATATATTTTTTTCCAGTGGATAATAATCTACTTTTGCCTTTGTTACTTTTGCTCTAGTGTCTAAGGAGAAAACTAGAAGAAGGGCAATTACTGTACACTCCATAAAATAGAGAAATAATGAAAGTGTCACGCTCAGCATCTTGCAGGAATTAAGAATGTTCTCAATATTGAAAAACTACATTAATAATTGAAATAGCTGTATCCTAGTCCAAATGTTAAGTAATGGAGAAATCTGGGTGCGGTATATACAGTAAATTCATAGATGTGCTTGCCAAAAAGGGGCTAATAAGTAAATAAAAAAAGGTATAGCATTGTGTAATAGTTAAGCAGCTGACTGGTATTATGACTGTGACCCTTCATTGTTGCAGGATCTGAATCTGCTATGGAGTATCACTTTTTAAGATTCCTTTAAATGTTCCTGAGATGTTCCTTTTTCAGCAAAGCTCTTGAAATTTTATTCTGCTTTCTTTTTTCTTGGTTTTCATAAAAAATGCAATATTCAATCAAATGATGAAGTAATTTTTTTATTTTTTATTTACACTGAAGCCTAATTCTGTAGGCAGCTGCCTTTTCATTCCCACTCTCCCTAGTACTGTCCTTCAGATCCCTCATCTGGCACCCCCACTTAGTGGGTGCTAGAAACTGTATATATTAGCTGGCTTTCCAAGTAGAAACAGCACCATTCAACAATTTAAGCCACTCTGTACCATCCACTAATTCTCAAAAAATCTATATAATTGTTTTACCAATATCAAAGTGATCCTACAGTTAGGTTTTCATTTGTTTTTAGTTTGGGTTTTTTTTTTTTTTTTTTTTTTTTTTTTTTTTTTTTAAAATTTTTTTTTTGGTGTGTGTGGTTTTTTTTTGTTTTAGTTTTATATTTTCCCCCCGCCCTTTTCTTCCAGATACCTTCAGAAAATCACCCTTTCCATTAGATTACATTATGTAGCTCCAGTCTGTGAACTGAAGCTAGCCTAAAAGAGATAAGATTCAATTTTATGTCTCTTCTTGCTGACTGCATTTTTGGGGCAACTGACCTTTACAAGCAAAATTATCAGATCAGGTTTAAAACAATTCAGATTCTCATTGCCAAGGGAAAAAAACCAGCCAAATAATGGTCCCTGACTAAAGAATTAAGAGTTTACAGGAAAAGAAAAACCTGCAGTTTTTTCAGTTTCAAGGGTTTGCAGAGCTAAAACCTGTACATGGTTTGATTGCCAGTAGGTGAATAGTCAAGGCTGGAGTAATTTTCATTCATTGCTGCTCATTATCCAATTATTGCTTTTAAACAGATTTTTTTGTGCAGATGAAATACCAGTGGTGGAAGCACTTCTGCCTGAAGACAGAGGCATGATTGCAGGCTTTGCTGCAGGTGTGTGGAGGAGCTTGTGCCTGTAAATGGCTGTAGGGGTGGACACTGCTTTTGGATGAGAAGCCAAGGCAGAATAAATGTGAGTGTGGCCAGTCCTGCCCAGCCCAAGGTGCTGTGGTACCATGGATGGATTGTACAGATGGATGTAGTGCATGTGCTGGCTTAATGGAGATCTGTAGAGTCTGCAGGAGTATTTGGGTGTCATTGTGAGCTGACAACATTGTGACTTCTTTGCTGAAATCCTTTATGCTACCACTAAATTAAAAACAAAAGTTCTGTTCTGACTGTACAAATAATTGTTTTCACTCTTCCATGTGTTTTGGATTTCTTGAGCATTTATGTGATGTAGGTTCCAATTTTTTGGGCTGATGAGACCAATGAGTGGAACTAAATGTGCGAGTGAAAGTATTCTGTTTGAAGGTCAAACCTCACAGTTTTCAAAAACAGTCAGTGAGAAGTAAGTGAAAATTATATGAATATATTAAATGTAGTTAATAATCCTATAAAATATACATAATAGTTCCACATTTATTCCATTTTATATATGTGCATGTGTATATATAAATATAAGCCGTGTTTTTCAGTGTGATGGTTTGGTTAATTTGGGGTGGGAGTGGGAGTGGGTTAATGTTTTTGTGTATGTGCATTTGGGTTTTTTTTTGGTTGGGCTTTTTTTTTTTGTTTGTTTTTTGTTTTGTTTTGTTTTTTTTCTTTTAATTTATAGGCTAGGATTTCCTTTTATTTCCTTGCTGCTTATTTTTTATTTTTTGCTGCTTATTTTATTTCAACAACTATTTAATGTGATTTTCTTCAGCAAACTAGATTTCACTCAGGGCAAACCAACCTGCTTACAGATCTTTATGTTTCTAGAAGCATAACACAAATACATAACTTTTGGCAAGAGTTCAGAAGAAAGAATTACCTGAAACTTGGTGCCAATGTATTCCTGTATTTGCTGTTCTAAACTAAAAACCTGATCACTGACTCTGTTGTAGCCATCTGTCATTTACAAAATGACACATCCAATTTAAAACCACTAGGAAACAAAATGTTTAATCAGAATTTTAGGAATACTTGCTAACCATGAATCTTGAAAGCCTAACTACTTAGCTATTACTGTGCAATTTATCTGACAAGGGGTGACATCTATTGCAGACGATGTACAAGTGCAAGTCAGCATCACCTTGAGCAGGTTACTTTATTTGTCCTTTGCCCCAGTTTTCCAGTCTGTGGAATGGGAAATTTTGCATGAGATTTTTTGCATTTATAGAAAAGCTATTGACAGGAGAGGAAGTTCAAGTACATTTCTTACCTGATGTCTTGCACAAAACTTTTGCTACATGTGTCTGCCAAAGGTATTAGGAAATACTGTAGATTTTTGGATGGTAATGTGAAGCTTTATGGTGGAATTACGTGACTGGGTGATTTGATAGGACAGGAAGCCTGTCTTAGTTGTGTGTTTCTAGAACATAACTAAAAGATATGAACACAGAGAATTGAAATGCAAAGTTTAGTGATCAAAACCTGCATAGAAGATACAGATGCTGACTCCTCCTGGGTCATCAAACTCGGTCACTTTTTTTGTCACTTGGTCCATTTTGTTAGACTTTTTTTTACTCCTGTTGTGCTTGGTTTCTACTACTTCATAATACTAGCACCATAAGTTCCTAAGTTACAGAGTTACCCTGCATAAATATACAAAGCAAAAGAAAAACTGCTTTTCTGAGGATCTCAGCTTTAACAGATGAGATAGATGGAGATGTGAAATTATTCACCCAGGATCACCCCAGAAACAAGAGGTCAGTCACACGGAGCCCAGACTCAGGCTATTAGACTGCCCTGGCTCCTTTAGGCTCCTCCTTGGAGTGATGGTCTCCTTCAGGTGTTGTGCTGTTCTTTCTCTTCTCCAAACAGAAATTTAAATGTGTTGCAGAAATAAAATTTTAAATATAAGTTATATTGGGAAACAGAAATGCCTGATGATAAAAACAGAAGCAGAAATTTCCTGGGCGTGTTTCAGAAGATGGAACTCTGACAAGGATGTAAGCTCTTTAAACCAGTCATAGAGCCAAGAAAAATGTAAATCTTTATTAGCTCCTTTGCTTTATTATATTTTATTATATGCCATTAACAGCTATTTTTAAAATATGGTAAGTAAATTCATTTTCCATACAGTAGTTGTGAAAAGCATTGCACATCTAAAGAAAAAAAAATAGAGAAAAGGACCTCTGAAGATGTGAAAAGAGAAAAATTGGATAGTAAATGTTCAATCAGTCTGAGGTATTTTGTAAATCAGACAACTTTTATTTGGATATACTATTGTTTAACAGCCGGTTTAAATTGGGACCAGCATCCTGATTCTGGACAACACGGCTTTTATTGAAAGTCCCTGCCACTTTTAAACATCTTTAATACATTTTAAAAATAGAACTGTAAAACCCAGTAACCAGACTTCAAAGCAAAGACATGTTGTGCCAGAATGAGGAAGGCGGTGCCGATTTTCACTGGCTGTAAAGCCGAGGAGCGCCCCGCGGTCTGTGCCATGCTGACAAACACCAGGAGCGCAGGCGGCTGGCACGGGACACCCGCCCAGCCAGGGAGGGAGGGCAGCACCCACAGCCCTGTGCTCCAGCCCAGCTGTCCATTGGGGCCTCTGCAGCATGGTGATCAGGGCCTTGGGGCACAGGGAAGCAGATTATTGAGGCCAGCTAGAATGGCGAGGCTCTTCTGGTTGCCCTTTCGTGGTACTTGACAGCAAATAGATGAAACCAAGAGCTACCTGTACATAGTGCCCTGTGTAAGGGCTGTCCTGTCAGATTGTGCTCATTTTACACCAACCATTAAAAAAGAGATTTCTGACATGGTTGCATACTGCTCCAGGAGTGGGTAGGTAGTGATACAACCTATCTGTAACAATGACCTAAACCTACCTATAACAATGACATACATGATGGTGCAGGGAGGGGAAAAGAAAATGATTTTTAATTTTTATTTAATGTTTCTGCTTATAATATGGCACCTTTCATGTCAGGTGGAGGGAGAGGGCTCTTCTGGGTTAAACTGGGCATGTTCAACTGAGGCTTCACCAGCCTGAGCCAAAGACTGCTCTGGAGCTGGTGTCATTTAGTTGGTGTTTGTGGCGGATTAGACTTGGATGTTTCTCAAACAAGTACTGGCAGAACGCTGTGATGCTTCAGCTGCCCTATTGTGCTTCACTACATCAGGTCCCATAGAGTACCATTATTAATCAGTGTCTTTGTTTAGGAGCTACTACTGTGGCTACACCTTTCCCCCTAAGAAAAGCACCAACATAAGAGTGCATCCCTTCCTCTGCAGCATTCTGCAGTGAGTGTTTCAGAACTACTGTAGTGCTATCCTGTAGAGGAAGTCGTGTTGTCACAACATAGCTCAAGAAATCAGTTTGAGATGAGTAGGATATGAGAACTGGTTTATTGCCATTTTCAAATAGGCAAAGATGTGAAAGCGATCTCTCCAGTGACATATCTGCAGAGAACGTTCACCTGGGAATAGGCTAATTGAACACTTGACGCCACTGCAAACCTACCTATGCATAACTAAAATGAGCACATATTTGACAACTGCACTGCATTTTAAAAGAAATTTCAAAATGCAGTGATTATAGAGCCCCAGGGCCTGATGTATATCTGCTCAACACAGAAGATTTTATTTATGAAAGATAAGTTCTGTATCAATATTTTGGAAAATTAGGACCCAAAGATGTGTTTCACTAAAAATTTAGGGGAAAATCTTCTGGCAGAACATGAATTCAAGACCATGTTAGGATTTTTCTCTGGCTGTAGCTTCAGCACAAGGTCTTTCTGATTTTACTGTTAAAGAGAAATCAATATTTAGTTATGCATTAGGACCTTATTTTTAAATCCATAGGTGCTTGGCATTCTTTGTGAAAAAAAAATCGTGGATAAATGATCCCTGACATAACTGAATTATTTGATATTTACACGTGACCATCATTATGGTTTCAGATCCTCTTACAAAACTTAAATAAGGTGTCTGAATAGCCTACAGAGGGCTCTTAGAGGTCTCTCTTTCTTTAGCTGCCATGTCTAAAGGAAGTCAGGATTGGTTACAGCTGAATTTCTTCTAATTTTTTATTTCCCAGCAGTGCTGTATTTGTCTAAGGTTTCTCCATCTTAACAGTTTTAGAGTTTAGTTAACTGTAATGCTGCTACTGTAATTCTGGAGAGCAGGTTCCCAACAATACCCAAGAGAGCTGGTCTCCCCCAGATATACTGTGTGATGTTCTCTGCAAGGAAAGAGGACCCAAATTTCCCCACACGAGGGAATTTTGTTACTGATGGTGCTGACCACACACACAGCCCTGTCCCTTCCAGGCTCTCCAGCTCACAGGCTGTTAGAGCTGAGTACTGCTGCCACACACAGTCTGCCTGAATCTTGGCAGGGATTAAAACTCTTGGAAGAGATTGCTGACTGCACACTTAGCAAGGGAGCTTTTTTGGGGAGGCGGGTGAACCTCACCAGGTTCCCTGCTGGTTTTCTTCACTCCCACACTGAATTGCTCAGGTAATCCCTGTATGGAACTACTCTAGAAAGTAGTGTAGAACCTCCAGCTAACACAAGCAATTGCTGTCTGCCTGCTGAACAACTTTTCCTACCTTGGTTGTGAGGAAGACCATGATACCCTCAAACAGGACAGCCAGGGGGGAACAAAGCACCATTGCTAGGTTTCCACATTCAAGAGCAGGAGGCACATTTTGGAGGGTTCTGGCTAAGCTGGTGGCTGTGTGCTAGGGAGGAAACTCCTTGTGGCAGAAATCTCAGTTGCCAGTGTAAGAGCTGAGGGTGTGCAGATCCCACCTGAGTAGGACAAGGTAGTCAAAGTGCTTTGTGTGGGTTTGGCTGCCATCCTGGGCATGAAGAGCTTGTTATTTAGCTAGGATGTGTATAAAGAACAATAAAATAATGAGAAAGGGCAGATAGGGGACTATGTGTGATAGTTTTGACTATGTGGTTTTGAGTAACAAATGCTGTTTTTTTCATCACATGTTCCTTATAACTTCACTTTATCTAGCTATTGGATTTCTTGTAGGCGTCACAGCATGAGCACAGAATCAGAAACATAGTGAGGACCTCAAGAGAGTGCCTAATCTGACCTTTTGCATGGAGACTAAATCAAGATGCTTGATTGCCTGGCTTACCCTTCACAGTGATACCAGTGCACAGATAGTAGTTGCTGGGCTGCCTTACACACCTGTGGATATGCATGTTAAGACTCTCTATTGGTTACAAGCAAAGTGTAAAGGGCAGCAGGCAGAACAAGGCACTTGGGAAGGTCTCCAGAGCTGATGTTTACACTGGCATCTATTAATAAGTTGGGGCTAAAAGCTCTAGTTTGAGGAAGAGGCCAGCAGAGAATTTTACAGCTGTAGACAAATATCTAAAAGGATTTGGTTCATTAAGCATTAGCAAGAAATCACACAGGAATGCCTGAATATATTTTAAAAACAAATAAAGTGTAAGTTAAATACACAGAAGGCTTTTCTCTCAGAGAGTAAATAAAAATTTTCTCATCTTTTGCTAAAGGTCTCAAGCAAGAGCGTCAACAGAATTTAGAAAAAATGTACTAATAAATGTATACAACCATTTCTTTCACAACCATTTAATTTCTGACAGGATTCATTGGCTTAAAATTCCAGGTTTTATGGACCATCTCAACTCTCTTTCCTCAGTGCTCCCGAGACTCCACTACCCATATTTCTGTTTTGTGAAGAAAGTGGTTATGTAGCAAGTGATAGGCTCAGGATCATTCCAGCCAGTAAGTATTCAGAGTTGAACTGGGAATGATGGGTTTTGGTCTCCTCAGTTTGTTGCCTTTGTCTTTTCTTCTTATGACACTCTGTACTGTAAACTTCTATTATTACTGCGTGGCAGGAATCTTACCCTCATTTTACTGAGGGAGTTGTTAAAATTCTCCTCTGATCAGCATCAGAGGAAAATACCTGTTTGGGGAAGAAATGGAATATCTGTATGAATTGTGCTTCTACTAGAACAATTAGAACATTCAAGTGGCTTGTTCTTTTATAAAAGTAGTATCTGATATCAGGATGCTTATTGCCTGGTAGACTTAGAAGTAGCCTTTTTGAGCTGAAGTTCTAGATTGGGTTAACATCAGGCAAAGTTACAAAATGTATGATTTAAATACTTGGACACATTTGACAAGTTTGGAGAAAATAAGCAAATAATGCTTAGCACACTCATTTGCAGTGCTACACCTCAACAAAGAAAAGAAATGTGCAGACTTATTTAATTGTAAAAACTTGAAGAAAATGACAAAAAACCAGAAAAAACACACATCCCTGCAATGCTGTAGTCAATGGAGTTAATGAAGTTCTGCACCTGCATTATAATGTTTGCTTTATAAAAAGAGCATGCCCTATGTTTCTTTTACTTCATTCAGACTATATTTCTTTTATTCTCAGAATAAAGAAAGTACTATAGTTTGTATCAGTAAGTGCTACTTATTTATATATTGGATTTAATTATATATTAAGATAATCTTTCTGGTTTTAACATGCAGTCTTAGAGGTTGATACAATTTTGTTTATAGAATAGAATATTCTCAATATAAACTCAATCAGAAGATTGAGTCTTAGAATGAGTATAAAAGTTATGCTCCTTCTACAGACAAGCATATGAATAAATATGAATGATTTATCTCAGCATCTTGGTTTCTTTCTTTTATTAAGAGTTACAGCCCTCTATATTATGCTTGCTTTGTTTCAGCAACATTTTCTGGAATGCTGCCTAGCACTGCTTTTCTTACAGTAGGTAGAAATTAAAATAATATAAAGGTGCCAGCACTAAATAGTATTGATAATTCTCTTTCCAGTGATATAATCCTTCCAAACCCAAACTTTTAATTCCTAGCATCCTTAACCTGTTGGGCTAAATAGTCTAAACTAAGCTTCTCTTTTATGCGTCAAAAATGAGCTGGAAACTACTAACAAACAATTTCCTCTCATTTAAACTGTGAGAAACTGTTAACTCAGGGAAATGTTGCTTTTCCATAAAAGAGATCTTGACTTCAAGGAGAAAGTATTTTCATTGCATTTAGGAGGCTGAGATATGATCAAGTTCCTTACGTGGCACATGGAATTGTCACAAGAAAATTAATCAAAGCAGAAGTAATATTAATAACAGCATTGTTATTCCTTTGTTGTGGTATTTATCCCCACAGTTAACATCCCATTTTACATCCCTTCAGATGCTTATACCAGGGAGAAGACAGTCTTTATCTAGGACAGTTTATCATCCTTGTTGGTTTGGACTGTAAAGGAAAGGCTTCTCCTTATGCCCCTTTTTCTCTTATTTTCTCTTTTTTCTAGGGCTGGTGGCTGTATCTTGCTAGTTGGGCAAAGCATAACACAAGAAAAGCATAACACAGTGATCAAGAAAAAGGCACAAAAATGAGACCTGAAACAGGTAATAGTCTCTAATAGGAGTTATCCTATGGGAATAAATCAAGGAAATAAACCAATGAGGAAGAATAAAATGTAAAAAAATGCATAAAACCAGGGAGATTTGTTAATAGAGTATCTGATGATCAGGGTGATACCCTTCTAAATTCTAATTTGGTCTCCATTTTCTTATATGATTTTAGAGAGATGAAGAATACGTTAAATAAACTGCTGGCATCAGTGTGGGGAGGAAAAAAAGGGGTTTTGCATTTGTTTTGGAGACTGCTTAGTGAATTTCCTTGAAACCAGTAAAGTTTGTGTAGGTCACTAATCTCAGATAATTACTCCTGGAGGTAAGCCAGCTAAAGGGAAGCTCATCTTTCTCTTAAACTAAGTGAGAAGTACAGCATGACAAGGGAGGGGAAGGTCTGGTGATTTGTGCCCTAATGCTTGTTTCTGAGAATTGAATTTTGGATGTGTTACGTGAGAAAAGGATACCAGTCAGAACCTGGAATGCAAAGAATGTGTTGGGTCTTGTAACTACAGTGGGCTACTGACACTATCCATAAATTTGGATTGGGATGCAGAAGTATAAGAGAAAAACATAGGAAGCCTTTTAGTTTAGCTACATCCAAAATAAAGATACTTAACTGCCTAATAGCAGAAAGAAGAAAGAGCTTTTTTAAAAATCAGCAATGCTTTATTTTCCATTATCTGGTGTAGCAGCAATAGCCCATATGGAATGGCTCACATGCTCCTTCTACTTCTGCTCTTGTCTGCAAGTTGTTCTTGCATAGGCAGGTAAAGATGAGTCAAATATTCCTCTAGATTTTTCTCAGCTGAAATAGATTCTGATATATGCAACAGGCTGAAGAAAGAACAGTTCTGTCTGTATGAAGTATTGGCTTTCATTGCAAAGCAGAATATGCTTTTGCCAGTTTACAGTGGCAAAACTGGTGGTGTCACAGATCAAAAGACACCATCTGCTCAGTGCAGAGGGGAAAAGGGAGGCAGCAGGGTGATGGTTGAAGGTAAAAATACGAAGTCTTAGAGCCAAACCAAAAAATGCCTGCCTGAGTGAGGTTTTCAGGACAGATCCTTTGGGAAATGCACTCTGACGAATGCTCTCTCTTACACTTGGTTGTAGAGCAAGATCAAGGCTTGTGCTACAGCTTTAATTTGACCTGTGGTAGATGTATACCATGATCCTTTTTCCCACTAAAGTATCTGAGATTTTGAATTTCTGAGTTTGTTTTGACTCTCTTTTCAGAATTACGTTATATCCATAAATGCCATTGATTCTGGATTGATTAATATCTATGAAAATCAAAGAATTTCTCAGGAGACCCCAGGTAGATTTCTAGAAAGTGTGCTTCCAAATTTTTTTTTTTTTTTTAAAGACTGCTGAGAGAATATGGTGTAGTAGATGTTCCACAGAAAGCCAGTTCACAAATGTAATTTTAGTCACATACAGTGGATCAAGAAAACATACATACAGCCTTCTATTGCAAGCCAGGAAACTTGTTGTTATTGACAAACCTTGGTGATAGGTCTATATGATTGGTCTATCTCATATTTGTTTACTTACTTTTTGCATGATGGGTGCATTTCAACTACTGGAGGCTCAAAGATTTTGTTAATGTTAGTGGTGACATAACATCTGCTGTACCAATCATATTTTTTCTTCATGGGACTTCAAAATATGTTAATTGATATCTTGGCAAAAAAATGCAGTATGCCATTGGTTCTTCCACCCAGGGACCTTTGTGGGGCTCTGTTAATTCCCACACAAACCCAAAAAATAAGCTACAGCAAGAATGGGTTCTGATAGAATATAATGCAAGACTGCTTGCCTAAGTAGGCAGGAGAAGCAGCATTTAATGCATGTCTGCTGTAGAGCTCATAGTCTCTGTTATATCAAAATGTAGCTGATGTACTGGACTTTAAGTCACTCTTTCCTTATAGCAGAAGAGTGTGTTCCATGTGCATAGCTATGTATTTGCTTTCACAGTTGTGCTTTTCTCACTTCCAGCCATTCTGTTTGTGGTAGCAATCGCTTCTCGGTAGCCTGCTGGTGACCCCGGGATAATCACCTTTGTTAGTTAATTACTTTGGGGAGCAAACATGGGACCAGGTCATTTGTGAGTGATTAGTGGGTCTGGAAATGCAAGGAAGTTGATAACTTTGGACATGTGGGCAAGTACACACGTGTGGAAATGGACTGTTTTTCTGTTCCTCTGTATCGCCTGTTAAAAAGTTTGACATCTCTGTGGTGAAAAGTGCGAGTTTGAGATCAGTGTGATGGGTCAGAGTGGTTGTGATGATGGTTTCAAAAGAAGGAATCAGACTAAAATCACTAAAAATCTAGGTCAGCATCTCAAATCACCTTATGGATATCACTGCTGCTGTTCAGTAGCTTACAGTATCTATTTAACCCAACCTGAGGCTTATTTAATTAGAGCGTTTCTTTTAATGGTCAGCAAATACTAATGCATGTGAAATTTAAGTTTTCTGACATGTGGGTGCATGCAGTGTGCACTTTGTGTGTCTGCCAATGCAGACCCATATGCTATTTTTGGGATTCTTGATTATAGTGTGGTTGGTATATCAGCAGTAATTCTGCTGCATTAGTAAACGATGCTTATTTCTCTATAATCAGCATCACTTTGGGTCTGAGTACACAAATATGCAAGTTTAAAATTCAATTTTTTTACCACTTGCTTTCCAAGTAATGTTTAATAGAAAGTCATCAATTAACCACAGCAGTAGGCATGTTTAGGTTCAAATATGGGACATTTGATGTCATAAAAAGAGTTACAAATGCTCTTTGCATATAATTAGCCTTGTGCTCAGGCCCTAATATTTCAAAGACTTGGATGCATATTAAATCAACGGAAATATTCATCTATGAAATGTTAAGCAAATGCATAAATGCCTTTGCAGGATTGGGAAGTAATTAAGTGGAACATTAAAAAATACCATTATGATCTTATCTAATCTAAAAGCGTGCAGTATTAATGCCTGCTGTTGTAGTTGGTCATACAAATGCTACTTTCACAAACACTTGTGTATGTGAAATGGATATTTTCAAGAAAAATACTCAGAGGCTGGTTTAATAGATTTTACATTTTTGGCTTTCAGTATTAAAACATGTTGTTACAGAATTAATTTCCATCTAAGTGAACAGTAGCAATATACTGCTGTTTCAGTGTGTATAAGCTTGGTGGCAGATTTTTTAATCAGTGGCCAGGAACTATTTCCTTGTTATTACATTGAATTAAAAATGTATTAAAAATGAAGCTTTGCTGCTTGCTGTAGAGAGACAGTTTGTCATGCTACCAGTGTTAAGAACTGTTATTTATTTTGAAAAGCAAGGAATGAAACACTCTGCAAAAGAGGTCTGGGGAAGATGGCCAAAGTTACCCTGTCAGTAGCAGCAATGTATCCAGGACAGCCGTGTTGCTCCCCTGGTTGGGCTTGCAGCATTTTTTTTCTCCTTTCTCATCTGTTCAAATGTAATTTTTTTTCACCTGATTTAAATTTATTAATAGCATCTACTCCCATTTTTACTATTTTATGATCTTTGATTAAATGGTGTGATGTATATGCAGTTTTGTATTTCAGATGGTAATAGTAAGATTTCTTTTGAATACTTATTAATTGGCTTCTTAAATGGCCACCTTGAGGATGCACCCACTTGTGTCTGGTAAGTGTAGTATACCAGCCATTAAAAACACCTTTTTCTGAAAAAGTACAGCTTTTGAGTTTTAGCAGTGGCCAAGCAACTGGTTTAGGTCTTCAGTTTTGTTTTGTTTTTTAAAAAATAGGTGGTGTTTCTAAAAAAAGAGCAAAAATCTTTTGCTAATTCTGATTCAAAGGGATCTAGCTGAAGTCATGGCCTGATAATTGAAACTCCTATACATTATCTATATGTGCACAGTTGTCTTTCTGTTATTACTACACGTCATCATATTGCATTTATACAGTTAAAAACAGGATCAAGTTTTTGTAGGTGTTCTGTATTCAAAATAAGCCAACTGATGATTGCAGATATTACCACCCAATACCTACATTTACACTTGTTCAAATGAATCATGTCTTTTTAGTTTAAAAATGTGCCATTTGCATGTGCAGTCCTGCTACTAATAACACCATTGAAGTTTTTTCAAATCTTGTAGTAAGATAAAACACAGTGTTTAAGATGCATTTCAGATATTCTGTGCTGTATCTTCCTGAAAAAAACATTATTCCAGACAGAGCAGTGTAACTCTTCTGAGGAAGTTTTCCCCTAAATCACAGCAGTAAACACTTCTTTCCATTTCCCCTTCCACCAGCACTATTCCATGAGAGCTGGTGGTAAGCCCAGGCTTATTAGGCACTGAGCAGAACTGAAATTTTTCTGAGACACTGCCCATTAGACAAATAGAACATCTTCCCTGAGAGACATCAGGGTCATGGCAGTAGTTAAAATTCCTTCTCTTACTCAACATTGTAATTTTTTTTCAATAACAGGTTCTCTTCAATTATGTACCAAACTAAAAAAATATCTTTTATTCTTTCTGATTTATTTCAAGTAATAACTTTTATTTATTATTTTATTTCAACTAAATTAAAAAATAGAAATTTAAAAAAATATTTTCAAAGATTCAGTATCTTAAAATAATTCAAATTGTAAAAGTTTTTTTGGTATTGTCAGTAAGACTGAAATAGTTAAAATGAAAATTTTCAGCTAACCCAAATTTATTTTATTTTCAAAATTTGAAAAAACTAAGATGCAGAAGAATGACTCTCCAGGTACCACTTGTACTCAATAGATATATTTAACATTATTTAACATTGTAAGTACTAATTTGAGGATGGTCAGTATGTTAAAAAGTTTGGAACCCAAATCCTACAAGGATCTGAGAACCCATGTTTAGTATTTTGGTATTGAGTCCAGTTCTCACACACAGGAATCTATCCTGAATTGATCAACATTTATGTTGTTGATAAAACTAATTTTTCTAATGATGGGTCATCAAAATAGAATTTTTTCTTTTTTTTTTTTTTTTTTGCTAATAGAAATTTTTCACTTTGATAAAATGTTGCCAGAAAGATTTTGCGTGTATCCAATGGGACTTTTTTTTGTTAGAGTAAGAGAAATTAACAACTTTATTAATAAGATGCCCATTTATGGAGTCAAATATCTGTTCATATCTTGATTGACTTGGTTTTTGTTAGGGTTTATTTTAATGTTGAATAGAGAATAGTTTCAAAACCTCAATGTTTTCTGCAAAACACTATTGGTTTTCAGCCCTCTTAAGGTTTGAGGGCTCAGAGTAAGTGCAAAAATATTCTCAAGCTTATAAGACAGGAGTGAATGTGTTTATTGATGCCCTTGAGGATAACATTGTGCAGCAAGGATTGGTGAAGTGAATAATCAAAAAATAGAAACGTTTGAATGCATAGACTAAATTCTGTGTATGTGTCCTAAGACAGGCTTAAGGATTTGACTTGTAAGTAATGTAAACTAACTAATAATAAATGAAATTTAAACTTGATTGAATCTCAGCATGAAGATGCCAACATTCAAACTGATTCATTAGCTAACCTGAATTCTCTGGTAAGATTTCCTAGCAGACACAGTCAGAGGACTTATTCTGGATGATGTTCATGTCGTTAACAGGAACGACCACTGGCAATATGCACAATGTCAGCCCACAAGAAAAGAGACAATAACAGACTATTTAAAGCATTACAGTTATTTAAAAAAAAAAAAAAAAAAAAAAAAAAGCAAATCTCTGTCGTGTTAAAATATTTTCATTTTTGCCTTACTTATCACTTTACAACCAGTGTAACAGCCAGAAGGCAACACAATGGAAGTTTTTGTGGAGCAGGGTGTGCTTGCTTCAAGGAGCCAGTGTGCCAATAGAGGCACACACCAAGTGAAGCTAACATACTGGGTGAATTATGTGTCCCATCACACCAATGACTGCAGAGCAATAAAACCACCCTAAGTGTTCTAGTTACAATCAATTACATCATGCTTTAATCACATTTTAATGATGTATTAACCAAGATTTCAACAGCAATTAGTTTAATGGGTGTTTGCTTTTTAAAAAACTATTTTAACTGTGGCTATATCCAGTAAGATTAAGAAAAAAATAAAGCATTGATTGTGACCTCCTTCTCCAGCAATTTTGCGTGATGGGACTGAAGAGGGAGATTTTTTCAGTTACTAAGTATTCATGACTGTTATGTTAATAACATGCTATGTGATTATATACTGCAAGATTCTTCTCATCTACATAGATTCTGCAAAATCCAACACTAAACTAGAAATAATTATTGCATCTCATATCCTTTAGGGCAGAAAGTAATACACTAGCTATTGCTATCTAGACAAAGATAAAGAAAATGCAATGTAAAATTGTTAATCATACTAATTTTTAATAGAAGGGTTTAGAAAACTTCTGTGGTTGCCTGTAATATTCCCATTGATATATATTTTCCATATAGAAAACTGACAAACATCTCTGGGAATCCAGCTCCATTTAATGCACTTCTAAGGATATTAACAGATAAAGAAAAAGGATTTCACAGCAAAACCCACATAAAAACCAATATTAGGAACGATACCAAACTTAAAGAATGTTGTAAAATGAGCATGGAAAAATGTACAAAATGAATTCATGCCCATTTACATGCTTTCAGTCAGGCTACCAGATAACAAAGCCTCTGTCTTTGTGTTAACACTGCAGATTAGGTCAAGTTTTTACCCCTCTGAGCTCTTTTCCTGTAAATGACGGGTTTTGATGTGAAACAAGCAACATGTCAAAGCAAGTTGAAAGATGTAGGCATTTTATGCCATGTCACAATGACAGGCCGGTGAATATTTGGGCCATTAGGGGCTTATTAGTGAATAAATGACCAGATGGTTCAGTGATGCACAGAGATGGACAGAACTGGATGCTACTAATCAGCACTGTCTGTACTTGATGTCAAATCACATGACACAGTAACCCATGGATACCGAATAAAAGTTACCATTAGCAAGTCAATTTGATATCTGTGTGGTGTAAACAGACTTATAACTGCACTTCAGAGCTGCCTGTTGTTAAGAAGAAATAATGGTAGGGTATTTAAATAAACACACTCTATCTTATCAAGTTATGATAAATATAAATAGAATTTCAATTCCCAGGACCTCCTTTTTATTTTGAAGACACTGTGGAAACATTTACATATTAGCCTATTTCCACAGACAAAAAGGCTGGGCTGGAAATGCTGTAAAAGAGCAGCAAGAGGCACATTCTTCAAACACCATGGTTAGCAAGTGATGTTTTGTTTGTGCATTTGTCACAGGAATGCGAACTTTGAGAATGGGACCCATTTTCTGGGGGGAGGTTGTTTGCATTTTTGAGCATTAGTGCTTTGATTTTTTTACTGATGTTGATATACGTTTGCGTGCTGCTACTTTAGATTTTTACCATATGTTTCTTAAAAATTAATTTTGACAAACCCTTGCAAGCAAGTTGTTTCCAAAACATTGCACCAGGATTAGAAACTTTGGGTATTTGTTAAGGAGCAGATCCTGAGCCAGGAGCTGATCTTGAACCACTCTGTAGAATAAGCAGTGCCAGTCTGAATGGAAGGGCTTGAGCTAAGGCTGGGGGTGGGAGAGGCTTCACTGCTGCACTAAATCTCCATGAGCTTAAACTAAAAGGAGGTTTTCCCCTGAATTTGGGGAAGCATGTTTGAGGACTGCAGAGATTTGGGGTGTATCCTCATCTCTGAGCCCATGACAAACACACCAGTAATGTACTTTTTTTGAGGCAGAAATACTTGCACATCTGAGGGATGCTTTACTTCTCTTTGATGGTTCTTTCTAGAAAATGAGAACGAATGTGGCATTAGGACTCATGATTTTTGATGATGGTTGAGAAGGTGTTTTGAAATGGTGAATAAAAATTGCTTGAATTCTTCAGTCTGAAGTATCAGATGTAACTCTTTGTGACCCCTTTTCTATGATATTTACATATGAATTTGGCATAGTACATGAGTAATGTACCAATATTTTGTGGTCCTAGTTGTGTTTAACCCTGAGTTACCCTTGATACTGATTTCCTCTCTGGCATCTCCTTTGGGAGAGAATAAGGGAGGAATTTTATGGTAGAAGTCGTGAAACTTGCTGGTCACATAATTAAATAAGGAATCAAGCAAGAATTAAGCAAGTCCAATTAAGGAAGTAATTCCATGTAAGCAACCAAAAAATGCTTGCATTTTTGAAAATACTGAATGTACTAAAAACTTGGATTGGCAAGAAATACATCAGGATGATTTAAAATTGTGAAAAATATATATACATTTTACATCCTTGTTCTGCCATGAATGTGTTTTTATATAGAAGACACAAAGAAAATAAAATAGGTATAAATAAATTGCACAACATTGTCCTTCAGTAACATAATGTTCAACTGCTTTTATTGGTATAGTAATTGTTGCAATACTGTCTTTGGCAATACCCCAGTATTTTTAACACATCTGAGCCAGTGATGATCTGAAGATGCCTTGGGTAAAAGTGGAAGGGATCCTTCAGCTGGAATTCATAGTTTTTTTGGAGGCTGAAAATGGATTAGAGAAGATTGTGGGAGAGCTCACTATGAAACTCCAGCTCAATTGCTGGAGACTGGGAGGGACAAC
Source organism: Erithacus rubecula (assembly GCF_903797595.1). Lineage (NCBI taxonomy): Eukaryota > Metazoa > Chordata > Aves > Passeriformes > Muscicapidae > Erithacus > Erithacus rubecula. The sequence goes on from NC_136659.1 coordinate 16,321,881, forward strand.
CATACCAAGGGTGCTCTTAGGTTGATCTTGTGCCTTTAATTTTTACCTGAATACGCTCTAGCCTTCATAGCGCTTTTATTTTTTTTTTTCCAGTATTAAAGTTTCCACTGATGTAATTTTAAAATCTCTCAATGTTTGGAGAAAGAAAAACTGCTTTACATGATATCTGGTTTTTATTCTTTTTGATACTAGACCTGGAAATGAAATATGTCAGCCAGCTTTACCAAAAGTTTGTTAAATGCAGTGGATAACATCAAATGTTTAGCTGGCCATACCTGAAAACTGCATTGTAGTCTGAAGGGAATCTTAAATGGGTGTGGGGTAACTTCACTGATCTGAACAGAAACCAGTGCAATCTTAGTAGTTTCAGCACAGACGGAATTAGAGTTTGTGCTCTTCTTCTTAATTTAGAAAAAAAAAATCAAAATTTAATTCTGTAGTTAAGAAATTATATGAGGAATTATAAAGGAGTATTATCTAAACATGTGCAGATACTGTTTTAGCAAAATTCATGTATTTAGTGAAGGTTTTATTTCAAAAGCAAATCTGATGCACAGGGGCTACTGATAAGCAGATCCTTGATTTTAGGGACTTTCCCATTCCAGTTTTGACAGATTGCTTCCATCAATGCTTCTTTCTCTTCATATTTGGTTGGCTATCAGCTGTTGGTACAGCATAACTCTTAGTAGATGCCATGATACTCAGAGAGTATTCTTTTCCTGAAAATAAGGGTATTTTCATAGCGTTTTCTTGCTGTTGGTGACAATAGCAAAATAAATGCACCTTCCTTAGAACAGCAATACCTTATAGAAAGACTTCATTTATAGAAAAACAGATTTTGGATGGAAAGAATTTTTTGAATTTCATTTAATGGGAAATCTGCCTGTTTTGCTAGACATGACATTTGCATGGCAGTAATAAATAATTTTGAGAAGAGACATAAAACAGTCATTGTCACTTATGGCGGCTGTCATGGTGGGTAAGGGTTGTTCAGTGGAAATGGTCAAAGGCCCCCAGACAAAGCAAACATTTAGAATGTTTCTTCTATAAACATTCTATATAGATTCTGTATAGAATGTATTGCTGTAATGTAGTGATAATCTAAGCCTCACTGCAAATGTAGTGACCTGACAAACATATTGTAAGAAAAGATTAATGTGGGTTTGTGTGCAAATGTCATAGATACTTTCCCCTCTCAGGTTTGAAGGCACATTCTGGTACCTTATTGCTGGCTGGAGATTGTTTAGAGTCTTGGAAGAAAGTTTTCTCTCTTGTACTTTGTGCTGTCTCCTTTTCCACCTGACATGTATAGTTCAGACTTGCTCTGCAGCTTGCTGGACCTAGCAAGGATGCTGTGGTGAGGCAGAGGACACAGGCAGTGCAGGAGAGCAGGTTTTTCCAGACCTTTAGATCAACACTGCCTTGCTGTTCTTCAGTTTTCTTAACTCACATAACTCAGGCAAAAAAGGCAAAAGTTATGACAAAAAAAAAAAAAAAAAAGGAGACAATCACGTGTAGTTTTGCTTAAACTAAGATCACACCTAGTGGCTTATCCTTGTCTCTGTGAGATTTGGAACTCCATGGGCAGAGATGAAATTCAGGTCCATGTAATCTTCTATAAAACTTTTTTGATCAGTGGTGACTATTCCATAAAACAACATGGCTCTGAGCAGCTTGACTGGGGTAAATTCTAGCAACCTTCTGGATGGCGAGAGGAGGAGGAAGAAAGAGAAAGGCTATCCAAAACACAACTCCCAGGGGTTCAACAGTAAAAACACAGCCAAAAAGCACAGGGAAATTGGAGACACTTTCACAAAGTAGTAAGTAAAAAATTCTACTGTATATTTAGCAATCTCTAAGTAATAAATGCCCAAAGATTAGACAAATATTTTGGAGGACAAATCTCATGGAATACTGACAGCTTTAGAGAAAGATTACAAAGAATGTATTAAGTAATTGTGTGTCTTAGTGGAGATGGAGAAAAATCTGCCTGCCTGCTTAATGCCCATTTCTGTTCCCATTGCAGTCAATTGGAGTTTTGACATTGCCTTTTGTGGAAAAAGCTTGACCCTGTATTTAGTGCATTACATTGAATAATTGCTACATACCTGCAGAATGACAATGAAAAAAATTATGTTTTTGACCTGCTGCCTCTGGTGGCTTTGTAAGTTTGCTGAGGATGCATCAGCTTCATATAAGATGCTGCTTATTTACTAATTAATTTACCTGTGAGTATATGAAGAGCTCTTATGCAGTGGTTTCCTAGCAATTCAGTTCTGATATGCATCCTTTGTTTTCTGTGACAGGATGCGTGGGTGACTGGGTGTGCATGACCACAGGCTTCCCTGTCATCAAATGTGGGGATAATTTCCATGATTACCTGTTCTTTTAGCAAATTAATTTGAGCAAGTCTCTACTTGTCTTATACCTTCAGAGGTTTGGGATTTGAGTCAAACTCCTATCAGAAAAGCAAAGCAGATGATCATTACATCTCTATTCCATATTCCAGTTCTTTTTATGAAATTTATAAAGGAAGGTTTTTTTAACACTTAAAGAAACATGATGGCTTAATTCTACCTTGACAGAGAGGGTATTGGTTGGTGCTACTAACGAGCAACCTCTTTCTTCTAACCACCAAGTTCTAGTCATGAAATTATTTCAGCATCAAAATTTGCAAGTGTGTGTCTGTTTTGTAAATGTGCACACGTGGATTAGGTAAATTGCATATAGGAAGTTCTACTGGGTTTGTGTGGCAAGATTTAGGTGGGGGGGGTGGGCTTTGGGGTGGCTCCTGTGAGAAGGTGCTAAAACCTTCCCTGTATCCTGTGAAGCCAATGCCAGCTAGCTCCAAGACAGACCCACCTCTGGCCTTTCTTATTATGTTATTTTTCTCTGTCCTGTTCTATAACCTCTCAATCTTGAATTAATTTTCTTCTCAACTGACCAGGAATTATGAGGAAACAAGCCTGGCTTTGGAAAGGTGTCCCTTTTTCACTTCTTGGGGTGAACAGGTAAACTGTGAGTGTAAATAGCATAGCAGGAGTAAAGAAATCTGGAAATCTTTTTTATGACCATGTCCAGGTAAGAACCCAGAGCACTAACAAAATATTTTTCCAATATTTTCTATTCTCGTTGGAGTTCACTCTCCCTGACAAGTTCTTAGTCATCAGCTGGTGAGAGAGAGGAGAGCTGAAAAGACCCTGCTCTCACATGAGAAAAAGAGGAGAGGGAATTTTTCTCCCTGTTAACATCAGAGATGCTGTGGCAGTGCCCTTTCTGGGTTGAACACTAACCCTGAAGCAATGCATTAGGGCTTTGTGCAGACAGCTCAGTGCAGGAGAGCAAGAACCTTACTCAGCTCTTTGCACAGAGATTCCATCCAAAGGAAAAGTAACAGATATTCAATGAGATGCAATCTAAGTGTTTCCTTCAAACATGGCAGATCTTGAATATGCACTGAGCCATAAGAGGCTCCTCCCTGTTCACTCAATTTTTAATTTTTTTTTTCCATATGGGTCACACTGCTTTATGGTTTTACTGGCACATCACTTTCAGCAAGCATTATTAAAGAGCTTCAGGTGCCTCAGTACTTCCTAAATGAATTAAATATATGAAAAGAAATATTCAGATTATCCTAAAATGTTTAAACATCTCTGAAGTTGTTGTAGGTTTTAAATACTCAATACTTGCAATTTGGGAGTAGTATTGATTCCTACCTTTAAATAGCTCCGTGGTTTAAACAATTGAGTACTTTTTGGGAAATATCAAAAATAAGTTAGACTTCATTTCATATAGAAAACGCTTACTTATATTCAAAGAAATATCTCTTTGCATCAAGTCTTATGCAATTATAATATTGTTTTCACTGGTTATGACTTGGCTCTAGGATATGAAGAGTACCATGTTCAGAAACTAGCCAAAAATTCTGATTTACAATGAGAAAGGCATCAGGATGGATGCCTGTTGTAATAAATATCTTTAACTGATGACCTATCAAGAAATACAATAAAACTACAATAAAAAAAGCAGCCATACGTGTAGTGGTAACTCATCTTAAATATGTCTAACAGCAGATAACTTCAGATTTTAAAAAATTGCTTTTGGTTTTCTTATCCAAACAGATGCTTTCACTAGTCTGGGTCACAGTCAAAGAGGTCAATTTATTAGTTTTGCACAGTTGGAGATGTTGTCTAGTTACTACTGTTGGTAAACAAGCTTTCCCACAAACTGACTATAACACTTCTGTTTGCAGAAATCTAGACATGGCTTCTGCTGGCACAATTTTTTTTTGTTATTGGAGCAGATTGACCGGTGAAAAAATACCATCTCTTCTGAAATTTCATTGAACTTTGTTTCTGCTTGAGTTGCAAGGTATGGGTCCTTTGCCTGAAGTGTCCATTTGTTGTTCCAAATGAATAAAACAAATTCAGAGGAATCTGCAAAATTATATTTATGCTACAGCATTTTGGAAGGGTAAATCTACATATAGCTGCATATTCCAGTACTCTGTTCAAAGCATCTTTGTTCAGAGTCCTTTGGAGACCCCGGGCTCTGAGCAGGGAGCCTATTTTCCTTCACAGGTAAGCCAACTTGATGTTTTCAGTGACCCTAAATACTATCAGAACACATGGGGGAAAAATACAAGATGCTGCCAGTGCCAGGGTGCTGCTGTAGAACAGAGTTTTGAGCCTTGTCCATGATCCTGGATAATTTTCTTTGCTTCACTAAAATGATTGTAAAATAGCAAAGAAATATTGTTGTGAATTAACATGTGTCAAAAAAGGAAAGCATGGTTTTGCTGTAGTGCTAATAAGAGACTTCTACTGTAATGACTCCTGTTTAGTCCTGCAGTCATATGGATGTGAGAGAGTTATAAGTTCTTAAGTTTTTACTTAAATTTTTTTTTTTTTTAGAATAACTAGGCTTTAGAAAAGTTATTTTAACAATATTCTTGCCTGGGGTATTTTGGGCAATATCTGTGGGCAGGCAGTGAAGTCAAATAGCATCAAAGATTGTCTCTAAGGTAGGAGAAAAAAAATCCCTTCCTGTATCTTTTTTTTTAAATTCGCCTTCCAAGAGAAAACATGGAATCATTTTTAAATTCAGAGGGATTTTGAGACTGAGCTTTAAAATCCTGGGGTATATGTGTGAAATTATCTACCAACTAAAAGCTATGGGCTGGTCAGCTGACCTACAACCCCTGCTACTCTGATACTCTCCAGTGTGCAGTAGTGTGTGATTCATATGCACTTATATCTGACTGTGTTCATCTTCGAAATAATCACTTCATTCTAGATAAATGTATTCAGTGCTATGACTACTCCATCCATCATATTAGGTAGGGTTGTGCAGCTGAATGCAGCTCTATTCCAAATAATGATGGTCTCTAATATTTTCCTGAAAATGTGGGTAATTTATTATCATAGGCTAATTATGCCCAATACGGCTGCAGGCTGACATTTATTGCAAGAGGTGGGCTGAAGGGAGCCAGGAGGTATTGCATTGTCACCAGAGCAGTTTCTGGGAAGAAATTTAGCTGCTTGTCCAGCATTTCTGTCAGAGCTCTGGGAAGCATTTCCATTCCTGCAGTGTGCTGGATGAACTTGCTTCTCCCCTGTTTCAGGCAGGATTGATGGTTACCCACAGCTTCCCTTGGTTAGGGATCAAAAAAGCTCCTTCTCTCCCCACATGTGCTCCTGGTAGGAGAAGCACAGCTGCTTTGTTTCAAAGGCAGGCACATTCCTGCCTAAATCAGCCTGAACAGTGCCCTAATTTGCAGGATACAGATCCCCTCTCCAATGGCCTTGGTTTCTTGGTCCAAGTGGCAATGTTGAAACATTTCTCTTCCCCATCTCTGAATGCAGAGACAGGGACACAAAGCAGTAAAATCTTGGTTTATAGACATCTGCTTCTCATCTGTGAAAAATACAGCTTTCTGTGCCTGCCTAGGAAAACATGGATCCAGAAACTTTCTTCAATGTGTGATCTCCCAGGCAGAAAGAAGAAATGTCACCTGTTCTTTCTACTGTAATTTAACCATTTCTTTGGGTTGTTTCTCTCTTCCATTGCTGCTTTTGCTTGGAAATTAATATCTGAGGAAACCATCATTTTAATGGCTGTGCAATAAGTTTTCGTTCATCTTGGCAATTTACTGTAGGTTAGCTCTACCTAATTCAAATTAGTTATAATTATTCATTTACTTCAGTGGGAAGGAACACTACCTCTGTTTTTTTATTATCTATGAATTAAATAGTTCCCTTTGATGAGTTCTTTAATCCCATGTTTTTGTTTACACTTCTTTTTTTGTGAGTGTCTTGCCCCTATGACCAAAGTATCTCTAGTAATGTTATCAGAGCCTTCCCAGAATTGTTAATATGGCTTTTAGGTCACATCTGTGGCTGTTTTCAAGGCAGAATAACTGAACTCCCCTAGGCTTTTCTTATAACTGAGATTCTAGAGACCTGGTATCATCTTTGTTGGCCTATGGTGCACCCTTTGCAAGGCAGCACTGTGCTTCCAGCAGCACAGCTCTGCAAACAGGCCTGGGTGAGCTCCATATGGGGTATAGCTATGGAAGATCTTCTGTAGAAAATATATCCCCTCCTGCTTATTGCTTTATCCCTTTGCTAAATGCCACTTGCTGTTTGCCTCTGCCTGCTGCTGTGTGCTAGGTTGATGGTTTCAGGAATTTTTCTACAATAACTCCTCAAAGTTATTAGCTGCGTTAGGGTGCTTCACTCAGGAATGAACTCAGCCATTTTACCACCAGGAAATTTTTGCTGGGTAGTCCTGAGAAACAGGGGAAAAATATTAGTTAAAGTGCTTTGTGAAAATACTGCTCTTAGTGAAAGCAGTCAACAAAGAGTATGCAATGATTCTGAACTGTGAAAAGATATTTGAGGCCAGCAGCATTTTAGCCATTAATTTTGATGAAAATGAAACTATAGAAAACCTTTTCCATCATTTTTGTCTTTGTGCAGTCATTCAAAAGCGGCAAGAGCATCAGCAGAGTGTACAGCTGCTTTATAAGAGGTGCTGTTCAGAGGTGTTTGATTTTGAGGTTCACTTAAGTTGAACAGTCAAGACAGTAGAGACCACCTTTTGATCTGTTAGATTGGAGAGATACTCAGACAACTACACAATCAGTATCTTCTGTGCCAGTGATTAATTTGCTGAGATTTTGGGCAGAACTGTCTGTTATTTAATTGTCTTTGAAGACCAAAATAAGCTTGGGGTTTATGAGCAGGTTACATGTTTGGGGTGAATTAAGGGGAAGTGTTCATCCCTGATTTTATGATTTGTACTGGGGGGGGAAAAAAAAAAGCAGGTTCACTTTTTAGTCCAATTAAGTGTGTTCATCTAGTTATTGGAGTTTAGAATTCACTGCTGTCACATGTGGGGTTTACTGGAGCACTTGTGTGCATGGTTCTCTCCAAGCAAGGCAGTACCTTCACCTCTCTACCTCTGATAAATGGCAGAAACCATACAACTTCCTAAAATCTTCTAAAGTCTTGGCAAGATGAAAGAGCTTTGTCCAGACTGAGTAAAAGGGAGGAGCAATTATCTGAATTAAGAAGGGTGTGTTAATGAACACCTAGGATGAATCTTCCTATATATATCATATCATATCATATCATATCATATCATATCATATCATATCAATCATTGTCATGTGTAGCAGTGAAATTTAGCACTCAGGGCAGAGTCACTTGATGACCTGTCAGCCAGTGGCATGCACTGCTTGGGATGGCTTTGGTTTGCCTTATTAGCTGTAGGTAGTGTTACTCCTAGATATGACTGAGGAAACGAGCAATTTATTTTCAAAACACTGCGTATCCAGCAGTTTTTAATTTTCCTTTATCACCCACATCCAGTTTCATCGACCTACAATTTATCTCTAAATTTCAGGTAAGCACTAGCTGTGTGCCTGTGGGGGATGAGTTGAAAGCTGCTGTGTGTGTGTGTCAGTGGTGGGCAGCCATGCCACGTGTGTCTCCTTGGCTCTGAAGACACGGGCTCAGCTGGAGATTGAGAGAGCATGTAAGCCTGGAACTGCAGGAGGTGAGCAGGCAGCATGGTGGGGGCACTGCAGTTTGGGGTGGGCAAATGGGGTGTCCTGAGGGCTGGCTGCAACCTTGTATTTACAGGCCATTTTTTTCACTGTATAGTTAACTTCTTTGATTCTTGTTTTTTTTTTATTTGAAATAAGCAATTGTAAATAAGTTTCAACTTAAAATCCATTCAGAATTGTGAGAACCCTGATAATAAATGTGCAGTTTCCACATGATCTGAAGTACTGCACACAATCAACAGATCTATATCAAACCATTCTACACAGTAATCTTTAAACCTTCCTACCTGTTTAGAGAAGTAATACATTTTGTTTCTTATTGTTTGTATGGTAGTCTAAACTGCAAAAGAGAAGGGATATAGGAATATGTACGAGCTAATGGCAACCTTTAAGTACTGTATCAATAAAGACATTAAAGAGGTGATAGGAAATGAAGGAGACAGGGTCCTTTCTATTGATTGCCAGACCTGGGAATGTGTGGTGGCTGTGGGCATTGCTGTATTTCACCACAGCCACAGTTCTGTGCACCCACTGCACTGGCAGAGAATGAAGTGATGTGGAGCTGTCATTGCTGATCCTGAACAGAGAACTGGCTGATTAATTAGAAAGTTATTATTTGCAGCCAGCATGGTAGTGAAGCATAAGCTCCTAGATATTGTGATTATTAATAACTACTCCTTTATATTGCTGCAGAACCATGCCTTTAAACCAGACCTCCTGCTTGTCCCAGAGAGTTTGCAGTCTCTCTTAAGCTTACAGCTTGAAGTCTCTACAGAAGGAAAGTAGGGTAGAAAAAATGTGCCAGGCTGTGTTTTGGGTTTCTCAGGCAGAGAGAGAACTGTGGGGTCTTGCTACCAAACCATTACAGCCAGTCCAGCACCCTGGCAGGGCTCAGAGGTGCTTGGGATGTGACTCTCATGCTTTAATAAGGTATAGGATAGTCCTTGAGGAAGGGTCACAGGAGCTAAGAAACAAGCAGCCATTTATAATTTTTGTTTTGTTCCCATTCCTCCTGCTATTACCCTTGTCTTTGTTTCTGAAGTGCTGAGAAAAAAAACCCCAAAAGATGCTTGGATGTAAGTGGGCTGGGAAATTTATTCTTTTGCTGTCCTTTTATCCTTTATATTATTTAATGGGTATAAGAAACACACCAGTAACCATTAGACTTGCTGCTCTTCTGTCAAATTTTACTTTATACTTTTCTGTCAAATTTTCTCAAAGTGGACTGTGAAATCTAATACTGCTTTCTTTTTCCATGTATCCATTGAAACTGCTGGAAATATAACCAATATCAGAACTTCTCTGTAAAGACCCAGAACAGAAATACTTGCTTGTAGTAATTCTTTACATTAAACTGGCAGGAGGGAAACCTCTTAGTTAGTGGCAAGTAACTTATTTTCTGTGTCTATCTCCAAATTCCAGGAATCTGGTGTTGCTCCTTCCTGTATGCTATTAAATAAAAGACCATTAAGCAAAACATCATTACTGCAGGTAAACTAAAAAACTATTAGATTTACACCAACTCCAAATGTGATAAAAAATGACTTAATGGCTCTTTGTTTACCAAGAATTATAATTTGCTTGTGTTTTTGTCAATTTAATTAATTGAGTAGTTAATTAAATATTGTCTATAGGAAGCTGCCATGCAAAAAAAAATCAGTTTACAGCAATCCCCCCTTTTTTGAAATGAATTTCATTGCCATCAAATAAAGAATGTGTTTGTGTTTGTTGCCTCTGTTTAAATTCTGCTTCCTCCTTGTGAAACTGTTAATATGGTAGGGCCCTGCTCTGAAATTGCCCACAAACTCTTAAAAACATAGCTAATTACAGATAACCCAATTTAAACTTTACAGCATTCTTGATACATTCAGAATGTATGGAAGGTGGTTTATACCAGCCAGAAAGCAGGAACACATTGTACTTCTACAAATATGGAGATGAAGCAAGGACACGTTTCTCACAGAAAGGGAGGCTCACTAAATAAAATTGGGAAGAAAAAAATTTAAAATTGTGGTGTTAGTGAATTAAATTTTTTGTAATAAGTGCTGGTCTTGGTTATGAATATTCCTTTGCTATGGATTGCAATGCAGGGGTAAAGTGATCAGAAGAGCAGTGCTGTAAGCACATTGCATTGCATATTACTTCAGGAAAGTTCTGGGAATAATTTCTGGGAGTTTTGTGAAGCTGGGCACAGAGAGTGGAGAAAATTCAGCTGGGAAAGCAGCAAAACTGGACCATGGCTCTGGATGTCCAGCAGATTTTGGCAGGTCACTCAAGATAGATTTTTTTTTTTATTCTATATAAAAGAAATAAAAATGATGCATCTTTACTGCTTGTAGGTGAAAAGCCTTCTTTGCCAGGTACCACTGTTAAAGGCTTTGCACAGAGATGCTGTGCAAAGAGTGTGGCAGGATAGTGCTGAGTAAAGGGACAGGATCTGGCAGTCAGAGCTCATTTCTGTCACAAGAGCTCAGGAACACAAGAAATTGTAGTGTCTGAAAATCTGTAAGGTCATGTTTTTTCTGAGGTGGTACTGCTTGAAATTGTTTTCTTAGTTCCATCAACAATTTAAAATTGCTTAGCATTTCAACTCAGAAAAAATGATGTAATTTTTGCAACTCTTCCCAAGACTTGTCAAAACTGTAGAATGTGGGCCTGCCAGACTGGCTTGGAGGAGATGTTGGTAAGGAGAAGTGCAGAGCCTCTGAAGCTCTGTTGTCCAAGTGTCCATGATGAAAAGCTGTTGGCCAAGGATTGCTCCTGGGTGTGTGGTCTGCACTGAACAAAGAAGCGCTGCCTTCTCTTACTGCCCCAACACACACATGCAATCTCATTTTTATCTTCTCTCCTGGCAAGGACAAGAAGACTTCCTCCAGTCCCAAGACAGCATCCCCAAGGACAAGAAGGAAGTCCTGACACTGCTGAGCTCCTGTGCACTGTCCCACTGTCCTGTGCTCAGACTGTCCCAAGATTCTGGAGGAGGACTGGGATGAACCAAAGCTGCCACTCAGTGAGACCTGTGCAAGGTGCTGCACTTGAAAAGGAGGATCGAGGCTGTGACAACCTGGAGAGAAAGAAACCAGGGCATTGAATGACTACTGCTTGCTGTTCCAGAGAGAAACCATTTTGGAGAGACACATTTTGCACAGGAACCTCCGGATGTTTTCTCTTGACCTCTCAGAAGTTCTGCTTAGGAAATGAAATGTAAAACACCTTTATCTTGTTGTATGTCATTTCCGAAGTGACAGCTGATTACATTTTAGGAATGTTTTCTCGTTTTCTGAATTAAATCAGTTTGGCATTCTGTAGCAGACAGTTCTCATTAACCTTTTAAAGATTGCCAAACTGGTTTGAAGCATTCAATGGAGAAAAAAAAAGGAAAACCCCCTCTGTTAAACATCTTTTGAATCTGATGCTTCTGAAGCAACAGGCGATAAAGACTAGGTATTCTTGCTGTAATGTATTAGATGTGACACTGGTTTACACTCTACTTGAGCAGATTTGAAGAGGGTACAAAATATGAACCAAGCTTGTGACGTGTACTAGGAATGTCATTTATCATCTTATCAGAGTTTGATGTTTAGAATTATACTTATTTTCATGATTAATTATTCCATATAACTCTTCTAGACTGTTGAGAAGAAGAAATTAAAAGTCCACTTTCTAAGCCTCACTAAGTACACATGCAGAAACCAGGAGATAAGAAGTTGCAAGATCTCAAACCACTGCTGATGATGAAATCATCAATATGTAAGTATAACAAAATGAGAAATTTAATATGATTCTGCAGGTTTTTGCTTCCCTTACCTCCCTCAGCCCTCAAAATACATTATGAATAGTGACTGTACATTATTCAAGCCATGACTATTATTAAAAAGTACCTATTGAGTTGGTGAGGGGAAATGTTTAAAAATGCTTTTATTATTTGTTTACTTACAATGTTTGTGTGTCTGAGCAACATCTATGATACTTATCTTGTCAGTCTCTGAAATAACTGTTGGTCCTCAATTCTTCAGTCTCTAAAGACTTTATAATATTCCTGTTTTGGGGAGACTCACTAATAAGCTAATTAATCTGTTGCTTCTTTTATATATTGCACAAGTACCTTGTAAGCATAAAGGTCTGTAGCCACATCTGCTGATAATGTTGCTTTTCCATGCAGGGCATGTGTGTGCCATCACAAAATGGCATCTGTACATGTTTTGGTAGGCTCTTTGGCTAATTAGGTTTTAAACAACATGGTTAAATCCCTGGCACAGCCCTCCTCCCAAGAGAGGAAACTAGTTCAGATGCATTACTTTGGGGGCCAATCAATAGGGATCAAATTCTGCAGTATGGGGCTAGAACGTTCTCAAATCCAGACTTCTTACCCCGGGAGATTTCTCCCAAATCCACTTTCTGGTAGCTTTGCCACCTTGTAATACAATGAAGGCAGCTACTGGATCATTTGGCTCGTGAAGGAGTGAAGTAGTTAGAGATGAGTGTGCTGGTGCCTTGGTATCAGCCAGCTGGTCGTAATAAAACCAGCCAAGGCAACTGGAGGCCAGCTGAGGGAAATCATCCTCCTTTCCACTGCTCCTGGCAAGAGAAAGTGCTGTCCTCAGTAGATCCTGCCAGGAGCTGTGCCATTTCAAGATACCTTCCTTGCTGTACCTCCCAGCCCACTTCTCCTCTTCTGAAGTTAAAAAAAAAAGGCAAGTAAAATTGTGAAGATGATAAAACTTGCTCCTCACATTCCTCCAAAATGAGCTTGGAATAGGAAAAAAGTAATGTAAAGGGTACCAGTGTTCCATCCATTCAGCATTACCAGAGTAAAGATGTGTCCTTTGGCTTTTTATGAAGCTTATATTTAAACAGCAGCTATTACTACTGATACTTATTTACAGTCTATGATAAGACTCTTTTGTGCTGCTGAAAGAGTCACACTACACACTGAAAATGTAGGAACTCTTGTAATTTAAGGAGGTTTTATGGTTCCTTTAAATTGTGTCTTGGTTCTATCTGGAAAACCCTAAGACAAAGAACTGCAAATTTATAGGAAATGTCCCTGCAAATAGAAGATGTGTTTTAACTTGAGTGAGCACAATATAATCACAATCACATGGACTGAACAGCAGCAAGGGAATTATTGCTGGTGACTGTGTGTTTTCAACCTATTGCAGGTAACTTCTCAGACCAGTAGTGAGTCATGCCAATATGCATTGGATTTAGACCAGATTTACTGAAGGGAAATGTGGGGCAGACACCCCACACCCCTTCCCTTTTACCTGCATCTTGAATGCCTGGCCACCACAGAGGAAAAGAGGTGAGGACAGATTCCTTGAGGCTTGTTTTCCTGCCCAATGGCACAAATTTCAATGGGCAGATATGATGGTCCTATCAAGGACCTGAGCTTAGATGGAATTTCTGGCTAGCAGAGCATGTCAGCTAGTTAGTATTTAAGCATCTATGTAGCAAAGGCTATGTATGTATGAATTTAATGTTATATTGAAATTATTTTCAGCTCATACTATTTAATTTTATATTTTTTCAAGAATTTATGAAGACAAATGTTGTTTAAAAAATACATATATATGTACACACACACACTTATGTAACAGGAATATACAAAATTTCTCTCCCTGTCTTAAAAAAAATTGAAGGGATGGGGAAAAAATCTTACATATATGTATGGCATCCACACAGCAAAAGCAATTAACAATTTAGAGGATTTTGAGGCAGAGGAGCCCAAAATGGGGCAAGAACTGGGGAGAACTGAAAAACTGCATCCAGCATATGCACAGGCAGAGCCTGGCACAGCCCATGCTGTGGGTGCCTGCAGGGGACTTCTCTAGGGAAAGACCCTGCCTAAATTACCAGAAGGCACACACAACTATTTATCTAAAGGATGGTTAAGAAAGCACTCCATCCTCTGAAGTTGTTTTTTAATTTGCCCCATCCTGGAACTAATGTACAGCCACTGTGGTGTATTGGGCTGTCCTTCCCAGTCCCTCTGAACTGGGGCTCAATGGACTTAAAAGCAAGCTCTGGCTGTAGAACCACTGCTACTGAATGCTTTAAGGAAGATGGTGTTAATTTCTTAAATATGTTTCACCTTTCCACATGCATGAGGCTTCCTAACTAGCAGCCTTTGGATTTTGTTGGTTCTGGCTGCACACCTGCGCCTGTCTGTGCATTAAACCTTGACTGTAGGACTCTCGTCACAAATGAACTGTCAAATCATTACTACGTTTGATGCAGCATAATCTGTCTTGAAACTAGAATTGGTCCATCCAGGCTCAAATTTCACTTGCTACTGAGGCTAATATGCTGTTTTGAATATGCATTCATGGAGACTTGCATCCATTGGGATCCAGAGGGAGTACAAGCTAAGAGCAGATTTTCTGAATTAGCATGTCGAGAGGGAAGGGTCTTTCATTTAGACTGCTGCAGATGCCTCTCCCTCTTGTTCATTACAATTGCATTTCATCAGCTTTATGATGTCCACATGTCAATTGAGTGTGAGGATTTTGCACACAAAAGAGCCTCAGGGAAAACGACTTCACTAGCTAATCAGCTGATTATCATACCTCAAATGGGCTGCAGTGTGCTGCTCCAAATACTATATCAGCGAGAGTGGAATTGAAGATTAAGACAGCAAAAAGAAAGCTCTACAGCCCAGTTTAAAGAAATCAAACAGGAATTTGTCAGGGATAGAAAGAAGCAAATATAGCCAGGACAAGTGCCTTGAAAATATCCTGAGGCTGATTAAAAAAAAAAAAAAAAAAAGCCTTTCTTCAAAAGGTGTTGGGGGGGGTGAAAGGTTAATTAGCTGTATTATCTGCCTGTTTATGCCCAGCTGTGTAAAGCTCAATAACACAAGCTCCCACCCTGGTTTTAACATTGCATCCAAGAATCAAGACCAGTTGCAAGAACAGCCTCTCCTAATAATTTAATTAGCCTCTGAACAAGCTGGATGCTCACAGCAAAGCAGACTTGTTCTCACAGCCTCCCTTTATGTGGATCTCTGTTCTTTTTGGATCTGCTGTCTGGATGGGGTTCTTAGAGACCAATTTCAATAAATGATCCAAACCATAATGAAGAGGCTACTATGGAGTCTCGCGCAATAGCTCCTGGTTGCTCATATGTATGGATTCCTCCAGCCTGTGAATACAGATCTATAAGAAGCACCATTTAATGGTTAGTGTGGGCTTTTACTTTTTTGTCTGAAATTTACCAAAGTTTTATCCCAGCTCCCTGGAGTCCTCCCCAAGTCTATCTAAAATGCAGTTAGAGCAGAGGCTGTCTTTTGCTTCACAGAGCGTCTGCCTTATGCTTTCATCAGAGTAGTCTAACTCACACAGATGCACTATTTAACAATGCCATCCCCTGCTTTCATCAGAAGGGGGAAGGTTGCAGAGCTGAGCCCTGAAGAATAAGGGGGGCAGGTCCCCTGTGATCGGCGAAAGCTGAACATCGGTGCCAGTTTCCATCTGTCATGATAGCCTATCTCCGAACCTTCAATCTGTCAAAAGCTTGCTGCCTGGCTGAAGGCTCCAGGAGATTTGGTGCACTAAACACATTTGACAACAGCATTATCACTGCAAGGAGCCCAGCAAAATGCCATCAATGTGTTAATTGTAGCCGGCTATGTAAAATGTCACTTCCCATATCATTTTACAGCGGCTTTGCCTATTTTGCAGCTCCTAATTTTCCACCCTTTATAAATATGTGGATTGTTCATGTGGAAATGTGGTTCTTTTTCATGTCAGCTATAGTTTGTTGGGGTTTTTTTTCCTCCTTAAATGGAGGTTTAATTTGGGTTTAATACATTGCTCCAAGAAAGCAGCAGTATCTGTGGAGAAATAAATAAAAAGCATTCATGGAAATGAATTGTCTGTACATTGCTGCTGTTCTAATTTTATATCTCAATGGAGATTTATTTCTGGGTTTGTACATTCTTTAGTGTATAAATGATTCATTTTGCTGCTGTTGCTGCAAACTCCCTTTATCGAGTGCATGGTATTTTTACATTCCTGACAGTTTTCCTCCACCATGATGCAAGAACACTTTTGTAATGATAAACATGAGGGTACAGCATAAATAAATGAAAAATCCCCCTTGAAGGTATGAATGTGCTTTTTAGCACCCAAGTAACTAATATTCAATTTCTGGTACAACCAGTGCCAGGTGTTAAATTTCTCTAGTTACTGTCACTAATGCAAATTAGATTCTTTTTGTGCTCGTAAAAAATCAAATCCACATTAGAAATTAGCTATAAAATGTAATGACTTAAATGCTATAGTGTTTTACAAATCTCCCTGCATTTCTATAGCAGATAATGCTATAAAACTAGGAGAGGATAATAAAATATGGTAGAAAGTTGGGTTATTTAAAGGTCTATTGTGACTGCTTAGTCAGGGATTTGATGTATTATTTTGCTTTCTTTCCTTGTTGGTTGGAATAAATATGCTTATGATTTAATTTCTTTACCAGATTAGATGTAATCAAAATTCTCCTTTGAATTTCATTTTACCTTAGCTGCAAAGGCTGTTTGTATTATTGGAAAATATCACGTGGTGAAGTTTATAATATGGTTGCAACTTTTAATCATTGGAATTGTAAATGTGTGTAAGAGCTGTTCAGAAAGTTGCAATGATCTTATTAGTAGTTGTAATACTGAGATATATGGGGCTCTGTGACAATTTTCTAAACAGATTCTTTTTTGCTCCCAGTCCTCTAGATCTTTCAAATACTCTGGTGAAACTAATACAATGTTTTATATATTGTGGTAAGGTCTTTTAAAATGGCAAATAGCAAAAATTGTGTTTGCCAGCCTTTAAATCCAAGGAAATATTGCCTATGCAAAAATGCCCATTTTGTCATCTCTTGCCAAGTATTTAATTTAAGGTATTAAAACAAAATTGCAGTAAAACTCTTAAGTCCTAGGAGCATAGCCTATTTCCTGCATACTAAAGGAAGTTTTAATTAAAATTAGCATTTCTGAATTGTTGGATTAGTATGAAGTGAATTCAAGCTCTGCAGTTCACATTCTGCCTCTTTTCCATAGGAAGCATAAAAGAACTTCATGCAGTCCCCTTGCAGTCATTGCCATGGGATGTGACCAGGGCACAGCACTTTCTCTGCAGAGCTCAGGCCCCCTCTCCTTTAGAAAACATTTTCCCTATTTATTGCCTGTGTTCCCAAAACAAAGTCACTGGAGAGGTGAATTATTTTTGTTCCACATACAACCTGTTATGCATCCTAGTTCTCATTTCATGATCATGAATTGGATAGTCCCAATTCAGGTCCCATCTGGATCTGAGTCAGGAAGACTCATAAAAATTCTTTTTAGGAGTAAAGGCAATGTGGCTGCAATTCTCAGCCTTGAGTTATTGTGTAAAACAATTAACTTTGTTACCTGTAATTGGACAAGAGATGAGAGAGGAGAAATTTGGCTTTGACAGGGAGCTGGGAGAGTGTGGGGTTTTTTTTAGTGAATGATGCTGTTCAAGATTGAGACTATGGAAAAGCTGCTGGATGGATACCATTACTGTCACACTATTTCATGGTTAACAGCCTGTTTTGGCACCTAAAATCTGTGTCACAGAGTTGTTTTTCTTGAATTCTAGGTTTTCAAAAGAAGGAAGAAGAAAGTGAGAGATTAGTTTGGGAGTCCTAGATACAGCCTTTCTTAGAAAGTGCTATGGACCTTCTCTCCAAAACTCATCTGAAGTCCTGCAGGTACAAATATGTGGTCCCTTGAAAATTATGGTACAAAGTCAAAGCAGGGAACGTGCACTCCTTGGGTACCTGGCTGGTGAGTCTATCAAGTACTTAATCCCCAGTAGCACAGGCATGGAATATTGATATAAAATGCATCTTTAAAATATTCAATAATTTAGAACAAAAGGAAGAGGAACTGAAATACAAGGGGCAGTACCTGCTATGATGATCTCTTGGCTCCACCATCAAGTGTGGTTTCAGGGCTGAGGATGGGCAGAGCACTGCTCTGAGCCACTTTTTCCTTCTCACCCCAGCCATACCAGTAAGTGAATTGTATGAAAATGCAAAATACGAGAATGCTTTGGTTTTGTTGGTAAATTAAATATTTTCAGAAATTTCCAGTAAAAGCACAGCCTCTGCAGTTCCACATCAGAACACCATCAGTCAATGGCTCACTTCTACATGTGTTGAGTTCAAGGAAAGCAAGGCATACACTCATCTTAGACAGTTTGTGTGTATGACCCCAAACTAAGTAATCAGTAATTGTACCACACAGTGGTACAAAAGCTATTGGGAAGTTCAGAGCTGGAATCTAATGCACTGAAAAACCTGTCACCAAATATAACTGGTGTTAAACAGCCTTGGGGTTTTCTGTATTCCCAGCATCACACCATCCTGTTTAGGCAGCTGAAAAGGTAAATACCAGAAATTATTCTGTTACTCAGCTCAGCTCAAAAGGACTGCTTGAGAAAGGGTCTGTATTTCTAGCAGACAAAAGTGCTTGAATTCTTTTGTCATTTCTCTGACAGTTTGCATTTATACATTCAGCTCCCATGTATGTCTTCAGGGTATTGAGATGCTGCAAAATTAAAACTGAAATCAGCACAAGTGATTATTTAGATTGCTTTATTCTAACCAAACTTTTCTAATACTTGTTACCAGTTTCAAATACATGTTTTCAGGGCAGGTCCTTTGCTGACACCTTGCTGCATGTTCTCAGTGGGCCTGTGCTACCAAATATTTGTCCTGCCTTATAACAAAGTTTTGCAAGATTTTTTAGCAGTCAGGATTTAGCTCACACTGAAGAAGTAGAAACCTTATTTTTCTGCATGCTCTTGAGTCTGAGCCTCCAGAAGGTTGAGCAATGGGACCATGGAAAACATTTCTGCTCAATATTTAATGTGTAGTCTTTCCATATGCAGTGCCATGAATATGCAAAGAGGTAAACAATATTTTCCTGTGATTGTCTGTGGTTAGTTCCCACACTACAAATGTTGAAAACTTATTTCTTAATTTTTACAGATATTGTAACGGATTGAGAAATAGATACTTCTGCTTTTAATGAAAGGTAAGGAAATTTTCAGCCATAAAAAGAAATGTTTTGAAATTTAAATAACAGTAGCATAACCCTAATTGTAAAAATAATGCCATCATAGTAAGAAATATAAATAAAAGCATGTTATCTTCTACCCAAATAAAATTAATGGATAGCCCTTTCATTTTAAACAGCAAACATTCTATTTGTTGTTTTTTATTTAATAGTTATATTTTAGTGAGTGACTTTGTATAACACATATACCTGCAAAAAACATAAACTCTTTGCGGGGCCTGAAAAAAAGGGAAATGGCACTTTTCTCTAAGTATTTAACTGGACTGTTAATTTCTGAGTTATAAAGAAAATTATTATTTTTATCCAAAGGGATATCCAAATGTTTTTGTCAGTAATCCTTCACCTTCTAACAAACACATTATTTACTCTGAGGTAACAAAGATAAATAGTAAACAAGACGAACAAACACATGATCAAAGGTGAGATCTTTCTTTAAATATTCTCTATATTGATGCCACTAAGACAGTATTAGGCAGATGCAATTGGGTCACCTAATTCTAATTTGGTGTCTGGGCAGAATCATCTGTTCATCACCACAGAAGCTACTGGGGTGGCATCTTCCAGTTCAGTATAGATGAGTCTGAACTGGAAGGTTTGGTTCTGGTAAGTAAATTCTTCCCTCACCCAAGCCAATGGGAATGTCATCTCTGACTTTGTGGGAACAACTTCACCATGGTGAATCTTGGGCAATTTCTGAATTTGAAACTCGGTGGGGGGGGGAAGATTTACACATCTTTTTCTAGTCAGGACTAATGCTGAACTAGGAGACAGAACAATCCTAAAAAGCAGAGATTTGCTATGATTTTTCACACGAGTTGTCATTAAGACCTCATCGTCACTAAAACGAGATTTTTGTACTCTTATCTTCTTTCACCCCTCTTCTTAATACACTTGTATGTTGCAGAAACTGATTTTTTCAAAGCACACTAATGATAGCATGGGAAAAGGAGACCTTTGCTTTCATACCTCCTTATAGGCAGCTTTACAAGCTAACAATATACATGTTTAGCATTTCTGCCTGTGACAGTCTTTGTTATATATTAAGCAGAACGTTATTTTTCCAGCAACATATAAAGCAGGCAAATGGCTGCTTATCATCTTCTTTTCAAGAATGTTTTACATATAATTCTCTCCTGGCTAATAGCTCCTTCTATTGTCCATGACTTATCATTGTCAGGGCTTTTTGCATTTCCTCCTTACCTGTTTTGCTGGAAATCTGACTATTTTCAAAGGACAGGCTGAATATAAATAGCCCATGTCATATAGCCTCATGTAGAGTAAAGCATATACTGTTTTAGAATGTATAAGAATATTACTTTCACTGGCATGTTTTTGCTCCAGTTCTTTCCTTTTCACTCCCTCTGTCTCGCTCCTTTTTTTTAAAACTCTTCTAAAGCACTATAAAGTAAGTATCAAAGGTATCCTGGGTAATTAGCCATTACAGTACTGTCACAGAGGCTTCTGCAGTCAATACAGAGATAATTTGGGCAATGGTGAATGACAGCATTGTCCAGACTTTTGGGATAATCAAGGACACATCCAGCTGTACCAGACATCTGTCAGACCCATGAATCATTTCAAGTAGCTTTGCAATATCCAGGCGACTCGAGCAAAGATAAACACTTCAGCAGCACGCAGCCACGGAAAAATACTGCTGCCACAGAAAAGCATTTAGCTGCTCAGTGCTGCAGGCCTGTCTCTCAAAGCAGGAGAGGTTACCACTCACATCTTTGTGATTTTGAAGGGATACACATTTTTAACATTACCTACTGTAGTATGACTGAAACGGCATCCCCTACACGTGCACACACGTATTCATTAGAATTACTGGGGCAAAAAGAAAGCAAGGGCAAAAGTTGTACAAAAAACTAAAAGGCTGAAGTAATCCTGAAAAATGCAATGTGCCCTCTTGCAAATAATGGTATCTGTACTGTTTGTATTGGTCTGAAATGGCTAGCTGTATATTTTCTAGATTTTGCATCCGTGTGGTGGAACTGTTCCTCTAAATGTGCACCAAGATTAACAGGCAGCTGGAAAACTCTCTTGTAGTTTCCTGTTGGTGTTACCTTAGTCAAGTACTCGTGTTGGAGAGCTGAAAGGAAATAAAGGCACTGCTGTGCTTTGATGTCCTGGGTAACTCATGGCAAAGTCTGGAGTTGTGGGGTTTGGACTTTGCTGTGCCACAATCACCTGCATGGCTGTGGGTGAGTATTCTCCCATTTCTGTGATTTGGATTCTCCCTCTAATTACCAAGCCTTTCTTTGCAAAGCCCACGGATACCCCTCTGTTGGATTAAATTATTCTCACTGCTTTGCAGGTGCCTGGTGCTCTGTTTTAGCACACTGGCTTTCAAGGATGAGTTAAGATGAAGGGAAAACAACTGGCAGGATGAGGTGAGCCCCTTTCCCTTTTCTGTTTGAGGTGACCACAGACTATGGAGATGAGCAAGGAGTAGCCCAACTTGCATTCAGACAGTGTGGTTTTTGCTGCACTCTGCAGGCAGAAAAACTACATGGAATTGCTCCTAATAATTCTATAAAAATGCTATAATTACACCAGAGAGTAAAGGAGATTTCTGAACAACTGTGGGGTATCTGTCATACAAGTATCTGCCATAGACTTCTATGAAATGTCACACTTCACACTGGAGTTGAAATCGGTTGTGTTTTTCCCTTTTTATCTTTATATGGTACTGATGGGAAAAGAGTGTTTTTAAGATTTCAAGGTAGCACTGAAGAGCTTTGTTCCACTCCATCCAAGAGCCTGTGTCTAAGAGCAAAGCAGCACTGGCAGAGAAAGCTCCCAAAAGCTGCTCCCAGTGAGCGGAAGGGCAGCATGGATGGAGCTGGGCTGGGAGGTGCTGGAAGCAGTTGGTGATCTGGCAGGATGCAGAAATTGATTTGCTGTGAGAGCTGTGAATGCAGCAATTGCTTTTGGAAAGCAAGAGGAAGAATTACTGGTGAGACATCAGGGGCTGTGACTGACAGATTGGTAGCTTTCCAGTGACAGAACGAGGGGCACTGAAGTATTTGGGGAGAAAGAGTGAGCCCACCACAGAGAAAATGCAATGCATTGATGTTGCTTCTGATTATGAAGATGTAGAATTGCATCTTGAAGAGTTGAGAGAGGTGTTGACAAACTGTTGCTGCATCCACTAAACTTATATTTGCCTTTGTTCCCTGCTTTGGCCTGTTCCTCTACCACCATTCCCAGACATGTTCCATTCAGTGGAACAAAGGTCTTCCTCTCATTTCCATACATAGACATATTTTTCTGTTGTGGTAGAACTGCGGTAGATTGCCAGTTTCTCTCAGTCCTTGCTGGTAGAGGACACTAGCTCAGGGCAACCAGGTACACTTGAATAAAACAGTGTACTTGGGCTCAGGTAGTGCCCCTTGATTTCTGAGTTCTGACACCAACTGCTGGTAGTTCTGTACGTAACTCCAGTTCCTAAGCTGTTGTGCATTGTCCATGCTGTTTTCATAGGATATTGGCTATACAGATGTTTTTCCCCCAGTGGTTATTCAAACACACATAATATCAAACTTCCTTTGTGGCATGGCTTGTTCTCAGGTTTGCAAGTCTATGTGCCACTGAAAAATAATGCGGTTGTCAGGGATTGCAACATCCCTCCAGTTGTGTTGGCCCCATAATGTCCCCATTTGCACTGCTAAATACTTTGATTACTGATAAGAGAGAGTATCATTGATTGGAATAGACAGCAATAATACCACCCTCACTGTATGTATTTAATTTGTAGGTTATTTCTGCTATTTCAGTTTCCCAAGTTTGTGTGTTGACTTCATATCTCCAGCTGAAGCTTTGATTTGTTGGGAAATCATGTTTAGCATCTCATAGTGGCAATCTCTTCAAGTCATGTACTCTGTCAACCTCAAGCTTTCTTTCAGTATCTTTATGGATGGAACTTTTCAGACCTACTTTTGCCTTAAAAAAATCTCTAGTTAATTGCATTTCATTTTCTCCTGTAATATTCTTCTAGCTTTTGCAGTTTGTGCAGATCTCCAGAACCAGAATTCTCCCTGTAGCCAAAAGCCTTGAGCACATTCATTATATCTTCACTGAAAGCACTTCACTATTTTTGCAGCAGGGAGCCTTAAAGTTTATTTGCTTTTCTACCTGGTTTTGTACAGTTCTGTTCATTCATAAATGTGGAAACTCACTTCTCTTACTTCCTAAAGTGTCCGTGTAATTCTTCCACTGGAAACTGTGCAAACTGCCTGGGTTTTTTTACCTCATTAAGGAAAGTACCTCTCTTAAACACACTGCTGTTATATGATAGATTCTCTAGAGCTATTGCTACTCTTTATTCTTGTGGATGGCTTTCAAGAAAAATTGCTTCAGTTCAATGGGTCAGACTCCTTGGATTAGCAGAGCTCTGTCAAGTTCAAATAGCAATGGTCCTGAGGAACTCCTTGTCACAGAATATCCTGAAGACCAAAATTATTAATGAATTTTTAAAGTAATTACATTAATTCATAGATATTTGAACTATTTGGTAAGAATTAAATGAAGTAATCCCGAGAAAACATTCAATACAGTCAGTCCATAAACAGCTGGGTTACTGGAAACTAGGTTAATATAGCTGAGGAGAAATTACTCTGCACACATCTTAAGATATTTTACTTTCTTCCTAAAGAACCAGAGCTCTTGGAGAGGAGGTACAGATGCAGGAGGATATCTGTCCTAATCCAGTTTATACTTTCAGGCAGTGTTTGTGGCCTTTGGATTCTTGTAAGAACATTTTTAGAAACAAGCTAATCAAAGATACATTAAAACTGACCCAAAGTATTCTAAAAAAATGACAAGAGTTGCTGCAGCAATATGTCTTGTCTGAGCATGGGCACTTGAGTTACTGTGCCTGCAGCAGCAGCAGAGTCTCAATAATAGAACGGGCCCCCAGTCATTATGTGACCTGCCATCAGGAATGGGTTCAAAGGTCCCCAGGAAACCAGAGACTTTGCCTCCTCAGAGTTACAGTAATCTCTAACCCATCAGCACATATGGGAAGAATCTGGCCCTGCATTTTCAGCTCACTTTAATCACACAAAGACCCAACTATCTACTATTGCTTTTTCATAATCTGCTTTAATTGTCATTGATTTGTACGTTCAGAACGTGCCCTGAGCTAACTGAAGCATTTTGTCTGTGTTTGTGGCTGACTGCCTGTGTTGCTCTCCTTGGGGTCCCTGGTGAAACCTTTCTCTGGGCAACACCTTTGTGTTTTCCAGGCAGGGTCTTGCAATGCAAGGATTACCTGAGGCAGGTCCCTTCTGCACGTTTGACTGTCACGTTGCTACTCTCTTCCTGGCTTCCATTCTTTGCAGTCATCCACACTTAAAACAATGAACAAATATATTTTAACATAAACTGGCAAAATATAGATTTAATCATTTGTGCAGGAAAAATTTATCACTGAGACAATCTGGATAACCACAACCCACAAAAATCATGTTTAACCAAAAGGACACATAACTTAGAGTTGCAATTAAAGAAATAGTGTTTAATTACTTGAGCTATGTGTAGTGACTACTCCAGTGGAGACTCTAATGTGATCAAGAAACCATTAAACACATGTAGGTATCTTTCATCTTGAAACTTATTATTTCAGTTTACAGTTAATCTTCTGGGAATTTGAATAATACACAGTCTGATTTTTAGTAATAAAGTTGCTGCATTTTAAAAATTATTTGGTACTTTGCTGATTTAATAAATGAGATAAGTTAACTGGACAAAATTTCCATGCAAACAAAGGATGTGTCAAAAGGACAGACAGAGTGGTTTCTTCTGAATGTCACATGTTATGGTGACAAGACACATATTGGGGTCATTGATCATACTTCTGCAACCTGGAAAGAAGTGTCATTGTCCCTGCTAGATCTTTAGTAAGGACAAAGCCTTGCACAACACAGGCAGCCTGCATCAAAGATCCAAACCAAACAAGCTGACGGGTAGTTTAGTTGTGTGAGATGATTAGGATTCAGTTTGAGTAAGCTGAGGCACTACTGGGAATTTTGATCCCCTAGAGTGCCACCCCTGTGGTGACAGACAATTCTCTGCTTGGGGCAGCTGTGATGGGATCTGCTGGTTCTTGTCTCCATGTGGAGAGCTGGGCTTCAAACTTGAGGCAGAGGTTCAAGAGAGGGAGCCATTACATCAGTAAGTGTCTTCTAAGACATTTCAAATAAATTACAGAAAATAAAAGGTGTTCATTAGTCTGGAACGCAACAGGAGCTTGATATGCACGTTCAAAGGCAAGATTTGTATCCTAATCTGTATTTGTCCATCAGTATGGACTGGACAATTCAGAACATTAATTTACTTTGAAGGAGAACTTACTAAATTTACACCCTACTTTGGCATGCAGTTTTCTAAGCTAGTATTCTCAGTGTACTGCCTCCCATGACTGACAACACCCAAAAAGAGATTGCATTTCTTTGAAATATGTTTGAGTTTTTGGAGTTCCTAAACATTTATAGCATGCAAAACTCTCAATATGTTGTCTTTAGGTGACCATCATCTCAGAAGTGCAGTAACCCTTTTTCTATCCTGAAAATCTTGTTGGCTTTTCCAGCATGCCATCAACAGGACTATAGAGTATCTGCAGCAAATTATTTTGTGAACAAGCAACTAATCAGGAATTATTTCCTTGTGTTATAGTACAATAACTTCCAATAATGAATGTATTCCTGAAGGCGGTTGTCTGTTTACAGATACTTCTTGAACTGAAAAACTGTTAAACCATATTTTTATGAAATATTAATGTACTACAGCATCTGGCTTTGCTATGTCATTGCACTGTTTTGAATATAATTTAGAGTTATGTGAAAAATAATAGAAACAATATATCAATTTTAAATTCTATAGGCCTATTCTGTATCAGGGAAAGCATGTTAATGGTTCCCTGCCATATGGATGAAATTAGAACTATCCCCTCCCTGTTCTTTTTTATTGTAAATTAAAGACCAAGCTAAGAAAATATGTTAGAAGACCCCACAGGAAAGATCTCTCACATTGTCAGGTTACAGATTCTAAGCAGGGCATCTGATATTTTCAAGAGATTCCTCTCTTCTCTTTGCTTGAGTTTATAGGCTGGCCTGCCATATCCCTTGAGTACAGAAAGCTTGAGTCTTTCTTTCATGCAAAAATCATATACAGATCTGCTTTTTGCAGAGACATCCATCCTGAAATTCATGCATGCAAGTTTTTGATTTACAAGCGAAAAATAAATTCACTTGTAAGTATGTAGTTGTACATTTGCCTTTGTGTAAGATCTGCCTCTGCTAGGTTTCACTTAGCATGGTGACCATTTTAAGCCATGTGTAATTAATCTGCCATGGAAATTAATTGTTTATTTATTACATAAGCATGCCTTTTAATAAAACTACTTTGTGAAAACCTAATTGCTACTATAGTAATATAGCATAACAGTTCCTCACATAAATACATGATTATTATGTACAGTCACTTATCTGTGAACGAGCTCTGCTACTACTTTCCTTAATTAACGATACAATGGGCTCCTTCATCTTTGCGTATTCCCTAGCTAGGACATTGATACTCATTATTTCCTAAGTCCAAACACTGAAACTGTGTCAAGAATGCATCTATCACCAGATGGGTACTTATAGTCAGCGGAATTTTCCACTGCGTCAGCAAATTCAGCAATTTGCAATTTCTGTATGTCTGACGTGTTTTTATTGGTGAAGATCACTTTCAAATACCAAGATCATGAGACTGATTCCTCAGTTAGTCTCTTCAGCAGTTGAATGTAATGATAGTAATTAACAGCCTGTGATTAGGAGCCACTCCAGAAACTCTTTGAATGTTAATTTGCTTCAACTAATATGCAGCACTTCTGTGTAATGAGAACTGTGCTATAGGTTCATATGAAACCAAATTATTTCCCAGCATTTAATCATACAAATGATTCTCAGTTAATCACTTGAACAGTAAACCTCAATGTTCTAATAAGTGACATTTTTCATTTGATTTATTACAAATATAGGTGATCATATGGTGAATCGAGGATCATTTCTGAAAAAAAGGTCAAGAACCCACTGTGTGGATTGCATAGTAACCAAGGGAGTCTCATTTTATTGTTTTGAAGCAAGACATTTCCAACCTTTCCTTTATCCTCTGCTTTTTGGTTCTTTGTCCTCTCACTTTCCTTGGGGGTGTTTTCCCACATGACACCTGGAGTGTACCCCTGAATTGCACTTTCTCTTTTTCAGACTGTAGATTTCTAGAAAAACTAAACCAGTTGCACTTCATTGCACTTGAAGAGGGCTGTAAGGAAGCAAGGCAGAATGAGCCAGTGGACAGGAGAGACCATGAAAAAATCACAGTGGAATTGGGTATTAGCCATGTGAGTTGTTGTATTCCTTTTTGTGTTTTGCATCTGCAAAGGCAAACCATGCTGTTGAAAATAACCAAATTATTCCTTAGGTGAAGGAGTCAAATACATTTGAAAAAAGTATGCTCATTGTCTAAGTGCAAACTTGAGAGAAAAGACTTTTTTTGGTCTTCTGTCTGTTTGGGTAAATATGCATTGTGAGCAGTGAGACTACAGATCTGGGACTGCTTGCTTTCTCCTTCTAGAAATCTGACCAGAGCCCCCTGCATCAGCATCATGCCACTGTGGGTCCTGAAGCCATACTCTTCTCACTGCAATTCAGTTGTCTAGTTCAATTCAAAACTGGGGGAAAGGAATAAAACGAGACTATTTGAGACAGATATTTTGAGGTTATTTTAAATTTACTTTTTAAAATTTAAGTTTTCAATATATAAGCACTTGCTGGTTTGTCCCTCCCCATTCTGGATACTTTCTCTTCTAGCAATGTTACTCTAGCCATCCTATTCAGATCTTTCTCATGACAGTAACACTGTTCTTCACCTTGAAGGACTGCAGCGAAATTCACTCCTGTGCTACATAATAAACAACACCTTTAGCTGCAGTCGAGGCATGTATTAGCCCTAAACGCCTTAAGAAATCTTCCAAATTTATTGTAATTCGACTGTTGGACTAAATTTTCCCTTTTGGAACTTAAAAGCAAATTATATGGCAGCCACACCCTCTCTTTTATTACTCCCAACACCCTTGGTGTTGCACAGGCAGCTTCATCTGACAGTTCTTGCAGAGTCTGATGCCCCGTTCAGGATATAGCGAGTGGAGCTCACATATCTGATTCTGCAAGCTGGCACCTGCCAGTAAGGACAGGTTTGCAGCTTTTTTTAGCATTGTTCACCCAACACAATAAAGAGGGGATTTTGAAAGTCAGCATTCTTGAGGATAGGTAGAATGAAGGGGAATGGTTCTAATCTAATTGTAAATGCCCTGTTTTTAGAATACTTCTTGTCAATAAATCTTTCCATTAACAGACATTCTGGCAGCCCACAGGACAGTCAAATCAGGGGTCCAGCTCCAGTTATGATATTTCCATTATTCAATGCATAAAAAAGTAGAAAGTTACATTGAATTAACTAGCTGATTTAAAAATGTGCTCAATCTTCAGAAGCTTGTTTTGGTAGAAATACTGAAAATTTCACAGACTGTGATGTATTTTCACCAATATGCCTTTTACATTGTGATTAACACCTAAAAAAAGGACCTAACTAGAGAATGAGCACAGCATTGGGAGTAGGAGATTTTTGAGCTACAATTATATTTTTGTGGCCAAGTTCCTGTGTGGGCTTAAGTAGCTCTTTTTCCAAATATACAGTGAAAGAAATAATGCTTTTCCATCCCAGCAGTGAATAATGTTCGTTTATAACTAGTTAATATTTTTAAGCATTTGGAATTGCCTACAAAGATGTAAGTAGAATCCTTTTTCCACTGTATTGTTTCTGTCACTATAAACTCAAACATAGAAGTTCAGCTGAGTTTTCCTTTTAACAACTTTTATGTTGACTTTTTGGTTGGTGTCCAGTTTTCTTCAAGCTGCTGTCAGTCTTAGGCAGGTAAGGAGCATTCTTAGCTTTCTATTTCTTTTTTGCACCCATGTCCCCCAGCCCCAAATCTGCCTCAATTTCCCTAAAGTTGGACCTATGCAGAGTATTGTGACACCTCTGGATATTGAAAATTGTTACCATGTATAGCTTATAAAGACTAGGTCTAACTGGCTGGACCGCACTCAAGTAACTTAGTGTTAAGTCTAACTCTTTAAAAAAACCCAAAAATCAGTTTCTTTTTATTATAAGCAGGCAGCTCCATCTACTTGTGGCAGCTTTCCTCCAAAGCTATCATGAGATTCACTAGTGATGTTCTATAAATGCCAGCCAAAACCTATCTGCAAGAACATCTGCTCAACAGTGCAAACCTGATGTAATTACCAACCATCATCTTTTATCCTCCTGCTGGGGCAACTACTCCAAAGATGACTTTTTGCCCTGAACTAAAAAGAAACTTGCTGTTATGTACAAAACCTGCCACAGAAAACTGACATGGCTTATACACAAATTGTAACAGAATATTTTAGCTACAAGAGATAACAAATTCCCAAGTAGCATGAGTTTTGTGGAAACACTTAAAAGTTTTATGTTCTTATTGCCTGCATCTGCTTCATACATTGTTTAAGAGGTGTCAATAATTATACAAAAGAACTCTTTTCAAGAAATATATAGTCACAAAAAAGATGTTGCAGATGCTTAAATTTGACTGTAATTAAGTTATAACGGGATGTCATTTATGTGTGTGTGTAAACAGGTGATAGATACTAGGAGATGGATATTCTGTACATATAAATATACACAATAAGTGTGTACTGTATTTGCTTGTAGGAAAACCACAAATTCCTACACTATGTGGTACTAATGCCAGATAAATGTTGCAGAAATCTTTGATATACAGCCCATACCTGTCAGCAGCTTTTTTGTGACTATGTACTGATACCTTCCTCTCTGGGAATTGTTTCCAACATTGCAAACCTCCAAGGACTTTCAATTAATTACAGTCTTCTCTCTCAAGCAATCTGATAGATAAATGCTTCCATTTTCCTTGTGCTGTAGAACTGACTTTGAGAAGGGCCATCCACCTTGGTGTTCAGTTTCTCATCCAGAGTCTCTGGCTCATTTTCAGTCAGTGCAAGTGTAATGTGCATCTTAAGTGTAAAACTCTGATCACCCCAGCACAGGAAATGTTATAATTACAGGGTCATACATTTCTCAGATAACATTGGTTTTACCTCATTCCTTGAGAAGAGCATCCAGTTTTGATTGCAACTGCATAACCTTGTACCCCAGGTATTTAGGGGAAGTCACCTCACCCACAGTTTGCCAGCTATGCTGTTTGAAAAGGTGGGGAAACTTGGACTGCTGAAATACAATCAGAAAGACCCACCAAACCAGCATTATTTGATGTGCTAATGCAACATGCACAGGATGAGGTTTCTATTGCATTTCTAAATACATTTACAAACCACAGCTAAACTTCTGGCAGAGCATCATGTCAGCATTGCCTGCCTACCTAAAAATAAGTGCTTGTGGGACCCAAGGCAAGAGCTCCTTGTTCAGCAGCCTCTCTGCTTCTAATGTTTTATGACTTCCAGACTTTTTATTCTGGTTCCTGGAGATTTGATCATCCCTTAGACCTTTAGCAGGATGATGTCTGCATAGCTGAAGCAGGTAGGGCTGTGCTAAAATGGGCTACTGTCATAGATTTAGAAATGTTCCAGACACACAAGTGGAGATTCCTTCTCAGCAGTAGCAGAGGCAGGTAAATATTGGCACTAAGGGGCGTTGCTTTTGATATATAGGTATTTCCATGCAGAATGGTGAGCTTTGCACATTTTCTGCTGTATTCTAATCTTGAGTTAGTCCTGATGAGCCCATTCTCAGTATTGAGGTCCACAGGGCTGCACCGGGCAAAGAACTTCTGTCAGCAATGGTGACTTAATTAAATGCTTCAAAGACATCTGCAGTGACATTTATTCACCTCTTCACGCAGTTGACCCAGACCTTTTGTTAAACCTGTTGATATTTTTATTTCTCTTGATAGCCTTCCTACTGCTGCATGTCTGTAGTTTATCATCTGAGGAAAGAAGCAATTGCAATGACAGAACTAGACCTTGTTATGCTATGAGTAATATTACACACAGTCCAGCACTTCTGGAGGGAATCTTGAATGCTGGTGCTTTATATACATGATAAACAAGGGAAATTTGGTTTGTATTTGAGATAATTTATGGTATAGGTTGCTTCACATGTAGCTGCTGCTGGGCTGTTCTTTCATGCCAAGATTCATTACCCTTAATGGGTTGGCTAACATCTCTGGGACTTCTCCGAAAATCTGTTAAAGAGCCCTAAAAGAAAAAGATACAGATTATAACTTCACATGTTTTTCATAAATGTTTTAGACATTTGGAACATGTCATTAAAATCTTTCAAAAGGAACAGAAGGAAAGCATAGTACTAAGTATTTTCTTCTTCCTACTCATTTTTGGGGTAATGAATTTTCTGCTTATTGAAGCATATTTTGCCTGTTGTTCTTTGTATGTTGATTAACAAAGAATGCAGAATATCCTATTGCTCAGTAGAAGCAGCATTGAGTAGCACTCAATGTCTATTCCATATAAACCTGCCTCCCTAAAATTGTGGCTTGTGCTTGTGGAGCAAGGATGTAAAATGGAGGTAAAAGCCTATTGGATTGGAATGGCATTTTTTAGATCCACTTAGGAATTCTTTTGCAGAGGGATGAACGATAGGGGAAGGGTAAACTGGGAGATTCAGGCTGTCCAGTACATTGGACAATAGGTTGTCCAATTTAAAAAAAAATGAGCATGATTCTGAGCTGCTATGCAGTTGTGGTTTAATACACATTACTGGTGAGACCTGCCTAGAAAGCAATTCTAAATATTTCTATGCATAGCACATTTGGAGGCTCACGTGTAAAATTTTGACCTCATTCTGAGAATTGTGTGGGGCAGCCAGCACCAATTTCTGCCTCTTCCCCTGCAGGGAACTGGCTGCACCACCCTGAAGGGATCTGACTCAGAGTTCTGTGAAGGTGATGGGACAGCAGAGAACTGGAGAAGAGGCTACAGGCTGCCATGGTCTCATCTGTCTGCCCCAGTGTGAGTAAGGAGAATCTTTTGTGGTTGGACACAGGGTCATGGATGGGTGGGGGCACAGGGACAAGCAGGGCCACATAAGGATGTGGCAGCAGGAAGCTGATGTTTGCATCTCCTCTGCTTTGTTCAGCAATGAGAACACCACTGAGTCCAGCCCACTCCCCTGCTCTGCTGGCCCCACACACAGCCATGTGCAGCTCCCAAATCCCATTTATGCTTGGGTGAATCTTTTACATCTTTGATCGCCCAAACTCTTTGTGGATGACACACCTTTGCTAATAATCACTCTGGTATTCCCAGCTCCTTGGATTTCATTTAGGATTAATTAGTGCCCCTTAATTTTTTGAGTGAACCTTTGAGCTTCCACTACACTACTTCTAATATGGGATTTGTTTTTTTTAATTTTGTTTAAAACACAGGGCTTGTTACCACAGTGCTTTTACAGTTCTAATATACACAAAATAAACCTCTGTGACTCCAAGAACAAAGCATCAGAGCATTTAAAAAAACAAAACAGCTTATTTCTGTGCTGGTCTCAGCACACTGCTGGTTTGGTGCTTGGGAGCCACAAGCTGCTGATGGCTGGAGCTGGAGCCATGCTGGCCTGAAGTGTTGCCCAGGTATGGTTCTGGAGGAAAACTGCTGCCTCATCTCAGGTGAGTTTAGTGCAAATCACACACAATTTTCCTCTGTTTCCCAGCCAAGAGGGGAAGGTGAGGTCCTCACAGCCCAGCTGTGATGCAGTTTTGGCCCCAGCAGTAGGAGGACAGAAATGCTGCACCGCTCCACTGCAGGAGCACCAGGGAATGGAGACCCCCTTGGCTGGGACCCTGCAAAGGGGAGGGGAGATGCCCAGGCTGCCCTTGCAGCACTGCTGCTTTCCTGCTCATGGTGCTTGTAGGAATTGGATGTTTCCTTTCTGTTGTCCCTTCTGGTACAGTGCCTCTGCTGGCACAAAGCCCTTTGCCTGAGGCTGCATGTCACCTTCAGGATCTGTACCTGCAATGCTCTTTGCATCTGGGACAAACCGAATGCTCCACCCCTTAGAGGCACTTTGTGTTCTCTGGTCATTTCTCTTCCATATGGAAGATCCTTCTTTCTCAGGGAAATGGTGGTGTGTAACATTTCCTCAGACACTGCATGTGCACCTCCCAGGCTTTATCTGTGGTCAGTTATAACAACCTGAACCTTTCTTGAAACTTAATCAAACCAAGGCAGGTCCTCTCTTAACAGCTAATCAAACTCTTTGGGACACTGATACAGGTTTCAGGCAATCCTTCAGTGCTTACTTATTTGGCCTTTTCATCCACTTTAACAATATACTATAGTAAAAATACTAATTATTATTCTTACTATTTTCATCTGAAAGAGTAAATAGCATTAGAAAGGTGCACATAGCGTATTTCCCCAAGACTGAGGTCAGGAATTACTGGAAATATAAAATCAAGTTCTATTCCTACAAAACTTCCAGTCCAAAGTCATTTAGATACACTAAGTTGCAATTTACAGATTTTTATATTAAAAAGCTAGGTCAGCTGCAATGTATGACATTTGGACTTTACTAAAAGAAAACAAAAAGTCACATTTAAAGAGTAATTATGCATGCTTGTAAGTATGTGTAAGTGAACACCCTTAAAATCCATACACAGATTAGATTTATAGAGTAAAATTCAATAGTATTTTACAAAACAATAAAAGTACTTGCAGATTCTCATGAAAAACATCAATATATTTTAGTTTTAATAATGACAGTGTTTAATAAATAAGATGCAGTTATCAGCTTCATGGATAATGCAACATAAAATTTTTTCTCACACATCTATCTATGTATTTCATCTTTATTTTTTCCAGTCTTCTCAATTTGCTTTTACTATTTCTGCAATTTTTTTCTTTTTTTTAAACAATAGACCTTGGCAAATTGTTTTACTTCTTTTTTCTTTGAATTTCAGGATGAGTAGTTTCATGCAGAAAGGTTATTTATTTTTGTGAGCACATCTGGCAGGGAAATGGGTGTAGCTTGTTTCAGTGATTTTTGCATAGAATATGGCATAATTATTTTATATCTCTTGGCTGAAAAAGAATCTTGCAATCTACTGTCCTTGAGAGCTGTTGTCTTGGTATTTTCCTGTATTTATTCTGGAAATGCAATCAATGCAGATATAAAATAGTCCAGTTTATTTTGCTGGATCCTCTCTTGCTTATACCAGACTACTAGCTTTTACCATCAAATGGTGACACTTAAAGGAAAAAATTATTTTTCAGATATGAGGTTGTTTTTTCCTCCAGGCTCCATGGGGTACAACTGCCCTAGAAGTGAGCATCACTGATTCTGTGTACCTTATATGGGATCTTCAAAGTAGCATAAAAGTTATTCCCCTTTGCTACAATCACCACCTTTGAAGAAACTCCCTATTTCCATTCCTTCTCCTCTGAGCTGTGAAGAAGAGCTCATAGTTTCAGAGTGGCCAAACATCTTA
Organism: Erithacus rubecula; assembly: GCF_903797595.1. Classification (NCBI taxonomy): domain Eukaryota; kingdom Metazoa; phylum Chordata; class Aves; order Passeriformes; family Muscicapidae; genus Erithacus; species Erithacus rubecula. The sequence continues at coordinate 16,356,609 of NC_136659.1, forward strand.
CATGGTTATGTAAGTACAAAGTATTTGGAGTGAATGTTGCAGTGGGATTGGTGGTGGGTTTTAAAATGTACCCGGCTGCTGAAGCAGGAGGTGTTTGTTACTGCCCATTTAGGAAAGCACTGGTAGGACCTCCTGTGTGTGACAGTGGGAGCAGCCCCTGCTGTAAATGAGGATCAGCCTCTTCAATTGTTTTTCCCTTCTTGCTGCATTTGGGAGAATGCATTAAGTTGAATCTTGTATTGGCTCGCTCAGCTGGTGCTGCTCTGCCTCCCCAGAGCCAGAAGGACAAGCGGACAAGTCGTTTTCTGCTTTATTAAGAGATTTGAAGGTCAGAGCATCAAAATGGTAATTTCAATCAGAGCCACTCTGGTTGCTCAGCAGACTAACAGAGCTACTGTAGGTTGCAGATCTTAATGCGTGCAGAGTCTGTGATCTAATTCTGAGCACTGCTTCTTGGGTCAGATCTGGTTGAGTCAAATTGTGATGCACCAGCCCATCGGGTCGTTCCTGAGAGGCTGCCTCCCACCTAGGTGGCAGCAAATAAAATACAAAGAAGAAAGGAAATGGAGACCTTGCCTTGCTGAACAAGCATAAATTTCTGCATTAAGGATTAGCACTTATAAAATAATCCACTGTTCCCTTTAGTGTAATCTCAGCAGACGTACTAAATTCAGTGTCAAAGCCTTTGCAGACATAGGCACTCCTTGCAAATGGATGGGCGTAGAAAGCAGGGGCTGGAAGAAAGAGAAGAGATTAATTTTGTATTGTCTCTCAATTAATCCTTGTAGTGCCAAATGGCATAATGTTGACTACAACAGGAGACATGGTTAGGAAGTCACAGTTTTATCCAAAAAGGAGAGAAGGATTGCAATGGTTTGTTTTCAGGTGTAAATGTAACACTTTCCTGACAGTATAATAACTAATGAGGATTTGTAGGCCCTTGAAGGAGTAGCAATATTTTTTAAACAAATATACATGAGTTTTTAGACCCTCACTACAGCCCTCCCTGGATGCATAGGTCTGTGCCCAACCCCAGCACACTAACAATAGCAGGAACAGCAATTATATAGCAACTGTGAATAACATTTTTCAGACACTGTGGCTACTGTGTTAGGAGGAAAAAAAAAAAAAAAACAAGCAAACAAATTAGGAAAGTGAAAGTATAGCACAGCACTTAATCACATAGTTGTCTCATTTAAATCAGTGGGTCCACTCATTTTTGTGTAATTATGCATGTTTTTAAGACATGCTTGGTATGTCATGAGACTGTGTAATCTTGTAATTGCAGCTATTAATTTCCCTTATGTTTGCCATGCCTTTGGAGGAAGGGATGCTCCTGTTTTACTGGTCATGGGTAGCTGGTGTACAAGGTGTGGGCTTGTTAGCAGGGGCTGGTAAGCACTGCGATAGGATGCACAGCCACAGAGTCTTAGTTAAAAAATCGCTACTTATTGCTGAAGAGATGGTAAATTACAGAAGTTGCTTGACTCCAGTGATACCACAGCAAGGCTGCAGTGGACAATGAAAGTGGCAGGGTACATGGCTTCTGCCACCTTCCCTGTACTCTGCAAAGGCTGAAACCAGTGGAAGCCAGAGCAGGTAGGCACAATTACAGATGGGGAGCTCTGGCAAAGATGGAGTGCAGGTGGTGGGAGAACAGTAGTAAAATGATGTGGTTTATGTTACTGGTGTCCCGTCTTTTATTTACTATAGTCTGCTGGCAGGATGTTTGTCTGTAAACATTACCACAAAACACTTAAGCAGGAGTAAAAGTAACTTTTATTGAAGGAATTTAAAAGTAGTCTCTGGAAAACATGCAAGAAACACCATGTGGACTCCACATCTTCTTCAAAGTAGAGTGAACACAGCAGGGATCTGCTACTGTCACCAAAACCAAATCAAAATTGCACCGTTTAATATTTATATAATTGAAAGTACAAACCCAGTTTGCTCCCTGCTCATGACAGCAAAAAACTCTTCTTCTCAAACTTGTAATAACATAAAATTAATCCTGTAGTTTTGGCATAAACCAGCAACATCGGGGAAAGAGGGCTTACCACATATTGCAAAATACAACTTTCCATTCTTTAAACTAATTAGAGAGGCAGCCAGTAGCACCACTATGGTTCTGTCAGCATTTCCACAATAAAACCCCCTTTTCAGGGCTTTATAACTTGGCTGTAAAAAATTAGCTTCAGGCTGAAGCTTGGCATACCACAGCTCACCCCAGCAGCAAATCAAGCTGTGCATGTGGTTATGTGTGTGGTTTGTTGATTGTTTCCTAAATACAAATTTTAATTAAAATTAATTTTGCCATTTCTTGGAAGACAATGATAAAATAAACAAATTTAAAACAAACAAAGTTACATTTTTTGGCAGGTTCTTGGAGCAAGTTGTTAAAAGTATTCAAGTTTGAGGTGCAAGGAGTACAGTCTTGTGATGCTTTTTTGTTTGAAATTAAACCATCAAGGGAAGTTAGAAAGCAGGTTATTGCACTTGCATGATGAACTTATTTCACAGGGTGTGATTGACTGCATGAAAGCCACCAAGCAGCTTTGACAGAATTTTCCCCACAAAAGCAATTCACATGAGGGCACCTGGTCCCTGAAGCCCTGGGAACAGCTGTGCCAAAGGGAGGATCCGTGTCACCTGTGTTGCAGGACTGTCCAGGCCACTGAACACTCACATGGAGCAGCCATCAGTGCCCTTCTCCACTTTGCATATAGCAGTGAAAATGCCAGCCTTTCCCAGGGATCAAACTGAGTCATCTCTTCCAGCTGTGGGTGGCAAACTGCTGTTTGTTGAATTTCCATATTATGAATTATCTTAGTGCATTATTAGTTCATAAGTGTCCACATAACTCGTTATATTCACACATTTTGCACTGAGCTGACTAGCATAAATAATCTTGACTGTAAATGCTTCTGTTTCAGTTTCACTGTGGTCTGTAAGAATGCCCAAGAAGTCAGGACACTACTATGTACCTGGAAACACTGCAGCACGGACAGAGAAGTCCAAGTATTTGAAAGCAAATCAGAAAGACTGGTAAGAGGGGCAAAGCTGACTAATTATTTTTTCAGGGGAGTTTTTCATTTTAGTACAGTTTCATGGTTTTATTTTTTTCCTTCAGCATTTTAAAAAGTTAATAGTAGTTGATTGTTAAATAAAAAGAGGTAATAAATGCAAGCCTTGGAAGCTAAATTTGCTTCTTCCAAAGAAGCAAAGAGAAAGACTCTAAAAACACATAAGTGATGGAGAATGTCATCAATATGCAGTAACATGCTCTCCAAATCATTCTTCAATATAAGTGTCACAAAGAAAACTAACAATCCACATCCAGTATTCCTCGATCAATGAACAGTTGAAGATGAAAATTAATATTATAGAGTAGAATAACCAATTATAAGCCAATTCAAAAGTCTATTCATCATGGACTCATTTTTGCAATGGGTGGATGAGACTTGAAAGGGGAGAGAAAGTGAGTGAGTAAGCAGCACTGAGCCAACTCACCAGCTCCCCAAAAGCACAGAGCTTTGTCACTCCCTAAAACAGAGTTTATGGCTGATGAACAGTGAAATATTTGGGCTCAGCCCTTCTCCCCAACTCCAAGGAGTCAGCTAAGAGTCACCTCTCCTGCAGAGGTAGGCTCAGGTTCCCCATTAGATCAACAAAATTTTGTTCCAGCTTTAATTTTCTCCCAGAGTAGCTGCCAGGATATCCTTGAACACATAAACCCAATTAAGCCAAGCTAAACTGATCATTAGGCTTTCAAGTATGTGTCTGCTGAAATTTTATAAGGCTGTAGTCTGCTTAAAGTTTCACCTCCTGCAGCCACTCGCAGTTGACCCTGGGAGTCCACTAAAACAATAGACAGAGGCTCCTAAATTTCTGGGAGAGTCTTTGAGTCGTCTCAGAATTAGAGAGGCTGCCCAGATCACTGTGGCTCATAAAATTGCATGAAATTTCTTTTTTACTCCTTTACTCCTTCCAGTTGCTGAGGTGGCACCCACTCAGAATAGCTGGTGTGACTCTGACCTGACCTAATGCCGGGGGCAACCTGAGAGTGTGCAAGTGGAAAACACATGAAGCAGATGTAGGAGACGTATGTGCTTCTTCAGGCACCATTTGTCACCTTGTGGGCTTGTTTAAATTTTATGATTTATTCTTCCTTTGCAGAAATGATCATGACTAGGCTGAGACCATGAGATTTCATTCAGCAAGCCCAGTGCCCAGTGGAAAGTAAACAGAACTTAGTTCTTAGTGTCCCCCTTCACCTCCCTACCCCTAGGAAACTCAGCTTCACACAAACACCTCTAGTTCTCCAGAACATGCCAAGTAACCAGTAACACCAATAAACTGAATTTGTTGAATGAAGAGGGTATGCATGGCTCCCTAATTCTGCTGCTTTCCACTGACCTTACTCAGCTTTGTGACCATGTTGTCAGAAGTCAGTTTCACTGACCCCAGCTAAGAAATCAACCAGTTCTGCTCTCTTTTTTTTGGGCAAAGTTATTTTAATACTTAATAGGCAGCAGGTTTAGGTGAGCAGACATATCAGAGAACACTTAGAGGGATTTTATACACAGCCTTGGGCCAACCCCATTGCCACAACCAGTCTCTGTGCATCCTCATGTTCACTTTCCCCTGTCTTATTGGACATTGTGAGTATTCTCTCTCTTTAAGTTCTGTGTTTCTTCATCCATGATGGTAAGTATCTCAAGTACAGTTTTGCTTAGGAGGTGTTTGCTCCCCTTCATTCCCTTCTGAGAGTACTCAACAGCTGTCTGGCTTAAGTCCTGTTTTCTTAAATTTGGGGATGTGCTAACTAAACTACATGATGAGCCAAATGCAGTGAAAAACATGCAAGAACTTTAACATATCTCAGTAGGGAAAAAAATAAGATTTTTACATTTAAAAATTCATGTATTATGGTAAAAGAACATACTAACACAATCTTTTGTGGATCATTAGGACTTTCAGGCCATCATTATCCATGCTATTGTGCTGTCATTGCTTAGGACTGTACAGCCTCTACAACTTCATGTGCTGAATAAGCAATTCCCAATATTTAAAGATATCCTTTGCCTATTTGGAATCCCTCTGCTTGTTCTATTTTTTTTTTTTTCTGAAAGGCACTGTCTCCTTGTTCCCTGCAGTTTTGATTTTTGTATTTCTAAAAGAATCTCCTCTATGATTTCTGCAACATTGCAGACAACCCAACTGAACGGGAATCCAAGGTCTGCTGCCAGTGACTGCTGAGAACACAGGAGGATGAAGGAGGACAAAACTCCAGCTAGATCTTGCATAATTCCAGCTGCTGAAAGAAATACATACAGAGAGCTGAAATTATGGCATAAGTCAGGGTAAATACCCGTACCATAACTAGTCTGAATTAAACTATGAAAACTAAAGATGGAATCAAGTATAATGAAAAGGGAAATGATAGTGAAAAATATATTCCTATTGCTTTTTGACTTTTAATTATCAGAAAATGTGTACTTCAGACTGAACCTGACCAACCTCATATATACTGGGTGGTTACATTATGATTGTCACTGCACCATGGCAGGGGTTGAAAAACAGAAAGTTTTTCAAATGTATATTTTTGTATTTTAAAAACAATTCATAATGGTCTTTACAAAAGTCTAAAATTTAAAGATGATTTTAAATAATTTTATGGAGGTTACATGTGTATATACATAAGTAATATGACTGTAGTTCATAATAATGCCAACAGTACTACACTTAGCTATTATTTCCTTGGCTTCCTTCCTTAAAGTAAAGCCAACTTGGTGGTTGTACCATTCCAGCAGCCAACAGGAACAAGCAGTGAACATCCCATCACAGTATTGGCACTAACTGCCTTTGCTGAAACCCTGCATGATTGCACTGTCCTGGTTGCATTGTCCAGAGGGCCATCACAAAATTCCCTTCTCAGTCTCTGTTCTCCAGACACTCCCAGGTCATGCTGGCAGGCAACAGTGACTTCCAGGAAAATCAGAATGTTGTGCCAGTGATGAATTTGGTCGTTTGTAGAAAGAGACTGATACCCTTCTTCTCCCTCTCTCTCCAGCAGGAAATTCTTCTTTCCAATCCAATGATTCATACAAATCTCTTCATCTTTTTGTGTGAAGCTCTCAGTCTCACAATGAAGAACAAAAGCTAAATCCTACAAAACAACATAAGGGAGATGCCAGTTATGATTAGGCTAAATTTGACACACTCTCCCATGTATGTTAATGTTCTGTGTACATCATGCATGCAGCTAAAGGGGTAGATAGAAAGATAGGCTGGGAAATGGAAGAAAATGAAGTTTATAGCAAAGATTGTTTCCCCAAACAGAAAGACTGGGAATTGCTTCTTCCTTTTAGTCTAAAGGACTTGCCCTCCCCAACTCTATCTGACAACTTCCTGCTACCTCTCACTCTATCAGCTATCAGCTTGCTTTTGTTACCCTGTTCATAGGAAAAGAAAGCAAGCAGACAAGACTGGAAAGCAGTTAGATGAGTATCTGGCAGTGTTTCATGAGAAGCATATCCTAGAGAGCAACAACAGTCTAGATAAGGTTCAACTTTTCTTTGTGCTTGTTTCAAGGACAGTTTGGCAGTTCCATACCTCCCGTGTATACTTTGCAGTTTATGCATAAATGTAAACTTCCTCCCTTGGGTATCATCCCAGAAAGAAACAAATAATAATAATGGGAAAAAAGTTTGAGGGAGATGCTTGCAAATTGTAAAAATCATATGCGTATCATATACGCAGTGACATGTTTTATAAAAAGATTTTTGAAGCAGCCTTTTTACTCTCACATGTGAGAAAGGCAAACTGCTCTTTTTCATAACCAGTAACTATACAGATAGTTATGCTGGAATGGGGAGGGACAAACAAACCTAACGATGACAGATCTGTACAGAAAGCTGTTAGTATGCCAGATCTTATTACAGAGCAGTGGGAGGCCTTGTACGCTACGTACCAGCTCTATAGGGACCTCCATATTTAAAATGATGAAAAAAATGCGATTTGAAAAACCCCTCATGGGCAGCCTTCAAAGGCACAGACAGGTTCTGACTGGATTAACATTTATTGACTGTTTAAGCCTGCTTTTTTGCTTCAGGACAGAGATACACGGGTTTAATTGCAAGGGCTGTTCTGCCAACTGATCACTAGAGTGGCAACCAAAGCTTTACTAATCGGTCCTTCATTAAAGAAAAGTCTCTATTACAAAACAAATTAAGCATGCTCTGATCCCAACCCGCAGGTCCAATGGCACTACAGCAAAGTTTAGGCTGCTAGAGCACTGAAAAACTTATTAAGGTTTAGCGCTGAGATAGCACTTTTGTATTGATTTTACAATACACAGGTATTATGATTTATGGAGTGCTAGTGTCACTCTAACAAGCTGAAGGACACACAATATCATCTCCAACATCATTAAAATTCAGAAGCCTCTAGAACTAACTCATCAACCACTGTGCATTGTCACAGGCTATAGAGCTGTATTCCAGTTGGAAAATGCTGTGAGTTTCCCAGACAGTTGTCTTCCGAAGTAATTAAATTTATAAAAAAAGAGGGGCGAGGAGAAGAGAGAGAATTCAGACCCTGCGTGTGTTTTAAAACCCTTCCGTGAATGTGTAGTTCTGTAGTAGCAGGCACTGTTCTTTACTATCGCCTGTTCCAACCGGGCTGCTCCGGCTCCTGCTGCCCGCTCTGAGGGCAGAGCGCCGGGGCGATGCAAACCCAGCGGGGACGCCCGGGGACAGCTGGCCGCTGTTCTGCCTCGGTCTGGATCCCGAATGTTTTATATTCCCGAAGTTTGGGTGCGCACCGCATCCCAGCCCTCCCGCCCGGGCGGCCGCTCTCGCCCTTTTCACGGAAAAAGCCAAAACCCGCATGGCGCTCCTTTCCGCCCGGTGTAAACAGAACGCAGCGCCGCCACCTGCAGCTGCTCAGCACCCCCAGCCCGTCACCGCCGGCCCGGCAGCGGCAGCGGCAGCGGCAGCGGGCGGCCCTGGCCCGGCCCGGCCGCCCCTCAGCCCCGCGGCCCTCAGGCGGCCGTTCCGCGGTGCGCGCGCGCCCCCTGTCGGCGGCCGCTCGCCGGGCCGGGCCGGGGCTGCGGACGCCATCCCGCTGGACGCGATCCCCGCTGGCCGCGATCCCTGCCGGTGCCCACCCCGGCCGAACACCATCCTGGCCGAACACCATCCCCGCCGCCCGGGCTGCCCCTCACACGGGCGCCGCTCCGCCCGGGCGCGCCCGCCGTTCCCCGCCTCCTGTGCCCCGCTCCTGGGCTTCGGGCGCCACAGCTGAGGGGGAGCGCAGAAAAGGCACAATTCTGCCCCTCTTCTAGTGATTGCCAGCGCCCGCAATTTTATAACTGGGACGGCAATAGTACCTATAGCATTGAGTGTGCCCGGGCTGGCTGAAGGAATTTGTCTTGCCAAAATCCCGTTTTCCTGTGCCACGCTGCGCAGTAGTCACAGTTTGTAATTATATCTACAGGAATCCTCGAGCCCGGTTCTCTCATGTGCTGCTCTTCATACACCAGTGACATTTACATCAGCGCTACCACATCACTTAAAAGGGGATGCAGGAACAACAGTATGAACCACTTGGGTACAAAACCCAGTTGTTTTTAATGAGGCAGTGTACAGTGCCAGGTATCATATCATAAACATTTCCATTCTTTACTTAGCTCTTATTTCCTACCTCAATTCATGAAAAGTGTTATATTGCTATTACATTTGCTACATGGCTATAATGAAGTATAGAAACATACATTGTACCACCACGTTTGCGTGCAGCTCCCCTTACAAGCTGTGTGAATGTTTCATGCGAAAGGACTCCAAAGTCAGACAATTGGGTAGCTAAACTTATTAGAAAGCAGCCTTATCTGAGGAGTTCCAAGGTGCTAAATTGACAGAGCCTTGAGATATGTCCTATATCTCTGTTTGGCATATACTCACTACTTCATTTCTCCCAAATTCTGAAATACCTAAGTATTTTTATCTTTGAAGATGCTTGAAAATGTCATTTAAAGTTCTAAAATACTTCCTAAATTATTTTTATTACTAACAGTAAACTGGAGCTTATTGATCACTTTCATCTTAAATTATCCCTTAAGATCTTCATATTTGCCTCTTACATCGATATAAGTCTTAGTTCAAATGGGATAGTCTCTTGATCTCAAATTTCAGAAGTATCATCAGCATAAACAAGATCAGGATCAGCCCACAATACGTAAGTAACTAATGTAAATGACTGAATGAAAACCCACACAAAGGTATATATTAGCATTTTTGTCTGCTGAGAATTCAGTACCCTCCTTTTTAGGATCCCTTACAAATCTTTTAAAACTCAAGCAGTTCTGCAAAATGATACTCCAGTACAGCTGAGTAACAGCTAAAAGAATAATTATTTTAATTCTTCTTAAAATCATTATAATGTTTATATCAAAGATTAGATGTTTTCAAAACTTGTGTAAATATGTATTAGACAAAGATACATTAGTGTGGTATAAGTTGTTTCTATTTTTGTTGCTTATGTGTTTAATAGCATATTATTTCTAAGGAAGGAAGAAAAGGCTTTTCTTTCCAGTATAACCAAAGATGCGTGATTGCAAAATTCAATCAGTCCTAAAATTAAAGTTAGGAGGCTGGATCAGCATGAAAGCAATTGTGTTATAAGTCAGTGTTAAGATGTTATTGATAGAAAAGCTAATGCAATACATTTTCTTCTGTCACACGTTTCTGGCCCAAAGCAATTTGCCAACCAGCAAACCACCTCAGCATAAACACCGGGGAGCCCCCGCTGAGTCCTGGAAATCCCGCTTGTCTGCAAGTGCACAATATACAAGGCAAATCTCCATAAAGCTCAGTGCCACAGTTGAATACAAACACTCCTCAGGTCCTGCTGTGACTTGGCATACCCCGCTGGACAGCTGGAAACTGAGAGGAAAGGAGCTGCTGCCAATAACGGGTTACAGGGGATTGTTGGTGCAAACTTTCCTGGAAACAGGCAGTCACTGACATTATTATTTTGTTGGAGGATATGGATGTGATATATAAGATATATTCTATGATACACAGTTGCATTTGATAAATATTTGATAGGATATACAGTAAAACAGTGCCTTTTTGAGATGATCCATGTGCTTCAGTTAGGAATTAAACCCTGAGAAAAACAAACAGAACCTGTCCCGACCTTATGTTTTATCCAGCATAATTCTGGATATCAGGTATTGCCCTAAATGTCATTTTATTATGTGCATCAAAAAGATTTAGTATGCTAAGGGTCATGAATGTGTATCTAACACCTCTGCAGCTGCAGTTTACTGTAGATAGATTACATACAGTCAGTCTTTCATTTTTTTTCCTTGGAGCCACTTGCAATGAATTGCTACCGGCGATCATTAAAAAAAGATTGCTCTTTTTATGTAGCTTGAATATGTGAAATGCTACTTATCTGCATTCTGATGGGAAGAATGCTTCAAAGAAAATTCAAAAATATAAATTAAATAGCTAAACTGGGGATTGGCATATATGATTATCTTTAGTCTAATGTAATATAATCTTTAACGTAAAGAAACTACATTTTCTAACCCTGAATAAAAACCCAACATTCTCTATGTGTTATAATAAATTAATGCAATAAAAACAGGTACACTTATCCTGTAAAGAAGCTTATTAAGCAGACTGCTAGTGCTGCAAAATTCAGCATAGGGTAAACAATACTTTTTTTGTTAGAATAATGACTTACGGTTTATTCTTTTATACTGTGTAGCACTTGGGGACCACATCCATTTACCAAAATAATACCAAATTAGTACTGCAAATATTGAAATCAGACCTTTCAGACTAACCAGTGGCCTAATTTTCTCTTCAATCTGCTCTTAATCTCAATTCATCAATAACACTGCCTTATTATAGGACTTTGACAGTGAGCTAGAGCTTTTGATAAATTATACATCTCAAGCCAGATTTAAAATTTGAAGCTCAAGTGCTAATTATCTGTACAGGCCTAGTTAATAACGAGATTTCTTGTTAAGTATCTGATCACAGCATGGGCATCATTTGTCAAGAACCTCAAGTCTACCTTGGAGACTAGCTCTTCGAATTCTCCCTTGCCTACCATATGTAAAATTGGGATCTTTGTTTCTATAATAACCTTTTATTAGGAAGCTGACATAATGATTAAGTTCGCTGTAGACACATACAATGAGTTAGACAATTACCCTTGCTGCTTTAAACTACTCAGGCTCCTAGCAAGACAAAATAATTAATATTGAATTTTAATTTGATGTGTTCCACATTTAAACCCCAATTTGCAAAGTACACCTGGAAGGCTGCCGCTGTTTCCTTGCAGTTTGTGCTGATGAAATAAAAGCTCCTGCAGTTTGAATGTAAAAGCACAGAAGGCATGATGCACCACAATCACTTCTCAGTGGAGCAAAGAATTTTCAAGCATTAATGGGAAAGGTAATTACCTAGGTCTAACTTTATAGCCTTTTCTCTAATGAAACTATAATCTCCCAGGCCTACATGGTTTAAGTATTTACATGATTTTAACGATTTCACTGCCATAACAGTTGTCACACATGGTAATTTAAAAACTCAGTGCCTTGAAACAAAGATGCTAATTATATTTCTATATTTTTATTATTGAAGTAAAGCTAGACTATGTGAAGTGACAGAACCATAATAAAACCAGCCATGCACTGTGTTGCCTAAGTGGGAGGGGGTGAGGGGACGTATTTGTTTGCAAAAAAAAGGTTCCTAAGAGCCTTCCCAACTGTACCTGTTAACTGCTGAGCAGCTTAGCTCCCCTGAGCTTTGGCTGTGGGGCAGAGCACACCCTGTGCTCTGAGGACCTTCAGTCTCTCGGACTTCAGGCAAACTCCCACTGTGCCAACTTGTGTAGTCCTTTCCTAATTAAAATACAGATGTTTCTTAACTGTAATCATCTAAAGACCTATCCCATCCATACAGTACTGGCCTTGTAGGGTGGGGTCCCAGAGCCCTTCCCCTACATGAGCCCAGTGCTCCCATGCTAGCATTAGGCTGTCCTGATGGCGAGCACTTCCTCCCACATATAGAAGAATTGAACCTCAAACATGTGGGGAAACAGGCTCTTTGCCTGAAGGACTGGACAGTGCAGCTATTTGCAGGGTGTATCCTATAATGTGGTTCCAGTTTTTCAGAATGGTGCCTGGAGTGTCTGCTGGAGTGGGATAGGTCTCCCCCCCAGCTCACACCATTCTGCTGGTCACAGCCTTTGCAGTTCCCTCTGGATCTCTCTCTGGCCTCTGCTCTCACTGTGCTGGGTGGCTTGGCTGTCCCCTCACCTCTGTGTCAGATGTGTAGGCGGGCAGGGCTGTTACTCAACAGCACTAGGAAAGTCAGCTTTCCCAATGATCTCAGCTCCAGGGTTGGGACTCCTGCCTTTACTCAGCTCTAGCTAGGCTGGGTGACTTTCTCCAGCTTTGGCTTTTGACTGTGCTTGAGAACCTCACTCCTCTAAACAAGCTGAAGTCATCACTGCTACAATTTCCAGGACAGTCTGATTTGATGCTCATTGTTATGGCACGGCTTAATTTTCTAAAACTTGCTCAATTTCCTAGCCGTGGGCCTCAGGTGCAAAGTTTGGGTCTGTATCAAAATATGAACTTCCCAAAAAGATGTGTGGAGATGCCTAATATAGATACCTTCTGATGATGATGATGATGATGATGATTATTTTCAGTTTGTGACACAAAATGACACAAAGTGAGACACTTAAACAGAAAAATCAAAAGCCACTTTGCTTATAGAAAATTCAGATATTTAACTTATTTTTTTCAGTTCTTTACTGGAGTGAGAAGATAAAAAAATAGGATTATTTTTCTGGCCGATGGAAGCTACTGGTCTTCACAAGTCAAGCCTGTAAACAGTGCCTGTTTGATTATAAATTTAAGTGAAAGGTGCCGTAAGAAGACATCAGAACAATCTCAGGTAAGCTCTGCAAACCCATGGGGAATATTGGGCCTGAGGGGTGAAACCATGGACAAAAACAGATTAACAGTTCAATATGGTGACCAAACACTGATTTCTGCTTTGGCCCCTGTAACAACTGTGTCATAAGAAAGATCAAACAAGACCCTTGGATGAAATGTGTGGATCCTCTTAGCCTGGGGAATAAGTATCATTAGTTAACCTGGCACCAAACCAAAAAGCAAAGGCGCTGCCAGGCTGGGAAGGGACAAGAACATAGTTCTGGGCTGTGGCTTTCTCTTTTTTTCTTGAGAAAAATAAAGGATTGTAATCATCTTCTCTGCCTTAGCTCAAGGGGCACACTTCAGACCAGGAGGGAGATCATGTAGCATAACAATGTGTGATGACAGCAGCTAAAAGTTTCTTTTGACATGTTTCCAGCTCATAAACTGGGTTATATAATTCAGGGGAAAGTCTTCTAATTTCTTGAGTCTTTGAAGGAATACACCAGGGTGTTGGATACTGAGGGAGAAGCTTTGTACCCCAGTTTTAAGGATATCAGCACTGGGAATATGAAATACTGTATCTGTTTCAACATTAGATGGGATTTTACATAATAGGATTTATTTTTCATTTGAAAGCATAGATTTACAGAAAGAGGCAGATGTTAGAAAAGATGAGATAAGAAGCTGCATTATTAAGACAGTTAAAAATGACAGACATCTTTTTCAGCTACTCCAGTGTAGCCACTCAATAGCAAGGTTTCCTAATTAGCCTCCACCTCTTACCCCAGGGAGGAGAAGCTCTAAGAGCTGCTGCTTTCCTGCTCTTCCTCTTCAATGTGACAAACAAAAGCAGCCAAAGCAGCTGCTCTGAGCCACTGGCTCCTTCAAAGGTGAGAACAGAGTGAACACCTTCTACTGCTTGCTTACTCCTAGCTTGCATATAATACAGTTCATATTTTACAATATATGTAATTTTGTCCTTTGTCTCTGAAACTTACCATTGTTAATGAGTACTTTAAGGCATAGATCAAGGCCCTTTGAAGAGGCTTTGGAAGCCTTCTGTTTTATGGCATGAGAAATATGAAAACTTAGTAGTAGATTAATGACAATTTCTTTCTAAAAGTTTTATAGAAAGAAAAAAATTATTATTCTACTACGAATTAATTTCTGAATGGGTTATTCAGGCTAGGAAATCTCTAAGAAAAATTTCTCATTAGTTTTAGAAGGACATCCTTTCAGGGTTCTTACCACAATTCAAAATTACTTGCAGGACAGATTTGGCTGAACTGACAGTCAAACCATGAATTTTTAGGTATGTAAAAATTATATAATACTCAAGATGTTAGATGTAGTACAGCACTAGGATAAAGTTTATTTTAACTATGTGATAAAACATTAAAATTTTGAAACACTTTGCAGCAGTATAGAAAATTCACAAATATTTACAAATGCACACAGGCAGCACAAATCAGACATCCCCTTTTTAATTTAGACATGCATTGGGTTTTTTTAGACATCATATTACCATGCACTAAAACAGCCCAAATGACTCATCAAAAACAGTGCCAATGGAAAAAACCCAGGTTTGTCACTTTGCTGGTGGTCTTAGCAGATAAAGCAAAATTGCCACTATACATCATCCTTAAAAGAAGGACAATACCAAAGGGGAAGCTGCCAGAAGGTGCCATTTTCAGATGTCAAGATAAGGGATGGACATCTGAATTAATGCAAGACTTGTTGCATGTTTTCTGTAACAGACAACCTGGTGCTCTCCTAAAGCACACAGTGATGCTATGCTTGGATGCATTTCTAGGGTGTATAACTGAAGGAACCTAAAGGAACCTTAAGAAAACAAATACTAGTCATGATATTCCTGGAGGTAACTGCTATGGGTTCTTAATGGTGCTGTAAGCAATCCTTTTAAAGCTGTATGGAGAAACAATGCAGAGATTGAATCCTGGGGGTAACAATCCCTTGGAAAAAACCATAAACCCTAAGGATATACATTGAGAAGCCATCTTTGGCCCTTCTGGAGTAAGGCCTTCTAGGAAAGCATAACTGATGTCTGTGTTGTGCAGACTGTGTAAGTGCTGTGTGTCAGATACTGAAGGTGGGAATGTTGGTGCCATTAGCAGAGCAACCAGGTTAGCAGGCATTGCAAGGAGCAATGGCAATATTGACAGTAATGTAAGAACTATAGTGATCCTAGGGATGGGTAACAGTTTCCTTGGCAAAACAAATGCCCACTAGGGCTGAGGTGGGTTTCTGCACATCAGAAAGCACAGGTTTTGGAGGGCTTTTTGTTCTATGAGGCATAAATGTGATAAGTGTCAAGATTACAAAGAGCAGTTGTCTACAAAACTACCTCTGCTCTTGGAAGTAAGGAAAGGACCTTTGTGAAAGCTGCAATGCAAACTTAGGTTTAGCTGGGCTTGCATCTAACACCTTCCTGAATCTGAATGTGGCTAATGCTTGAGTTTGCTGGACTTAAATACATTAACTAAGACAATCTAAAATCTCAGATGTGTTTGGGGGTAGATTTGCACCTATTATGGAGTTCTGAAAATGGATGGAGATCAGTCAATTTCATTTTGATGGGAAGATGGGCTTCTCTGAATCCCTGAGAAATTACAGCTAATATAATTTTCAAAAAAGTTACTGTCCAACAGTCTAAAGCCTCCTGAATGTATTGTTCTTAAACTGAAAAGTCTGTCTGTACTACTTTGCTTTCCTATGTCTCTACCTTGTTATATTTTCAAGTTGTTGCTCTGTCTTTGG
This sequence comes from Erithacus rubecula, assembly GCF_903797595.1. Taxonomy (NCBI): domain Eukaryota; kingdom Metazoa; phylum Chordata; class Aves; order Passeriformes; family Muscicapidae; genus Erithacus; species Erithacus rubecula. Next base: position 16,372,357 of record NC_136659.1, read on the forward strand.
CTACCAGAATTTTATTTCTGGCACAAACAAAAACCTGATGCCAGCTAATCCCCTTTGCTGGAGTGTCCTCATGGCAGAGCCATAGGAACATGGAATCTCACAGATTTCTCTGTTTACCTCATTTAGAGGTAAACATCACCTATTTGGAGAGGTGAAGGGTCCAGAGGTATGTGTGAATGGGATGCCTTGGTACCCTGGAGCTCAGACCTGCTTCACCACAGCACTGCAGAGCCAGCAGCAATGGGACAGTCACATGCCATAACTTTAAAATCAGTCCTGTGACTCTCCTGCCAATGTTAAGGTTGGTATTTCTACAAAGCCATATTTAAAAAAAAAATTAATCTAAAGAATTACCATCTCCTCACTAAAACAAGTGTAAATCCTGAAAACTCCTCTGATACTGTGAGTTGTGGATGAGTTTGTCTGTACTGAGAGAACTGAAAGCAGAATTTAAATGTTAGTCATATTTCTTCACCTCTAACCATGCTTCAATTGGCCCAAGAGTCAGCTTCAAGAAAAGAGTGTTGTAGTGTTAAATATATTTAACTGCTGAATCTTTAAATTTCCACTGCTCATGTACAAAGCCAGAGTAATACCTGAATTACATTTCTACTGACTTACACTCTCCACAAATGAAAGCTGGTGAGATGACTTGCTAACTCATGCAGTAATTAATCTTCAAGAGGGTAGAAGTACAGCATTAAATTGGAGTTCAGGTTACAGAGATGAAATCAAATGAACAAGTTCAATATCTCTAACATCTTACCACTTATTCCACAAGCTGTCTAAGTACATCAAGAGATTTAATTAATTCAGAGATTCCCTGATCAGTTGCAGGAAAAAAAGACAAAACACAGAATAAGGCAAAAGAGTTCTAATCAGACTGACCTTCTAAGTGGCACCAGAATCATCAGCATAGCCTGCATACATGCTGCAGATGATAACACTGTCTCTGTATCAGACCATGCTGAGATTCAGACCTTCCACAAGTTCCAGTATTCAGAAGGGTGTTTGGAAGGACTTGAGAAGGCCTTAATTGACCAATTTATTAAGTAAAAAGATATTTGCTGTGAGAGTTTAAACATAAACCAAGTTTCTCACAAAATGAAAGACACTCCCAGCAAGTACAAGCTCTTTCTATGGATTAACTAAGACTTCTGTGCAGGCCACTCTTTTCCCCTGTATAAACCCTGTAAAAGCCAAGCCCTACAGACAGCTCAGGCCTCTGTGGAGGAATGAGTGAGGCTTGAAACTGCCCCAAGTGGGAAGGGAAGACCTCTTCCCCACCATTGTCTCTGACTAGACAGGAGGGTTTGCCAAGAGCTCGGCAGAGAGCAGTGTCACCCAGGGTGTGTGCCTGTCCTGCCCCAGGGGAGCTGCCTGAGCACCATGGGAGCAGCACGCCTGGCCTGGGTTGGTTCACCACCTTCAGGTTCTGGTTTAATTGCCTGCTCCTTTGACTTCTGCAAAAGAATGGAAGCCTTTTTTTGAAATGTGGCAGGTTCAGAGAGAAATCATAGTGTGCTGGGGTGTTTAAGTGGAGCATGGTTTATTTAATTTCCTTTTCTCCACATAGCAGCTGTGCTTTGTATTCCAACTAATTTAGGTAGGAAGCTTGTTTTTATTTCATTAACTTGCAGCATGAATGTCACCAAGCATAGCTGATAACAGTGACCACTGCCAGAAAGTCACCAACACATTTATGTTTATGGATTCACAGTACTCCTTATTATGCCTGTAAAACACATAGCAGTGAATCTATACTGTTTATTCTAAACAGGAACTACCTAATGCTCAACTGTGTTAAAAATGTAAAAGTGAAAGAAACCTGATTTTGCCTCCATCTCTCCAACAGCTGCCATCACTGGGGAAGAACTAACTTCAGAGCCTGTGACAGTGTTTTCTGATGAGCTATTGGCACATTAGAGACCTACAGGTTCAGCTGGGGAGGAGCACACCTGTTCAGTCAGCCCGGGTGCATGATAACGTATGATAATCGTGCATCAGTGCTTCTGGGGGTCTGTCACTGCACCCAGACTGCTGAGAGATCCTCCCATCTGTAATGTCAATGCAAGATCCTACACACAGGATAACATTGGAGCTTGTTTGTTACTCTTTTCACACACTAGTTTTGGTAAGGAAAGCCGACAAGGTCAAAATCTAAAATCTCAATGGTCTTTTGATTTCAGAAAAGCTTTAGCAATCTACAGGAGCTGAGAATTTGGCCAGCTTTCTACATCATGTTGGTTGTTTAAGGACTATGCAGAATAATGTTTTTCTTTAGAGGCTGATAAGTTCAGTCTTCTGAAGAAGCTGTTGACTACCATTAGTGGTGGGTTCATTTGTTCTCTGCTGGACACTGTCGGCCAGCAGGGGTTTAGGCTGTTGTGCAGCTCCCAGCTCAATTATTTCTCAGGGCTCTTTGTTTAATATAATGGGGTCAAATTCAGACTGTAGGTGGCTGATGATTTCTAGTCCAATTTACAATAGCCTGTCTGCAAGCCCACCTTGAATCCAGTTAATCTCTTTCATAAAATGAAGTGAAAACTCTGCAAAGTGTTCAGTGTTTTGGTCTGATATTTAGTTTTTATAATGTGAGCTGCTTATCAATTTTTCCCGTTCAGAGTGGTTCTGACATGTTTATACAGCTGTGTTGATAGAGGGATTACATTTATTCTCCATGTTATAATGCAATGTAATAGGAAATTCCTCTGCTGAAAGATCAAGAAATGAGAAGAGTTTGACTACCAATATCTACCATTGACTGTTTTGTAAACCTCAAGTTTATAATTAATCATAATGCTCCTGATCACTGTTAAGAGTGTAATTTGATTTTTAGGAGGCCACAGTACTCTGGTTTGTGAGTATATTGAGCATTGTACCTGGCCAGTTGGCTTTTTAGAAAAGGTATTAAGTTGCCACCTTGGCTGACTCACAAACACTGAAAAGGTCTGTGAGTCTTAGCTGCTCCAGCTCAGCCCAAGTCTTTAAGGCTGAAATGTTACTGCAGGGAGTAGATGTGATACTTACCCCAGGGATGATGCAGAAAGCTCTGAGAATTCAAGGATCTTTGCAGAATAAACTGCCCCATTTATTTCTGTGTTTTATGGAAGGGTTGAAACAAAAGGTCTCAATCTCACACTGTCTGAACAGAGCAGCAATGAGACTACTTATCATCTTCTGGATTGAGGCTCTAATCCAGACTGTAACTCAGTGCACAGAGACGCAGAGAACACTTGACATTTCATGATTTTTGCAATGAGGCAGATGGATAAGATCTTCAGAAAGCTTTAGCAGTGGTGATCTGGAATGAAGGCTACCCTCCTGTATTTCTACTAGGAGGTACAGAGTTTAACTTGGCTCTGATGCAGTGTGCTACAAATCTTCATTTTGCTGAAGCATCAGCATCTAACTGCAGAGACAATTCAGACAATGGCAGATTTTGTGTGTAGACCTAGTGATCGACATTACCACCTGCTTGCAAAGGCAGTGTAGGAAGGCTTTGCAGTTTTATGGCAAATAACACCTTTTTCTCTTAAACAAGTCTTTTCTATAATAGTCAAAGCAGTAGAAACAATACTGTATCACAGCAGCATTTTTGTTTAATCTGAACTTGGTGTCCTATTACCTACTCTCTTGCATCCACTTCAATCTATGGATGTTTATTTCTTAGATACATATGCAGACCTGAGCTCTTGCTATTCTTTGTTGGGCAGAAAAAAGAGGCAGATATTTTGCTTATATTGCAGTTACCTGATTTTACTTGTTTACAAATAGAAAGGCTTAATTTTTGCAATTGTATTAAGAATCTGCAGCTTACAGATGCTTTCCAAATGTAGCAAAAACAGTTACCAGAATGACTTAAAATGTAAACTAAGGTAAGTATAGAATTCTAAATATATTCGACTTTTTGATAAAATAAAGTAAGGCCTATTTGCCGATTCCACAGTTGGTGAGAAAAGATAGAAAACCAATTCTCCTTTATTTCCTTTTGTAGGTAAACACATGAACGTTGATTCTGTGCCCATGAGATAAATCTTCATGGTGGCAGTAATGGATGCAGCTTGCAAACAGGAAAGGAGGTAAGTAGGGAAAAACCCGCAAAGCTTACATATTCAGAAGGAAAACTAAAACAGATATTTTATCTTTGAAAGTTATCTCAGTGTTGTGTAAATAAGATGTCAAAACTCAGCTTCTGTTCAGTTCTTCCTTAGGAACATTGAATAAGAAATTTGAAGCTCATTAAAGCCTATAAGGACCTGAACAGTGGGAAACAATTTTGGAAAAGCACTGAAGAGGTTTCTAGATGACTCAAGACTAAATACTTCTATTTTACATTTCTTCATATCTTAGTTGTTATTCCTTATTTCTAAATTTTACTTTGAGCATTTGTATTCAAGTTCTAAAAACTTTCAGAATTTTGAAGAAAGAGTAAATATTTCCCGACTTCTTTTTCCTAAATGAGTGTGCTTTTGTTGCCCTTTCACTGTCCTTCAGTTCTGGTTGTTAGTGCATAAGAAGTAGAAAACAGTCTTATGAAAAGCTGAGAACCCTGAAGGTAAAAAGCCTAAAAAGTAGAAGTGGCACCCTGAGTAAAAGGTGTTGAAGCAGCAGTTCAGCTAAGGTTTTGATGAAGTGTCTCAGAAATGTCAGTAAAACATTTGAAAAATAAAAAGATGAACAAGGAACTGGCTAAAGAGTAGATATTTAGCTGAGCTGAAAGGGAGAGTTCTTGGAAAGAGGGTATTGGTTCAAAGGCTGATCAAATATAAAGGACTGAAAAAATGTTTTGATGACCACCTTGACACAAACCAGATGTATTAATTTGCATCACATTTGTAAATTTTGAAGGTACTGGTGGTTTTACATATATATATATAGTATATAGTAGATAGTATATAGTCAGAACTTAGGGAAATAAAAGTTTAAAAAAAAACTAAATGCAGCATTTAAGAACTTTAGCTGTAATCTGGAATTCCATCAGCAACATCACATGAAGTGAAAGGACCCTTTAGTCAGTCAGCCTGTACAAGTTTAAGCCACAAATGCAAGAGTTGTATGAAGATGTAAATGTTCAGGGCTCCCTCTATGTTTCTGCATGTTATTGCATTTCAGAACATGGTTGTGCTCCAGATGTAAGGTTTGTCTAGCCTACTAACAATAAAGCTGAGGAGGATATATGATTCCAGATTTCCATATAGCAAAAAAATAAAAACTGAGAGAAATAAGATTCCATTAAAAATTATGCTAAATAGAAAAAGACTAATTTCAGGCCAATTTAAAATTTAAATGGAAAATAAGATGAAGGTCCATCCAGCTCACCAGAAACCTGAATTTTAAGGAAATCAGAATGTGTGGAATGTGATTGTTAAGGTGGATCACTTACAAAGATATGATTATTTAGGGCTTCAAAGGCTTCTGAGTGATGTTTTCTTCATTTGACAGTTTGGCTAAATTACAGTAGCACTTTTGGGTGCATCTTCAGCTCTTCTCAGAAATCAAAATTGGCCGTTAAACTCAGTATCCAGAAAAGATAGTCAAAACTCTTCTGTCTGCACATTGTGTTGACAACTGTCTGCAAACTCAGTCTTGCAAATGCAGTTCTTGATATTTTGAGATAGCAGTTTTACCTTTTGAATTCTCTGTTTGCATATCTGTGTGGTGAAGAGAGGTTTTTCCTGAGTTCTAGACCTTGGGCATACTTTTCATGACTGTTTAGGCAAACTAACTCCAAGGATGACATGGTTGAGGAAGAGAGAGCACAAGCATCCCTGTGGAAGGGATGAGGTGTCACTGTTTTGCTGCTTTATCAGTAGATACCCACAAGCTGCCAGACCTTTCCTGCAGGGAGCTCTTCCTGGCAGGCACCCAAGAAAGGCATGCTGTGGCTGTCCACCATGGTTTTCAGACTCAAGGGAGGAAGACATTCCCCTGAGATGTCACATGTTTTCTGCAGATTTCATTCTAGCTGATTTGCCAGGGCAATGCCCAACAGCCAGGGCTGCTCTTGATTCTCCCGAGTGACGGTGCAGTACAAGGTGTCTTCAGCTCAGTAAAACCTTCATGCCACATAACTGCTGGGCATCCCCTTAGAGAAATATGCTTGGAAAGATGTTGTATCAACCTCTTTTCTTTTTCTTTCCAAATAGTCAGCTACCTCTGAAGTATTTGGTATGTGTGAGTCACCCTTTAGGCACTTGGTGGAGATAAACTTCCCAACTGTCAGAAAGTCAGAAAAACTGCTGGACCTTTTGGTACAAAAGATCATCCTCTTAAGAATATTTAATGGCTGTGTAGTAGTCTTCAGTGTGAATGTACCCAAGCAATTATAGCTTAAAGTTGTGCTAATCACTCCTAATAGAGATGGACTCTTACCCCCGCTGTGTCCCTCACTGTTCCCAGATGAGAACTATCCCAACAACTTGGGATTAGCAAAAACACTTGTTATACTATTATCTTTATAACTTTATTAACATCTTTGATTATAGAACAGATGGATGAATGCTAATCATTCTATAATGGCAGATTAAATAGCTTACACTATATCAATCATGTTTAAGTCTTTGCTTAATAAAACAATAATTTAAGTTGGGTCATGCGTAGTGTTTGAGCCCCAGGCCCTCAGATTAGCTGCCGACTTCTCCCATTAAAAGAGTAAACCCATTAGCTGCTTGCAGTTGTACACTTCTGCCTGTGTACACTAGGCATTAAAATATATGACTCATGCTGTGCTGGTGGATTACACATTCAATTTTGAGATTAAGAATTCCTAGGCTCCTTTTGTGCCTCTCAGAAGGAGTTTTGCCCCCTGAAAAGAGTAGGCCATGAGAAATGGGTCAGCTAGTGATAGTGTTGTTATGTTTTTACATAAAACTGATATAAGCATGCAGGTATCAAAAGACTTTATAAAAATGTCTGGTATGGTTACCATTGGTTCAGAGATACTTAAGAGCCAATTGAGCGTATTTGGTGTATGGACTTTGAAATCCAGACAAAAAGACAGTTACTGAATTCCCATCCTGTCATTATGAGCAGAATATAACTATGAGACTACAGTAAAAACTGCAGGGAATTCTTGCAGTATACTTTTTATCATCTATTTCAGGTTAACTGGTTCACTGTAAACAAAAGTTCTTAGTGGATTTTTTTCCCCTTTATGCCATTTTTTGCTGTGCTACTTAAACCTTAGGTAACCTTAGACACTCTTCATGACCTCCCCCAGAGTCTATGCTGGTTTGCACTGACTCAGAATTCTGAGTGCTGCTTATTTAAGCCCTTTATCTGCTACTTTTCCAGAAACAGCACATCAAACTTTACTGAAGGTGACAAATCACGCCACTGACTGGAGTTGTGTAATTCTCTGAGCATTGAATGGAAGAGCCAGTGGAGAGAGGCTTAACAAATCTAATGTGAATAAGAGGTCTTCAATCTTCACTGTAAATTTGAATGCAGTGTGATTACAATGCCAGTCTTCAGCAAGCTTTGGTTTCATGGCTGTGTGCAGATAACTGACTAGCTCGCTTTAGTAAATAAACAGACAATCTGTGACTGTTGCTTGACACTGTCAGCACAGAACTGCACTACCAAAACTGGAGGCAAAGTGTAAATTAAAGATTAGCCACTAATACAGAGTTTGAGATTATCACCTCTGAAATCTAAAAGCTCAAAAGCACACTTAGTAGGAACAGAAACTACTAATTCTTCATTAAAAAAATCCCCACTTCCTGTGGCATCATTTGGCTTCCTTGGTGGGGGAATCTAAAAGCAGGTCAAACTCTAGATAACTTTGGAAAGTTCACAGTAAAAAGTACAATTGCATAGCAGCTCCACAGCTGTATATTAAGTCCTATAATTCTGCAAACTTTGCAAGTTTGTCCATCAGTCTTCCTCAAAACTCTACATACATACTTAAGATTAAAATTTTATTTGGAGATGTCATTTCACTTTACTGCGAATCAGTACATCAGCTCTTCTATAAGTGCACTCAGTTACTCCCTGAAGAGAGAGAAACTTAGCAGTGGTATATATATTTCCTGCTCATTACAGTGTAAAAACCCTTGGAGAACTGATACATTGATTAGCACAAGTCAGAAGTGCATCTTTGCCTTGATCAATACATTTGTGTGTTGTGGACTGGCTAATGGCAAGTGTCAGAGTGCCCACCTGTTTGGAATAATTGCAGGATACAAACATTAGCCTATTGAAAGAATGCGTTTATTTGGCACAAGGAAAAATTTATGATCTCCAACTATACAACCTGTGCAATAACAGTGACTGCCAAGTAGAGAAAAGATAGTTCAGCTATATTAAAATAGCAGGTAAATCTGGAGTCTGGGGTTTGCTCCAGGTATTTAAAGACCTGAGCAGAGCATAATGAAGGAACAGATGTATCACTTCAAGCCAGTCTGGTACATGAGTAGCCTCAGAGGAGCACTGGAACACAAAATGAGAAAAGAGACAACTCTGATCAAAAATATGTATCAAAAGGCTAGGAAATACTGATGCCTGCTTACAGACCTCCTCTAAATGGATCCTTCAAATTTGGATATAGATATGTTGTAACTGTAATTCATGTCACTCCCTCAGGGGAGGGTATTTTTTTATGGTCTTGTAAATGATTTTATTTCTTAAAATAGATTTTCCAGGTAAACTGAAACACTCTGCTCTGTGGTGCTTTTTTTAAGTGCTTTGATACTTCCAACTGGCCATGTTTTTGAAACTCACAAAATGGAGGAGAAGCTTTTTTTTTTTTTTTTTTTCCTGTGTGTGTGTGTGTTAATCCTATAAACCACGAGATACAAAGTTCTCACTGGAGATTAAGTTGGGTTGTGTTGTTGGAATGCAAGAATTAAATATTTCCTGGGAAAGCATCAAACCACAACAACAGTAAAGTTATTCTAAGATGACCTGCTTTCAGTATTTTCTGCTGCTACTCCATTCCATACACAGCAGGAGATAACTATTGTCTGGTGGTTCCACATCTCACTTATATTCTAATTTTGAATACTCCAAAGTACAAAGAGGCATGAATCTTTTACAAGAATATCAGACAACAAGGTACTGCTGCTGTAACAGAAAATAAATGCAGTGCCATGGTTAAAGTGTGTAATGCTCCTGCAATCCACAAAGCTACAGGAAAGTAAGATGGATTTTAAACAGTGATTAAAAGGGAACAGCAAAATTATTCCCTCATCCTGAAGTTTTGTTGTTTACATGAGAAATCCTCTGAACACTAGTGTTAATTTAGCTCTGTTTTCACTAACTCTAGGCTGATGCATTCATTCTTCAGCAAAAGCCATCCCTTGAGTGCTGTGACAAGTGTCCATGCTAATTGGAAAGTACCCTTTGGGAATTGTACTTGGGACAGTACACCTGTCTCTCTCAGTTCAGAGAGCTCCAGGTTTTGAGGCAGACTTTAACTAAGTGTGAAAATGTTTCAGGAAAGTGGCAACAAGTAGCACAAAGAAACTACGTTCTGGGCGTGTTTGCTGAGTTTCATGACCCCGTGATATGTGCTGGAAGGATTTTCTGTGCATCCAAGAGGAGCAGGATAAGGTAGGACCCTGTTGATGCAGGCTGTGAGAGAACATTTCAGATCCACTGATTTGTTTGGGGACTCGCACTGGTGAAATATTCTGCTTTTGCCTTCTGGCTGTCCATAGTAGCACATCTAATACAGAAACTCTGATTTAGTATGCAATTGTTCATGTGAAGTTCAGTGATTTTGTTTGGATGCTCTGCTTTGCAGTAATGGATATAGTTTCAGGTGAGAACTATGCTGACCAGTGGGTGTAGAATGTCATGGGTCTTCTGTATCTCAGCAGTTGTCACAAACTTGCTAAAACCCCATTTTATTGGTGTACGGGTGATGCCTGCCCAGGGAGAAGACAGCCCAGGGACACAGCTCTGCAGCCTGAGGGGAGAAAGGGTACTAACACCCTCTCAAAAACACACAGGAAGGTGTTTCCTGCTTGGTGTGCACTGGGCATAGAAAAGCCTGTTGCACACAATATAACTCCTGTAGGAGTGAATGCTCTCCTGTTTAGAGAGTTTTGTGCAGTACTCAGCTGCTCATGTATGTCTGGACTTACTATATGAAATTGGAAGTTCACATTGCACTGCAAATGTGAGCCTTGTTCAGTCTATAACATGTAATAGAGTCATCCATTATAATGCATTTCATTACATTTTCTTACACACCTTTAACAAAACCCCCAGATTTCACTGGGTGGATGATTTCCAAGAAGCAAGATAACTTCTCAGCATGGCTTTTAGTTTTCATCACCATGTGAGTCCATGCCAGTCTGCCTGGTGTTCACCTTCTGAAAGGTAAGGAAACATTGCCATAGGGATTTTATAAAGTTATAACTTCTTACTGATAATTTATTCGTATTCAAATCCCTTTTGGCATATGTATGTAACAGAATCTTCCATTACATTATCTTACCTAATTTTTACATGAAACTCCAATCCCACTGGATGTTTCCCAAGACCTGGGACAAGTGCTTAATGAAGTAATTATTGCCATAAGGGTTTTTCAGAGTTACAGCTTGGTGTTGTTATCACATTCTGTTTGGAAATTGCCTTTATACTGTATAGACAGATAGGTAAACTGAAAGAAGGATATTAAATCTCAATTAATTTTGGATGCTTCTAAAATATTCTGCTTTGGAAATGCAGAACACTTTTAGGAAGTCTTTGGAAAGATTGAGACTGTGTTTATAGAACTGCTTGAGCATCAGTTGTTTAAGTTGCATGATGACTCTGAAGCACAGGTTCATAAGCTTTATTTTCATCAACTTATACATGAAGGATATAAAGAAAAAAAAATTATTTACTGAGAGGAGTACATAGCCCAAAACCCCAAATTAAACTCATTTTTAAACTTGAGGCTTCCTGTTCTTGGCACACCATACCCTTCTTTTTCCAAATTTATTACTCCAATGGCGTGTGTGTTTAATAAGTTTGAAATATGCATGGTTGTCAAACTTTGTTTAGCAAATAGATGATAGTGAATGTTCTCCAGGATAACCTTGGTCAGGGATGCAAGTTACCAGTGCTGTTCATGTGGATGAGTTTTCAGGTTGGTGCTAGCTTTGGCTGGATATTTTCTTCCCTGCCATTTTCCAGATTTACACTTCATGCAGTGGTACAACTCTCAGTTGCACTACTGTTTCCATTTCTCCTCAGCATGAGGGAAACAACTCGAATCCTGGCTTGCAATCTGTCTCACTAATGCTTAAGCTGGTGTTCACAGCCCTAAGGGCTTGTAGGCAATCTAATTACATTCATTTCATAATTTCAAGTGATGGTATTTTGTAAACATTTTTAATGTATCATCATTAATATGCTAAGGAAAGAAATCTATTTCTGCCAAGAAAGAGGAGATAAATCTTCACTATCTCTTTAGTCCACTAGTTTATGTTTAGAATAGAACACCTTTTCTGAAAAGCTGTTGGAGACATATGCTCCCATTATTATCTCACAGTGATTTATCACTAACTCTAAAATAAACATTATATCTAACTTACCTGCTTGCTACTGTCCTTGCTATGCCACTTCAGAATATCTTAAAGACCCAGCACATGAACACTGATATGGGTTTGTTTGGTTTGGGGTTTTTTTGCCTGCATTCTGTTTTAGTATTGTTGCCACATTTAATTTTTCAAATTTTATTAAGCAAAAGGGAAAGGAACAAAAATATAATTTCAATCTGAAATCCTATCTAGAGAAGACAAACTCACACATAGAACCAGTGATGACATTTTTTCATTGGCAGGATGCTGAGTTGAAAAATTTGCATGTATTAGGGGAAAGTCACTAAAATATAATGGATGCTGTATTCTACAGGCTAAGAGGATCTTTCCACCTACGTATTTGGGTCTGGGTGAGTCTATGCAACCCTCAATAGCTTGAAACAGGCATAGACCATGGTTTAAGTTGTAATTCTGCTGTCAGATGCCCAGAATCTGTGTTTGTGAAATCAGGCATCTGTTTTCCACTTTCAGCAATTTTTGCAAGTAACAAACAACCCTGCTTGGAGCAGAGCTCAGAAGGTGATTTCTTGTAGCTGAAAGATCACAGTGACCCAAGGCATAAGAAAAGTGGAACCTGTAGTTCTTTGTCTTAGCACAAGTTGCCTCCCTCTTGGTTAGCAAATCACAGTCTGCACCCTCTTCAGAACTACTCCATTAAATTATCAGTATTTACTTATATTTGAGATAAGAGTCTAGTGATCCTCTCAGTATACGGGATGTTATTATGCCAGAGCTGAGTAAACCAACAATAATTAACTTACAATTTACCTAAAATTGATATTCAGGAAGAGCATAACAAGGAAGAGGGTGGGTTGGGGGAAGCTATACTTCTATGGCTACATTTTAAAAGAGAAAGATGACTGGTAGCTACTGGAGTACTTCCTGGTGGTTAATATTTTTTATTTTGATTTTAAATGTTTGATCTACATTGCAAATCTAGTTCTCACACTCTGTACAGAATGAGAGATCAATTAAGGAGTTGGCCACAGGATGCATCATTGCTCCAACTTGAAAAATGAGGCAAAGGAGGGAGGGAGGCCACTACTCATCCCTTTGTTACTGTACCATTTTCTCCTTTGTTTTGGTGATCGTTGTTAATAGCTATGTAAGGGAAGCTAGCCAAGATGAAATATCTCTGCTCTTTCACTAAAATCTTCACCCAGTGTCAGTAATTCTTCATTTAAGCCTTTTTGTTAAATGTTTTGGGCAGTGGATTAAGCCTGAGTATTTAGGGTATTTGTCTCCCTCTTGGAAAGGCTGGTTGAGGCTCATAAAGGTCTTTCACTGCAGGAAACAGTGACCTGTGCTGTTCTCTGCTTCCAGTTTGTTCTGAGGTTGTGCAGTGGCAAAACTGCTCTGCAGAAATTCTGGGATGGTTATTTGAAAAAATAACAAATAATTGCCATCGGGTAGAAAACTGAGTGCAGTGGAGACTACTGCTTTAGAATTTCCAAAATATCACTTCATGGTTTTAAGGCATTGAGAAGAATTTTCTTTTTACCACATTTAAATGGTAAAAACTGATGTATGCAAATTCAAAACCTGAAGGATTGCCAATCACTATTTACAAGATACAGTGTAAATAATGCTATGAGGTCCTAGAGCAATGTTGCATCTTACCCTGTGGAGGCAAGCCCTGTGTTGCATCTTCTTTTACTTCAAATGTTTCCAATTTTTCAACATCATCTCTCTAGTTATTTTATCGGGTAGGTCTTTAGTATAAAATATAGGCACACAGCACAGAATACCACAGTGGGTTTTTCTGGCAAAAATGCATGTAGCCTCCTAGAAGACAGGAGCTGAGCTTAAAAACAGTTAGTATGTGGCAATGCAAGGTGGGGATTTGGGAGTTTAAGACACTCTAATTATTCACTAGACCAGACTGCTGTCATCTTCACCAATTCAGAATAACACTTGGAAAAAACAAGTGACCCTCACTATCATACATAATGTGGCAGCTTAATTGGCAAGAAGAGGGTGAAAAGTAGGCTTGGAAAACCCTTTGAGACTGATGGAGCATATTTCAGTGGCTTCATCAAGATAATGTCCCCCAGGTGATTGAAAGCAGCAAATATTTCATCAGGAAAAAAATATAAAGGTGCTTCAACTGCAGAACCCCAAACATATTATTACAACTCCTTTTTTCTTTTTCTTTTTTTTTTTTTTTTTTTTCCAGAAGCTTTTCATATCCTACGTATCTAGAGGAAGTGTAGAAAAAAAAATTATTAATCCTAATAAATTATGGTGGTCGTGTACCTACAGATACCTTGCATTTGCAGTGAGATTTCACTCAGCTGGGCTCTGTGGCCATGAAATTAAGGGTACTTCAGTGTTATTTCTGTTCTGGACATGTGTGCTGAAGGGCATGCTATGCAGAAACCTGCACAAAAATGAAAGCAAGTATGTGTTACAACTGGAAATCTATCAAGAACCATTAGGCTCATGAAAGCTCACATTTCTTCAATGTCCAGTTTTCAGGCAGATTCTATAAATAGTCTTTTAAATGTAAATAATGTAGACCACAAATCACAAAGTAAATGAAGACTTTTTTGTTGTTGTTATGACTTTCTAGATAGCACAATAAAACTGCAGAGAAAGGAACTTCTGGAATTTCCTGGACAAGTACCCTGATTCTGTTAAACCCAGATTTAAATAAATAGTCAACTTTAAATATCTATTTTAAACAAAATTCCTAGTCCCATTATTAGAAGAGGTATATGTCCCCACATCAATGTAAAGCTAATATTTAGTGTCCAAAGTACACCATTATGTGATTTGGCTTCTTTAACATTACTAACATGGCAACTACAATAAGCAACAGATTTGACCCAACAAAACACACAGGAAAATGGAAAACATTCTCCTGTCATTACCTGTGCACACAGTGGAGGTTGTTGCCACTGAAGGTGCCATGTTCATGTAAGCAGACTTGGTGCTCTAGAAAGTCTGGATTAATCTGGGTACAGCTTTAAATCAGTTGTGTCTGAAGTTGTGTTAGCTAGTTGTTAATTGCCAGTTAAAATAATTCATGATCAGTAGCAACTGAAAATATTTGAGGGTAATAGTGTTAATCCCAGTTTTTTGGACTATTTGTTTGCATCCCAAGATCACACATCCACATATATGCTCTATGCAGAGGGAATGAGTCAAGTAGGTGAATGGGCTTGGCTGGAGCATCTTGGTTTAAGACATGTTCACAGATAGTCTGAGCATGGATGTTGTTTATGCTACTGGAAAAAGAAAAATTTATTTCACAACCAGAAAATATATGAAATGGGAATTTTGTCAGATAATGTAGGTACAGATATTTATGACCACCACACTCAGTGCTAAGTTACAATCAGGGATATTATATTTATCTTTTACTGGTTCACTGATACCTACAGCTTTGACCTGAAGGCAGACAGTCATTATACTGGACCATACAGGATCAGAGATGGCTCTTTCCAGCCCTATTTCTTATAGCAATTTTCAAGGCTGATAAAAATTTTCATTCCTGAATCCAATAGGTAAATAAAAAGTACAAGGTGATGTTTCAATTACACAAGTCTGTCAACCCATACGAAGAACTAAACATTTCTTAAATTGACTGATGTGTGGTATGGTAATTAGTCATCACCAGAGAATGAAGGGCTCCATTAGCAGGCAGGTGCACGTGAGATGATGTTAAAGGAATATATCTGTATGGAGCCTCAAAACTAACCATCTTATTTGCAATCTGTTACTGGGCTAGAATTTAGTTAAACATTTGAAGATGTACAAAATCCCTTGTAGAGGAGGCACTGGTGCTTAAGTAATTGGCAGCAGTGCTACTCATTAGAATAGCCTCTCATCTAAGGTGCCAAATGTGCCCTGTGTTGAACTGTTCAATAATCAGCAACCAATTGTTCCTCTTCTCACATCACTCAGCATGACAAATCAGTGATATTAACCACATGGGTTAAGGCAAATGCCAGTCACTGTTTACATCTCAGGTTAGCCAGCTCTCTTTCAATCAATATAAGGTCTCTAAAAATACAATACAAATACACTGGTGGTGTAGTCTTCATAAAAAAATCACATGACTTCCCCCATTTCAAAACAAAACAATAAATTGTAGAAGTGCAATACAAATGGTGGTATGAAACTCGATATTTAACTTGAAGAATATAGGGACTGCACTCCTGAAAGGAATTGGTTGCCGCATTTGTCAGGTTGTAGGAGATACCAAGATTTAGAGTTTCAGAGTAAGACAGTTTAAAATGTCCATGTGGAGGAAGCTCCTTAGCTTTTCTCACAGAGTCAGCCTGTCAGCTGTACATTCACCCAGACAGTGCCCAAGCCTTCCTCCAAAACAATTGGAGTTAAAAGATGAGAAGTCTGGAGTGTTCTTTCTTGCATGTGTTACTTCCCCTTGGTTGGCAGTGGATTTCAAACACTGTTGCATATCTTATATTTTGCTTAGTTAAGTTCCTCTCAAGCTCACAGCCTTCCCTAAGATTTACCTAGCTGAATAATTTAGTGTGTTTTGTCCGTGTAATCTGTGCCTTTTATCACCTCAGTGTTCAGCTGTGGTCAAAGATCACTGATAAATAAGGAAAGGGATAGAATTTGTAATTCAGCAGTACTATCTGCTGCCTTACTGTGCCAGCATTAGCCATGAGGGCAAGCGTCTGTTCACTCTCATCCACAGCATATTGCTGATCATCCCTCGGTTCTGGCATTGAGCAGCACTGTGCTTTCCACTCTTTCACTTCCTGGCTGAAGCAACAGCGCCTCATGGAAATGAGCAATGAATCAGGGACTGAAACATTTACTTGACAACAATTAAATCCCATATTCTTCTTATCTCAGCACTAGTTTTGTAAGTAACAGTGATGGAAATCCACAAAGTACTGTGACTATTCCAAATTTAAAATGCAGATAATATGCTTGTGTATGCATACCAAATCTTGCTGATTCTGTCAGTTTGGAAAGAGCTGCAGGCTAAGTGGAGCAGGGTGATGTGCTCTGAAGTTAACTGAAAGGACATGAATCATAATTCCAAAGAGAGAGGCTGGAGAGAAGGACAAGGAAAAGTAGCCCGTAATATTAGAAATTTCTTGAGCTCTCTGTTCCTAAACAATGTGTAATGTCTGACAAAGAGACATTCCCTATGTTCTGCACGATGTTTTTTATCTGCTGGATCTTTCAGCTCACTGCTTCAGTCCCCAGCTGTCCACTTTTAGCCAAAGTCCTGCAGCTGGTTACCTTCTGATATGGCATCATCTTTTCTCCAGCTTTGCTTTCACTGAAAACAATAACACAATAGCAATAGAGGGCTCCTCAAGCAGTGCCTGTCTTGGGGTTTGACTGCAGGCTGAGCAGTAACACAGCACTAGTTACCTGGTGGTGGTATCTCAGTGTGGCTCCTTGTCTCTGTTTTCACCCTTCCTTCTCTTATTCCCTGCATTACGTATAAACACAGTCATTTGATTTCAAAAATTTTTGATAACATTGGGTTTTGTCTGAATTTTGAATTTATTTCCTGTTTCTTTCTGTTGCACAAAGATTTCGTTGTACTGCTTTTGGTTACTCTCTCTACATAAAGGGAGTAAAAATCTATATGCCATGATTAAGTATGTTTTTCTTATTTCTGTTAAGTAATATAGATACTAGAGAAAATAAAAGGAGGGAATTGTTTTGCTTATGATGGGAATAACATAAGAAATACATTCTGAGATGATCAGGATAGCTATTAGTGTGCTGTGGCAAGCTTGGGCCTTTAAATGCCTAGCCATTTTTCTTTTTTTAATGGCTCGTTTTATATACGGTTCGTCACTGTACCACTGACCTTTTCTCTTCTGACTTGCGCTGATGACATCATGGAAATAACATGATTTCCAGGAGAGATGGAAATAGGTGTTTATCATTGTACAAATTAGCAAAGAGCTGGCAGCAACAGGAACACGATAGGCTGCTACGTCTGCTCTGGTGCAGATGAGAAAGCCACGTCTCAACCATCTAAAATTGGCAGGCAGAATTCAGCTGGGGACAAAAGTTCCTGTTTGTCCAGGAGCTTCTTTCAGTGTGGGAGCATCCAGATGAAAATGCATGATTATCATCTATTACAACATGAAGTTAAGCTATTTTTCAGCTTCAATAGGTAAATAGCACAATTCCTTGTCAATATCCTCTATTTAAATGTGGAACTTAAGCATATTTTTTTGGGCAGGATTTCAGTAATTTACTTCCATGTAAGTACCTCCCCACTCCTTTTAATTCCCTTATTCAGTTTTACAGTTACAGTAAGCAGTGATATGCTTTAGCTGTATTTCATGGTGGTTTTAAAGTTTTCATAAGAAAATAGGATTCCTGTGCTATCATTTGAAATGTGTTGACATTCCCAAGACATTAGCCTTGACTCAGTACAGTAATATTATTAGGCTTGTAGCAGAGCTTTATTAGTAGATTCATACTCATGGTAAAATTTAAGAATGGTCTTAGTACTATATTGAACTGGGGCCTTGGAAATATGACAGTTGATTTACTAGTATAGTGCTGCAGAATGAATAAAATAGTTAAATAGATGTCAGCTGGGTAAGAGGATCACACAGAACCAAATACTTGTGTATTCACACTCTGGCTGTGATGGGAACAAAAAGAATATTTTGAGTTATGTTACCTAACTGATGTGCTGTTCTAACAGATCTCCTCTGGCTTCTGTCCCTATCACTACCATCTCTCCAAAATATCCAGACGGAAGACAAGACAAACAAAACTGGATGTTGTTTTCTGTTTACAAGTTTTCTGTGCATTATCAGAAGTTGCAGGTAACCATGGAATAGGTGAGGTGAGAATTAGGCTGCTGTGGGTCTTCCCAAGGCTGCTCAGGTGCAGCCAGTATTGAGTGCAGTGATGACTGCGGGCTTAAAAGGAGATTCCAGTTTTCTTAATAGCATTGCAGTGTTTTTTGTGGTAGTCTCAAGACCTGCTGAGAATGTTTGCTTTTTATCATTCACAAACAGGTAAATGTTTCTGTAAGAAAAGGCTTTTCCTTTATGCTCAGAAGTATAATAGTTTTACTACCTCAAGACCCAGACTGAGGGAGAAAGTGAAACCACAATCAAATATACAGGGGAAAAACTGTTTTCCTGGGAAGTAATAAGAAATGTCCTTCAATAATCTTTGTGATGTTAAGGGAAATATTTGTGTAGTACCTTCTGCCTTTGCTATGTCATAATTCTCTGTAGCATTCTTCTGTCCCGTGTTTGCACCACTCCTGTGGATCCTGTGTGTGGTGTTAGTGAGATTGAATGAGCTGTACTGGGTAGCCCAGTGCTCTATGACTTTGTCAACAGAAAAAGGTGGCAGAACAGCACCTGCTTCCCTGACTGCAGGCATTCTGGTACTTTATCCATATGTGCATAGCTGGAGGCTGTACTAGATCTCTTTGCTCTTGTGGTTTGGTAATTCCAGCAGCAGGTAGCTTTGGCAGCATTTCATATCCATAATTGTCTCTGTAACTGGCTCTCAGTGGAGAGGATGTGCTCATTTCTACCCATGATTCTGTTCTTCTAATTGAATAACTGGAGCACACTAATATCCAGAATGACTCAAACTGCAGACTGGGTGATGGCCTTCATACCACTGTGCCATGTCATGGTTTTCCTTCAGCTTTTAGATTTCCTTGTGAACAGCAAAAGAAACCTATGGGCTCCCTGCCTGGGTTGTCATCTCCCTGGGAAGTGGCTCTGTGCAGATACTCAAATTAATTAGTATAAACAGGGAGGGAGAGAGCAAGGGGTTTGGGGGAAAATACCAGCTTTAATGTAGGCAGGCTCATCTTCCTCTTCAGTCAGTGAAAAGGAAAAGGTCTCCTCCATAAACAGTTCCTGTTTTTCAAAATACTAAGTGACTGTGCCAAGCATCACAATTCCCCTTGAATTTTCAACTTTAGCAGGCAGCTAAAAATTAGCTATCAGTGACTATGTGAACAATAATGAATATCAGCAGTCTTAGTTCAAATAAGGAATTATCAAAAATCATCAGATTATCATTAAATGCAAGGTAATCCTCAAATTCACCAATATATAAAAGTCAGTAACTTTCAGAAAATGTGTCCAAGTCCCTGGCCCACTCACAACTTTCTGAACTCAGTCAAATATGCTGTTGGTTGAAGTGCTTAGAATAGCACATGTGTAAAGTTTAATGTTGAGTCTTTCAGCCTTTCATTCTATATGTGACAGGAGATGCTTCCATTTGGGGTCTTCATTTGTCTTACAAAAGTGTGGGTGGGAGTCTCTTCCCATCATACTCCATACAAGCAGCCTTGCTTCCCAGGATAGCATTAGGCTTTTGGAGATCCCTCAGTGTATTTATTTCTTGTAAAGATCCTACTGCACTGTCAGCACTTAGCACCAGATAATAATTCTGGAGCCAGACGCTCCCATCACGGGCCACAAGTCACTTCTATTGATTTCAAATACAATGCTGCTTTTATCTTCCTCCCATTCAGGAAGGAATGTGGTTGGGCCACCCTCACTATATACATCATAAGAGTAACACAAGGAGCACAAGTTGGAGGAACTTAGAGGCAATTCTGCTTCATCTTAATTCCTAGAATGGGACACATAATTTTTTTTTTTTTATTTGAAAGTGAGATATTAATTTAAATAAAATTATGGGAGTATTGTTGCTGCCTTCGATATACATGGGATATGATAAATTTTCCTCTTCAACTTGTAAGTCTTTTGAGAATCTGGTTAATAGTTATTAACCTTCTTAAGTGGCAAGAAACAAAAAGTTAGGTTTTAACCCCAAACTAACTGTATAAAAACCAAACCATTTCAGTGAACAAGATTCTCTTTAAGAAGTCTGGTTTGATCAGGTTCCTTCACTATAATCAGAAGAAGGAGAAAAATGTACATGGAATGAGCACAGGTACCACGCTACCACGTGAGTGAGAGGGGCATATTTCAGAATTTAGCATGTGTTTTGCTTTGCAGTCAATCTGAACGACTAATGGTGAGGAAGAGGGATTAGAAGGGAATCTTTATCTATGCACATTAAAAAAAAGGCTGTTATTAAGGCACCAGTAAAATCTGAAGTTACAGACAGTCATTAGACATGGCTGCTCATAGCAGGACCCAGGTGCCAAACTAGAAAAGATACATAATGCTTCCCATAGCAGCATCTGGCTTTTTGGCAGAGTCTACACACTTGGGCATTGATGACTCTGGATTTGCTTTGTAGTCTCTCAAACAGTTGCATTGCCGTGGCCCTGGGCAAAACTGCAGAACCTTTTCCTCCATAGCACATCATTTCACATAGCATTTCACAAAAGAATTAGCACTGAAAATGAACATAGTCTGTGCAATTAGTCTGATAATTAAGACTTAAGTACTGGACAGAGATCAAAGTGCTTGTAATCTGCAATAAAGTTCCCAGAGTTGTAAGGATTTTCAAAATGTTAGCTCGTGCTTTATTGCACCTTCCATTTATTGTGTACCCATGATAGCAGCAAACACATTTTCCCAGTGGATATCAGCATGTATAACTGCAACACCTGTTACTACAGCAGCCTGGTATTTCTCACAATATGATTACTCTGTCAACGACTGCCATAAAAGGTGGCATCTGTATTCATCAAAAAGAGTTATCAGTAAATGTAAAGCCATACCACAATTAGAGATCTCCAAGGAAGAACAAATCCAACAAAAAAAAAAAAAAGTCAACGACAGTATTTAATTACTAAGATTGTTAATCAATAAAATGCCTTCATAACTTTTAATTAAATTTTTATTTGAACGGGATGTTTAGAAAATCTGATTCTTTGTTTTTGTTTCATTTAACAGTTGCACTACTAAAGTACTGGTGGCATCTGTGAACAACCTACCTCGAGGGGACACTTTATGTCTGTAACTGCATTTTGTCACCTACAGAGGGTGTTAAGAATCTTGTTAAAAATAAAGGAAATAGTTAGGAGACATCTCACTGTAGCCATTATTATAGTGCAAATTACCAGGTAGAGTAATCCAGAAGCTGTCAGGAAAGGTTAGTAAGAAACAGTGTCAGGAAATCAACCATACAGCAATTCATCATGGCCTATCACTAGCTCTAAACTGAAAGCTTTTAAAAGGCATTGTTTTATGAAGTATAGGACATTATCTTTTTTTCTTTTTTTTTTTACAGCACTGAATAAAGATAACTAGGAGAGTGGTTCTCTCATGAAAGATATGAAGACATAATGATGAAAAATGTCAATTATTTTATCGCACAAATCTGCAGGCAAGGTAAAAAACAGAGGTTGCTACAAATGAAGGAGGCCATTGCAATATAATACCTCACCTTTATTTTCATTTTAATTTTGAAATATGCTGCCTGATTTTTGCAATCCTTATTCAGACAACAAATGACAGCTTTCTGGCTTACCAGTCCAGCCTCAAGAGGGTCTGTAAGATGTCATGAAAACACAAAATTTGCCTTTCAGGAAGTTTTTACAAGTGCAGTCTTGATCCTGACTATAACACAGATTGCCATTATTCTATTAAGGGATATTAGAATAGTTTGTTGCCAGTTGTCTTGTAGATAAATAAATGCTATCTGCCTCTTCCTTTGAGTTTCAGGTTTAGCTCAGGAGAGAGTGCCTTCTGATGATGATTCAGTCATGGCTCTCCACTGCTGCAGTGCCACTGAGGAGGCCACAGCTGCTCTCTGATGTGAGATGTCCATGGGACACTGGCTGAGGAATGACATTGCTGCTGTCTAGGAGTTTGTTAGCTCACCTTCAGAATTATGTCAGAGCACAGTTGTGTCAGGACACAAAACTTGGTCTTTTGTCAAGCACTACAATTGTACTTGGGGTTAGGGGTGGAGCCAAGCACAAAACCTCTCCAAACAGCCAAAGTACTGAACCAGTAAAAACCCAATAATTTGTATGGACCAGTAGTGTTTTCCTGGTAAATCACAGCTGGGTGAAGTGTTAGGAAGGCAGTAGAGTTTGCTGGAGGTAGCCACGCTCAAAATTTCCCTTTTAAAAAGAGAAAAAGTAGACAAACATTTACAGAAAACCTGATGTTCAGAGGCTTGGTTAGTTGCCAGCACCTCCAGGGCTCTAATATAGCTTTGTAATACTTAAAAAGCAGAAATCTGTCAGAAAAGATGACCAAAAACCTCTTTTTATATTCCATATGAAAATGTCTCAAGAAGTACCAGTAACCAGGGATTGCACTGGCACTAATAAATATCTAAGTGTTAAAAGACAGTTGGCTCAGATTGAAAGCATGCCATAAGTTTAAGGGATAGCTGGAAGAGCTGTGAAGATGATAAACAGAAATAGTAATGAGCAGAAGATTGTATAAGATGGCAAGTTTGATCATACCACCCTTTACTGAAGCCTCTGAAAGGTCTTGGTAATCTATACAGATCTATGTAAAACCATGGAGAAGAATAATGCAATTATCAATTAAGATTTCTTTTAATGGGGCTGACTGATGCTTAGATGGCAGAAAGTTTAATTACAAGCACAAACTTACATCAAGTTTGCATTACTGGCAAAAGCTTATATTTATATCCAGCCCCAGTGTGCTACCAAAGACTAGTCTTCATTTGCAATGTTAGTGATATTTTCTGAGGACTTGTCAGAATGGAGCACTCACTTCTCCTGGATATAAAAATACCCTTATGAACAGATAATAGCATCAATCACTTTTAGTATTTGAATGTCAGATATGTATGAAAACCCTGCTAACTACCTTCAATAAAGAACTTTAAAAATTGCTCCTCGAAATACATATACATGTATTTTAATTCACAGGAGAACAGATTAAGAGAACTCTTCTTCCATGGCACATTGGATGAGAATCTGTCTTGTTGCAATGCTAAAAATTCTCAATCCATCAACTAAATGCAGATTCAGGGCACCATCTCGTATTTCCTTGTCAAATAAATTATGCCTTATATCAAAGACCACACAGATTCCTACTTAACAAAACAGGGGTATGTTGAACATATCATAAATGTGAAATATGAAAGAAAGCAAAATGAGACAGCCAATAAAATGTAAAATTTGTAAGTCAGATAGCATATACCTTAGAAATAATGTTACCAATACTCAGAATCTGTGATTAAAGAAATATTCATAATCTGTCATTAATTTTCCACAGAGATTGAAATTTTTTATAGAGCTAACCTGAAAATGTCTGAGGGAAATTAAAAGAAGAAAAGTAGCAGTTGAAATGGTGTTTAAATGTACATTTTTCTGTATTTGCATCTATATAAAGATATTTCCCTTTATTTCTCTCTTTTTTTTTCTCAATTAACAACTAAGCTGGGAAAAAGATGCATGTTATCCAAGGACAAAGTTTGAAGATATACAATTATTGAAAACAGTCAAATGTAAAATCATAAATAGAAATTGCCTGCAGCTGTCATAATAACTGTCTGGGCAATAAAATGTAGCTAAAATTCAATAAGGGCAAAAAACCATGGTAAAGCATATGAAGGGTATGAAGAAATCAGCTCTGAGCAAACTGCTGCCATTCAAGGAAGACATCTTGGATTGGTTGCTTCATAAAACCATGAACTTGGTATTCCTTAGTTTTCATAAAGCAAACTCTGTCAAGAAAAATTTGGAAAGGGCTTTCAAAGAAAATACTGAACTGGTTAGACTTCTGATGTCCTCGTCTTGGATATAGCTTATTGTTCTGGTCATAGTAAAAGTTACAGCAGAACTGATCTCTAATCAACATAAAACTACATTTAAAATGTGTGTTTTCCTGTGTTGTTAATTTTGTTTCCATTTCTTAGGAGCTCTGCATACTGAAGCAGCTTTCACAGATGAAGACTCTAAAGAAGCTCTGGCTAAACCAGAAAACCAGCTACAAGGTAAGAATTCTAAAGTGTATATATATAATTAGGTAATTTTTTTTTAGTGGTTTAGGTAATATGCTCTACTTTGTGGACAATTGGCTCTTGTCAATAGATTTTCACACTGATACTGCAAAAAAATTATCATATACCTTGTTTTTTGATTAAAAATGAAGTTTTGTGGTATGTAACTGAACAACAGCTCATTCTGCCAAAATAATAAACAACTTTAAAATCTCTTATTTAATCTTAATATGAATAGGCAGACATACTCATTCTCCAGGAGCTCACACAGCAATGATCTGTATTGGTCTTTTTAATCCTTCATCAACCCTGCATTCATGTGATAGTAGCTGGCCTCCTGCATAAAAGAGGCAGTAGAAGTTCACCTCACAGTCCATGCATCAAGCTTCTGAGTTCTTGGCAAGGTAGCCTGCCTCTTCAGACTGACATTAAACTTCATATAAAATCTTCAGATGAAGATGAATCTGCCATGTGGAAATAGTTCCAGTGTTTAAGTACCCTTTGCACTTTATTCTTGCTTCATGCTTCACTGTCTTTTCTCCAATCATTAGATTTTCCTATACTTGTGTCTGTTTATAGGTATCAGATGTCTTCATCTGTAGATAATTATGGCCCATGATCAAATTATCTCTTAATTAACTGAACTAAATAGACTGAGCTTATTAGAAATCTCTACAGAGAGGTAGGTTCCCATTTTTCAGGTTTATTGTTTTCCTCAGAGTTTTTCTGATATGTCAACCTACTTCCCAAGGGTGGGTACATCCCATGCCAAACACGCTGCCTCAGAGATAGATCTGATGTCACATGTATCACTATTATTACCAGCCTCCACATTTTTCCCAGTATTTCCATCTAC
Organism: Erithacus rubecula; assembly: GCF_903797595.1. Classification (NCBI taxonomy): domain Eukaryota; kingdom Metazoa; phylum Chordata; class Aves; order Passeriformes; family Muscicapidae; genus Erithacus; species Erithacus rubecula. The sequence continues at coordinate 16,397,602 of NC_136659.1, forward strand.
ATCTTAGAACCACATTAGGTCTTCTTCATCCTTCTGTGACATCTTTTCCAGCTGCTTTTCAGCAATGACTTCCAAATCACCACAGCCCCTACTCTCTAAGCATTGTTTTCTGTCCTTCTAACAACTGGTGCATCACCCACAGCTCTTCATTGTTTTCTTTGTTTCACTTTTCTATTACTCCTATACCCAGAAAATAATGTATGAAAAAACCAACCCCTCCTGAAAATTAAAATAAACCTATATATGAATATATATCTGCCCTAAGTTGTTGAAATGTAACCACTCACCACTACAAGATCTTCCAGTTGAGAAGGAAGTGTGATACAACCAAAGTATCATGGGATGGAAAAAACACTTTGTTTCTTGATTACATTGTGAACATTTTCTGTTTTGACAGTTTCCCTCACATTTCATTCTAAGTAGATGAGCAAGTACAGAGTACATATATTTTCAAACACAAAAGAAGCATGAATGAATTGTACCAATGATGGAGGTGGTGGGAATAGAAAGGAGATGGCAGTTCATGACTTAGGTTCATTAATCAAAACTGTTTGAGCTGCTGTCTGTGGGATCTTGCAGGTCTCTTTGGGAAACATGACCTGGCTTTACTATAAGGTTCTTGTAAGAAATTGGTGATTATTTTTTCCCCTAATTTGAGATCAGACAACTGTGATAAGGATTTTACCAGCTTTGGATAATATTATTAAATTGATAGCAGTAATATCATGTCTCATATTCATGAAAGTGAATGAATGAAATTGGCTAAATTGTTCAACAGTGTGCTCCACCATCCTGATATTTTCAATCATATCAAGGTCAAAAATTTTTGCCTGGAGAGGCAGCAATATATGCACCTACATGGTGGAGATGGAAGTGGTGGGTACATGGGTATGTAACTTCCAATTTAGTTTATGGTATAATGCACATGTCCAGTTTTAGGAGCTGTCTGTCTGCTGTTTGGTCAGCTGCAGCTGATTGAAGGAAGGAGGGAAGCACCATGCTCCTTCATAGAAGCTTCATTTTTGCTCTTTCACTTTAATCTGGAGTTACAATCCTTTGGCTGACAGTGAGAGGTGTTTTGCCTCTGTGGGGAAAAGTATGACTGAGATCTTATTGTGACTCAGGGAAAGATCCATCTCATCAGCTCAAGTGAAGTTAAGCTGCTGAAGGAGAACACATATATAAAAGAAACTTTTCTCTGGCTACATAAAATATCACTTAAGATAATATCAGATCCTGTATTCAGTAGCTGCAGTAAAGCTCTGAAAGCATTTTCATTCTCTCCATCTTTGTGACCATTCCTATAAGAGGTAGGTCTTGCATCAAAGACAACCATCTCCCCTCTTTCTGCTCATCCTTCCTTTGCAAAATGTCATATTAATGCTGATCATTCCAATAAAGTCTCAACTACAGAAACAACAGAAAAATTAGAAAAGTAAGACAAAAACTTTCTCTTTTATTTAATCCAATTTCTTCCTTCTTAAAACATATGTTTGGTCATCTTGGTGTATGGGTCAAGAAAAATCAATTTTCACAAAAATCTATTTAAATTCTAGCCCAGAGCTCTCCCAGTGGAGGATCTGGCTGAGTCACAGACATGACTACAGTCTTCCATGTCATTCTCTCTTTCTCTCAATTATCTAAGTTCTCAGAAAAGCTGAGCATCTGACATGAACATGTGAAGGTGGGAAGTGATACCAAACAAAGTGGATATCTTTCTTGCTCAGTAAGCCTGGATAAAAGTACACATTTAGATTTAGAAATCCTTTTTAATTGGTTCGTTTTTCCTACTCTACTCTGTGTTTCTTTAAGATTGCAAGTGAAAATATGTAATAAGGACTTTCCCATATATATTGCTGAATTTTAGAAGCAGGAATGAGGATGGAATATTTGGATCATCCCTGCTGTCACTTCTGAGCCTTGACTACTGCTGTTCACTTCCTTATCATTAATAAAAGATCACAGAGACTGTGGTGAGAAACAGCAAGTCTGTTTTGACATAAATTTCCCAGAATAATTCTCTTTCTGTGCTGATGCTAAGGCCTTACACAGGGAGGTTTTCTATTGGTTGAGTATGCACCAAAAATGTTAATAAGGGACATGGTTGAGTTAGCAATTCTCTTTCAGAAATGCTCTGGGAGTGTGCACCATTGGGGTTTTTTGGAGTGATATGTATAGTACAGGCATGATGGACACTGATTATCTGCATTGCTGCAAAGTAACTGACATTATAGATCTGCCACATCCTTGCACAGTGAAGTATGAGCTCACCCAGTGTGCAAGACATCCATGTGCTCCCTTCATCTCTACCAGTGGGTGGGAAACTTAAAATTGGGATGAGAATGAGGAGTAACAACTATAGGACTGAGAATTTCCTGAGTATTAATAAAAGATTGATATCCCATTTTCACTCAGAGATCTTGAAGGGACCTACATGATCCAGTGACTCTAAAATTTAGATGTACAAAGAAGTTGAATGCCTAGCTCTTAGTGGCTTTTTTGAAAATTCAAGGAAAAGGTTCAGTCAGGATTAAGGAAAAAGTGCAGTGTCCATTTCTTGGTGTCTCTGTGAAGAACACATGCCTGGTTCCTAAACTGGTTGGATGATCCAGGAAATGTGGGCATACACACACAGCACAGTGGAATGTTCATCAATAAAACAGGCAAGTGTTATTTAAATTTTAAGCAGCCATGAATAAAAATAAAGCAGAAGGCTCTCACAGGCTATTGCAATCTACTGAACTAATCACTTCCTAATTAAATTTTCCATAGCTTGTCTTTGGAAAACTACCCAGAAGCATCCTTCAGCATTTGTTCAAGGCACATTTTTCTGATAAGGGGATTACATAGGATTTTAAGAAAACTAATATCAAGTAAATAATAAAATTATAAATTTAATATCAAGTGGAGATTACCAATAATAGAAATTACAAAGGAGCTTTCTCACATTACTCAGCCTTATTGTTACAGAGCTGTATTCATAACATTCTGTGTTAGCTTTTTTCTGTTGGGATTTTTCTGCATATTGAGAATTGATAACAGCATGTTTGTTACCCAAGTTGAACATTATAAGTAGTTTAGAATCTCTGATATTTTAGCCATGCTAACCAGAAATGGTGATACATTAAAAAAACTCCATCACCTGTGGATTCACTGTAGATCACTCTCCCCATGGTCTTAGAGGACAGTGAGCCACAAAACCAATAATAATAATTAGGACTCCTAGCTGAGGTGAAAAGCTATTGCCTCATGGAACTATTTTCCAATTCTCCTCCTTCCAGCTGAGCTGGACTAGCAATGCTATAAAATAGCAATTAAAAGACTCAAGTTTAAAAATACCTTCAGCTTCCCAGGTCCCACAATGGCAAAGGTTAAGTGGATTATGTGGAGATAATTCACTCAGTTCCAGGGGGAGGGTGCTGATTGCCAGGACTGTTGGTTACCTCCCTCTCCCCTCCTCACTTGCCAAAGCAGTGATTGTTACAGTAGTGTCAGTTTTGCCAACCTAAAGCAAGAAAAGGCCTGGAAAACTTTCCCAATGGACCCTGCAGTTACTAATGGACACTGACTGGTACTTGCAAATTTCTCTTTGATACAGCCTTGAAAGCTGAGCAGGGAAGTGGTCCCTTGTCCTCAGCTAACATCTTAATGCTATTGATCATTCACGCAAGTCTTCCAGTGAAAACACCCTGTTTCTTCAAGGGAAAAGGAATATGAAAAAGATTGCTGGCCTTACATGAACAGCTACTCTCCACTGAGCTCCAACTGAATTAAAACCACCAATTACACCTCTAGTTGTGTGGCAACACCTACGCTGTGTTTCCAATTAACTTTGTAAGTTTTTAATCAGTGACAAATGCATTTTTGTAAATTCAATTTGCCTTTTATTGCAGCACCTATAAAATGTCTTGCAGCATTCCGGAACTTTGTGAAGGTTTTACTTGCTACTGACATAACGCAGCTGTCGGACCTACAACAAAGGCTAAGGTTTATGGGCAACTTGAATTAGGATGTAGGTTAAGCAATTAAAGTTCAAGGAGGGGGAGGGGGAAATGGTTTTCCAAAATTTGCACTTGCCAATTTAGAAAAACACACCAAAAACATACTGTACACTGGGATGGGAGAAGCGAAAGCAGCTGAGGAGACCATACTCAGCTTTAGAATTGCTATTTTGAGAGTATTCCATATGTGAAAAGGTCACCCAGATTTCATTAATAAATCCACTCTGCTGTTTGTTTTCTTTTTTAATCAAACTCAAATGCATCCTGTTAAAGGGCTGAGTGATTAGATCATAAATCTGGATATCCTTGAAGATGATGAAGAAAATGCTTATCTCTAAAGCAATCATCATACTGTCAGTTCTATCATTTACACATTTTTACATGTGTTGGAAAAATGGTTTAATTTTAAATAATTTGCTTGAATTTTTAAGTAAGAAAAAAAATGTTGTAGAATTTACAGTTAAAAGAGCAACTGGATTACTTGTGACATATGGAAAGAACCCATTACATCTAATCTTCTATGTCTATGTTCAGGGTATTTAAACAATCAACATTCATAATAAACATGAATTAATATTTCATCTTAGTAAAACTCAACTCTCAGTACATTAACTTCTGGTTCCAGTTATATAGTACAGTTCTCCTAGATTCAACAACTCTGACATTATTCAATTTTAATGGGGCCTGAGTATAAATTTGCTTTGCTTATATTTGGACTGGTAGAGGCAATCCAAATGAAGTTACCAACTCTATTTTTGTTATATTAATGCATGGAAATCCTTATTCTGTGGGGTCCAGACAGTACATATTGTGCTAGATTTCTCATATCTTCTTGTTTTCCCTATTTTTTATTTTCCTTGCATCTTGATTTTTCCTTTGTTTGCAAAGTATTTATTCAGTACTTCTGGCAGTATATTTTTCTGTTGTAAGCATAATTAGGATATTGCTGCAACTTCTTCTGTGTGCATTTGGATCTTACAGCTGATTTGTCACTTTGCCTGAACCCAGCTGTGGACATGACTATGGCCAGCACCAGCAGCATATTTAGCTATTGCAGTGCTAGCAGGAAGTTGGGAAATGAATGTCTCTTTGGAACTTTATTAAAACAATGGATCTGGAAAATAATTCTTGTGGATTTGTAAACATTCTTACAAAAGGAATGAGATATGGACCAATATTTTGAGGTGAGTAAATACATGTTGCAATTTTTTAGCTGACTGCAGGACCTGCTTTTACTTTATTGTAAACCCCATCTAATCTGATTCAGTGGAGCCATTTTGATTTTTGGAGACTTGATGCATAGAAGTAAAAGTTATAAGGTAAGCCTGTTTGGCACTGATGCTAGTGCCAAAATGTGGCTCTGTGGAATTTAGCACAGTGGACATTATCTGGTGACAGTGGACGTGTTGCATTATTTAGTGCATAGAATGTCCACCCTGCAAAGATTTATGTGTTTGCTTAACTTTGTTCTGTCTGGTTAATTACTCACAGTCACAGAAGATCCTTACGTGCACAGAGTGAAACATCAATGTGTTTTATTCTCAAAATATTTTTTAAATTACTTGCTTAATTGTTTACTAGTTGAAAAGGCACTATATAGTCAAAGCTTATTGTACTTACCAAAGGTCTAAGGTTTCTAAATTGTATTTTCCTTGCAGATCATGGAGCAGAGGGAATAAAAGCATCATTCTAAAATTTGTACAGATGCACTCATATGAACCTAACTTTGCTTCACACAATTTTCTTTAACTGACATTTACAAACATTATTTTTATTTGGTTTGTTGTAGACCCTGCAATCCTCTCCTCATAAACGCAAACGCTAACTTAAATTGAGTTCAGCAAGCCAGTTTTGAGCTGCATGCAGAGAAGATTAAAAGAAATAGTACAAAATCCTCTCCTGGGAAAGATCAAATGGTTACTGAAATGAAAGCAGCCTAAAACTGTAGGGTTTAGCCCAGAGGGGGGGAGGGGAATTGGGCATTTAGCTATAATTAACACCTTCTACTTACCCTCTCCAGTGTTTCAAACAGATTGTTTTTTATTATAGGTAGCTGCTCGGAAACCTGAAAACACTTTATTAAAAAAAAAAATAATTAGAATCAGAAAAAATATGAGCAACTAAGGCTAAATTCAAGTGTTCACTCTTCAATGGTTCTATAGTCCTCAGACTTCTGTAGTCAGCCATAAAGTCATCAAGCATTAGCTGTATATAAAAATACACTATTTCTGTGTGAATATGTGATTGCAGAGAAAAATCACACTTTTTTTTTCTGCTTTCTACAGAACTTGCATTGAAATGTTGCTTGGGTGAGCATTGTATTAGTTTATTTGAAGCTTGAGATTAGCAACTTTATCCAGGATGTCTTATGTATTCTTAATGCTGTTTCTTTGATCTTCCATTGTTTCTGACAATGTTGCTTAAAAATACCTCAGACAGGTACCTAGAAAATATTAAATGAAGATATTGTAACTCTTCATTTTTTTCAGTTTGTTTTGATAGATAAAGTGCCCAAAGAAACAGAAAAGCTGACAAGCTTCCTTACTTGGCTTTAGAACCCTTGCTCAGTGTTTTTGGTATGTTGCCTGCTGGAATACAGCAGAGATACAACTTATTTTCTCTCCCTTTCTCCTATCATGAATCAGTCATTGTCAGGTCACTGCCTACTGATGACTCAGTCCCCCAGTCTGGTGCCACAGAATTACCTGTTTTTCCAAAAATAACTGTGTTGCTACCTTGCATCAGCTGATCTTAAAGTAAGATTTTCTGGCTTTCTGAACTTTGATTTACATGTTGCTACTACTACTACACTCCTTTGGCATTTATAAATTCATATCCTGTGTAGGTTCATATCCTGCCCCTGTAATGCTTTGCAGGCTTTTAGCATAGCTCTTCAACTGGTGGAGATAAACGCCGGTAGAGCATCGTAAAAATAAATTCTGGTTCACATGTGCATTAAAGAAAATATAATCTGTATGTTCTGAGTAACAAGACAGTGGAATTTGTTGTGGAATTCTTCCATAACTGCAGAAGTGCCTTAAAATCATCACCTCTCCTTTTGCCCTCTCCTGCTGAGCTGTACAAGGAACCCGAGAAGTGTGAACAGAGTGCAGATGTGTCCTGCTGAGTTCTCTGTTCACAAGGATCTACCCCTAAGCAACATACCTGGTGATTCTGATACATTTATGCACATAACCTTATTAAAAGACTAGCAATGTTTTCTCTGTGTGAAGCCAAGATCCCCAATACCAGGAGTTTTGGGGGGATACAGTGGATAGGGAGATGACAGATAGCACTTACTGGTGTCAGTGACCCATAGTAGTGCATACTGAATTATTTCAGTGTGTAAAAGGAGTATGGTGTTTAAGAAAGAAGCTCATAAAACTAAGATTGTAATGTTGGTTCCTTTATTCTGTGACTGAAGTCTATGAGATATAGATTTGTTCCCAGGTTGTTTTTTTTGTTTGTTTTGTTCCTAAAGAAAGACTATATTGACTATTAACTTACTTGAAGTAATTTCTTCTTCTGCAGATAAAGCTAATACTTTTGAGCTTGCTCTTCCATGCCAAGGGGGTGTAACACATATGGTAAGTAACAATAAAATACTGATCTGACTGTACAACTTTATGTAAGGCATGTGTGACTAAAACCTGAGGAATAAAATTTCCTTTCCTCAGACAGAATTGTATTTGCCTGTCATATTTCATGGGTTGTTAAATGGCACGTGCACTTATGGATCACAACTGAAACCAGACAGCCTATGGTATCATTGCATATTTGTCATCTTCAATGAAAACAGTGTAGCAGATTTCTGTATACTTGGGCAAATTAAGCTGTAGGAAAGAAACAATCATGTTGCTGATGAATATGTATGCACCTAAAGCACGTGGAAACTTTAGCTGTTCAGTACTACTAAGGCAATATTTTTTAAAGTTAAAGATACACCTTTATCAGCTGCAGACAAAAATAGCTTATCAAACAAATTAGACCCATTTTAGCTGCATTGGTAAGTATCATGTAATTCGTTAACATCCACTGACGAGAGCTATATGAAAGAGATACACAGAACTTCAGTTACTGACATAATATTAGTATCACTGTTAATCCTTCTGAATTCTGAAATTGTTGGTTCTTTTCCTACCTACATGGTAGACAAATCCAGCAAATTATAAAAATTATTTTAAAAATTCAAGAGGAATCACATACAACATACATCACATACAAATTTTTAAAAACAGTTTGTGTTAAAGCACAGTGAAACTGTGCTTTAAATTCCCTTTTATGGAATTCAGTGGCAAAAACTAATGACTGTTATTTTAATATTAGTTATTGTTATGAATACATATAAATAATATCACATTTTGCGCAACAAACTGCACTGTTGTATTGTGTGATAAACAGAAGAAATTATACAGTTACACTTGTAATACATCCTCTGCCCTTTGTTCAAAGTGGCTAAAATTATATTTGTTTAACAACAAATAAAGCCTTGTGACTTTTGTTTAGTCTATATGGCAGAATAGCCCACTGTATAAGCTGTTTGGACACAGCAACACTGACCTTTATCAGAGATACTTCTGGTCAGGAAAGATATGAAATTTCTTTCTTTGCAGATATTAAAAAAATCCATGGTCAATGCCCAGCCCTCAACCAAATAAGTAACTGGGAGGACCATGCTGATCTGGATTCTGAAGAGTGGTGTGTCATTATTGCAAAGCTTCCCAAGGTAAGAAGATGTAATTTTTTCTTATTCTTGTCTAAGAAGAGACTCCAGAGTAAAGTAATATGTCAGAAAACAGTGTGGATAAATGAAATTTTGGTGACTAAGTACAATTTACTTACACAGCACTGTGAACATTTCAGATAGCGTGTGTCCACTCCCACCTGCCAGGCATTCTCACCAGATTCTCAGCAGGTTAGATAGGCTGAGAGCAACCTGCAGTAGTGCTTCCTCAGGCACTGTCTCCCTCAGCCAGGCAACTGATGCCAGTGTTGGAGAACCCAGAGTAGGAGAACTCTGAGATCCCTTGATTCTGTTCCTGCAAGACCACTGGCAAAATCCCTAACTCCATAACTACCATTTCCCCCAAAATGATCACTGCCTTACCTGCATCAGAAATAATCTAATGAAAGTCAGGCAGATGATGAAAGGCTTTCAGTTTTAGATGGCTGGTTTTGGGATGAGCTGAACTGACATGATCCTGGGCTGAGCTGCTGGGTTTGTCTTGGCTGTGTCAGGGTATCTTCCATCAGAGGTGCTGATAAGGTTAAAGGAAAAGTTAGTGGGCAAAGTGTTGTCATCTAGCCTACAATGTCTTTGTTAGGATGATATTTGTTTGAGCAATGTATACATTGCCTTAACTCTCAAATCCCTTGTTATTAAATGCTTTTGCTGTTTGGAGAAGATATGGGAGAATAATCTTAAGTGACAATAGTATATAGGTGTTCATATTTGGTGAAGATGACTACTGAAATGAGTAAAATGTCAACGCCAACTAAAATATTCACTGGCATATTAGGACTCAATTAGAAGTTGTGTAACAGAGGGTCTCTCAACTACTTTATCCCAGCAGAAATGTTCAAACTTAGAGCTTTCAAGATGGGCTCCACTGCTTTAAGTTCTATCTTCTCATATATATTTTTTTTGGGTTTTTTTTTTTTTTTGTTTGTTTGTTTGTTTTTAACAGCTATGAATTTCCTTTGGTTTTGTTTTTTTTTTTTTTTTTTGGTTTTTTTTTTTTTTTTTTTGCTAGATTAGTTTCATGAAAATGCTAAAACATCTGTTGAGGACTTATTTAAAGATCTGACACTTTTAAACACTGTCTGAAAATAAACTGCAACAACTGTCAATTTTGAAATGCATTCCAACATCTTTCAACATCTTAGGTTTTGAGTAACTATAGTTTTCATATTTAAAATGTGTCTTCCCACAGAAATGAGGTTTAAGTTGCAAAATCAGAAGCAGAGTTTGCTAAACATTTTTGAAGCATGATTTTAGCTTATGAGATGTGACAGCCATGGTCTGTGTAGTAAGGTCTCAGTTATTCCCAATACCACTTATATGCTGCATGCCATGTATTTTTCACAAAACTGTAAATGTGTTGCTACTCTTTTAATTGGGGGCTGCACAAGAATTTATTTTGAAGAAAATAGGAATATTTATATGTATTCGAGGATCACTCCTACCCTTGGACACTTTTCCTCGTTCCTGCTGGTAGCACTATTTTCAGAGTGTTTGCAGAGGGAATTTGGCTGGAGTGGTGAAACTCCCGTGGTTTGTGCAGCTCAGTCACTGCTGCTCCCTCTGCTGGTGGTGAAAGATGAAATTACAATTAACATCATGGAGTTGTAACTGTTCCAGAATACAAAACAAAATATTCACGGTTTATATGTATAAATTAGATAATATCCACAATTTTTGTGTCAACTGAGCTCTTTTTTTATCTGATGTGTTCCATGTGGCATACCTACTGCAATATCATGTATTTTCAACCATGATTCTTTTTATAAAGTGATGAACTATCTCATGTAAAAAAAATCCTCATTTGAATAAGTCATTAGATCAAAATGCAAGCTAGCATCCAGAATGGATTCTGCCCAAAACTCTGCGAATGTATGGCCAATACCCTGTTGCCAACAGAAATTATTAAATACAGTAACTGAAACATTAAGCATCTTACTCAGGAGATGTATGTGCATAATAGTCACATGATTTCCCAAGCCAAGCCACTCCATGCCTTCTACTAAATCTTTGTTTAATGCTGTGTGTATGAAAGGTATTCTTATTTTCATAATATGAACATGGTAAAAGGCTAAAGGACTGAATTACAGTAAATTGATAATACTTTAAAATTCTCATCTGAGGCGATTAGATCCACGTCACATTGTTTTAGAATTTAATCTGTGTACCAAATTTTCACTCACTGCTACAGAAGTTGCACATGTGCATCTGTAAGAAGAATCTGAGCCAGACATTCATGTTTAGCACAGTTTGTACCCTCACACAAGCAGGAAAGCACACGGCAATACATGTGTTGATCATTCAGACACAAGGCATGTGTATTTCCCACTCATTATTCCCTAAACTGAAGAACATTAATACCAACAGCCAGATGCCTCTAAGACACAAGAAAATGTGTCTCCTCTCTTTATTTATATGGATAAGGGAGCTTTCAAGGAAATGTAATAGCACAGCTAAAATTAAAGACCCAACTCTACTCAAGGCACCTTAGTGAAATAGGTTTGTTGGTCTCACATCAGTGCATATTGCAAAAACATTTCAACTCAGCTGATAGTCTCTATTTAAGCTGAGCTCTTTGGACTGAAATAATAGGGAGATCTACATAACTAAATTACTCTCACCTCAGGAGATATTTTTGTCTGTGAGGGTACACTTGGAAGCAGTGACATGATAATAGGAGTACTGACCACACACTTGCATGGAGGTACACAAGGAGGCAGGCTTAGATTAGTGATCTGAGCTATTTAAAATACAGTTTTATGATAAATACAGAAAAGCTTTTGAAGGACTCATAATTCTTACATTGGCTGTCCAGCAAAAAAAGCACCACCAGTGGCAGCAACAGCATCTTTGAGAGAAATGCAATGAAAACTATAGATAGCTCCAATTTCTTGACTTAGTCTCTTATAGGAGTGAGTTATTTAACCTAATTCCAAAGCATGTTTCCATGGGGAATCCAAGGGATCATCCAAGGAAGTGTCACATTTTCACAATCATAGAAGAATGACAGACATTCAAGGAAATAAACTAAGTTTAAACGAGGTTACAAATTTAGTATAATGAACATTACTCAACATGTTTTTCCAGATGAAAATATTTATTCAAGACCATCACCCTGATATCAGTTTTAAAGAAAAATATAAGCTAAAGAATTGTTAGTTTTCTACACAGTATTTATGAGTGAAATAAAAGACATTCTTGGTCAGTTTGATTTCTTGTGAAATAGCAAGAAAGGATACTACAAAAATGATGTTTCTTCTAGTGCCCTCTGGACTAATGCACTCCTTTACTGCAATTCCTGATAGATAGTTTGTATTTTTGTCAATCCATTATTTTATCTCACAAGGCAAGAAAATCCCATAGCATATTTAAAACACCAAGAGAAAAAGCTCCCCAAAGCCCTTCATGTCATGCAGCTTTGCATGCTTCAATTAGTGCCAGATTTCTGGGTATTTTTATTTTTTGTAAATAAGTAAATAAAAACAACTTCTTTTTCTCACCACCCTGAACAGTCCACTTCATGGTAGGAGACCATTTTATCTTGTATGTCTAGCTGTAGGTTATCACATTTTATAGGGAGGCCATAAATAACTTCATGGAACCTTCTTCCTCAAAGACAAAAAGTGAAATATTTTGATATTGGAGACAAGATTTTCAAGTGTGTATAGACAAATTCCATATTTCAATGAAAGCTTAATTCCTTGGACTCTTAACCCTTACTGACATAAAATTAGTATTTTACACAGTTCTTGAACAGCAAAATGACTCACAAGTAAATTGAAATTTATGATATGCAGAAATACAAGTTATTAACAGAGAAGCTATTCTAGGACTGGGAGGTACAGGATATTTTACACTCCAAGAATTATGTTTCTGAAGATGAATCCTTAAGGTTGAAAATGTTCCAGTTCTAATCCTACTGAGTAATGCTTCCTGAGTGAAGTCATGGTATTACTTCTGGGAATAATCTAGCCCTGGAACTTGGTCATTTTACTATCTTAGATTAGATGAGCCAATTTCTTTAACAAGATTCTGCTACGACTGCTGATTACTTTTTTCCAAACTTTTGGTATCAGATTATCTCTGGCATTTACTGAATGCCTGGAATTAAAAACAAATTTTATGTTTACTCTGTGTCAAGTTATCATGGGAACACAAGGGGAAAATGAGAGAAAAACTCAAGAATGTAGACTCTGAGAAGAAAGAATAGTAGCATTCAATTGAAAAGGGAAGGCTGGCTCTTTCTGCCCCCTGCAGAAAGGCTGGCCTGCCTTGGCAGTGCTTCCCTGGTGCTGCTGGGCAGGGGAAGCCACCAGCTGTACCTGCATGGTGACAGGAGCCCCTGCACACCCCGTGCCTGGCTGTGCTCACACCTGGATCCTGCCTGCTGGGGCTGCCTGTGTCAACAGCAGCACTCTCACTGCACACCACGGAGACTCATTGCTCAAAATGCAGAAAATCCCAGCTTCCCATAACCCAGCACTTGGTCCAAATTTAGTAATTGCTTTAGAAATCTGGTCATTAAATGCAAGATGATTCTGTTGTATGATGCACTGTTTAACGACTTCAGCTCTGTCCATGATGCACGGATACATTTGGTGAAGATTTTTAAACACTAACAGCTTCTGCTAAGCATTAAAAATGCAAAGCGTAATATAACAGGTGCAAAAGCAGTTCTTTAATGCTCTTGTGCTTTTCTCATGAGTTAGGTAGATACAGTATATTCCAAAAGGATAAGCTGCCAGTTTAATATACCAGCCTAACTTCCACTTAGGAACTCTGGAGCAGTGATATATTATACAGCTACTAATTTTTCTGTACATTGTTTCTTCTGAGAAAGATGAATTCTTCTGAATTCTTTCCTGAAGTTCTCTCAGCTATAATTTTGGTTTCTGTTTCTCAAAAAAGCCTTCTGCATTAAATCAGTTGTAAATGTCCTGTTAAACTAGCTCTTACTGTTACCAAAGGATAAAAAGATAGTAGGTAATATGGAAGATTCTTTTATATCAAACTTGTCAGTCTACTTCTGCTAGTAGCTAAAGTATAATTTAGTATTATCTCCTTTTGTTCTTTGTTTCTGGTGTTTCGGTTTTTTATTCTACCAGTCTAGTTGTTTTGTGTGGTTCAGAGTGCCTTACTGATAAACTGTGAAATTAACTATGTGATGCTCTTCAGCAGTTACAGATAGCCAAAGGAGAGGTCTTTTCCATGACTTGAAATAGAAAAGTGTAATAGAAATAGTGTATTTGATGTTGCTTAGTAAGCATGTGTCTTCCCAGTGAAAAATGAGCAGTAACAAACTGCTGGTTTACTTCATCCTTGCAGCTGTGTAATCAAGTGTAGTGCTTTTCCCAGTCTGGTTTCCAATGACTCAATCACAGGGGGTTTCCACTATTTCCTATTTGCAGAAAAATCTACTGTTTTTTATTTTTTTAGTTTCAAACTAATTTGATTATGTAGGAACCACACAATTCCACCAGATCTCCTTTCAAAAGCAAAAGCAAGTGTTGGTCCTAGAGAGATTGTAACTGAAGCAAAAATGGATGAAGAGTGTGGAAGGCCAGGAAAGCCAAGTGACAGCAACATGCACTTCAATGAGATTGCCCAGTCAGTCTCTGATTTTTCAGTCTGACTATTTTCTCAAGTGTAGATTATCCTTTAAAATATTTAAAGGCTGGCAACTGAAAACATAGAAAGAAATTTTCAGCATCATAGTGTAGCTACCAGTTCCTTGAAAGCCAAGATTCATATTGTAGAGAAGGAACTCACTAGGATGTATAAAAGCTAAAATCTGTTATCCAGGAATAGGATTACAGTGTCTATAGCCACACCTTGTCTGTGAATACATTAGAATCTAGTTAAAGAAAAATAAATAGTGTATTGGTAAAATTGATGGAGAGTATAGACTAAGGGAGAATACTCCTGGAAAGCTATTATTTAATTTATTTTTTCCATACAGAAATATTTTTAAATATATACTCTAATAAATGCAACAAAGATACTTCAATGTACATTTCATTATATGTTCTAATAACATAAATATGTAAACATACATACAGTTTTCTAGTCATCTTGGAGCACACATAAAAATCACTTTCAAAATTAAATCAAAATCTCACTTAGGAATTTCACATTCTTTGAAAACTATTAAGAATACCCACAAGTCACATCCATTGCTTGCTTCTAGCACAGAGCTGTAATGTAAAGGAAGTTTCTTTTGCTCTGTAGGGATTGATTCTCCCTTGGAGCCTGGATAAAATCCTTTCAATGCTACCTGAAGGACCAGTAGGGGATAGCACTTCAATTACAAGCAAGAACCTGGGCCAAAAAGGAGCTCTTGGTAATTCTCACAGTGCTCATTACCTTTGGCTTTCTGCCTTAACAACTGGCATGTACAATACCAGGTGTATAAATGTTCTGCATGGTTGTTGTGTGTTCTGCACACCTGACCTCACTTGGCAGAGCTCTGTCTCCTCCTCTGCTGCCTTTCACCTTGGGAAATCATTATATCGTTTACATTTACGTGAGGCTGATCCAAACCACTTCTGAATTACAAGCCTTTAAATGGCACCCTCTTTGCAAAGGTGTGAGTGGCCCCACAAGTGACAAGGAAAAAAAATTCCTTGCCCAGAATCCAGATTTCTGAGCTGTGCTTGCCTTGATTTTAATAGTAAGAATTCCTTAACAGAAGTGGTGCAGCTGAAACAAACACCAGTGAAATCTTTCCAATTCACTCTTTATATGAGCTTATAAAAATGACCTTTGTGTGAATTGCCAGGGAAAAATATTTCTATCTATAAGATGTACAGATCTGGAGATGTCAAGAACATAAACTCAAACAACATTCTGGTTGTGCATCTGGCTTATATTAGTCAGTAGTACATGATGAGAGAATATAACAGAAGTAAAGAGCACATGGAGGGATTCGAACACTCAGTTACCACATCTGTCTCTCTGCATTATCATCATTAGAGTGTTTAAATGCAATTTATCTCCCTTTCCATTTGGAAGATTCATGTTCCCTCCTATGAACTGGGCATCAGCCCAACTATGATGGGTTGTGTCCACAGGGGAATGCCTTCATTCTGACACCTGCTAGTAGCCATCATCTGCCCAGCAAGCTCTGCTTGGCTTGTTTATGTTTGCAATATTTAGCCGACCAGGGGAGGAACCAGTGTCTGTCTGATACGGAAAGAGGAGAGGAAACTAGAGGGAAGAAAGATAAAGGTGTGTGCTCTCTGCCACAGCTGACAGATTTTACAACTCTGACATACCAAAATTAACAAAGCCGGGCTCTCCTTTTAATTCGTTAAGTAGAGAATTAGTTAATTCATTTTAATTAGTTAAGTAGAGAAGAAGGATGCTGCTGGGTTTAAGGCTATTGGCTAAGGCACGAGAAATGAAGAGTGAGTCATTGGCAATGGCCACAATCTGACAGTGGACAAATCAACCTCTCCATCCCAAAATTACCAAAGAACTTGATCATACTCTTTTGCACAGGGATTGACTTTTACTGTTTCTGCCAGAATCCAGTACCCTGAGGCTCTGATCTCAATGAGATATCTGGTCATTATCATAATGCAAACTGTCCCATCCATGTCTTTGCCCTCAGGCCTAGATCTTACCAAAAAAACCTGCATGTAGAAAGGAACTGAGGAAAAATACCTAGATGGAGGACAGAAAATTTTTCCTTTGGATCAAAATTTCTATTATGTTAGAACCAAATTGCTTATTGCTAATTAAGGCTTAATGCCTTAATTGGAGCCAAATTGGAGCTGGAGTGATTCCCTTTGTCCAGCTCCCTGGCATTGATGGTAAAAATCAAAAAGCACTAAGTGATTAGAATGTTCAGAGTACTGTTGTGGTACATGTTGTCATATCTGAAAACTTCTTCTGGAGATGGTTGCTAAAATATGCTTTCAACAAAGGTACAGGTATCCCTATTTTCTCAGCCTTCCACTAGGGAGGAGAATGTAGGAGCGTCTGCATTTCTTCTAAATCTCATCTTACTGGATGTGTAAGTGGGTGTGATTCCTGCAGTCTGTGTAGGAGTTATCATGCAAGCTTTAATCTGGAAGCTGGCCTGTGCAGGCTGTGATGACACAGCCAGTTGCAGCATACACAGATGTTAGATACAAAAGAAGTCTAATTTGAATCAGGAGATCTGGGTTCTGTTAGTGACTCTGCCATATATTTCCTGTATTGCTCTAGGCAAGGCATTCAGAGCCTGATCAAGTCTCCATTTAATTCACAGCACCCCTTTCTCTGGTAGTACTCTGAGCTGGATTAGACTCCTATCATCACTTTCCCAGGCTGTCCATATTCCTCAGGGGTATAATCTTACCTGCTCACTCCATAGGTGTCTGACATAGCTTAAACCATTTAAGCTGTATCTGAAGTGATTTGCTACTTAGGCATAGCATGAATATGCAATTGAATTAAATTCTCAATTCAGCCAAAGCCTAAACCTTTAATAAACTTCAATCAAGTAAACACATACTGGACAATTTCAGGTTCTGTGTCATTAGGTGTCTATACATGCTCTTAAAAATTCAAGAAGGTAAATTATTTCATTGGAACTGCTTAGGGGCCTAAGATGAAGCATATGTCAAAGTACATTGCTCGAGGTCCTATTGCTCATAGACAGATACTTAAAGTTAAGCATATACTTAAGTGTATTGCTCAATTCATCCCTAAAAGCATAATACAGATATGATTTCTAGCACAGAAAATGCATTTGAGCCTAGAAAATACTAAAAGTAAACTACCATTGATTATATGAAATGTCACAAATTATTAGTTTAATTTTTTAATAAATCTAAAGAAACAAAGAAAATGCAAGGTCATGTAGCCCATGCTAATTTCTAGGAATCTTGGTTACACTGTAACCCTTCACTTTTACGTAACACTGAAATCACAATATGGATGTGTATTTTGAAGTAATTGTGTTGGTGGTCCCTTCGTGCTTTCTGAACATCTAACAGTTAGCTAAGCAAACACACATGACTGATTAAAAGAAGAAAGGGAACTATTTTTACAGGGACCATTAAACTTTAACTGCCATCTGGCAGGGAATGATTAGAGAAGATCAAAATTAAGGCAGTCAACACAAATACTGTGTGGATACCTCAGGGAATTAATGTGGATAGAAGATGGTGGACTTGTGGCTCTGTTAAGAGACAGACAGAGAAGGAAGTGGTGAACACATCCTTTATGACTGCTGCCCTAATGGCCACATTCACAGCAACAGAAGCAGAGAAAGAAGAAATCAAAACCACCTGGGAATAATCAGACGCTTGCTGTCATAAAAAAAGAAAGTTAAAACATTATACAAGAGCCACACCATCCTTGTTCCCCAACAAGCCAGGAAGGAAATTTTTATTGTGGAGGTGTGTTGCAGTTGGCAGGTTATCTACTATCTTTACATAGGCATTTTAAATAGGGTCTGTAATAAATCTTTTAATTGAAAGGCTTTACAGAACACAGACCTGTGGTTGATCTAACTGAACACTGGATGTCACTATTTATACACACTATTAGTCATTTTAGAGGCATTAAAAACACAGTCCAGCCATGAACTGGAGCAATCCAGACATTTATTTTTTTTTTTTAATCACCTATCTTTAATTATTGTTGTTCTAGAGATAGCAGTTTCCATGAGCCAGAGCTTCCAAGCTGCCAAGATGTGCATCCATCATTTTTTACAACTACTCAGCTGTGTGCCCTGGCAATGCTGCTGGTAGGTATTTCCTAACAAGTGTACCACATCTGATTTCATATGGTAGGGGAAAGATTTGAGGTTTGTATAGAGAGATAATGGACTGACTGCAAACTCTCTGACCTGAGATTCTGACCAGGCAGCCTTATAACTTTGCTGTTATGGCTGACGAGAAACAATCAAAATAAAACTCATCCAAAAGTGCAACAGCCCTCCCACGAGGCAGCTCCTGGTCTGGCTGTGCTGCAGTAGAACCTTCTTTTCACCCCTCATGAGCTATTGGGTTAGAAAACCCCTGAACTCTCAAGCATATGCCTTGAAGTTTTTCATTCCATGGCACTAATAACATACACCTCTTCTCAGGTATACAATTATTATGAGGGAGCACTTTTAGGAGACTTATCTTCCCTTATCTTTAGAGAAGATAAGAAAAAGTATCTCTGAGTCCAAGTGGCATGGAAAACAAATCAGTGCTGACAGCCCACAAGGTCAGGTTAGTTGCTAAAAAGACTAAAGACACAAGACAGGTGAGAGGTCGTAAAGCTTAGTTACAATTGATAAGTAATGTACTGTTAAATGAGCTTATTTTTTGTTTCTTAGTATTTTGAAGTTATCAATAGCATAGGAAAAGCCCATGAAATCTTGTCAACTGTACCCAATTTCAGAAACATGCTAAACAACAAAATAATCAGAAATTACTTCTATACATTGCTACTCTGGAATGTACAGTCAGTAGAAATGTTTGGTTATTTTAGACCTTGATTCCCAACAGATTTTTTCAATATACTCATGTGTCTACTTGTGACTCTGAATCCTTGACATGCTAGGACTCTAAAAAACATTTGACTCTTCTGAACATTCTTAGATTCTATATTTTTAGGAAGAGGTAAAATACAACTAAAAACAGCCTTATGTGGTTTTTGCTAGTAAAGAGAACAACTGAAAATACCTTTCCTGATTTGCAAAAAATACATTTCTATGCATACCATGTGAACTGGGGTCTTCCTAGTGCTATTCAGCCAAAACACTGTGAGTGTCAAGGGAGTTGCATGTTTTGGTTTATTTTCCACAGATCCTGGCTGCACAATGGAATATCTAAGAGTCAGAAATTATGACTATGTGCCTGGAAATGATGTACCCTGAATCTTATTTTATTCCAAATAGTATTTTCTGAGATACATGCTGGACAAAATATTATTTCGCTTAAGTGCAAAGTTGTATTTTAAAATCTGAGCACAGTTGGCTGTTTAGTTGAGGCTTATGAAAAGTTTTTGTTCTTTCCTGAGCTGTTTCTAGCCTTTATACAGTACAGTGGAATTCTGCTAACACAAGTAATCTATTCAGGGGGCAAAACAGGATTCAAGTGGAATTACAATATACTAATATGATACTAATGTCATATGTACAATATAACAATACAATATATCTTATATAGAGCATTATATAGACTAGTAATTTTAATAAGCGGCATTAATGTTGTTGTACATATGTGGCATTTTACAAATGGGTTGGGGGAGATTATGCCCTACACAAAAATCTGTTGAGTACCTGGAAAGGAAAAAGCTGTGGACCAAAAGGCAATGCTCTATCATTCTCTCCTCAGAATATACTACAGACACAAAACAATGAAAAGGCACCTGAAAAAAGCAGCACAGCTCTGGTAAACTTCTGCAATTTGTTGTCCCAGCTTTGATGCAGTAACCTGTTAAGACTGCTCAGAATATTTAACAGTCTATGGCTCACTCCTGTGAACAAGGTGCAGAAAACATTCATTCTCCACGTGCAAAATTCCAAGCACTGAGCCAAACTATAAGAGAAATACAGTAGACATTTGTTGATTTTTTTCTTTTAATAATACCCATAAGCATCTACAGATGTGAGCCCATGTAATGAAGCATGTGGCCTTAAGCTGGAATTATTTGCAAACAGCAGGATCTCCTGGCAAAAGAGATGGCACTTGCTGTGTTATGAAAGCTGTCCCTCTAAAACCATGTTTGGTTAGCACCTATGCCCTGTTGAAATTGGCATCGATAATTCTGAGTGGGAACAGTGCCAGCACGACAGATGGGAATGAATGCAGGCATGCCAGAGAACCAGGATGTTCATTGAGTCTGAGTATTAGGGACAGAGTCCTTTCCAAGAATTCAGGAATGGCAGGCTGTCCAGAGTTTCTCTACTTGAGGTACGAAATGTGAGAATATATGATCTCTTTTGTAACTATGAGCAAAATCAATTATAGTAATTTTAAAATAGCTCATCTGAGCCACGCAAAGCATGACAGTAGGCAGCTGAATTGGAGCAATTTTTTCTCTGGATTCAGACTGGCACCTGGTCCTAGAGGGCAGAACCTGTGCACTGAAGTCAAAAGGATTCCACAGGTTTGCTGCTAAATGCTTCAGACTGAAAAGCTTTTGGATGATTATGAATATTGTCCATTTGAACACTGCCTTGTGAGCCCAAAGCAATTTGCAGGGGTATGAGAATCTAAACTCATAGCTGGGAGGTGTCATTTACAATTAAGCAGATCAATCTTGCATGTATTAATGGGCTGTAGTCCCATCTCCCCTCCAACCAGGGACCATCAACTGGAAGTGGAGCCTCTGTGAAGAAGATGAAGGCAAAATCCTTCTGCCACAGTCCTGTGTACCCTGCTTTGCTCTTTACATGGCACAAACTGCCATAACAGATCAGTTATCCAAAACACTTAGTTTCCAAACAAGATTTACTAATTGCTGTGGGGTTTTTTTGAGCACTGAACAGCTATATTTCCTATTTCTCTTTTTAGATTATGAATGGCCAAAATGTATTACCAAAAAGACTTGTCCAGTATCATTTCTGTAATTCCAGGAAAACAGGAAAAAGAGCAACAAATTTAAGAAAAAATGTTTATGTATTTCTGTTTAAAAACTGGTGCAATTTTCCCTGCACAAAAAACCTGTATTTCTAGAAGAGCCCACTAAGAAAAACATTCCTCCATTTTGGATTTTTTCAATCTCAGCTATGAAAATTTATGGATACTTCTGACAAAAAATTTCTCTAATTTGGACAAAGTCTTGGCTGTCTGTAGTGTGTATAATAAGAGAGGTGTTAAAATTGGATTGCTGGTGTTGTGCTCTAACCAGTGCAGCCAATAGTGTCAGTTTAGAGCTGAACTTTGT
Organism: Erithacus rubecula; assembly: GCF_903797595.1. Lineage (NCBI taxonomy): Eukaryota > Metazoa > Chordata > Aves > Passeriformes > Muscicapidae > Erithacus > Erithacus rubecula. The sequence goes on from NC_136659.1 coordinate 16,419,220, forward strand.
TTTTGGTTCAAGAGGTGTTTAGTACTGTTAGTAGCATAAAAAGCGTTGCTGAATTTGGTTTCATTTAATCCAGCAATATTTTGTAACCTAGAAATCCCCATGTGTGTTATCCAGTGAACTGACTGGCCATTTCAGGTATTGGTTGTTTTTTGCAACACAGACTTGAGGAATATCATGAGTCATCTGAGTAAGAATCTTAGTTAATGTTTAGTTAAAGGAGTTTATATTACAAAGTAATACATGAAGAGGTATGTTCATTCTAAATGTTCTGAATCTTCTGTGCACTTATAAAAATTAATTTGATTAAATATCAGTGTTTTATTACAGCTTTTCCTCAAAAATCAATTTCCAAAAAAAAATTGGCAGATATACAATAATAATAATTTTTAAACACATGAGATTTCACCCTGAATGTGGCAATCCTAATAGATATGTAATAGATATGTAATAGATATGAAGCATAAAGTGAAACAATTAATGAACCTGAGATTTCCTTCCGTTTTAAGTTACATTACAAACGTTCATGGTTGGACTGTATAATCTCTGAGGTATTTTCCAACTTTATAAATTCTATTATTGTATGAAATGCAAATAAAAGTTACATTAAAATAGGGAATCTTAATTTTATAGTCAAAGTATAGTATTTGCTGACATATAAAATTAATTTTAGAAGTTCAGGATTGTCTCCCACCATGTGGCATTCTGGGTTTTACAAAAGGCTGGGTGTAGTTTTAATGTTTATACTGTTGTACAGCATCACAAAAGTAACCTGTAGAACCTGAATGCTAGACAATAGGGCTTGTTATCCAGGGGAAAGCAGCTCTACCAGTCTCCAAGGTTCCTTGGAGCCTTGATGTCACTTGTCACCAGAATCCAACAGCTAGGATGAAGATGAGTACGCCTCTTTTCCATGCTGAATTTCTGCTGAGGCAGAATGTTTTTCCTCCTGACAACATCCCATTTCTATGGTGCAGCAGACCCTACTTATATAATCATTGTGATATTTAAAGCAGATCTTAAAGATCCAAAAATTACATTATAAGGATTACAATGATTTCCCATTCAAATTGCATGAATGCTCTCAAGAGTATTAGCACACATTCCAAATCTTGCCTAGTATGAATATGGTATGATGTTTGCGGCTAATGTCATCCATTTCTAGCACTCAGGTGTTAAAACAATCAATGGTCTGTTGAGCAGAATTCTCTACAGCCTAAATTAGCTCTACTTTGTTAATTGCCTCCTGCTCTCCACTGAAAGAAGCCACTGAGACTATAAAAAACCAAATTAAAAAAAAAAAATTGCTTGAGTAAGTACTCTTGGGGGCAAAGATCACTGAAGAGACAGTTTCTCCCTTTCCCTTGTGAAGGAGAAGTTTAGAATTTAGAGAAAAAACTTTTACTATCTATATTCCTACGAAGCATCTCTTATGATCCAGCCAACTCTACAATTAAAACAACATTACTTATGTCAAAATTGGAAAACTACTAATAATAGTAAGCAGGTAAACAGGTATTAAGAGAGTGCTACCAAGAGAATTTCTACTTAAAGCAAAGCCATCTAATAATGGATTCTTCCCAGAGCAAACATGGTTTCAAATCTCTGGAGCATATTAATTCTGCTGTCTATATATCTTTTTTCCACAAGCCATTGCTCCAGCTCTGTGAGTCCTGAATGGGAAGATTCAACCACACAGCTGTGAATGGAAGAGGTGGAACTGAAACATGGCCCAGGCTGTGAAAAACACTGAAAACCCCTGACTTTGTAAATCAATATCAATCAATGCCCTGCAAAGTACATCATAAATCCGGATGTTCAAGAGAGATAACCCTGAGGTAATACACCTTAACTTTTAAAATATTTCACAAACATTAGAAGAATCTCAGGAGGCCTTTGATCCAATTTCATCCTTTGGGGGTCTTCCAACAATTAAGAGTTATTGGAATATATTGGTTTTCCAGACACATCTCCTCTTCAAAACAGATTTTAAAAAAAGACTTGTGTGAATGTGTGACATGTTTTGAGTTAATAATCCTCTGCTGGGAGATAAAATTTAACCTGAAGGAATAGGTTTCGATCTAGCAGCAGAACATTTTATTTAGGCTTTGGACAATGGGATTTCTCTTAACTAGCCAAGATTTCTCCTTCAGCAAATATAGAACATTCAAATATAGACATTCATCTTTTATAAGTTATTAATAATAAATGTTGAATTCTGGCAGACCCTCCAGTGCAAAGCACTCTGGAAATGCTTATTTATTCAGCATTGCATAGGATTGTACTTGTTCAACTGAACCAGTATGCAACTACTATAATTTGTCTGTATCTGGAGAAAAACCTACTCATGTCCATCAGGCAGACATTCCAGTTTAGGGGTACTGTGCCCAGTTGCCTTGTTACTTGATAGCACTCTAAGAAGTCACCAGAAATATGCCATTTGCACCATCCATTCTGCTAATTCTTGCATGTAGTACAACATTCACAGCCTGGTATGTTTAGGTATTTTCATTCATTTCATGGTTATAAACTGAAAGTTCACACCACTGTAGGACTGATCCACGGCATAATGAACCTAGGAAATGAGCTGCTTGGCAGTGAGGGTGAAACAGATGTTGCTTTTCTAAAAACAAGGACAAAAAAGACTGGGAGAAGCTTTACGGTTCCAGGAGAGGTTTTCAGAAAGTGTGGAAAATTTTGGAAAATTTCTCTTTCCTTTCTGGGAAAGGAGAAGGCCATACTGGTGGAACCACAGCTAGTGGTCACTTGCTGTTCTTACTGCCCTGACACAAACCTGGCTGAGCAGCAGGGAATTGTAAGGTCACAGGAGCTGAGGGAGAGGACTGGACTGGCTCTTCAGGCACCATGTACCGCTCAAGCATCTGCACTCCATCTTCCTTGACAGAGGCAAAATGGGGAGAAAACCTCCTCTGGCACCCTTGGCTACTGCCCACGTGCATAACTGGTCCTGACAGGGAGAGACAATTGGAAAACTGGGAACCTGCTCAAAAAGACTTTGAGAAATGTGGTGAGCAACTAGAAATTACATTTTCTTTAGTGCACTGATGCCCTTCCTTGGGGACCTACCAACAGGTCAGGCATAGGACAGGAAACGGTGTGAGATTAACAAGTGTTTCCTTATGAAGATCTGCTTGAATTAAATTCAGCCTGGCCCCCAGAGATCAGTAACAGCTCTTCAAAATCCTCCTAAAAGGAATAGCTGAGTCACATTCAAAAGATAGTATCAGATGTTATGCCTTAAAAGCAACAATAAACCAGTGTTTAGTAGTGGTTTTCTTCACAACAAATGGCTTGTGAATGCATTTTTTGAAACATTCTGGGGTAGGAATTGTGAGAGAAGAGAGCATTCCTTTCGTGAAAGAATAGAGTTTCCATTTAATGCAGTTTTGAATACGCATGATTTTATGCTGTGTGTACACAGCACTGTAATTTCCACTTTCTTTTGTTTCATGGCTGGAAGTCCAGACCTCCAGTTTCCCAAGGAGAAAGCAGGTCTCTAACTGCTGTGCTTCCTTCCACGAAAAAGTGAATTTCTTTGTTGCAGACACCCTGCTGGCTGCTGCACTTCCCTGTCCTCAGAAATGGGGTACTCTAAATGTCACTGTACAGCAGCATGTCACACTGAAGTCGTTCCAACACTACAGCATTCACCTTTGCCTTATGGTTTAATTCATGGTGATGGAAACACTTATTCTCACAATAGCATATAGGTTGATTTTTTTTTTTTTTTGAGTGAAAAGTTCTGCCTAACTATTAAAAGGCTTTGTCATTGAAACTTATTTCTTAGTGTTTGTCTACGGAAGAACCGCGTGGCAGACACTGAAAATGTGCCCATGCATTTCAGCTTTCAAAAAAATGTTGTATGCTGTGAAAAGAAAAAAACCCAAAAAACCAAACCCACCAGTTTACAACCTCTTTTGCTGCCATTTCCAAACTGGCTGTTTACTGCTCTGTTACTTAGACTCTGGATGCACACTGGAACCGGCCGAGCTTGCTGCTGGATTGAGGCAGGGAGCGAAAAGCTGGGAAATTCGAATTGTACCGGTGTCTCTCACCTTCAGACCTACAGCTGAGTACACCTCCCCAGTACCTACGGATCAGAAGATACTCTGCTGTAAATTGTAAAAGCAACATTACGATTAACATTGGTGTGCAGCTGTTGAAAGCACCTATGGATCATGTGTGTTGGGGGTGTTCAAGCTGCTGATATGGAGCAGGTCTCAGCTTTGTGGCACCGCGGTTTAACCAGTGACAGCAACATCAATCCTCCTGGAAGTTCAGGAGCCAGCACCCATCCTGAGACTGTTCCCATCCCTAAACACAGCGCACACGGCCCTCACTTGGGCCATTGGAGACCGTTTGAAGCACACGCCTTTAGAATTTATTTTTATGGCACAGATTCAATCAAAGGAAAATCGTGCAACTTGAATAAATGTTTACCAGTGTTTTACTCACAACGTCGATTTTTCAGCTTCTTTACTAGTTGCCGCTAGTGCCACTTGCTATAGCGAATGACCATTAAAAGAATGATCCCGTTATCAAATGAAAAACATGAAAACACATGTTAAGTGATTAAAGCGGGAATCTCGGGAACACATGCTCAGCTCAGTGAAGATAATCCTATTTCGGTTAATCTTGATTTAAAAGGATTCTTTCGTTACTTGGGTGTGAATCTTCTCATCGTGCAGAAATTACTAATTAAACAGTAGAGGCTTTCTGCACACAGCAGGTGTCCTCGGACGCGCCCTGGGGAGGAGGCGCAACACCGACACTGCGACAGTGACATTGGCACAGCCCTTGGCAGCGCCACACTTGAGGCGACACCTCGCGGGACAGACACCCTCACGGTGACAGACACCCTCACGGTGACAGACACCCTCAGGGTGCCACCCTCACTGGGACCGACACCCTCACGGCGGACCCGCCCCCGAGCGCGGTGGGCGCACTGCGGCTGCGCGGGGAAGCGGCGCGCGCCCCACACCCCCCGGCGCCGCCAATGGCGCCGGCACAAAGTGACCTTGGCCGCGCCCCGCCCCTTCCGCCGCCCGGCCCCGCCGCGCCTGCGCACAGCCGGCCCAGCCCGCCCGCCCGTCGGCCCGAGCGCGGCACCGCAGCGGTGAGATCCGCGCCACTCGCGCCATCCGCGCCCATCGCCGCCCCCTCCCGCCGCACCCTCACTCTCTCCCTCTCTCCGCAGAGACACCGCATCGTGACCCCCGGCACGCCGCCCGCTAAGATGTTCGCTTGCGCCAAGCTCGCCACCTCGCCCTCCCTGGTGAGTGGGTGCGCGGGGGGCGCCTGCGCCTCCGCACGGGCCCCGTCCCCGTCGGCGGCGGGGTCGGTGACGGCCGCGGGGCGATGGCGGATCGGGCGGGTCTCGGAGCCCCGCGGCAGCGCCCTGGGCCGCGCGGGCAGCGAGCGCTGCCCGGCCGAGAGCGCGGCGCGGCGCGGGGCGGGGCGGGGGTCGGCCGGGCCGCTGCGGCAGGCCGCGGTCTCCTTGCCGCCTCCTTGGTGCGGCCGGGCGCGCCGCCAAGGTGAGGGGCCTTCGCACACGGGCGGCGGACAGGGGGAGGTCAGCGCAGCCGGCGGCTCCTGGGCCTACCGCGCCCCGTCCCTCGCTGTAGGTCAAACTCTAGCCTGTTGCTCGTCCTCTGCAAGGCCGGGATTCTTTTGCCCTTGCAGAGATAAGAGGCTGTCCTGCATGAAAATGCCCTCTCCGGCCTGCAGAAGGTCTCATTTTGCATGGTCCAGGCCTAGGTTTCCCCTGCAGGAAGAGCTTTGTGCAAGAGCCGATATGACCTTAGACTGCTGAGAGCCCAAGGACACATGCAGGCCTCATGTGAAAAAAGGATTCATTCATTTGTGCTTCGCTAAATTCAAAAGTCTAGGTTACATCTATGCATTTAACAACTTCGAAATTCATTTTGATGGCTTTTATTTATTCATTTCAAACTGTGTTTCACTATTTCAGTTTTTTTTGTCGCTGTTTTGCTCTCTTTCCTGTCGGCATAGTGCATGTATATGTTCACTGAATGATATGGCTATTTGCAGTATATCTCCTGAAAACAGTGCTGTCAGATTGCATGGCAGTGCTTGCTGCTGTAGAATTTATTTTCTATCCAGCTGTTTAGAGATCGCTGTCTTTCAAGGAAGACAAATGGCTTAGTAGCTAATACTCTTATTATCTTATAGACTATTGTGTGGAACAGCTGTGATCAAGTGTTTCTTTTTTATAGTTTTTTTTCTCCTCTTACAGATCCGTGCTGGATCAAGAGTCTTGTACAGACCAATTTCGGCATCTGTGTTGTCTAGGCCAGAGGTCAAGAATGGAGAGGTACCTTATAAACAAAATTCTGTATCTTCCTAAATTACCTGGTGAGCCTAAATGTCCTCAACCTAGAGTTCACTTGCACTAACTGAAATACCTATAATTTGAAACTTGCTTTAAGTCAAACACCTAATAATACTTGTTGCTGTTTTGCTGTTTCCCTTGAGAAGCCTTTTACATTTAAAGTTGATGCTTTCAGGTGAAACAGGTAACATTCTGAAGTTTATGACTTACAGTCTCATCACTCTGAAGAATAAGTAGACATTGGATCTAATACAATTTTTAAAACTGCACAATAACACTGTCATGTGGTCTTTTGTCTGAATATAATGCTTTCTCATGTTCTGTTTTCTTAGGGCAAGTCAACAGTTAACGGGGCCCAAAATACTGTCTCCCAACTAGCACTTAGAGAATTCCAGACTAGTGCTATCAGCAGGGACATTGACACTGCTGCCAAATTCATTGGTGCTGGTGCAGCCACAGTAGGTGTGGCTGGTTCTGGTGCTGGTATTGGAACAGTCTTCGGTAGTCTAATCATTGGTTATGCCAGGTAATCAATCTCTCTCCTTAAAACCTATTTAATTGTGTTTAGATGTATCTTGAGACTGCTGAGCTGTAGAAAAGATAATGGCACTGTAATAAATTCTGTTAATGATTACTGTTACTGCCACACGTGGCTGAAGAGAATAGTATGAAACTGTACCATATTCATCAGGATGGCTCTGTTGTTAAATTCAGAACTTTGTACACTCTTCCTGGAGGAGAGCCATGAAAGAAGTTGCATCATTGGACTTGGTCAGTGTTCCAGTCACTGAAGTCCAAGTGTTCGAGCATTCAGTTCCAGAGCTGAATTAAAATCCAGCCTGTATCTTTTCCCATGTAAGAGGAAAAGTCCTAAAGAAAAACAGTCTGAGAACAGGTAATAAGAAATGAGAGTCCAAATGCTTTTGTCTTCATAGTCAGAACCATTTAGTAATGGATGCCCAGTTTTCTTTTCTAACACATTTCAGCTTTGCATCTCAGAATATGCAGTTATTTTAGCAAATGAGTTAATTATTCCTTCTAGAAATCTGAAGGGGGCAAGGGTGAGGATTTTGTAGTAGGGATGAATTTTCAGGTAATTTTACAACATTCCTGTAGTAGAAGTAGTTTACGTGGTATCATGGCAGAGCAAAACTGATACAGGCATAAAAGAGGTTTCATGTACTTTGCTACTTTTTCAGCCAATTAAGTCTTACTTCTTAATAAAGATTTTTAGGCCTATTGAAGAAAATGAAGTTCACTTTTCACTTGAAGAAAGAAGTGTTTTCAATACAAAATTAATACATCAAATTTTGAATTTGTTTTTTTTCCCTTTTTTTTTTCCTGATCATAAGTAGTTTCAGTCCCCATATTTGCCTTGAGAGCTGCTTGAAACATGATACACAAGAAATTCCTTGTAGCATAGTTCTCATGTCACAGATGTGAAATAAATTTCTAAAGGCTGGTGCTGATAGGGAGGATGTAGAGAAGTCACATTCAAAAGTTACATGAGTGTAATCAGAAAAACTGCTCATTTGGAAAACTTTCCACACCATCTACATAACTCGAGACTAGTCTTAATTACCAACTAATTTGTCATAAGTGAAATCCTTGCAAAAAATTGCTTGGATTTATTGGATTTTCTTGTTACAGAATCTATAGCAAGGAAGTATGAGGTTACACTGCATGAAAAACACCTTAACTGTAAGAATAAAAAGGTCTTACACCTTCTCTTTCTTGTAGAAATCCTTCTCTGAAGCAGCAGCTGTTCTCATATGCTATCCTGGGATTCGCCCTGTCTGAAGCTATGGGTCTCTTCTGTCTGATGGTTGCTTTCTTGATCCTGTTTGCCATGTGAATGGAGATCTGCCTGTACTATTGGCATTGGAATGTAACTGCATTTTATGGGACTCCCAAAATGTTGGTGTCATGGAAATTGATGCTATTTCCAAAGTCATTTCATTAAAGATAACAACTGTCAACTTGTTGCCTTCATTTATTTTCTTTCTCACTAGGATATCTAGAAGATGGCATTTTGTAATTTGGTCTCCATGGATTACTCTTGATAATTACATATTGCATAGAGCCCTTCCAGTCAAACATTTTATTTATTAAAATTAATGTGGCACATACTTGAAAGATCAAAGGATGCAGGTATGAAGTGTGAAAGGTTGTACTGTTGGCCTTGTATTTTTTTTTTTATCCTAAGTTAGCTGACATACACGTTCTGGCACCTTTTGATAGAAGGAACCAAACACAAATCCCTGAAAGAGACAGGAAATTTCTCTTTGTATCAGTTTTCAGATGCACTACATAGTTTGATTACCATGGTAGGTTTTCCACTTGGATCTGACCAGAATCCCCATTGAGTTAAATAACCAGCTGCTTTAGTATGGTCCAAGGCATTTAGTTGTGATACATGGACATTATATTTTATGGATTTTGCTGGATTTTTGGCATCACCTAATTAAAAGAGCTTCCAGCTTTCCACTTTTGTAGTCTTGCATTATCTTGCACATTATTTTAAGAGCATTAGGATTAAAGCATTTTGGTTAAAAAAAATAGCTGCAGTATCTGCCTTTGCTCCTCTTGTAGCAATCTAGATGCATTTATGGTGTCATCCATACTTGGAGGAAAACAGTGTACTACTATACTTACCTGGTGGGGAGGTTGATAGCATCTCAAACTTTATCCAGAATATTAAATAATCTGATCATATAACAAATAAAAGCTGAACTTTGTAAGAATGTAAGCCAAGCTTGTCAAATGTTTTTGTCATCTTGGTGTTAAGTAATTACTGAATCAAATACAGGAAACTTTATTGGAGGAAATGGAGAAATGATTAATGATTCAGATAAGTGCAAGGTGGGGGTAAGATCTTGTTTTAATCTGAAAGTGGGTATTCAAAGAGATATGGTTTAGTGGACTTTAGTCCAGCTTAGTTTACGATGGACTTTGCAGTGTTAATAGTTGGACTTAATGATCTTAAAGGTCTAAAACACCTTAAAGGTTTTTCCCAACCTAACTGATGGTAGAATTTGTGTAGCAGAGTTCTAGAACCTAGCATGAGAAATAACTTTATCCACATGTTCTTAGAAAACAGTCATCTAATACAGAGAATGTTCTTTTATATATTTGAATTTTAGGAGTGCAGTGTATGAAGCTTCTTAAGTTAGTAGCTTTAGAACAATATAAATAGTGTCTTACATGACTAGATCAGGAAGTGGGGGTTTTGGGGAGTTAGAGGGGGTAGGAGGTGAAGCACATTGCAAGTACCTTCCATGTGATTATGCTCATGCAGTGATTTTAGGGACTTGCTATTACCCATCCTTGGAAGCTGTTGATTTGCAAAGCTGACAGTGCATTTGTCCTGGCTGAAAGGTATTCTACACTCTAAAGCTCATCTGAGTACTGCTGTCCTGGTAGGTGGTCAACTTCCTTCTTTCAGTACAGTAGGGATCTATCTCTGCAGGAATCTGAGATGGCAATCTGTATTTCCTAAAATCATGGACAATCCAGTGGACTAGCTTAATTCAAGCTTCAGGATTCCATATCACTGGGATTTGGCCAAACAGGCATCTTCAAACTTGACTTGGTCAAGTCCAGCTCCAACTCTGCTAATTCTCCCTAAGAATTCATTTGCATATAAAATGTTTGTGCTGAGTTGTAATGGTGTTTGGTGTAGACAGAAGACCTGACTGAATTATTGACCCATAACTTCACTAAGAAAGCCACCTGCGTCACTGTGAGTTACTGGAATCAGGTTTGAACGATGAGTTTTGGATTTAAATCCCATCTTTTACCACATGTACCACAAAATGAACCCTTTTTCTTGTGATCAGGCTGCCTGAAAGGTAGTGGACATCTTGGGTGATCCTATATGTGGATGTGAAGATTGTTTTAGTAGTAGCATCTCCCTGAGTTTATTACCTTTTCACTCACTCTTAGACTGGGGAGCATAGACCAAAGTCAGGCAAAGTGGCTGTTTAGTTATACCAGTCATGAAAGAATCATCTGGGTTCTACAGATAAAGATTAATCAAGGACTTTCAAAACAAGGCAACAAACCTTCACACACAGGATTATCCTCCTTATAGACAATAAGGGGCTTAGAGTTAATGAGTGATGGGCAAATACTGACAGGTGGACTATTACAGGGCACATGGAATCTCTTTCCAGCAGAGCTTAGTTGGTCAGTTTGAGTGGTCTGACAGTGCCCTCAGTTTTCCTAAAACATTCACAAAAGTAACAATTATAAATGTGTAAAATACTTTTTTTCTTACCAAAAAACCCAGTCTCTGCATTAATAGGGCAGCAGCAGACCAAGGTCTCTTGATCTTCCTGTAAGAGTTTATATCAAAAAATCCCCCTGTAGGTCAGAGAAACCAAACTTAAGTTTCATGAGGTGTTACTGTAGGCTTTACTTCCCTGAAACTTTTTTCAGTTTCTTCTGATGTGGACTGTTCTGAACTTAGACATAGTCAGACATAGTCAGCCTATGAAAATTTGTCTTGTAGGTTCTCCAGATTGAAGGACTGACTGTTCATGTTTCATTGTTAAAGATGAAGCCAGCTAAAGCAGAGATCTTCATTGTCTCTGAGTAACTGTTGTGCCTGCTGTTCCAGTAGATCAGATATCACACCATCTCTGAAATAGCCATGTTCTTTTAATGGAAAATGAAGGAAATGTTAAAGTTACCAATTATGCTCATAAGTTATTGCTGCAGGAAAAAGTGATTCATCCCTTGCTGCAGGTAAAATTGAACATCCAGCTGCTATTTTTTTTCCTTTTTCCTGCTTTCCCTCTTTGATTTTTGCATCAATTTCACACTGAAGAAAGGCACCTGCAGTCCAGCTTTTTAGTCCAGGCTTAGAACTGCTGCTGCTTTGTAATAGTGAAGTTAAACCATCAAAAAATACTTGTTTCTAATACAAGTCTTAGTTACTCTCTGAAGAAAGAGATCTGTTCCTCTCTTCTACATGTACAATTGAGTCCTTGCAACATGCTACTTTAAAGAATAATTGCACCTTTAAGTAAACAGTGTACTACTATGCAGTGCTTTCTATCCTGCCATATCTAAAAGGACTTTGCAGAAGTGCTGTACAGTGCTCACCAAAACCATACACAAGAAATGAAACATACCACACTGTCTTGTGTAAGTTCAGAGAAACTCAGCCAAAATGTATTTTACTGGAACTGATACTTTTAAGAAGTACTTTAGTGTTATGGCCTTGCACTCTCAGATCAGTCTCAGAATAAGATCAAATGATACACATGTACAGAATTAAAGCTTTATATGTGATGCAGAGTACACACTAGGTAAATTGTGTTGCCAAGTAGGGTTATGCTACTTTTTTAACAAATCCAAAATTCGTTTAGTTCCTCCTGTGTAAAATACAGGCTTTGGCCATTATTCTACAGTGCTGCAGCATTCTCGATCCATTAACCGAGGTGAACGTTTAGCACAACCATGAGTCGGGGCGTGTTGAGACATGGGCTATCTCGCCTGTACAGGCTTTGGAGCGCGGACTATTCCAAAAGTTAGACGTGACAAGCGCATGAACAGCTGTCGCCGGGCGAAGCCTCGCAGTGGTTCAGTCCCTACGTGGTGCCTGCTGTCCTCGGCTGCCGGCCCTCCTGCAGATCCCGCCGCAGAGGGGGCACCGCACCCTGAGCTCGCCCGGCACAAACCCAGCTGTGCGCGCCGTGCGGGGCGCGGAACGGGGAACGGGGAACGGGGAACGGAAAACGGGGAACGGGGAACGGCCCCGCCCCGCGCCGCGTGACCGCCCCGCCCCGCCCCGCGGAGGTGTCAGCGCCTCTCGCGAGAGGTGACGGAAGCCCGCGGGGGACCCGGCCTTTAATGTGCGGTCCGGCCGCGTTCCGGGTGAGTTTGTAAACACGGCCCGGCCCGGCTCGGCCCGGCGCAGCGGCTGCTCCTCCCTCCGCGCTGCGGCGGCGCCGGGCGGGCGGGGGCGGCGGGGCGGGAGCGGCGCGGCGCGCGGTGGGCGGGGGATGCCCGGGAGGCAGTAACATGGCGCCGCCGCTCCTCTCCGCGGCAGCCCCCTCCCCCAGCGCGGCCTGCGGCTCCCGCCGCCCCTAGAGCGGGGCGGGGCGGCCCGGCCGGCGCCGCGGACACCGGTACCCGCCCGCAGGTAGGGGCTGGCGGGCGGCCCGGGCGCAGGGCGGCGAGGCGGGCGGGCGGGCGGGTGAGGAGGGCAGCGGCGCCTCCGGGAGCGGGCTGCCCGCGGGGGCATGGCCGGGAGCTGCCCGGGCCCGGCCCGCGGCGCGGAGCGCGGAGGAGGGGGCAGCAGGCCTCGCCTTTCCGCCTGGCCGCTGCTGCGGGGAGCCTCCGTCTGCCCGCATCCATCTTCCGCTCCGGAGCGGGGCTCGCTCCGGGCCGCTGCTGGCGCGGAGCGGGGTGCGGGATGCCGGGCGGGGGGCGAGGCGGCTCTCGGCAGCGCCGGGAGCTGCTGGCCTGCCTGGTGTCGGCAGCTGAGCCCCGGACCAGCTCCTCATGGACTTGGCCTCTTACCGTGCATAATGCCTCTCCAATTGTCAAATAAAAGGTCCCTGAAGCTTTCACGTAAAAAACATGTCACAGACCCAAATTAGTGGTAGCTGTACGGTGTTTTAGGCACAAATATTTTTTGTCAAGATGTAGCTTCGTGTTTGGAGTTCGGGGAAATGTGTGCTGCCATGTTGCTTCTGCAGCCTTACTCATTCTACAGCATCCCTGTTCTTGGAGGGAGATCCCTTGGTGTGTTTTTATGCCCTGTTCATGCACTCTGTGTTCCTCACTTGCTTTTCATTCTGTTGCTTTCTCCCAGAGGTGTTTATCTTCCAATAGTGATGCTGTCACCTGTTTTCTTGTGCTGAAATTTGAATAACCTGAACATTCTGAATCATCTCCTACTTTCCAAACTCTGACCACAAACATGGCTGAAATATATTTTTTTTTACCACCTTTTGAAACAGTGGTTTTGTTTTCGTTTTGACATACTCTACTCACGGCAGTGAATGTCACATCCCCTTCTTACTGAGCATAAAGCCAGATAAGAGGTAATAAATATGAATTGTTCTGAAGTTTGGGTCCTAAGACTGCTAGGTCTGGTTAGATGCTAAATTCAGCACTAGCTGATAGGATTGGACCGGTCATCGTGCTTTTGGTCTTCCACAGATGTTCCAGGTGGAATTTCTTCAGCCATCCACTGAAATTGGTTGCTCTCTGTTAATGGACATAATTTCAGAGGGTCAAACTGTAGTCCAGTTTGGCATTCACTTTAATTAACTCTGAAGTGTTTATAATTATCCAATCCAGAATCAAAATTGTCGTCTTGTTAAAAACCGAAACAGTAATTTTGTCAGGGACTGGTTGTTATATAATGCTTCAAAAGAATTGTCAAATAATAAGAAACCTTAATGTGTGCATAGAGTGAAGCAGCTCTTTTAAAAATCCATTGGGATTTTATGTTTCAATACTGACATTGCATGCTAATGTTTCATCAAGTAGTTGAGCTTTTGATCTTCTTCACGTTGTAGTTATTTCTACCCTGCCTTGAATTCTAGAAACACTAGTGTTTGTTAGGTCTTTTTCCAGAAACTTCTAGACTGTGCAGTATCTAATATAAAGTGTTTTCAGATCTTCAATTTCATCATACATACTTTTATTAATATCTTGTTTTTCGTGCCACTTTTCTTTTGTGACCACATTGAACAACATGAACTATGGTATTATTTTCATTCTTATTTCATTAAATTTTGAATATGCTAAAAATTCTTTTTAGCAGCTTTTTTTTTCATCTACTCTTAAGTTAAACTTATAAATTTACCTCTGTGAAGTTTTCATAACTTAAAGTTATAATATCAACATTCTTAATGATTTCTTGAGTTTCTATATGAAAATGATGTGTTTTCTATTTTCAAAGGGGAAATGTGATTCAATACTTTTATTTTAATATTGAATAGATTTCAAGTTACCTTTTTTGCATAACTAAGCTGTATTTGTTTCACATATAATATGGACTCTAAGGAGACTTTGGATATAGTTAGTGACAGAAGATTTGTTAGTATTTAATAATTATGCAATAAAGGCCCTTTTTTCACATTTATGCTGTACTGTTTGCAGCTTTGTTCAGTGTCAGCTTCAGTTCAGCCTGAGAACTTTTCCATTAGCTTTGCTTCAGATAAGAGCTCTTCAGCAAGGCATTCCAAGCAATATATTATGTTTCCTTCCTAGATAAATTTAATGGTCATTTATGTAAGTGCTTACAGAAAAGAAAAAGATCATTTTCTTTTAATGAGAAAAAGGAATCCTGTAGTGAGATATTTGATATATTTAAAAATTTTTGGAATTAAATTCTTAATTAATTCAATTTTAAACTTCAGGGATGAAATTTGAGAAAATATGAAAAGCAAGTAACTTTTTGTTAAACTTTTTTTTTTTTTTTTAATTTGTTGAAACAGGTATAGTAAAATGAGGTTGGATTTCTAATGTTTGTTAGGTTGAAAATGTACAAACCTAGATAGATGAACTGGGGAAAGCAAGCCCTAATATCTCTGTAAAAAAATTGTGAGAAGGTGGGAGGGATATATTAACCCCTCTGTATTTCTTTTTTGAAGTTCATTGATGTTTTGCTGATCTACAAGAACTGTGTTCACATACCCTGAATTTTTAAAAGATTGGGGTGTCTCTGAAAAAGAGACACCAGAGGGTTGAATCAGGAACCACCATGTTCAGCCAGCAGGAAGTGTTAGGCATAAGGACCTTTCTTTAAGCCATTAGTGCTCTGTTTGCCAGAAATGTATCTTCCTGTGGAACAAGCCACTCCTACAGCTGAAGGAATTCTGTTGCTTTGTTTCTGTATGTGTGACTGTCTGTCCCTCTGCCTGTCTTGTTCTTACTGGAACTTGTGAAGTCAATCATCCTTTATTTTTGTCTTTAAGCAACCATCTTTTCTCCTTGTCCAGATGCTCTACCCTTTATAGAATTTGGACAAATGGTGGAAGGTATGGAATTAACTTTAGACATCAGATTCTAAGTTAGCTTATGATATCAGTAAACAGTGCCTAATGTTTGACTTTTTAAAAGAAAAAAAATTGAGCCTTATGCTAGCAGCATAATGTGAAGAAGGAGCTCCTGGTTTCCTGTTTGCCAGCCGTTGTTATTAAGAGCTTTAAATATTCTGGCCTATGGCTTACAGTTTTCTTGCAGAATCTACAAGGTTGCTTTCTGCCAATCCCACTTTCATTATGAGGAGGGATGTTTTAATTTTTCAAGTTTTTGTCTCCTCTGTTTCCTTCATTGCTCAATTTTATTTTTTAGGAATGCCAAATTTAACAGTGTTGCACAAATACAACCAGATCAGTTCTGGAAGTGCCCTGTAATGGTTAAGTATTAATTACACCATTTTTGCTTCACCTTTCTTCTTTTGCTTTGTAGGAAACAGAAAATATAGCTCCAGTTCCTCCAGGTAAGTAGAGCAATGGGGTTTTCTTCCTTTTAAAATACAAATTACTTTTTTTCAAATTTTCATTGCTTCTTAAGTGATGTATTCTACTTATGATTTTTACTGAAATAACAACTTGCAAATCTGCCTGTGTAGAAAATTGTGGAAATAAAGGTAGGCTCAAATGTGGGAAGTGATTAAAATTTATGATGTAAATGCTGTTTGAAAGTGTCAAAAGTATAAAGACACTGTGTTAATTTTCATTTTTGTTATTTGTTTGCATGAAAAAGCCATCCCTTAATTGTGAGGTGTTTAAATTTATAAAACAAACAGCTACCTCTCTCCATCTAAGAGATATCTTGGAAGGAGCTAAACAAAACACTAAATTCAGTTCTCCAGGTAACCATTAAGAGAATGTTATTCTTTACTGTGCTAAATATGTTTAGTTCACTTTACTTTGAATAAGTATGTACTCTAAAGTAAAACTCTTAAAAGTTGATAAAAACTAAAAATTTTGACCTGGTTCTTTTATTCTTCAGTTTCCTATTATAAAATGAAGCTTTAAAGTCAAGTCTTACATTACCTAAAGTACTTGTACACTATGATGAGATCAACAGAAAAGTTTAGTAAGAGTTAACAATTCTCTGTACAGTAAGGCTTTGTGTCTTGCAGTAAAAGGGGGCACAATCCCAGATCCAGTGTAATGAATAAAAGGAAATATTGACTAGACATGGTTGGTCTTGAGGAAATGCAAACATCCGTAGGAAAATGCATTGCTGGTACTGTAACATAAACACTTTGTAGTGTTTGGGCTCAGAGGAGACTGAATGCTGATGGGCTGCTGTAATTCTGACTTGTCTCAATGGCCTGATACAGCTCCTGTCCAACTTTCATCTTTTTCAAACCAAAGTGTACACATGTTTCTTGGGTTGGAGGCACATGCAAGTGCTCAGGGTAGCTGCAAGGTTTGGGTGAGCTCCTCATGTAAACAGTGGGAGATAAATCAGCTATTGCTGTAGCTGCAGCCTGACAGATTGTCCTCTGTGGACTGTCCAGTTTAGGAGGATGACACACTTGAGAGAATATGCATCTCTTCTGGCATGTTGGCCAGAGGAAGAATGCTGTCCTTCAAAAGTTTCTGAACAGTTCAACAGCTTTTGTTTGTACATGGGGCTATGTGTGTTCATAGCTGTCTTTTCTGTATTCAGTTTTCTTCTGTGCTGTTTGTGTCAGCCCTGATTTTACAAGAGGGCAGTCCCTCTCTTGCTACAGTGCTTAAAATAAGCAATCACAGGGTAAGACTGCACAGCCTGTGAGCAGCTCTGTGCATGGATGTCTTTTTGCACACACCTTGTTTTCTACAGGTAAAGTAGAGGCTTTAGCAGCAAGTCTGGTGAGTCTTTACTAGGTATGTGTGAAGAATTACTTTTCTCAGCAAGTTTGAAGAAGTTTTTGCAAGGACTATTGATATATATACATTTTAAGCAGCTGCTTAAATGTTGAGTAGAAAATTTGGAAACAAGGTGTCAGCTGTAGTTTCCATGTTCCTGTATGCAGGCAGTTAAGACAAAACAATCTTTACTAGTTAAGTAAGCCAACAAGACATGGATTAAATCAGTGTAGGCTTTTATTCTTTGTAAAATTGTCTTCTGAAAGGTATTTTGGAAGCAAGCCTCAGACTATGTAGTAATAGTTTCCACCAAGTGTACCCAAGGTGTTTAATTAAAATCTTATGGAAATATGCAGATAATTGTTGAAGCTATTTTTGTAGCGCATTTAGATACATATTAATGTGTCAATTTATAGGGACGCTTTTATTTTTTAAATAAGCACACTGTCTTAAATATTAGTGAATTACCTGCAAACTCATTTTTATTTCTCCATATTGTATGTATTTTAAAGATGGATATATACTTATTTATATAGCTTACTGTACCATTTGCATTCCAAACATCATAAGAAAGGCTTGCTACATTTTAAATAGGCATGATGTGTATGTATTTTACTTTTGTGTTGAAAGCATGAAGTAAACACCAAAAAAGTCAGATTATTAGTCTGATTTTAGTACTGAAGTTGATTGTACTGTCAAGATTATTTCAGGTTTTTCTGTGTTCAGCTCTGATGCTGTTACTGTGTGCGTGGAATTCTACATGTGGATTTCTTTATGCTGCTGAGAGGAACGTAGGGCTTGAAGCTTCCAGAAGAGAGTTGTGGTTCAGTGGACTGTAGTAAGAGTCATTTCACTGAATGTTCATTTTATCTGAAGAGATGAGTTGAGGCTGGAGTTTCACATTTGTGTTGGATTCCTTCAGGAAGAGTCTTTTTTTCTATGGGACAAGGTGTTTGCTGTTGGCTTGGTAACAGTCCAGGGTGACTGTAATTCCCCTTGAGTGACAGGGTTATCACTTCATGTATTACACTTCTCATTCAGTTGGGTGAGTAACATTTTTGTCAAGATGGCATCTAAGTTGCTATTTTGGTTTTCAGGGGAAAGATATTTTCTAAATATTCTTTCTTACTGTGATCGTCTCACTTTGATCAATCAGTCTACAATAGAGAGAGAGAGACCGCTTTGCAAATTAGAGTGGTAATTATAAACATTTTTCTAAAAATTTGCCTTCTCTGTGTTAGTTTTGTTATTCCTGTCATGCAATATGCAATCCAGCAGGAAAGGAGGAGGCAAAGGATGGGGTTTGTGTGTATTTTGTAGCAGCAACAGGTTTTTGGCCATGCAGAGTCTTCTAAAGGTGTTAGAACATTACCCAAGTTTGGATTGTCCGTTGCAGCTGTTCATCTCTGTTCCTTGCTATATCTATCGTCTTTATGGTGTGCTTTTAATTTCAGAGTTATCTTGGATTGCTCAGAATTTTATCCAGTCAAATTTTGAATTTCTGCAAGGCTGAGATCCCATAACCCTGCTTGGTAACCTGTTCCAGTGTTCAGCAGGCTCTCACTGTGGGATTTTTTTTTTTTTTTTTTTTTAATGCTGTGTTTTTTCACTTCCTCTAGACTTGCTTTTAACTTTCTTGGTGTGTCTCATGAGCATTGCACCTCATCCTTTTATTAAACTCTACCTAAAATCTGGATCTGATATCTCTATATCAATACATTAGATAGTTTAAGACAGCAAGCAGATCCTTAGCACTCCTCCATTCTGAATAAATTTTGCTTCCTCTTGTTGTGTAATAGCCCAGACTCCTAACTATTTTGATGGGACCCCAGATGTTTTCTCTCCAGTTCATCAGCTGTCTTGAGGGGCTCAACTCTGCATATGGCACTTCAGCTTTAGTCTTTGAGTGCCAGATAAAGGACCATAATCACTTCCCTTCATCTCACTGCTGTGCTTTTGCTACTTCAACCCAGTAGCCTCTTGTCTTTCAGTGCTACAAGTGACGTGATGCTTGGTTTTGTTTTCCACCAGGAGTTGCAGGTTCTGCCCCAAAGCTGCTTGACAGCCAGTTGCCCCTCAGCTTCCACTGGTGCATGGAGTTATTTTGTTCTAAGTGCAAGCCTTGCATTTGTCTTTGTAGGTAAATATAGTTCTTACCAATTTGGGTGCACTAACAAATGTGAGCTCTTTGTTTTCCCATCCTTTCACATCCAGTTTCTGTTTAGATTAAAATGTTCAAGGTCTTGCTTAGAACAAGAGTGGACTTCTTTTTTCTTTTAGGTGCAAAAGTTTCAGTGCTTCAGCATAATTTTTTTCCTCAGATATTATCTGGAATCTCTTTACAAGGGATTACCTTGTGGCCTGCAGTCAAATAATATTACAAAGATGAGGAAATGAATTTATCTCCAACTTTTTTTCCAGTAAGTTTGCCAGCAGGACAGTGCTGCTTTTCTTTTTCACAAGGATTTATTTTTTTACTTGTATATCGGACATTTAAAATTCCAAGGCTTTACAAACTTCAAAATGGAACCAGATAAAACTTCACATGCAGATAAGAGCTTTAGTAAGACTCCTTGAAAAGAGAAAATGAATGGACCTAAAAATTTGCATCTTCTTGCCTACGAAAATTCCTGAAGTGTGGAAGGAGTGGATTTTATGGCTGAAACTTCATCTCAGAGACTGACAGCAAGACATAGTAACAGAGTGGAAAAAATGTCCTACATGCAATTTGCTCAATCAAAATCTTCATGCTTTTAATTAAAAAGAACAAATCATAGTTGTCTCTTCCATCATTAGACATTTCTGATATGGATACTACTTGTCTACTCATAATACATATCCATATGTATATATTGGCATATGTAGCCATTAAGTAAGTATACAATGCCCTATGATTGCAGGTTTAAAAAATTGAATTCCTCTTGAGATCTAAACAAGACTAACTCTTGTTAGTTTGAGCCTGCATTTAAAGAAATGAGATTGTAGCATAGCTGAAGAAGAATAATAAGCTTGTGTTAACTGTGTTGGAGTTCCACGTATTGTAAGGACATATTAAAGTGTCAGGGATGAGAACCTTATTTTTTACCCTTAGCCTTAGTCATGAGTATTCAGAGTTGCCCACAATCTTGTTAATATTCCTTATTAGTGAAAGTATCAAATTCACAGTTTGAGCAGTTCAAAAAATAACTTCATTCCTTCAGAAACTTGAGACAGGTTATGAACTCTTTGCAAAGAACAGCGGAACAGTCTTCAACCCTGATTTGCTTTGGCATCCTTCCTTTGGGATGTAAATGTTTCCCTGAGCTGTCAGTGCCAAAGACTAAAGTTTCTGGCAGTAATTCATCTCTTCTCAACTTCTGATCTCAGCTCAGTATCCTCATTCCTTGAAACATATATATTTAGAAGTGAGAGTTTAGAATCTCCTGCATGCCATGTTTTTCTTGCTTTGGTGTTGGGTGTACATTACTGAGGACACTGGGATCTCCTCCTCTTTGAAGGAATATCCAAAAAAGTCCATACACAGTATGTTTTTACTGTACAGGTACATCCAGAAGGATCAGATACTGTGTTCTCTGCAGAGCTAATAAGTCTGAAATTATTTGCTTATGCTTACTTGATATGTCATGTGTCTAGTGCCCACATGTGTACCAGAAGTGTGCATTATTAGGATGGCTAAACAGTTTGGGAATCTTTGCAACTCTACATGACCAGCACACTAGGGAAAAATGGATTTATTCTGCCTATGATCTTTAATCATAGAAACATTTTTATTCATCTTTATTTGCTTCATCAATTTAAATAGTGTTCAGAGCTAACACTCTTAATTCCCCATACAAATACTCATTGAAAGACAAGTGTAATTCCTCCAGAGTAAAGCCACAGATGCCACAACTAATTAGAGGATGCATTAAAGTAAACCATTTCTTTGAAAAACTGTTAGTTTCATGGGTGAATAGTGGACATGTTATCATTTATCTTACAAAATCATTCATCACTATAATTTTAGCATGCATAGTAATTAATATCTTCTTTTAGTTACAGTTCATTGCCATGAAAAGGAGGATATGATAGTTTGCCCTATGAAACAGGTTTATATGTGAAATCTGCCAGGTATGTGTATTAATAGGTGGGGTGAGTATGCAAAACTGCATCAACTATCATTAATATCTTACTGCTTTCTGAAGTATTGTAGCCTGTCAGTAATTTAGTAGCTGAAATATTACTAAAGTACATGTTTTTGTAATTAAATTTGTTCAGAGTTTACACAAAGAACTGTGTGCCAACTTATCTCTAATGATGAGCTTTAAATAAAGATTGTGAAAAGGCTTCCTCCCCTGTTGGCAGCAGAACCTTGACTGCATGGTATTGTCTGATGCTTTGATCTCTTTTTAACTGTGAGAATTGGATCATTGTTACAATGTGTTTGATTTCAGTGGCAAGTTGTTCTTACTGTGTTTTCAGATCCCTTATGCAATTAGTCATGTTACATGT
Source organism: Erithacus rubecula (assembly GCF_903797595.1). Taxonomy (NCBI): domain Eukaryota; kingdom Metazoa; phylum Chordata; class Aves; order Passeriformes; family Muscicapidae; genus Erithacus; species Erithacus rubecula. The sequence goes on from NC_136659.1 coordinate 16,440,916, forward strand.
GAACATGTGGATTTCTGATTGAGGTGTATGTTCAGAAACTGCTGTGGTGGCTTTTGGGTACCTTCCTGACAGAGCTTGAAATCCATACTCCATTTGAATCATGGGTGTTTAGAATACTACTGTAGTCAGAAGGCAGAAATTCTTGTCCATAAGATATTAAAATAGCCTGTGGATGTTGATATATTGATATTTTTTTCCATTATTTGTAAAATTTGTTCCATTCTAATTTTAATACAGGTAGCACAACGACCTGTGGAATATGAGTGATGACAAACCCTTTTTATGTACTGCCCCTGGATGTGGCCAGGTAATGGTCTGAACTGAGGCTATTGGCATTGTTCAAATAAAAGTAAAACAGTGAAACGTATATTGCTACAAAGTACTTATGTTTTGCTGAAAAGCTAGAATTTGTAGTGTGGTATGTGTTTATCCAAAATGCTATCCATAGAAGAAAAAGCAAATTATCCTTTCTGTGCTTAAAATAATTCCATTTGTTACCTCTGTTTTGCTTCCTTTCATTAGAAAAATAATCAAGAAACAACCTAATTTGTATCAGGTGACCTGCATTTTCTAGAATATTTCAGTGTTGGTGGGGTGCTCATTGTGAAGGTTGTTTGTCACTAGTCTTCATAGCTGTGGTGATTGCAGATATTTAATGGTGATGCAGATATTTTATGTATATTATTGTGTATAGGAAGACTATAACAATATGCATGCTACAAAACATATTTCAACTCCTATAGCAGTTTTAATGTATTCTAGTAAAAAGCATTAGTGTATATATAGGTGAACGTGAGCAAAAAGATAAAAATATTGTGGAGTGTTTTAGGAGATGGTTGCTTAAAAGGAAGCTGTCTTAACACTTGTATTTAGCAACCTGAAAATAAGTGCATTTGCATTATCTGCTGCATGAGATAGACATCCCTGCATCCTTTGTGTAAAATTAATTTCATAATGTGATTTTTTCATAATATAATGGCTGCTGCCTTTATATAGAATAGATTTCTTAAACAAGATATTTTTCTTTATATTTGTGATTTTTGTTTTATTAGGTTTTTTTAATTCAAAATACTCTAATTTTTATTCTGAAAACTTAGTTTTTATGATGAATGACAGCATTAATGTTATATTAATGTAATCTTCTGTATTTAAAGCAGAAGAGGACTGATTTCTTGTTTCTAAGATATCTAGTATGTTCAGAGACAAGAAGAGTAAAAGAGGACTACTTTCTCCTAAGCAGTGTTTGTCCCCATCCTGTTTGAATCTCATTGCAGTGTAGACTGTCAGAAGTTTTGGTAACTAAATCTCACAGAAAACACATCATGGGTCTACAGCAGCCCATGGTTCCAGGGAAGGTGAAGAGAGATGTTCATGTCCCAGCAAATGGGCAAGGCTTCCCCAGATGCCAGCTTTGTGGAACAGAGAGAGGGAGTCAGGCTCTGGACATCCTCTTCCCTCTGAAGAGCTGCTCCTCCACTTAGTGAGGACAGAAAGATACATTTAAGTCTCTTAGTGTGATAGAAAGCAGAAATTTCTGGCTTATGCTGTGTGCAGAGATAAGGCATGGGAGTTATGGAGAGCTGGGCATTTTCAACTCTGGGCATTAGAATTCTAAGGAAAAAAGAAATCCCTTGCCTGTTTCACCCTGTCTTACAGTGATCCTGCATTTTTAATTTCCCTCACAGTTCCACATGCACATGTTTTTCTTATGGAAACGTTCTGAATTACTGTACTCTGAGGTCAATTCTGTTTATGTGTAGTTCCTGAGAGGTGATTTTTGGCTTGGATCTGTTATAAGATATATGTAGAGTAACTTAAATTAGTGAGGCATAACCAGAAACATAATCTGGGGCTCAAATGTTCACAAAGAAAATTAAGAATTTCAGTGTTTTGTGTAAAATGTGTTCTTTTTAGGAAAGCTGCATCTTGGGAAACATTTTCTTTGATTATGTCAATTGAAACGCCAACTTCACCCACAATTACAGATGCATAGCAAATTGGTGAAAATAAACAAATAGTGGAAGTAGGAATATCTCTTCTACAGCACTTAGTTTGTCAGCTTTTATAGCATATACCTGAAATTTTGGGGAAAGTATGCATGAAACAAGCAAACTTGAGGAGTTTATAAAATGCCAGTAGGTTTAGTTCATTCACAGCATTTCAGCTGTCTGCCATTGTTCTGCCAGTGTTGCCCATTCTACCTGGCCCTAGTTTTATGTAGTAAATGGTCTGGGGCAGGAGCTACAGTATATTTTATCTTTATGCTGTTAAATGCAGTGAAGTTTGTGATTACAGATCAATTCTCATTAATGTGGTAATGCACACAATGCAGTAATCAAGTAGTGGTGATCAATTACTAGATGTTGTCAAGATCCATTAATACAGCAAAGGGCTGTTTGCTTGTGGTTAGTGGAGGCTGCAGCATTCTAGGATGTTATCTTGGACTTTTTATGAATGCAGGTACTTACACTGAAATTTCTCTGGTATATTTAGTTATTATAAATATAATTTGAGTTTTATAATATTTCTGCTTGGTACTGTTGATCAAGAGACAAGATATATCTACCTTAAAGGGTTGCCTTTTTACATGTAATGTAATGGTAGTTTTATGTAAAAATTGTTTTCTGTGGAATGGCATTTGTTGTCTTCACACTCCCACTTACAAGTGTTTTTTAAAACTTTGTGCTGCAGCGTTTTACCAATGAGGATCATTTGGCTGTCCATAAACATAAACATGAGATGACACTGAAATTTGGCCCAGCTCGTAATGATAGTGTCATTGTGGCTGGTAAGTGTATACTTCTGTGAAGTTTGTTCACTCTTCTGCTGCAATGGGCACATGCTTTATGCATTTCATGTGCATAATGCATAGATTTGCATTAAGAGAATGTGATACATTTTCTCCTCTATACTGGTCTGCTGTGTGTGCTTAGGCATTTCTTCTTACATAATTCATGTCAGAATTTGAAGCCACTATTATTCTCCATAAGTTACTTTTATTTGTATCTGACACATAATCCAAATACTTTAAAATTATAAATACATAAATAATTGATTAAGTTATACAAGCTAATAAAGGTTATGCTGAAGAAGATCTGTAACTAAATTAAACTATTTCAGTTTGAATTCATTGATAGTACTTATTTTTTAATTTTTAAAATATGTGGCATCTGTTACATATCATGGTGATATTAGAAGAATGAATCAGTGATTATTCTTCTGATGGGATAGTAGAAGAAAGATCAAATCCTTTGTTTTCATTTTGGCTTAAATTCAAAATACTATTTTCCCACCTCTGAATTCATGTTATACCCTTAGAAATTACAACTTTTGTCCAGGAACAGAAGTAATCACCAATGGGTGATTGATTGCATTATAAATTTGAGAGTTTTTGAATGAAGATAGCATCTTCTAAGTATGAGGAAGTTACAGTCAGTCTGGCTTTTTTTCAGTGGTGGAGCAGTGTAAATGAATTTCAGAAAGACTTTCAGACATATTCTGGGTTCATTAAAATTCTAAATATGCTCCTTGTAAATTACACCACAAGAAAAGAGACCTTTCAAATAATCAGATATTTAAAATTGAAACCATGAGAGTGTCTCTGTGCAGCCACATTCCAGTGTAGGAGCTGTTGTCGACAGCAAGCTTAAAAGTCCACACAATCATACCACTTCACAATATCTTAAATGCAAGTAACTTCATGGCATGTGTGGTTAATTTTCACCTGATAATAACAGTGAAATAAGGCAAATTTATATACTAACAGGAATTTTGCATAAAGATATTTTTGAAAGTTCTTCATGGAGTAGTCACCCTGGTGCCAGACGTCTTATGATTGCAGCTTGATACAGAGGCATCATAGGAGTCTATAAGATCTTGTGCACAGAGTCTCACTTTGCTTTGGAAGTTCCATGCACTTGGAAGTATTCACTACTGTTGTCAAATTAGGAAAAGACAGAAGCAAACTGGCTTTGATCTGTGCACTTTCCTCATTTGTTTTCTAATTAAAAGCCTTCATGTAGTCCGTATCTTTATTTGAAAATAGATTCTCCTTGCTCATGGAAGTGTTCTGCTGTGCACTGGAGAATGTCTGCCTGTGGTTCCCTGCCAGGATTGTCAGGGGCTCGGTGGTTTGCTGGCTCCGGGTGCTTGTCTCCAGCAGGTGGAGTTTGGTGCCAGCTCCTCCCCACAGGGCAGCACCCAGCCCGAGGGCTCCCTGCCACCTCCTCCTCTCTTCTGTTTGTTTGTATTCTGAAAGTTATTTACAAGTAGGTTTGTTAATGGTATTGTAAAAATAAAATGATGGGGGTTTTATGCACTTCTTTTCAGATCAGACACCAACACCAACTCGATTCTTGAAGAACTGTGAAGAAGTGGGCTTATTCAATGAATTAGCAAGTCCTTTTGAAAATGAGTTTAAAAAGGCTTCTGAAGATGACATTAAAAAAGTATGTTCAAAAGATTTTTTTTCCTCAGAGCTTCTACCTTTTATATCAGAAATCCCCTTAAAAAAGCAAACTTTGCCTTCTGTTATATATTGTACATTGCCTTCTAAACTGTACAAATAATCATGTTAGCTACTTATATGTGTTGTATGTAGAGAATACAAATCTGTCATTACTCTTCTGGTTAGTTTTCCTGATTAGTTTTGCATAGTTAGCACTGATAATGGGACACATTGTCCTGTATCTGTTGAAGTTAACCACTAGTTTTCATAGAAATTTCCTTAGGTCCTGAATAAGCAAAGAAGTCTGAAAAGTTAAGATTCTTTAGCAAAGAGAAAAAAACCCGTGTGAAAACAATAGTATGTGAATGCTGATCATTTTGATTATTTTTGAAATACTAATGTCACTAAGAATCAGTCATAATGATAATGAGAATTAAGTACTGTCTAAATTTAAGGGAGTGTCAGTAATTTGGTTATGATTATATTGATTAAGTGTTTAAATCACTTTTGCCTAGAAATTATTAATTATAAAATAAAGATCTGCTTATTAATGTATAGATTGAAATATAAAAAACTTGAACCATATCTGCTTAGCAACTTCATGTTTTTGTGAGGAACTTGCCATACATTTAAGTGTTACTCTTGTTATTTTTTTCAGTGCTTCCCAGTCATAACTGGTTAGGAGCCAAAACATTTAAATACTTGTGCAAGTAAAAAATTTTGTTCAATGTCCCCTTTGAATAATTTTGTCTTTAGTTGATTATCTGGTTGACTTCTATAGGTAGTGATTACAAATGGTTTTATACTCATTTATATAGGTTTTGCATGATCAGAGGCTTAATTTTCTTTATTTCAGTAAAAGTTTTGAGAGGTACTTGTAAGTAGGATGGATAATACCTTAATTTAGCTGTGATTTTTTTAACTATAACACAGTCCTTCCACAGCTATAATTTTCTTAGGAACCTGGGAAATGGAAAACTTTAGGAATGTTTTTAATTCTCAGGAAGAAAATATTTAGTCTGACATTGGTGTTGAAAGAAATTTGTGTTACTGAAGATTGGTGTTCATATAGGTGCTGGTAAAAAAGCCTTTACTGGTAATGCATGTGCATCCAAGATCTTTCAAACATCAGGACCTCTGTCTTGTAATGGGCTGCTCTTTTTCTTCAGTTAGTTGTATTTTCTTGCTTGGCTTAATTTTTTAAACATTGACTAATTTTGTTTTACATTGTTTCTGATAGATGCCTCTAGATCTGTCTCCTCTTGCAACACCAATTATAAGAAATAAAATTGAAGAACCTTCAGTTGTAGAGACAACTCATCAAGATAGTCCTTTACCTCATCCAGAGTCTACTACCAATGATGAAAAGGTCAGAACCTTTATTTTTCTCTTCTTGGAATTTATTTTTCAACTGTTGATCTGTAAATTTATTGTATGTGCTGATAGCCATGCTACTTAGCTAGTTGAAAGGAGGAGAGTTTTAGTTTGCCACATTTTGGTGGATATATAGGTAACTTGTTCAGTTCTTCAGTTAGTATAATTTCTTTGCTTCCAGTAAAGCTGGCCATCCAGTAAAGCCAGAAAAGAAATAAGATTTAAGATTTGTGCTATCTCAGAAATGACTAAAAGGGCTCTTTATGCTTGTTTATGCATCATGATTAGTAATAATCACTTCAGTGTGTGACTTGCAGTGTTTTCATCATGTGGAGTTCTCTTGGAGTACAGAAAATGAAGCAAATCAGTGAATTAATTATTTCTAGTCTTCAATAAATACAAACATTAGGAGTAGACCATAATAAAGTACAGAGATTGCTCTAGTCAATCTTTATGTGGATCTTCAGTGGGCAGTCTGTGCATGAGGGGCTTAGGTGCCTTACTCCCAAAATCTGCAAGACTTTTTAGGGTCACAGGTAATTTGAGTGGGAAGGGACTGCTGATTTCCTGATCCAGCTTTTCTGCTCAAAGCAGGGATTACTTCTGGGATCAGACCAAGGTACTCAGCAACTTTACACAGTCTGGTCTATAAACATCTGTGGGAGAGGCTGCAGAGCCTCAGTTCCACCTGCTCTACTACCAGGCTATTCCTGTGGACAGAATGTTTTTGTTTGGATCCAGTCTGAGCCTCTCTGATTTCAACTCTGTCCTCTATTGATAGAGGAACTAATGTGAGAACGTCCTTAAGTGTGTGACAGCAGTTGAAGAGTTTTAAGATTTGTCCTTATTAAGATTTTCTGAGTTTCATTAGTTAGCAAGGATGAGTCATTGTGAGTAATCAAGGCTATCATGTAGTCTCAAAAATAGTAAAAGCATTTAAAAAGAATGTATGTGAAGAGCTACCTAGATTAAGTGAATCATAGTCCAGATCCTCAGTCTTCTTTATTTCAGAGGTTAGTTTATTTTTTTGCTGCAAATACCTATTCCAAGTAATCTTAAATTTGGCAGAAGATAATATTGCTGTCTTCATATAATAGTGGTTCAGTATCTCATTAGCATCATTACAAGTGAAAATTCTATCTCAATGCTTGGCAGTATTTATAAACTTGTCTCAGTGACAGTGCAGTTCTGGTGTGTCACTGTGGCAGTGCTGCTGCTCAGTGCCATTCACATGGCTGATTGTAGAGACAGGCTGAGGGTGCTACTTGAGGTGCACAGCTCAACGTGACCTGCTGATGTAGACAAATGTGAGCAGAGTGTTGCTCAGTTAAATTTTTGTGTTCTCCTGCAGATGTATTGAAGGAGAGAAGGGATTTTTTCAGTGCATAGCTGGTTTTAAAGTACACGTGCCACTGTAACCACTTTGTTGGCTGCATGTATTTCAGTAGCCTTTAAATGGTTACAGTCTATTAATGCATGTGCAAGGCAGTTGTCTAAATAATTCCTTGGAGAGTCTTAAAGTATGCTTACATATTTTCCTAGTTTTCTGAGAGTTGCACAAGTTCTGTTTAGGGCTCAGTAAGAGTCAATACTTTGCTTTGAACAGACTGAGATATCATTGGAAGTGTATAAAGTATTTAAACCCTAAAGTAATAATAAGAGCTTTCAGAGTACTTTAAAAGGGCAGCCCTCAACAGAGTTTTAAGTTGCTTAGTTGTTGCCAAGTAGCTAATTGCCTAATTTAATTACTTTAAAACCAGTTGTTTTCTTACAATGATAATCAAATACAGCATTCGTTCTGGCCCTCTGCATTTCTGTATAAAGAATTCTCTGCATTTTTGATAGCACTGGAAAGTTACTGAATTAAATTTGCTTTTAGGTAGAAGATACTTGCAAATGTGCACATCTGAGAACACTTAAAGTAACTATCCTGTTCTGTAATTTCTCATTCACTGGGTTTTAGTTTCAAGAATAGGAATTATAGGAGTTGGAGAAGTCCTTTTAATAAGTCTAGTACCTTTGGGTGGGCTTAAACTTCTATCCTGTAATGAAAGGTGGGTAAAGGTAAGGTCACTTCTGTTTAATCTTATGACTGCAAATTCAACTTTTTTTTTTCTTGTTATTTAGCTGAATATATTTACAATGTATTTTATTCCAGACAAAATTTATACTTGCATTAGTGATCAATTAGAATCTTCCATCAGTCTGTTGGGCCTATGGTTTTGTTTTTATATGCTTATAAAATATCAAAGTTCTTAAATCTGCAGCTTATGTTTTTGCCACGTTGTTGCTGTAACAGGCACCTGCATGCATTTTTCAGTGTAGCAAAGAGCAAGTTAGTGCTAAGAGGAAGTTAAATACTTTTTCAGCTGTATAAACACACTCGTGAAGAAACATGTTCTTTTTTAATGGCTGAAGATTGTTTCTGATCTTATAAACAAAGCATAAGTGCCATCTTCAATAACACACAAATAATTGTGTGTAAGGTTTCCATTTTCAGAATTTTACTGATTTATTTCAGAATTTTCTATGTTAATCTTTGATTATTGCTGAAGTCTGGTTTACCATAGAACATTGTATCTAAAAATTTCAGATTGTCCTTTTCCTGATAGGTGTTCAAGCCAGGGAGAAACCCAGTTTTACAGTCAGTATTTATTAGAACATGCATTTATTGAGCTCCTGTTGTGAACAGCAAAGAAATATTCACAGAATGCCATCACTTGTATATAGTTACCTGCAGCAGCAGTTGGGAGACCAATCCCAGCTGCTTGCCCAGAGGTAGGAGGTGGTACTGACACAGCAGTGACTTCTAGACAGAGGTCAGAAAGCGCTCAGAGTCAGGCTGGCTGGGACTCTGAGGAACCTGATCTCATGAAAAATGTTCCTAGCTGGCAGAAGGGATGGACTGGAATGGTCTCTAAAGGTAACTTCCATCTCCAAGCAATCTGTGATTCTGTGAAAGCCCTTCCAAGGATCCATTCTTTATCAAGTGTACATATAGTCTCGTAGTCTTTTTTCACGTGTAACAACCACCATGATTTTGCATGTTACCTGAATTGTGCAGCTTGTTTGTACTAGCATACAGATTCAGCTGGTGTTCTGAACTCTGAATTTCCAACAGTTAAGCAGTTCAGTCTTACTTGTTTTCCCTGTGACTTGAATAAGATCTGTAAGATGTTATACCAGATTCCTTATTTACAAAGAAGTGTTTCATCCTGTCCTAACAATGCGATTGGGCTTTGTCTTTCTCTTTCCACAATTCTGTACTGGTTGTCTTCTTTTTACTGAATGCTCATCTGTAGTGCTGAGTGCAGTATTCAGATATTATACCCCAAATTGATAATAAAACAATTTTGCTTTCCTCAACACAGCTCACTGTTAGTCTCCAAAAATTCTCATTTGCTGTAAACAGTCTTCTAGATCCTTTGGGAAAAAGTGTGAATGAACTCTAGTGAACCCTGATGGCAAATCTAACCTCTGAGCTTTTGGAGGGAGAAATTTCCATCATCTAAAGTATTTTCTTTTGCAAAGCCCACAGTTTGCCAGCAAGCTTGCAGTTCCATGAATTGCTCAGAGGATCTCACACTCTTTAATATATAAAAAGACAAACAATCTGCTAAGACAGCTCAGATTTTACTACTTAAAGCTTTTTGTATGAATTTTCAAAACTCAGACTTCCTTCAAAGGAAATACTAATCAGTGCAGTCTGTATCACACAGGTATTGAGATATTCTCTTTGAATTAAAGGTTTCCAGTAGAGCAACTGAAGTTTGCTGGTCTTAAGAATGTGATTTTGTGTGTCATTGGTTGCAGTAGCCATTGTCAAAAGAATAACTTGGAAAAAAGCCTGTCTGAAGGCAAATTTGAAATCTGGCAATATCAAGGTTTTCCTGAGAAGGAAAGCATTGGTTACAGTAAGGCCTTTTTGGGTTTTCAGAAACAACAAATGCAGGTACAGTGTTCAGTTGATAATGTGCTTTACCTGATTGCTAAGCTAAGAGCTGTAGGGATTTTTGTCTACTCTTTATTTGCACCTAGGAAAGTTTAATTTCTATGCTCAAATAATCTTTTTCTGCATCTGGATGTGCATATATTTTGCAGAGCTCTGAATTATAACATTCCAAGTACTTTTATCACTCTAGTTAGAGAGCTGAAGGCTCAAAAAAATTTGTTTTTGTTGTTTTTACTGAACAATAAATATCTTGTTTCTCTTGTTTAAATCCAGAACAATGGACTGAAACTGCAATGTACATAAGGACACCATAAAACATTTTCCTAATTCGGAATGTGGGTAAACATGATGGTGCTGGTAGTACCATGGGTCTCTTGGGAAAAAAAATTAAAATCTGATCAAAACTGAATTAGAAGTAATAGTAGCCTTAGCATAAATTTAGCCAGGTTTGTCATAAAACTAAAATCACTGTTGTTGAAACAATTTTACTTTGGTGGTTTAAATGATTAATCCAGAGGGTTTTTTTTTTTTTCAGTTTTTTAATTGTATAGCTGATTTTATTTGCATAATGTTACAGAAATTCTGATTTGTTCCATCAAACTGCATTCATTTAACAGTTGGAATTAGTGGTCTGTAATTGTATTTTCCAAACTGATGAAGCTTTATGTTTCCTCAGGAAGTGTCACTGCAGCAGACTGCACAGCCTACATCAACAATAGTTCGTCCAGCTTCGCTACAGGTTCCTAATGTACTGCTTACAAGTTCTGACTCAAGTGTTATTATTCAGCAGGCAATACCCTCACCAACTTCTAGTACTGTTATCACCCAAGCTCCATCATCTAACAGACCAATAGTGTAAGTTACATAAATCTTAGTAAAACTTTTTTTTGCAGAATTTGAAAATCTGACTTACTTTCAGTTACTGTTTCTGCAGTTAATATATGAATTTGAGATGCTTTGGTGTAATGTGGTGCTTTATTATACATGAAACATTGGACTTTCACTACATGTGAGATATAATGCCATGTTCTCCACATCACTAAGTTCATTTTTTGATCTCCAAATAAATATTACATGACACCCGTAAAGAAACAAACCAATATAAAATAATGTGTAAACTTGTTCTCTTTCTGGATAAGTTTTCTTTTATATAGTTCATTCCTTTTTCAGTCCAGTTCCAGGTCCTTTTCCTCTGCTGTTACATCTTCCTAATGGACAAACCATGCCTGTTGCTATTCCTGCATCTATCACAAATTCTAATGTGCATGTCCCTGCTGCAGTTCCAGTAAGTAAGCATGATGCTATATTAATTTGAAAGTGGAGCAGATTTGCATAAGTGCAGCATAGAACTTAGTTTTAAGCACCTTGATAGCTGTTTTGGCTTCAGAGGGTAGTGCTGTCAAATGCTCTCTATTATGATAACATACTCAGGTTTTCTTCATTTTTATACTTTATCTGGTCAGCTTGTTAGACCTGTCACCATGGTGCCTAGTATCCCAGGAATCCCAGGGCCTTCCTCCCCACAGCCAGTGCAGTCTGAGGCTAAATTGGTAAGTGAAAAACTCCATTATTCCTCAAGAAGAATAACTTGAGAAATTAATTAAATTCTATTGCTTTTTCAAACAGCTTTAGTTTTCTTTTATTAGTCTAAATTCTGCAAGTATGAATTTAATAAAAATAGAAAAATATCAGCTGTATTTATTTTACAGTTCTTTCCAATTCCAGCCTATGTTAGTTCCGTTCTTATTTTTTGATCTTATTTTTAGTCATTCTTTTAAATAAATTAAATTCTAACTAAACTGCTTCCTTCTTGTATCAGAGGATCAGAAATGCTAGCTGGGAGAAAGACAAGATTAGTAGCATGTTAACATTTCCTTCAGAGAAGCAGAATGTTTCCTCCCAAAAGAATGATATTTCTTAAAAAATTAAGGAAAATACTTTTTTTTAAAAATGTTTTTGGAATCTCTACTTAATATAGTCCATTTGGCAAGTTTTGCAATTAGATGTGTAGTACTTATGCAGTTAACAAATTACTCTGTATGAAGATTGTTTCTGTTGTGTTGGGTGTTTTTGGGGGGAGTTGAAGATTATTTGGAAAATGTCTAAAACAAGCAAAAAATTGTCCTGGATTTTGTTTGATGGGGGGGCTATTCTTTTTATTTAATATTGGTCACCATTTATGGTGGTAGTTTGAATTAATTAATTTATTGAAATATTTTATGCAGCATTAGGCAGTTGTTTCTTTTTTTTTTCCTGTCTTGTTTGTTCCAAGTGTTCTAAAGCAGTTGAAAATCTATTATTAAACAATAATTAACCCATGTATATATTTACAAAATGCCTCCATAAACAGTATCTATCCTATGAAATAGTGTTCCTCTTCCTTCAGCTCTTACTTTGTGCTAAAAGATAAATCAGTAACACCTGCTAGATCAAATATATTTTTCTGCATTGATATTAGTAAGTTGGAGGATGCCCTTAACATTTTTAGAGATCTCATTTCTCTTGATCTAAACCTTTCCTTCCCTGTTTTCTCTTCTCAAGCCACAGTATGAAAAAGAGTGAGTGTGGTTTTTCTGGAGGTAAGGGATTCCAGTAGAGTGAGCACACCTGTACCACATTCAGCAAATACTGAAACTGCTGTGGAGAGGGGCACTGACTCTGCCTAATGCTCTCACATCTTCCTTCATTTCCCTGCTCTGTTGAGCACAATGACTTTTGAAATAGTGTAGAGGAGGACATAAGGGAAGAAGGTCTGTTTCTGTGCATCCTTGCCCCCTTAGGAAGGGAAAATGAGTCTTTAATACCTCAGAAAATGCTTAAATGTAACCAGCTCTTACAAAATTAATTTACCTTAAATCCAGGAGAGAAGAATGTAAAAAAGTGAAAACAAGTACTGTTTTCTTAGAAGCTGAGCATGTTTTATAGTCAGGAGACTCACACTCTTAGTTCTGTTTGGAATCCAGGAGGAAGTGGTTCCAAAAAAAATTTTGGATGGTCACGAAATTTGGATTTTAAGCATATTACTGAGTGATTTACTCTTAGAATGTTTTAAAGGCAGAAAGGAAATACTTGTGGTGAAGACTTTAATCTCACATTGGAAGAAGCAATAACTCAAATGCAAAGGAAAACAAAGATCATTAGACTTAAATTTTAACAGTCTCATTAGCCTCCTCATTACAATTTAACTAATATATGCACTTCACTGATTGCTTGTCTTTTTTTAAGTGAGACTGTAAAAAGGGCATTTGCAATATTTCCTTTCCTTGTTGCTTAATATGAAGCATGAGCAGAATACAAGAATATCAGAATTATGTATATTTTTTATGCTCATTTATTTTTATATAGTGCCTATTCACAAAAATAAAAAACCTAATTTCTTATCCCTCTGAAAGTAAAAGCAATTTAATGAGAAACTTAATGTTTATGTAGAAAAGCCTCCAAGAGTAAGACTAATTCACTGTGCCATGGGATGCAATGGCAGATACGTGATGGTTTATTAACTGCAAAGTTCAATTTAATTTTTTTAATTTAAATCTTTGTTTTACCAAACCCTTTCTTTTCATGTCTCTCTTAAAAATAATTTTGCTTGCTGCATACTAAATTCTGTGAAGGTCTGCTAACCAGGTTTATTTTTCACTTGTGTTCCTGGTTAAGCCAACAGGAGACAATATTTAGTTTTACAGCTTGCTTTTCGTTTTGTTCATAGTTCACATTTAATGTTGACATATAAGCTCTTATACTAAATTTAATACACAAACAGTGTATGTTTCATGTATTAACATAACATATATAACATTGATGTTTCTTGCATGCTATGCTGCAATTTGTTTCTTCTTCATGTTGGGAGGCAGTTCTGAAGGGCAGAGGAGTCCAGGACATCCTTTAAGAAGCAAATCTTAAAGGTGCAGGAGCAGGCTCTCTCCATGTGCTGAAAGATGAGCCAGCAGTGAAGGTTGGCCTGGCTGAACAGAGAGCCTTGGCTGGAGCACAGGAGAAGTAGGGAAGTGTGTGACCTGTGGAGGAGGGGCAGGCAACTCAGGAGGACTGCATGGACGTTATGAAGTTATACAGGCCCAAAACCCAGCTAAAACTTCATCTGGTTGCTGCTATGAAAGACAACTGAATATATTTATATAGGTGCATCAGCAACGAAAGGAGGTCTAAGGAGACTCTCCATCCTTTATTGGATGTGGGGGGAAGCATAGTGACAAAGGGTGAGGAAAAGCAGAAGTGCTTAATGGCTTTTTTTTACTTCAGTCTTCAGTAGTAAGACTAGTTCCTCTCTGGGTACTCAGCCCCTTGAGCTGGAAGACAGGCATGTGGAGAAGAGCAAAGCCTCTGTAATCCAACCTGCTACAGCACTGAGACACACAGAAGGTTATGGGGCTGGATGGGATCCCAAGGGTACTGAGGAAGCTAGGGAAGAGCAAAGCCACTTCAAATCATTTATCAGCACCCCTGGCTAACTGGGGAGGTCTTGTGACTGGAGGTCAGTAAATGTGATACTCATCTTTAGGAGGGGCTGGAAGGAGAATCCAGGGAACTGCAGGCCTGTCAGCTTGACCTCTGTGCTGAGGAAGGTCATCAAATGATCTTGATTAGCACTCACAGAACAACCAGGACCAGCCAGCATGGATCCATGACAGGCAGACGGGACAAAAAGCAGCTCAGGGGAGAGCTCCTTGCTCTCTACAGCTCCCTGAAAGGAAGGTGTAGCCAGATGGGACTTGGGCTCTTCTATATAGCAACTGATAGAATGAGAGAAAACAGCCTCAGGTTGTACCAGGGGAGGTTTAGATTGGATATTAGGAAAAAATTCTGCTTGGAAAGGGTTGTCAAATATTGGAACAGGCTGCCCAGGGAAGTGGTAAAGTCACCATCCCTGGAGGTGTTTAAATGACATGGAGATGTGACACTTAGGGCCATGATTTAGTGGTGGACTTGGCAGTTCTGGGTTAATGGTCAGACCTGATCTTAAAGGTCTTTTACAGCCTAAACAATTCTATGAACCTATGAAATCTGTCAGCATAGTATTCTTAGTGTATTTTGACCAAAAAAGCCAGATGAAGGGGTGAAGCTGTGATGTTCCTTTCACAACATTCCCAGGAGTATAGATATTTGGAGTTTTTTTGGCTGTTGCTTTATTTCTTACTTACTATTTGAGGAAAGTATTTGTTCTTTATAGATGGACCTTGCAATCTCGTGGATTTTTTTGTATTACATTATAAAATGTAAGAATAGAATATGTAGCAAATACAAAACCATGCAGGAATAGATTCTCTAACTTCCTTGGGTATTTAAGTAAGTTTGGTACTGTATGGGATGCAGAGTTTAGAAAGTTAGCATGGTTTATTTGTATCTCTGAAGGGTTTTATCATATCTAGTTTTAGCTGTTGTTGAACCTCTCCTGTATTGAAAGACTGCACTTACTATTATGGTGTTCTGCATTTTTTACTATAGTACCAAAATACTGTTTCAAGGTACTCTAAATTGACATAGATTCTAATAACTTCAGAGGCTGAGTAAAATTCCTGAAGAACTGGTTGTAGTAAATTTAATGTGAAGTAGAACCAGGTTGTTCCATTGTTTCTAGAGCTGTCCTGTGTACAAGATGCAGCTTCAGATCTAAAACCTGGCACAAACCAGGTACTTTCTTTTGTGCTTTGTGCTTTTCTTTGCAGAGGCTCTTTCTGCATATTTCATGGAGCTAATGCATTTTAGAGATTTATAGTAAGAAAAGAACTTTGTGCTCTGATTTCATTCCTCATTGCAATCATTCATTTCACTTTTACTTGCTTACAAAAGGCTACTGTTGTGTAGACTTTTTTTTAAAGTGAACATGAGAAGTAGTTAGATAAAAGTCAGAGACTGTAGTGCTTGTTTCCTAATGCTCTGAAATTTAAATATGAATTTAGATAACTTCATTTCTGTATTTTTATTAACATGAGAACAATACATTTTTATTTTGATGAGTACCTGTTGTTTCCTTACAAGCTGCCAAATTGTACAAAGAAGAAATGTATTTAATTATAAGTTCACGAATGACCTTTAGTGAAACAAATTGATATTTTCGTTTCTAAAATCTAAAACTTAAAATAACTGGGAGGAGATGTCTTTGCTAATGATGTAGGATGCCTTCCTATGGCATATCTTCATCTGTCCTAGAAAGTCACAAAACCCTTTAAGGATAAAGGAACTAAGGTACTTGCTGAGAATTTTTTCCCACAATGGACAGCTTTTGGAGACTTTTTACCTTTGCAAATGGTCTCTTACAGCATTTGTAAGGTTTTTTTAGTAGGGTGCCCAAGTTTAATGCATAGTAATCAGAACTGTGTATTTATTTCTATGTTTGATAAAGTTTTCAGTCTGAAGTGTCAAACTCCATCAGCATGGCAGTTTTGGTTATTTATGTGAAGCAAGTTACTGAGATGTCACCACCAGAACTCTGTTTGTTCTTTGCTGAAATGGTCTTTTCTCTGGTTACTGCTCAAGTTACCTGACATTAAATGGTTGTATGAATTCCAGAGAGGAACAGTTGTATGTGGGAACAAGTTCACTGAGTGAAATAGCAGATACAAAAATGTATACCAGCTGCAGGGATAATAACTGGGAGGAAAAGATAGGCATAAGAAAAGGAATACACAAAAGCAACGACAGCCAAAAATTTAAAAATTGTCTCTGCAGTGACCCAAATCCTTATGATTGGTGGCATTATAGCAAGAGGCTCTCAACTGAAACACTTGAGATTAAGTGAAAGAGTGCATTAAGCACAATCTTAGGGTCTTCTTCACCACAGAAACATACACAGTGCTTTATGTGTTTCAGTGCTGTGGAAGAATTGAATGAAATCAGATTGCATTTTTAATTTTATTTCCTCAGTATTGAATTATTGTAGTGGACAGAGCTGGTCCATTCACAGCTTTGAACGTTCTTGGATCCTTTTTCTCTACTTCTTGTAGAACTGAAGCAAAAAATTACTAGAGACTTTATTCAGACACAAGCTTGTCCTTTACTGCTGTTATTTTGGAAATACTCTTATATCTTATACCAAGAATGACATTCAATAGGAGTAAAAATGAGTTTCAGATTTCTGTGGCACACTTAGTATGAATTGTCAGTTTTTCTGACATGATTCCACGTTTGTTGGTATGCTAAAGAAACTGCATACTTTACACAAACTTACATACTTTAGTAAAATCACTTTGTATGTCAGTTTTGTGGTATTTTAGAGAGGCTTAGAAGTAGATGCAATAACTATATTTAAAAAAAAACAAAAACAAAAACCTCAAAACCCCCAAAAAACTTCCTGACTAAGATAAGGATGCATGATTCTAAATAACTGTACAATTGCTTCTGATGTTCTTATGAGAAGATCTGTAATTGTATGCTTTCTGTGTATGAAGCATGAGCCTTGAGTTGCAGCTGAAAAACATCCTTTTTGAGTATGCAGCTTGTGGTGGGTACAAACTTAGCATTCAGACTCTTCAGCATGGATTGCAGAAGTTTCTGAAGAATTTCAAAATTTGCTTTAATATGGAATGTTTCCCTCTGTCTCCTCCTTCTCATGCAAAACTTTTTGTCACAATTTGAGAAATACCTTGGACTCAGTAGGCAACCAGTAGATTTTTGCAGGAGGTTTCTACTGAGAAGTGACAGAGGGCAGCCTGGCAAATGTTCAGAAACCAACATTAACGTGCTGGAGCCCGGCATGGGACCTTGTGTTCAGCAGAATTCTTCTGACCTGTCTCTCTGCATGCCGAGCTAATCAGCAAACACCTAATGAGCCTACTCTCAAGAAACAGACCCTCTCACAACCTACTTCATTTTCATATGTTCTCTGGGGGTGGAGAGACAAGACTTCATAAGGACTGATGATGCTGCAAAGACCACAATAATGATAATTAACTTGCTGAATTTAGAAGATTATGCTGTTAATTAGTTGCAAAATAAAGATAAGTAATAGAGGAGCAGATGGTAGGATAACACCCAGGAGAAGGAGGGTTATTACTCTGATGAGCTTTTGTGGCAGATATGAAATATGGATCTGAGTTTTTCACAAATTGTTTCTGGAGTATATTATCTTGTTTCTGTGAGCTCTTGATGGAATGATCTAGTCCTACCAAATTTTGACAGATGTGGTGAGGATTTGTTTTCAAGGATATACACGAATGATAAAACCTTGCTAATCAAGATTTTAAAAGCTATTAATCTATCTCAAAATACCAGTTTTAGTTTGCCTATAACCACATAGTATCAAAAACCTCAGTTGTCATCAAGTTTCCCCACATAAAAATGCTTATATACATTTATTCTAATATATGTTTCTGTAGTCTTGATTGTTAAAAATGAGATTCTCATTGAATTTGGGGTAAATGTTTCCCTACTTACAAGAAGTACAACATCTGTATAGTATTTTACTCCAGCATTACCTTTTAAAATATGAAACCTACTAAACACATGAACTGGAAATCTCCTTGTGAAAATCAGTAAATATTCCTCAGATTTTCACAGTATGTCTGCATTTGTGGATGATTTAATCCTAACTACTTTAATTTCAACTTTTAAACTTTTTAATATGAAATTAAATCAAATTATTTCCTATTCCTGTTTTCATAGTACATTACATTTAACAATGTAATTCTCAAAAGGAGTTTAAATTACTTTTGAATTTACAGGCTATAATGTTTAAATGTTGGCATTACAGTAAAGTCCAGCTTTGTTTTCATGTCCCAGTGCAAACACATCAGTTACCATCATGGGCAAAACAGACTCATCTTCAGGAAATCAGTTTCTTTTATTACCAGTCACATCTGAGTAGGACAATGCACCCAAAACTTAAAAAACACCTTCCCCCCTTTCTTCCTGGGCTAAACTCCACCTGCTGCCCCTCAGCAGCACAGGGGAGGGGAATGGTGGTTGTGGTCAGTTCCTCAGACATCTCTGCTGCTCCTTCCTCTGCCTGGGGAGGAGTCCTCTACTCTTCACAGAATTACAGCATGGGCCAAGTTGGAAGGGGCCACAGAGGTCATATGTCCAACCCCTCTGCTCCAGCACATGACACAGGATTGCATCCAGAGTTCTTGACTATCTCCAGTGAGGGAAGCCTCCCTTCCTGTCTGGGCAATCTCTTCAGTGCTCACTCACCTCTCCTACTATGACAGCTTGAAATAAAAGAAAGCATACCCTTTAAATTTCACTACTCTCTTGATTAGGACTGGTGAAAATCTATCATGTTCTGCCTAACAGCAAGTTATGATAAAAGAAATACTTCTAAAGTAATTCAAGTCATAATGAAAATGCACTATAAAAAATCTTAATTAATACCATATAGAAAGATTATTGTCCGATTGGTGTTAAATACTTGTTAGGTAGTGGCTGTGTAGAAAATTTTACAGTTTAGGCACCTTGATTATTTAAAGAGAGAGAGGAATCATCAATTTTGCAGTTTTTGCAGGTAGATCATAGAGTTTGGTTTTAAGTAATTTTACTTAGTTAGAAAACACTTAGGCCTGCTGGAGACAGGGACTGAAATTTTTTTGTAAGCTTGTTTTTCTGAGGAGAATTAGGAAGGTACAGGTCAATTCTTGAGTTTAATTAAAATGTTAACTACCTAAGGGCTTTCAGAGTGCTGTACATATACAAAAATTATGGATGTATTATCTTAAAAAAAATTTGTCATCCTGCCCTAATGCTTGCAGCTATCCTAAATTTCTGTTGTTGAAGCTGAGCACCTAATTACCCATAGAAAGGATTGCAGAGGTGAGTATTTGTAAAGACCATGAATTAGTGGAGGCATAACAAGGTATTTAAAAATGAATAGAGTTAGAGAACACCAGAATTTTTAAAATGGAAAGATGCTTATGTTCTTCTGGTTGTTACCTGTTTTCCTTCATGTCATTGTTATTCTTCTGGTACTACCAGATTCAGCAACTGCTTATGGCCTTCCACTCGTGTTTGTTGGCACAGTTCACTACAGATGAGGCTTTCTGTTTACTTCTCCACATGGTTTACCTTTCTTCCCTTTCTGGGATCTTATGTAGACCTCATTGCTAATGTCATGCTGGTAGAAATTGACCCCCTATTTTTAGGTGTATGCCTAGGTGACTGTTGAAAGCTGTAAAAAGAAACGGCTGTTTAAGAGTTGGAGTTGCTGTTTCCAGAGTGGAAGTAACTGATTTTATAAATGATTAATCATTTAAGTGAGCATGATAGAATATTTCTTTTCTTTTTCTTCTTTATTTTCTGCTTTCAGAGATTGAAAGCAGCCTTGACCCAGCAGCACCCTCAGGTAACAAATGGAGATACTGCCAAGGGACATGCAAGTGGGTTGGTTAGGAGTCAGTCAGAGGAGCCACGGCCACAGTCACTACAACAGCCTGCAACTTCAACAACTGAAACTCCGGTATGAGCACTGGGCATGTGCCTCCTCCTCCTCCTCTCATGTTGCAAATACATATATTTTTTCTATACTCTGGGTTGTAAAATAGATGTGAACAGACTGTTCTTTCAGTCAATAGCTCTATAGCAGTAAAATGCTTGCAGGTCTTAGATGTTCTTAAATGCTTCTAAAACCTATTGTCCAATATGCTGATTTCAAAACAGATAGTGTCTATTTGTACAAATTTAGAACTAAGTCCTGGTTTCTGGAGTTCATTGATAGAGATTCTGTAGTAGCTGAAATTTTTACAGCTGTTCAATATATATATTTGAAAAAAATAAGTGCCTTTATTTTGTGTTTCTGTTGCATCTGTTTTATGTTTAATTTATTATCATAAACATGCTTAGAATTTTTTATTGCATTAAGTGTCATGTTTATGTTAATGTGCTTGAAGGATCTTTTCTGGGCTGCCACAGTAAGTTCAGCTGTGTCATTAATTGTACTTCCTCATCTCAGGCTCTCAGGTGTGATTTGTTGTCCTTTTGGGATGATACATCAGAATAGGGGAGTAAAAGGCAAAACCTCTGAGTGAGACTGGAAGTGGGCCTGCTGCTGGAGTAAAAATATGCTTCCTGGTGAATCCTGGAGGATTGCAGCTGTTCTATTTCTGAAAACCTCTTGCAATGTGTTTTCAAAGTACTTTTAAAAATCTTGAAGAGTTATTTGCAGAATTTGTAGCATAATATTAATTTTATAAAAGCTACCTGGCCCAGAACTGACAGGACTTACATCTGCAGTGAAAGCCTCACATTTTTACACTGACCAGTGAAATCAAGTAATTTATCAAAACAAATATGTTTGGAACAGAAGAGGGGGAAAAAAGTGACCCATCGTAAAAGAAAAGGATCTCTCTCTTAAGGCTGCTGTTCCCCCATACTGCCTTGGGGTTTTTTTAAAGAATATTTTCATAATATCACATAATAGAATTTTCAAGGTGAAAATTGCTGTTTGATTGTTTTATTTTACAATTAGTATTTCATTCTTAAAACACTGATTTGAGTTCCCAGGGTTTTTTTATTCTTAGCTCTTTACAAGTAATACCAAATTGATATGCCAGCTGATACATGTTTGGGGATTTTAGTTTAAAAATAAAACTTTCTTGCTGGCTAGACTGAATGGAGATGCACCTGTGAATGTCATGTGGACAGTTACATTCTGTCTATCTTGTCTCTTTAGAGGATTTTAAGATCCATTATGTTGTTAGTATCTTTCATTTAATCTTTGTCTAGCATCTGTATACAACTGTGAAATGAGTATAATATATAATTTAAAGTGCAGAAGTATTTTGATACTGTTGTGGGTGGATTAAGGGAAATTGTTAGTGGTGGGGAGCAGATCAGTGAGTTGGAGATTGCTGTCTGGAGATCCAGGGATCAGGGAGTCTCAACACTGCTAGCATTTGTCAAACAGCTTCTGTGTAGTGGGCATAAGCGACTGTGTCATTTTTCAGTTGTGACTAGGTGTGTGGGAAGAATCAAAAATAGAAAATTCATTTCCCACTAAATGTAGCTTGAAAGCTATTTTGGATGTAATACATTATTGTGAGATGATCAAGAGTGTAAGTACAGGTAAAAGTTTTTAAAACATGACTGTAGAGTTAAATGGATGCAGCTTTCAAAAAAAAAGCGTGTAACCTGAATACATTTAGAAATGCCCTGAGTGCTTTTCTCAAGACATGATGGCTGTTTATAGCAGTGCTGTAGGTTAAGTCATGGCTGTTTGCAGGCATCACCAGCTCAGCCTACGCCACAAACACCAAATCCAGGCGGTCGGCGAAGAAGAGCTGCCAACGAAGACCCTGATGAGAAACGGAGAAAGTTCCTGGAGAGGAACCGGGCTGCTGCTTCCCGCTGCCGGCAGAAACGGAAAGTCTGGGTGCAGTCATTGGAGAAGAAAGCTGAGGACCTGAGCTCACTAAATGGACAGTTACAGGTATGCTTTTTATTTTGAGGAAAAATTAGTAAGTTTTTTTGTTCTTACATAGTGATCCTTGATCAGTGGAGCTTAAAACTTTGCATGAAATCTGAAACAGAAATGGTTTTATAACTGATGGCTTAGCTCAGGGTTAAAATTCAGAACTAGTTGCATATAGCAGTAAAATTAAAGGATAAGAGCATGTTTCAAGATGTGTAAATTTAAGGATCATACCCTTCTATCCTTTGTTCCATTTGAAGGACCTGTCAGACTATGATACTAAACTAAGATGACAAGATGAGTTGGAATAAACCCTTAGGAGAAAAGTATTGTTTTACCTTTAACACATCTTGCTCTTAATTTGTATCACAGCCTGGCTTATTTGAGTAGGTTTTGGACTTCCTTTGGTTCTTTTTAACTTCACTTTTTTTCTTTTAAAGTGAATGTAATGCTCATGGGAGGTGCCAGGTTGACATCAGTGGATACTGAAGGCTTCTTTTGTTCACAGAATGGGTATATGACAGTGGCAGTGCAAGCTTTTACCACTGCCACCTATATCCTATAGAGATGAAGTATGCTGTAAGAGGGTAGGGCCAGTGTATGTTGCAGGTCACTTTTCCACCTCATCTGATCTCAGAAAGTTGTCATGTGAAAGTACTTTCCCCTGTAGAACAGTCCATGATCCTTTTGTTTAAACTACTATTAAATGTTAAAGCATACTTTCCTAGTGTTTTCCAGCAGCATGTAAAAAATTGGCACAAATTACTGTTTTCAAAATAAAAGTCTAAAAGCTTCATTTTGAAAGTTGTTGAAAGGAAAAACTATGTAATTCCTAAATGAAGCATTAATTTAGAAAATTTAGTGAGATGTATTTTGATCTGTTAAAAAGTCACTTGTTTTTCTTCATCAGAGCTGTTCACTGAGTCAAATTCACAGATCATCATCTACCTATGAGAACTCACCTCTCATGCTGCTTAGTATAGAAAACATCACAATTTGATCAACAGGAAAGTAGGGCATGTTGAGGTTATCTTTTATCATGTAATCAGAAATACAGTGTATCAGTCATCTTCATATTCACATCTTTAAAAATACTCAGCATCCCAGACCCTGAAATGTAAAAGATTACTACCTAGGCACACACTGTGAAATGGTTTCCTGTGTTCCAAGAATCATGACACTCTGCACAAGCATGAGTTAAATTTCTTGCAAATACGTATTCTTCACAAAGCTGTTCACAGTGTCATTTAATGCACAGTCCTCAATGAAGTCCATTAATTACATAATTATATATAGCACTGTGGCTTAAATAATCAAAGAAGGGAGTAAAGAAGAATGAAAACAATCAGATGTAATTCAGTTCTTTAGTGAAAGTAGTTTGTTATCATGTGAACTGCTTTTCACATTTGCATACCAAGTTTTTAACATAAAAATCATGTAAGTGCCATTAACAAAAGGTTTCCAAGTGTTAATTCAGTAATAGTGAATTCAAGAGAGATTTTCTTACAGTCTTAGTAAAAGCAAAACTGTTAACTGTAAAGAACAGAATAACTTGAAAAGAAAATTTGATATCAGAGAAGTAATTACACTGTACTTTATGTGAAAACATTAATCAACCCTATATTTCCATAATAATAACAACAGGCTAACACAGCTGATCAGCAGAGTGGGCAGTAATGACCCATGATTACTTACTTTATATTTAATAGAAAATTTAATAAGTTTGGAGTTTTCCCTTAATGCAGTTCTTACTGGTAATACATAAATGGCAACTATAGATTGCCTTTCAGTAGCATTCCCCATCCATGTGTCTAGCAGACAGAACTCTGTTCTAGTGTCAAGAGTGGTGTGTGCATTGTACTGTTGGCACAAGTGTTCTTGTTATGGAATATACAGCTACCATTGTTCTAGAGATTACCTCAGTCTCTTTTATATGGGAAGGCTGATCCATGGTTTTCAAGTTTGCTTTAATGTAAGATAATGTACTTGCCTTTTGTATTTATGCTAGCAGCAGTCTTAATATTTTTAAAACAGATGACATTGATCTATAAACTGTGTTATAGAAATTTTTCATAAACATATAATCTTACTTCCACAGATTAAGAACTTCATACTTACATGTGCTGTTTGTATACAAAGTTATTCCTTAAAATATGGGAGGCAAGATAGAAAATTTCTGCAAATTTTTTCCTCACTGCCAGAGTTCCTTTGAACTAACAGAACTATAATTCATAGTCTTGGACACTGTTGCTTCTGTAGGTTATCAAGTGTCTCAAAACTACATCAGTGTGGTTTTTTTCTACCCAACCTGTGTCAATTCTGTTCAGCTGCCTGCGTGGTATCAAGATTTGTGGCTCCTCAGTAAATTACATGGTGAACTAAGGGCAGACAGAGCTGGAGGCTTTCTTAACAGCCTAAGGTTTCAGGACATGTAATGCCACCTGGTAGAGAATTTGTGGAGCTTTTGGTTGGGTTTCTTTGGTTGCAAACCTTTTTGTTTGCAGTCACGTTTTTCTTTCATTATAAATGTCTGTGAAGTCAGATTTTTGGCATCTTTCAGCTTTTGCTTTTAATAAGAAGTTTCCAAAGGGTATTCTACACATAAAAGGGCTGACTAGAAAAGGAGACCTTAAGAGGATTTTGCAGGTATAAAGGTTTGCAATTTGTTGTCTTCTAGATGAAGAGAGAGGACACAAAACGAGAGCTTTTCTTTGACCAGTCTGATATTTTAGTTACTTTGTGTAATTAAACCTTGTAAGTTCTGTTTGGAAGAATTTTGTTCTTTTGGAAACCTTTAACTTGTAATTCATCTCATCTCTTGAGTGCATTGCCTTATTTCTTGCTTGCAAGTAAATAGGTTGACTTTCTTGTAGTTTATTTTGCAGATAATTTCAGATGCAATCCAGTTTTCTTCTATAGGCTTTTTTCTTTAATTTGCTCCTAAATGCATAAACATAAGCCTTTACTAAATTATGTGTGGTATATTACAATAATATGCAAAGGTTCTTATACTTGAAATAACTTCAAGTATTAGTAGAAAAGATTTACATTCAAAATAAAATAACCCATGAAAAACACATACTGTGTCCAGCTATGGTGATCACAAAGCATTACAGATAAATTTGATTCATAAATATTTTTCTACTCTACAAAGTACAAATGGGTCTATCAAAATGCCATCTCATTTTTAATTTGGATTGTCACATGTAATGCAGTAACCTAGCACTCCTCATGTCTAGACACCAGGCTGCTTTCCAGGCAAGGTGAGTGTTGCTGTCCTCCAGTTTACAAATGGGGAAGGTGGAGCACAAAGCAGTGAAGTGACCTTGCTCAAGGTCAGCCAAAGTGGAAAGGCACAGTGTGGAAATGAAGCCAGGCACTGGATTCTGCAGGTGCTGTCTCTTCCATTGCACTCTGCTTTAGCAACACAAGCTGGCATCTCCGGCTTTTGTCATTATTAGCAATGATTCCTTCAGAGAACATGCTTATGTATGCCTGCCAAAATAACAATCAGTCTGGAGATCAACCAATGTTATTTTACAGTACATAAGATTTTCTTTTTTGAAGTCCAAGTATAAATTGAGTCACTAAAAAATTATTCTGCATTGGCTTTTTGAATTTTATTTTATATTTTTCCCTTTTTTAACATTGGCTGTGACATCTGTTAAAATGTGTGTAGCTAAATGTAGGTTTCCTCTGATTAGAATTCATCACAAGCCCTTCCAGAAGAGTCTGGATCATGTGAATGAGACTATATGTAGACTCTGCATCTGCAAACTGAATAACATATGTTGTATTTTTTTAAAAAAGACCCAAGCATTTCCCAGTTAATGTAACAAAGTTAGCCAAGTTTCAGCTAATATTTGCATTTTCTAGGACAAAACAAATATATACATATTTGCAATATATACTGAATGGAAACTTACTGTATTTCAGCAACCCCTAAATGAACAACTGAAAATCCTATAAAACTTAATGCTTACCTTCAAAACGTGTGTAGTTTGAGCCTGGTAAAGTACATAACTTTCTTCTCCTTTAGAATGAAGTCACCCTGCTGAGAAATGAAGTGGCACAGCTGAAACAGCTTCTTCTGGCTCATAAAGATTGCCCTGTAACTGCCATGCAGAAGAAATCTGGCTATCATAGTGAGTAATGTTCTATTACCTGTAGCCTGAGGCTGCATCAATGAAATACTGCCAAAATGAACTGAATGAGCATTAAAATTGAGAAGTGCAGTTCTAATACTACATATACTGCATTAAAGATCTTTTTTATATAATCTTGAAGTTATTGGAAGACAGGAATTAATACATGATATTTTAAAACACATGTTTAAGTCAAAATGGAATTGTTGCATAGCATTGGAAGGTTTATGTTGGTTTGATGAATGCATATGATAATTACCATTTAAGGACTAGCAATTGCTACACTTGCTTTGGAAAATATAATCGAAGTATTAAGAGCACACGATAAACCATTTTTTATACTTTATTGTAGCCTAATACAGTGAAAGGTCCTTGTGGGTGTTTTCCCTTCATTGTAATTAGATTCCAGTAGAGGTACTATAGCAGCTGTCCTCATTTACCATAACATCCAGGATCAGCCAAGCCATTAAAATAATCAGATGCAGGTTCATGGCTCCTACTGTACAATGTCTTCTAGATTGTTTTGATATCCACATTAAGTGACTGCTTTTCTATAGAGAGGGTGTTTTTAAAAACAGTTCTAATATTGAGGGGAATAGTGACACTGTCAATACCAGTATTTTCTAATCCTTATTTTTATTTTAAGTTGTTCTGTTGACTTTTCATCCTTCCAGCATTTTAAAGGTTAATTATGCTTTCCTGACTTGTAGCTTCCTTTTTGGCTGTGATACACAGTGCCAGAACCAGCTGCTGCTGCTGTAGAATAAATGGCCAATTTTGTCCATTGTACACAAATTTGTTACAAATAACTGAGCTGGGAATGCATTAGGCAACATTCATAATATATAACCCACAGCTTTCGTTTTTATGATTTAGTGATATTTCAAGATATTTGTAAATGTGAAGATTGTTTCTGCCATATGTAGCCACTTCATTTTAATTTGCCAGTGTCAGTAATTCAGGAGAATAAAGGAACATTTTGTACTGCATGCAAACAGATCCTCAGGTGCTTGCGATAAAACTTAATAGCCACCATCTTTACTTGTAGTCATTGTAAGCAATTTCATCAGAATGGGCAATATTTTTTAATTTAAAAGATTCAGGAGATTTAGCAACTCTGTATTGCCATATATATTTAGAATACTGATTTTGTCAGTTTTGAGCTTATAAATCTTGGTCCTTTGATCTCCAGTCATTTTGACAAGACAGAAAATAGCATCTTGGAGTAAATTGGAACAGTATAGAAATACGTTTGGGATTTATATTAACAATGATTGCTGCAGGGATGAGGCCATAATGGCTCCCATCTGACAGAACAACATAATTTCATACAGAAGCTACTAGGGGATAGCATTATGCATGCAAGGTTTTTAACAACAAAAAAACAAAACAAAAAACAAAACACTGTAGGTTTCTTGAATTTTGATGTTTTGAGGATTCATGTTCCTGAATTGGGATGTAAAATATTTCATTTTAAGTTATAAATTGTCAAAGTGATTCCATGCCAAGGATTTCTTTGTTGAAGGATTAGTGAATGGCCTGTCTAGTAGTGCTTGTTTTCAGCCCTCAGTAAAAGACTATAATGCTTCTGATTTAGTGAAGAATACAAAATAAATCAGACCTAAAAGAAGAAATTGAAGACCCCAGCTTAAAGAACTCCTGTAGTGCTGAGTATTGTGCACTGCATAGTGCACATTTTAACAGCCAAGTCCAGAATTTGATTTCATATATTATGCTCTTAAATAGGAAAAAATAACCTGACCCTTGGCCCTTACTTTTACATATCTTTTAAGATCTTTTGTATTTCTCAGGCACAGTTTTTTCTCAGTTCTTTCTTCTAAAATTGTTTCCTTATTTTGAGTCTTGTGCCTGCTTCAAAAGAGGATGTCATCTGGACAGAGAAACCAGGAAAATGTATATTGTGCTTTGAGTCAGCCTCCAAAAAACTCAGCCAGATTAAACTTTTTTATTTTCCAGAGAGACATGTTGTTGGTTCTGGCTGCATCTTCAGCTATGGTGGGAAAATTTATACAAGAAATCTAGATGCTGTTCATTTATTTTTCTTGTTATCTTCTATACTAGATAATTTCTAAAATTTCCAAAATCCTGAATTTTGTTAGGATTTTTCTGGGCTTGTTGTAGGACAAAGGTGAAAACTAGTGAGAAGCAAATGTGTTGTGATGTTCAGAGGTTTGTGTTTTTTTAAAGGCAGAAGGAGTTTTTTAGGTTTTTTTCATATTTTTTAAAAGAACATTGTAATATTTAAGAGCATCTGTTCAAAACAGAATATAATAGAAGATAAATAGAGGCTGTGGTGTGAGGAGCATTAAATGGGGGGTATTTGTGTTCTTTCTGTAGCTAGTTTTAAAAAGGAAGACAGAAGGTGATTAACCAGTTTCTGACCTTGAGTGATTTGAACCTCTCAAACCACTGTGTTCCTGCAGCCTGTTCTGGACAGGCAATGGTTTCTCAGTGCCTGCAGGGGATATTCACAAAAACAGCTCCCTGGAAAAAGCATTTCTAGCCTTAGGTCCCTCTGTAGTCCCTGAATGGCCTGATCAGAATTACCATGGGGCTTCTTCCTTGTTAGTGATTATCAGGGGAATGGAAGGAATTCAGGATCATGTCAGTGTTTGTGTACTCACTCCTGTTTTGGTGTAGGTGGGTATTTTTTCTTCCTGAAATCCCTCCCTCTTTGTTTGCTTGCCTTACTGAAAGCTGTTGGTAAGCAATGCCTATCAATACTGCTGGTAAGAAGCAAATAGCAGCAATGTTTGGCTGCTCCAAATGTAGTTGTGTAGTCATCTGTCTGCTGTCTGGCCCCTGGCATCTGAAAACACCTGAATTGTGTATTTTTGTGTCTTCAGCACAGCGTGTTTGTTTATCTGCTCTTTGATATGATCACTGCTCTTGTACATTGGTGGTCATCTCTGTACTCATAACTGTTCCTTACATTGCTTATAGGATCTTCCAGAGCCCATCAAAGTCAGAAAACCAAGCCTTTCTCATGTTCTTTACCACCATGATATTAATACAGACATTTCTTTTGAGTTAAGAACCACATGTCAAGGGAGACAGAACATAAGATCTTCCTTCTCTGGCTGAAAGATAGTGATCTACTTTAACAACTTCTTTATCTCTGTCTCATAACATTTAAAACTAACCATTTTTATTGAGAATGAGGAGGTTTTGGACAACACAGATATTGGGAATCAGCAAAAGAAGCTGACAGATGGAGATTCATAGGAGAATAACAGCACCTCTGAAGAGGAGGAGCAGGTGTTACAGCAGAGGGACTGTATTTGATACTCATCCTACTTTCTGCCATTTCATTCTGTCTGAGGAGAAAAATGCTGCTCTCATAATTAGTAATGGAGTATTTTTCAGGAAGTGGCACTAGAGTTTCTATTTTTAACGAAGGTTATATGTGTTCCTTCTTGCTTGTTTTTGCATGAGATCTTGTAAGTCTTGAGGTATGGTAAAGGTGACATCCTGTTGCATACTTCCAACTGAACTGACACTTGTTCATATTATTTCTGTTCTTGAATGGGCAATCTCTTCTAAGGTTCAGAAATGCCTTTTGGAAATACCTTAATTTTCTGGCACTTGCTGTATACAATTATTATGAAGCCTTTGGATATGCAGCACTTGTCAGCAGATCTAGTTCAGTGTCATCAGTATCCCTCTCCTTTAATGTTTGAAAGATCTATTTTTGAATGAGTGCAGGATCTGTAAAACTGTTGGCGTTGCGGGTAAGAGCATTCTAACTTTCAAGCTATTACATCCATGCTCTTTTAGTAGAGTTGTAGGAGATTGCCTCCTTGCTCCTGTAGGCAGTACTTCTTAGAAAAAAAAATAGAGCAGTTTCCTTGCTTTCCCAGACTTTTTGACCTTACCATTCTTTTCTAGAGGCAGTCAATAGTAGAACAGTTGTTCTCAAGCTTTGAAGAGGAATTTGTTCTTAATATGCATAGGGATACTCAAAGATCTTTGTATTGGAGTCTTGACTTGCTAAGTTAGTAAATTTTCTTTCTAGCATGTCATATAAACCTCAGTAAAACATAAACTTGAATTCATTATTGGTTTTTGACACTTAATGTTCCTTTTAGTTGCTGCTATTAGCCTGTGTGGAAATGAGGACATGATATCACAGCATTAATTGTCTCCTAATGTTAGTGTTGTCCTTTCCCATCATTTCTCTGAGACACTCCTGAACTTGCAGGCCAATCTCAAGCAAATCCAAAAGGGATTGCAAACACAGGACTAGAGAAGATCAAGCTTTGTTCCATTGCTTTGTACCAAGCAATAGTTCCTACCTGCTTCTGGCTATGCTTGTATCATGATAGTCAGTAGCAGTTTAAAAAGGAATTCCAGTATTCCACCTAGGTACTGGTTTGGGTCAGTGAAAAGTACTTGCAAACATGAAGTAGCACAAAGTGATACCAAAAAAGTTATAGTGAAATTCAGCATTAATATTTCTAATTTTGAGTGAAAAACAGGATAATTTTCTGTTCTTAGTGTTTTACTTTTGAACTCAGCTTTTAGTTTGGCAGTGTTTGCATAATGCCTTGGCTAATTTCTGCAGCTCTGAAGAAAACAATGATTTTAGCATGACTAGAATGTCTGTGCAAGATGGACATTTTAAGTCATTATCATTTTGGAAATTCTAGTTTTGCTCAGTGACAACTTTTTTTAACCTGCTTACCCTCTGTCATGGGAAAAAACAATGTAATTCTGTGGCTAGTTCACTTTGGTTTTGTGGAGAACACCTGAAATACTCCAAAAGTATTTTTAACAACAGTTTTAACAATTTTAAAACCTGTGGAGAGGCATTTGTAAAGTTGTGGAACTTCATTCTGTTAAAAGAATGGGGGCTGGAAACTTATATAAATATTGTACAGTAAATATAACAGTGTAAGTTTTATTTTTTCAGATGTCTTATTCACGATCACAAATATTTATTACTGAGAGTAGGATTATTCTTGTTTGATTACTAAGCAGTCACAATAAATAGCATTTTTTAGTCTGTGAATAATGCTTACTGATGCGAACACGCATCATTAGAATTAGGCATAGTACCCACTGGCTGATTTCCTAGGCAGGAAATTTTAATCATGGCTTTGAAGATGTGAAAATTATCTAATTTCCTGAATGGTCCATGCTGCAGTCCGGTTTTTCTGCTTACCCAGTAGCATTTTATTTTAAAGAATGGCAGTCAGCTGGTTTGCAATCCGGGGAGCAGCGCTCTGGGGGGGCTGCTGTGAGTGGGGTGGGAGGCGCGCCCCGCAGGGCCGAGTAACTGCCTGTTGTGTTCAGCCGCAGACAAGGACGACAGCTCGGAGGACATCTCGGTGCCCAGCAGCCCGCACGCCGAGGCGATCCAGCACAGCTCCGTCAGCACCTCCAACGGCGTCAGCTCCACCTCCAAGGCCGAGGCCGTGGCCACCTCGGTGCTGGCGCAGATGGCGGACCAGAGCACGGAGCCCGCGCTCTCCCAGATGGGGCTGGCGCCGCCCGCCCAGGCACAGCCCTCGGGAAGTTGATTAGAAACATCGGTTCCTTAGATACACACCTGTGACTTTAAAGGGAAACCAACAACAGACCAGTCTCCATCTAGGAGAAATTGTAGCTTCAAATTGTTGATTTTTAAAAATCCAGCTTAAATTTGGCTTTAACGATTGGCAGGTGGAGAAAAGACAGAACACCAGTTCTAGTCTCTTTGCAAAAGACTTTTTTTTTTTTTTTTAAGTATTAGTTTTACTAGTTATTTTTTGTGCTTAATGTGTAAAGTGTGTGTACAGTACGATGTGGTTTATTTCATTTTTAATTTGGTATTATTTTAACAAACATTGGGGTGAATTACTGAAGGTCATCCCCAAGACTGTGATAGGAATATTATGTGACATTTTTATACCAAAGTTCTGCATAGTCCCTATTGACTTTGTAAAGCTAGCAAGGTCATAAAGCACTAGGCAAGAGAAAGACAGTAACAGTAAATTTGCTTTTAGTCTTTTTGCCTTTTTGTTGTTTTGCACATTATGAGAGGAAGAACATTGGAAGAAAAACGTTTGGGTTTTTTATGTATAGCATTTTGGTTGGCTTTTAACTGTTGGGGTTTTTAATTTGTTTAATAGGGCCAGTACAGTATATGACATACAGTACTTATGCACATACCAATCCTAGATGAGGATCATTACTAAATAGATTTGATTTTTTTTTTTTTTAATTGATATCAGGTGGGTTTTTTCCCACTCCAACACTTGATTCTGGTAGGAGGAGAGCTTTAATTCTCCAGTCAGAATAGATATCTATAACCACCCCTTGTTGCAAGGCTGAAACCAGTAAGCATATTGTAAAATACAGGGTTATCAGATATGGAATACTTGGTATTCCAAAGTAGGTTGATATTTTGTGGATTTTTGAGTCGCAGACTAAGGAGTTTACTCATGGTTTTGAATGCCAGAAAAGCCTAAAATCCTTATTCAGACAACTCGACTTTTTTTTTTTTTTTGTCATTGTCTTGTATTTGCAAGCTAACTTGTACTTAATTCTTGTGTAAGCACTGTCATCTTTTAGTAGCAAAAATTTTGATACCTTTCTCGTGGAAAAAAAAATCAGTATCTACCGTATCTTGGAAACAATGTAATTATAATGTGGTGTGTGTGGTGTGTGTGTGAGAATGGTTCAGTAGTTAATGCCAGCAGTCTTTTGCTTGAATGTTTAAAGATGCCTTCAATGTGATGCTGGCTGATAGGTGATTGCAGTTTTAAAATGTTATTTACTGTGCGAACTTGGATAACTAACATTCCATGATGTAGTTTGTTTCTGATGAGATGATTGTAGGTACACTTTTTCTCATTATCCAATCATCTGTAGGATATTGAGTTTTTTAAATGTGCCATTATCTATTTTGATTCTGTACTCATGTTCAAAATACAGTACAATATTTTACAATAGATTAAGTTGTTTTAAAAAAAGTAGATGTGTGCTTTCAGGTCGGAAAACTTTGTATAATAGCAAAAACAGATGCATAGTAGCAACTGGCAGTAAAGCAGGATTCCATTATGTATATAACAAAGATTTAATGCATTTATAATGGGTTGTGTAGTTCATTTGCTTTTCCTTCTCCACACTATACCATGCGTTTTTAAGTGTCAGTGCCATCAAATTTCTATTTGGTTCAGTTTTAAATCTAAAAATGTAACTGATCCACAGGAAAATATAATTTCTGCAATATATATACAACCATACTGTAATGAAAACTGGACAAAGAAGTATCTAAGTCATATATGTATCATTGCAGGGCTTTAAGCATGAAAATATTAGGGATTCTAAATATTTTGTATTTTAAAACTAAGAAAGTTGTGTTGATAACCTCATGTGTTTAAAAGTCTTACTTTCCCAATTTCAAGATAAAAAGCTGTAATAGTTACTGAACGTTTTCAGGATGGTTAAATACAATGGACCTCTGGTGAGAAAGAAACGAATTGCAAAGGCACAAAATACAAATTCTGCAAGAAAGCTCTACAGTCACTTTTCATTGTAGTTTTGGTGGGCTAGATGCTGCCTCATTGATTATACTATAATTTGCTCTCCTAAACACAAAGGCTTTTAAATCATATAAGTGGAGTTTTTTTATAACAAAACTGTTGCGCTTGTAAAATAAGTCTACATATGTGTATAGGAGATGTGTAAACAGTTAATTTAACAGTGGGGCTGGAAAAAGAACCATTAAAATCTGTGTTCAGCAAATAGAGAAAAGGTATTAGCCGTACTACCATGGATTCCGTTTTGAGACGTTGTCACACTACTTCTGTACTTAGCATTCTGGGTCTTTACATTTGACATGTTTCACAAACTGTACTGTTTTCTTTTATGTGCAGTTTGCATGAGTAAATCATCAAAGAGAATAAAATCTATCTTTAAGTTATGTTCCTATTTTAATGAAATTATAATTGTTCTAAAAGGCAGCACTGTCTTCAGACTTATTTCTTCATCCTTGCAATTATCAGCTTTTTTCTGGAAGTCATTACTGTAAAGTCAAAGTAATGTTATGTAAACGAGAACACGTATGTTTCTTGAGAAAATAAGTCAAATACCATTGCTTTGCAGCTGAGCTCCAGCAGCTCCTGAGGAACAAGCATTGTATCATTAGTTCCAGGACCCCAAGGTAATCCACAGATAAATGAGTTCATAAACATAGCTTGGTGATCCCAGATGTTGCTGAGCCATTCCTCATTGCCCTGAGTTCCACAGCAAAAGCACAATATGTAATCAGAATTTCCACCTAACTTCCAGTCATTTTAATCTTATTTCAGTATACATGAAGCCAGAAATAACAGCTGTAATCAAATGAATGGCTCACAGTTGTGTTGTCAGAGGTTCAGAAAAAATCATGCCCTCATGCCTGATGTTTAGAATAGTAAAAATCGTTTGGGCTTATTTATGGATGTTGGAAACACACGTGGAATGGCACATTCTGTTATCATTTGGAAAGCTCCCCAATACAGAGGTTTTGGAAGAAACAAAAGGGTAAAATTGCTGTGTGTCTGCATTTGTTCCATGTATGGACCAAACAAAGTGAAGCTGCACACAACCCAATATGAGAAAAATGTGTGAGGCCTCCCTTGCTTCATTCTGTTCTTTTTCTGACTGAGTTGTGCTTGTGACTCCAAGGGAACAAAAGGCTGTATACCAGGATACTTGGGATAAGGGTGTGAGGGGTGGAGAGCAAACACACTTCCTAATGTCTGTCTTGTAATAAGACTCAGGTTTATTTCTTAACTAGTCAGTCTAAGTAAGGGTTTTTTCCTGTTTATAATGGTAAGAGAGGCTGGGCAAAGGAAGATACTGCACTGAGAGAAGGAGATGACAGAAGTGTGGGATGATCGGTGCTTTTAGCTACCTGAATTGCAGGAGTAATTTGCTTAGAGACAGACACAAACATTTTAATTGGTCATCATAAATGATAATGAGGAGAAAGCATAGTGAAATTAAGTGCATCCTAATAAAGGAAGGTATGTTAAATTGTACTGAAGGAAACTTGAGCAGTGCTTCTTGACATGATTAATACACTCATGACAATGTGTCTAATGAAGGCTGTTTGCATTTATATGCTGCCTGTTGCTTCTCTCAGTAGAGACATAATTGGAACTGTGCTCATTTACTGCAGAACAGTCAGTGTAAGATTGGCTTGCAGTAGGCTTTGCATTTGTTTTCAACCATTGTATTAAAAGTAACACAGGTATGATTTATTTAACTGTGTCGTGTAACACTGTGTAGGGTTGGTTTGGACAATTTTATTATGAAATTTTCAAATTGGTACTTCTTTTAATTTTAGGGTTTAATGTGACTTTTTTTTTCCTCCCTTCCTTTATGGAAGGTGGGATCATGACCTTTCTTTTTCTTTACTTTGTTCCTCTTCAAAATATTTTTCTTTGTGTGATGAGCCCTAGAAAGCACTTATATATTCAGTGTGGAATTCTTTTTTTTTTTCATATTGCTTTCTTCTTGGACATGTTGACCCCTACAGTAAACTTCCATTTCTAGAAGTTATAAGTCAGAAAAGGAATTTCTACACAATCTGTACCTTGTCTTTAGCTAAAATAGATAGGAGAAGTTTATGTTATCTTGATATTTACATCTTCCTAAACTAAGATACATTGTAAGGTATGGATTTGGGTGTGGAAGGACTTCTGAGTGTCACAAAATATTTCATTACAGATGCTGTGCACTACTAATGAGTGCAGGTTTGTATGCTGATGGCTTCATAACTCTGCAAATTGCAACCCTTTCCAAAAAAAGGAGTTTTTAACTTTCTAAGTGTGAGGTGAGTTATCATCTATTAACATGGCTGTCAGTAGAACAAGAAGATGCATAAACTTGATCCAGTTTCTGTAATTACTGTATTTTAACCCTTGCTCAAAATCTTTTTCCCTCCTCTATTACCATTTTCCATAATTATGTGTATTGTTATAAGCACTTTATCCTACTCATTTTTGGGGGGAAGAGGAGGAACAGGAGGTTTTTAGATAAACTGCCTGTAACTTAATCAGGGATGAACTGTTAATCAGAAAAGTGTTGTAAAATTATTATGCAAGGACCATTATTGTTTTTAATCCATAGGTAAAGAAATAGTAGCATAAGCTGCATAGACTGACTAGAAGTGATAACAAGCATAGAAGGTGCAGAAGAGCTTGAAGCAAAGAAAAGGAGTCATGCTTGTAGGAATTCTTTGTTTTCATACCAGGAGCAGGAACAGAGCAGGGCAGAGAGTGGGCAGTATCTGCAGCCACCCAGGGCAGCAGGGCCTGGTGATAACTCAGTTTGCAATTAAGGAGCTTGAAGGAGAGTCCTCTGGCTTAGGGAGGAGTGTCAGTGCTGGGCTGATACGAGCTTCAGGGATGAGGGCACTGCCAGGGAGAGCTTTCAGAGAACAGGATTGCAGGTGGCCATGCTTTCCTCCTCTCACTCTTGCCTGTGGCTATCCCAATGCATCAGAGTACAAACAGGAGCTATTACAATTCCATTTCCCACCATCTGTGCCCCGGTGGATGGAATGTGCTGGAAGCTGGTCTGATGGCTGTGTTCAGCTACCTAAAAGATGAAAGTTAAGGTCTATTTTTTTCCTGCTGCCTAAAATGTTGCTCTCATTTTGCTGCAAGCTAGTGCTGGCATGGTCCATGAATAGTATTTCCCTCCCTTTAGCTGAATCACTTGTTCTAGATCATTATGGGATGCAAAAATACTGCCTCTGAGAAACAACTGGGCTGCATTTTATTAACTGAATGATTTCAAAAAGCCTACTCATTTGCTTATGTTTAAAAAGAAAATGGGAAAATATATCTGTCCTACATGTGGGATTCTAATCAGGAGAAAAAGGAGATGAGCAGGGAGAGAAGGAGCCCTCTGCCTTACAGCAAACAAAATAAACTGCCCTGAATAAACTGAGAAAATGGAACTGAG
Organism: Erithacus rubecula; assembly: GCF_903797595.1. NCBI lineage: Eukaryota > Metazoa > Chordata > Aves > Passeriformes > Muscicapidae > Erithacus > Erithacus rubecula. Next base: position 16,478,151 of record NC_136659.1, read on the forward strand.
GGAGAAAATGTCTTCACCAAGAAGGTGCTGCATTTCACTGCTCAATTACAGCAGCCCTTTCCTCTGACACAAAGATGTATTCTGTGAAGATCTGTGTCTTCCAGATGTTTACAGTGATGTTGGAAATGTTTTGACCTCACGTGAGGTAAGTAGTAAAAATATCCTGTTATTCATAATGCTGTGCTGAGAAAGATGCTCTTAAAGGTGATATAATGTATAGTACAGTCATTCTGGCTGCCTGCAAAATGCCAAGAGGCTTTATAATCAGACTGGCTATGATTTGAAAACAAGCAAAAGGCTAATATTTCAGTTTTCTTACTTTCTGTCCTTTTTCTCAGCAGAGTTGCTGCAGAGGGCTAATGATTTTTGCTGGAAAAAAAAAAAAAAAGCATATAATCCTTGTAAATACCGAGGAAATGCTGTATATTTCACTGAATGACATTTTGAGCACTTACCCATTTTTTGACTATTTAATACCCTTAAGCTATTAAGTTTACAATTTATGACTTGAATAAATGTATGAATATATAAAACATTTCTTTATCCTGTATCTAACGATTTACTTTTAGAGTCCTGATTTCTCTTCTCTAGATTATGCAGCACTCTTGAATGCTGTGTGGGAAGGTTGCTGGCCACAGAGCCTTGAGCTCTGTTCCAGTCACAACCAGAATGCTGTTTCTGATTTGACAGCAGGGGTTGTATTTGTCACTGTGGCACAGCATTTGCTTCTTGGAATGGAAGCAATTATATTTTAAGTAGCAGTTTATTACAGAAATTATGTACTTTTCCTTGTTACAAAGATCTGTCAAGAAAGAAACTCATGATCTTTACCTGCTCTTGTAATTTCATGTCTAGTTTATGTTTTGTTGTTGCTACAATTGGATAAGGGCACACACCCCTCCTTCATGGAACTGTACTTTATAATGTGTCAGGCACTTAGGCATGTTCTGGAGGTGCATAAATCCCGCAGGTTTTGTCTATTGAAGAAAATGTCACCCCTTTGTCAGAGTTGTTACAAACTTCCACAGATTAAAAATTTTCAGTTTAACTTGTCTACTGATTTATTCTAGTCCAGTTTTTGTTGCTAGAGAAAAGTACTAAGATAAATTTAAATTTAAAAAAAAGTGCAGGTATATAATTACTAAAACAACATGAAGTTGTTTAAAGTATTGTAGCACACAATTTCATAAAGTATTTGACTTCAAGCAGCTTTTCTACATTAACAACTTGAAAGAAGCTAGTGCTTGTTTTATGAAGAGGTGAGGATTAATTTTATCTTATTGAAGTAAAGTTCCTTCTATAATGACTCTTTTCCAAGCAGGTATGAGAGCAGGATCTGATTTAGCCACTGTTATGACCATCAATGCTTCTGTCAGTAAGCATAATTTACTCAAAGAAAATTTGAGCAGTGCACAAACTTGCTGTGCATCACCATGTACAGTCTCCTTACTCCTGCTGCACAGTAAAGGAATCACTCCTGCTTGGTTTAATCTGGCACAGAGGTTTACAGATGCCAAACAATATTATGTTAAACAATGCCACCTACGTGTCACCCCAGGCTGTACCCAGCAGAGCTTCTTTGCACCTCTGGGTATGATACGTTGTACCCTGCAGAGATTAAAAACTTACATAATCACAGCTTGTACAAACTGCAACTAAAATGAAACACAGAAAAATATAATATTAGTAAGTGAATATTATTAAATTATTATTTCATAATAAGAAAATTGTAACAGCTCTCTTCCTGAATGGAAACTCGTTTTTATACTGCAATCTGTTTTAAGAATTTATCCAAAAATAACACAGGAAATGCTGTATATAGTTACTGGAGCAAGGCATTTCTGGCAGATTTCCATGGCATGCTCAAAGTCTGTGACCTGGCCTACATTTGTCTTTCATTTAAAGTGTGGAAGAGATTTTTGGTAAGTGCTGACAACAGCTCAAATCCCTACCTACTGAGCAGAGGGTAAGCTATAGTTAAATAAATGGGATTTATTAATCTGCAAATGAACTATCTTCTGTTAGTAATCTTTTGCTTATACAAGACAATGGATAATGAATTATTAACTGAATGAAGTAATTCAATTTTGCACTGTTTCCTGCTTTGTGTAACGATCCCAAATCCATGAGTTTCTAATTTCTCAGGAGTAAAATGCCATCTAGTGGTAACTACTGGATATTTTGAGCAAATACTTTTTTTTATATTGACATCAAGTTATCACATTCTTTTCCTTGGTATTCTACACTGTACAGCACATTAAGGTTTTGAGAAAATGTGAAGAGTTCGAGGGAAGTGGCAGGGGCACCACACTGCCCAGCAACCTGGGAGCTCTTTTTCTGCCTCTGCAGCTGGACTAAGACAGGTCAGGGAGGTTTCTCCTGCCAAGGGCTGGATAAAGTTTCATACCTAGTTAGTACCACACATTACTTTTACTTTATACTAAAATACAATTTGGCCATCGCTTTATGAAAAGAGCTGAAATCCACCTCTGCTTCCTTGGCTGCTCATTTGTCTTTCCTGCTAGGAGGCTTTTCCCTCTGGATTGTCATTTCCAAGGAGCTCAGGGAATCCAAGAGCTTTTGCTCTTCTAGTGAAGTACTAGGGAATGGTATAAGCTTCTCTATGATATAGTTCGCCTACTTGACTCCTCAGAGTAGAATATAAACTCTAAAAAAATTTAGTAAAGCTAAAATTTGGCTTCTAGAATGGACTCCTGAAAAAGCAACTGCCGTAAACTGGTTTCTAAAGTTAAATAACAAATGTTATCTGTACAGCAAAATAAATAATAAAAATAAAACCTAATGGTTCTATTTAAATATTTTCATAAATGTAAATGGGGCATAGGAGCCTGCATGTGATATGAGCCCAGTGATGGAGATAGTCTGACTTTATACATGGAGCCAACCCAAGAGACTCTGCAGTGTTTCATCTTTCCATGGGTTTGCCCTTCATTGAGATAGGGGTTGAGTTGTTTATGGATCTGTTTTCTCCATGCATTGTTTGAATTCCTGCATCTGCTGGTCCATGTTGCCCTATTCCATTGCACAGTTGCCAGGGCTGTAATCAGACTGAGGGTTCCTGAGATGTGTTCTGCAGGCTGGTGCAGAAATCTCATCTGTCCCACTGACGTCACTGTGGAAATCTCTGAGGACAGCACGATATCAGTTTGGTGCTGGGGAGGAGTTTGTGGATGGGTAAAGAAATCCTTAACCTTGACTCTTGTTTTGTCATTTGTATTTGAAGTATTTGTCTTGTATTTGAAGTAAACTGCAGCAGACTAAAGTGTCTGATTAACAAGGGCACTCACAGCACAGGTCATTGAAAGGGTTATCTGAGAGTCTGGGCTGCTCTGTGGTCACTGTGGTGCAGCACTCGTGCACTCATCTGTCCCTCCTGAGTGCTGCTGGTTATTTTCCTAGGCACTGGCATTGGCCAACAGCCAGTGCAGCTGCAGAGAAAGAGGAGGGAGCAGAAACAGGACTAGAGCAGCGCTGATTTAGTGGGAATAAATTGTCATGGAAGCACGTTTAGGTAGGCAGAACAAGAAGGGCTTGGGGAGCACTGGCAAATGCAGTCTGAAAAACACCAAGAAATCTGTCTCGTTTGTGCTTGCTAAAAATAGATGAGGAAATCCCTAGATCTGGGACAATTTCTTAAAGCCAGAATAGTGGCATTCTCTGAGAAACAACTGCAGTCTTGCAGCTGTTGCAGCTGCATCTGCCCTTCACTCTCAAGTTTTCAGAGCAGCAGGATGCTTTGAGGAGGTTGTGATTCTCCACAGTCAGAAGGAAGGCATTCTGTTGTGAACACACTAAAGAAATCTTTAGAGCAAGTAGCAATCAAACCTTGAAACAAAGGAGAAAGAATAGAGAAAACAACTGCTCAGTAACAATCCACCTGAACTTTGTGTCTGTTTTTGAAGCTGTTTAGCTCCATACAAAAACAAGCCTACAGTGATTTTCATTCCTTCAAAGAACTGGGCAGAATGCAGGCAGTTACTTCCAGTGTTTTAGTGGGGTTTTTTTATATGGCTAATGGTTATATGCTGTAAGGAGAAAGTATTTTAATGTTGTATAACATTATAATCTGGATTATTGCTTTTGATTTGAGCAGTCAGACAATTAACTAATAGGATTTTTGTGGTCCTTGTTACCCTAGAACAGTTTAAGACCCATTTGTCGTGAAAATGCATCCATGTGGGAGCAGAAAGGAGAGCAGTTTTCCCGTGGGGGGCCCAAGAAGCTGTTTTCTGACAACAAGCAGCAAAGTGGCAGCTGAAACATTGCTGCAATGCCCACAGAAATGGTGCCTGGGTCCCTCTGCTCCTGCACAGGCTCTGCCAAAGAGCTTTGCTTGGTTGTGGCTTTTCAAAATGTATTTTCTTGACTTATTGGCCTTTAAGGAAAAAGGAAAAAACAAACCCAACCCTCTTTGGAAGGTGCTTCCTTTATCAGTGGCTTGTTGGTGCAGATAAACTCTGAATTCTGAAGTCATTGTGTTTGCATGGAAAGCATTGGTATCATATCTCTGTGTGGAAAACTCCTAGAAACTGAGTATTGGAAGGACTCAACCAGGAATTTGTTTCCTGTATATGTGCTTGATTAAGGATTGCATGATTTTGCAATTCAATACATCAGGTTGAATTCCAGGTCTGAGCTTGGTGTGTGATGTGCAAGTCAGGTTGCAAGATCAATTATCTCTGATTTTGTTTAAAATAAAAGTTGTATTTGCAGAGGTGAAAAGTTGCCAAGTCTTAGTAGTACTCTAATTTAGTTTTGATTTGCTAAGGGGCTTTCTGCATGTCTTGGCTTAAAATAAGAAAAATGTGCACCACCAAGAGGTGTAATTATTTTATTATTAAAGAAAGGGGAAATAATGTTGTTTTCTCCTGCCTTCTTCCTTTCCTCCTCCCCCAGAAAAAAGTGACATTAAGTACAGAAAAGAGAAAATTCTCTCTGTGTGGGTGACACAGTAAATAACATATTTTGGCAGAGTTAAGGGCTCAGAAGGAATCAGGTAATTCTCTCATAAGGAATCTTACTGTTGTAAACTTACAGTTCACTAAAACTATTGTGAAACTGTCAGATAAATTACTGCATAGTGAAAAATCTCAAATCCTAATTAAATCCCACTATTACTTCCAGGACTGGTTTATCTCCTCTCCAGGAATACTTGATTTGAACAGCTTGTTTAACAGGAAGAGCTATTGATCCCTTCAATAACACTTTAGAATCATTAAGAGGAAAACTTTAATCTCCTTCAGCTCTTTGAAGTTGCTTTGGTTAATGTCATCTCTCTGTGATGCTGAAGAGCTAATGATGTTCTTGAAAGATATTTCCAGCATTATTCTCTCTTGCCTTTTGTGCCCTGCTGCCATTACCTGGCTGCTCACAGAGTCAGCTGTGCAGCAAAGCAGGAAGGTACCAGCAGTGCATGTGCTTGCCTGCTCAGTTTGGAAGGTTTTATATTCTCCTTCAAGAGTCTTCCTGGTGGAAGCAAACAGATGTGTCAGAGATTTTTTTGGACTTCAAATTAGTTATCCTGTGCTTCTGCTATCTCAACATTTTGAGGCTTGGACATAGAAGTATCTTCAAGTCATTAAATTTCATTCTGCAAAAGCCCTTGATAATGTGATTGCATATGTCTAAAGAGCAGGAAATTCTCACTGTTTCTAGACTTCATTTCTTATTTATTTTTCTAAACTATTACATAAACCTCAAATCTGATACAGTTTGCCTTACCAGGGTCCACACACCCTTGTTCATGTAAAGTGCATTACTGAGCCTTAAAATACCTTTAAGTGTTTAATGTCATCTGAATAATGGACATTATCTCAAAGAACCCTAGATATTCTAGAAGGTGCAACTCTATCTGAGAAGCTAGTTGCAAGGGATAGCTCATACCCTCACTAAAACATTATTTTTAATTGGCTTCAGTAACACATACATTGGCTTCTCTAGCAATGTAGAAATTACTTTGAGTGACTGATACTAGAAAATCAAATAATTGCACCAAGAGTGTTTTGGTTGTATACAGCACTTCAGAATTACTGAATTGTCATGAGAAGGTTCAATTTCTTTAGAAGTCCTCAGATCCATCCAGGGGATCTAGAAGTGGGTCCAGTAGTTCTAGAAGCCTCAACTGATTGCATGCAGAGCCAGTGGCAGTTCTGTGGCACAGTTATGGCTTCATGTAGGAGACCATCACTCAGGGTTAAAGACATTTTGAAAGATGGGATGAGAAATATCCTGCAGAGTTTAATATATTTTGATGGCTAGCCTGTTCTTAGTTTTTAGTGTTTCTGCATGAAATTATAGTCGTAACAGTTTATTCCTAAGACTCTTTTGCCAGTGGCTTGCCTTCTGTTTTTTAACTTGCAATTAACATGTTTTTTTCCAAATATATACAAGCACTACATCAACTGATGCTTATTATGAATTTCTAAGCATGGTATAAAAACAGAATATTATGAAAGTTAAATAGAAGGTATAAGCTGCATTTTATAGCCAGTATAAACACACTTGGGTGTTTTTATAGCCATCAGTATTATCTCCTTTGACACTTGAGGCTTGTCCCTGGGAGACAGAAAGCAGAAACTTCCTGGAATTTCTTTAATTAGTCTGTTCATTTCACTTAATAAAACGAGAAATCAAAACCACATTGTGTTTCTTACACAGGACTCTTAGAAAATGTAACTTAGAGTATGTGGCTCTTATATCTGAGCAAAAGTGCAAGAAATTTTGAGATTTCCTAGTATTTTTGTTACTAGCTTATTTCACATTAGAAATCTGTGCTTATGGGATATGCCAGTAAGTGTGCACATGGGCATTAAGAAAGCTCATTAAAAGTCTGGTGTTAAAGTGCATTCAGAGAAGCTGCAAATTAAAAAAAAAAAAAAAAAAAAAAAAAAAAAAAAAAAAAAAAAAAGCCCTTTTGCAATGATACAATTATAAATACTTTGATACTGTAAGCTCTAAACATCACCTGGAACCTGCTTCCAGGGAAACGCTATGGATGTCAGTATCAAAGTTTAAGATCATATGATTTTGCCAATACACAGGTAGCATCAACTATATCCTATGCACAGTACCTGTTTATGATGTAATTCTCATCACATTTATGCACATCTTGGAAATCCAATTAAGCCCAGTCATGATGTAAAATTCCTTAAGAATTCTTTCATGAAGGACTTTGTTCAGGAAACACAGGCAAGAGGGAACTTTTTTCCTTTGATGCAGTTCCATTCAAAAATGGCATAACTTTTCATAACATCAGTCTAAACACAGCACATTCTTTAGATTTCAAGTAAACAGCATTAGTTTAGCTTTAAAATTAGGATTGTGCTCATGTGCTCTTCCCATTAGATCTTATGGCATTCACTTCTACTGTAACCAGGAAAAAATCCAACTTTAAATGTTGTCACTGTCACCTATTTCTGTCAAACATTTTTTTCATGACCCAGAGAGCCAAAAGCAGTTGTGTTAAGCCCATTTTTCATTTCACTGATGTACACTATGCACTGTGTACCAAACTGCTCTAAGCTGTTGTGAGACATAGTGCAAGTCCTGTGGATCAGGATAGAATGCCAAATGTGATTTTGTCTGATTTGCAAAGGTTGTTCATAGCTGCTGAAGTTGATGCAGGATTCTCTCTCTCTCTGTGCCTGCACAGTGTTTGGTAATATTTGGCTTAAATGACTTTGCCATTAATAATGAACAGCAGCATCCAAAAGACAGGCTCAAATGGCAGTTCTTTCTTCAAAGGGAGAAAGATTGTCCAAAATGCTGGTAATGTGCAATGGCTGTTCTGGGTTTGGTAATAGGCTTGATGTTACATTCAAATAGCTGTCATCTATATAAATATTAATTGTAACCAGCAAGCTGGCTGGTCAGCCTTCAAACTTTTTATTGATGACTTTTAAATTAGCTAAAATAATTGAATTTATCTTACTGAAGAAGAGGTAGAAATCTGCCTTGCTGTTTTCCAGGAAGTAAATGTTCCATTGCAAATACTGTGAATACTGAATACAAACCTGCTTGGTAAGGCAGCCCTTGGTCATTTCCCTGCCTGCCCCACAAACTTCCAGCAATTACACATTACAAGCTAAATTAAATTCTGCACATGACAAGGCTTCTACAAATGCTGTTTTCCTGCTGTCAAGGGATCTGTAGCAGGAAGACACTAACTGTGATGCTACCCCTATTCATCAGGTAACATCTCACCATGTCTTCACTTTTACTGCTTCCCATTAATACAGGACAGCTTTAATTTATGGTGGGTTGGGGTTTATTTCCTTCACACAACATTATATTTACTAGCTGGGAACCTGTTTTTACAGTTATGTATAAATCTTTAAAAATGTCAGTGATTAATTTTAAAATCTCATTTATCACTATATGATTAGTGAATTAGTTAAGGTTTGAAGAATAAATGTCAAGTAATTAGAAGAAATTTTGTACCAGACTCTCAGACAAGGTGATGGATCACAGAAAAGCCACTGGAAAATGGGCCACTGGTCCCAGGGTGCTCAGCACCCATAGCAAGACAGAAAAAGGAGAAGAGACAAAAATAAAAAAATCCCTAAACATTAGAAACCAACCCCAAACCCCAGTGATGATATTTTACATTAATAATGAAACTGTAGTAACAGACTGCAGTTTCTAAAGAACTTTGAGGTTTGAAAGATGAGGCAAGAAACCTCTGAAGGACAATGAGAAGGCCAGAAAATAGCATGTTACACATGTATTTCTCTTCTGGAGCCTTTATCCTTGAGGTACACTTGGTAAATACACCTACAAATATTTTTGACACCTACCAGGTGTCAAATACAATAGCACCTTTGCTACATAATGTGATGCTAACAAGCCAGTTTTGCAAGGGAGGGCTTTTCCAGGGCTAAAGCTCCACGGGAACAAAACACCAAGCTCGTCCTTGCTGCCACTTAACCCAAGGTCGTGCACAGAGAGGTTCTCTTTTGTTGTCTCCCCTGCGAGAGAGCAAACCTAGGGCTGGGCTCTCTCGAAGGAGCAGGGCAGGTGGGAGCTGTGTGCCGGCTGCTCCCCAGCGTCCGCGCTTCCTCCTTGGTCCCTGTGCACGGCCACGGGGACCTCCAGCTCCTTCCTAATGAGATTCCCAGAGTTGTAGTTAAATCATTGTTACGGTTTGTGCATAAGATGTGCTGGCTTGATAAGGCATTATGTAATTTTAAGATAATGGTGTTATTAAAGAGAAATCTCCATGAGGATTTCAGGTCTATTCAAAAGCAGGATGTGGTGGCAGGGACCTTTGCCTGGTGAATTTCGGGCTGATGTTTCTTTCTGCTTGGCACGTTTGATTTGTTCCCGCTGTGCTGGGGCTGTCAGGCCGTGCGAGGCCAGAGCTGCCGTGGGTAGGATGGCACAGATGTGTGCGGGCACACTCCGTGCCAGCACCCCCGAGGGCTCTGGGTATGAGCCTGATGGACAAGTCTTTCCAAAAGCTGCTGCTGTTCCCTGAGCGCTGCTGGAGCCGGGGCCAAAACACCCTCCTAAGCCAAGCAAAGGATCTAATGAGAAATTATCATTGAGCTCTGTTTTCAGAACTCTGATCAGCTCCTGTTCCAGGCACAGTAAAACGCAGTAACTAACTGTGAAATGACAGCACGCTTCCCTAGGCTTTAGCAATAACTGCACTTACAGCAAAGGCATTATTAGACAATTGAAATGGCTAATCAAATCACTCAGGCTGATCTTAACTGTAGTATTGATACTGCCTATTACGAAAAATAGTGTTACACTCTGAACAGGAAAGCGTTTTTAACGCAAACATGCAGTTGAATAGTTAGCAAAAAAAGGTTTGGGAGTAGTGGAAGAGTAAAAGCTGGCCATTTAATTGAAGGAAGTTGGAATGAAAGCTTGGGATTTAATTCCAGGAAACATAAGGGGAAAAAAATCTGAAGATCCAACTTATTTCCAAAAAGCCAAGGAAAACACTCCATGCACTCAAAGGTCAAATCATGTAAGCAGAACAGCAAAGATTTTTTGCATTGCTTTTTTCTAAACCAGTTTTCATCTATTTTTAACCTTCTTTTAGCCCTGCAATTAAAATATTATTTCTTGCTCGGTAAATGTTTGCACTTTATACTGCAAAATGAAAATGTTTTTTAAAATCAGGTCCATCACACTAGAATTTATTTGGGAAGGAATAAAAAGATGGAAACAATCACTCACATTTATTTTTTAAACTTTGCACACTAAGTGAAGTATATAAACATAAAAAACCTATGTTTGACATATATAACAGGCATAACAAATGCCATGGTTTTGTCTTGAAGGGTATTCAGATATATTGAAAACTCCCCGCGATGTTTTCCTCTGGCTCTTTACAACAAAGATTAGGCAGAATTCTGAGCATGAAAACCTGAGTGCAGCCAACTGCATAAACCACCTGTTTCTCAGACAGACATTCATGCTTTAGCTGCCTCGTGGAAGGAAAGGTGTTTTATTCGCTTGCTGACCCTGAGCTGCATTCACAGAACGCAAATCATTAATTGCAGCCTATGCAGATGCTGTTCTTCCTTCAGGCTCTTCCTGCCAAAAGCCCTGTCTCGCGGGCAGCCTTCCCGGTGCGGAGCGCCCCAGGAGAAGGGGCAGGCTCCGTGCGCTCCGGTGCGCAGCGCGCTGCCCGGGCTGCGGCCGAGCGGCGGGAGCGGCTGGACCCGGGGCGGCGCGGAGGGCCGGGCACGCACCGGCCGGGCACGCATCACCCGGGCACGCACCGGCCGGGCACACATCACCGGGGCACACATCACCCGGGCACGCACCGGCCGGGCACACACCGGCCGGGCACACATCGCCCTGCCCCGCAGCTCCGTCTGAGCGCCGGCTCGCAGAACAACAACACCTGCGCAAGCCGCTTACACCTGAGCGGGGCTCCCTTTCCAATTCAGCGCTGAAATTTACAGTCCTGCACAGCGAGAAACGATGACAGCTGCGCTGGTTGAAATTTCTCGCAGAAAATATTTTGAGGGGAACTCGGTGTGTTTGGTCTACTCATGCTTGCTGGCATAGAAGTGGAAATTTTTGAAGAGTCATGCTTTTCTCAGGACCGCTGGCTCTTCTGCCGGACCGGGCAGGCGCAGCCCTGTCACGGCCGAGGAGGCACCGGTGCTTTCCACAGGCATCTCCTCAGAGCAGCAGCGGCCCCGGGACGGCGCCAGGGGTGGCCGAGGGCCGCTCCGGGGCTGCGGGCGGGAATGGGCCCGGGGCTCCCGGCGGGCGGGCCGCGCTTCCCTTTGTGCCGGCGGCGCGGCGGCCGCGTTGCCATGGGAACGGTCCCGGCGGCCGCGGCGGGCGGGGCGGGCCGCGCGCGGCCAAGATGGCTCCCCGAGGCGGCGGGACGCAGCGTGAGCAGCGGGCGGGGGGCGGGCAGGGCTGCCCCCGGTGCCGCGCGTCCCCGGCCGCCGTCCCCCGACACCCCCCGGCCCGGCCCTACCCAGCCCCTCCCCTTCCCCGCGGGCTGCGCCCGCCCCGCCCCGCGGCAGCAAGTGGCAGCGGCCGCCGGTGCCGCGGGGCGCGCTGACAGCCCCGCGCTAACTTGTGTTGCAGGCGCGCCCCGCCGCTGATGCGAGAGCCGCCGCCGCGCCAATGCCAGCGCCGCGCCGCCCGGCCAGCCCTCAGCGCGCCCCGGGCCCGCCCCGCCGCCGCCGCGATGGCTCTGACCTTGTTCGGTGAGTAAAGCGCCGCCGCCGCGGCTCGGCGGGCGCGGGGCCGCCGCCCCCATTGTCTGCGGCGCGGCGGCGCTGGGCGTGGGCGCCGCCCGAGGGCCGGGCCCGGCCCGCGGCGCTGACGGCCCGGGGGCTCGCTGCGGCGGCACAGCAAAGTTCGGTGCCTCGGCGAGCCCCGGCAGACGAGGGGCTGGCCCCGGGAGCGCCCCCGGGAGCACACGGGGCCAGCTGCCCCGGCCAGCCGGCGCCTTCAGCCGCGGTCCGCCCGCGGAAGGAGGCTCTGGGACACAGCCTGGGACGGCGTGCTGCGAGCCGGCTGGAGAAAACTCCAGTTCAAGCTGTTGAACGCGGGGGTTCTGCCGAGTAACGTTATTAAACTGGGCTTGTTTATGCTTCCCATGCGCGATTTTACAGCGGGCAAACAAACAAACAAAAAGGCTTCGAATTGTGCCCGGCAACATTCGGTAAATGCAACAATGCAAAGGAAAAGAGAAATTAGTGTAACTAAGGTCAGTACAGAGTTAACAGGATAATCGGGATACCCTTTCTTGAAAGAAGCTCGTGCACAGGTGTTTTCTAGTGAATAGAGGATGTGAAGTCTGTTCATTGTGTTTAGACTGTAGATTTTATTTCATATGTAAACAAATGGTTTGTTTTCGTTCATCTCCTGATTCTTGGACTAGTACAATTTCTTAAAAGACTAAACCCAGTTTTTTTGGTTTTCTTAAAAATTGACACCTGCTGTATTATTCTGCATATTGAGTCCCATCTGAGAAGTTTAGCACATGCTGCAAGGTAGCTGTCTGCAAATAAAACCTGTGCTGTATTGGGTTTAGCTACAGTGCTGTCTCCCATATTTATTGTTCAAGTTTTTCAGGATGCAGAAGGTTCATAGGTCACAGTAAATTGTCATTATGTGGCACGGGAGGTGCACGTAGGGGGACCCTGCAGACTCTCAGGTGTAGGGTGAGGGTCAAGCTCTTTAACTTAGGAGTGAAATTGAACACAGAGCTCAAATGGCAGATTGACTGTGTGTGTTATATTGTATCATTTTGAATTAGACTGTTAGAAAATATGTAGTTTGTTACACTGGCAGCTCAGGTAAATATTGTTGTTTTCTCTTACGGGAAAAAAAAATTTAGGATGATATACACACATTCTGCATGCTGAGTGTCATTCTAATCTTTGCCTGCAAAAATTGAGAATATTTTAATTTTAACTTTTAAAAAAGTGGCATTCCTATGTCAGGTACTTTTTTTTTAAACTCGTGATCCTTTTCCAATTTGTATGTGTTTGTTCGACTGCATGACATATTCTATTAATACAAATTTGCATTACAAAGTAACTCAGTGGTTTTGTGTGTTATCACATCTGTTGTTACAGCAAATGTCATTGATACATGTAAAAGATAATGAGTCAAGAGAAGATGGAGTGGGGTGCTCTGCTGTGTCTGTCTGGTTTAAACGTTATTTCACTGAAAGTAGCACCTCAGGATTGCACTCTTTTAAGAAAACAGAAAGTGACAATAAACCACTGCAACAAATATGCCTCATAGGCATCAACAAATGAATGTGATGCCTTTCACAAAGGCATGTCTTAAACTATGTATGTCTTAAACTATGAATGTGAGAGTGAGTTGTGTAAATGCAGAAAGGAATGTGAGTGCAATATGTTTGCAGATGTGGTGGTGATTAATTTATGGTTGAGCTAGCACAGCTTTCTGTGTTGCTGTGAGTCCTCTGAGCTGGGGTAGCTTGCCACACTTTGTCTCAGCACACAACAAAGACAGACTACAACATGCTTGCTTTGAGCTTCAGGAATAGTGTTCAGCCTTTCTTATAAATGTTGGCTGCCTGTGGATTGTTGCCTTTTCAGTTACTGCGCTGGAGCTGACCCATAGTAAATAATCCACAAAAGAGGGGGGGTTTGTTTATTTCAAAATAACTCCCTACCAAAGCAATATCAGTGAATCTGAGGAAAGGCAAAATAAATGTCTGAATTAATGTATCTGTTTTAAGGCATTAAGCAGCTGTAACTGTACTATTTTAAATTCACATCTGTCTTATACAGGTAAAATTGTCCTGAGCAGACAGGTGTCAGGGGAGTGGTTTCTTTGGTTCTTCTCACTCATGTAAATTCTAGGCTCAATATTGTATTTTTATTTTTTCTAGCCCATAATGATATATCACACAACTAAATTTCACCATTCTCAGGTTGCTTCTAATAAGTTCTGCTCCAAAAGCATGTAAAATTTGAGATAAATTGCCATGTCAACTTTGGTGGGGGAGAAAATTCCCCGAGTTTCCTGGATCCCTTTCCATCAGTGTGCACTTGTGTGGGCACAGCAAGGGAGAAGAGAGGGTTGGGAAGTGTCATAACCTGCTTTCTCCACACTCTTGAGAGTGTTTTATGGCTCTTTCAGTGCATAGTCCAAAGACTCTCCTAGAAGGGGACAGGTCTAGAGACCAGGCTGGCGTTGTTGCAGATCCTGGATTAGCAGGGACACACGCTTATCAGGCAGTTGAACATCAGGTCCTGTTGGAGGTGCCCTTTGCCATTGTCCTCAGAGCAGCCCCACTTTGCCACTGTCTGCAGTTTGTGCCTTTGAGGTGGCAGCTTGAGACTCTTGGGAAAGTTGGTTGTGAGAAGGGTTTCTAGTACTAACAATGTAATAACAGCATTTTTTCTGCAGAAAACCACATAAAGCTTAAGGGGTTCCTGACTTACATCTTTTCGGTTGCAGCTTATTGGCATGATTATGATGCAACAGTAAAGTATACAAGGGAGGAAAACATTAAGACCCTTCACTTTATCAGTTTTAGTTATTTTGGAATTCTTTTCTTCATCTTGTCATTGTCTCTCGCTCATGACCTTCCCAGATATCCTGTACTGGCAGCTGGCTGTATGGAAGATACTTAGGGGGCTGCCTATGTTTCCCTGGTGTAGTGGTACAGATGATGAGTCTGTTTGTAGTGTGGTTATGGGAAAGAGGAGTTCAGCTGCTCCACAGATGGGAAGAGGAAGAGCAGCCCCTGTTGGAATTTATCAGCAATGGGAGAGCCTGGAAGCTGTTAGCTGGAAACATACCTCTGTTACCTCAATCATGCTGGCTACTTCAGGCAAATGTGTCATCCCAGCAGGGTTCATGGCTACCAAGAGTTAACACTCACAGACATATGCTGTGATTTTGGCCAGAACTTGGGCTCCACGATCCTTTTGGGATCCCACTCAGGATATTCAATGACTGTGTGATAAAGTTACAGCAGCAGAAATTAATAGCCTATTGTGACCACAGGTGGTCACCCATTTGTGCCGTGCCTTTTCATGGTCCCAGCCAAGGTAGGGTTTCACTGGTACATTGAGTTTGTGTTCCAGTGGCCAAGGACTTTGAATGCAGGAGTTGATGGGGATTTAAAAAACATCTTAGTCCACACAAAGTGTGCATTTTCACGTGCAGTATGTGAAAATGTCTGGAACTTGAGCAGATGTCCAGTTCCAGTGCTGTTTTTCTTCCCACAGCACAGTTGTGTTGCCTTACAGAAGGTTGTGGTGATTAGAGGTGTAGCCTCCTTTTTCTCCCTGGCTATTTATTGCTGCCTGATGCAGCAGCTGGAATGGTGTACAAGCCAGTGTCCTTCTCTGCCATCTCAGCACAAAATCTGGTGGCTGCATGCCCAGCCTTCGGGAAGCTGGGCTGAAGCCACTTGCCTGGTTTAGCAGAGAGGTGGCTCAGGGATACCCACCAGTCCTGCTGTGTTGAATCCCTGCAGGGTAGCAGCTTCCTAGTGACAGGAAGAGCAATCAGTCATGTTTCTATGGCTAGGCTTCCTAAAGCCATCTGTTAATACCCTAAGATGTGAGATTGCACAGTGACATGGCTGAGGTGCACGCTGTCACTCCACTTGGATGACTCAACTGTTGGAAAGATAACAAACAATACAGAGGGAAAAGGAGGGGAAGTATTAAGTTATCCTGCTGTTTGCCTGTGTCTTTGAATATCCTGAAAAGTGTTTAAAGAAAGTCAACATTGTACTTTGAAAGAAAAATAGTTTTGTTATGTTTAGTGCTTGCAAGAATTGTCCTTGTCTTTTATGAATTCCCTTCCTGTTCGTTTATTTACTCATCAACTCTCCTGTGTAAACAAAGACATTTCAAAACAGCCAGGAGTGATCTTCATGGACATATTTGTCATTAGTTATTCATGCTCTTGCCTTCTTGCTCAGAGCCTGCCAGTGGATGAAAACTCATCCCTGAGTATTGGTGGTTAAGAAATGAGAAGCAAAGTAATTCTCTTTTAATCTTCAAAGTGCTTGCACTCTGATGGGTGGCTACAGATGAATAGGATTAGAGACAGAGCTGTAGTCAGCATGACAGATATGGTTTTATAAGGAGATGATGAACAAGGGCAGTTTTTAGAGAAATCTTTGGGGAAAATATCAGAATAAAAGAAGCAAGCAATACACTGCTACAGGCAGAAAGAGCAGGGAAAAAGAAGCCAATGATACCTCTGTTTCAGGTGTCCATGAATTTCTGAAAGAGCACATAAATAGTAATTTGCTCACTTAACAGAATTGCTTCCACAGCTGTGAGCTCTGATGTCATACTATACAGAATTAATTTTCTATGACTATTTGCTACTATGGGTATGAAGTGAACCTTTTGAAATAAGTTCTTCCATACTTGAAATACTAATTAACTAATTACTTTTTCAAGTTATATGCATCTGTGATTACTGTTTTCCCTGCAAACTGTGCTTACTGACTCATGGCTGCTTCAAAAAGTAGGATATACTTATGTTGGTTCAAGCATGTATTTTCTAATTTGTCAGTCTTAAAGAGAGAACTTTTACTCTAAATAAATGTTTTCTTTGCTTGGGAAAGGGTATTAAATTTGAGAGTGCTTGGTTAGTACATGTACAGAGAAAAGAAGTGTTCCTCTGGAAAAAATGGATCACAACAGGTAATGCTGCAGATTCTCTCTAGGATAGGAAATAAAAATGAATCCACTTATTTCTTGTTTTGTGTGCAGAGCCTTCTAAGAACAGGAAATAAACAGATCACCTACAATCCAAGTTTTTCTCTATATGTGTATGTGGCTCTCGGCTATGGTTAAAACTTGTGATATGGTTAAAACCTGTGATTGTAAAGTTTGCTGACAGTCTCTTAACTAAAGAGTCCAGTTGTACCAGAATATGTTCCTTAACTGAAGTAGGTAATGGAAGCTTCTTCATGGAAATGGGACATTTATGATAGAACTTTTGTCACTACAGGGAGCATAAATGTAGAATGATATGGCACCTATCATGGATACTTCAAGACCAAAAGAAAACAAAAGTAAATCTAAAGAATTTTGAAAACGGAGGAGCATAAGATGAGCAGCAAAGTGAATGCATATCCCATGTGGCACTGCCTGTGCTAGGTCTTTTTCACCAGAAAAGCAGTGAATTGAAAGTGATCTTTTTAACCTGGTTGCAACAGTTGAAGTGGTTAGCCCTTGCTTAAAATACTTGGGTTTCATTCAATACTGACTGATACCAAGATAATTTTAGAGGATATTTAAGCAATTCAGCTTCTAGTCACAATGGGAACTACAAATAGTCTAATTAGATGAAACTATTTAGGGATATTAGTACAGTGTTTAGGTTTGTGGTTTTTTTAATATTTAAAAATGAAAGTGATTTGTTAAAAGTTGAAACTATTTTAGAGAGAACCTAGAGCTTCCAACTCCCATTCATGGGTCTGGGAGGAAAAGTGTCCAAGTGCTGAGAGTCATAACAATATTTTCTCCTTGGTACTATGCTAACCTTTCGTGATTTATAGAACCTAATTAAACAAATAAGGAGAGCAGGCTTGCAAAGGTTTTACCTCTTTCTTTTCAAAAGAAAAACCTGTATAGGATCTATTAACTAGTAAACTGGTATAAACTGATCAAAATACCAGAGAAGTGACACTAACACTATAGACAAGGATTTGAGTCATGGCTTCTCAGCTTAGTGCTTTAGAAATGTGCTTCACAGAGTGGCTAATACAAAATTGTGTTTCATGTCGGTTGTGAGTATTGTATAACAATCTAAAGAAATCAGATGTTTGAGGATTGTTGCTGGAACTGGGAAGGACGTGTCCAGTTGTGTGCTCGAGTAATGAATTTAGGTGAGATTTTTTGAATTTTCTCCAAGGAGATGTTCCTGTGCTATCATCAGCTCAGGCACTTCATTGAACAATTGCATCCATTTCCTTATTGACACCATCAGATCCACTAAGAATAGAGACAGTCTGTGTAACACAGAATCCCATCTGATGATTTGGAAGTGAAAGACTCTCCGAATGTGAGGATTTAGGAAGTTTTGCTGATGCACGCTTCACATTGGCCAAGGGCTGATGTTTCAGGTATGAACATGGAGTTTCTTCTATTTGTTTTGGACTCAGCTGATGCTTTTTGCTTTGTCAGGTTTAGGGTTTTGTCTCTGAGAGGTCTTAGCAGTTTTGGTTTTTTTTAAGTGGAAAACAAAAAGTTTTCCATTGACAGAAAACACATCTCAGTGTCAAGAAAAGGTTGTTTACTTGCAGTGGCAGTACTATAGTAATAGCTTAAATACTGCTCTAATCAGTAAACTCAAAGCACAAGCCTTTTGGAAGACAATGCTATTTTTGTTGAATAAAGGCAGATTAATCAGGATCCTCCAGGGGTGCAGACACAGGGAGCTGCTCTGTGCAGTCTAAGCTGAATGAGCATTGTTGGACGATTCTGTTTTTTCTGACCATGGGGTGTAGCATCCACAGCTCAGACTACTGAGCTGCTCCACCCTGTGGACAGAGACTGTACAGTTCTGCACACAAATATCTTCACAATGGAATGAAACAGACCTGAGACCTGGCCCAAGGGCACTTCTGCAGTTATTAGCAGATGAGATGCTTCCTTCTCCCTCATAAAGTCATAAACTGGCTTGGTTATTCTTTCAATGCCATGGATTGTGTCTGGTTTGTACATCTTCACAAATGACGGCAGAAAGTTAAAAACCATCTAGATGTTGCTTTTTTGAGTCTATGTTGAAACAAGGAGTAGTGCCATTTAAGGTCTCTGAAATATTTGGTCTTCTAAAGCATTTAACAGTATAGCTAGGACTTGGTAATTGCATAACATCTGGGGCTCAAGCACCCTCGCTGGCCATGACCAGGAAGATGCTGGGAAGAGTTCCTGCAGTTCTCCATGCTGTTCTGGTGCTGTGTGTGGAGTGGGTGATTGGTCATTGTCCTGATTCTAGGCAGGGGAAGGGAGGAAGGTTGGTCACACCCAGCTGGGAAGCCAATAATGTTGCTGTGTGTGCAGCAGCCTCTGTGAATGTGTAAGAATTGGTTGGCATTTGACATTTACTGCACGTGAATGAAAAAGGTATATAAAATGAAAATTATATAAATGAAGTGATTTCAAATCTACTGGAAATTGTGCTCATAAAATTCTATTTATTCTTCTGTGAGTCTAATTTCTATGATATATTTTGATTCATTCATCCCTGAATTTATTTTCAAGACGTTATTAGCTGTTCTGTGATAAGCATCATGGAAGGCTGGTCATGTCAGGGCTGGCTTGCTTTTGGTTAAAATTTTGTTAATGCTGATAGGATGTGATAAAGTGGTCTGTTTTTCATGTGACTGAATCTTAGTCTCTTGGGAGAATGCATTAGTATACTGCATCCTCTGGTTGTGGATGTCTGAAGAAGTTGCAGGCTAGACCTTCCTGCTCACAGTGAGCATAACTTCCTTTGGATCCCTGTCAATTCTGTAAGGAAGCCCCTGTCACATCCAGCTTTGGTGCAGGTGGCTGCTGAGAACATCACATGGTTGGGTCTGGACTGCTGATGCTGGTGGGAGATGGTGGTTTCCTCTCTGCTACAGTCCTCATCTCCATCTCCTTCCTGCTTCCTTCGATGCAAGAGCAGTCTTGCTATTTAAGAAGCTGAAATAAAAATATATATTTTCTGCTCTTGATTAGAAACAGAATGTCCCAAGGCCGCTTGCTTGTGAGAAATTTCACTCTAAACACAAAGGTAAAACTGCTTCCTAAATACTAGAGCTGTTTTGTTGCCCACTGTATTGTGGTGTGCTACTACAGCTACAGAACCACTGCAACTGTTTTAAATTAAATAGAAAGTGCAGTAGAGCATCATAGAACCACAGAGGGTTTCACCTGGAAGGGACCTTAAAGGTCATTTGGTTCCTACACTCCTTGCCAGGGGCAGGGACACCTTCCATTTGAGCAGAGCCCTGTCCAGCCTGGCCTGAACACTTGCAGAGATGGGGCAGCCACAGCTTCTCTGGGCATCCTGTGCCAGTGCCTCTGCACCCTCACAGTAAAATACTTAATGTAGTAAAGTTTTAGAGTACTGCTGCAACAATGGGTAAGGAGAGACTAAATTTTTTTTTTTTTTTTGTGTGTGATGTAAATAGGGGACTGTGAACAAAAGAGAACAGTTCTGAAAAACAAACTCAGTGCCTCAGTGCAATACCTGACCATTGCCTGTCAGGGTACAAGTCAGTCTCCTCAATGCTGAATTAGTATTTGATACTTAGGCAGTCCAGAGCAGACTGCAGACTATAAAAGTTGCTGAGAATTATTTGGTAGGGCCAGTCTTCCAGTGTTTTTCAGCTGTGCTTTATGGTTTCCATGTGAATCTGGACACAATGTTTCAGTGCAATCTTGGATAATTTTTCATTTTAAAAAAAGCTTCAAGCAGGATGTACTTCTTCCTCACCTCTCTCTTACAGGCGGAATGTGCACATGTGGGTTTATCCTTCCAATAAAGGAAGCATGATTTTGACACAACAATTAATTCTACTGATTTCCTTTCTGGCTTTTTTCTTTTTTTCTTTTTTTTTTTTTTTTTCCCAGTATATTTATAAATGCAACTTAACAAATGTTGAGGAAAATCTTCAGTGGTTTAATGGAAACATTTCCAGTGGTGAGCTCATGTGCCTGTGGCTGTGCTGTTGCTTTATTGTGGTGCTCAGGGAGTTCCTGGCTGACCTGTGTGTCTGCCCAATGCCACATCATGTCAAAGCAAGCTGTGGTCACAGTCCCCTCCCAGCTCCCTAGTGTGCCCCTCCTCAGTGGCAGAGCAGCAAGCACAGCAGTAACTCGATGGAGCATCTTGTATTCCCTATATTTTATTGAAATTATACTATACTAAGAAGATACCCCCACCCTAATCCACCTGCATTAGACCAAAGATGAACATTTAGTCTGGACTTGCTCTTTTTCAGGCTCTGAATTAGCAGGAGCTGGACTGTAGCCCGTGTCCCAGCTGTCCCAAAGCATGGTGAGCCCCAGGGTGGGACAGAGCATGCAGCACTCCTGGGGCAGGAACCCAGGGAGCCTCTGAGATGAGACTGCTCTGTCAGAGGGAGAGCTCACTCTGGCTAACTCATCTTGGTGACTTTTCTTCTCACTTAGTAGGAAGGTCTGTCAAAAGCAGAAAGATCTTTTTTTATTGCTTTTTTGGTGCTTTTGATGGAGTGCTGTTGATGCTGCTGTTAGTCATGACTTTTAAATGTAAAAAAACTGGCATCTTCCTTCTCCCACTGCTGTGCAAGACACGGCAGGGCTTGCCATGTCTCAGAGCTGTCTTAGCATTTGCCCTTCTTTCTGTACAGAAATCCTGTGTATCACAGTCTCTGACAATTGCTTGCAACATTCTGCCTCACAGCAGTTTTCACCAAGCTGTCTCAGGCCAGGACCATTTTTAAATTCCAAAATGGATTTTTGATCTGTCTCATCCTATCACTATCCTTGTATCTGTCTATATGTGTTTTCCTGTGCTGTCAATTGCCACGAAAGGGCTCTTTTTATGAAGTCAAAGTGGAGCTGAAGAACCAAAAAAGAGAAAATGCTACTGTTCCTTTTTTCTGTTTAGATGTCTTATTATGTAGGACTAAGTCTGCTTTTCACTGTGGACATTTCCATGGGATCTTAGTTCCAGTATAGAACTTGGATATCTTAGAAATGCAGCTAATAATTGTTGAAAACTTGTTTAATGTAGTGCCAAGATAACATGAGAGCTGATAACCCACGTTTCCATTACTTATGGACCAATTTGTCTTTCTTCTAAATAGTAGAAAAAAAGGAAAAAGAAAACAATTTCAAAACAGAGACAAGAAAACCATCTGAGTTTGTCTCCTGTAGGGGGAAAGAAACATGGAGTTACCTGAAGAAGGACTTGGAGGTTATCTCTGAGCATTGATCATATCAAGCTTTCCAGCTATTTCTCCCATTCCTTCAGGGCAGTACCAAATCTCTGTTCAGCTCTCCTTCCATCAGCCTGTTCTCAGCTCCCCTGATGTGCTTTTCTCCTCCCAAACCCAGAAGGAGCTGGGGACAAAGGGGAAGCCTATGCAGGAAACCTCTCAGTGCTTGCAGAGCTGCTGAAGCCCCTTTTGGCTGTTG
Organism: Erithacus rubecula; assembly: GCF_903797595.1. Taxonomy (NCBI): domain Eukaryota; kingdom Metazoa; phylum Chordata; class Aves; order Passeriformes; family Muscicapidae; genus Erithacus; species Erithacus rubecula. The sequence continues at coordinate 16,500,293 of NC_136659.1, forward strand.
CTCCAATCCCACAGTGTGCTGGCTGGGGCAGGAGAAGAGCCAGAGCACAGCTGCTCCATGGACTGGCCCTGCTCTCTCTCCTTTGTCTGGTTCCTGCCTAGTGCAGCAGATGAGCCTGCCAAGGAGGAAAATGATTATGGAAAAGGTGGATGTAATGCTATAAACAGGGAGTGGCTGTTGGGTGAAGAGTTTTCACTACAGTTCTTTGGCTGCAGTTATAATAGTGAGCCATGGCATTGCCAAAAATAATTGTGAAGCTTTCAGATTTTCTACCTGGAGCATGCTCTACTTAAAGTATGTTTTAGAGTAGGAAAGTGAACTTATGTTCATTAGGTTGGTGTTGTGTGTGGAAAACCAAATCAAAGCAGCCATGCAAACAGCGATAAAGCATGTCTCCCCATTCAGCAAATTAGGGCATTATGGAATGGATGGAGGGGTTGTATTTCAAAAGAGCTTGTCCCTTTTTTAGGGTCTCTTCTGCACAACTTTGATTGGGCAGACATTGTATTCAGGGGAGAAGAATTTACAGCTAGAAGACACTTTTATACTTATCATGTTGTTCTTTTTCACTAGTAGGGCAACTGTTCAGAATATTTGTGTAATCAAACTCCAATCAATATTCCCTGCTAGATGTGTTAGAGAAATGAAGACAAAAAAGTGTTTCTGTGAATGCCTTGAGGCTGTGGCTATAACAGTTGTCACTGGCTTGAAGTTATGGTAAAACTGATGTGCCCTTGTTAGTGTTATTAATGTTTGAAAGAAGTGAAGCAAGAGATGGGAAATGAGCTTTGTCTCTGTGCAGGCAGACTTTTAAAATAGGAGACAAAGAAGGATTTGCAGAAGAAAAAATAGGAAAGGAAATGTCAAAGGGTAAATGTTTTCTCCTATATTATCCCTTGCTATGGTTGGAATGAGACAGTATAAGAACAATTGCCTCAACAGATATTTCTCCAGCCGTCCTTGCAAACTTCAATAGCCATGACCAAAACAGTGTCTACAAAGAAAACCAGTCTGGGTTTATAAACAAAGAAGTCTGATTGCAGTGTGAAGCTTGTGTAACCTGACATTACTCCGGATTTACAGTGGGCAAGAGATTGCTTTACTGATTTAAAAGACACTTGGAAAAATTTCCTGTTAAATCTAAAACAGCCAATTCATCCAATAAAGGCTATTCCTGAAAATTTTGACCTTGCAAAATTATTCTGAAATAGACCTTTCAAATAACTCATAGGGAGGATGGGAAACTGCCAAACTCATTGATCCATCTCTTCAGGGCTGCAGACAGACATGGTCACTTTTGTCACAATTAATTAAAAAAAAATAGACATGCTGTTTTTCATTTAAATAGATACATTAGAGAGGCATATTTGATTTTGACATCTTCAGCTGGAAGTTGTTAGACATTTCAGGATACATGTGGGTGATGTAAACAGAGGGTTACAGGACAGCCTTTGGCCTGTTGTTTTACTTTCACTGACCTGCAAAGCCATGTCAGGAAGCAATTCCCATCGTGTCTGGCTTTTCTTAGAGAGGAAAGACAGTGTTCCCAGTAATAATGAAAATCAGCAGCAGCCTGTTGTCTGGAGACTGACATAGCTCCCTGGAAACAGAAAGCAACATTAAATTCTGTCTTTATTAAATGCCCACAAGGTGGCACTTGTCATCTTTTTACCTCTCTGAGAGCCAAATTTTTATACTTTCAGCAACACTAAGAAATAATACTAGATGTTTTGAAATTTATCTTGAACAGTAAGCTACCTGTGATTTCATGGGGTATTTCCCCACCCCTCCATTAAACTACTGTCAAGAGAAAGAGGAAAAACTTGCTTGTTACCATCACATATGTGAAAATTTCACCTTAAAGTTTAAGGTTGATTTTAATTTTTTGGCTGTAAAGGATTTAAACATTTTTTATTTCTCATTACTTATGCAGTCATATGCCAGTATTATGTCTGGCAAAGAGGTGGAAAAATGAGTACTTGCTTCCCTTGCTTGGGTTAAATGAAAATCTAGAAATGAATGATTTGCAACCTGATCTAATCACTTAGAGGATGAGTTCATTTCACTGCAGCAGTGCTTGTGATAAGCAAAATATTACTTCTTAAAATTTCCCATCATTCATAAAGAGGCAATAATAGTAGACCTGCTCATAAAAGGCATTGAACTCTGGCTGTTTTCAGTGAGTCTCTCATTCAACCCCATTAGAAGCATTCCCAGAGAATTTATTGTTGCCAGATCAGACATTTGTAGAACGGGATGGCAGTGAGATCCATTTTTTCTTTTCCCCTCAGCACTGATGTAATTATCAGAGTATGCCCTTCTTTAGGCCCCTTCACTTTTGCTGAGTGTGCTTTCTTGCCTCCCCCTTGGTCACATCAGAGAAATGCCATTAGCCCTTGTAGCTTTCTGGGGCATTGTTCACACTGACTTTCACTTAATCATTTTTTTCTCCAGTAATAATTAGAAACCTAGTTGTACTTTTTTGGAGTGGTAAAAGCAAAAGCATGAGAGGATGAAAGAGCAAATAAAAATAAGTTTTGTCCTATTAAAAATTCCTGGGGCAGTCTGTGTGATATAGTGCCATCTTGCAAGTGAGGGGATGCTTTCATTATTGCTGCCTGTTTTCAGTGCTCAGAGCAGGGGATGCTCTGCTGGGAGGGTGAGCTGCACACCCCTGAGGTCCATGCTGAGCTCTAACAGCTGCCAGCATGTTGAACTGGATGGCTGCCTGATGTCTTTTCCCTACCTGGAGAAAGTGGAGAAAATAGATGGTGGTTTATTTGGAGACTTCTGCACTGAAGCTTCTTACAGCATTGGTGTCTTAGGGAGAGCCTTGATATGTCTAAAAGTTTTTCTTTTTATTAATTCAAATTAAATTGTCTGCCAAAGATAGCATTAAAGAAGCATCAAAGACTAGATAACATTGTAGAAGAACCAGTTATCATTGCTGATTGACATTCAGAAATGTGGTGCTTATTGCCTGGGGTGTTTTCAGCCCTGGGGGGATCTTCCCATAAGCAAAGGAAATTCTGTGATGCCCAGCTGTGAAACCCTAAGTGTTTTCCACATGGCCCCAGGCCATATATGCCATCAGGTTCTTGTCATTAATGTCTTTGTTTTAAGTCACTATTAGAGCAACATTTCATTTGGTTAACATTATTTATTCAGTGACTTCTAAGCTCCAACTTTTTTTTTTGTAAAATAGCAGTATAAGTGGTTTTGTTTAAGAAAACTAACTCACTGCTCCTGCTTGCAGAGGGGTGCAGAGAGGCTTTGTGCAAAGAAAGGGGCATCCCAAGGTCATGTCTAGGAGCAATGAAAGATGGTAGTTTGTGTGTCCCTTACTTCTTCACTACACACACTACAGACAGGGATGGTTTGGTGTTTCCTGCTGCCCCTCTCCAGAAGCTGCTGGCTTCATCTTCCCCTCCTGCTGCCAGCTGCACAGAGACTCCTGCAAAAGCTTCCAGTGCTGCTGCTGCAGCCAAAGATCAGCTTCTCATATTTACCCTGAAACCATGGAGTTGTGGCCCATCTGGTTTAGTGCTGCTGCCTAGGGCAGTGGCTGTATTCATCCTCAATTAGCTCAGGGCAGTTTGAGTTTTATTTTGGTTGGAGTGTGTAAAAGCCCTCACTGCTAGGGCCTGCTTGGCTGCTGCTGAAAACATTTTGTGATGGCTTGAGCTTAGTTTCTGAAATGCTGTTGGCACTTCTACTCTGAAAAACAGAGATGAAATGACATTTTCTGTTCAACTGTGCTGTTTTTTGTGGCTTGAGAATCTCACCAGCAAATAAATTATGCAGGTTTTTTTTTTCCTCTAAGTCAAGTGATTTTTTTATGTGCATCCTTTGGGCATAGAGAAGGTGCTAATAAGGAAGATCTGGGGTCTGGAGACAAATTTTCTAGAAATTGCTTTTCAGGCACAAAAAGGAGTCTGTTGGCCATATCCACTGGGCTGGTCATGAATCTCCCCAGGAGCTAATTTTTGATATATGCTGCTGCCAAACAAAGCAAGATTAGCATCTTACAGCTCACACTTTCTGGTTAGTGCTTAGCTGTAGCTTATGGAAGAATGTTTATACTTTCTTGCATCTTTTCATATTTGTGACTTACACCATTCTTTGGTCCTAGACCAGTTCACAACATGAAATCAGACTTTTGTTTTTCTCCTAATCATGTTGGTATTTGGTCCACATTGCTGAGAACTGGCCTCTTCCAAAATGTTCCCCACCTGAGGCCTCACTTGTATTTAATAGAGATACTATCAAATAAAACCAAAGGTTGAAGTAAAAGCTGCTGTCTGAGCAGATAGATTATTATTTCCTCCCAGACAGCATTAATCTCTGATGTTAGAGATGACCAAGATGCAGCTACTGACATCCAGTAAAAGAAAACTAAAACTGAATTTTCAGCAGGAAATCAGCAGTAAGAATCAGAAAAATCAGAATTTTCAGCAGTAAGTTCTACATGGCTTTATGGGGTTACCATGCAGAGTTAAGCTGCTGCTGTTCTTCTACCCTTGAACTGGCTGATCTCTGGTGGGGAGAGAAACAGCCATTTTGAGCAGAGGTAAACATTTTTATTCTTTCTTTAAAAGGAATACACAAAGGCAAGCACTTTAAACAGTTTAAGGCAATAGTAACGGTTTTCATATCTGCAGTTAAAATGTACACTCTGAAAGTACTGCAGTTGTCCAAATTTATATAGTGGATAAAATAGGAGTGGATAAGAAAGAAACAAAATAACATAGAGAAATGCTACATTGTAATGTCACAATTAGTCACGTTTGTGTTTATGGAAAATCTGAGATGTTCTCCTAATGTTTGTCTGTGTATGAACTCCTGATGGCTATGTGATTGTCTATGGCAGAAGCCCATTTCTGTGGAAATGAGTATTTCTGATGGTCAGTCTATGCTTTTCAATTCTTAATTGCAGCTGATTCATGCTCAAGATGCATAGGTGTTTTTTGGTTTTTTGGGGGTTTTTTGTTTTCTTTTGTTTTCTTTTTTTTTGTGTGTGTGTGTCCGTGTATGTGAATTGCTCTAAGGAGGGCACTCTGGACCCAGAGAGCAATTGCCCACTGTGATATTTCTGACTGTTGCCAGAAGCTGCCTGTTGTGCTGCTCTGGACTTTCTGTTCTTTCTGTCTCTGTTTTCTCTGCATTTAAGCAATTGCAAGGAACTTTGGAGTAGAGACAAGATGAGACAAGATGGCTTGATAATGAGATGCTGAGCAGATAGAGAGGATGGATAGGTGAGTCCCAACAGGACAGCTTTGGGAAGCAAACCAAAGCACTGCTCTAGGATGAGGGGAGAGATCTTGCATGCAGATGGAGATTGCTAAGGCTGGGGGAAGGCAAACTCCTGGAAAAGAGAGTGTGTTATGAGTAAAGAAGATGATGGCAAGGAAGTGCTGAGTATCCAGAATTTTCCCTGTTATTAGGATATAAGGAAACCAAAGGTACATCTTCAGGAAACATGGCACTTCTGAATGAAACAAAGTGAGAAAGTATGAACCACTTGGATCATGTCATCCTCAGGATTCTACATATGTGAACTGATGGCAATAAATATTGCTTGTAAAAACTGCCAGAGGAAGAACAAACACTGTCTGAGTTGCTCAGGGTGAAGTTGGTGTAACAACACTTGTCAGAAGCTTTATAGAAAGAGCTTTATAGAAAGCTGAAGAAAAGTGTTTACTGTCTTCCATGATAAATTTGGCTTATGAGGAATCTGTGTCATTTTTAAGTGCATATCATCTGCAGTGTGTTTGTAGCCCAGCTAATTCTGAGGGAAAGTATCTGTCAGCTTGAAATTGGTCTCAGTTGGAAATTGTGCTTTATGTACATGGGCAGTATCCCTGATCTGAAATGTCCTTGCTGATGACAGTGCCTTCATACTGGTAAAAATCTGAGCAGTGCTGGTAGGATCTCATCTGGAGAGAACTGATAGCATCAGCTCTCTTTGGAGAAGAGTAGCTTTAAGGTGAATTGCATCTCACTTAGGGCAGAAAATACAGTTAAGATAGAACCTGATGCACAGCTTGTAGAAAATTATTTTATCCTGGAAACATTTACCAGAGCTGAGTTACTGTGAAAAAAATCTGAGAACTGACAGTGCAGAGTTTATTGCGTTAATTAGAAAGTGCTGCAGCATTAGCGAGAAAATGTATTTTGGGTTCCACATTTCTGTGGGTTTTTTATCATGCCTGTAAGTGCTTTTCAGATGCCTAATTGGAGATGCTGTACATGAAAGCCTGTACTATCTGAAAATCAAACCCTTTTCCTAATAATGAATTTCTAAATACTTTTACATGTATTAAACAGGACCACATTGGTCAACCTTTAAAAACAGATTTGTTTAAAAACAGTTGTTAATAGACAGGGCTGGTGTTTATGCTTATTCTATTTCATCTAGTTTTAGTAACAGAAACATGCTCAGAAACAAACACTGCAAACCCTCTGCTTCACTGTTTTACTGTGGTTAATGTTTGCTACTACACTTTTTTTTTAAAAAAAATCACAATAGAAATGACCTTCTGTTTTTTCATTACCTCATGTGGGATGGCCTGAGGGTATTCTCACACTGTAAAGGCAATAAAGCTCACCGACAGATTTTTTTTTCTAACAAAATCCTTCTGCACAGCTGCATAACATAAATCATTCCTTCCCATTTCTGAATGTTAGCTGTTTCTTGTATGAAAGTAACTGCTGTTCTTGCCTGACTTTAACAAGGTTTGAGGTTTTTTGTTTGGCACAAATATTGTCACTTTTTAGTTTTATAACCATGATGCCCTGAGCTGTATGGCTTGAGTGTGAGCAAGTATAGGTTAGACTGCCAAGATATTTGTATTTTCATAACAGTCAGCTCATATTTTAAAAATACAGTGTGTGTTGTCCTTTACTTAAATTATTTATTTGTAAATTCAGCTAGTGCATATATTGCCAAAACCCAGACTATATCAAAAGTAAATTCAGGTGGTGGGGTAAGAGCTGTCTTCTGGGAATAAAGGTATTATTTTTACTTTAAAATTTTGCCCCTTTTCCATGTGACATTGCATTGCTAAGGGATCATGTTTCAGTGCTTCTGGAATGAATCGACTGGCACTGCCTTAATTAAAGGTATCAAAGTAGGAATGAATAACCCTGGCTGCATCTGTTGGGCTGATTTGCTTTTACTGCCACAGTGAAGCACGAGCTGCTTAAGGTCTCTCTGCAGTTCCAAGGTGTTCTTGCTGATCTGCAGGATGTGGCAGAGCATCTGCAGGACTTTCCAAAGATCAAACCCCATCATATTCAGGGGGATGGCAGTTTAACTGAATGCTGCCTTAATAATAAATTCATAATGAATTGTATTTATCAAAGCCACTGCCACCAAGGTGGTCTGCAAGGACTGCACCCTCTTCATGTGTAGAGCTAAAATATGGGGTAAAAAATGGAACAAAATTACAGTGCAGCCAGGGTAGGGAGTGTTCTGGAGGGTCTGGCAAAGTCTGTGCCAGTTAAATAGAAAATGTCTCCTTCCACTAAGCTCTAGTTTAGAGATTTTTGACTTGACTATGTGTGAGAGATGGACTACAGCAAGTATCTGAAGAAGACAGATTGCTTACTCTAAGGGGAGGCTAAGCAAAATCTCAGCTTCAGGCTCAGTTTTGCAGGCCTTAAGGACTCTCAAGTGGAGATGCCACTCAGGCCAAAAGTCAAGCAGCAGGTTCCCAGAGTGTTGATCTTTATGTAACCTTATAATAAAAAGTAGAAATTCATGTTTTGTTGGATGCAGCAGGTAGTTCCAGCGAGCAGATGATTGCACACAGGGCTCAGGCTGCAGTCAGAAGTGGCTTCAGACCAAGGCTGGCTGTGTGGGTGGCTCAGCTTGTGACCCTGTGGTGCCATGAGGATGGAATAATTCCCACCAGCTCCAAGGCAGATAAGCACAGCATCTTGCTGAAAGCCTTGGTGACTTGTGGCATCAGAACTGAAGCTGATCAGAGCAATGGAACAGTGGATCAGAATCAAAGTTTGCAGCCTAGCCCTGAGCTCAGAATGTCAGATCAGTTGTAAGGCAAGTCATAAGGGTGACAGAACTTAGAAGACATTGAGATTTTATTTTTTGTTTAATTTTATTTGAGAGTTAAAATCTTGGAGTAGAAATATGTTGGAACTTTTAATATATACTCACTGATTCCAAAAAGAGCTTGTACTCACTGTGAAAAAAGATCCCTTCTTTTTCCAAAATCTTTTGCTGTTTCTGCATACTCTGATTTTATTTTAGAGTTGTTAATTGCCATCCAGAAGAGGAAAAAGCTAATGGCAGGACTAAGTTGCATGGAAACTCACTTACTGGAATATAAATTGAGATTAAAAAAAATCTTTCTGGTGTAAACTTACAGATATATGCATAATAAAATAATATACATTCTCCTTCCTCCTCACAGTATGCTGTCTTCTGATCTACATTTTTGCCTTTTTTCAGATTTGTTTCTATAGTTTTTATTCTAGGTGGATACAGAAAATATCTTTTCACATTTTTAGTTTAAGTAAAAAAGAGGGAAATTTAACAATTTGTTCTGTAATAGTGAAAAGTAAGTTTGGAACCTAGGTGCAATATTATTTTAATAATTCTGCAAGTGACTCTGCAGGTTCTTCATGTGTTAAAATGTTTCCTACTCAACATTAAGATTTTTTTGTTTTCTTTCAGATACTGATGAATACAGACCACCTGTTTGGAAATCTTACTGTAAGTATCTCAGTATTTTGGGATTTTTTTCCCTAGTCAGAGCTGGAAAAGTCTCAGTTGGATGCTTTAAAAGACTCATTTCTCTTTTAATCAGAATGTGAGTTTAAGCAGCATCAAAGGGGCTCACTTGTTTAGAGATAGGTGCAGTAGAACTGCCCCCAAGGACAAGTGAACACAGATTATTTAGAGGAGTGGATTCTCTGCCCCTTATTAACAGGAGTTGTCCCACTCCTGCTTGATCTTGCTTATAGTGGTTTGCCTAGACCAGGGCTTTTACATAAACTCCATTCAGGCCTTAAAGTTGGTATCCTTGCAAACTTTTGGGGCTCCTGTGATCTAGTGCCTTGCATCTATAGAGCTAAGCTTGAGCTGGTTAAGAAAGCATAGATTATTTTCTTCAGGAATTTGCTGATGTAGTAAAATGAGAGCATTTGTTTGGCCTGGTGTGACAAATCCCAAGCAGGTTTTTTGAAGCCCTGACTAGAAGGGCCTGGTTTGCTACCAGCGTGCCCATGCTCTGCAATTCTTGGGGTGTGTGTGCCCTAGCCCAGGGGAGCTGGCCTTGCATCAGAGTGCCACTCTCTTGGGAGCTTCACAACTTGCTGATTTTTATTTTAAAAAGGAAAAAAAAAAAGAAAAAAGAAAAAAAAGGCAGCAAACAGCCATTTTTAAATGCAAAAGAATTCCATGTAAAGGAATGACCTCTTATTTGGCTGTGCAAATAGAGCTTTAGGGACACAGAAGAGAACATGAGAAAAATGTAAAATAGCATCATAGTTTCCCATAGTGGCTCACCTATAAATTCTAGTTCTTTATAGACCTAAAAACCAAGATGTGAGACATTTTGAGGAACCACAGCAAGAAAGAAGAGTCTTCTGTGGAGAGCAGATTTTGAAAACAGAATGTTTGTGTGTATAACACACTTAACAGTTAAGGGATGTCAGACTTACATTTGCATTACTTTGTATATATTCAGCTTGGTGTCTTCAGGCTGGATAAAGGGATTTGCTCAAGCAACATTTCACATTGTGAAAATGTTTGCTTTCTAAAGGTTGAGGAGATTTGGCACTTGAGAAAATGTAGTTACTTTAAAAGGTTTCCATCCTGCTGTGAGAGACTTTTAATGAGAGATGTGGAATTAAAGGCTAGGTGAGAACCATGGTTAGAAAGAGAGTGAGTGTAAGAGGGCAGATTTGATTCTTTTTTTCAGCTCTGTACCTGTGAACTCAGGGAACACTGCTTCCTTGTTCAGCTTATTCCACACCATCATCTATAACAGAGAGGTTGAACCTCTCTGATACCAGATCTTCATTGGTACCTTGACAGAAGCTGAAAGCCTGGGCATGTGCAAATGTGCACCCACTCTCCAACACAGTTTGCATGTATGGTTTGTGTTCACCCACTCTCCTACAACATCAGGGTTTGCCTGCCATGGTGAACCTTCCTGTGTTTCAGAAGTAAGCTCTGAATCCCAAGGTTTGAATTGCTTTCTGTCTCATGACAGACCAAGAGGAGTGTCTTGTTTGGCTTCCCTGACAATAATTACTGCAAGGAAACTGGTGTTGAACAGTTTGAATTGCATACATCAGTTTGAGGAGGAGCCATAGGAATCCTGTTTTATAACTTAGCTAGTCAGCCTGTTGTGCTTCTTACTGGAAGAGGAGAGAAAGGTGTTGCCATTGGTGAAAAAGAATTTCCTTTCAGAAAATCTTTTCAGCCTGGCTTGAAGTAAGGTGGGAATTAGTTCTCAGTTTTCAGCCAGTTTCTGTGGAGCATGCTGATTGTGGGTCTCCACTGCTCTTTTGTGAAATTCAGAAAGATCTTAACTTGCTCTTTCATTTTTTTTTTTTTTCCTTTGAACTTGGCTCTGCAGTTTTTAGAATTAGATATGGACAAGCTCCAGTACTATCAAATACAGCTTTTACAATAGAAGCTAGGAAATCTATGTGCTGGCAATATAAATGGTAATGCTATGCCTAAAATGATAATTGCACTTTTATATACCAGTGTGCTGTTCTTCATCACTTGCAAAAATCATTTTTGTATTACATTCCCAGTATAGAAATGACTGATTTTAGTAGCAATTGGAAAAACCATTAGGTTTTTTTATTTGGAACAAAGGGAATGTATTTTTCCAGTTTATCTTATGATTCAGTGGTCATTGGGCATCTTGCCATTTTCTCCATTCCCATGTAGGTTGACACATAAATACAGCATTTGCCAGTGGAAAAGACTTGGGATCAAATGAGAATTTTAATTAAGTCAAAATGTATTGGTTAAATTAATGTGTGGTCTTATCTGAAGAGGGAGATAGCACAATGCAGACCTTGGTATTTGTACTAATGATTGAAACATAATTTAATTTTAAACAATTACAATGCCAAATGTTCATTTTACCATTTCTACTGTACTATTGAAATACTAACTTGGTGTTGACAGCTTCATTTTAAAGGTGACTTGCCAAACCAGAATCAGTTGGCATAGAAGTGGAAAGTAATTCTCTTGGTATTATACTAGAAAGTCTGCATATTCTAGTAGCATTAAATTTACATCTGGTTGCAAAGATTTTTTCTGGCTTGATGAAGCTTATTTTAAAAATAGAGAAACAGGAGGAGGGAAGATATAAATGTAAGTAAGTGTATGTCATAATTTGGGCCTTAGCTATTTTACTCTGCTACTCAACTTGTTATGCCTTTAGATCTGCAAATGCAAAGGCCATCTTTTTCTTCAGAAGGGTCCTCACTGAGCAGTGGCAAAGGCAGAGGGTTTGAGTGTCCAGTTCTGAGTGATTCTTGTAAAGTCTTAACATATTGCAGATGCCTGGGTGTGTGCCCAGCATAGTGGGATTGGGCTCCATCTGCTTCCTGAAGGGAGGCTGACAGCAGCCTGATTTGACATATAATGAACTTTAGTTTGTGTTTATTATGATTATTTTTCTGATCTGTTTGTTGGAAACTTGTCTGATCTCACCACTTATTCCATATTACTTGTTAATTTTGTTGTAAAGAAAATCAATATCCTGTTTTGGCTTGCAACATTCTTTTTTTCTGACTGCTTGTTGGTAAATTTGTATATTGTTGATATCCTTGTGTTAAACGTTGCAGAAAGTCTCCTTTATTTAAACCACAATGTTTAATGTTAAAATGTGCACTATGATTCTGTATTAATTAGAATTTAACTTCTGCCTCCTTCCAGTGTATCAGTTGCAACAGGAAGCTCCCCATCCTAGAAGAATAACCTGCACTCGTGAGGTAGGTATCCCAGTGTTCAGTTTTATACACTCCAGTAATGCCATGTCTGTACTTAATTGTGTCCAGCCCAAAGGGTGGTTCCTTGGGGCACTTTGTGCTGTGATTACAGTGAGTAGCCTTGAGGCACTGGTACTCAGAAATCCATTTGCTCTAAAAGTGGAATTTAAAGCATTTTGATGCATATCATCATTTACTGAGAATCATTTACTACCTTTTCATTCTTAGATACATGGAAACATACCTTTTCTCCTCCTTTTCTCATCAGAAATTCACAGAAGCAAGAGCAGAGCTGTACAAGGGAATGATTCACCTGTTGGTACAGACATCACTGCTAGATGTGTGAAATAAATCAGCAGAGAGAAGGCTAAAATCTCCCCTGGTGCTGCTGTTTGAATCATAGTACTTAAGGCTCATTAGTAGCAGGACCTAAGATCTGCAGAGCCCCAGATCTGATGGACTGAAGTGGTAACAGCAGGATCCCATGGACAGGCAGTGACAGGGATGCTCATGGGATCAGCTGCTGGGTGCCCCACACTGGTACAGTGCCCTGAGCTGCCTTCAGCACAGCAGCACCTCTGCAGGGCTCTGGTGCTCGAGCCTTTAGCTGGCACCAACACTGCTGCCAGCAAGATTTACTCATAACTACATCCATCCTGCAGCTTCACTGAAGAACCTGAGAAACAGTAATTTCAATTTCAAAAATGATGAAATGTTAGGCAGTATTACAAAACACAGCTCTTACTGAATAACTGGAAGTTATTACATTGCTGCAATAAAACTTGAGTATTTTTATCACGTGCCAAGAGAAAGAAAATTAATCTTTGGGATATGTTAGTTGCTTTGACATAGTATTAAATACAGAAGGATGTAGCTCTCTCCAAGAGGAACATTAATAGCTTATAACTTCAATCACAAGGAGCATTACTTGACAAAATTAAACAGGCAGTTCTCTGTCATTTTTCCGAAAGTCCAACCATGATTCTATGAAGTAGTCTGTGAATTTGCAAAATAAAATATAGAGATTTAACAAAAGTAAAGTAGTGCATTTAATGGAAGCACTCATTTTCCTCTGTTTATTTGATATTTCTAAAAAAGGTATAGCTGTAACTCAAGAATTATAGTAAAAAGTTTTGTTTTGACAAAGATTTCTATTGTTAACGAGCATCCAAGCAGAGGTATTCCAGTTAAAATTGTTAAGCAGATATCTTAGGTGCATCAAATAAGGTTGGATGGAGATTTGAAGGAAAGATAGCTACAGAAGATAGGATGCAAGCTTTGAAAAAATGAAAGTTTTCTAGTTTTTTATTCCCATTGCAACATTATTAAGAAGGTTCTGTTCTGAGTGTTGTCTATGGTATATTTTTTCATTGCACTAATACACAGGTATCTGAAGTCTTGTAAAAGCTTACTATTACAATACAGGCTTAGAATTCAGAGTGCTCACCTGGATAGGATGAAGTATTTTATTCCTTGCCTCCAATGAATTGTGCTTATTGTTGTAAAATACTGTTGGATAGTTGCTTTTTCCTTCCTTTCCTCAGAAGTATTTCATTGGTGGAAGAGGTGATGATGTGTGTGTGATTATGTGTACACAGGCATATTGTAAAACCTTGAAGAGATTTTTGGTAGCCCTCTGACACTGTTCCTTGAGGTGCTGACATCCTGCCTGTACAATCACTGTAAGCCTTTTATTTTCTGAGTCCTATCTTTGAGTCCTGCTGTTGTTTACTCCCATAGTGGTAGACTAAAAGTGTAATGCTCATAAAGTTGCCTGACTCTTGTGGTGATGGGTGAAAATTTTTCAATTTCTTCAGTTAGATGCTTTGAGGATCTCCTTTGTGAATGTTTTAATTCCCACTGAATTAGAGCCTTCATTTTTCTGTATATATTTTGATTTCTTTAAAAGAAAAAAAATAAAAACAACAAAGAAATTTTAAAAACCCATAATTGAAAGTACAAACACAGTTAAGGAAATAATACTATGCTTAACATGACAATTGTAATTATTTTGTAAGTATTTGCACAAAGTATATGTACCCTGTCAGGGAGAAATTGTAAACTGATAAAGGAATCTGGGATCTTCAGTAAGATAGGTTGGCATTATATCCCAGGCTGGTTTGGCTGCAGAGAAAAGCTTTGTTCTTCTTCATAGTATTTCTTAGAATACTATTAGCTAATCCAGGCACATAAGCAGAGACATAAATTTGTATTCAGTATCTGAAAATTAAAAATTTTTCCTGTCTCTGGGGTGATGGAAATTGTTCAGCTATTGATCAGATACAGATTGCCCTCTTTTTAGAATAGAACAAGAAACTTGCCAGCCAAATCTGAAAGCATCTGTGTAAATCTTCTTCAAATACAAATCACACTGACTACTACAAGTTTCTCATCCTCATTTTCACTGAATTTAAATTCTGTTAATTGGAAAATTTTATTAGCTCTAATAGAGATAGTAAATAAAAAGTTGGACTGATTTACAAAGTAAAATTTGCTATGGATGAGTGGTGGCCTCTAGCCTGTTACAGTCAAAGGGGGAATTGCAAAAGAATCATGAACAATTGAAACACTGCTAAGTCCTGTCATCAGTGGAGAAAGAAATTCAGCACATTAGTGTCTGCAATTTTCCATGCAAAATTTCTATGAATTTATTCCTAAATAAGATTATGACATATGATGAACTTTAAGTGTAGAACTGTCCCTGTGTCAGAGTGAACAAAAAAAAAATACACATTTTATCATTGAAGAATTAGTTCATTTTAAAAAAATGTTCTTGGAAGCTTATTTTTAACTAATAAAGGTAAAATTGAAGAATTCAGATTATCAGTACATTATCAGTGTGCATTTTCCTACTTCTGCATGAATTCTTTATAGTGCAGATAACAATTTTTCATTATAAGTGTTGAACAATTTATGCAGCTGAGCTGATTTGAGTGAAAATATATTCAGCAAGCAGTAACTTGTTAACCTTTCTCTCTGGTCTCAGCCTCTCCTGCTTATGTTGAGCTTTGTGATCTGTTCTTTCTCAGCTGGGTTTCTATTAGCAGCCATGCATGAGTCAGTGGGGAGCAGAATCCTTTCCTAAGTGCTTGAATTATTCAGCTGTATAAACAATTTAATAAATATTAGGAAGAGAATTTTGGTCCCAAGAACATCAAAGAGGTCAGTGGGAAAGAACAATATGTAATTTGGTGAAGTATTAGCACATAAATTGTTCTTCTTGCCTTATTGTAATCCACTTGTTGACACAAGCAGGAGTAATGATTAGGGGAAAAAGCACATGAAAATCATAAAAACCCCCAACCCTTTATTTCATGTGCGAAGGCACACATTGTACAAGTGCTGATACTGAGAGGTGTATTCAACAGAATGACCTACTTAACTTGAAATGCTTCTCAAATACAAAGAATTCAAGTTTCTGCTCTGCTACACCAGTTTCATATCAGAGCAACACACAGATCAGTGGAGAGACGCTGAAGTAAAAAGAGCATTGCATTCATTTGGGATTTTTTATTGTGAAGGTGCAGCAGAGCTGAGTCTTTTAATACTTGATGAGGTTAAAGTTGATGATTCCATAGCATTATAAGGTTATTGACTTCTTCATGAGGCTTGCATGCAAATTATAGTGTTGTTTGTTCAATTAATACTGTATTTCCTCCATGAAATTAATTTGTTTTTGTGCATATAATCTTATATACATATGTACATGCATAGGCATATTTAGGGCAGCCTTGACTGATATATGAAAGCATTCCATGAACAATTTTAAATAACTATATGAAAAAATACATAGTATGGAGATAATTAAAATCACTGGCTTTTTCTGTCCTTTGTAGGAGGCTTCATCCTAATTCAGTGCTAATAGTTAACAAGCCTGTTGAACAGCATCTCTTTGTAGTATTGTGAAAATGGTCAAGAAAGATAGAATACATGGACAAATATAATGCACATCCTGGTTAGAGCTGTTTGTAAAGGTGGCTTTATGGTATTTGACCAGGATGGCTTTCCATATTTCATGATAGCTAAGCTCTTTTCCAAAGCAATGTTTACTATAAGGTGCTTGCCAAGTCTGCCAGATTTGTCTGTTCAAAAGTTTGGTTTCATTGCCTGTATACATCAGTTTGAAAAAATGATAAATTAAGCAATGGTGGATATCTTGTTCATCTTTGTTTTTCTTAAAGGTATCATAGGGAGACTTTCATTTTTTTCCCGTGGCCTTAGTGGTGTACAAATAAACACATTGAAAACAATTATCTCATGCTTTTCCCCCCCCCTTTTTTTTTTCCAAGTTAGAAGCAATTTTGGAAACCTTGCCAAGCAAACAGCAACAGGAAATTTTTCCTGTAAGTAAAAATCCTGAGAATTCAAAAGGCAGCGTTTGGCTGATCTTTGCTGGGTACAAAGAAAAAGAATCAACTGTGGCTGCCCTTACACTCAGCAATGCTTTGGTCCCAAAATAGTGCTAAATTAGAAAAAAAATCTGCAGTATTTTTGGACAAAAAACACTGTATTGTCAGCTATCAGCTTTAGCTAATAGGACGGATTTCTTGCTATCATCTTATTTTAAAATGTATTTCCTTTCTTAGGTGGTCTAGTTTCAGTCCAGATGATTTGGCTTTGTCTCCTTAACTTATGAATGACAGACTGAAAGTTAAGCTAAGAAAGCTTCTGAACTGAACTGTTTTGGCTTTCAGTGCTTGTGTGCAAAGGGAGGATATGTGGGTGCCTGTGGTTGTCATTTGTAGAATTAATTTTGTAGAATACAGTCTGGCAGGAACTTTTTGAAGACCAAGGAAACACAAAAGACCAAGAAAACTGCATGTTGCTTCTGGTTCCAGTGCAGTTAAGGATAAGAATAAACACTGTGTCTAAGTTGCAAGGGGTTGGTGTAACAACACCTGTCAGAAGCTCTATAGAAAGCTTGAGAACAGTGTTTACTGTCTTACATGGTAAATTTGGCTTACAGAGTTTTTTTTTAATGCACACAAACCACACTGTGTGTGTAGCCCAGTCATTCTGAGTGAATTAGAAGGCCCCTGCTGAGTTCTGATAGAATTTTCTTAAAGTCTTAATGTATGTCAATATAGATGTCAAAACCCCCTAATATTGTCATAAATGTAAAAAGTGATGAAAAACCCCCTAAAACACAAATAAGCAGGCACTAAAACTCAGTGAATTGAGGTTCCAGCTGCACTAAGTCATGCACAGTGTTGCACATCAACATTTATGCTGAAGTTATTGTAAATTGGTAAAGCTGATCAGTAGAGACAATGTTAACAGAAGTAGTTATTTTCCTTTTTAACTCATAATCCACTGAAATGAACTGCAAGCTTAGCTACAAATGCCTGGAAGTCCTGTGGAGGTTTTTTCAGATGCTTTGTTCCAGTCATCTGCAAGTTGACATTTTCAAATGTTTGCACAAGGTATATTATAAATTTTCTTAAGACTTTCAAGTACTCTGAAGATGCCCTGTCAAGTTACTAATCCATTTCTGAAAAGGAATGCTTTTGCTCATGTAAATTTTCCAGTTCTGTCTTATAAATTCACTGAGATAAATATAAAATCTCATTAGACAGACAACAAAATCTTATTAATGACAGGATTCTTCTTTTAACAACTGCCCTAAACTAGTGTCTTGGCTTAAGGGTTTTAGTTAAGAATTGTTGCAAGTTTCTGTAACAACAACAATAAAATGCTTTCATTTTTTCTCTCTTTATGTTGCTATCTTCTTATTGAAGAAATGGATATTTTTTACTAAATGTAGGCAAAGACCTTTGTTCTTTTTTTGAATGATCTAATCTCTTCAGGCCCTCTGAAAACAACTATCATACCAGTTAACTCTTGTTTGCTGTTGTAAAGGAAAAGGAAATGTTTTAGAACATGATAAATCTTTCCAGTGATGTTTTTTCCAAAGTGATGAATCATTACAATAGCTTTTTATTTGCTGGGAATGTCAAAGAATTGTTATTAGACTGTACATCAGGATGTCTGTTGCTTTTTCTGGTTTTGGGTATCTGAAATCTTTATACTCAACTGAAAAAATGGAGAGAAATGCTAGTATTAATAGGCTTTTTGTTGAAAAGTTGGAAAAATAAACTAAAGTGACATTCTATGTTTCAGCATAGCTGGATTGTTTTATACTTTTGTAGTTCAGATTGTGTAACTACTGACTTTTACTCCCCTAAGAGTTTCCCCCTTGAAATTTAACAAGAAAGGGTAACCTGGTGTGGTGTAGATTATTAGCTGATATCTGTGAGGTCTGCTGTTCCTCACGTGGCTCTGAACTTCTTGGACAAATGAAGATGCATTATTTCATCTAAAATAATTATGAGGCAGCTTGTACCTGACACCCCTGCATGTTGTGTGCATTTACACCATAAGGTCTCTGGAGCACACACAAAGTAGAGTTACATTACTTAAAATGTGCACACTGCTTTTGAAGTCATTTAGGTGATACTGCAGATCACACAGTTTAATGAAGTCAAGAAGAACAAGACTTGGGCACTTGGTGATTCACTCAACCATTTGCCCTCACTCTGAGGGACTGTGTAGTAGTGGCTTTATTTCAGCAGGGGCACCAACAGCTCTGTGATGGAAGGTAACCTGTAAATTGATGAGTTTTATAGATGTTTCATTGTATTAATGCACTTAACAATATGGTGCAGTTACATGCAAACTCATTTCCCCTTTCTGGCAGTTTCTAAAGCAATATTTATTGCCATCAGTTTGTATATGCAAAGTCCTGCGGTCGACATGGTCCAAGTGGCTCATCCTTTCTCACTCCATTTTAAGCACACACATCTACTTTAACAAGTGCAATGATTTCTGAAGGTCTCCCTTTGGTTTCACTGTCTTCTGATTGCAGAAGAAATTCTGTTGTCAGTTATTTTGCCTGCACTTTCCTATTATATCCCTTTCTGATTTTAATACAATATTGTAGACAGTCCAATTACTGTATAGCTTCTCTTGTTGTGAAAAATTACAATTTCTGTTGTCTCTTCTAGGTAGAGAACAGACCCAAATATTATGGAAGAGAGTAAGTAACAAACATCTCTGAAAGTGATTTATCCTGTTTTATCCTGACATATTGGTTAATAATAGTTACAGAAAAGGTGTCAGGTGTTCTTTGCCCTTTGTTTCTTCTGCATGTTTTACAGCAGTGTGTCTCACCATCAGATCATTATTACAGTGCCATCACTTTTGTCTGCCTAAAATTACAGCTGCAATTTCTGATGGATATGGATATCACTGAGTGCCACTTTAAGTGAGAAAAACATACATAAGTTTCTGTACTTTCAAGGGATTGGCTTTTTCCATCTTCCTCTCCAGTTGGCTTTGCAAAAAAGGTGTTTCTATTCAGGAAAAAAAGATACTTGGATCCCAAATTCAATATATGTTCAGTCTATATATGTCTTCTGTTTCAGGTTGCTAATGCAAAGATGGTTAGTTTAGTATGAAGAGATAAAGCAGATCTTTCTTACATTTATTTTGGCAAAAGATATGTAGTATTGCTGGGTAGTTACATCAGCAATTACTGAGATTATGGCAACTTGCTAAAATCTCAGGGATTGCATAAAAATCTTCAAATGCTTTAAAAAGTTAGATTGCATGCCATTAGCATAAAACATGTGAAGCCAGCAGGAGATAAACAGATTTATTTTTATATGTTAAACTGATAGATGCAGATTTAAAAACAATGGGCTTGTTTCATAGATTTTCTTCCCTAGAAGCCTTTCTAAACCATTTAAAGTAACTTCAAATACAGGCAGAAAGGGAAATTAATTTAAACTGTAGATTCCTGCAAATCAGTACTTTTTAATGTTTGTTTCTTTTTTAATTACTATTGTTGGTGCTTTTTAAAAGAAGACCAAAAGGTGATTTAAAAGAGGAGAGACATGTGTTTCAAAAAATATTTTTGTTCCTTAGATTCCATGGGATGATCTCAAGAGAGGAAGCTGACCAATTATTAAGTGTTGCAGAGGGAAGCTATCTCATTCGTGAAAGCCAAAGGCAACCTGGAACCTACACTTTGGCATTAAGGTCAGTAATTAATATTTCATTCTTAATTTTATAAAATATTCAGAAGATTTTACTGTGTTGCTGACCTCAGAACATAAAACTCTTTGTGATTATTTTAATTTTTTTAATCATTATACTTTTTTATCCTAGTTATAGATTTGGTGTCTTTAACCTTCCCTGTCCCTTTTTGAAGTGCTAACATTCCTTATTGTTTGCACCATCAGGATAACAGCAATTGAGATTTTGCTGGTGGGACTTCATTTTGTCCTTTTCCCACTGTGATAGAGATGTGACCCCATTCAGATGTTGGGAGAGCAGGTGATCAAGAAATAAAAGGCATCTTATGAGTTCCCCTGACCAGTCTGCCATGCAGTGGATAGGTAGCTGTTGCTGAAGAACACAGTTCTCTCTAGTCTCTCCATGGGATGGCAACAAATTAGGAGGCCTTTTTATGTCTCAACACCTGTTAGCTAACAGTGTTTGCAAATCTACTGCTTCATTCTGCAAGTGGCTCAGCTATAAATAAAAATCTCAAATAAAAAACAGCTGTAAGTTTTAAGTAGCTGAATTATGTTTAAGATATTGGAGGTTATTTTGCCTTGTGCTGTACACCTGAGTACTCAGATGGGAGATGGTGATTATTAGCAATGTTGTAAATCTAAGTGGAACACAAAAGCATTGGAGGAGAAGATGCAGTTACTAGAGGTTTTATATGGGTAAAATAAGATTATAATTAAGATAATATGTCTTGAAACAATAAGTTGTGGTGAATTAGTTTTTCAGGTAGAAAAAGTATATTTTCATGGATATTTGTTTCTGTGGTAATGAGGTTTCAAAAAGAAACATTATTGACATTTACACTGACTTCCATTAACAGTGTAAATTTGATATTTCTTATTAAAATAATACTCAATTTCATCATCTTCTGCTCTTGAAATATTCTTTTAAAGCTAAAAAGAAATCAGTCATTGTAACACCTGTCTTGAAGGCAGGGCTCCCACTCCCAGAAGGTACAGTGCTTATGGACCAAGATGAAGCTATTGAACATCTTGTGGGATGTATTGCTACAGGTTATTTTCCAAATGCATCTCCAGTCTAGCAAGTAAAAAGATGTCTTTTTTCCCAGGTTTGATGGTATCTTTTTCACACTGGAAAACCCCTTTGAAAACAACAAAATCAACTTTATACCAAGCAGAGAAAAGAGTTGGGTAGTTGTTAGTGATCAGTTTGGGAAAAGGTTTCAAATGATAGAAGAGTTGTTATCATTGATTTATTTTGATGAAATTCAGCATTTGAGAAACCAGAAACTGAAACTGCAGCATCTTGCAGCCATTTCATTATGTTTAAGTGCTTTTTTGTCACTACTAGACAGTGCAGCAGGAGTCTGTATTTCCATTGACTAGAGGGAAAGTTTTGCTCCATTTTTATTTTTCCTTTCCTTGGAATTATAAATGCAGAATATAACCATTAGCCAAAATGCCCACTGACTGTGTTTCTGATACTGTGGCCTCTCTTAAAGACTAGGTCCTTTCTGCAGTCTCTCTGTGCATCCTGACTGTGAGCAATTTGCTGTGATTGCCATGATGAGTTTATGTAGCTCTATCATTTTTTGAGAGCATCACTTGGGTTTGGGTCACTACACTGCCAGATGGCAAAGATAGCCCCATCTGCAGTTTAGATAATCCCAGCAGGAATTTAAGAATGTAATTTCCATGGCCAAAAATGGAGTTTGTCAGTAGGATGGTATGTATGAGCAAAACTTTTCCAAGTTCAACAGAAAGCTTCTATTGAGTTCAGGGTCTCTAATTTCACCCTGTCTCTTCTAGCTGTATGAACCAATTTGGTATTTTCATACTAGGTTTAAGTGACACTCTCTTTCTGAAGCAGTCATGTTAACTTTAAGATCACATCAGTATGATTTTTGCTTTTCCTTCTTTACCTTTATCTCTTAGAAGGTGTGAGATGAAAGAAAACTTGGTCAGCTGTTACATAAAAAAGCACACAGAACAGATTCCAAGAATTTTATGAAGTTAACCCAGCAATTCTCTAGAGTTGCTCTAATTCTTCAATAACATAGTGACAAAACATAAAATTAAATATACTTGTTTTCTCATCAGTTTTCAGGCACATTTTGGTTAAAAAATGGAAAAAAAGTTGACTAAAATTTAGATTCTTGAAGGTACTATCAACCCATGGCATAAATACCTGGTTCACTCTGTATTTCTGTGTATCTACTCAACCTCTCACTGTTTGTTCTGATGTGTTAGTTTTTTACAGTGTCAGTTCTGATTAGGGCAAATTGGAAACTGCCTATGAAGTGCATCATGAAATCCCAGTTCATGGAGACATGGAAGTCTTGTGGTAGCTCTGGGTAGGATCAGCTGATGCAGAGACTGAGCCAGGTTTGTTTGCTGTAGCTGCTGGTGGTTCTGCTGGGGAGGCAGGCAGTTCAGTGAGACAGCCCAGCTCTGGCAGATGTCTTCTTCTCTTCTTGGGTTTGTGTCAGCCTGCCTGGGAATCCTGACAAGCCCAGTGCATCCAGTCGTGGAGAGCAGTTTAGTGAAACAGGATCATATCCCTTCCTGTGGCAAGGTATGATGTCTCTGTAATGAAATGTTTCCAGTCATCTTTTCTGAAATGGAGAACAAGCTTTTTGTGATTTGTCCTGAGGACCCAAGCCAGACAATTCCTCAGATCATCATGGAACACTTTCAGTGTTACATTTGATTCCACCAGCTATTGTAGCTGATGTCCAAAATCTCAGTGTCCATACCAGCCAGGACTGCACATCCTGTTCAAGATGAAGTGCACCACATTTTTTAGTTCTTTGTTCTCTAAATGCTTCTAAATGAGTTGTAGACCACTGTGAAGCATTAGGCTGTGTTGCTTTTATGGAACTAGCTTTAGTAGATCTAAAGGTCTTGTTCCTGAGCTGCTACAGACATAGCCTGGCACCACTTAAATGACCAAATGTAGGACAGGAAAAATAATCATTTTTAAAAGCTTAAGCAAGGCAGTCAGATGTTCTTAGTGCAGTACTGTGGAATAGCTAATTGAGTTCAAAGTAAAGACTTTAAACACTTTTTCTTTGTAAGGTAAGGAAAGTGGCTCTTGTCCAAAAAAACTTTTCAGTTTTTAAGTTGCTGTGGAGTTACTGTAAAATCTGCTTTCCACTTATATAACAAGCTGTATCTTGATTGTCTTATGATAAGCTATTTTTGTCTACTTTCATCCATTATTGTGCAATTAATTTGCATCCTGACTTTTTTAAAGGCAGACTATCTTTTAAATCTAAATTTGAATCATAAGATGGTAAGATTTATTCAGAAAATATTTTTTTAAGATTTCTAACAGAGGTAGAAGTAGATTCTTAAAGAAAAAAAAAATGATAAGTATAAGAATAATTTAAGTATAGAAGTTTGACTAAATATCCAGAGCTGTCCTTCAAATAAAATTGATGTTCAGAGCCTAAGAAGGCCTGTAAAATTGTGTCAGTCTCATATAAAGGAGAATGAAGCATAAACACAACTGAGAGCAGCAAATCAGCAGCCTACTATATTTAATGTCTGTACTTAATCATGGATGCATTCATCAATCAGAGAATGCCACTGAAAATGTTTTGCAATCTTGAGGTTTAAAAAAGTTACTAATATGAGAAAACTATCATAGATATATATCTGTGTCCATACATATCAGCAAGTCCCTGTTAGAATAAAAATGTATAAAATACACTGTAATGTTAATTCAATGTTCCAGACAGATTTAAAGAATGAAAATTCCTAATTCACTTCTGGAGCTATTAGATCTGCTTTTAAATTTGCAAAAGAGTAGTACATTGCTTAGTGTTAAGACCTATAGCAAATGACAGTAACAATAGATATGGTTTGCAATGTGGCCTTTTGTGGTGAGAGCTTGTTTAATAATTAGGATGAGGATAAAGAGGAAATGGGTAGAGAGTGTACTTGTGGTAGGCGTTGAAGTGTGATGGTACTGCATGTTCTTTTGAGCAGATAGCTGCTGTAGCACATTTAATTGGTTACCATGGTTTCCCTTCCTGCAAATTCTATTGTTGTGATACTGAGAATGAATTGAAATAAGGTTCTGCAGCATGATTTTTAAAAAAAGGTAATAATGTGAGCCATGATTATGAGTCATGTTTTCTCTATGTTTGGGGGTTTGGGCACATTGAAGATTATGTAGCACCAGAAAGAATTTTTCAGGTGAAATGAATGTCAAAAATTAGTAATCTTTATTTTAGTCAACCAATCGCATGTATTGTGCAAATTAGTACATACATTCTCAATCCCTCAATTATGAAATTTTGTTAAGAAACTAGCCACTAGCATTTTAAAAGGAGAACTTATTGGTAGGCTATTAGAGCATAATGCTGCAAATGAGCCTTTTAAGTTTCAGAGGATGACTGCTTTGGTAGCTGGATGCTGTTTATTTTCAGTGGGCTCTTCTGGGACACGTGTGTAGTGCTGTTCCAGAACACGTGTGGGATTACTTACACATGTAGAATTCAACATCTGCAAAAGGCTTCTTGGATTGAGAGATTAGAACTGCTGATCTGCATTCTACTGGAAAGCCATGTACATACTGAGACATGGGAGAACAACTGGGAAAAGAAAAATTGTTTAAAACTACTCTCTACACAATAATTATGAATTATGTTTTTCAAATGATGAATGTGTCACAATCTGATCCTAGTTTAACCTGCATCTACAGCTGATCTATAAGTAGTCAGAAGGAGTCCAGCAAAATAGTAGCTAACTGCATCTCTTCACTTTACCATGGTAACAGTGTTCTGACATCATTGTAGTTGGTAGGAAAATATTATAAAGACCACTTTAAAGACTGCACTTTGCATATCTTTCTGTGTAATTTTTTACCTGATTTGTAAATGAAGTGATTGGCAGCAGCAAGGGTCGAATTCAGTTTTTAGAATTTTTTTCTAAAATATTCATACATTATTCCTTGATTGCTAACTGAAAAAAATATTAAAAAAAAACAACAGGGAAAAAGATGGTGATAAATTCTGGAGCTTGTTTTTCTGCTTCAAGTAAAACAATTTGCCCTCTATTTAAATGATTTTCCATGTAAAATGTTTCTTTCGCTACATAAAATTTCAGACTAAATAATTTACTCTTAGTTTGTCAATAACATGAAAGGCTCAGCTATAAGTAAACAGCTGAGGTGTCTTGCTTGTCATTTACCTTATGTAAGTGCACTTGGGCACTACTGAAATGGCTTTACTTAAGTATTTAGAATAATAATAAATAGCTACTAACCTTAATGAGTAATTAATTGGCTACCTAGGTCCTCCCACAGACTAGAATGCTTTTTACCTTATGGTTCACGTCTTCTTGCTGTGTTCCTGTTCTCCTTCCCTCCTCTTCCCATCTGTTGTTGTTGTCAGCTCTGTTTTCTTTTGGCTGGAGTGTCTAATTTATCTTTGGCAATTCAGTTTACTGCAGTCTTTCTCCTGCTTGTGTTAAGTTCAGCAGTTCTCAGAGGAATACTCTGCTTCAGCATGTTGTGAACTTTTTGGGGAGAGCTTGTCCAGGAGATGCCTGTGCTCAGTGTACACAGCTCATGTTCATTTTGTGCCTGTCCTTGCCCTGGCTCTAGTTCCTGCTGTGAGCTGGTGAACAGCGGAGACTCTGGGCTCCTGTGAGGTGCCTTGGTGGAGCTCAGAAGGTCTGGGCTCACTTCTTGGCCTCATGTATGGCTTGGTCTTAGGCCATTAAGTTCTGCAGGCCTCCTTTCTCCATTAGAGATGTTTTCTCTTCTCTATTGTCTCCCAACTAATTCAGTACAAAAGTCTAGGATATCTTAAAAATGGCCTAGACAGACTGAAGGTTGTACCCCATCTCTCAGACTACCCCCATTCACAGCTCCTGAGCAGGAATCAGTGTTGGACTTTGCTGGTTTTATGCTGCATGATGTCTGCCTGGTTTAAAGCTTCTAGGCACAGCTGGAGTTGAAATAATACTTGAAAACATCAAATTGTAATTCAATCAGTTGATAATTAAATTGTGTGCAAATACACTGTGCTCTCCCCTCCTGTCAAACCATATATATCTCTTCTGTCTTCTGCAAGTTCTACTGGAGTGCCTCTTTTTCTCTACTGCTTTTAAAAAATGCTAGGTAGAAATCTGTCTTTAAGTTACTCCTTTTGATTGGCCTTTCTTTTGTATATTTTTGGAATACATTTTTAGAAATTTTTGTATTTGGAGAAACACCTTTATTCCTGTACTTCACCAGCTCTAGATACTGTGGTTGTTTTATAGACATGTTTTCAAGATAACACACAATAGCCTTAAAATGTTGTTTAATGTCATAATTGTTTTCATCAAAACATTTATCAATTATTCAAACACCAAAACAACTGTCAGTAATAAGTGTTACCTGGCCCAGTTTTCCTTTTCCTTCTCCCTCTTTTATACTTTGTGAAGCTCAGCTGAGATGACTATGGTTCCTCCTGATTTGATAGGTGCTAGAAAGAGAATCAAGCCAATTTTTTTTCTTTTTTATCTTGAGATGAATACATTAACTCAGTTTCAATAATAAATTGATATCTGCCCCATTTATTGCTGCACTTGCATGAAAGAAGAAATTGTATTCTGGAAAAACAGAAGATAATAGTAAAATAGGCTATTAATCTTCATTGATGAACTGTTAGTAGCCCCAAGAATTCTAACAATGCATGTTATGTATGCAAGAACCATTTCATTTTGTGTTATTGTGCTTGTTTATTGTTAAGGAATGCAGCTTTGAGAAGAAAACATTTAGAGAGTAGGATGAGTATATTGGTGAATCTCACTATTTGCAAGGAAGTGATGAGTGAGTACTAGAAGATTAGAAATAGAATACACTGAGAAAACAAGCTAAATGAATAGCAAATTCTGTAATACCTTTAAGTAACTTAAGTAAACCTGCATTGTAAGATTTGAATTAGCAGTGGCTTAAAGCAAATCAGATTTGACAAAATCTCTCTGGAACAGAAAGCTTACTATAGTTTTTTTTTTTAATCTAAGTGAATTTGGGTTTTCTTGAGACCCTGAATGACAGCCTGCCCTGCACCTTAGAAAATCCCCAAACAGACAGGAAAAACAGCAAAAACAATGTTGCTCCACTCTGCTCTCCAAAAACCCTTTCTGGACTTGCAAAGCTTTTTTTACAATAAGAATTTCTTGGGGTTTTCATTTGATGTCTTCCACTCTGGTTTCTTTGAGATACTGAATTCAAATATCCACACTGTTTTAGTAGGATAAATTAAGATCAAGTTTCTTTTAGTGTGAGAAAGTCTATAGAAGCAAAAGAGAAATACGACAGTCATTAATAACTTTTAAACTAAAAGAGGGTTGATTTAGAGTAGATATAAAAGAATTTTGAAGGGTGGTGAAGCACTGAAACAGGTTGCCCAGAGAAGCAGCAGATATTCCATCCCTGGAAAAATTCATTGGATGGGGCTCTGAGCATCCTGGTCTAGGTTAAGGTGTCACTGCTTATTGCAGGGGGACTGGACTGGACGACATTTAAAGGTTCATTTCCAACCATTCTTTATCTCTGTGAACTTAAGCCCTTGCTGGAAAAGCTGCTTTAAGTCAAAGAAAGATGAACATGTTTGAGCATTATGCTGTGGCCCTTTTCTCACCGTAGTACACAATTGCTGTGGAATTCCTCCTACATTTCTGGTGTTGTTCTATTTCAAAATATACCAGAAAAACAGTATCATATATGACCTAAAATTAAAATGTTTTACATAGAATAGAATTTGTATGCACATTTTGAAGTTTGCTAAGCAGACAGTGGTAGGGTTGATACCTTAATTTAGATGAATTGAAGCACAGTTCTATTTACAGTAATATGAAAGCTCTCTGTAACATAAAGTCACATGGTAGAATTAACTATTGAAGAACATTTCTTTAAAAATTTTGGTAAACATTATTTATGTAGTAGAAAACTGTGGAAGTTAGTAGCATTCCTGCTAATAACCTTTCCAGATTATCTTCATCTAGGCAACCTGGCATAGGTCTCCCAATACTGCTCTCACGTAAAGAGAAGATAGCAGGCTTTTAATATGTGTGTGTGGAGTTCAAATGTGTCTTAACCACTAACCACAGTGAGTCTATTTCCAGGAAGCATGGAACTTTCATCAGGTAGAAAAGGCAGTAAAACATTACCCAAAACATCTGTATTGATTCTGAGTCAATCATCAAATCAATCCCAGTAATTTATATAAGGTTAAATGGAATAAGGCATGCAAGCACAATACTAAGAAGAGGTAGTGCATCTGTTCAAACCAAACAGATTATTTTCAAATGCTTACCACTGATCAAGAACAGTAACATTTACCTGAAGTATTAAGTGGTCCTGCTGTATATTAATACCATACATAGTATTTTATCAGCTGTCATTTTTTCAAAATTTTAAAATGGTGAAAATCAGCTGTTAATTGTGAAATAATACATCGAAGCAAAGGAATTATTTTCTCATTTTGTTAGATTTATTTGTGAAATGGTCTGTTAAAGAGCCAAGGGCTGATAAGGCTTTTTCTCATTGTTTTCAGCAATTGTTGCCTACTGCTGATGCCCTAGAGCAGTTGGTTTGTCCCTGACAGTGCTTATGATCCACGGGAAGTGCCACTGCTCTGCTCCTCACTGCCTGCTGTTGGCACACTCTTTATGAAGTATTGCTTTTTGCCTTGGACAAGGAAGTTTGGGCAGTGATGTCTTCAGCCTCAGCTGAGAGAGGCTGCTGGCAAGCTGTTATCAGTGATATTATACAAGCTCTGAACTTTTTTGTTAGATCCAGGTTAGACAGAGGGAGTCAAAGGCTGTGTCTGCATTGGCAGGGGATAGACAGGTGTCACTACCAAGTCTAAGATCTGTTTTCTGTTTTGAAGGATACCACGCTTCTTCCATGCTGAACTCAAGTATCATGCATTCAGCATGGGTATTGCCAAGTTTTAGGGATAACTTTACAGTAAATTAATGTTCATCAAGCTACAGTCAGCTAGTCTATACTGCCCTTCCAAGTGGCTTGGGAAAACTTCTATAGTGACTGTACTCTGCCATCCTTCCCAGCCATATCAGCAAGGACTTTTTGTTTCCATTTGTATCAACCCCTAATACAGTTCATTTCCTTTTTACATATTGTGTTCTTGTAAAACACTGCTCAGGTTTTGAGAGCTATGTTATTTGTCAGGCACGTATTCTGGGAAGTTGGCAAGTTCTGCAGTTGCCTGGCCATCATCAGAAATGTTGTTGCCAGTGAATATTAAATAAAAAAAAATTAGCTGCTTTCAGGAGCTGGAGACCTTCAGGGATAATTGTGTAGAAGAGGTTTTGGCTGCATGCTAGGCTTGTCTTTCTTTGACAAGGAAATGGGCCAAAAGAGGGTCTGTGGAATAACTTGTTTTCACTGCCAAGGACACAGCATGATTAAGAGACATTCGTGATTGCAAGATTCCTGATATTCCTGTGGCTTTTTATGGAATGGCAAGACTCTAGTCCTAAGTGTTGGTTGAGAGGTTTCAGAACATAGAACTGAAATTCTGGCACCTAATTTTAAGAAAAACTTCTGCCTTCTGGCTGCAAAGCACATTAAGACTCTTTCACCAAGGGAAGATGGAGTCCAAGTGACCTTTAGGCTCAGACTTAAATTTTCCCATTCTGTGTATGAAATTGCTTGAAACTAAGGAGGACACAAATAGTCCTGAGGGATATTAATTTGTTATTTGGTTGCAGCTATGCACTCTAAACAATGCCTGGGTCTAGAAATTCTTCTCATCAAAAAATAGCCTGTGAAAGTGGTGAATAGCTACTGTACAATTCTGTATGTGGACTATAAAATTCATCTTCTCAGATGGTAAGAAAGTGTGTCTGTGCTCTCAGTCCTTCACTTCTTCCTTTTGTTTCTTTACTGAATGCTGCATACAGGTAGCTGGCTGATTCTGAGGCCTGTGTCTCTAATTCAACTTCTCAGTTCTTTATTATCCTTTATTACCAGCCACATTTGCTCTACCATTTAATAGATTTTCCCATGTTATCTACTCTGCCCCACTGGCAACCAAAGAAGCTAGACAGTGATAGCTTTTCAGACAACTTGGAATAGAAAAAGACTTTCATGTGTAGTCCTGCTGCTTGCAAGCAAATGCACAGCAATGAGACTGTTTGACATGTCAGAGGTCTAATTTTTTTTCTTGGAAAAACATCTAATGTTCCCCTGTATAAACCAAAAGAGAACATACTTTATCTGTGTCCCACTTT
This sequence comes from Erithacus rubecula, assembly GCF_903797595.1. Lineage (NCBI taxonomy): Eukaryota > Metazoa > Chordata > Aves > Passeriformes > Muscicapidae > Erithacus > Erithacus rubecula. The sequence goes on from NC_136659.1 coordinate 16,530,574, forward strand.
CTACTTATTAAACAAAAAACAGCTGGTACTGGTACTTGCCTTGAGGAGGAGAGCATTAGGAAGTTGAAATATCAAATCTTGGCTCTACTTAGTTGCCACGGTGATGTATAATTAACTAGGCTGCAGGAATGTTGCAGAAAGTAAACATAAAGAAATGGTCTTGCTAATGGAAAAATTTAAACCATAGCTGTAAGTAGACTGAAGACTGGAGATTAAATCTTTATTAATAGCTTTCAGTTGAACATGTATGTTTGTTTTTATATTGTAATTTGATAAAAATAGTGTCATTGTGTGGTCAGGAAAAAATTTAAATGAGCTTGAAATAAAACAGAATTCTAAGACACGTTATTGATAGTACAGTCTTTGTAAAACACTGGTGTTTCATTGGTTTGTGGGGATTTTGGGGGTTTAGCTCCTTGTTACTAGTAGGATTGTCTTTGAAAGCCAGTACCTTTCTCCACAACATATCCAATTAGAACAGAATAGAGAAAAAAAATTGATTTAGAACAAGTGGGAAATTACATAATGGCGAACCATTCATCTCTTGGAAACTCTATTCCTTATGGTATCTCTCACTGACACACTTCATGTGCAGCAGTCTGAACAGATCTACAGCATAGGGGCTGCTCAGTAAAACATACCTGGGGTAGGAGAGTGCACCTTCTGACCCTGTGGAAAGACAATATTTTAAGAAGTTCTGTTTGTTTTCTGCATTGGCCATCTGGTTCTTCAGAACCAGACAAGACTGGTTTTAAACTTTGAGAGATGTTGCTTAAAACCAAGACACTGTGTGTACTTAGTAATAGGCCTTGTGATAGTTTTCTGTGCCTTATCCTCTCTTGATAAAATTAGTGTAATACTTTTTCTTCTAGAAAACTAAGAGCAATAAGTGACCTCCAACTTGCTTAAAACTCTGTTTTAAGTAGTCAGAGCAGATGTTACTGATTGGAGCAGCAGTTCACCTGCATCTCATAATATAAGTAATTCTAATGTATATTGTTATTTAGGGCCATTATTCTTCACCTTCAAACTTACTTGGTTCTCCTGATGAATTGAGAACCATCAAGGTGCTTGTATGTGCTCAATGTGCATTATTCCCACTGACCTGAGCAGATGACAGTGAAGGTTGCTCACTTTGGCACTGCAAAGTGCTGAGCACTCTTGGCTCATGTGGATTTCTCTGACAGTCAGGGATGTATAAAGAGGACATCTCGTGGTCAAAGCTTGTTTGCCATACACCTTGTTGAGTATGAAGGTGCCCTGAAGTCTGAATACATCCACCCCTTCTGCTATAACTTAGGATATTAGCTTTCTGAATGGCTTGTATTCACCCAGAACTGCATCTTGTAATGAAATTAGCTGTGGGGAAAAAACTTAATTCTTTCTGTTATTTTGTAATTTCTCACATTTGATTCAATGAGCTTTTAGTTTGTGTGCATAAAAAATATGCATAGAAGTACCAGTTAATCTGCAGGAAAATGCCCACATAGTTCCTACACATTGTGTCCTCTTTCCTTACTGAGCAAGATGCAAATTCCATTTACATTTGAGTGTTATGTAGAAATAGCAGCTTCTGAAGTTGCAGTTACTGTCAGAATATTGATAGAGCGATGGGAAGGTTTGGCATTTTGATGTAGAACAGAAAGAAAAAAAAATACAGATTCTAGAACTGTATCTTTTTTGTCCATATTTGCAAGAATAATGCAATATTTCACCTGGGGCAAGGTCTAAAATTATGCTTTCCATCATTTGGCCCCGCTGAGAAGAGGAGCCACTTCAGCAGAGTATCATTATTTACTGTGTTCCTTAACATCTCCAATGAAGCATTTGATTGTAAGGTGAAACCAATCCATCCTTTCAGATTTAGTTCTTAGTATTTATTTGGCACTTATTTGGCTCATAGGGGAGCCCAGTACCCTTGCTGCTGTCTGACCAAGGAACAACACTGGAGTGAGCTGTGAAAGCAGCTTCTTGCCTCCATCTTCTCCTCAGGAAATGTTGCCAAGTGCAACACCAGTGTGTTTCCACATGTTTTGACTGCTTTGAGGCAGAAAATGGTTGCAGATTCTAAGTGCAGTTTTTAAAAATATGCTGCTGTTCAGGTAAATTCAGCATTCTTATGGTTGCCAAGAGCATGGATCCAAATGCTGTTCCATCCTGCTGCAGAATGGCTGCTGTTGGATTGCCTTCGTGTTATATATCCTGTATCTTACAAAGATTTGCTTGAAGCCTGGGACTCAACAAGCATAACACAGAAGGACTTTTGTACAAAGCTTGAAGAGTTAGTCCTGGGCCTTTGGCCAGGAATAAAAAATGCTTGCCCTTGTGCCATTTTGTCCTGTGCTGCTCCAGTTCTGGCAGCAGTTGTGCTTCAGTGTAGTTGTTGGCACTGGAGCTCAGCTGAACCTTGAATGGCCTCTTCCTGCAGGCAAGCAGGGGAGCAGAGGTCTGAGACAGCATCAAAACTCTGTATTGATCAGCTGTAATAGAGGACCCTATTATAAGAACTCTTCATATCAGAGCCAAGCAAATTGACTACAGTGATAAAGTGGAGAAGCACTAAAAAAAGCCATAAAGAGTGTGAAGTAATTTTTCAGTTTTTTCCATAGATAATGGAAAGGCTAAAAGCCTAAAGAACAAGCAGCTCCTTCAGGGACAGTAACTGTTTTGGCTATCTGCAGTTGTTGATCTCTCCTTCCTCTCTGTGTTAAGTAGTAGTTCCCCAGCTCAGCCAGACCAGACACAGAGTGTAGTCACAGCTTTAAGTGATAAAGTGTTTTTAATTGTTTGCAAAGGCTTGCTTACTCTTATTTATTCTGCTTACTGTTCTTTAAAAAAACCAACTTTCCCATTTCATTGAGGCAGATTTGGAAGTCAAACCAGAAACTTCAGACTCTACTACGATGGAAAACACTTTGTTGGGGAGAAACGTTTTGAGTCCATCCATGACCTGGTGACAGATGGATTGATTACTCTTTATATTGAAACGAAGGCAGCTGAATACATTTCCAAGATGACAATTAATCCAATTTATGAACACATAGGATATACAACCTTAAACAGAGAGCCAGCACACAAAAAGCATATGCCAGCCCTGAGAGATGAACATGATGGCAAAGAGTCGACAGGAGAGGATGAGGTAGCAGAAAAGAGGGTAAGCATTGTTAACCCACACTTTTTTTTCTGTTAGACTTTTTGTTTTGTACTTTTAACCTTTCCCCTCTACTATAAGTACTAAAGGTCTCTGTAGCTAATTAGTCTACGTAGTTATTTCCAGTGTTACATTAGCAGTAATATTTAAATTGCTTATAGAGTTTTGTAATGGTAATTTTTATATATTGCAAATTTTCATTATTGGGAGGTTAGTTATTTGTCATTGTGATTCTTCAGGTGTTTTTATAGTTATCTATGTTGCCATGAAGCCACTGCTTTATTTCAAATGAGCAAGCAATACTTATTCTTAAAATTGTTTACAGTATATAAGATAATTGCATTTTTTTTCTTAATATATTCAGTTTTCCCCAAACCAATGCATTCCATAATCTATTATATGCAGTCTGCATATAATGACAGTAAAATTGTCCACATTATAAATAAGACTGTTCATTAAGTTGATAAAATGTTAAAACATTTCACTTGGCTAAGTTCAGCCTGTCAGAAGTTGACAGAGCTATTTTTGGCCTCACCTAGACTTACAAAGAGGGATTGCTCTCTTCAGAGAGTTGCAGTATCAGCTAAGAAGTAATTGCATCCTCGATTATAAAATAAAAACTAGGAAGAAAGAAATCTTAGAACCAGTGAACATAAAAATATTAAAGGGGGCTGGGAAATGTACTGGGCAGACAAAGCATCTGCCTGAAATTTCATTTGTGTTTCAGAGACTAAACATAAAAGGAAACCATAATGTAAGTTCCATTGTGTTAAATGAAATACTTTATTGATAATCTGACAAATGGAAGTCTTTTTTTAAGTTATTTTTACATGCCTGTAGGTGTTAATGCATTTATAATAATCTGATGTGTTTCCCTATTTTACAAACTTCAGAATTATATACATTAGGACTATCTAATATGCTTATAGTGCATAGAAGAAATGCTAACCTTAGTTGGGATATTTTGTCTCTCCAATCAGAAATATGTGATTTTAGTTTTTGTGGATGTGGAGGAAAGGTCTGACTGACAAGTTCTAACATATGTGACTATTACAGTGAAACTAAGCTCCACACAGAGTCCACAGAGAGAGAAGCTCATAGCTTTGGTCCTTCAAATCCTCCTTCAGCAGAATCTGTCATTCTGCACTGAATTTGCTGAGAGATGAAGCACCCAACTTAACTTAAAGTATGAATCTTCACTGTTATCAGATGGTTTTGACAAAAGAAATACTGCTGGGATATTAAAGCTAGCTGGCCACATTTAATATCCAATTTCTTGCCTGTTAGGTACCAGTAGTAGAGGGGTGAATTATCACTTAGAGTTCCTGACAGCCACTGCTTCCAGCATGCTGTTTCAAAAGGATTTTTTTTTTTGCATATTATCATAGACAGTTTATTATAATGCAAAACCTGAGTAAAAATCTTTTCTAAGTCTTCTGGAAGTTACCACTTTGGGTTTCTTTGGTAGAATCAGCTCTTCCTGCATTTAGAAACTTTCCAGGGACAGCAGAACTCTGTTCTGTTACATTCTTTAGATTGATGAAACTGTGTTCATAGCAAAGGGATTTCAATAATTAGTATTGAAGAATGCTGCTTTTTTCTATGGGTTACATTGTGTTATGTCACTCACCAACAAGGTACACATACTGTTTTGAAACACTTCATTAAGTAACTCAAGGACTATTGAATATTTCTCAAAGACTGAAATTTTATGTGAAAAACCTTTAGACAGGTTAGACATGTAATCTCAGCATCCCACCCTCTTCATCTGGAACTTACAAGTGACTAAAGAGGCTTCAACAGTTCAACAGTTAGTGGTGTTTTCAGTCCTGAAGCCCTGGTTTTAATATTCCTCTATTTTGTCTTGGAATTGTACTGATGTGAACACACTGAGGCACACAGACATCACAGGATAATTGAATGTGGAAATTTCAATTTACTTTTTGAGTCATTGTCCAGTTGGGATTGCTATCTGTAGCTGCATGGGGACAGTACTGTGTGATCTTTCTCAGCATGGAGTGGCACAGAGGTGACATCTTGGCTGTGTTTGCTGCTCTCAGGGTTTTGGTGGGAAGATGGCACAGATTTTCCTGCATGCCATTTCACCCAGCAAATCTCCAAGGAGAATAAAATGTTCAGCCCCATGACCAACACCTGATCTCACTAGCAACCTCAGAATTTTGAACAAGAAGCCATTTATAAATAGATCAAGTAGTTTTTCTTTCTTTTTTGTGGTAGGGGTAGCAAGTTGATTTCTGTTATCCAGTATGAAGAGAATATCATTGAATTAACCAAAGAAAATTGTTCAGAGTTCCAACACGAAAAAAACATTGTCTGATGATCCAAGCAGCAAGATCTGTGGGCCCATTAGCCCCATGGTGAGGATAAAAATTTCCTCAGTGTGTACAGCATTTGGCAATTAATGCATCTTTATCAGTTTTGTAATGCAGTCACACAGCTTCTCCCTGCACTGCATGTTTCTTCCTCTGTAAAGAGAGAAAGAAGCCTGGGTCTTTAATATGATCATCCTGAGCCAAAATATGTTCCCAGATTTGCAGACTCTGAGGCTGTTCAGATGCAAATCTAAATTTTGTGCCTGTGACTGTTGCCCAATCTTGTGTGGGTGGTGTATGGAATATAAGTCCTTCAGAAGGAAAGAAGAGACACAAAAACACAGAGCCTGTGAAACAGCTGGTGGGAATGGAGTCTCACTTTCTGCCATGGAAACTGGGCAGCTAGAGAATACACCCCAAGCTTGAGAATGAAATATTAAAGGGCACTCACCCAGTCTTCAGTTTGGAGTGGGGCAGTAGCAGGAAATGCTGCATTTTGTGTTAGATGCCTCCCAGCAGGCACTAGTAATACTTTATTTGTTCCTTGCTCTTTTCTGTAATTAATGTATGGTAGAAGAATTCAGTATGTGTTGGGTGACACTTTTCATTTGCAATATATTAAAAACGAGCCCTAACAAAGGGGAAAGATTTAAAGACTGTAAGAGATGAAAAGTCAAAACTTATGCAATCATTAGATAAGGACTGTAAGACACAAATTGCAATACTCCTGAGTTGTGCAGGAGACCATATTGTGGCATGATTTAAGATGCAATTTTTAATGGGAAAGGCATGAGAATATAATCCACTGCACAGCATGTGCTTCACTGATTATGAGAAAGGATATGATTGCATATCATATACAAGTATACATTAAAAGTTAAAATTCCTGGTTAATGATTTAGTGCTTTTCATAACCTATGAAGGAATTACTAAATTGTCGAGAGATAACTAGAGGAGGAGAGACTGAAAATAGGAGAGTGCTTGTCCTGCCTGAATGTCCCAAACAGAATGTTTAGCTGCTTAGCTAAAAAGGTGATGCTGGTTCCCAAAACAGTCTGCAAATTCAAACTCACTTGTGGGGTCATGTGGTCTGTAAGAGAGGGCTAAGAATGATTTAAAAGAGGGTTTCCCATGTGAATTCAATCTGTATGTCCTAGTGTGGAAGTGGAATATCATAAGATTTAGTATTCCTCCTGTGCCTTGAATACTGGTGGGTCTCTGGACTTTCTCCATTCTCAAAGACAGTTATGGCCTTAGAGCAGATGACTTGATTGAGTTAAACACCTTATAAAAATGCTAGTTCTTAGAAATTAGTAAATATCTAGAAACATATATCAAAGTCCTTATTTAAAGCCCTGCAAAATATTTTATTTCATTTTGACTTGTTCTTGATTTCTTTATAATGCGTGTAATGTGTAAGAAGTTGTATGAGTGATTGATTCAAGATTTAATAATGTTATGAAAAAATGAAATTATTAGTTGTGAGTTATCCTGTCTTTCAAAATGAAATGCTGGGGTAAATGTTAGGATAGCAACTGAATCACATCTATTCATGTTTACTTCAGTGATATGTGCTATTTTTTCAAGAAACTTCAATGGCTGCAAATAATTTAATTTCTAGACTGTACTACATTCTGTTCAATTCCTATAGATGGAAAGAGAAGGTTTATGGCAGCAGTCACCCAACAAAAGCAATTTTCTTTTCCTATTTTCAATTACCTTAGTTGATGATACCATTTTTTCCTCAATAGAGAAGAAGGCTGATTTTCTGCAGCTCTGTGCAAGAAGATCTGAAAATGTAAATCTGTATAATTGTAGTAGGAAACATGCTTTTACACCTGCCTCCAAAGATAATCCAGATCACAATGTTAGCATGATCTGTGTACATTTCTAATAAATTCATAACAGACTCCACATACAAAATCAAGGGTGGTACTTTCAAGTGTTTGCAGAAGGACCAATCTTACTTTCCAGCCTTAAACTGGCACTTATATTTTCATTAATGACACTACTACTTTTCTACTTTTGCTCTCAGTCAAATTTGTTAGTAAGATCTGCTTAAACCTTTCCTTCACCAGGGCTTATTTTATCTTCAGTGACAGCACATGAGAAGCTGTAGCTGAGGAAGCTGCAGAGCTGTCACAGCAGTACAGGCACCCTTATTGAAGTCTGTGCTAGAGGAAGACAGCTTTGAATGACACTGTTTGGTACCCAGCAATCCCAATTCTAGAACTGATAGGGGCTGAAAAAAATACCTGGTCTTAATAATCAGGGAGCAAAGTGTGCTTTGAGAGCTGAAGCAGTCTTCATGCTGGAAGTTGTTTGAAATATTTCCATTTACTTGAATTAACTTAAAAGATGGGTGTGTAATGTACACAACATCTAAACAAGGGTAATGGTGAAAGCATAATGTTTTTAGAAGTGCAACTAATGAATGTTTACCTTAAAGTAGATTTAAAGATGCAGGATAGTGCACTGAAGAATCCCATGGGTTAACTTGAGGAGATTGTCAACTCTTTTCTCACAAATGTTCCTTTCCAGTCCCTGCGCGGGTGTCCATGACAATCACTCTGTAACTTTAATGTAGTTTATAAATAAAACATAACTCTGCGGAAGGCAGAAACTTCTATTTATTTCTTCTGGGTTTAGCCCATCTTTCAGCAGAGACTTCAAAGCACAGACAATTTTGTCAATTCCAAGAAAGTTCTTAGCAGGAGAAAGACGAGCCTACTTTTTAGGTAGCTGCTCCAGCACAGCAGCAACATGGTGCTCAGAGGAGATTGCCCCATTCTTCCTCATCTTTCCTTCCTGTGCATTAGCATTTATGTTGGTGGGGAACCACTGACATGTATGGTATTATATATGGCATGTACAGTCCAAACGAAGACTGCAAATGGTTATGATGCATTTTTTACAAACATATATGGTTTTAACTTAACCCTGTGTTTATTAATACCCATAAAAGGAGAGTTAGGTGCAGGTGTTGCCCAGTGTGCAGATATCAGCACAAAGAAAATTCTTTCCTCCAAACTGCAGAGTGCTTTTTCTACTTATAATCACCAGGAGTAACCCAAGCCCTTATTTGTGTTCATTATGGCAGCAAAATTGATTCACTAACAAAGCCCTTATAAACTGATTTTCTTTAAAGATTCAGAGCTTCCATAGTAAGCATGCACTTTACTAATTTAAACCCACACAGTCACACACGGAATATCTAGTTTACTCTTATCAGGATCTCATGCTTATAAAAGATAAATTAGAAAGCAAAACTTGTTTTTTAAGGATCTTTAACTGGACCTCCAGTATTAAACACTGTCCCATAGTTCTCCAGTTTCTCGCACAGTTAGTTCTCTCTCTTCCTCTCTTGGTGCCAGCTCTGGTTTGTGCTCAGTTAATTCCTGCAGGTTGCAAGTGGCCTCCTGGCTGATTCCAGTGAGCCCTACAGGACTTGCCTGCCTGCCTCAGTGTGTGTGTCTGCACCTCCAGAGCACATTAATGTACTGCTTTCACCACAGTGTGGGGGATTAACATGAGGAAAAGCTGTGCTCGTGTTGGCAGCCCAATTGCATGTTGCTGCTCCAGCTTTACAAGGGTCAGAACAGACAGTGAGAGTGCCTTAGCCCAGCCTGTTTTAAGCAGACTGCACCTCCTGTTGCTAAGCTACTCTTGTAGAGCTGTTCCCTGTGTTCTGAAGGTAAACACAGCTGAGGATCAGCATCCTGCCTCAGCCTTTTGCTATGGGGACAAGTCACTGCTTGCTGAGGTGACCTTTCAAGTTACTTTCTGCTTTTTCAGCTAAGTGTGGCTCTTTTATGATCTGATATGTGAGATGTGTACACAAAGATACAGTCTTCAGAAAGTTTGGTGTCAAATTATACTGAGACAGGCAGCTCCCATGTGAAATGGAGTGGGGCTGGTCTTTCAGACTCACACATCAGAACCTTAGCAAAAGTGTGGTGAGTAATTACCCTCAGCATATGCCCTGTGCCTGATTGAGCCTTTGTAAGATGAATAGTGTGCAGAACTGTTAAAAAGTCTGCAAAGCAGTACAGTTGCTGTGCAATTAATTCTCTGTATAATGCTTGTGTTGTTGCTGAAAAAATGAAACCATTAGCAGTGAACAAACTGTTACTCTTTTTTATGTTTCTCAGTATTGTGAGGTCAGTCAGTGTGAAGTCCTCACTTAGTTCTTTTCAGGGTCTCTAATGCTTGGTAGTTTGGATCTGGCTATGTTTTTAATGCTCTTCAAAAAGTACTGTACAGCCCTAGCCTCTTGTACATGTACTGGCCAAAATTTCCTCCTTTTGTAACTGGGATAGGCTGGTACAAGAAGACACAGGGAGGGAGGACTCTCCCTTTGCTCCTGAAGAGCCAAAGGGGATAGAAAGCTTTCTTTGGGCACTCTTCAGGGTGACAAGTTTTCCTACCCTAGTGGACCTTAGTAGTTGGGACATAGAAATGCAGAGGTCCAACTCAACTCCAGAAGAGCAATGGAGAGGTGTCACGACTTCAGCCCTAGCACGCTGTAGGAGTCTGCTGCTGGCCTTCCCAATGGGCCTTATACCTGAGGCTTCCAAAAAGGCCACCTAAAGGTACTGTGGGGAAGCCACATAGACACATATAAGTAAATTGCAATCTTCTTTCCCCCTATTTTTAAACAACCCCTGTAGTGCCCCTTGACCTTTTATGCCTTCTCACAACTGAATAATCCATGCAGTGGCCACTGAAGGGAAAAGGTGGGTCTCTCTCAGAGCAGCCTCTAAAGCAGGTGTGTGGTTCTGATTTATTGCTTGTGCAAAGAGCTTTCTGCATGGTGAGGGACTGCAGTGGGTTGCTGGCTGGCAGCTCCCTCATTTGTTGTTCTCATTCCTTAGCTGTGTGAGTTTGGGGTCTTTTTTTTTAGCTCCTCCTTCCATCTGGCATCTCCTAATTATTTTCTATTACTAATTGCTTCTACAGGAAACAGACTGGACTGTTGAATTAAGAGCCCTATAAAAGGATAATTTCGTTATTTACAGGTTTCTTACCTCACTTAAACTTTATAATGTGAGATTGTATAGCTGGTGATAATCACCTTGGGCTACAATTGTGTCCAATCTCATAAACTGGGCAGGGTCAGGTCTGGTCACTTGTAGAATGTGAGAGGCTCAAGGAGAAGCTGAGGCAGTGCAGCTGGTAGCACCTTTGATTGTGAACTAATATCTGGAATATCTTGCATTTTATACCTTCTGCAGCTCTATGTAGCCAGTTCAAATCTGTGCTAGGAGTCTGACTAGCAAGAATTTTCTCCTGTGATCTCTCTCTTTATTCAGACAAACTCTTTCTTACCTTACTCTTTGTTCTGTGTGTGTCTAGATGGGAGTGGGGAAAGTATTTTACATTGGTCACAGTTTACATGCATCCAAGTACAAATACATATTCTTTTGGCTTGTGTACAGAGATGGAAAGGATGTGGAGCTGTGGTGATCTGATGTGTCACCCTCATCCAGTTGGAGAATGCCCTGATAGGCAGGCACATCTGCTCCACTAATAATTGCCCATTCATAAGTAGTTACCAAATGCTTAAGACCCATGGTGAGTGAAATACTTGCTTTAGAGGTGGTAGCAGAAAGTAGTTAGGTATGCCTAAAACAAGTATTAGACTGTGAAAGAAAAGAAGAACATTTTTCCTGTGAGTTGTGCCACAGAATCTGATCTGTTCTGGTCCTTGTTTCTTTCTTTTTAATCTTTCACAAGAAAAAAGATATTTTCATCTAAAGCTTCTCTAATTTTAGTCTCTAGCTGAGTGTTTTCTGACTGAACAAAGTAAGGAGAGCAGTTTTATTACTAAGCTCAACAAACTACTTGCTCCTATTATTTCAAACCTGTCACACTTGTCATCAGCAAAGACAGCAACTCTTGACAGTTTAGCAAAGTCTTCCTTTGATCATTAACTTTTAGAATGTTAAATTTTTCCATATTTAACCTTTCTTCTGCATGGCATCAGCAGTTAGCAACAGCGTTGCTTCTGGCATTTAGTGTTCCTACAGTCCTAATATTTCAGTAAGGTAAGAACCACCACACTGAAAAATCTGGTTCTCAGTTTTTAGTTGTTGCTCTAATCTTCATCATGTTAGTATTGATATTCCTCAATTTCAACTTCCATACAGTTTCGAAAATAAGTAAAGGATTATGTGTTTCTAATAGTGAAGTTCATATTATAATGCACATCGATTATATTGCTGTGTAGTGGGGATTATTATTGCATTTTCTTAGAGCTTAAGCAGTTAGAAATAAGTTGCCCAAGGAACCTTAGAGCTAGTATCACAAAGTATAATGTCTTCTATTAAGCCTTAGTCATATGTATATGTGATTTAATAATTTTTTTAATGTTTTCCAATTTGTGAATTAGATTAGTAGCAGAGGCAAGCAGCTTTTACCTTTTCTGAGAGGAGATAGAAGGAATTCTATGAAAATATGAAAAGGCTCTGTTCCCAATTTCCATTTTGCATGTAATGGTGAAACATTTTAAAAGCTCTATGCTTTATATCATGCATCAAATAGTTTATTGGTAGAAGATTTCTGGTGATTTTACATTGCTGGAGAAGACTTGAAGCCATTTCCCAGTTAATGTGATAGTGAATTACATTTGCATTCAGGCATTTCAGTGAATTGGATGATGATTAGAGTAGCAGTATGTTTAATGCAAATGCACAAAAATTGCAGAAAGTATCCTGTGTTATGTTTCACAGAATTTGGAGTGCTCAGTCTCCTAAGGGACAGTTTCTCATTCCCTGCAGCTTCCATCCAAATCCTTGCTAGCACTGGTCACAGCTGGTGCCTGGGAGCTTCCATCACCTCTGCCACACTGCACTTCTCAAGACAGACTCACTGCTCAGCAAGCTGATCCTGCTGAGAGCTTACTGGACATTTTTTTATGGGCCTGATGGGTTAATTCTCTTGGGCTGTTTTTATTATTGAAAATGCACACAACTTCAGTGTTGGAAATCTTACAAGCAGTGTCACTTTTAAAGTGCTAGTTGATGGTGGCAGTACAAATGAAAAATTGCCCTGTAAGGTAAGATGAAAAGCATGCTAAGAAAGAAGTTGTGCTGGTTTAACATTTTGATCATTTCCACTGAATTTCAGGAATGCAAATATACCCTAAACTTAGTCTTTTAATTTTGATGTGACCTGTGCACAAAATAAAAGCTGTTGGTCAAAGACCACACACATTTGAAATCCCAGGTGTAGACACAGACCTGGGACTAGTGTATTTCAACTGAAAATGGACATCAACCAAACATTATATTGTAAGAAACCACAGACATGCTGGGGGGGAAAAACAAAAACCCCTGGAGTCTCTCCTGTGTAACAGGGGTTGTATGATCTGTCCCCATGCCAGTGCTTCTCCCTTGAAAGGGAGATATTCTGTAAATAATATCTAAATATTCTGTATAGCCAAGATTTATGATGGGGAGTTACATTGCCAGCCCCATCATTCAAAATCATTCCATTTTCAAATCAAGTGGTTATTTAATTTTGTTTCAAATATGCTGTGTTTGACCATTTGAGATGATTATTTCTTGAGTGCCTGTCTCAAGATTTTTTAATAGTCATAGCTTTCTGTAGGGAAATAGGATGTTTACTGCCCTTATAGGAAAAATTTTCCTGACAGAAGCATTTTAAAATGTTAATTAGGAAACTTAGAGGGAATAAATAGGAAAGATAAACCATATGTGGAAAGGGAGAGAGGAAAACATTGGAACACTGGTCAACAGAAGTGAAATGAGCCTTTTCTGAGAATCAATCAGGGATTAGAAGTCTATGGGTAAAAATTAATGGATAATTTGTTAATAATTGATAATGTGACTTTGGGACAGACTAATTCTGCTGCCAATTCCACTCTGGTTTCATTGATTGCAGGATTCAAAGCAGTCTTGATTTAAATAGAGATTTATGCAAGAAAGTGGGAGTCCACATGAGACTCATTTGAGGGGTTATCAGCCCATGTGATTCTCCAAGTGTGCCTAATTACACTGTATAAAATGAACAGACCCACTGGTGCAGCTATACCCATGGACACACATAACAAATATACATATACAAAACTGGTAATCAGGGTCCCTGAGGGTTGGTGAGCACTGGGGGTTACCCCATTGTTTAGTTTTTCTGCAGTGAGGTAGTCCATAAGCAAGTTTTCACCATTATAAATTTTGCAAGCAATTTGAATATAAGCCATTTGACAGCCTCTGGTATTCCTTCAGGTTCAACACTGTTTTCACCTTGACTCATGGGTTCAAATCAAACAGTAATTCAGGAAGGATTAGGAGACTTAGTCTTATTTATGCTAAATAAGTATGATTATGGACTGAAAGTATGATTAAGAAAGAAACTGTGACAGCACATGTACCATAGCAACACAGCTTATTCAGGAAGAAGTGGATGGATTTGAAATAGAGGCTGTGCCAAAGGAGCAGGTGTAGTCTGAAATACAAAGAGTGTTTAGAAATTAATGAGCTGCAGTTTTCAATTATAACATACATTGAATTAGTCTAAATTGAATTACCATGTAGAACAAAAAAAGGCTAATATTAGATGCATTAGACTGCCAGTCAAGGCTAATGTGACGTGAGTATTATACATCAGGTAAGAAAATATTGATGAGATAAAAAAAGAAATTTCCATACCTTTTACCCATGTTAAACCAGTAGCCAGAACTCCTATTCCACAAAGAAAAAATTAAAAAACACCTAATAAATATATGATTAGAAAGACCTTGTGGATTACACAATTTTCATTATCCCTAAGTGTATACATTTTCAGTTACAAAAAGATAACAGGGGTTGATTATAGAAACTGCTTTTATCTATAAGATTCTTAAATGGATATGATGAAGGAAATATAACATTTCTTTCCTCATCAAGGGATATGGTTAAACTTCTCTTTTATTTTTATCTTTCCTTTTATTTGAGGAAATCCTTATAACAGTATGGGTCAGATGAGGAATAAAACCACCAGTCCCTTGTGGTTTCAATCAATTAGACTTAACAGCCTGTTTCCTCTTACAATACTTTAATTTAGTGTATCAGTAATAAAGAGCATTTGCCAAAAGAGGAGCATTCATGCAGCTGCCAATTTGCATTACATTTTAACTGCTATCACTCCTATAGAGCACATGGCATTTATAAATTGCTTTTAAGCTCTTTTTGGAGTACAGCCTGCCTTGACATGTCATGAGTCAAGAGGCTTTTGCTGGAGTGCCCCTTCACTGCAATGAATGTCAGTCGAGCCTGGGTCACAGCAGCACAGCTCTCTGCAGACCTGCAGGGAGGCACATCCCAGACAAAGGGATGGGAAGAAAATGCAATGTTCTCAGCTGAAATAGGAAATGCTGACTCCATGAGAGCAAGATGGAGAAGCTGCTGGGGAACAGTCTCTGTTGCTAACCAGAGTGAGGGTTGCTCCCCTAGGTAGAACTCCCTTTTTCATCAGCTCCTCTTCCTAGAGGCCTTGTAGCTGCAAGACAGATCTCTCTAGCTCTGGTTTAGCAATGTGTTATGGTGTAATAATTAACTTAACCTATGTGAATAGTCCTCCCAGTCTCTCTGCTCCTGCCTTGCCCAGGGAGAGGAGTACCTGACCAAGGCATATGCTTTAACTCACTATTCAGCATAGCACCTCTATGGCCCAAGCTACTGACAGGAGGGGAGGAAGATGTGATGGACCAAAACCAAAGCTATGAAAGATGGAGAGTAGATGGGAAGGACAGAAAACAAAATTTTAAAGGACAGTCTTTGTCTGGAGGATTTACTGGAGACAAATTCCAGTGTTTAATGATGCTTCTCTACTTTTTCACAAATTGTTTTGAATGGTTTGTCTGGCAAATAGTGATGCTGCCAGGCCCCAGAGGCAGGGATATTGTACCTTCTCTCCTCTACGAGTTCATGGTCTCCTTCTGTACTTTTCCAGATTTGGTTAGGGTTGGCCTCCTTTTAATGCAGTTTGTTTTCAGGCAGAAGAATGGGATTGGGATAAGGAGCTATGACAAAGCAAGGAAACAGTTTGAGGCTGGAAACTTATTTCCTCATTGCAGTCAGAGTTAGGAGCTCATTTCTTTGCTTTTTGGGTAGCTTTTATCATGGTGTTTGGTTGGCATCTCCTGCCTCAGTATCACACAGCTTGGTGGCAACTCTCTTTTTGTCAAGCAGTCGCATCCTGCCTCGTGCAAGCAGGCTGGTGGTCTCTGTCTTTAGGGAAAGGGCTGGAGCAGTGAGTTATTTTAACAGAGGCAGCTGGGGCCACGGGGACATCTTGCACTGGTGTCTGCAGGGAAGAGCTCTGTGGCTCCTGCTTGTCCTGGCTTCAGGGCAGGACTGCACTTCTTCATCCACAATACTACTCTGTGAGAAGTGTTATCACTATTTATGCTGCATAAAGGAACTTGTAGCTATAGCTCATAAAACCCAGTGAGCACCATTGCTGATTGCACGTGCCCACATACACCCCTGTAGTGGGATTTGTACCTATGGAGTGTGGAGGAAACCCCTGGAATTACCTGTAGATGGTGGGCCAGTTGCTGACCTCCCTAAAAGCTAAGTCACTTGATATTAGCAAAGTCCTCCAGAACCAGATCAAAAGCAGAACTTCTTCCTGAAGGTACTGAGAAATTTTTATTTTATTTTTGCCATGTCTAGATCCATAGTTATATACCAAAATTCATCCCCCCCAGGAAAAGAATGGGCTGTATTTGCCTCTGAAAAGAGCCTTGCTTTTGTGCCACTAAAAGTAAATATTCATTGGTTTTGCCTTGCCAGTAACTGAAAGAGAGGAATAGTCACATGGGTGGTTTTGGTGGTGCACGGTTTGGAATTGTCATTCCAAAGACCCATTTCAGGAGCTGCCAGGAGCAAATCTACAACCTGTCAGCCACTAGGAGCAAAGTAAACCCAGATCCCAGTCAGCTGCAGTGACCAGTAGGTTTTAGGGGTAAAGCTACAGACAAACTTTTCTGTTGGCTTCTCTTAGTTCTCCCTGCATTTTTTTGTGAGTATGCTCTGCATGATAAGCACACCACTGGGAATATACAGTCTTTCCAAATAATGCCAATACACTTTAATTGTATTGCACAGTACAGTACTGAAGGAACTCACTTTTGGTGCAGTAATTTCTAGCAGCAATATCAGGCAACATTTTTTACATAATTTAAACCTTAGATTTGATTTTTTATTTTTTTATTTTATTTTATTTGATAGCCTTACTTTAAGTCAAGCCAACATTTTGGCTGAATTTGTTTAAATAAATTTTCAATTAAACACTTTAAAACCTTCTGTTAAAACTCTAGATATAAAAATATTCATTACCAGATATGGAAATCATATGAGCTTTTATCAAAAATATAAATAGCCATTTCTTTAGATTTTGTCATAACTATTTCACTGGAGGGGGTGGGGAAGGTCTGATTTAATTAGAAGTTAGTGCATTTTGAAAATTTTGCTATAAAAACCAGAACTTTTCTCAGGAGTAAGATTTCATCATTTAACCATGACTTAAACCCAACTCCCCTGTGGGTAACTGAAAGCAGGGCTCTGTGTTGCCTGAGGATTCCATTCTGCTTGAGCACTGTGGGAGCCTGAAGGTGTCCATGTGCCAGGTAAATGGGGCTGTGTTGGAATGGCAGCAAGAGAAATTCCTGGTGGCTGAGACTGTGTGATGGTCCTTCCACCTACCTTCTGAGATGTAGCATTCTTACCCTCTGCTCACACCAGGTGGACATAGGCTAGGCCTGGTATTAGCATTCTACAAGTGCAAAAAATTCACTGAGAGCAGATTATCACCACTTTTATTTAAAAAGTAAAATTTTGGGCTCCTCGTTCCCCTTCAGAACAATCCTATGAAAGAGATGACTGGGAAAGTTATATTTAGCTTGGAACAAACTTTCACTAAGAGCAGCATTGAAGAAATTTGGCTCAGTTTCACAATCTGACTGATTAGCTTTTGAAAATCATGTACTGAGGCCATAAAATATCCTCATAAAGTCTTTGTACAAGCAAGGATTTTCTGAGCATATGCATTTGGCTAAGTTAGCTATACAGTGAAACAGAATACTGCAAAATGTACAGTGGCTCACTGCATAGTAAACCAAATGCCTTGCTTCTTGACCCATGTACAATAGGGCATCATCTGTGATATTTTTAAAAAATGCATGCAATAAAACTGCTGGTTATTATTAAAATACAGGGAAGGGATCATATTATATATAAATTCTGAAACAATAAAAGCATATTTAATCATAACATCATGAAAATACCATTTGAGAATGAAAAGCCTGCAGTGTAGTACACATGCATTCTGAAGAAAACATGATCATGTGTTTGAGAGTGGAGCCAGGTGCTCAGAAAACTAAACATTCCATTGTATTGGAAATGCACGTGGGCTTCAGGATCAACTGATCAACTCTAATCTCGTTATTCTAGGACCTGTGATCTTAACCTGACTTGAATTTTTCTGTTTTGGTTTGGGTTTAGTGTTGGGTTTTTGTTTTTTTTTTTTTTCTCCTGAAGTAATTTCACTTTATTACTCAACAAATGGGAATGCATTGATTTCCCTTTTTAGAAAGATAATTTGTACGATGTAGACTGAACTGTGTGACTGGATTAAACTTACATAATGTGTCTTTCAGAGAGTGACTAATTGGAATTTACTGCAAGTCGTGGATGACTTCTAAATCAATTCTGTGAAGGCTTCATAATAAGACTTACTGATTGGGAGATTAGTACCAGAAAATACACATACATTATTCAGCTAATACTGAGAGCAAATAGTGCCCCAGCTGTCTCTCCTGCACCCTGAAGGACTACTCCAGGGACAAGTAAGGAAAGTGGAGTCCCAGTAGACTGAACCACTCTTACAGCTGAGGTTTTATAACAAATGGGAACATTTGAAATAGCACATTACAGTCTTTTTTACTTTTTTTTTTTTCCCCTTCAGTCCATATGTAAGTTGTAGAACCTCTAATTAGATGTTGTGGTTTAAAGGCTGTTGTGTTGCTGGGTTTGGCTTTTTAGTGCTTAAATCACTAAAATGCACAGGACTGAGGCTGCTCTGATTGCATGCCCTGCTGAAAAGTTGCTCAGCTGTTGATTCCAGTCATTCCATTTTCAGTTCACCTCAGTCCTTTGAAATCACGTCCTGAAATTAAATTTAAGAATGACAGAGTTTCCTTCCTCATGGAGTCTGCACAGCATATTGCTCCCTGCATGTGCAATTGTGATTGCAAATGTTTGTCACACACAATTACTAAAAATAAAATAAAATTAAGACTTAGTGAAGTGGAAGGGAAATAACTTTCCTCTTCAGATTTTTACCTTTTTTTCACCCACTGTGTAGCAGACAGTATCTTCAGGCAGAGCAAGTTATAAAGCTAATTTGTTGGAAAAAGAAAGGGCTCTGGAGAGGAGATTTGCTGGGGGGGTAGGAGTGCAGGAACCACTGGAGAGCAGGCATTGAATCAAAAGGCAGCCAAAGGTGTAAGAAGAAGAGCAGGACCCACACCTACAGGCAGTATAGACTGCACAGAGCCTGGAGCAGGAGAGTGTCTTGGGAGTGGATGGTTTCCTGCAGGATTTGAGTTAAGCCCTGAGTCCGTGACTTCACGTGTTTGCTCTCAGGGATGACTCATCTCTGCAGTGCCTAGGGCTGCTGAGGACAGTGGCTTGCTCTCTCTTACTTCACAATCTCACATACTGAAAAGTTACAGATCTGGACCTGCCTGATGACCCAAACTGTTGTCAGGAAGGTGTGTACAACAGAAATGTCATTCTTCAGTTTGGTTTTTGAAAGAAGGGATTTGGTCTGTGTAAAGGAAAGCATTACTTTGCAAAGCCAAACGCCCAGAGTTAGGCAATGGCAGAATAATGAGCATTCACATTATAAAATTGTGTCAAAACAGTTGTATAAATTTTAGTTTTTCAGTAGCTAGCCGTATGGCTTTAACTTTGTTTCAATCTGTTTCTGGTGTACACTGTTGTAGAGCATGTAGCCAGGTGAATGGCTGTAAGGGACGTGGGGAGCCCAGTACTCCTTTTTAAACAGAAAATCCTCTGCATTGAGCAAGGGAAGCTGATTTATGTGAAAGCAATACACAGTCTCTGTCAGAGTACTGTAATACAAAGCAGTGTTAAAATTAAAATTCATAATTGTATAACTACTTTCAAGATTATAACACAATTTCAGAATTACAACCATGAGACAGGACCTTTCCCTGCTGGGTAGTTTTGCTTACCTTTTTATTGGCAATCTTAGGTTTAATTTTCCAGGGTCCAGAGATCTTTTTCTACTAGCATGACTCTAAAGTGCCACTGAAAATAACTCAGCTCTTCAGAATTAGGAAAAGGGAAGCTGACAATTAAGGAGTAAGTGTGCCAAAAACCATATATGTGCTCTACTAGTGATTGAAAGGGAAATTCAGCCTGCTTTACCTTGCTTCTTAAGTGGAATTTCTCAAAATAAGAGTTGATTCTGATAGTAAATTTATTGTTGAAAATCACTGTGTTATTTATTTGCAACTAATTCCATTTTCAAATAATTTCATTCCCATATGAAGTTTTGGTGATTAATTTCTTTCCCTTTAAAAAATAAGATGAATTTTGGGTTGCAGAAAAAAGTGTAATGAAATGTTTTTAGAATTCATTACTTACTTCTTGACCCTGTTGTCACTCAAAGTTGTTTGGAGAGGATGCCCCTTCTGGGGCAGGTGTAGGTCTACCTTGTTCCATAAGGAACTTCACCTGATGTAGTTCTTGGGAATTAAACCATTAAGTGACTTTAGTGGGAAGGGGTGGGAAGGGGTGGGAAGGAGCTCAAAAGCTAGTCTCCTTCCTCATCCCCTGAGTCCATGCTCTTTTCATACTTTGTGTAGATGAAGTGGTCAGTTTTTGTCATCTCTTGTCATCTCAGTTTTCTTAATCTCCTATTGCCACGGAGTATTAATACACTTGCCAGGATGGACAGAAAAATGCCAGAGGAACAAACACTTGCAGCAGAAATAAGTGGTTAAAAGCAAGACAGGCAGATTGAGACAGTCTTTTGAAAAGTATTTCTTGATAGGATCAAGCAGCCTCCTGCCTGTATTGAAAGCAGGAACTGAGTCAGACCCCTGTATGAGCCAGTAATGCCTGACAGCATCCTCCTGTATAATCTGTCACCAGTGTTTCAATTAATAGTTGTATTGCAGATGAGTGTTTAGTGAAGCACCAGCCTTGATCCTTAATCTCTGCACCATGACCCCGTGCTGAAACCCAGTAGATTTTTAAAACCTGTCGGGAAGATACGGGTGGCCGCACAAGAGAAGAGGGGCTCCCAATGAGCACTGTTCTCAGCAGTATTGGCAGGAGCTAAACTGGAACACTGTGATCCAGCTGCAGAGCACATACCAATTGCACCCAGAAGCTTGTGACAAACTGTGCTTGTCGTTGGTTTCTGACTCAGGAGAGATAAAAATACCGAGCTGCAGCAGGGAGAGGGTTGCAGTGCGGCAGGCGGTGCAGGGAGAGGGAGGGAGGGAGGGAGGGCTGCCCGCCGGCAGTCTGCACGGGCAGGCGGTGCGCGGGGAGGGTGCCCGGCACCCTCACCGGGGGTGGTGAGCCGCACGGTGTAGCTCGGCTGTAGTCACACCAAGGGTCCGTTCTGCTGTCTCTGCAGAAGGCTGTCCCCAAATGCTGGGAGAGCACCAGAAGGCGAGGGGCAGAGCGGGCACCGCTCCGGAGGGAGCCGCCGGAGCTGGGCTGCCCTGCTCCCTGTGAGCCCCTCCATTCGGGCTCCTGTGCCTGTTAATTCAAGGCTTTAGTGGCTCTGTGAAACAGTTTGTGCGAGGGCTGGCCAGGACCAGACCGCCCTGTGCACATTCCATCGTCAGTTGCATCCGTGCGAACTTCACATTTGGGTCCAGTGGGAGACTGTAGCCATTCACCTTTTGTTAGGATCTGTAAATGTCTAAAGACAGGCGTCACCAGCAGTTCGGGGTTCAGGTCTTTGCTGGACGGAGCGCTGCAGTGAACTTGGGCTGACATTTGTGTTCGCATCCCTACAAGATGTGAGCGTGTTTTCACACGGAAAGCATTGAAAAACGTAATTTAAAGGGAAGAGTGGTGCCCATCAGCGGTCCCATTACCCGCTCCTGGCCGTACCTCCTGGTGCCCAGGCCATGTCAGGCGGGGGGAGCCGCTGGCGGCAGCCGCAGGAGCGCACAGGTGACATTAGCCAGGGGGCCGGGCCGGGCCGGGCGGGGCCGCTCCGCCCGCCTCGCCGGGCCCCCATTGGCTGCGGCCGCCCCGGGGCGGGGCCGCTCCCCTCCGCGCGGGGCCGCGAGCCGGGCGCGAGGCGTGCGCGTCCCCGCACCCCCCGAGCCGGCCGCCGCCGATGGAGGGAGCGGCCGCGGGCTGCGCGTCCCCGCCGCCGGCCGCCGCCCGCCCCCGGCCCGCAGGCCGCCCGCCGGCAGCGCCGAGCCCCGCGCCCCGCCGAGCCCGCGCCCTCCATGGCCGCGCCGCCCGCCCCGGCAGCCTAGGCTGCGGCATGGTCCTTGGCGCCGCGGCAGCCCGAGAGTGAGGCGGCCGGGCGCGGCAGCATGCCGGCCAGGGAGCCCTGGGCAGCGCCCCGAGCCCGCGGCAGCGCCGGGCACCGCGCCGGGCACGAGGGCCGGCAGCGCGACCTGCTGCTCGCCGCCTTGGGCATGAAGCTGGGCGCTCGCAAGGCGTCCGTGACGATCTGGCAACCTCTTAAACTCTTTGCTTATTCGCAGTTGACGTCGCTCGTCCGAAGAGCAACTCTGAAGGAAAATGAACATGTTCCAAAATACGAGAAGGTTCATAATTTCAAGGTAAGAAACGTTTTCCTGCCTAATTTCTTTTTCAGGCACGGTGGATTTAGCTTGTGTTTTGAAATGGGTCTGGTATTGCAAGGAAATCGTATGTATGCGTACTGTGACTTTCCAGGAACTTAAAAGCTGCAAGGAAACCTTGTTGCCGGTTACATCAATTAGACGCGTTTAGAACATCCAGCGGAGGAACTGGGATTTTGTTGGCTGCTTGTGTGCATGCATTTGTTGCAATAAATATTTGCCATATCTAGTTATCTCTTCTATTTAGAATTAGTTTGTACTGAGAGTGATGCTAAAGGTGAGAAAATCGGCAAAGTTTTCTTTCAACTCAAATGTATTCCAGTTTTACTTTCAATGCCAAAAAATCTTTTAGATCTGTAGTTAGATGACTAAATTGATCTTCTCTCATTTTGTTGATGGTAAATAGCTTTGGAGGTTAGAAGTGTGTTGCGCTGCATCTGGATTGAGCAGATGGTCTGCATTTCCCTTAGTTTCTGGCTTGTCTCCTGTGTCAGTGAACTGAGTGTTGAAACCCGCAAGGCTTACACCGTGAGGCTGTTGGACATGCTGGCATCTGCAACTACCTTGTGTTTTAATAAAATGAACTTAGTCTTCTATGTAGCTTCTAGTTGCTGCTTTAATTGCTTTGAATAATAACCAGTGTTCTTTGGTAAGAGAGATGCATGTCAATACAACACATTCATGTTTTGTGTCTGTCTGTAATAAAGTCCAGTAGGAGCTCAGTAATGTAACCTCTTGCTGGTCAAATACATTTGCTGATGGTAGTCTTAATTTTAGAATTATGTAAATTGATGTTTTACTGGATTCCTGTAGATGACAGTCCAAACTTCATATATATATGAAGGCTAAATGTTGTCTTTAATGTAAAAAGAAAAAAGTCTGCTTTTATTTCCTTTAAGAGAAGGGCAGATTGTTCATAAAACACAGGCATCTGATGCTATAAGCATGCGTTAAATGTCTCCTGTTCTCAGTTTTGATTTCCATCACGCACACATGTCGGAATGTGGGAATGTCCACATGCATGCACGTATATTAATTTACCTATCCTCCATCTGATTTTACTTAAACCATCTTCTGGCTTCTGAGTGCAGATAATCACCAAAAGTGAAAACTTTATGTGCTTAGGACGTTCTGTTTCATTTGAGTTCTTCCATTAAACAAGAATTTGAAAATTATGTACAAAATGGTATGTAAGAAGTGTTTAATATGAATGTTTGGCATAACATAATTGTGCTGGCTGACAGTTCGCTGCAGAACATTTTTTCACAGGCTCCTGAGGTGTCCTAAATATCTGCAACGTCTTGCAATTTTCATTTGTTCCTTAGAGTTTGAAGATAATTCTTGCAGATGCCAGCAGATTGTGATTTTCCATGTACTACAGTGTATGTAGGATAACAAGTATTTAATTTTGCACATCTGTGTTCCCTAGTTGCTTTTTTTTAACAGCCTGAAACACATCTGTTGTGAAAATAATCTGATAACCTGATTTTCATTCATTCGGGTTTGTTTATTTCTTTTTCTTCTATAAACTGTTTATGGAAAGTTTTGGAGCTGTGAGTTTTCCAGTCTTTTCCAAAAACAGACTGTATGTCTGCTCCAAGGTCATAGCCATGGCACAAACTTTCCATACAGATTGTTTTCTTTATAATAGTTGTACTGTAGTTCCTTTATACATGCTTTTGCCAGAAAAATATACATTGAGAAGTAAATCTATTCTCAGGTCAGCGGAATGGAGTCGCCTTTCACAGATAATTTTTGCTATTAAAGACTAGAAGGGGACAAGTCCCTTACAGGGTGTGCTGCAACCAACCTTCCCATGGAAGGAATGCTGCTGGCATTCATGAACTCTAAATGTGGTCACTTTCCCATCAGAATAAAAAGCAAAAACATAAGCTCTTAGTAAGTACTGTTATGACTCTAAAATGAATGGCCTCGTTAGCTCGTGTGCTTCTCTCCTTTATCATTTCTTTGCATCTGTCAGATTTTTTTCCCTCACATGTATAGATGTCATCATTTAAAGTGTCTGCATGAGTCTCCTAGGTTGCCTGCCAAGCAGCAAATCTGCCACCCATGTGGGGAGGAAGGAAATGTCAGGCCCAGAGACTTCAACCTAGCCTTTGAAACAAACCAAGGAAAAACAACTCAGAAATTAAATAAATTTATCCAGTTCAGCTAATCAGCAGTGACTGCTGTCCCCAGGGGCTCCACAGCAAAGGAGGGTGTCCGCTGCTTTGTAGCTCTGCAGCTAATCTGCTTTTTGTGCTGCAGGCACGAGGCACCAGATAGGGACCCCAACCCTCTCCCAGCTGCTGCTTTGGTCAGTCACATCACTGCTCACAGGAACGAAGGGGTCTCAAAAATCCTTTTATACTGGAAATCCTAGCAGAGAGGGAAGGAATGGAGAACTGCAAGAGCACAACAAGCAGCGATGTTTTCTTGGGGAAGGGGAGATGATAGCTGCAGCCACTCCAGGGGCAGGCTGGGGTTAGCAAACACCCCAGGGACCTGACCACGGGCTAGGGGACCCCAGTTGTCCCTCCCTCTGGCCCTGCACCTCCTGTCTCAGTGGCTGGGCAGGTTGGGCACAGTGCAGTGTGGACGCTCAGACTGTTGCATGCAGCAAAGCTCGGACAGAGGAGCACTGTGGCAGAGGAGCAGTGTAGGGGGTTACAGGAGTGCAGTGCCCAGGGGAGGGGAGAACATGAAAGCTGCTTTTAAATCATCAAGAGGTCTCCTGAATAAATCCATTAACCCATGTTTTGCTCCAAGGGTTGTTTGAAAAAAGGATGTAAAGACAGTTTTACCAGGAGTGCTGATATGGCAGGGTGTTTGAGAGGATTTAATCTTACTTAAATCTCCTGGAATGTGAGGTGTCTCTGCCTGAAGGGAACAGGCTGGGTAGCCAGGGTGACAGGGAGCTCTGCAAGCAGAGCTGGTCGGTAATGATCTCCAACTCTGTAATATTCTCCTGGCTGGGGAGGTCTGGTCTCTCATGAGCACATCTCAAATGCAAATACAAAGTGCCTGAATTCTCTTAGATTAATCTCCGTAAGTAAAGAAATAGATGATTATTTATAAATGTCAGTTCTGACTCAGTTTTAAGTGTGCATCCTTCAGGATGAAAGCTAGGTGTGAAAAGTATTCTACTTTTAAGCATGTTTTTGCCATTTCTAATATATAAAAAAAGTTAAATTAGTATTTCTGTGTTCTCTATAAATCAAATATAAAATACCCATTTTCTAATAATTCAAATATATCAAAGATGCTTACATCGTTTGATACAGCATTTTATTTAGCATTAATTGAATAATGGAATTTGACATGAGTGGGACTTGATTTGGTCTGTCTTTTTGCATATTTGGATTACTTTGCTTTTCCTCCATTTCCTGGGCTTTTCTGAAAATCCATCTCACTGAATGAGATCTCTTGTAGAATGTATCATTAGACCAAATGAGGACAGTCAATTCACCATTCTCAAAATTTCAGCCCCACCTTTTCTCATAGGAAGGCTTTTTATTTCTTTCAATTCTCTTGCTCATTTTGGGGAATAAATAACCCCACAGTGTGTAGTACAAACATCAATATATCAATATGGACAGGGGTGTGTGTGTGATGGATATCAAGCTTATTCTTCACCCAGTGCAGATGAGCAAGAGCATCTTCTGTTTGGAAGCTCTGGGAGACCTGTGCTCTTTGAAGTGCTGACAAGGAGAATAGCTGAAGCCAGTGAGGTTATTTTCTTACCAAAAAAACCTTAATCTTAGGGGAAAGTTCTGTAACAGAAGAGTTACAAACCTCTGTAACTTGATAGAAGTGGGCAGAATAGATTAATATCTAATCATTCCCATAAATTTCTTCTACCCCTGCATCCTGCCAATAAGAATGCTTTTTACTGTCCCTTGCAATTCTCATAGTTGTATATATTGTCACCAAAAGCCAATAACTCTGACAGCTTAAAAATTAAAATAAAATTTCTTACCCAGCTAATATCTATTCAATAAGATGAAGGGTAGGAAGCAGCTGGGCACTTCTGGCACTTAAGGCAGCAGAGGATCTGCAAATCTGCAGGGAAGAGGGGTCTGTGGCAAGGTGCCATGTGGATGGAAAATGAGAGGAGGACCTGGGGAAGCTTGGGGTTGGAAGGTGTGAAGGGGGCTCTAGGCCAAAAGACTTATCAGGGTAATCCCAGCTGGGTTTAAGGTTTTCTCCATCTTCTCTCTCTGGTGAGGCAGTTTGTTGGGGTAGTGAACACATAGGATTCCCCTTACTCAGTCCTCTGCACTTTCCCACTCTTCGTCTCCTCATCTCTTAATTTTTGCTCTAAATTCCATAGTTTTTTGCTGATAAAAAAGGTACCTTCTGCCCTGAGTCCACCCTGTCTGACATGGAATATCTTCTGCATCTTTTCACCACCTGGTGCTGTGCTTTGGACTTGTGCACTGACCTCACTCCTTCACCTGCTGTTTAAGTGGGGCTGGGGAAGGAGATAAAACAATGCTTGAAAAATGCTCATGAAAAGGAGGGAAGTTGTGGAAGAGGAGCTGGGATTTATGGGATGATATCTTAAAAAGAAGAAGAAGGTGAAAATCTGAGATTAACAGCAAGAAATCTCCTGAGTCGTGAAATTTGTTAGTCAGTGCAATAACCTCCTCATCACTTGATAAATTTAAGATAGCCTGGACAAAACACCTTAAAGGTCTTCACTCCCCTCCAGCTTTTGTGACTCACGAGCCCTGAGGAAGTTTTAGCTCCCTTGGCTGGTTCCAGGTATTCCTTCAGTCATCTCTGGCTCCTGATGACTTGAGCCAGCAGAACACCCTGCAGGTGTTTCCTTACTGCTGAATGTCCAAGGCACAAACCCCTCTTCTGCCTAGATTAGTGCCGTGGTGCTTCACTGAGGTAAGAAGGTGTCTGTGTCTAGCAGGGCTGGACTGAAATCTGTGCTTCCATGCATCATTTTCTCCAGGATATTATCTTGTTTCTCTCTTGAACTTCACAAAACAGATCTATCTCCCAAAGACTTGTTTTTTGCTATCTCTGTGCAGTGCTGGGTACTTCAATGCTGCTTCCTAGTCATTAGCTTAGTAGTGCTGACAGCACAGTCAATTAATTGTAATAAATAACAGTTGCAAGGCTGCCTTCTAAATCAGTCAACATTAACATCATTCCCTTTCCAACACTTCTTCCAGAGAGATGTTTTTCCATGGTTGCTTAAACTAATTCAGCTGAGATGCTGATGAGCCTTGTTTGTTGAGATTCCTCATCCCCCTCGATTGAAGCAATATTGGCTTTCTCCTT
The DNA here is from genome assembly GCF_903797595.1 of Erithacus rubecula. Classification (NCBI taxonomy): domain Eukaryota; kingdom Metazoa; phylum Chordata; class Aves; order Passeriformes; family Muscicapidae; genus Erithacus; species Erithacus rubecula. Next base: position 16,558,232 of record NC_136659.1, read on the forward strand.
GAGGATGGCCCACTTGAAAGGCCAAACTGGGAGCTCCATACCAGAGACAACATGCTTTTCCAGAAGTAACTGGAGGTAGAATGTAACCTTAAATATGCACAAGGAATGAAGGCTCAGGTGAGGACCAATCCCTGGGAAGATTTGCTAGTATAGACAGACTCAAGCATCACTTTAATAAAGAGACTGCTGATATTAACAAGAGTTACTCTGCCAAGGAAATTTGTATTACATCTTAGAAACAAATAGACCCCCTGGCCCTGGCTCTGGCCTAGATTTTATTGGGGTAATTGCCTCTATGCTGGCTGCTTTGTTAGTGTAAAAAGTCACAGCAAATCACTTCCGTGCCGTATCTTTTTCTAGAGAGCTTCTCAGTAGAGCCATGCCTAAACACTGGGAAACTGGGAGATGGAAAATGCAGAAGTGCTGCAAGAAGGCCAGAAGCTATAACAAACTCTTACTATATTAAGCAGAGCCATTTTTCTGTGACTTCTGACATGAACTCATTTCTATTTCTGATGCCCTGAAAACTGGGGCAGATGCCAATTTGGGGTAAATTGATCTAGTTCCACTGAAAAGAGGATGCTGAATTTTTTATTAGGAACAGAACTGGCACTGGACATATTCTTGAAATATCTTTATTTGAGCCACTGCACTAATATGAATGTTCAGAGAGAGAGAGAGCTGGGTACCTCTAGCATGGTTTCTGGGGAAAGTTAGTGTGTGTTCCCACAAATAAGAAAACCTCAGAAAATTTAATGTTTCTATTAGACTCCTAGGACTTGAGAGGAAAAACTGGTTTAAAGGCAGAGAAAATACCTGGAGAACATAATTGGAAAAAAACTTCTACAAAACTTCTGAGGAGACCTCATCAACCCTATGCTGTGCCTTCTGAAACTCAGTTACATTGTAAGACAGCTCAACCCAGAAAAGCTTTTAGGCATTGATGGATTTTAGTCTCCCAGAGTATTTATTTTATGTTACTTGCACTTTTTTACTTTTTTGAGGAAAGCCAGGGCTTTTCCAAAGCAGATTCCAAATAACGCAATATTACTTAAACCTTTTTGGTTTCTCAGTGGTAGTCCTTAAATTCAGGCTTTGCCACTCTTCAGAAAAATAAGACAGAGAGAAAAAGCCTTTTTTCTAAATCCTTAATTTATTTAGGCTGTAATTTGTTCTCCCACACTTTTATTAGTGGATCCTGTGAAGTTGCCTTGTGCATAGCCCAAAGCCAGACCAGTTCATTTCTCTGGTAAGGCTAGGAAGCCTCCTCTAGTGAGGACAGGGTCTTTGCTTCTAGAAGCTTCTAGAGTGTGCTATTTTCTCTCATCATTAACATCTCTTCCTCCAAATTAGCTTTAGGATCATGACAAAAGCATTTAGGAATCTCTCAAGGGTTTATATTCTACTTACATGTAAGCTACATATGTATATACTATTTTAATTCTAAGGATTTTATTCAATTTTCACTTCTAGTTTCGGAATGTTTTGTACAGAGGCGTGTATCAAGTAAATTGGACCTGGAATAAAATGCAAAATGTTCCCATTTCCAAATATCAATTTAAAGAAAATCTGCTATTCCATCCTGAAAGAGAGGTGGCCATTTTCACTTAATTTACAAGCAAAAGAGCCAGCAACCTCTAATTCTCATTTTTTTGCTTTGGCTCTTGTAGAGCACAAACTAACATCCGTTTCCAGCTGTCCCCATCTCTGCTGACACAGGCAGTGCAAAGCAGAGAGCAGATGAGATGTGACAGCTTCTGGCTGCCAGGGGTGAGGCCATGGAGGGAGCTTGTCCTGCTCCACATTCTGGGTGCCCCAGCAGCAACTGCAGTGCTATTTATACCCCGTGCTCTGGGCAAGGCAGCTCTGACTGCAGCTCCCCTCTGCAGAGCTGCTGCACAAAGGCAGCGGGGTGTCCCAGGCTGACACCCCAGCTGGGCTGGGCAGGGTGAGCAGAGTTCTGGAGAAGGTCTGTTTCACTGGTCTCAGTTGCATTCATTTCTGTTACACCTTCACATGAAAGCAGTTACCTGGCAGATCATGTGTGTTGTCATGGCAGTCTTCTTGCATCTCACATTACTTGTCAGCAGCAGTATATTCCTCACAGGAGAATTACCATGTGCTGGAATATTTGAAGTGCTTGAGACCCTTGTTTTAGAAGCACTAACTAATCATCATAATATATCCAAGGATAAATTGCAGCATTGCCCAAACTGATGGTTGATCTTCTCGCTCACATCTCTTCTTTACTCTTCACATCCCCACAATATCTGGACCAGGGATGGATGAAAGGACATGCCTATTGGATGCCAGCATGGGTGTGCTCAGTGCCTGATAAAATCAACTGTGACAGGGAAAACAGATGTTAATACAGGCTGAGTTCATCATTTTAATTGAGATTTACAATGTCTCCTGTATTCAGTTAAAAGCTTGGTAAAGCCCCAACAGGCAGAATTCAGCTGATGGAATTGCAGATCAGCTAGGACCATGAGCTGACAGTCTCCATCAGCAGTGTCTCACCATCCCTGGGAATTTGTTTGAAGGCCAGTAAAGCCAGCAGTCCTGAACCTTTGGAGTACCATGTGCTGCAGATGCTGGGGGTGTGCCACATGTTCAGTCCCTGGTGGACTTGGTTTCTTCTCTGAGCACCAACAAGGCTTCTGCCTAAAGTGTAAAGCTCTGGCAAGAATATGAATCACCAGTACTTCTGTCATCCTTTTTTGAGGTGCTGTATCCCATCCCACACCATATGGTAATGCCTGGGTTTTCCAGCCCCCTTTACTCTGACCAGCAGGTCTGTGTGGAGGGCTGTGGAGCAGGTGCTCTGTAGGGAGCAGGATCTGATGGAACAAACATTCGTGAGACCATGGCAACAGCCTCTCAGCAAGGGAAGCATTTTTTTTGTATACTGTCCCAAACACTTCTGTTTTATGGGCTGTGTTGGTTTTCTATAACCAGTTTTTCAAATCCAGCCCTGTTTTCTTCCTGTCAGTAGCTTTGCTAAAAGCTCTCTTGATCCACCATCTTCCCTTATGTCACATTTGCACAGCACTTCACTGATATTTTCTCATTCTCTTCCTCCCTGCCTTGACAAGTGATAAAATATAAGTCTCCCAGTTAAGAATACAAATTATCTGCTGGCTCATTCCTGGTCTTCAGGTAGCAATCACAATCACTTGTGGAAAAATCACAAGTATAAAAAATAAGTGGAGTTACAAGATGCACAGGTAACTAACTTCTACAGTGACCTTTATAGCCTGGAGAAATAATGGGGAGAGATCTGCTTGAGGAGTTCACAGCTTGTGGTATAATCTGCTGTCAGAGCCACTGGATTATGTTTTATCTGGTTCTCCTAAAATTTTGTCTTTTCTAAAAAAAAATGTATTAAAAGCAAAACAAAAATAAGTGATGTTTTCTAGCACTTGGAGTTGTTAATCACAAGAATTAAACTATTTTTCCTTGTGTGTAAGAAAATACCTTTTAAACCTGAGCAAAAAAATTCTCCTAGATAGTTCACAGTAATTAAATGTTTATTAGACATTGTTGACAGTGCAGAAGAGTTCAAAATATAAATGCCTGGGCTGTAAACCTAATGTGAGGCTCTCCTCTTACCTCAGACTTGCAGGACAGCTTGGTAATAGTACTTTATACTGTTTCTGAAGCAGATATTTTCCTTTAAAATTATCTAAACTTTTCTTTTAAATTAGCTTTTTTCTTCCAGAAATTTACAAATTGATATTAAAACCAGTTTAATTTGCTCTCCCACTCGCTCATTTTCCAGATTCTTTAAAAAAATTGCTCCCATTTGGAAAGAGAGAAAAGAAGATTTTTGGGTGGGAGTGAGAATGGAAGGATTGGGAGATGTAAAGCCACACTTGGCAATCCTGCTCTCTCACATTTTATAAGACAGTAAAATCTGCATATGGCAGATGCTCTTTTTTACAAGGGGAAAGAAGCCCCTTATAATTTAAGTCAGGATCTCTGGGACTCTGCTGGGTGTGTTTTTAGATGTTTTTCTGGAAAGCATCCTTTGGTTTTGAAAACAGACAAGTTGCTGGCTAGTTTTTAGAATGGGGAATTAAATACAAAAATCAGAATGCTGTATTAAACAGTGTTGTGTGATAAATGCAGTATTGTTTGCAGGTGTTGGTTGTTGAACTAGCAAAAGGATGCTAAGGTGTTTCTTTTTAGCTGTCAGACCCCACCCATCCTCTAAGTAGGATTAGAGACTGCTCTGACTACCTCAGAAGACCAATTTTTCAGTATTTTCTGGCATCCCTCACTGTGTCTGATTTAGTTCCCAGAGAGGGTGTGTGTTCAGAGCAGTGCAGGGTTGGGTGTGGAAGTGTTGATGCTCTGGGAAAAGCCAGCACTGCTCAGAATCCCTCAGAAGCAGAGGCTTCAGAGCTCTGGGGAGTGTATACACCAGGGCTGGAAGGACATTGTGACCTTTGGGCCTCCTGGTTCATATTGCCAGAGAACCTCCCATCTCACAGAAAGGATGACACAAGGCACAGCATCGTGGGACACAGTAAACCTACCCTCACCTTTTAATCTGTTTTGAGTTTGCAATCAGAATAATGGATAAGAAATAGTAATTTGGATGGGGCAGCATAAAGCAGGGCAGGCTCTGGGTGAATCCAGCTGATGATATGGAAAGGCATTTCAGTGTTTGGATGAAGCCTGGCTGTGTGGGATGAGACAGCAGTGCTGATGCTGCTGAGACAGTGGTTCTGAAGGGCAGAGTCAGTGCTGGTCTTGTGAAGGGTGACCTGCACATGCAGTGTTGGTAGGGAAGAGGAGAGTCCACCTTGTCCTTGTGGGTTTTAGGTGGATGATGAGTCATGTAAAGCCAGGGTGGTATCAGGACTGGGTGTGGTAGAATCCAGGTGAATCATGGTTACTACACTTAAGAGAAACTGAGCTCATTTAAAAAGTTCGTAGTATTAACAATGGAGGCAAAAGGTTGGAGCAGCAGATTTGGGATGTGATAGACCCTGCAGAACAGTTTCTAAGGAGAATCAGGGGAGATGGGAACTTGCACACTATGATGCCAAGAAGGAAGAATGTTCACTGCTAGAACAGCCAGTTAGAGGTCAGACATTTGAGGTTCAGTGAGTATCAGTGCTGGGGATGGCTCTGGAGAAGCCAAGTTGGGACTCCAGCACCTAAGGACAGCATTAGAAATGCTTCAGCAAATAGCACAGTCGGTGATTTGATGTTTGGTGAATTGAAATCAGCAACCACAGAGGCACAAGGTAGGATAATATAATTCTCTTTATTTAAAGAGAGCTAATAATGTGTCACTTAGCATTTTAAGGAACAAAACAATCTCAGTGCAATCAGAGATACTAAAACCAAAATGACTTACAAAACTGGAAAATACTGTGAAAAGAAATTCTGTATTGTCCAGACATTTGAAATGTCAGTTTTCTTTCAATTTTCCTTGGCAGGATTTTTGAGATGTGTTTTAAGAAAGTCTGTTTCAGAGGCAATTTGACCCAAAAAAAAAGATGGTGACTGAAATGATGCCTTCTTTTTTTTTCCCTGAGAAAGTTCTGTTAGTCCTGCAGGCATTAAAGCACAATGCTTTGCTTGAGGATATTAGAATGTTCTTATTCTGGGAAGGGAATGCTGCCAAAAACCTGGATAAAACCACCAGGCTGAGGAAGAAAGTCAGAAGGATGTGGGTAGTGCAGGTGGGTAACAGAACAAATGGTGTGAAAAATCTCTTTGCGGTGAGAGGAGAAAAGAAAATGGAGAGTACAGCTGCTGACAGCCTTGTCATCGTTTGCTTTGTGGAAGGCAGCCAGAGCTGCAGGGAGCAGAGGCCTGGAGGAGCACATCTCACCTTCCAGAGATGTGTGGATGGGTGGGGACACAGCAGGCAGGGCTGGGGACACAGGGGCAGGATTGCAGGTGCTGCTCTGTCACCTGTGGGGTGAGTGTCACCTGCATCCAGCTGCCTCTTACATCAGTGGTGTGGGGGACACTTGCCACCTCAGTCAGGCCACTTTGCCTTTCAGTGTTCACAGCCAGAGCTGTGTGTCAGGAACAAACATTTCCAGCAGCTCCTTCTCTTTCCTGCTCCACACTGCTCCGAGCAGGCACTGCACACATGTGAGGTTACTGCCTGCTCCCAAACCCACTCAGTAACTGAGGAATCAAAGCATTCTTGCTGTATTTCACTGCAAATTTCATTTCTTTATAATCAGCTGCTAATTTTATTTTCAGCCTGTCTATTCTAAATAGCAGCTCAAAGCCTTTTACGCTGGCTGAGGAAGTAATGATTTTCTCTGTAAAGAATCCTGTGGCTTCCTACAGCAGGAGCTTTATTAGAATAAAATCAGAAGCAGTTAATGGTGGCTGCAGGATTTGTAACAAGCATGTGAGCTAGGAATGAAGGCAGCATTGGGATTTTTTTCTTCTTTAGCTTTGAATTTTTTCCTGGTTCAGTGGATTCTTTTTTTCCTTTTGGATTTTGGATTTTCAATATGTAGCATTAGTCTGAAGAAAATTAATTTCCTATTGGAGTTACTCTAAACTGGAAGCCTCTAGTCAAAATTGCAGTATTTGTGTGTGGCACTGGTATTTTTGCCTGGCAGGACTCTTTCCATACAAGATGAAATCTTGCAGCCCTCTTCCCATTTCACAGAGTGCCTTATGAAGGGGAGGCATGGCAGAAAGGCATTGGAAATTGAAAAGGGAAGTCTTGCTGCAAAAGCCTTGCCTTGTGGCCAGACTCCTGCCCAGACAGAGGGTGCCAAGAAGTGGGAGAAGGGCTGTGCCTGCTTCTCTGACCTGGTCTTGGAGCAGACCCCCACAGACCCAGTTCTGCTGCTCTGGATGGGTTGGGATGGAGAACTCTGGTTTTCCAACATCTGCAAGAGTCTTGGTTGTTCAGTCTTTCTTAGTTCCTTTCTTCCTTTCCTGCTGTGATAAAGGGAAACTTCCAGACACTGCATGTGGTACCTTCAAAGAGGAGGAATTCTGCACTGTTTACATGCATTGACACTGATGTCTGTAAATGGTTGGGTCATCTCCTGTAACTTTCCCTTCTGCTGCTGTCTTCCAGGTGCACACGTTCAGGGGCCCGCACTGGTGTGAATACTGTGCCAACTTCATGTGGGGCCTCATTGCTCAGGGAGTAAAATGTGCAGGTAACAGTTGTTCAGTGTTCTTTTCCTGAGTCATTCCTGCTTTTGTAACTCTGTCATGTCACAGACTCTGGGGGCCAGGGGCCAGGCTGCTCCTTGTCCAGTGGGAGGAGGGACTGGATCCTCTGCTGCTGATGGCTTCAGGTACCTGCTCAGTAACTCACTGGAGTGATGCAGAGCACACCTCGAGCATTCACAGAGAGCAGACAATCATCATCATCATGAGATTTATTTTTTTTTTACCCCCACCCTTTTAGAATGGAGGAGAAAATAGACAGATGCATAGTTAGAATTATTTCTTTTATACCATTCCATGTATTGGTAGATGTGAGAAAATCATTGGGGATCTTGATGTGCAAGGTGGGTATCAGTAAATTCTATGTTAGCAGACATTCAGTTTAATTTTATATATAAACCAGCTGACTCCCAGCGTGCCACAGACCCTGAATCACATCTCCTACCTGCAAACTGAGAAGAAAATAAGAAAAGGGATGATGAATAAGGGATGCCTACTGAAATGTTACATAAACATTCAGGTGCTGGTAGAAATGTATTACACACATGGGTATCACTGCAGGCATTTCTGGGATAAAGCCTCTCCAAAGGAAAACAGTTTGACACTTTATTGATAAGGTTCTTCTGAAAGGAAAGGACAGTCAGCTTTCTTTCAAAGGCAAAGAAAAGGATCAAAGTTTGCTGTATTTAAAAAGTATTTTATGACATTCTAGCAAAGCGTATTTATAAAAATGGTGCAAAGAGATGTTGATGTATGAAGACCTGCTTATGTTGCCCTGGAAACTGAATTTTCAAGCTAATTTAAGAAAATCTGCTCTGTCTGAAGCTTTCTGAAGTCTTGTCTCAAGCAAATAAGAAGGCTTTTTATCAGAGAACTGCAAAAGAATGTAATATTTAAAATAATTTCTAGCCACATGGGATTGAAATATTTTTAAATGCTTCACCCATAACCATTTCAGTGCAATATTTTGTTGCTACCATTGCAGTTTGTATTGTTCAGGATGCACTAGAGAGTGCAGCTCTGTTTTAAGACATGATTGTGTAAAAATGGCATTTCCTTTCTCAGTATTTTCCCTCTACTAAGAGTACAGGATTGCAGCCATGTCCTCCACTTGTGTGTGAAGGTTGTTAGTACTTCTTGCTGCACTTGATTTTGAGCAGTGTGTACAGTGCTAGGAGAGGAAGAGGAAGCTTGATTTTGGTTTTCTGATCAGTATGTTTTTGATGACACTTGAATCAGTAAGTGTGCCATCTTTATTCCTTGCCCTCAATTCCTCCATTTGGGCATTTAAGAGAGATATCAACTATTTTTCAGATTGATGTTAGGTAATTTTGATCCAGAAAGAAAATTTTTAAGAAATGATATGAATGGTATGTTTGCAATGCTGCATAACACTGTGGAATTAATACTATTGCTTTTACTATTAAATCCAAAGTGCTTATTATTTAGTAGTGCCCTTTTTTTTTAAACTGAAGTAGAACTGATTTTCCAGATTTATGCAGATTTTTCTAAACTCTGGGTTTCCAAAAGCTTCCAAAATCTGGTTTTCTTTCCTCCTTATGAGGATGGTAATAAGTACTGCAGTATCCATTCTCCTCCTTGCAGTGTAAAGAACATATGTGTATTGGATGACTTCATAGGTTCAGAAACTATAATTAGTGCTTTCTGTCTGTGTGAGGTTTCATGTCAGTGTTTGTAGCTTCCATTAGTTTATGTGATCTTATTTGTGTTTTAAAATGCCATGTTGTACGACCATGCTTGCTGAAGTGTCAGCAAGGATTTGGGGTGGGATGAGGCTGCAGCAGTTCCCACAGCTGAGGCTGTGCAGCCACCAGAGCCAGAGGCTGCACAGATCTGGGCATTTCAGGGAAATATTGGAGGTGCACAGTCACAGAACGAGGGTCTGCATGGCCAGTGCTAATGTACTAATGTAGGGGAGCTCAGGCTTGAGTGGAGGGAGTTTGGCAGAATTTATGTGGTCTTACAGTGGTTTTTTTTTAAGAAAAAAAAAAAAAGTAATAATTTTGCTTCTGAACTGAGTCATTTTAATATGGAAACAATGAGGCACAGTAAACCAGGAGCCACACGAGGTCATTGCTTTTAAAAAAACCAAAATACAGCTTTTAGCAAGATGCAGCCCACTTGAATTCAAGTGGGGTTCAATACCACTTCAGGGTAATCCATGAAATCTGTTTGGTGAAAATACCTACAAGCAAAACTGCATGGTTCATATATAATTTTCTACTTTTTAAAGCATTTGCTTTTTATAGCAAACAGTTGCACATCTGAAGAGGACTCGATTTGCAGTACAGAAGTGATAAGTTTAACAAATAGAAATTATTTACTGCATGAGCTACTCTCAACCGTTTTAAATCCTATTCTGTGCAGAAGCACAAAAACATGCAAAAAGAGAAGTGTAGGACAGTCCAAGAGCAGACAGCAAAGATAAATGTCACCCATTTCAGAAAGGAGGAAGAGCCAGTGGATAAAACAGAGCTTGTTTTTAATGGCTGATAGTTTGTTACACAAAGTAAGCCAATCCTTTAAAAAATTATCAGCCAGAACTAAATGTTCATAAGAGTACACATGTCAGAGCAAGCAGCAAAGATGCCTTCACAAGTTCAGCTGGGTTCAGCATGGCTGAAAGTGTATCTCTCTGCCAAAAGACAGACTTGAGTGTGTTCAGGATCTTGTCAGGTACAGTCCTGTATTATTAATTCTTGGAAGGTGGATTGTCCCTAACTTACCCTTGTTCAGGTTTTATGGTAGACAAAGGAGAACTATGTCTTTTCCTTCCTTAAAGATGAGAGATAAACATCCATCAGGTGTCCAGTGTGGTGCCTATGTTTGTTGGTTGAAATGAGATGTTGAGTGTTATCTGGACTGCAAAGGTTTGGGGATTAATACAAACCACCAAACATGAGAAGAACTTCATTGTCTTCCAAACTAGAACTTAGGGGTGATGTCTGGGATTTGGATCCTGTAAGAAACTAATTGGTGGGTGTGGCATGTAGTCTGACTTCTGCTGAAGATACCTGGCAAAACAGGAGCAGTTTCTTTTTCCTTGAATGTCATTCTCTCAAATTTGGTCTTCATTTCATCAACATCTTTAAAGACACATTTGCTTCCTTAGAGGGAATCCTATAATAAATATCTGCCCTGCTGCCTCAGAGGGTCATACTTCCAACTTTTGCATTCAAGCCACAAGTCCTTAAATTTTTTTGTGAGATGAAGACACATCTGTACACAAGGAATCTGCCTTTTTTGATGGCATGCTCCAGTGTGCTTCCCTGCAGGCTTCTGCCATAAGTAGAAACGACTGAAGAAGTATTTGAAATTATACTGCCACCACTTTGTGTGAACACTGAAGGTCAGTAGAAGTTAATGAAGACCTAAGATTTTACCCCAGATCAAAATCCAGTGAACTTAGAAAAATGTATTCTTAGTTGCATTCCTCCTATGTAAAGCTCTCCCATGTTCATAGGGCTCATCCCACTGCCTGGAATATGTTCAAGGAGAAACTATAACAATTTTCAAAGAAAATTTGCAGATGTGCACCAGTTCTTTTTATGAATGATACAAACACGTAACAAGCAGTAGCATTGCCAGAATAGTGTGTTCTCAGACCCAGCTGCCCCATTTCCTTTGCTATTTGTTTTGCCTTGCTATGAAATCCTTTGTGTTGGACAGCCCTGTGTTGCTCCACTGGTGTGTAAGGATGGAGGAGAGCACAAATGAGCCTGTCCATCCTCAGGCACTGATTGTGCAGGCAGAGTGCTCACACTTTCCATGCCTGGAAGAACAGCTGATGCTCTTGTGACTGCAGTCAGCAAAGGGAAGGTGTTCTCATCACACTGCCCACCCCCAAGGTATTTTGCATGGCTCAGTCATGAAAAGCTTCCCTTCTGCCCACGCTTGTGCCTTAAAAACACATCCAAGCTCCTTCTGGGATGGGCACCCAGATTCTGCTGGTTGGAGAATGCCAGGGACAGACAATCAGCCCAGGGAAAGGCCAAAGAGCAAAGCAAAGCTGCAGAGGTCAGGGCAGTGGGAAGGGGACTGGACAGCAGCCCTTGCCCAGCACAGCAGGTGCTGGTGCTGTTGGAGATGTGTGCTGCCTGACAAGCTGTTCCACCAGCTCAGATCTGGTGGTGTTCCTGCAAGGAATGAATTTTAAAATGCTAATCAGACAGCAGAGCCTTGCTTCAGAGCCGTTCCCAAGGGGAAGCTATTCTGGAGCTATATATTCCTGAAACTGTAAGTCCTAAAAGCAGCTTTGTCTCCAAGCCCACACAGACCTGGAAGCCTTGAGCAAGCCAGTGGCCCAGCCAGGGAGCTGTCAAGAGGTAGGCAGGTGTCATGGCAGGAAACCAGGGAAGTTCTTGAACAAACTGGCTCTAATCTTTCAAAACTTCCATACAATGAAGGCATAGTCGCTAAACATTTTGGAGGTACAAATGTAAGTATTCTTTTGATTTGAGATAAGGGAATATTGGCTGGTTTGATGGGCTATTTTTCCTTTCATTTCATCATCCCTGATTTTTCAGCAGTGTTTGGTAATTTTGTTGCCAAGTAACTAGCTGCCCTCTTGAAATTCCTTTCTTAAAATAATGCACCCTTAGTGCATGCTACAGTGGGTGGATGTAAGCAGGGTTTAGGGAGCATACCCATATGTTAGCCATGGCTGCTTAGTGAAGTGCTGAAGGCTCTGGTGGGACCAGGGTTGTTCCCAGATGTGCATTGCAGATGAACACATGGCACATGTTTGGGGCACTGTGGCAGCTCCAGTGTGGCCACTCAAAGATGCAGCCATGCAGCTGAGGAGGAGGAGGGCAGACCTTCACAGCACCCCACTGGATTGTGCTTGGAAGCACAGAGTGCAGCACGTGGGGCCACTGGGGCTGCTGCTTTCACCTGCCTATTGGAACACACTGCATCCCATGAAACAGAGAACATTGCTCCCTCTGCTACACAAAGGGTGTTAATTTTTTTAAGAAAAACTACAAGCACATGAGTGATGTATGAGAGAAATGTCTTTCTAACCTATTCACTCTTGCAAGAAAGTCCTTTGTGCTTGTGTAGGGCTCAGTCTTCCTGTGTCAGCTCAGGTGTGAGAGTGTTGCCCTGGCTGGTAGGTGCTGCAGTGAACCAGCCCAAGGTGCCACCACTGCAGCTGCACCCTCCTACACTTACCACAAACCTCAGAAGAGTCTTTCAAGACTTCATGCAGACAATGTAAATCTACCCTTTAGCTCTTAAAGCTGCTCTTCAGTGATAGACTGCATCAATTTGGGGGGGATAATTCGGACATATAACTAGAGTGATGTATGTAGCACATGGTATTGTTCCGATGGAGCATGATCAGCAGCCATGTTAGCCAATAAATCATAAACCAAAGGAAATCTAAAACTGACTAGAGTCAAATCAACAGTATAACAAAACATGACAGCTAAGTATATTTTGGTCTCTACAAATATTTATAATGTGTGTTCATGGGGCAGTAGTAACATACATCTATCTCTTGGCTCTGCTCATGCATTTAATATGAACATGTTATTTGTTCTCTTGGCCCAGTGGACTAACATCAGTATGAGCTGTTTCTGTAACATTACCAAACCTTCTTCTAGGCATTGTAGGAAACTATTGTCAGGCTGGTATTAAATTTATTACTTCTCATAGAAGTAATGTCACAGCCCATGTGAACTCCTAGATCAATATGCTGTTAAAGCCAGGGCAGCTTATCACCGGCTTTCAAAACTGTCATCTAAAATTACTTTCTGCGCACCCTCGTTAAATTTCCAAACTTCCTATAAACTCTTGAATTTATGACTGCATTGGGTTTGATCCATGTGGTATACTTGAAAAGTGGCCACAGTTTGATAGCACTGTAAAAGGAATAATAAGAGTGACTTACAATTCTGCTTCTGAGAAATCATCTCTATAAGGTGAAACTGATTAACCGAAGTCAGCAGAAGTTTTACTATTGACCTGCAAGAGCTCATGACTACATCTTTTACATCTGTCCTATATTATTCCAGGATTTATCAGCAGTTAGAATGCTTTAGAGGGATTTCTCTGAAGCTCCTCACCAGCCAGTACATTCTGTAAGAAATGGGTAAGGCTCGTGGTTACTTTAGATCCAGAGTATAGCTGCTATTCTGGATTTATTTTGACATAATGAAAAGTAAATAGACTTTCAGTTTGAAATTAAATTGATCCCCTTGGTCTTAATGAACCCAGCCAAATTATGAAGCTCATGTGTAAAAAAAGGCAAGCAGTCCTAAGACTTTACCCCACAGCAGCACACGGGGACATTCAGGACTTGGCTTTCCTCTTCCTTCCTACTTGATTCTAAAATAATGGCTTTTGAAGCTTTCAAAGCATCTGCAATGAGAACAGAGGACTTATTATTATTTGATAGTATTGAGTTTGCAGTACAATTCCTGTTGTTTAGTACTAACAAGTAAGTTGAGTACAGTTAAGTACAAAACCAGGACATTCCCAGTGCTCTGTGGAGAGGAGGAGTGACCTCCTGCCATGGTGCTTTTTACCTTGGTGGGGTTAGCAAGACATCATCCTTAGTAATCAGCTGGACCAGAGATGAGTGAAGTGATTGAGACATGGTAGTTCTGCCTTTCATGAAGTATTTTCAGCTGGGGTTAGAGGCCCACTTAGTTCAGGAAGCACAGCACTGGTGAGTTTCAGGTTCTTCACTGGAAAAAAGTACCATTTTCTGATGCAATTTCACTAAAATCACCTTGATATGAAAATGCTAAACTTAAGATGGTTTTCTGTGCTTACACAAGAGGCAAGAAGCCTTAGTTATTACAAGGATACCACATAGCCCAGTAATACTGAATATAAGGCTCACATGTTTTCTAAAGATTAGGTATGTGGAATATTTCCAGGTTTTAAATGTTTCTCAGGAATGCTGATAAGCCCTTAGCCAGTGGTTGGTACATAAAATTTAATCAAATGCAAAGGAAGAACAAGAGAGAGGAGAAAAGTTGACTTCTGCATTTGTAATTATTATTCTGGGATTAATGAGGTCAGATTCAAAGCCTGTCTGACTCTATGGGATTAGCAATAACACAATTACTGTCAGAAACAAGATTTTCACAATTTTCATCTCTGTAAATTGATATTTTAATGAATGGAAGCTTTCTTGTATATAAATATAGTTAAGATTATCTCAGTCAAGGCAAAAATTTAAGTCAAGTGTAAGATACTTGGGAGTATGTGTTTTTTTATTCTTTTTTGTGTATTTTATTCTTAATAATCCTTGGGTTTCCAGAAACATAACTCTGAGCTATATTGCTGTCTGTGTGAAGCAGCTAATTTGCACTCACAGAATGCTTCATGAGTTCTTATGAGTGAGGTGCTGCCATTCCAGTGTTGTAGACATTATTTTTGATAGACAGGTATTTCATGCTTGTTGGAAGAGGTGATTCTTGAGGCAGTTTTAGGAATTATATGTACAATAATTATATTTGCATTTGTAAATACTATTATTGCAATGTTAAGGTTTATTCCTAAATAAAGGAAGTCAAGATTTATGATTTCCTATGTGGTCTCAATTTACTTCCCTTGTGTGTTTGTTAAGATGTTAGCTCTAATTATTTGACTATTTATTATTTTTTACTCCTAATTTTTGCCTTCATTTTGAAAGCAGACTTCTTTAATAGCACCTATTCAGTATTTTGTCTTCTTGTTTTTAAAAGTTCTGGTCTTACTAATGACACAGTATTCAACCCTTACACTAAAGAAGAGTAATTTTACCTGTGCATTTCCACAAACATTCATTGATTTGGTTCCATGAGACCCAGGGGAGACAAGAACAGCTTCTCCTTACCATGTTACAGCTGGAGCAGTGACTCACTAAAGGGCTCAGGTCACACATTTCAGTGAATGTGGGTTTCCTATTTAAAGCACAGAGACCTGGTTCATGGCACAGAATTGCATCCAGGAGGGAAATTGAGCTCCCTGCCCGTGTGCTCCCCACTCCTCACCAGGGAGATCACTCCTGCACAGAAATACCTCAAGAGAATTCTAATCAGCCATTTCATCTGCATCCAGATCTGTGCAAGTTTTGATGGATTGGAGGTGACATGCCAAACTTTAATTGCAACCACAGGATCCTAAGTGACAAATCTGGTTGCTTTATAGGCCTTTTAAGTAAACAAAGTGCTTTTAGCAGCAGGCTGCAGCTGACTTAGTGGAAATTAAACTTAGCCATGAATTCTGGGGTTTACTGTTTTGGAAAAAACCAAGTCAAATAAATTGGAACTTTAATGAAAGTACAAGTATTGGCAAAATCAGCTGGAACAAAATGCAAAGGGATTCTCAGCAGATAGATGCCCAGTGAGAGAAGAAAGATTTTCATGAAGGCATTGGTCCTTTAAGCTCCCACCCCATGTAATCCTGTGACAATGCAGGGCACTTGGCAGGGCAGGGAGTGCAGGAATGCTTGCAGAGCAGCAGTCCCTGTGAGCTCCAGCACAGCAGAGCGTGCAGCCATCCTCACTGGGATGTGCTGCTGGGCTTGACTCTCTCCTGGCAGCACTGGGAGTCTGCATGGCAGAACAGGAGAGGGGGCACTGAAAGCAGTCCCAGGGTCAGTGCCAGGGCCAACTCACTGCAGAGGGGTTGTAGCCTGTTTGTAACCCAGTCCCTGCCTTCATCTCCCCCAGATGATGTCTAAAGTACCTGATCCAGGATTATGAAAATTAAAATGAAGGTGTTAGGAAATCCCCAGTAACTTGGGAGCAAAGTCTTCATTGTGACACCAGTGTATGTAATAGTGGTGGGGAACATAATTGACCCCTAGCTCCTGATTTGAAAAAACATATGGAAAGATTGTCACTCTGTGTTAGACCTTCTAGAAACAGAAGAAATGTCTTGGGTAGGAAATCCCTGACTTCAGGGCTGTTCCAATGTCAGGTATTCAATGGTTAAGGGCCCTGAAGAGATGTAACTGTTGTGAGCTGAGAACAGGTCCTGCTGGAGTCATTTGTACTCCACAGCACTGATCTCAGAATACATTTTCAGCAAAGACCAGCCTAATCATATTTTCATTTTTTCTCTCAGATTGTGGTTTAAATGTGCACAAGCAATGTTCCAAGATGGTCCCAAATGACTGCAAGCCAGACCTGAAGCATGTCAAAAAAGTGTACAGCTGTGACCTTACCACACTAGTAAAAGCACACTTCACCAAGAGACCAATGGTGGTAGATATGTGCATTAGGGAAATTGAATCTAGAGGTAAGGCATCCTTAATGGACTTTTGTTGCTTTACTGATAATCCATTTAGATTGATCTGGGTCATCTGGGTTTCTGCTGGATGTATGAATGCTCAAAACAGATTTGCACAAGATATTTTATGACTGCCAATTACCCTGCACAGCTAATATTATACTGTGCATTATTTCATGGTTCGTACCATTTATAATTTTTATAGATTCTGCTAGAAATTGCTTAATGGGAAGTTACTTCTTTGTAGTTACTTATTAGGGCCTATCTTTCCAGTAATATATTCATTTAAAATATTAAATGAATATGGCAAAACAAAGGGGGTTCATATTAATATGCTCTTGCTAGTTTCCCTAGCCCATACTGAGTAACCTTTTCTAGAATAAGGGTGTTTGTTTTTATTCTGAAATAATGACTGATCATCGAGCATGTTAATCTGAGTTATTTTTAAATGAGTCGTAATTGGTTTAGTATGTTCCTTCAGCTCTGAAGTCATTTAGTGCTGATAGAACAAGGCATCTACTGCAATGGTCAGGGTTAAAAACCCAGGATCAGGTTTCATTCTGGAAGAAAAACCTGATAAGGCTTTTAAAGCATGTCTGCTTTTTCTGCCTTAAATGAAAAACTTGACAAGGGAAGAACCAGGTGGAAGGCAACTGTAAAAATCAGGACTAATTTTAATCTTGTTAAAATGTTCATTGCAGGTCTTAATTCTGAAGGACTGTACAGAGTCTCAGGATTTAGTGATCTTATCGAAGATGTCAAAATGGCATTTGACAGAGGTACAGTGTTTCCTGCATGCTGGAACTTGGTGCTGATGTATAAAAGACACCCAGCTTTTCTGCAGAGCCTCTGTCTCACGCTCCACTGCACCAGTGGTCTGAAGGAGTCTGATGGCTGTGCTGGCAGGAGGGGAGGCTCCCCATCAGAACAGCATATCAGCTTCACTTGGGCCTTTATTACAAAAATCTACTTTTCTCCTTCCATCAGTATCTGTGCTCCAGTAACCATGTGTGTAGGAAGGACAAAGCTTTGTGAACTACTGCCCTAGTTTGCAAGTCAAACTGCTCGGAGGGGTGGGGGAGGGATAGAGGGTGAGTGGTGAAGTGCCTTAAGAGAGCTGTGCAACTTAAATCCATCTTTCTGGATGAAAGCTCCAAAATAATAAGATGAATGCAATAGTGCAAACAAAGTTTGAATTATTACAGACTAAAAGAAGGTCACTGAGAACAAACTCTTCTCTATGAGAAAAGACAGTGGGAAAATTAAAGGCTTTCCAGCTGCAGTCCCTCTATCCCAGTAGAAATCAAGGCCAGAATCTGTGCTGGAACCTCTCTTTCCTGTTTGTCTGGAGGACTGGACCAATTCAGACAACATCTGCAGTGTTAGCAGGGTGGGGACATGCTGGAGAAGCCAAGTTCTGGATCTATGTCCGCTGCAGTTTGGAGTAGGTAGGATGTTGTAATTAAATGGTGAACACATGTTTTTCCCTATAAAACAGGGGAGCTGTGAACAAATCTGGTTTTCTGCCTTTTACTTTTTTTCCCCAGACTCCCTGATTTTTCATTCAGTGCTGATGAATGTGTTGTTTTGCAATGCAGTGTGTTCAGAAGTAGCTGAACGTCCACACACTAATACAAGACAGATACTGCTACTGGCAGGCAGGTTTAAAAAAAAAAATCCAAAGTGTATTTTTAGTAATTATTTGAAACAAAGGAAAGATATGTTACTTTAGAAAATGCTTGAGGTTTTCACCCTGAAACCATGAACGTCACAGTCTAGTAACTCTGTTTAAGTTATAAAAGCCAGATTCTGTAGTCGTGTCCTTTGAAATGTTTGCTTAAGCGAGTTACTGTTTTTCTTTTGAATGCTGCTTTACATCTGTTTACATTTCCAAGGCTTTAATATCGGTGCCTTCTCCACACAGATGGGGAAAAAGCTGATATTTCTGTGAATATGTATGAAGATATCAATATTATCACTGGTGCACTTAAACTGTACTTCAGGGATTTGCCAATTCCACTCATCACGTATGATGCCTACCCAAAGTTTATAGAGTCTGCAAGTAAGTATAACACATTTTTTGTCTGCTTTTCTTTCTTAGCCCCTTTTCCTTTTTGTGCAGGACTGTCCTATTCATTTTATAGCTCTCATCAGCTCTTACCCTGCATGCCCAATTTAGTAAAGCTTGCAGGATTAAACATGCAGTGCACAGTACAGCCTGACCGTGTGATGCTCCATGTGCATGGTTACATTTTCCTTTGCCTTTGTCACCAGGAATGTTTCCTTTTCATCACCCATTATGGATTACATCACTTGTGTGTCTTGCATTAGTCCTGGGTACTTGACAGTGATATTTAAAGTCTGTTGCATTTATGTTGCCAGAAAGAAGGTGATTTATGGAAATGTTTAGAAATAAGACATTGTTTCTGGAGTTGTCCATTTTGAGTATTTTCATAAGCTGATAACCACTCATCATCCCAAAGCCACCTTTGGGGCTGGCCTTGCAGAAAGTAGGTCTACAAGCATGGCAGTAAGCCCAGCTGGAACATCTCTCCCAAGCATCCTGGCTGCCTGAAGCATTTCTGTGCTCTGCTCTCACCAGCCACACCTGGAAAGGTGTGAGGTAGCCGTGGGTAGGAAGCAAGGACTGCGTGCTGGCCTGACAGCTCCTTCGGAGAAGGCTCTTTCCAAGTCATATGGAGACAGCCAAAGGCACTGATGGCAAAGTTCCCAGTACCTTCTGCTCTCCTAGAGCTGCACCTGTAGATTATTTGTGCAAAACCAGCCCAGTCAGCAAGGATTGCCAGAGGATTTTTTTTAGTGGGCTGCAGGGAATCTTTCAGTGTAGTGCAGTTTGCTGTGGGAAGTTTTCTTTGTGCCAAACCAGTCACATCCTTAAGGTGCTTTGAGCATCCCTTTGGACAGACAAATCCTCCATGAGTAATCCAGCAGAGCTGACACCCTATCTCCTGTGCAGGCCACCAGTTTGCCTTTCTGTGTGTAAATTCTGGCTGTCCATGGGTGACAGTTGAACATCTGTGTTTCAGAAACCGCGGATCCGGATGAACAGCTGGAGATTCTCCACGAGGCGCTGAAGCTGCTGCCGCCTGCACACTGTGAAACGTTACGGTATCTCATGGCACATCTGAAGAGGTGGGTGAATAGCTGCAAAGAGCTCTGAGCCACACTCATTTTTAGCAAAAGTCCATGTTAGCAGCTCCACAAAAGTCTGGTCAAGGCTCACCAAATCCTGGAGAGGGCCTGTGGCAGGAGTGGTACTGTGCACAGTAGCAAAACTCAGACATGGGATTATCCTTTACAAAGCAAAACCAAGATGGCATGTTAGGGCATCCACTTGAGTTTCTCAAGTGACATGAACTTACTGCCAATATGTAGGAAAAACTACTTACTTTAAGTGCTCTTCTGCTTTTTTTCATTTTATAGTTCTTCTACAAGTAGGACTATGTTGACTCTGCCAAGTGCCTCAGGCAAAATCCAGCTACTGAGTTTCTGCCTGATTTGTCCCTTTATTACAATGACATTTCCAGTGGGTGTTTTAAAATAGACGAAGGGATGAGTGAAGACATAGGAACAAAAAATTCTACCTAACAGCTTGTGAAGTGTGAAGTTAATTTTTCCTCACCCTGTTCAAGATTAGCTGTTGCTATTCTACCTAGCAAGTTGTTTTTGCACATCATATTTCTGGTATAGATGAACGATAAGGTGGAAAAGTGACAAAATTCACTATTTTTAAAGTTCTGTTTAATGCTTTGCAAGAAGGAGCTGTGCTGCTCGACAGGCTGTTGTCTTGCTGCTGGATTCAGGTAATCAGACACAGCTCCTTTATTTGGAATACTTACAGACTGGAGACACAGCAACTTAGTACATCAGTCTGACCTGTTTTCAGATAAAAGCTGAGGCAGAAAGGGAGAAACAGAAGAAGAATCTGGAGTTTGTAGTTTTTGTATACCAAAGGGCTTGTTCATGCAGTGCAAGTGAGCACAGTCTGTGTGCTCTGAGGAGGACAGACACTGACTCACCACAAACCCACTCAGCCTTTGCTTTCACTCACTCCCCAGTGTTTCACCTGACACTCCCATGTGTGACCTGCTGGAAACAGTGGGGGAAAGGCACATTTTTGTCCAGTTTTCCTGATTTTCAAGTATGAGCAGGCATGATCTGGCACAGAAGAAATGTGAGAATCACTGGGTTTTTTTTTTTTTACAGAGTAACACTCCATGAAAAGGAAAACCTGATGAGTGCAGAAAACCTGGGCATAGTTTTTGGACCAACCCTTATGAGAGCGCCGGAGCTGGACGCGATGGCTGCCCTGAACGACATCCGCTATCAGAGACTTGTGGTGGAGATGCTTATAAAAAATGAAGACATTTTATTTTGAATATTTTGGGGGTTTTGTAATAAAAAGGAAGCAACAGTGTTCTATGGATGAAGGAATATTTTAAAGTAATTTAATGGCTCTTGTCACTGAATTCCATATTTGCTAGAGCTTTCGATGTATTCAGGATAAAAATGAAGGAACTCTTTGTCGTTTCTGTAGTGCCATTCAGCTGATGTTGAAAAAGGTTAACACATACTTTCCAGTACTAGTAATCCTGGGTGTTTATCATGTTGAAATAAAAAACAAAATGCCTAAAGCTATTGCATGATTTGCTCCCTGTTCTCCCTGTTCTGGTGAGACTCATTCCATGAAGAAAACAACTGAACTGGTGCAGCATCTTTGTTCTGGATAGTTTGTGATTGTAATTCAGCATGTTTCTCCGTGTAAACCTGTTGTGAATTTGCTTTTTTGTTCTATGTAATTGGTTTCTGATACTAAAAAGAAGGCAGACTTATGTGAAATGGAGCCTCTGGCCATTTATTGACATTTCATATTCTTCTCTTCCACTTTTGGGGCTGATTTCTTCTTGGGTTTCTTTCCATTTTTTCATCATATAGTAATTTGTTTTTAACAGAAGCAAAACTGTACTTTAAATGTTACTTTAAATAATTCTCCATGATGTTTATGGTGGTTGCAGTGAAATCTGCAATACTGAACAGTGTTCCTTTATTATTATTGCTATTTCAATTGTAATTTTGTATTTTTATCTGGCATGCATATATTAATTTATTAAATTTGCTTTTAGAACTCGAACATTATGGTATTTATTTTTACTTACTGAACTTATTTCAAAAATACTGATTGTTTCGTTTCTTACATCGGCACTTCAACACTGAACAACCTCTGACTTAAAGAAATGAGTTAGAGTTTTACCAGTTATGACAAGACTATTCTAAATATTTTGGGTCCTGACACGTTGCTAAGGTTCCCACGAATTCCTGTCTGCTTTGAAAATTCCTTTCTTCCTTGTCCAAGATGCCACTCAAGAAGGCTTCAGAACTCTTAAATAAACCAAGAAAAGTATTGGCAATCCATCTACTACTTCATAAAACATATCTATTGTTATAATTGCCTCTTTGTGAGCTGGAATGGCAGTTTACAATTACACAACTGTAGCTGCCCACAGTAGATGGATACAACACCAAATTCCAAATGCAGATCCATCCCACAACATTTGCTTTGCACTTCAAGTGCTCAGCTCTGGTGCAAGCACTTTGGTGTGCCCTGCAAACACCACCTGGAGCAGGGAAGAATAATCCCCTGGTGATCAGAACCAGCTGTGCTGGCAGCAATGAGCTGCCTCACTGCTGCTCACCCTGCCTTGCAGGAGAGGAGAGGAAGAGGAGGCTCTGCTGGACTGGGGATTGAAGGATCCCAGGAGCTGGGGATGTACACTGGTAAGCATGTGGGGAATGCTGCTCTGGGCTGGGGGCTGCTGGGGAGGCACAGTGGGGAAGTTTTGAGGGAATCTAAAGTATGGTTTGGTTTGAGGTTTTTTTCAGTCATCTGTTGTATTAAAAGTGGCTTGCTGTTATAATTCCTGTACTAATTAGTGCACATTATCACTTTATTTATGGGAATGAACTGCAACAGATGGAAAACTCCATGTCTCTGACCATAGCCTTGCCTCCCCCCAGCCTAAAAGGAGTGGCCCATCTGCTGCTCAGTCACATCTGCCATGCACTCCAGCAGCCACACATGTTCCCACTGCCTTGCTCCAGGCCAGCTCCTAACTGTATCTCCCTGCTGCCCTGACACTTGGGGATGCATTGCCTCACTCAGCCCTGGTTCTGGAAGGCTCCTCAGGCCATCCATCATCCTGCCTTCCCTTGGGAATCCCTGGCTGGTGTCCTGTCACTGCACCGAGCTCTCAGCCCTGGCCATGGCAGCACTCAGCTCTGTGATGAGGAGAAGGGCTGTTTTTCCTGGGAATGCTGGTGGGGTGCTGCACTGCAGTGTTGGCAGTTCCCATTCTGTGCTTGCCCTGGCAGCCAGTGCTGTCACAGCAGCATCCTGCTCCCAGAGCAGCCAGCAGGAGCTGCACAGGCAGGGCTGTGCCACAGCAGCTCTGGCTATGGTGGTGGCACTCTGTAACCCTCAGCTTGCCCTGGGCAAAAGGCAGCTCTTGTTCCCCTGTGCTGTGCAAGGAAACCTGAACTTGGTAGCTGTAGTTCCCTTTTCTAAAGCATATAGCAGGAAGCACGTAGCAAATAGCAGTAATTGGGATAATTAGCTCTTCTTCTGGTGTGAAATACCCAGCCTCTCTCTCTGCCTCAGTACAACAGGCAGGTACTTTCAGCTGCATTTAGAAGCAGTGGTGGCCAGCAAGAGGTGGATCAGTGAGAGGAAAGACTGCCAAAAACAGCCAGCCTAGATTTACTCTAGGGATGGTCAATGCACACGGGGCAAATGAGGTTTGGTAGCTACTAGTGAGCACCAGCCTCCTGCTGGAGATGCCCCCTCTCAAACACAGTTTAACAAGTGATCTTAATAATGGAAGTTTCTGCAGGAAAATAGGAAAACCTAAATGGGGAGCCACTGCTGAAAGAAAAAACAAAAAACCCAAGCATACATACACACAAAAAGCCAAAGCCAGAGCAAGCAAAGACCCTACATCCCCTCACATCCCAAGGTAAATAAAACCACCCTCCACAAACCCATGTCAAGAAGCACAGCTTCCCCTGAGCAGAGGCAGCAGCACAGGAGCTCAGGGTCAGGCAGCCAGGCCCTGCTGCCATTAGCACCCTCTGCTCTCCCCCAGCCTCACATTCTGATGGGCTGGGAGGGAAACTGCATGCCAAGGGATGACACAGCTTCAGAGCATGTTTAACACCAGGTAATATCAATATTCAACTAATTAAGGCTGACACTGTGTGCCAGCCACCCTGCTCACCCCACGTGGAACAGAGCTGGCCCTACAGTGCACATCTCTGAGGTTCCAGTGTGTGGGGCATGTGCTGTGTTAGGGTCAGGAATGTGGGATGGAGGAGCCCAGCAGTCAATGAAGGGCTTTCTTGACTTGGAATCCCAGGAATCTGTATGCAGTGACTTTTCTTTATTCTCTTTAGTTGTGTTATTTTAATAAGTGCCTATGCAAAAGCCTCCATTTTAAACCTGTTTTTTTTTTTACTATTATAATGACACTGTGATCTTTCCTGAGTGGTAATCATTTAAACAGGTAGTGCAGAAAAATGATGTCTTAGCAGTGAATTTGATATTTCCTTTTCTAACCAGGAAAATGCTTTGCATGGGCATACAAGCAATTGCATGATTTAAGTTTCATTTATGCAATTTTTAAATTAAACACAGAAAGTAGATAGTTTGTAATAAATAATCTAGGTCTATGAGAAGTAAGGGCAATATGGCCAAGTTGGTTTGTTCTCTGCAGGAATTGATTTCCATGAGGAGTAGATGTTGGTATGTGTGGACAGCTCAGCACAGACACTGGAGCCAGCTCACTGGCAACACCTTATCAGAGGGCAGCTGGACACAGAAAAAGATGGGGAAAAAGGGATTAGGCTACAGCTCCCCACTGGAGAGATGAGTGGTCATCCCCATTTCAGGCTGCAGAGCTCAGGGAAATGCTGTGTGCAGAGGCTGCAGGCAGGGAGCCTCTGCCAGGCTTTAGGAGAGCTCTGATGAGGGAAGCAAGCTGCCTTCTGAGCAAGAGCACGAGCTTCTGCTAATGTCAGGTTAGCTGACAGGATGGAAAAACCTATTATTTATTACTTGATGCAATAACAAACTTTTCTGATCCTTCCCCCCTTCAATGGCAAAGGAAGTAAAAAAGGTTTCTAAAAGGCACATATGATATACTTACTTTGTTCCTGACCTAATTTTTGCATGCTGATGGATGTTCTGCAATGTTTTTATTATAGCTATAATTATATTGCAGTTAGAGAAAAAAACATTTAGTGAACCTAGCAATCATGGGTTTCTTTTTTAGTCATGCAAAATCACTGCTTAGCAACTACACCTCAGCCCTGGAAAGCTTATGTAATGCAGGAGGAGGAGGGCCAGGATGTGTCCTGCAGCAAGGGGATTGCTGGGCAAACCCTGGAAGCAAGGCAGGCTGAGAGCCTCGTGCTCTGGCCTGGTGCTGGCAGGGCTGCAAGTGGGGGACAGGGGCTGGGGTGGCACTGGCACTGTCCCCAGCAGTCCCCAGGGTCCCCTCCCTGCAGCACAGCCTTCCTTACCTGTGCATTGAGGGGTCCAGGCTCTTCTTCTGGTTCTCAGCTGGTTCTTCCTCTGCCCTGGTCATGGCCATTTGGAGTTGTGCTCTTCACCAGAGCCCTTAATCTGATCATTTCTTCAAGCTGGCCTGGCTGTCTCTCTCCATGCTCTGGCCCACACCACAGAGAGACTCTCTTTGATGCCTCTTTCTAAATCTCAATTTGGACAGCATGATTCAGTGATTATCAAGTGCCTGTTGCTGATTTCATGGTCAAAGTAACATTTTTCTTTGATCTCTCCCAAGAGTGATGTCAGCAAGCTGCTCAAGGAACTTGTTTAAGAGCTTTTATTTAGATGTCCTTTTCTATTTCTCTAATTTGGTCTCAAGGACATGTATAGCTCCTTACATTACTCAGGTATTTATCAGTACTCTGCCTTGGTCAATTGAAGCAAATGGTTCTTAGGCCTCTGGGAGCCTTTGATTAATGTATTGCCTGAGGCAATTAGGCATTATTTTGAAATATATATTTGGCAGCCAACCAGGATTTATTTTCAAGCATTATGTTGCTTGTAATTTTTCTTTATTGCTACCAAACCTACAGATTGAATACTAAGCTTTTTTTCTTTGCCTCTTCTTTTGTGTCATTACAAACTCTGTCACTAATGCAAATAGGGTTATACAAACTATCAAAATTACTCATTTTGTAGGTTAATATTCGTAAGGTAGTGTATCCTCAAGCTTGCTTGAAGGATCCCTCACTAAACTCAAAAGAACTTAGCACAGCACCATGCCATTGCTCACTGCTCAAATCCAGCACCTACTCAGTTCTCAAGGGAAGGGGAGAGACTCCTCTAATTTTTTATCTGTTCTTTTATCCCCTTTCACGTTTTCCAGCATCGTGGAAGTACTTCTCCATGCCATTTGGAGAAAAGGTGTCATTTCCAAATGTGTTACAGTACAGTGGATACATTGGGTTTAAATTTTGTTCCAAAAAATCCCAAACCCCAGCAATCCATGTTCAGCCATGCAAACGCTCACTCTTGTCAATTATTTCAAATAAAGTGCAATGCTGAGTCTCTAGAGCTCCTTTGTGCCCCCCATTGGAGGAAGAGTTGTGGTCTGCCCACAGCTCACTTTCAAGTTCTCTCTCTGTAGCCTAAATCAAGAAGGGCTGGTCTGAAGCTGCAGCGAAGCAGTGACTTGGCATTGACTGGTGAGGATATTGGCAGTGGAGGAAGCCAAAGGAGGAGTCAGAGGTGCTGCCATGGAAAGGGGCACTGTTGTTCAGTGGTCTGTGTCCATCCTTGGTTTGGAAATCTCCCCCAGCATTAGGAGGAATCTGCCATTCTCTTTCTCTTGCAGCCCCACAGATGTTCCCTTTTTGTCCTGCAGTGCTGATGTCAGGCTTAGCCCCACACCCAAGCTAATGTCAGTTTGCTAATAGTGTTAGTTAAGGAGGAGGCTCTTGCTGCTGCCATAACCTTCTGGAGAGCCAGCAGTCAGCACAGCAGCCATCCCAGTGCATCACCACTGACCTGCAAGTGCACAGAAAGAGGAGAAAAGGAAAATAATTTTTTTCAGAACTGGTTAGTAACCAGGAAAAGTGGCCAAGGAAACTGGTGACATGGAATATTGTTTTTAGTGAAGGGAGTATGGCTGGGCTGGATGTTGCATGGAATGATGTGCATCATCTGGACACTGCCAAGCTGCTCACACCACAAAGCCACAGCACTGTGCTCTCTTCAGAGCTGAAACCTTTTATGTGTGAACACAGGCTGTGTGCAAACTCCAGGGCAGTGTGACAAGTCAGTGGAGCATAGCCTTTGTCTGCTAGGAGGATGAACTTCACAATCAGGCTAATCCATAAACTAGACTTTGTTAAGAACCATTACACTGGAACTCTGTGTTTCAGTGCCAGTTTCACTTATGGGGCTGCTCCTCTGGCTCCTGCACAGCCTGGGTTACACACATTGCTGTGGAGTGTGTTTACCAAGATATTCCCCCAACTGCCTTGAGTATGGTGTTTTGAACTCCTGTCAAACCCCAAGGATTGGTGAGCAGGGAAATCTGGAATTTTTCTTCATGTGAAATGCTGAGTACAAGTCTGTGGGGCTGTCAGAGGACTGGGAGCTCCCCTGACTCCTGCCTGGGCAGGGTCCCACCCATTTGTGCCTCTCCATTGCCAGTCCCCACCCTCCTGCAGGGACCCAGTTATCACCCTGAAGGATTTCTGGAGTTTATGGTATATTTTTGTCTTTCTGTTTTATCAGTTGTAAACACAAGCTTGTAAGTTCCCCGTTGTCTAACACAACCAAGATCTTGCAGGCTGCCAAGGAGGCAAAATAAATTTTGTGTGATAGGTGAGAGTTATACACCAGGAGCCACAGAAGTCAGTGTTTTCCACTAATTACCAAGAAAATTCTGTGTGTGTTGGCAAAGATCCCAACATAAGCAATAAAAGTGAGTATTTGGCATGAGGTCAGTCCTGGGCAAAGCACATATCAACAATTCCAAGTGTCACATGCAGGAGCAGGAGTCTGTCCCTGGGAGCATGGCTAGAGGGTGGCATTTCCTGCTCTAAAACACTCTGAGGGCTCAGGTAGCACAGTGAGGTAGATGCTGACTTTTAAAGGCAAACACTGCAGCCCCAGGTGAGAGGGATCCTTTGCAGAGATCTGTGGGAAGTTTCCTAGGATCAGCTTGTGGAGGGGAAGCACCGTGTGGGAAGGGAGAGGCCTTTGCCCCTCAGCCCACTGGCAGGATTGAGAATAAAACCAGCTTGTTTCTAGGTGTTTATCCAGATCATACCAGCAAAGAGAGAACCTGCACCCCAAAGGCAGGCACCCTGATGTTATCACAGGGTTACAGAAGTGCTCTCAGGGTCACAAAATTGCTCCTAGTTGCACTCACTGCAGGTGTGATGTGGGATGGTTTAGCACATCTGCCTTTCACCACAGCAGGAGCCCCATGGGAAGCAGGTGACATCCCGATGGCTGTTTGTGCTCTCATCCTGTAGCTGGGATTACCAATTCCTGATCTGAGGAATTTAACCTTGTCTATCAATATGCTCTGGCCTGTATGTTAATGCTTAGCATGTTCTCATGGGCATGGTGCAGTCCTTCAGCATCTCGAGACTGTCATTAGCTCCTTTATTGAGTTTCTTGTGGAGACATTTGCTGCCCGTTTTCCCCTGCCAGGGACAGTTTGTGGTGTGCGGGCTCGTCCCCTCATCCAGCTGTTGCCATCTGGTGGCCACGGAGCAGAGCGGCTGCTTCCAGCAGGGAATGTGTGCCAGGACTAACCAGGGCAATCTGGGAACAACCTCACACATACTTGTCTTCCCGCCTGCCTTATCCAGTGCTGCCATGATCTACTGTCGCCAGCAATGCCATTTTCCCGACACAAAAGTGCCTTTAGAAAGGTACATCCTGCATTTGAAAACTAAAGCTAAAACTGCTGGACAGTGCTAGTGTTTTTTAGCTTTCATTCCTACAGTTTCCCTGATGTACTATCCAACCTTTCTCTGTTCTTTTAATTAGTTTTCTTCTGCCTCTCCCCACCTGCACCCTCCCACAGGCTCTGTAGTCCCCGGGTCTCTTGGAGCCTCTGGCACCTGCTCTCTTCCACTGGGCATTGCCCCTCTGCATGCAGTTCTGTGACCAAAATTTCACTTTAAGTCTTGTATTCCTCGCTCTGCCAAAAGCATCAGGTACTGTGCTCGCCTTCCCCGTGCCTGTGCAGTGTCCTGCAGGAGTGTTTGTTCACAGCCCTTCCTCCAGGCAGGAGCCCTGCCCTCGTTCCTCGCACAGGGGTGGAAGGAGCAATGCCCTGGATTCAGCGACTCTGCAGCTTTCCCATCGATCTGAGTGGGGATGCTCTGCCATCAGCACGGTGGGCTTGTCTGAGGGATGGGGAGGGGGCTCAGAGAAACAAGCCAGGTTGGAGTCAAGATAGATGTGGAAAAGGGGTTTTGTGTGGGAATGAAACATTTGTCAAAAAATTCTCTGAATACTCTGAATGAAAAAAGAAAAACAGTTATTTCCAAATCTATCCCAGCAATGGATCAAATTCAGGCATTCAATGTAGCTCAGCCCCTTCCCTTGCTTTTTCACCTCAGTCACGATGGGTCACATTCCCTGGTTTAACAACAAGCAGCATTCACTCCTCTGTCCATATTTAACTGCAGTAGCTCAGGTTGCCTTGGGATTTTTGTGAGGTAAAAGGGTTTGTGCCTCTGCCAGGGAACATTTCTTGCAGGCAGGCTGCTGCTCCCCAAAGGCCTTCTCCAAATACCTGCTCCTTCCCCTTCCAACAGACTCCAGCCAGGGAGGGGAGCTGGCTGCCAGGCTGGGGGCTCAGCTGCAGAGAATACCCCCTGGCTGGGGCTGCAGGCTTTGTGGGACCCCACACTCTGCACCCTGCTGGCCCCAAGAGCCCTGACAGGAGGGACAGACCCTCTGTGACCCGAGAGCTGTCACCTGCCAGAGGGCTGGAACAGTCTCCTTGTCTTGGAGCAAACCTGAGCAGCCCTGCTGGGGTGGGCAGGAATGCTCTGAGACCCCCAGGAGCATCCAGAGGGCCGTAGTCAGCATTCACACAGTGCTTCCATGCAATTGTATCTCCAGGGCAGCTGCCTGGCCTGGGATAAAGGCTGGGAACAGGCAGACAGGGTTTGAAATAAGATCACTGCAACAATGGGAGCTGCTGGCCACAAATAGCCCAGGAACGAGGCCAGAGTTATGTGCTTGGGGAGATTTTACTGGAGGATAAACCTGAGTGCAGAGGATGAATGCTTGGTGGAGGGAGGTGGGTGAGGGAGAGTGATTAAAAAAATAATTAAAATAATAATAAAGGCATGCAGCATGAAACATCAAGTCAGCTGGCAGTCAGCACAAAGGTTATCCAGCAGAAATAGAAAATGCATCTGGTGTCACCCAGAGGCAAAGCTAAGCAAGGTTTTTGTGGGGAATGTTTTCTGGAGAAGGGAATTTGGAGCACTGGGTAAGAATGGTTGAGGTAGGTCACTCAGTGCCATGTCCTATCTCCACATAGGAGAAAATGTTGCCTGAGAAAAATGCAACACCATTAGCAACAGGCACTATATCCCCAGGACACTACCCCAAAATCCTGAAACTTGTGACCATGGGACTTCTGTGACAGACTTCTCAGGGGAAGTTGTGTGTGTACATTGAATAGTATGAAATTATTTAGCAGACTGTTTTTTCTGAATGCAGATAAACCTGTGCAAGCAGACACTCCTGTGGCACCAAACTCCACTGCAGACTCACTCTACAAAGGAGT
The DNA here is from genome assembly GCF_903797595.1 of Erithacus rubecula. NCBI lineage: Eukaryota > Metazoa > Chordata > Aves > Passeriformes > Muscicapidae > Erithacus > Erithacus rubecula. The sequence goes on from NC_136659.1 coordinate 16,588,531, forward strand.
CTCTTGGTTAAGCCTGACAACTTTAAGTTTACCTCGGTGCCCTCTACTTTTTTGTATAGGGACAGCAAGTGAATCCAATAATAAGTGACTGTGCCCTGTTTTGTCTCAGAGAAACAAAACCTTAAACCTGGCAAGTTGCTCTGCTCAAATCTCTGGTTTCTGAGATCTGACCAAGATGTGAGATAATTCTTTCTTAGTTTATTTGTGTATTTGTTTAGTACGTCACAGATCACATTAATACTTAGGGAAAAAAATGACCCTCTGTAAAGTGCAGAAGGTATTTGGTGGGTGAAACACTGCTCCCATTTCCAGCCTGGTGGTGCAGTGGCCCTCAGCTGTCATTCCCAGAACAGGTGCTGTAAATCAATACCCTGTGGGTATTTTTTGGCAGCACCAGGAGGGGTAGCACAGCCCCCTCTGAAGAAACCAAAGGTGCTTTGTGTGTGCCTCTCTCTGTGTGACTGCAGCAGGAGCATGATGAAGGTCCACTCTGTACTCCTCCTCCTCATCTCCACAGGTAAAGGTGTTCCAGTATTGCCTTGAAGGGGGGTTGTCTCCTTCCAGAGTGTGTGGGACCAGGGCTTTGCACCTACAGCATGAGCAAGTGTGTGTTCAAGAGCAGCCTCTCCTACTGCTAAGGTTTTATGACTGCACCAAATCATTTAAAGGGAAAAGCTTTGGAGTGCATTAGTAGCAGCTCAGATATTTGTAATTTCAGGTAACAGATATTTTAAACTGAGAACTTTGTGTTTAATTGTTTTTATCTCTGCAATCTTTTTTTTTTATGCTCCGGTTAGCCCTAGGGCTACATGTATTTCAAAATACATGAAAGGATCTAGTAAGCATGGCATGGAATGTGAAAAATCATTACAAGAAGTTTCATTAAGTTGTGGGGTGACTGACGAGGTAGAATTGATTGGCAGCTGCCTGTGTTGTACTGAGATCATTCTTTGTAAACCGTCCCTTAAAAGAATAAATATTTTGTGATCCTTGAAGCTTTTCAGAAAATTCAAGCAGCATGCTAAATTCCCAAGCCACATCAGAAGGGAGCAAATGTGAAAGGATTTTAATTGGATTAATAAAGCATAGAGCTTCAATTAGATTTGATGCTGTAATCATAACTTTAAAATTGAAAGATGTCTTCTGCCTACTCTGGTTCAGCCTCCTGGCAGGGGAAGCAAACAGTGCCTGTCTGCAGCAGAAAGCTTTTCTCATTGTCATCCAAGTATCTTAATATAATCTCATGGCTGGACAAGGCCAAGGCAGAATCCTTGGCAATCTCAGTTATATAAAAGGAGTTGATGAAAAGTCAATAGGAAACCAGCAGAAATCCTAGCTTAGGTCGGAGTCAGCAGCAAAATTCTTATTCACTTCTGTGGCCCAGGATTCAACAGAGAGGAGGAGACAAGGGTGCAATCTGCCAAAAATGCTTGCAGTGAGGTTGAACTGTTCTGCTCCCTCTCACTACCTTTAAGAGGAGAGACACAAAAACATCCCCAAGCACCCTTTCCATTTGCTTTCCTCCCCTGTGACAGAAGCAGCTACAGTCTGAGGACAGGGTGTGCCTGTTCCTTCTGCCCCAGGCTCTCTGGGAACAGGCCCCATCTGTATTCCAGTGTCCTTCCTGGCAGTGCAGTGCCCTGCACAGGCACTCTGAAGGCTCCACTGGAGCCATTCTCACTGGTGAAATCTTTCTTTCAAGGCTCTCAGGCACACCATGGCCAGGTCATGCAGGGCAGCCTTGGGCAGAGCTGTCCATGGACCTACCCCACACAGGAGTGGTTTCCTTCTTCCACCAGCTGCACAGCCTGAGCAACTCCCATCACAGAGGGGAGCTCCTGTTCCACTCAGACTGTGGATGCAGGGAGTCTGGGTGGTGATGCCTACCAATGACTGGTGTGCTTGGCCCTCTCCTTTCCTGTTACTGTCACAGGAAGGTGTGTGCAATTGAAGGTGGAAAAGGGGACATTAGGAATCCCTGTGTCTGGATATTTTTTGTGTTTAACTGCCCACGAGTTCTGCGTGTTAGCGCAGTTCCAGACTGGAAGACTCCTGGTGTTCAGTCAGATGTTCAGCATCCTGCCTGTTTGGATTTGTTCACCTCCTGGTTGGGGGCCATTGTCCCTGGAGGACTTGGTGCTGTCCCCAGCAGCAGCTCCCCTGGCAGCATTTCCCTATGCCAGCCTAGAGTGCCGTGCTGTGGCTGTGGCTGCCCCTCTGACTGGTGCCACCCTGCTGTTGTGCAGCTGGGCTGGCGCTGTGCTACGAGGACGAGACTCGCCTGGTGGAGGATTTGTTCAGCAACTACAACAAGGTGGTGCGGCCGGTGGAGGATCACCGGGACGCCGTGGTGGTCACCGTGGGGCTGCAGCTCATCCAGCTCATCAGCGTGGTACGGTACCAACGGGCCAGCTGGGCTGCTCTATCCTTTAATCCTGATGCTTGCTGATACTGCCTTCCTTCTTTTTCTTATTTTTTTCCCTTTTTTTTTTTTTTTTTTTTAAGGATGAAGTAAATCAGATTGTGACAACCAACGTACGCCTGAAGCAGGTAACTCTAAATATTCTTAACCATTTCATTTAATTCAAATGAATACACTGGAGACAGTCAGGAATTAACTACACTATCATACTTTCAGGGGTAAAGAGAGGTGGGTCAGATAGCAGAGCATTTCTTCTTACTGAGATCTTAAGAATAAAGCGGTTTAGATGCTAAGAGTCTTAAGCATTTGGGGTTGTATTTCAAACAGCTGGCTTCTGATACATTTATCTTTGTATTATTTTCTATTGGGGGTTTTCAGGCTTTTTTACAAGCTCAAGCTTCTTAAACCAAAATTTAAGGTAAATAATGAGCTGAGGGTCCCACTCCCATGTGTTTATGCTTACCTGCATGTCCCAAAGCAAGGGAGGAGCTGTTTCTGGGAAGTACTCAAGCTAACCTCAGTGCTGGGAGAGGCTCTCAGGGGCTGAAATCTTCCCTCTTTAGCAATGGACAGACGTCAACCTCAAATGGAATCCAGATGACTACGGTGGCGTAAAAAAAATCCGCATCCCCTCCGATGATATCTGGCGGCCAGACCTTGTTCTTTACAACAAGTAAGGGAGGGGTGCCAGCTGCTGAGGGAGGAGGGAGGGAGGGAGGAGGAGCTCTGCCTTGTGGCACCACTCTGGTGGGACACTTTTCCCATGACATCTGCTCCAGTGGGTACAATTCCTCAGAGGAAGCTTCTCCAGGAGCAGGCACTGGGGAGTCATTTGACCCACAGCCAGAGAAATTCCTCTGTGACTGTGTTGCTCATGCTGCCCGCATTGCTTTAATGCCCTTGTTCCTTCTGCAGTGCAGACGGGGATTTTGCCATTGTAAAATACACCAAAGTCCTTCTGGAGCACACAGGTCGGATCACCTGGACACCACCAGCTATTTTTAAGAGTTACTGTGAAATTATAGTCACACACTTCCCATTTGACCAGCAGAACTGCAGTATGAAGTTGGGAACTTGGACATATGATGGTACAATGGTTGTTATTAACCCGGTAAGCAAGGAGCTTGTAACTGGGAAAAGCAGCAAAGACCTGTACGTGTTTTTAGAGAAACCTCAGCTTTAGAATGGAATATGACCTAGTTTTGACTAGAAAAACAAGCCTAGCTGTAAAACAGAAAACTCACATTTGTAGATCCAGCATAAGTTTTCCTGGTTTGGCTCTTAAGTTCTGCTTACATATTTATCCTTGTGCCCCAACAGCCTCCTGTCTGTTCTGTGGCAGCTTTTCACCACTTTTTATGGTGCTGCCTGTTCTGCTTCTGTTTGTTTTCTTGGGTTTGGTTTTTTTTTTTTTTTTTGAGGGGGGTACATTTTCTCTGCTCATGGCTTTCCATTGCCAAAGACTCCTTCCCTGTCCTCTCAGGTATGTCTCCTATCTGTAATATTTTTTCAGTCTACTATTTCTGATTGTTTATGTAAAGTATTTAGTTGAATGCTGTGTAGAGCCTGATATTCTAAGGAAAAATAACATAGATGAGAGCTGTTTACTCACAAAAAAACCCCCCACAAAGTGCATGAGTTATTTGGAATCCTGTTCCTGAGCCAAAGCTGCCAAGTTTTGATTTGGTTCAGAACACCTGGTAGTAAGAATCTGTTTGGGTGCTTTGCTGCCAGGAGAGTGATCGTCCAGACCTGAGTAACTTCATGGAGAGTGGGGAGTGGGTGATGAAGGATTACCGTGGCTGGAAGCACTGGGTGTACTATGCTTGCTGCCCTGACACCCCTTACCTGGACATCACCTACCACTTCCTCATGCAGCGCCTGCCTCTCTACTTCATTGTGAACGTCATCATCCCCTGCCTGCTCTTCTCCTTTCTAACTGGGTTAGTTTTTTACCTACCCACAGATTCAGGTATGTAAATTTGTTCATTCTACTTCCATTGAAATTGCTCTTCTGAGAAATTACCAGTATTTGAAATTATAAGCCAACTTGAAGGCCAGTGCATACTAAAACTGGACATTTCCACTGAAAGTAATGGCTTTAAATATTCTGCAAAGAAAGGGTAAGTGCTGAAAACTGAAGCTGTTGATATAAATAAACTGGGGTGCTTTCCCACAGAAACTGCTGACTATTCAGTTAGCTTCTGCAAACTAAAGATTTAACTGGTTAATTTTTATGTTTAGCCATAGTAGTCAGTGTGTTAGTTTGTCCTGCAGTAAATGAGCACACAGGGGTGACAGAGGCCCTTCTGCATTGTGTCAGAGCAGGGAGCTCGTTACCTGCTCACACACACACATCACCTTGTCTGACACAAAGTAATCCTGACCTGTTCTGGTCTCCTTTGTCTCTGCTGAGCTGTTCATGCTCCCTGCAACCATTTCTTCTCTTTCATTCTTTTTGCCTTTTGTCAGCTTTTCATACCACTTAATTTTATTGTAAGCCCCTTCACATGAAATATTTGATGCATTTTTTTGAGCGGAAAACCTCCTACAAAGGTGAACTGGTTAAAAAAATGTGTGAATAATGTTTTGTAATTCATTTTGGACAACCCTCCACTGCAAGGGGACCTCACATAGCAACTGACCTGATGTCAGATGTGATTTTAGTCTGCTCTCTCAACCCAGAGACAGAGAGTAAGGGAAGCAAACTCTCAGGAGGCTGTGGAGCAATAATCAGGTGCATACATACGCTGCATTGTTCAAAACGCAGAGCCCACAAAATGCTCCTAACAAGTAAAAATATCCACCACCCACACCTAAGCCCAGTCATTCCTGGTGATTCCTACCTTAGTGCTGGAGCTGATGCTGTTAGGCTCTCAGGTTTGCCCAGCCTACTGGAAGCTTTGGAAGCTGGCAGAGATAATAGCACTGCACATGCACACAGGTGCTTGTGTGAGCAGCTCTCACCCACATCCTGCTTCTCAAACAAATGCTCTCTGCGCTGAATGATGGGAGCACCAATGATTTTGGGGGACTTTTTTATGACAGGTGAGAAAATGACTCTCAGCATCTCTGTCCTGCTGTCTCTGACTGTGTTCCTGCTGGTGATCGTGGAGCTGATCCCCTCCACCTCCAGCGCAGTGCCTCTGATTGGCAAGTACATGCTGTTCACCATGGTGTTCGTCATCGCCTCCATCATCATCACCGTCATCGTCATCAACACGCACCACCGCTCCCCCAGCACTCACACCATGCCCCCCTGGGTCAGGAAGGTGAGCTCTGCGCCTTGCCATGCTCCCTGGCTGCCACTGAATGCTCCATGTTTTGTTGGCAGGTTGTCTCATGAAAGTCAAGAAGGATTGGGGAAGGAAATGCGTCATGGTAAAGGTCTCTAGGCACAAGAGCTGGTGTGTACTACTCAGCTGTGCATAAAGTCAGCAAGATTGCTAAAGTGCTCCTTTAATAACAAAATTGTCCACTGGGGTAGAGTCTTGCAGGGAACAGATGAGATAAAATATGGGCAGCTAAAGATAAGGATCAGGGAAAAGAAAATGTCCATCTGGACTCGAATTACATATCCTGGTCTAATTGTCCATCTGACTGCAAGGCACTGCTGCCACCAGCCTGCATGAGTGCAGAGCACAAAAGCTACTGGGAATACCTGAGTTCAGCATCCCATTTTGCAAAAGGTGGTTTAGCAAAAGCTAAAAGATCTTCTATGTACATTTCCAATATACAGTTTCTCTGCAGCCCTGGGGAGATCCTTGTACAGGAGACTAAATGGTAGTCATAAGATGGAGAAAAAATTGGTTGTGTGTCATTACGAGTTCTTTGCCAGTGAGACAGTATCAAAGATCATCTGATTCATTCAGTAATCCTTGCTGTTTTGAAGCCTCCCTGAGTTCGTACTAAACCATGACAAGAAAGGAGGTTTTTCTGTGCATTTCTAATTATACTTTTAAGGTTACAGCTTATATTGGATTCCCTCTGCAGCACAAACAATCCTTGCAGAAGGGAAATTTCAACAGGAAACACTTCATGTGCTTAACATTGCTCTGGTAGCAAGTCTCTGTCACTCCAAAGAAATTTACTGTAAGCCTTATATGCCTGTATAGCAAACATTCATAATAGTGAAATCAAACCTAAGCAGCCAAAAGAGTTTCTTTGTAGTCCATTCCTCAAGTCAGATTTGTAGGCAGTGTGATGAGATGGCTGGAGCTCTGTCAGCTTCTGCTGGCTGAGGATTGCTTCCCACTTCAAATGTGGGTGCCAGGTGTATGGCAGGGGAAATGGCTTTGACAAAACATGCTGCAGGCCCAGGGGTGAGTCCTGTGCCTGGCACTCAAGGCTGACAGAAGCCCCAGGGTAGCTTAGGCAGGGGCTGTGACACAGCCAGAGAGGGGATCTGCAGCAGACCCAGCACAAGAAGCCATCTGGGAGGGAGAGGCTTGTCCTTGTTCAGTGCACAGCTGCAGCTCTAACAGCCCCACAGAGCAGACTGTCATCTTCTCCCTTTGTTTTCAGATCTTTATTGACACCATCCCAAACGTCATGTTTTTCTCTACAATGAAACGACCATCAAGAGACAAACAAGACAAAAGTATTTTTTCAGAAGATATTGATATTTCTGACATTTCTGGGAAGTCAGGTTCTGTGCCTGTCAACTTCTACTCCCCGCTTACCAAAAACCCAGATGTGAAAAATGCTATAGAGGGAATCAAATACATTGCAGAAACGATGAAATCGGACCAAGAAGCCAGTAACGTAAGGCATTTTTTTGTGCATGATTCATTTCTAGCTTTCAAGTTGCTACATCTTACTTTTTTGGCAAAATACCCCTGCCTTACAAAAACACTCCAAGCCTTGGTTTGGCTCTAGAAGTTGAGAGTCTTCTCCCTTTAATGGAGTCAACAAGGAGCAACAAATAGTTGTCACAGATGTTAATTGAATAGTGGCTTCCCAAAATAATAGAAAAGGGAAAGGTGTCAGTGCCAAGGTTTTCTTATGTAATATGTGAAGCCACAGACATGGAGTGTCTGTGAGTAGGAAACCAGTTTCAAGAACTGTAAGCAAGTTCAAAACACATTTCTTTTGTCTCCCACTCGGGCATCTTGCCCCTGTGGTAAGCAAGATCCTATTGCTTTTTAAAACCCAGGAAGCAAGCCAAACTCCAAAAGATTAGTAGTGTTACCTGAGAAGTGTTAAATGTAACTTACAAATAGTATTTTCAATTTTGATAAAGTTTTGTTTTATTCCTGAATACGACAAGTAGTCCCTCCAAATGAAGTATGTCATGATCTACTCTGATTACTGACTTTTTCCACATTGCAAGCCAAAGGAAGGATAAAAGCATATAGAGTCACACATGGCAGTGTTCCCTAGGAAAACCTAGCTCTGCCTTCTAGCACATTCAGTACAATTAACCCCTCTTTTATTTCAGCTTTCACACAGCCTTTGCAGGGGTAATCCAGTCCTGGTATTTTACCTTCCTTAGTGGTCATAGACCTCTCCCGATGAGCTGCATGCTAATCTGAAGACAAGGGGGTTCTCTGAGAAAATAATTTGACCCATACTCTTGAAAAGGAGGTGCTTCCTTTCCACAGACAGGATTTACACCATGGTGTTTGTTCCTGTGACCAAATTCCTGGAGCATGTGAAATGGCTCTGGCTGTAGTCTCATGTTCCCCGTGACTCCTTTGCCTCTCTGCAGACAAATTGTTGTCTTCAGCAGGGCTGGCATGGCTTCAACATCCCTGGGCTTCACTTCCTCCTTGGCTTACAAGGAGGGTCTTCAGGTTACCAGCAAATGTCCCGTTCGGAAGTGGAGCCCAGCTGCTTGTGTCATCTGGGCACTATTGATATATCACTTCCAGGCAGTTTCAAAAGTCAAGTTTCTGAATTAACTGGAGGTTGTGGCTTCTGAAGGCTGTCACTTCAGTGCATTCACTTCTGAAGCACCTCAAAACATATTAATTATCAGTGTCCTCTAGATAAATTACAACAATCTCTTCTGCTTGTGGGAGAACCAAGGCACAAGCAGAAGGTGCTTTAGGTCAGCACATGTCACTCCTCAAGGTGGAGTTACAGGGTGGAAATCATGAGCCCTGCTGGATTTGGTGCCTTGCACTCTGTGTGCTCTTTCTGTTCTGGGTTCCCACCAAAAGCATCCAGGGAAAAGGTACAGAGCAAGTGGTTCATCCACAACTAAAAAAAAAAATAGCTAATGGAGCTACTAAGAAGGTTTTACAAGACATTAGAGTATATGAAAAGCAGGTATTGGGGTAAAATTAATAGATATCCCAAGAGAAAAAAAAAAAAAAAAAAAAAGCAATGTGAAAAAAAAGTCTGTTGGGTCAAACTGAGTGTTCTGCTTTCAAGATTTTAAACTCTCTTTCAGAGGCAACAATTGGCCAATTAAGCTTTTTTTTTAAATTAAATTATTCAGCAAATTGCCAGGGCTTCTGGTTAGTTCAGCATTGAAACATGTATTTCTAGGCTGCCTCTGCTTTCTTAACCACTGACCTGCTTCTGAGAAGAAAATGAGCATTTTTGCATGGCAATAATGGCACTTATGGAAGAGCCTTTCCCTTGTTCATGACAGTAAATTACAAGAATGCTGTAACAAACAGGGCTCTGCAGAGATTTTACCATCTCCTTTGTTTCTTTCCCAGGCTGCAGAAGAATGGAAGTTTGTTGCAATGGTGCTTGATCATCTCCTCCTTGGCATATTTATGCTAGTTTGTTTTATAGGAACATTAGCTGTATTTGCTGGTCGCCTTATTGAATTAAATCAGCAAGGATGAACGTCAGCTGGAAACTATTTGCTACCCTGAACATCTGAAAGCATCATAACCATCAAAATCTGGCCAGCCTCTGAAAGTTTCACTGACAGGAATCAGTGACTGCTGGGAAGGAGCAGGGATCATTAAATGTAAGGCTCCATACTTAGCACTTCTGAGCTGCTGCTCAGTAGCATTTAATTGCCAAAAAGAAACACTTGCATTACTAATAAACTTGAATGGCTGTTAGCCAGGTTTTGATCAATTTTATCCTTTGTTAAAAATGGTAATGTATTAATAAGACTCTCTGACTTAGTAAGCAACAGATACTTTTCCAATGAAGTCAATAGCAGTGTAATAAGCTTTAGCTGAGCTGTAAATCTGTATCCAGCTTTAGCATTCAAACGGGTTTTAATATCTGCTCTGTGGCTTTTGTATTAGCAGGGTCACTCCTCTGATAACACTAGATATAACCATCAGAAATAAACTCTGTGTTTAACTGCTTGATTTTCATGCACAAACCTGAACTGACTGACTCTACCCATAGAAGCTCTTGATGCAGCTAAGAGGAGAGACTTACTTGTTCTTTAATGTGGAAAGGTCCAACCTATTCCTAGGATAATCTCCATATTCAGCCTACTCTGGTCTTGGAAGGTTGGTTTCTACACTGCATTTGGAGTGATGGCTAATGTGGGGGCACAGTCAAACTTGGGGGTGTTTATTTAAACACAGTTCTCTCTGTTTGCTGAAAACCGTCCCTGCCCTGCCGAAATACACCTGAGCACTAGTGACAGCCAGGGAGTCGGAGCCCTGCTGTCCCACGGCGTGTCCCGGTGACAGCGCCGCTCCTGCTGCCCAAAAGTTGGGCAGCAGCTCTCTCTGGTGGCTAAAGCAAAGCAAGGCTGCCTCCGCCAGCACCGCCGCACTTCGTTCACTACAGATTCGACCTCTGCAAGAAGCCTCTCTGCCTTTCAATACCGCGTGTGGCAATAGCAGCAGTGCTGCCTCTTTTTCTCAAAATTAAATAACGATAGAGGTGGGGCGAGAAGTTACTCATCTTTTCCAGCTGGTTGTCCAAGCCAAGAGCACTGCTTTGCTAACAGCTGTAAACGATTTGCTGTGAGTTTAGTAAAATAATTCGTATTATGTTAATGCTCTACAGAAATGTGTCACGCCTGCAGAGGACAGGCATTTGAAGCACTATAGGGAAAATGAGGCACTCGAGCAGCGCTGCCAGCATTGCGTAGTGTTTGCTGGACAATGCTGTGTGAGCTGCAGCCCTGAGCAAACAGTTTGTCGGGGGTAATCGATCACTCGTAGCACTCTGCTCCCCTCATATGGTTTAAAGCATGGTAATCTTTGCCTCCCTGGATGATCATTAACCCTGTAAGCAAAGGAAAAGGTGTATTGCTGGGTGACACCTCTGCTGACAGGGAATGTTCACTGCAGCTGGGTTTATCTCCAGTGGGAGTTCAGCTCCCAGCCCTTGGGGACAGTCAGCAGCTCCCTGCTCAAGATGAGCTAAGCTGCAGTGTGATGGTGTTTGGAACTTAATTTGAGAGCTTGTGATTGGCACTAAAATGGACAGAACAATCCTCTTAGAGCAGCATGTGGTTCAATCTTAGCATTAAAAATAAACATCAAGTAACAAGATCCGTGGTAAGTATCCACGGTATCTTTGTTCAGCTTCCCCAAAGCAGATCTGAGTCTTGGCCTCCAAACTCCCCCTCTGTGTGCCAGAGTGAGTGTGTGCACGTGTGTGCCTGCCTGCTTCTCCTGCTCTCCTTATAGGCAGCTAGGTACCAGTACTTTCCTTCCACTTCCTCAGAAAAAGGTTTGAAACTATTTATACAAAAATTTTCATTTGTGATGGTTTGACCTCTCTTACAGGCACATCAGATCTTCTGCCTTTCTGTCACTTTAACTCTTGATGAGCTAGTTGTGTCTCAAAAGATGTGACAGCAGGCAAAAATAAATGCTAACACTTCCCTTCTTAGTTTGGGTTCTCCAAGCATCAAATAAGTGCATGTTTTTTGGTTTGGGTTTTTGTTTTGGTTTGGTTTTTTTCTTTTTCTTTTTTTTTTTTTTTTTTTTTTTTTTTTTTTTTTTTTTTTTTTTTGCTTTGCTTTGAATACTTTGACTGTACCAGCCTCTATTTTCTTTTCCTAGATCAACTTCATGATATATTTTTCTTGCATACCACTAAGATCCCCTGTTATCAGTATCCATCTACTGACAGAATGCCCTTACCTACCTGCAGACCACCTCTTCTCAACTGCTACTGTCCTTTTAATGTCAGCCCCTGCTAAAATAGTAGCTTTGGAGGTTGTATGTTCTGTCACAGACACAGATAATCCACTGTTAACGTGTAAGAATGTATAGTCTAATGATTTCTCATTTACAGCTCTCTAGGCTTTCATCTCCAACACTAGGCCCCCCTTGCAACCTTAACACTAAACTCTCCTCTCTCCTACGTGGGTTGAATCAGCAGCCCCAGGAGATGACCCTGGGTAAAACTCTGCAACCCACACATGCATCTCTGCTGCCTCATTGCCTTAAACAGGCATATTCCAGCCCAGAGCTTCAACTAACAAATCTCATGGTAAGCAAAGCAACAAACAGGCATCCCACACTCATTGTTAAATTTCTCTGATAAGTATAGAAAATAATGACATGCAAACACCATGGTGCTGAAGTAAGCAGACCTCATTTACATGAAGGCAGAGCAGGAGCATCCGGGTGGGAAGGTGCTGCTTTTATAGTGATAGTACCCAGAGCAGTTAACTTGTCCCTCTTTTCACTGCCATCCTCTTGCTACTAAAGCTGCTTATGTTCACTTTGAACTTGTTGATAACACCCTATTTATGTCCTTAATAGAACAGCTTGCTGGAATATCTCCATCTTTTTCGGTTTAATTCTCTTTCCAGTCTTCAAGCCATTTGGCCATTAACTTTGCCCTTCCTATCTGTTTAGCTGACCTTAGCTATCATAGAGAGTTGTGCCATGGATATGTTGCTCTCAGAGATGCAGTCACTCCCAAATCTCTTTCCTCTTTGGCACTTGTGCTCTTCAGGAGACCTGACTCTTCTGAGAGGGTTATTTGAATTTTTAAAGTCCCTTATCTTGTACCAGCTCCAAGGGAGCGGTTTCACCTCTGCATGAGTTGGTAATCAGACCAGGCTGCTGCTCTCCATCCTCACCAGGCAGCTGAGCTGAACTCAATGTCCTTATTCTGTCTCTTCAGCCAGTTGGATCTTGGCTTTGTAAAATTCAGTTGAACTGATCAAGAGAGAGAACAGAAAAATGACACTCGCTGAACTCCAAGCATTTGATTATGAGCTTGTGTATGCCAGGTGTGATCATTCATCTGCTGCCAGTGCTTGGGTCCCATAGCCTCCTTCAGCTTGAGAGTTTTTAAAAATCAGATTATTGTTTCAGGCAACCGTAAGACAGTTTAAGTACTCTTTTTTCTTTCTCCAGGATATAAGTTACTGCCAAGCTCCTTGCTGTGGCAGTCTCCCCAGAGAAGTGTGAAAGCAGTGTGAGTTTCATCAGCGTGCTGACTCAGCAGTTCCTGTTTCCACAGCTGAGGCAAACCACAGCGGGTAGGAACAGCAGGGCGAGAGAATGTGTAACACAGGACCCACATAAGTGCATAAACACTGTGCTTCTGGTGGAGAAAGGAAATACATTACCTCCCTGAAAGGTTTGTTTTCTGGTACGGTGACAGGCAAGATACCACCTTTAAAATGATGGTTTGATAGTTTAGCACATTAGGAATGCTTTTGACTTTGGACACTTTTAAAAGGTTCCTGTCCTTGGCTCCAGCCACAAGATCTCACATTTTCATATGTTTACTAGTGCTAGATAAATTCTAGCAGGGCCTCCAGACCCCTAGGTGTGCTGCTGGCTATAAATTACCTGTCTCTTTTCTTTAAAATTGTGAAACTGATACAAAGTTTCCCAAGATTCTATCAGACGCTGATTTCTAACAAAGCTCTGGACCACTCGTTTCTTTCTGAATTCAAATCTCAAAACCAGAAAGTGTAATCATGCACTGCTTTGCAAAAGATTCTCTAAAATGATTGTACTTCAGTATACAGTACCTGATAAAGTTTAAGAGACTGACACAGCTGGAAAAGAGCCAACCTGTAGATGAGCATTTCCATGCCCATTGTGGGAGCCATGCTGAGTCCTGCTGGCTGCAGGTGGGTTATCTACAAAGACAGGACAATTTCCCCTGTTACCATGCAACACCCAGCATGACCAGCAGGCACAAGTCCAAAGGAGTTTGTAGGCTACTGCATCACAGTGATGATAGATCACTCAGTGGATTCCCCATGAAGGGACAATTCTTTCCTAGCAAGGGTTGTAACCATTTTCTGCCATGCCAGCACAGATCTCCCATTGCAGCATATCTTCCCAACTTCTAAAAGCTGAAGAGATCTGTATCAGTGTTTGCTTTTATCCCATATGGAGCCTGGAATAAACACATCACGTGGTATTTCCCCAGCATGTAGACAAGAGGAAGCTGCTTGCCTCTACGTGACTTTTCAGCTAACCAATGACCCAAATGCAGTTTGCCGTGCTTAGGAACCTCATGTGGATTTGTGACCCTCTTTAGAGAGCTTTGGGACTGTCAAGACAGTAAACACAGAGTACCTGCAGTTTTACTGTTTGTGAGCACTGAAATTTTTGCTTGCAAGCCAATCCACATTGCGTGCACAGGTCAGGAAAGGGTATACATAAAAAATTGTCCCACTTCTTGTGTTTGTCTTGTAATGCTTCAAGTATACAATGACACAGAAACAGACAAGACGACCTACATAAAAGCCTGGCAAGGTCTCCAGCCTTCCACTGAAGACAGCACAGCAATGCCATTGCTCTTAGGACAGCATGTCTCACCATAATGCTGTGCCTTCAGGCACTGCTCATCTCCTGGTGGAAACCCGAAAGTGAGTTGCAGCAGGTTAACTTAGCACACAGCTTACTCCATCTTTGACCTTGCTAGGACATGTTGCTACAAGTGAATCAAGAGTGTATTTCAGTTCTTCAGGACACCTGTCCCTATCATTTTTATTTTAGATAACAGTGTTATATAGCTGCTGGGCTGGACCATGTCTACACATGGAGTAAACAAAAACCATCTTGAACACCTCTAAAGTGTGAAATCCTACAGAGACAAAAGCATGTGAGATCAGTGTTGGCTGAAATAGACACTCAGGACACAGCTCTTGCACTTCAAACTTCGCTCCTATCTGCACAAGCTACTCCATTACATATACTTGGGCATTTTTCCATCCAAAACCTCCGGATTGGACATAAAAACATTAACAGAAATTTTGTTTCTAGAAAACTTAGTCAAGCTGAGGGGGAAAAGGCAACAGAATCTATTGCTTGCCTGGCAAAGCAATCTCTGCACGAGTTAATTGAGGTATGAAACACAAATACCTTCTGGGGCATCCTGCAGAGAGGGGTAATTGACCTTCCCACGTCTCAGAATACTGCAAACCTTAACAGGGAAAAAGCAGGCACCTCTTTCCCACTGTTTAATTACGTTTCTACTCTCCCGTGTGTGTCTGCCGGTGCCTCGCTATTCCCCAGGCGCCACTGCCCCTTCCCCGCCGGCTGCCATCGGGGCCATAGGAGGCAGGTAGGGAAAACAAAGTGTGTTGGGAGCTGTGCGGCCGAAGGGAGCGCGGAGCGGGGCAGGGCGCTGCGGGGCGGCCGGAGAGCAGAGCTGCCCTGCCGTGAGGCACGGCCGGGCACCGGGGAAGGACCGGCCCGGCCCGGGGCGCTGTGAGGGGCCGCGGCGTGTGCGGCGGCGCGGGCGGCGGGGGAGCGGCGCCCCAGAGCCGCGCCGCGCCGCTTCCTGCCGCTATAAATAGCCGCCCGGCCCAACATGTCCCGGCCGCCGCAGCGGCTGCAGCGCCGCGGGACCCGCCGCGCCCTCCCGCCGCCTGGCCCGCACGGAGCGCGGTAAGGGGCTGCGGAGCCGCGGGGCTCCCGGCGGGGCGGGGGTCTCCGGGGCGGGCAGGGCTCCAGCGGGCGCCGCGCCGGGACGGCTCGGCTCGGCACCCCCGGCCCCGCGGGTACAAGGGTCGGGAGCCGAGTCTCGCCTCGCGCCTGTCTGCTCTTTCTCTCTTTTCTTCCAGACTGCTCTGTCTCGGGCTGGACGCGTTCCTCCTGCCTCCCGAAGCCGTGCTGGCAGGCTGGGATCCCTCCCCGTTCCCCTCTGATTCTCGCTTCCCCCGGGGTTGGGTCCGTGCCCGCGGTCCTGCTCTGCGGGCGCAGCTCGGGCCGTGCCGCTGCCCGGGCCGTCCTTGCCCGTCTCTGCTGCTGTGCAGCCCCGGCTGTGCGATCCTGGCTGGCTGTCAGGGTGGGGACAGCCACCCGGGGCCGTGGCACACGCCGGGGGCCGAGGCACACACCGGGGCCGTGTCACACACCGCCGCCTGCACGTGTGGCACCCACGCCCATCGTTATGTTGGTCACACCCGCAGGTGTCCGTGTTGCAGCCTCCCTCAAGGGCTTCCATCTGCAGCGAATGTCGAGGTGGACCATGTAGTTAGGCTTTACGGTGGAGTCAACAAAGCAGGTCTCTGCCTTCTTGAGCTGGCTCTTGGGGTTTTTTTTGAAGGAATCGACTTAGTGAGCCTCAAGTAACCACTCTTCGAGTTTTAGCTTGTTTTGCACTTTGTTTGCCTCTGCTGCTCTAATGGCTGTGTTTCGTTTTCTAATGAGCACCTTCTGGCATGCAGGGCTATGAGCCTTCTCAGACAGTAGGTGTTCCTCAGCTACCTTGTAGCCTGTTCGAGTGGCCTCTAGAACAAAGTGACTTGTGTCTGGCACCAAGGTGTGCCTGTTCAGGAACCCGCCATCAGCTAAATTACTCCTCTACTCCTGAAGTGCACTCTGATAACAGGGCTGTAATAAAGAGTTTCTCTCAGTTTTGATCTCCAGAGAATGGGCAGTGTGTTTTGCTTCTCATCCACATGCTTTTTAACTCTGTCAACCTTCCCTCTGTTTCTTCTGTCCACTAGCTCTCCCAAGCCCAATTTGGGAGGACGGTGCAGAGACCCTGGAGGCCACATAAAAAAGACAAGGTCCTCTCAGAGCCTGGGCTTGGGAGCCTTGCCTTCAGTGAGGGCAGGAGCCATGGCTGTGCTGCTCTGGCAGTGGAGTTTACCAAGTGCTGTGAAGCACGAGGCAGGCTGAGCTGGCATGTACTTTCCCCTCTGCTGTGAGGGGAAGGAGCAGATGAGGAGGAATTACAGCTGCTCCAGAGCACTTCTGCCCTCGGTCCAGCCAGAGCACGTGAGGGGGGAGACAGATGCAGAAAGGGACATTCAGGAAGAGAGTATGAGAGGGTGGGGAGGGGCAAGGGGAGGAGACGAAAGCTACAAATGGAGAGGAAAAGCTCTTCACGTTATTTATAAGATCTGTTTAGCTAGAGCGAGAGTAAATAGCCTAAAATTATGAGATTGTATCTCTTGAGTCCTCGTTACTGTTGCTCCAGAAAGCGCTGCTTTTCATTGCTCAAGTATTATGTGTGTCTTTTCTGCCTCGCTCTTCCAGGCTCTTCAGGCTCAGCAGGACGTTGCCCTTAGCATCTGCCTGTCAAATGCGTAGTTCTCCGTGTTGTACATGAAATGATTATTTCCATAGTTGGTTAGGGCAAGTTTCCGAGGAATGTGAAGCAAGAGGCACGCCAGTTCCTGTGGCTGCCCTTGACTGGGGTGCAGGCATTTTGGGACAGGGGCTGGAGGCTGTGGTTACTCTGTGTGTTATCCTTGGCAGTTTGGGATTCCTGCCTCTGCTCCTGTCCCTCCCACCCTTCTCTTCTGTCTTATTGCTGCTCACCTGTTCCTCTGCCTGTGCTGCAGCTGCTTCAGCCTCTCCCAGTTATCTGTGGAGTTGTGCTGAATAGCTCAGAACTCTGAGTAAGCAGAAGAGAGAGCAGCTATTCCTTTGTATCTAGAGAAGTCCCCTCACAATCCTGTGCTGACTGTCCCCTGCATCCTGCTTTGAGATCCCTCACCCCAACAACTGGGAATTAAAGTGGTTGAAGCTCTCTAGCTGTGTCCTAATTACTGCTGCTGCATTGCTGTTTCTTCTGAAATTACACTTTTAACCTTCTCCAGGATTAGTTTACTCTCTGAATGGCATCGGGTAGTAAGGTACTGTCTTCAGGGATTGCATGGCTACAAGACCACTAAACCTTTTTTCTTTTTAATGGAAAACCCGGTTACCTACCCCAGCAGGGTTTCACTGCTTTTACCTGTGTACTACACTCAGAACTGAAAGTGTGTATCTAAGAAAAGGTATTGGCTATGAAAGGAGCAATTTCCCACCTGTGATAAAAAGAATGACCTTTACATCTGATGACCTCCAGACCCTGAAAAGGCTGCTGAGAAGCACGAGCAATGCTAATCCCTTTGAGAAGGGAGCATGCTGCAGTGTTTGTCTCCATTACCTACACCGCATAAAGTTCTAACAGTATTTTGTTTTCTTCCCTGTTTGTATAGAAACCCATCTGCTTTGTGGGGAGAGAAGAGTGCGTGTTGGTGTTGTCTGGCAACTGTGACATGACAGGAAGGCATAGGCTTCCTTTGGAGCACATATATTGTTGATGGTGTACATGTACAATTTAGCAAAATGTCTTTGTGTAGCAGCTTTGAGAAATGTTCTGTGCTTTTAGCTACCTTGAATCTTCATCTGGTTGATGGACTTGTGCATAGAAACCAGATAAAATAATGATGCAGCAGAGGAGTGGGTTTCTTTAAAGTTTATGCTTTTGCCAAGGTAAACATATCTTAATTATGGCTTCTTCACAATAATGAAGTGTTACCAAAATTCAAATCTAATTAAATACTCTTATGTCCTTTCTACTGTTTTCTCTTATTCTTGACTCCAACACTTTCTCATTTTCTTCATGTGGTGCACTCTAACATTTGGTCTGTGGGATCTGTTATGAAAAGGGACTTTTTACTGTCTTGGTGCAAAATCCATGGTGCTAGCTGTGTTTGAGTAGTGATGTAGAGGCCCAGTATATGATGAGATAATTAACTTCTGGGATGGTAAAACAGATTTTGGTAGCACTGAAGAAGTGGATACTATAAGTATAGCCACAAATCTTTGAGGCAGCTGTCTGTCCCATGTGCAGTTAATACCTGCTTGTTTAGCTCCTTACTTCAAAGAAGTACGTAAAAACCTGTTATTGAATGATAAGTGGTAAACTGTTAGTTGGCAAATAGCCCAGAAAAGGCATTATTAAAAAGTAGGTTTAATAATTATCTATAATTGTCTATTATCTGTAATGGTGCTTTAGTAGAAGGCTTTGTTTAAAGTAATTTGTGTGCTTGTGGTGACCAGTATGATTGAGTAGTGCTCTCATGAAGCACCAGGTACATGTTTGCATATATCTGGGTATCTGAAGAGGGGGAAGGGGATGTAACAAATTGTTTATTATTTTAGTACTTTGTTGTGATCCTCTGTGAGGACTGTGTCACTTCTACTGGGCTGAGAGTGAAATCTGAATAGTAAAAAGTTCTTTTTTTTCCCGTGGCAATAACCCTGAACATGCAGACCCTGAAAGGCATGGAGCTGCTCTTCATCCTTGCAGGCACACAAGTCTACAGTTGCAGCTGTCCCTGGGCCTCCTCCAGCACAGTTCACAAAGATCAGTCAAGAGTGTCTCTAAGGCTGGAGGCGCAAGTGGCAGGGGAGCAGTTTTGTCTAAACAGAGAGATCAAAGGAGTTCGGAATAGAAAGTTTTTCTAAATTCCTGGAAGGAGATAAGCGGGAAGCACAAGGAGTAGTTGGAGAATCTGTTTTGTAACACTTAACTCAGCCATAACTTCATTAGTAATCTTCATTTGGATCCAATTACACATGAGAATACTTTGGAGTTAAAATGTATAGTTTTGTAATTCCTTGAGCTGCTAATGCTGTAGAAGCAGAAGTTTCTAAGTTTTAATGTGTTCATGTGGCACCCCTCATCTTTCATCTCCTCAGCATGTGTATGTATGTAGCTCCCACCATTTCTTTCTTGGGATAAAGTCCATGAGAAGGGCCCTCCTGTGTGCCTGTGCACACTTTCATGAGAACCCTCTTTTCTGTTTGTGCTAAGCTTGAGCACATAACTCCTGCTGAAGAAACTACAGGATATTCTTTAACGGGAAGTAGTACAGATGTTAAAATAAATGCTCTTAGCAGCTTCAGTGAGCCCAAAATAGCTTCTGCATGTTTCTCGTACGATAAGTTCAGGAAAGGGGGTGATTCCCTCTTCCTCTCTCTCTGTAATGTTTTGAGTGCTGAAATCCTCTTGCCATGAGGAGCAGGCAGTGTGGAGCAGGCTTCTCTATATTTTTCTGGGCCCTGATTTAACAGGGCAAGAAGTGAGCCCTAAACAGAAATTGCATTCCTTGGCACAATGTTCTGCTTCCTACAAAAATTTCCAAGAAGGTCCTTGGTGGTGAGTGGGGCAAACCACTGAAGCTGATTGTCCAGAGGGATTGTGGAATCTGTTGTTGGAGATGGTCTAAAAACTGGATAAGGTCTGAGCAATCTTGAAGCCAGGTTAGCCCTGCTCTGAAGTAGATGAGATCCAGCAGTTCCTTCCAGCTGGCTGTATGCCATGTTTTTGCATTATGGGGGAAACATGGCTGCCTTTGTCTGTCCCCAAAACCAGTGGGAATAAATGTAATATTTTAATATGTGAAAATGGCCATGAGACTTCTGAATAAAGACTTCAAAAACTGAAGTATGTAGAGAAGCATGGCATAAGGAGGTAATTTTGCCCAAGGTCTCCTAGCAGCAGGTCAGTAATAGTGCTGGGAAAGGATCATAAATCTCCTGGCTGGCAGATTAGTGCCTTGGTAGCTAAAAGATTTTGTCTTCACACATAAAACTCCTTTCCCTACTTGACTGTTTTCAGATCACTTGGCAACAGAGACCGCATTTACCTGCTGAGAGATATCATATTCCTTTTTTTTTTTTTTTTTTTTTTCCCTTATCTGTCATGGTCATAGGGAGTTCTAGTACTAAAGAAAAATGTAGTGCATTGACTTTTTCAGAAACCTAGAAAATTTGATCTGGAAAAGAATTTGGTGAAATGAAAACAAGAGCAGCAAAGGAAATTTTTAGAAAGTGATGTTATTCCCGGTTAGTTGCATAACAATCTCTTATTTTTTAAGAGCAGAAAATAGCAGACAGAGCTGAATCCAAGTCTGAATCTCTTTGTTTAAAAAAGAAAAATCACTTAAACTTTTGCAAATCTGGAAGCTAAGAAGAACACAGATCAGCATTTTAGAGAGTATCATGGAAGGAGTTAAGCCATGAGTTAACTGCATCTGTGTTTCAAATCCAAGTGCTACAAACAAGGCACCATTCAGATCTTCAGTTATAAGTATGCTGAATTTGTTATGCTGTATTTTTTTGAATTCTGTTCAGAGGAGAAAAAGAAAATCATGTCAGATAAAAATCATCACTCTTATTTTGGTAGCTTGTTTTTTAAGTGATGTAGGATTCTCTTTTTTTTTTCTTTTTTTTTTTTTTTTGTCTTGCACTTACGCAGGTCATCTGCTAAGTATTAGCAGCTGTGGAACTGTGCAGTTGTGTAAGCATAACTAAAAGTCAGTGTAGCCTTGCATCATTCTGCAGATCTATCCATTCCTTGTTCTCCACAACAACAGATCAGTTTTGTAGCTCAGTTGTCACAAATCCCTAAATGTGAAGAGGGCATCAGCAAGCATGGCAAGTTGGGAAATCCTTTAAGTCATAGAAATCAGATAGGATAATGCATTATTTTATTGTTGCCACAATCTGCTGTCCAGTTAGTCATGTGTCTTGCTGTTCTGTGAAGATAGCTGTGTCAGAGTAATGCCCTGGAACAGCTGAGCCCGCCAGCAACATAAACCTGATTTGTCTGGGCAGCTTTGTTTGGAAGATGGATATGGGTGCTATGCCTGGCTGCTGTGGAAGCAAGACAAGTGTGAGTGCTCACAAATGTATCCCAGATTAGCCATGCTTAGTGGTATGGCTGAATACAACAGTCTCTTTTAGGCATTAGAAAAGGCATCATGTGTAGAGCTGAGAGCCTGGAATGCCTTGGCAATGGAGATACCTGCAGTGCACATGTGAGTGTGTTGGCAGCAGCAGTCTGAGGCACGCAGGTCCAGCCTCTGCCCCCAGGTTTGATACTGGCTCAGCACACTGCAGGATTTGGTTAGCAGGGTGCTTTTCTTCCCACTGAACCTGAGGTTACAGAGAACTTAATCTCCTGTGGTTCTGACTTTTAAGTCATAGAATATGTAATGAATTTTTTGATCCAGATTCTGACTTTGTTTTCATGGGGTTTTTTCCATCTTGTCCTCTCTTTTGCTGGTTTAAAGATCTCCACAGGCAAGAAAGACTCTGAAAGGGTGAGTACAGTGTTACCAAAATATAATCCTTGCAACACTTGCTTTTGGAAATTAACAAGATAAAATGAGTTTCAGCAGATAATGTCCCTCTAGAGCAGTCCATGCACCCCATGGCTCAGAGCTAAGCCCTGTCCCATATTTCAAGAGTGCAAGAAGAGTTTGACTGAGCTCCCATGTTTTCCCCAGCCCTTCTAATTTTTTTTCTCCTTTTTCCTTCCCCCCCCACCCCTTTTTCCCTGCCAATTTCAAAGCAGGGTTATGAACAGTTCAGTGAGGGTGCCTCCCCAGGTAAGTGGTGTTTCTGCTGGGAGCAGCAGGCAGTGCTTCATTAACTCACCTCACCAGCAGGCTCTGAAAATATTTGCACCTTTAGCTGCTCTCAAGTTGCCCTGGTCCCTGAGGAAGGCTGTAGGTGCCTGGAAGCAGATTGCAGCTGCAGTTGAAGTAGCACTCCAAAGCTGCAAGTGTGGCATAAATTGGGAATGTTCCTTTTTGAGTAGTCTGAACAGGATGGTTGCTGTTTGTAGCTAGCACCAACTAGGCAGCTGTTGAGCAGAAAGATGTGGAAGAGAAGAGGTATATGGTGGTGGTGAGAAGGGAGGATTGCTAATTCTCCCCCTTGCCTCCCACCTGAGGAATGGTTTCTCAGCTGGTAATTAAAGGGTACTATATTTCAGTGCCCTTGTGGTTCAATTTGATTTGCAGTTTGGCAAACATGGACAGCATCAGCCATGTAGCACTGAGCTCTACAGTCCTGTGTAGGAAAAACTTGATTTGATTTGAAAAATCAAATGGCAACAATGTGGTGATATCCATGTGTGATTATTTCAGTTTTAGAGAGAATGCCATTCAGCTGAGGCACACGGGCAACACCTACCAGTATATCATTGTTTATGTTTGCAGGTTGCATTTTAAACCATTCCAGATCATTATACTTTGAAGCAGAAAAAGATATTCCTTAAAAGTACAGCTTTTCCAGTCCATAGTACTGATGGCATCTTGGACTCTCAAATGGCAGCAGGCAGCCCCAAACCTTTCTTTTAATGCTAGGCAGAAATAAACCACAAATAATCATCACTGGGAGCTTCCTACTGTATTTTCAAATAAAAGTTCCTAATTTGATCTGAATAGGTGACTTAGGGAGGGACAAAATAATTGCTTCATGGCACAATTTACTTGAAATGGATTATTCTTAGGTGAATTGACCAGTGTCCCTTGGCTATATAAACAAACAACTCATGTTCTTATCTCATTGGAAATTAAACCAGATAATGCTTTTCAGAGTCAAACATCTTACTCTGAGGAGTTGCTCCATACTTACACTTACTTGTACTCTTAGGTGAAACTAGAGCAATATTTATTTTCTCATTTATCCTTTTCCAAGCAGCCCTCCCTGCAGGATTCGTATCTCCAAATTTTATTTTAGCTTTTACTTTTTTTTTTCATTTGTGTATCCTCAAACAAAGTGTGCATGCTGACTGGTGTCAAGAGGAAGACAAATTAACTTGAGCTGCTGCAGGGAACTAGAAAATGAAGTGTTCCATAACTGACAAACAGCTTGAGATGACTGGACAAGTTCCCTCTTTATTCATCTAAAATGTGCCAGTTGTTTAGCAGAACATCCCTGATAATGTGAGTGAATTGCAGGGTAAAACCCAGTTGGATGTCATCATGTGCAGTACTTAACTAAGAGAACACAGAGGGATTTTGTGCTTCCAAGGGAAAGAATTGTCATTGTTGTCTTCTGTTTTGTTACTTGAAGTTCCCCAAAAAAGTTTCCTCTTAGGAGGAATAATGGACTTTATAGTAAGGATGGTTTATGACTGCTCTTTTTTACTTGAAAGCTTTTGTACTTCTCAAAAAAATGTTTGTTCCCTATCCACTCACTAATTGACTAGACTGAGGAGGCACTAAAGAAGCCATAGTAATTATAGCACATGGTATCTAAAACCACAGCATTTGCAGCTTCCAAGGCCTTTGCTCCAGGCCATCCACTGTGAGATATGGACAGAAGCAAATAAGAATATAATGGAAACACAAAACAACCCAAAACTGTATTTTCACTTTTTTCTCTTTAGACAGCAATAAAGAAATGTCCCACTGCCATTTCTTAATGAGGCAAGGCTTTATGCCCTAGGAAGTGAGAACAAAGATATGCACAAAAATCACTCTGAACCAGCAGAAGGGTTGATAGGTGTGACCTGGGCCCAGTCCTTCCTGCCCTTGACGTGTGGTTGCTGTGGAAGATCAGTGCTGAGATGACAGCAGTGGAGCAGGATTGCTCCAGGCAAGGTCAGGACAGCATTTTCCAGGACATTCCTCCCAGCTGTTTACTCTTGGTCTTCTGGAGTTACTCCCTCTCTTGTCTGGTAGACATTTCTTGTTATTTTTTGAAACCACCACTCTGAAGGTAGGATGACTCTCTTCTGCTTTGAAGCCCCAGTGCCCTTGGCATCTTTGCTTTGAAGTTTTGCAGTGTCACTGTTATGTGATTGTGCTAGGGAGGAAAAAACCCAGATTATCTGCAGGCTTGTTTGGTGTATAAACCTGATTTCTGTCAAGCTGTGTTGTCAAAAATTAGTTTACTTTTCTGTATTGAGTCTGGCATGTGCAGGTTATGGTTTTTTCATTTCTCAGTGGAGCATGTGACCCCTAGTCACTGTCATTTCCTCTAAAATGCAGAGTTATGGATCAGGATTTCAGAGACTGCCACTAGGGAATAATGTCTGGTATAGGACAAGTGTAAAAGAAATTTTAAGTAGTTAAGGGTATAATTATGGAAATAGCCTTTGGGACAGCTAAGGGTCTTCAAAATCCATATTTCCCGAAGTGATGCAAAGTGCTGGCTTTGGCATCTGAGGTTGAGAAAATAGTCCTTGTCCCATTTACCAGCAAAAAGCCTGAAGTTAAATATGTCACAAAGTTCACTTAAGTGCACACTAGTGCCCTCATGGAACATCAAGTAGGTATATACAACCTGCATCACAGCTGGTGCAGCCAGGCCCCTGCTGGCAGCATGTAGTGACAGGGAACAGGTGAAAAAACACCTTTAGACTCCCACAGTGCATGGAGATGCTTTGAGGCACTGAGAGATAGAGCCAGGAGTTATCAGCTCACAGTTCATCCTCCATAAGGAACTGTTCTGGCTCTGCTGGGACTTGGCCCATAGACTAACTGGAACCACTGGGCCCTACCAAAATGCCTGTGATTAATCTTTCCTGCCTGAAGGGACCCATACTGTAGTGTCCCACTTTGTCTGGGGTAGCTCTAAGTTTACAGGCCAAGCAGGAGGGTTTTTAGCAGGTCTGCTGCTTTTCTCTGTTGTTTTCTAAGCTCACTCCTGTGGTACATCCTCTCAGGAAAGCCAGCCAGCTTTCCTCAATGGTCTAGAAATTGGACTGTAATGCATTTCTGTTCTTTTAGCAGCACTGTTTCAGACAGCTGTGCTTCCAGGTACACATTCTGGGGTTTCTGTTGAGCATAGGTAATGCCCTTGGAGCCATAAACCACAAAATTAGCTATAAATTTTATTTTCAGTTCTCTACTATATACTTGGCCTTTTGCTAGTGGGAGAGGAAAGAAGAAACAACACACATGTAGAGAGGGATGCAGACATGGTTGCATGTTCAGTTAGAGTTGTGTGGTGAACTTCTGCTAATGAGGTAGACCAGATACCAGCCATTTTGAGCCAGACTGTCATACTACTGCCTCTGTTTTCATGCTCAGTCTTCACATTTGGATTATCCTGGCTGTCAGTTCCCAAGTGTGTTACAGGAATTTGCATCAGAAGTCCAGCTCCTTTTATTTGTCTGGCTGTGGGAGCAATAGGATATTCACATACCCTTCTGAGATAGAGGTACTGGTTTGTCTTTTGAGTGCAATCTACTGATAACTGACTCAGTTTCAGCAGCTGATGAAGCCAGGTTTTGATGAATGGTAATACGGGGTGTTTTGTTTCCAAATCAGCAGTTTACTCTCTAAGCAAGGTGAGCTGTGACTAAACATTGCTTTCTGTCAGATTAGGCATAGTCTTTGTGCAATGAATTAGTAACCCCAGGTCTGCAAGACAAAAGTTCCTGCTCAGAATGGCATTGCATGACTTCCATGCTGAAAGCCATCATGAAGTAGATTCAGGAAGGATTGGGGCTGTTCCCTGATGGCTAATGATCCTTTTGGACCAGGGCCAGCAGTGGACATAGTGGTGTGAGCAATCTTTCCTGGATGTGTCCCATGTGGCTGCCCCTCATATGTAGGTGAGATGTAGGATTTCACAACAGGGCTGAGTTTTCTTCACTGTCTAAGGAAACAGAGAATGTTAATATCCAAAGCTGTTACCTGGCTGGTTTTAATGGACTCTGCAATTATCTGTCACTCTTTTAACTACTGCTCTGTGAAATCACAGTGGCAAAATCTCCTAATTCATACTGATTGCACTGATGATTAAATGATAATATACTATGTAGTGTATATATAGATATTCATATACTGAGCCTCCCTTTCTCCTGGTTGTTTTTGGGAGAATTGTCAATAAATATCAATGAAACAAAAAGACACGCTCTGATCTTGTACATGACCTGATCTTGCTCACCTTACCTGGATATAGTTCAAATCAGTATGGGATTGCTGGCACTTGCAGCTAAGCAAAGAAGAAAATCTCATCTGTTACACAGCAGAGAAGCTGATTCTATTTTATAATTATGCAGCAACTGAGCATAGACTCTCATCTATGGCTATATTTGGCATCCAGTTATTCCTGATGTACAGTATACCACCCATGGGAACAATGCATGAAATGGACTAAAGTTGCCAAAGATTTGGACTTGCTTTCCCTTTAAAAAAATAATCAAGAGGGTGTGAGCTTTGGCTAGGAGATTCAGAATGTAAAGGGGAAATAAGCTAAGCATCAGTAACAGCTTGAAATTGTATGACCTGTGTCAGATGAAAAATTGCTCTTATCAATGAATATTGTGTGTGTCTTTAAAATGTGTGATGTTCTGGTAGATCATGATTTCTCAGGTGTAGATTTATCTAGCTTTGTTTGCATGTGCATATATGTATCCATTTGTATATATGTACAGAGATGTTGATGGAAAGTTTGAATATAAAGTATTATTCAGATTCTAGTGTGATTGTTCAAAACTGGTTGATATTTTCTACTGAAATAACCAAATACATAAAAATTTGTCATCAAATAGTCAGTTGAATGCTTTGAAAACTTTCTGACTTGTGTGAGTAGCTGAAGTTGCTTGTTAATAGATCAAGCCACTTTAACTTTTTAACTTTGCCATCATAGCAATGCTTATCTATTGAGAAAAGGTACTTGAAGCCTAGGCATTCCATTGAAAAAGTATAGCAAACACTGCTGTAGAAAAACAGCTTGGCAAATTTTACTGGATAGAGAGTGTTGAAAATACCTTTTGGAAAGGCAGCATGGATTGTTTCTCTCTTGGTTGACCTGCTGAGTGAGTCCATATTCTTTGATAGGGTCAAAGAGGTTGTGTTCCACAAAAAAGCTGCAAACTAAGAAATCAGGTTTTATGTGAAAATAAGTATTGGAAGCCACAATCAACACTCTTAATAAAACTTCCTTTTTGGTTCCTGAGAACATACTAAGGCTATTAGAAATATCTACAATGACAGAAAGGGATTTCCACACAAATAGAGTTCTCAGTTTAGAAATATATCTAATTATTTACATATTTATAAATAATACATATGCTCTGCAGAAGTCTTCTTCAGAAGTTTCTTAATGTCTATGTTAAAAGAGCAGGGAGGAAAAACAAGAGCAAGGTTTGTCAGTTCAGCAGTTTTTACTCAAGTCAAAAACTACATAGGCATTTCTAGGCAAAAGTACATTTTCTTAGGAATGGCTTTTATTTATGTGGCTGTCCTCTGAAAGGATAGCATGTGGCTAAACCCGGGGTGACAACTGAAGATGTGATCTCATATGCACATGGCTGTGTAAAGGGCTTTGCCCCAGAATTTGTTGAGTTTGGGATGGGGGCTTCACTGTTTTCAGACAGGACTGGAATAGAGTAAAATCTCTTCATTTTCCACATAGATGTGACTAGAGAGTGGCAATCTGCTAGAACATTTTTGATCATCAAATTTTGTTCACATCCTGGGTAAGGCACAAAATAGATTCCCTGCTTTATCTGATATGATTCTCCCACCCCCAAGGAACGTGTTAATATTTCATCATTTTGAAGAAATGTAGTGGGCAACATTAAATATTTACATCTCTCTGAAGTCACGCAGATGCCACCAGGATACCTAGCTCTCCATCACACATGCTCTAATTCTCCCCAAACACCCACTGTTTACTAATCTGCAGCCCCCGTCTGTGCTGATAATGAGAAAGAGGAAATGGAAACAGCAGGGATTATACACTACTGAGGAGTCCCAGTTTCTGGGTGTAATTCTTTCAACAAACTCTTGCTGACTGTGCTCCTGCTTTGAAGTTTGAACACCTCGATATTAGTGCTTGGCCCTGGTGATTTGGCTGACAGATCTGGGCTTGGTTGGTTTATTTGTGGTTGCACATTCATGGTTCCACATGGTGGTTTACTCTTGCACTGTGCCTGCTCAAATTTGGGGCAGTACAGATTGTTTTGCCCAAGCACGGAGATGTTAATTGCTCAAATTTGCTGATGACAGGCTTCAGATAGAAAACAGTCCCCAGAATATCCACTGTTCTGTCTGTGTGTGTAGTCATAGCCAAATTGGTGAATAGGGTGAGTTTCCATATAGTGAATAAATAGGGCCTGTTTTTATAAGGCAAAAAGTATGTGTTGGTTTTCAATGCAGGGTTTCAACATGCTCTGTTAGTCTGGATCACTGTGTCCAGTATACTCAGATGTGTGGATAGTGCAGGTTTCTAATCTAAACCAAAACCTCAGAGCCCATGATTGCATTCTTATCCCCATAATACACAAGAAGAAAAACATTTGTGTAAATAGCTTTACATCAGTGTGTATTAACATCCTTCTGTAGCTTATCTGTCAGGCCACTGTGCAATTGTTACTTGTTATTGCTGCTGAGGTGGCCCTTTATTTGTAAATCCAGCACTGTTTGATCTCATGGCAAGTGAGGGGAAGTGCATTTGTGGCTTTAAAAACAACTTGTGCCATCTGCAGGGTCACTAACATGTCTCCATTAAGTATCCAGATGTACATAAAGGAGAGCTTTAGGTATGCTTTCTGCTCAGAAACTGAAGAGGTGGCTTTGTCTTGTGTATATATATATATGTAAGGTGACTCATAGCATTAGTTGCAAGTGGTTGGCTTACACAAGATGACTGCCAAAAACCCCTGTTGCAGTTCTGCTCCTCTGAAAGGTGCCAGCCAGGAGATTCCTCACCTGTGACAAGGATGGAGAAATAGATGGTTTATTTGCAGGGGTGGGAATTTTTCAGGCTTCAGATGTTTCCCCCCTTGTGGTCCCCAGTAGGAGTGATGGGTGCAGGGTGTTGGGGTGACTCAGCAGCCCTGACATGGACACGGTGTGTCCCCAGTGTCACACAGCTGCCTTTGCTGTCCCTGCAGTGCCTCTCCCTGGCCCCGCTGAGGGGCATGCAGCACTCTGAGCTTGGCTGGAACAGCACCCTGGGAGGCTGTTTGCTTTGGACATGGATTAAAAGTGGCTGTGAGGCTGCTGTGAGTTACCTGCTGGGTGAGCAAATTCCTCCCATCTTGCACCACCCCAAATGTCTAGGGGGATATAAAAGTATATTTGCCCCACCAGCAACTCCAAGCACGCCTCTGGCACAGTCCATTACGTGTGACTAGATCCTCACAGAGAGGTTGACACTTTAAAAGTGACTTTGTAAACATAGTGCCTCTTAAAATGGAGAGAAATAACCCATCTCTTGTGAGGGATTCAGGCTGTCTGAAAGCTCCTGGGGGAGCAGCTGGGTGAGGACAAAGAGGCAGTGTGCTGAGAGCAAGCATGGCCACTTCCTGAACTCTTCAACTTCCCCCCAGC
Organism: Erithacus rubecula; assembly: GCF_903797595.1. Classification (NCBI taxonomy): domain Eukaryota; kingdom Metazoa; phylum Chordata; class Aves; order Passeriformes; family Muscicapidae; genus Erithacus; species Erithacus rubecula. Next base: position 16,618,140 of record NC_136659.1, read on the forward strand.
GCCTCTGGAGCTCAGGCTCCGGCGTATCATGTCTCTGCACGCTTACTGAGGGGAAAATACTTCAGCTGCATGAGCCTCACAGTGCTCTCAAGTGTCTTCCAGTGTAAATAATACCTTGACCATTTGGCCCAAAATCTTCCATGGGGGCAGAGCAGGTGCATCTGCAGACATGTGTTTGCACATGCTTTCCTAATACAGCTGCAGGAGCTCAGAGGTGCATGCACAAGAAGAGTGTGTGTGTCTCATGTAAAAGCATTTATTTTATGGGCTAGTTTGTTGGGGTGTTTTTCAGTCATGTACGTATTTCCTTTTGCATGGGTTTCCTGTGCATGTTTACACATGAAGTACTTCCATCTTTTATTAGCTGGGGGTAATTTGTTCAACATTTAGTTGCTGCTCTATAAATCCTGTTGTTTCTGTCTCTTTGTCAGAGGTCACTACTCTCACATCTCTGTGGATAGAAGGATTCTCAAAACCATTGTTGCTCCATTTCCAATTATTTTAACCCACTGATACAAATTACTGGAGCTAGTTTGGCTCATTTGATAGTAATGAAGTAGTGAGTGGTGGTAAGAAGCCCTGAGGCAGCAGATGGGAATGTAATCCCTGGCTGGTGGTCACCAGGAGGCTGCTCACAACATTGATGTCTTCATCTGGCACAGTTTAATTATAAAGATGACACTTCAGTGGAAACTTCTTAATTTATGTAGGAATTGCATAGAATTCATCTACCCATGGGCAAAGAAGCAGCTCCAGTTGGTTTGCTCTGGGTCTCACTGTAGCCATGGTTTTGTGTGACAGCCTGGGTAATGGTAGAGCCAGCTTCCTACTAGCACCTGTCTGGTTTTGCCTGTAAGTGAGAAAAGAGGGAAAAAAAAATTTAGCGAGTTTTTGACCACTGAATCAGCTCCTCAGTGTGGTCCATGGCACAGGCTGTGGAACCACTGTGCCAATATGCTTGAGGCACCTGTGGGATGCAGTGGGAGAACTGAGTGGTGGAGGCAGGACAGCCACAAATGAGTGTTGCTGCCAAAATATTTGCATCCCGATTTTTCAGCATCACTGTCTGTTTGCTCTCTTCCTACCTTCAAGGTTTTCACACTCACACTTAGATACAGCTAAAGCAAATCTGTGTCCCAGCAGAGATCTTTGCAGTCAGTCTGTAAGGGAACCCTTCTGAGTTTGTAACCCACCATTTTCACACAGGCCTTTCCAGGCTGATCAGTCCCCCAGGCATTGTCTGTTGTTATTTCAGCTCTCACTAAATAAAGGAATGTGACATTTATCTTCACCCCCTCCATTAGCTTGATTGGTGAGTGTTTAGTATTTTCCACAAGGGGCATCTTCTAGCAGAGCAGTATCTCCTTGCTGACTCTGGTGTAACCATTCTGCATCTACTATGACGTGGTAGTATTCATTATTTCCAGACTGTGTCAGTATTCTGCTGGTGGGGCACTTAGGCTTACACTGTCATTCTAAAATTCATGTGTCTTTAAAAATATATAAATTTTGATCAAGCACTACCTGTTGACTAGTCCTGTAAACATAGTACTCTAATCCAGAACTTTTCTGTCCTACCTTTTGTGATGTATGTTCAGACCTGTTTGCTGAGTGCTAGATAAAAATTGCACACTGCTCTGAGAAAATATCTACTCTTCTGAAGACATAAACTACTTCAGACTCAAACTTCTGTTTACTGTATTCAAATGAAAGTATTTCTGAAAATTGCTGATGAGTGCATCTGTTTGAATTCATCAATTCACTGCCACTCTGAACATTTGATAAACAAATACCCTTGAACTGAAATTTCCCACGCCTGCAGTGTAATTGCATTCTCCACTACTGCATTTGTTTCCCCTTTAAAAGAAGGGGGGAGGAACTCTGAGCGTACTGTGGCAGAATCACATTCAGCATTTGGTATTAATATATAGTACAAAAAGGTCCATTGAATCATGGAGTGACTCAGAAGGCAGTAGAGGAGGGCTTTCTGGCTGTGCAGAAATGTCAGTGGTTCAACATTAGATCAGAAATGTCTTTAACACGTTGTGAGGGACAGTTAGTTGTTTCATCTGATGTTAAAACGCAAGCAAAGCCAGCCTAGCAAGGTGCGGTGGGGAAGTGTGTGTCACATGCTCCTCTACAGGAAACGAGACTGGAGCTGCTGGGGAAGTTCAGAACTGGGTGACCTCCAACGGATCCAAATAGTACAGGTTAGTTCTCTTAAAACATCTCTTTAGCTGTCCTGCAGGGGCTCTGCACATGTATTTTCACTGATTTTTGGCAGCCAGTGGGTAAGGAGTGGTCAGTAAGGCAGTTGTGGTATTGGGTAGTAAGCAGTGTGGCATTTCAGAGCAGAACTCTACAGGGTGAAAATAGGAAGCTGCTCTATGGGTTAGCTTGGTTTGTGCAAAGCTTGGAGCCTGCCTTGCAGTACAGCAGCAGTGTGGACCCGAGTCACATTAGCAGTGTGAATGAAAGCTTCTCCTTGTTAAGACTTTCATAAAGTAAGTTAAAGGTCTGGATTTTTAGTAGTTGTGTTCAGTGTTAATACCTCAAAGCACTTTTCCAAGTAGAGGTTAAATTCATTGACTATAGTGAAAACTTCATTTAGTTTGTTTTGGCTGTACCAAGTGTGTAGCTCTTCTCGTCGATTTTACTGGTGTAGTTTCTTGTTAAGGTGTTCTCTCATTCCTGGTGATTTCTGTTGAGAAATTGCATCACAGCTTTCTGTGCTGGAGGGTTTCGACTTGGGAGCACTTTGCATCAGGAATGAAATGAAGCTAGGTTGGTGCTGGAGAACTTGGGAGCTCTCAGAGGGAGACTCTTTAATGGGATGTATGTTTTGTACTCTGGCACAAAGATAGATCTGTTACTTTTAAATTACTAGGCAGCTGTAATTAATTACAAATCTTAAATGTGAAGTTGGAGTGAAAGTTACAAAGAAAACAACCTTCAGGATGATAAAATGTTTAATACAGTAGTAAGTGCACAGAAACTGAACTAAAACTAGATCCCAGCGTAGGGTGCACGTGGTGCTGGCAGAGCGTGGGGCAGAGGAGGTGATGGCCCCACAGCCAGCTCCAGCAATGGTGGCTGGAGCTAAGGTGCTCACTCTGCTCAGAGACACCCCCTGCTCACCCAGGGTCACAGCTTGGGAGGCAGAGGGGCTTGGAAGGGATGGTGGCAGCATCTCACATGAAATATAGCTGCTGGGGATGACAGTGCTGTAACAAGGCCATGCCAGGCATTAAAATCAGAGATTTGAGCATCAGGCAAGAAGTCTTAAAGTTGTCCTTACTTCTTCCCAAATTTTTAAAAATATTTCCCTGGCCATGTAGAAAACCAGACTAAGTTGCACAGCTCTTTCACCCTCCTTGTACCATGTCGTGCATTGATCCTGATTCAGTGTACAAACATCTGCATAGGATGAATGTGGTGGCTCACGCAGCACCAGGCTGCTGCTGCCTCCTGCACATGGGGTTGGATGCTGCAGCTGGCCCTGCTACAGGGCATGCAGGGTTCTGGCAAGCTGGGAATAGCAGCACCCTATTCCTGGGCAGTTAAACAGTTCTGTGGCTCAGCCTTGCAGAGCTTTGGGGCTTTATATGCAGAGAATGCTTTGGCCTTGGCAGGGCTCCTCTGCTTCTGTAAAACCAAGTTTTCAGAGAGCCAAAGTTCTGCCCCAAATCAGCCTTTCTGCTGTATTAGGGTTTATAGCCTTCACTGGAGCACTGTTTAACTAGGAATGTGATTTAAAAGCAATTTAGTAAAATCCCACTGCAGACATTTTCATTTCAGCCTAATCCTGTCTTACAGCGGCTCATCTCAAATAGATTAGGAGTTGTTTTAAGCTAAATATAGTGGCTCGTAAATAATATATTTGAGCCTCCATGCAGTGGCTTGTGCCAGGTATTTGAAAAGGAATTAAAAAATAAACTGATACACATTCCTAAATAAATAAACCCTAACACTTCTACTCTGCTACCAGAAGTGAACATAGGCAACCAGGATGGAAAGAGCGGGAGAGTTGTTGAAGAGGGGGGATTTCTGGATGGGCCCTTTCCAGCTGCTTGTATTATAAAAACCAGGGAAAAAATGTTGCTTCCTCTAACAAATTAAAAAGGAAATCTGCAAAAAGAGGAAAGGGAATAAAGAGTACAGACTAAACAAAATGATTTAAATATGCATTGGAATGAGAAAGAAGGAAACCAAAAAGAGAAAATAATAAAAAATGGAACCAGATGGGGACAAATTCCTTGCTCAGGAAAAAAAGGTTATTCTCCTGCTGCACTTCAGAAGGAGGAGTGACTGTGTACATGTGTTTGTGTATATATCATCTATGGAAGAAAAATTCATTTTTCTATATGTTTCTTTTAATTGTTTGCTTGTTTCTTTCCCTTCAGCAGTGCTAATATAGAAGTTTATTGATTAGAGGGAGCTTCAGAGTTAGATGAAAGCACCATTAAAAAATCTTCAATTCTGCAAATAAATAAATAGAATGTCACCTCAATGTCACCTTAATCACTGGCCGGTTTTACTCCCCAAAAACTACATGGTTGCATTGCACTGTTGAACTTGTGACTACTCTGCATTTGGGTCCATAGCACAGGGTTATTCTGCTCTCTGCAAGGGAAGAAGTAGGAGTTAAGATGTCCTACACCAAGTAATGCAAACTGAAACTGCACAGCCCAGCTTCAGAGTTTATAGCAGAATCCCCTTGTGGTTTTCATTTCATCACATAGCCTATGCAAATGTGAGGGACTGGGGTCTTGAGACTGATTCCTAAATAGAAGTAAATGGTTGCTATTCTTAAATTTTATTTTAAAATTACTGGATTTTATTTTGTTGGTTCTAATACTAAATCCATCAAATGATCAAGTGTATTTTTTTGCAGCTCAGGTGTATTTTTGGGACGTTATTTGCAGCACATCTGTCACATCTTCCAGGCTGTTGCCTCTCTTTTTCTTCCCCCCACACATTTGTTGCAGCTTTTGCATGCATTTTTCTCTAGCCTTAACTACAGAAACCTCCTAATTACAAAGCTAGCTGTTGAACCATGACTCTCACAAGGAGCAGATGTTGTAGTGGATAACTGTTCAGTCTTACCATCACATCCATGGCTTTTTATACCTTTCTGTTTTCCTTCCAGCGTTTATATTGGCTTTTACTATGTATGCTATGCTGAAGTTAGAAAAGTTGTCTTAAATTTGTTTGACAACAAACTGGGTCCTTTGGCCTCATAGAGAACTCAGCCAGTGTGTTTTCCTCTTCTGATTCCTCTTTAGAAGGAGGGGGACTCTTCTTTACAGTACACTGCCACTTTCTCATCCAGGATTTCTTCTTATGCAAGGCAATACATAATGGACATGTGCTCAGGTTCTGTGATCCCCAACAGCTCACAATTAATAGGTTTTTTTTTCTTTCTTTCTTTCTTGCAGGATTGTGCAACTTGGGAAATGTTACTGCAATTTAATTAATGTCAGAGAGTGTATTCTGGACTGAATTGACCAGACCTCCTATTCTATGCAAGCATCTCCTGCTGGTGACCAGGTACAGAGCCTGTGGGGTTTGCAGGGAGGGGTGGGAGTCACGGTGTGAGCAGCAGCACTGGAAGTGCCTTGCTGTGTGCCATTCCTGCCCTGGAAGAGCTGGAAGCCACAGAGCCATCTCATGGCTCAGGCTGCAGTGTGACAGTACAGGAGTCATTCTTCTCCAGGGCAGCATTAATGCCAGTTACAGGCATGCTGTCATCTACCACACCTTTCCTTATGTCAGATTTAGGTGCCTTAGGTCACATCAGATTTTACACCAAATCTACAACCTTTTAGCATATGCAGTGAGTTATCTTCTGTTTGTTTTTTCAGTTTGTATTTTTTTGTGTGTGTGGGGGTTTTTTTTCCCACTCCAGTATTACAAGGCTAACAGTGAAAGGATTTAAGGCTTAGAAGTAGGTCAGGAGATCTAAGGTATGATATGACCAGACACAGTGAATCTGTAGTTGTCCTGACTTAGAACAGATGACATTACACTTGAAAACTGCAGTCTTTACAGTTTGATGCTAATAAACAGGTATAGTATGAAAAGGTTCACTGAAACACATGGTTAGGAAGAAAGAAAGAAGTGAGTTTACTTTTTGTTTTTAAATTTTAATTTAGTTATTTTTAAATTGAGTTTTTAGTTTAATTTTTTTCTCACTGCAGCAGACGCTCTACTATAAAGCACGTACTGTAGATACTGATCTGGAGTTGGTGCAGTCCAGCAGATCAAGTATTTTCTATCTCAAATGCTCTGTGTGAACTCCAACTGTGGCTTCCTTATGGTTAGTGGGCCATGTAGAAACTGATGCTGGGAGGGTCCAGAGTCATTTGGGATTCTGGTTCTCTGTAGACATGAGCACAAAACCATTCAAGGTTTCTTCTAGATTAAGTCTATTGCTGGTCCATATAGTCTGATGCTTTGGTGTAGTTTCAGCAGTGCACTTGCTTTGGAAACCACAGTCTGGAGAAATCTGGGTGCTGGGCTTGGGAGATGTGAGAGGGAAAAGCTGACCCCACAGACTGACAAATGTCTCACTTCATTTGTGGATCCACAGCTCTTATCAGGCATGATGGACTACTGCTGGATGAGGGTGGTTGCAAGGACAATTATTTGGAGAATTATTCCATAGGACCAAAAAAGATGGTACTGCTGCGTGGTCAGTAGTCAAACATACCTGTTTGGATAGAAAGGGATGGCCTGTTTGAAGAAGGGAGACCTGCAGATTAGGAAAATATGAGTATTTTTAAACTGACATTTATGAACTTACAATGCAATACTCAGATAAAGACAGTGCATTGTGTCACTCTCACATGGAGAGTCCCAGGAACAACAGTAATGATGAAAGCATAAATACCACCTCTGAGGAAAGACTGGAGGGAATGTGATTGCTTAGCCAAAGAAGAGAAGTTCAAAGAGACATGTCAGTTTTCAAATAGCTATGAAGAGGAAAGGAATAAATTAATTTAAGCATCACTTGTAAATAGTATGAAAAATAGTAAATGAAATCACAGTAAATGCAGGTCTAAATAAAGTACTGGGAAAAGCTTCATTAGCTGTTATGATAGCAAGACAAATGTGAGGGATATTGCAGATTTTCCATCAGTGGAGATTTGTAGAGAAAAAAGAGATGAATACTGCCAGGAATGATATAATCCATGGTGACTCAGGGGAAGGAAGAGTAGATGCCCTCTTCCAGCCCTGCTGTCTGTTATTCTGTATTTCAGTCTCCTTGTTGACAGTGACTTTGAATTTCTCTGGTTATTGATGAAAGCTGAGTAGTTATTTTAAAGGCAATAAACATGTCCATATGGAGTATATTTCATACTCCACTTTTCAGGGAGGGAGTGGAAAACACCGTTTCTGAGTTTCCTGAGGAGATCTTTCTCTTGGTAGTCAACAGATGAAATGAGTGCATTATACTCTGCACTGTGGGAAAGTATTGAGTTATTATTAGCAGCTGGCAGGGTAAGGACCAGGTCTGCTCCTGGTGGAAGAGGGGACCTGAAAAGGCAGGCCCTGCAGCTTTCTCAGGTGAAGAGCTGTGGGAAACAGAAAACTGCTTATTTGTATCACAGATCTCACAAGTCTGGTACTAAGGGCAAGCTTCTAATTCATGCTGGCTGCTCAAAACCAGCTTGGTGTGTGTTGAGCAGCATTCCCTAATAGCAGGTTTGATGGATCAAGGCTGACCTGAAGAGGTGTTTGACTGCAGAGTTGAGGCTTTGTTCATGCAGAGCCCTGGTACAGCTGCTGCACTCTCTCTGTGCAGAAGCAGGGCTTTTTTTCTCTCTGGCACTCCATGTGACCCAGCCTCCTGTGAGCCTGCCTGCTCAGCAGATGGGGAAGAAAAACAATGATCCCTGAACCATCATTTTTTGAGGACTGCCAGTCATCAGGGCTGCAGTTTAAAAGAGAAAGTAGACTTCATGAGAGTAATAATGCCTTATGACCTGATAAAACCAATACAAAGCTTTCTTTCAGCTGTGAGTTTGATCCAGATACTACAGCTTTCAGAGTTTAGAAAAAACTTGCTTTTCATCTGGAAGCTTGTGGCCTCAGATTTAAAGTGGCTCTTAAGTCTCCATCTAATTACAAATTCTGTTTTTGAAAGCAGAGATGTTAGGAGTTATAGGTCAGTCTGCCATAAGCTAAATTTAGCCTTCAAATTTACTTAAAATAAAGTTTGGTTTTAGCCCTGCAGGCTAACCAGATCGTTCAGCCAGTTTGATCAGGGTTTTGTCCATATTTACAGGATTCAGCAGAATGTGATTGTAACTTTAGGGTTCAACAACTGTGACAGTCACTCTCATTACAAATAAGTTTCAGGAGAAATGGGTTGCCACCCTCCAATACCTGCTGTTTCAGGACACGTGCACTAAGCACTGCAGCCTAAAGGGACCAGTTTATTTTCTCTTCTGAACTGCTGGTAGACTGGCAATAGCAAGGACAAATTACAGCAGTTCTCTGGAGTAAGTGGATTTACTGAATGTTCTAAAGAGGAAATGCAAGTGCTAAATGATAGTATGTGGCTGCTTTTGGTTTTGTGGGTATGTTTTCATGGCAGTGGTATGTCGTACATACTTTTTTTTTTTTAGCTTGAACTACACTAAATTACTACTTTCATGCAATAAACCTGCATTTGAAATACCAGCAGGAACACAGCTAGACCTGCTATCTTGAATGGAGGCCAATAGCCTCCAAACCCAGCTGTTCCCTGGGTGCCAGTGGGTTCCTGTGCCTTGGAGGTGCCATGCTGGGGCACCACTTCCAAGGCACTGGCAAGAGCCAGGAGCCACTGCTGATGCCAGAGCAGCTGGGTGAGGCACCTTGTCTCTCCTCAGACAATGGCTTGTGGCTTCTGCTGAGTTCAGGCAAGATGTGGGTTTGTCCCTCTTGGCACATTCACCTTGCTGGTGGGTCTGACCTGTGCAGTCAGTGGATGTGGCCTCAAGGGGCTGCCACTGCAGTGGCCTGAGCCCCTGGTACACCCATGCCCTCCAGGGCAGGCACTCATAAAACACTCTCTTTTAACATATGCTTCACAAGTGTTAAATGCAGGGGTGCTGTGTTTCCAGCCTGAGTAGCTGCAGTAGGCAGTGCAGCTGTGCTGTTTTCCCTCTAAGGAAGGCAGTCCAGGACATGTCTCCTCCTTTGTGCAGGGGGAGATGCATTAGTTTGTGTCCTGGGCTGTGAAAGACTTTGCCCTGACTATTTTTTTGGCAGAATCCATTAATAATCATTCTTTCCACTTTTTCCTTGCTTACTAGCTAAGTACTTGCCATGTGCAGCTGTAAAAAGTTGTTTCCAAAGAGAAATAAACTGCAGCAAAAACTTTTGTAATTGGAGATGGGGAGGAAAGCAGAAGGGCGTTTTCAATTTGTTGTCCTTGGATGAATTTTGTTTGCTTTGTGCCATGCTTTAAGCTAGAGCTCTTTACAGGACTGTGCCCTCTTGCTTGTTTGCATCTCTGTCCTCCCACTCCTAGCTGGAGCAGCACCAATTTGCCTGTGTCCCTTGTGGGACCAGGGGATAATTGGGGCAGTCAGCATCAGTCAGAGAGCCCTGTCAATCAGCAGTGCCATGTCAATGCATCAAGATAGAAATCTCTTCAAGTCTTAAACTTTCACAAGACATAAAAATAGCATCCCCTCTCTTTTTATTTTTTTTTTCAGTGCCTCTCCAGGTAGATCAGAGAATTTAAATTCCTGCATTGTCTTTCATGTAACATTAGAATTGCTTTGAGTTTGAGGGAACCAAAAACTGATGAAAAGCAGAGCTGGTACCTTGAATGATGAAACCTTAGACTAGTCACAGACAACTTAACTGTGTGCCCTTCCTGTAGATGTTTAAATTGGCATCACCTGCTGTAGATGTGTGCTGTGCACTTGGATGCATATGTGCAAATTTCATGGTCCCAATATCATTGAGTTTTCAGGTGTAATCTGAAACCTCCAATTCAATGTTATCTCACCTATATTTTGTAAATGTATATGGTAAATAAGTATCAAGTCTGCTGCAAAAGCAGATGGAAGGATTTATGTAAAAATGGCTTTGTAAAGCTGTTGTGAGTAAAATTTTTATTGTAGCTCTATTCTAGTAAATGAAACAAAGTATAATTGTGGTTGGTAAATACTTTGATCTCAGCTTGACTTATATTGATATAAATATGAAGAATATTAGTATTGCCTATATTTTTTTCTTTGCATTTTGGCAGCTTATTTATGAAATAATTGAAACATCTCTTAGCTGTACCTTTCTTTTCCAAGTGACTTTTGACATTTTTTTCATACCAAAAAGCAGTGTTGGAAATACTTAACAGAAAAATTCATCCATGTGTTACTCAGGATGTTTTCCAGATTGGACCAAGTGGAAATTGCTGGTGATAGGAACAGCACATGAGTATTGCTGGTGATTGCACATATGCAAACTCAGATGCTGAAGGCTAAGGTCTCTCCTGTAACCTGTAGAGAGGTGTTCAGCGTGCTGTGGTTGGATTTGGACTGCTTTGCAAAGAGATAAACTAGATCCAAACAGAGGAGGAGGAATTTCAGGTTTGTCCTTCCACTGCTTCAGCTGCAGGTGGGAATCTGAGTGAGCAGGCACCAGGGCGTCAGCCTCCATGCCTGGGGAATCCCTAAACACCAGAGCACAGCTTCCAAAAGCCTCTGGGCTGGGACTGACCTTCTGCAGGGCACTCAGCAGGCCACTAATTTGCTTTGGAGCTGCCCTTCCCAAGGAGTGAGTCTGGAGCAGGAGATCCTCTGCAGGGTTTCTGTATGTAGGTAGCAGTTCCTTTTGTCCAGTAATTGGTGTTGGAGGCAGGGAACTTCTAGTCAGCTCAGCATAAGACACATGATGGATTCAGCAGTTCAGTACTCAAGAGAAAAGATGAATTTTTATTGTCCCTGCTGGTAGTCTGCTTTAGCCCTAGAACTTCAACTGGTGGCCCTCATCATTTTTCATACAGATTTTCATTTGGATTTTGGATCATATCTTCCTCTAAGTCTAAGAAGACTTCTTAGGTCAGGAATGAAACCAGGGCAGTTACCATCAGCTAAGAACAGGTGGTACTTTTTTTTTTTTTTTTTTTAAATGAAAAAAATTAGTCTCTTAAAACAAAGCTTTTCTTGTTGTAGTTCCAACACAATTAATATCAGTCTGAAATCTGTGTTTTTAAAAAGAGGGGAAATGATGGTTACATTTAGTAGATTTTTATATATGATGTGAAGAACCAAACAATGCAGAGATAATGGCAACCTTCAGTCTGCTTTACTTAATGGTTCCTTAGTGGTTATCTGCTCTGTTAGTTTTGTACAACCCATCTAAAGGTAGTTTTTGAGTTCCCTTAGTGATAATTTTTTAGTAGCAGTAATGCATTGCTTCCTCTGTCTGTATCTCTGAAGTTGCAGGAGAAGTTCATTGCTGGATTCCAGCCAGGCAGATGAGCGGCTGGTGCATGAGAAAAATATTTTGGCTTTGTTTTTAGTATGGATTAGAACAAGGCATCATTTGCCAGTACTGCCAGGATATTAGGTGATCCTGTAATTTCACATGTGCAATAATGTGTTTACAGTAATATCACTCCTTTCCTTTGTTGTTTTTAAATTGATCCTTTTCAAACCAAAAAGTGTATGGTAAGATATTTGACATTAAAATGAATATCTTATCATTGACTTACCTTCTGGTTGTTGGTTTTTTTTTTTTTTTTTTATTGCTTTGGATGTAATTTCTAAAGTTTTGGAGACCATTTAGAACAGATCATGAACTTTTGGCCAGAGTATCTTGAGTAGTCTGGGATGAGCTAAGATTGGCTCCAATGTGCAGAAGGGGCAATTGCAGTCCCAGAGTTTGGGGAGGGATTGTTTGCTCAAGAAAACCCTCTCTTTGCTTCAGATTACTTTTTGTCCCCTCTTTTCCCTCCCCTTTATTATTTCCATCCTGGTTTTAAAGTCTCTTCCACAGATTTGTTTTTATATTACCCAGAACCTTTAAAAACAGTTACTGAAACCATAGCAGCCCATCTGAAAGCTTTCCGAGACACAGTATGAACTGGAGAGCAGGCCAAGCCTCAGAGGGCAGAGGCTCTTTTCCAAGCAAGGAAGAAGGGATACTGAGAGTTTCTTTGGATCCTAGTGCTAATGTGTGCTTTGTTGTCCTGCTTCTGCATGTGTGGATGCCCAGCATATGTTCTGCAGCTTTGTGTATATCAGCACTTTGGGGGGTTGAAAGTGATAGCAATTTATTACTCTAAGCTATCATGTAAAATTTCTAAGAGAGAGTGTAATTTTGTAGCTGTTCTCAGGGGAGGATCTAAGATAAAATACCTATCTTGGTAAATACTAAAAGTATGCAAAGTAATGGTATATTTTATGTGTGTTCATTTATAACTCAGTAAAATGAAAATTTTCAATTGCTTTGTTGCAAAGTTGTACTAATTCCTTAGGCCATGTGAATTGTAAAAAAGTACCTGTTTTGTAGCAGCCCAGCAGAGTCTGCAAAGAACTTAACTTTTCCTGGCCAGCTTACTGAAATAAGCCTTTAAATGGCAGATCAAATGCTGTTTTACAGCTTTTTGAAGTGTAGGTCAGAGAAGGTTTGTGAACACAGGGGATACAAGTCATATGCAGAATGAGTTCTCATTTAGTACCTAGTCAGTTAATAAGACGTGGTGTGAGTTTCTGTTCAGTTTGTGGTTTGTGAGCAGGGCACAGAGGGTAAGTTTTGGGGAGTTTTTCAATAGATTGTGATCTTTGGAGACAAATGGCAGGGTATCTTGCTGGTTGCTCTCCCCAGGTTCATGGAGCAAGGTACCAGCAGTGCTGGACACAAGGCATGGCATCTCTGTGCAAACTGTGGCTGTGGTCCTTGCTCCACCAGCCTTCCTGATCCAAAGGATGGTGTTGTAGGAGTCAGTGCCAGCCTTGCTTGCTGACTGTGACAGTTTTCAAATTCACTACTTATGTGCAAATATGATTTGGTGCCTCACAAATGACCTGATTTAATAACTAACCCCAAGCTGCAGTGCAAATCCTTCCACAGGAGAAAGCATCAGGGAACTTCATGGGATGCATTCTTCTTAACCTCTGAGTCTGATCTCAAAAAGTTCAAATGCTTCAGCAAAGTCAGAAGGTACAATGAGTCCCATCCAGTCTCCTCTGAAAACTGGCCTGAGCCTTTCCATGAACTCTAATGAGAATAAATTCAGGCTCTCCATCTCTGCCCAGTCTAGTGGAGGTTTCTCACCACTTTGCAGCCCCAAATCACTCAAAATTAGCTTTAAGAATGGAAAATTAGATTTTTTGTTGTTGTTGTTTTTAATTAAAATTTCTACCAGACCTGGTTGCCTGTTTCTCACAAAACTGATTTATGGGTCTTGCTGTGCTGCACCAAGGCTTTTATTGACAGTAACCTGGCTCTGAGGTGGTGGTTTTCCTGCACTGCCTATGGTTGAGCAGACTCCCTTACATTATGCAGATCTGGGGCTGGTTTTTGTTTTGCTTTTCCCACACTTCAGGCAAATCAGTCTTTGATTATTCCTCTAATGACAGGTATTCAAGTTACTCTAATTTATGTCAACACCTGGGCTGTAAAAACTCTAATGCACTCTTGCTTGTGGTCTTTCCCTGATGACTGCCCAGGCCACTTAGCTTTTTGTTTGGGCTTTTGATGTGAAATCTGAGCTGATCCCTATGCACTGTAGTTTTTCAACATTCTTACAGGAATTTTGTAATAATTTTAAGAGGCAGGGATTGGAAAATGGTGCATTAAATTTATTCCACATGTCTTGCTCTTATATGCCTCAGATTTCCCCTTTAGAGGTAGTTACTATTTTAATATCATTATATAAATGCTGCTTTAATAGACCAGCCACAATTCACTGCATGTTTAATAAGACTTAGTTGATAGTGATGAAGAAAATGCTTTATATTAAAAAAAAGCCTATTTGAATGCTGAAGCCAATTGAATTCTAAACCTACACCTAGTGAGAAATAAAACAATCTGACATTGTGGGAAATCCTTGATCCTTTTCTATAGGTATTCATGATTATTAAATGTTTTTGACTGCAGCTTCCTGTCACCATGTTGGTGAGAGAAAGATAGATGGAGGCACATCAACAAGGGTGCTGTGCAGGTCACATAATTTTTAGTTTAGTGCCCTGGGCGTGGAGAGGATGTGGTGTGGGGTGTCCCATAGCTGCCATGATGTAATCTGCAGCTCCAAACCAGCTCTTTTCATCCCAGCCTCAGGTCTGGCAGAGAGAAGCCCCTCTCATTTATAACTACTGCTCTGAAGAGGACTGCAGCACACCACTCAGCAGCTGTGGGCAGCAGAAGTCCACCAGCAAAATCCCAGAGCTTGCTCTCCCTATTTGATTGCTTTCTTGACTTTTTGCTTTGTGTTCTGAAACTTGCAACAGCTCAAATGTCAATTCGGACTAATTTATGGTACTTTTGGCCAGTTATGCCACAAAAAAAAGTGGATAGAAGGAAAAAATGCTCCAGGTTTCTGTCAATTTGATTCAAGTAACAGAATTGCAGTCATGTTACACAAAGCACACAAGTGGTCAGAGCTGTAACAACCTAGAAATGCAAGTGGAGCAATAGGTGGAAAGGCAAAAGTGAATATGCTTATATAAGCAAAAGCTGGTTTTCCATGGTAACAAGCTGGGCATTCCTAGGCCAGGCCATGACTTTCTGCTTCTGGGTCACCAGGTGTGGCTTGTGGGACACATCCCTTCCTGCCCCTTGCTGTTTGATGCCTGCTGCTGCCAGGCTGTGAGTGACCCTGTCTGGTCAGAGATGAGTGGTGCCATGTTGTGAGGATAAGATGGTGGGAAAAGTCTGTTCTTAAGTGCAGTTATTTTTGTTCTGATTTAGGACTAAATAATCTGGAGGCAGCACTCTGAAATCCCTAATTTCTGAACTAGCCTGTTCACCCTACCAACAGCTCCTCGAGCTTAAGACAATTTTGGGGAGATAGCTGTGCAGGGCTGAGCAACCACATGACACTGAGTGGTCACTACTGCAGTGATGAGACACTGGAAAAAGCAGCCCCATTGCAGAGAAGCTCTTGGGCTGTGTGTTAGGAACACTATATTGTGAACACAAAATGTTCACAAGGAGGAACAGGTGAGGCAATAAGCTGGAGAGGGACACCAGGTCGTTTCTTGCTGCAAGTGTGTTGTCCCTGTGTGGAGAGGTTGTCCTGTGACCTCTCCAGAGCACTGGGAGTCAAGTATCCCTGTCAAGGTCAGTTCCTTGGCTGTGCTGGGGCAGTGTGCCAGGGTAACAGCCTCGTGTGTTGGTTCCAGCACTGGCCTTTACTAAAGGCTGCAGTGGGTGGTAGATGGTGGAGTGTTGCAGGCTCTGCTCTGGACAGCTGCAGGAGAGTTGACAAACAGCTCATCCTTAGCCATCACCTCTGTCTGGGAGAGAGGGTGAGGCCTTTTGCCCTAGGGCATTCTGCAGAGTGGCTGGGGGAAGGGCCCTTCATTTTTAGGTAAGGGGGCACCAGTGGGGATGGAGATGGAGCTCTCAGAGGTTGCAGTGTCTGAACATATGTCCTGCTGTCCTGAGGACTGGGTTTCAGTCCAGTAGCTAGATTTTTCTGCTGGATTTGTCCATGGCCTCCTGCTGAGGAATGACACACGTGCCTGTTTTAAAACACTGTGTAAACTCCCTCCTGAGGTGCCTGGTGCAGCTGGGCTTTGCTCCCTTTGCAGGGCTGAGGTCCTGTTCCCCTGGACCAGGTTGCTGTGGTGGGGAATGTGACCTGACCCTTGTTGTCTCAGCAGACAGGAATATTTTTGTACAACTCCTCTACCACTTTCAGCAGAAAGAAATGCCAGGAGTATGGATTAGATGTAAACAATTTCTGTTTTCAGTAAGTCAGATATTTTCTGCTATTGTGTATTTGCTCTTACATTATCAGATTTTCTCAAGTCAACATCTAAACACTTAAACTGAAAGCTTAGCTGTTTTTTTCAAACAGGGACTATATTGGTTACTAGAGGCAGTCCTGCAGAGTTAGCCATTGCATGTGGTCCTCTGCATATCTTGAATATTTCACTTTAAAAAAAAAATTCAAAATACTTAGATTAAAACAATATTCTGTCACCATAGCAGCCTATTTCTTAGCTGTAATTTTCCATGGATGCATCACCACTGGATTTTCTCCATATAACTCTCAATTGTGCCTGGCAAATGAGGTTTGCTGGGTGCAGCTTGCTGTGGATTGTAGGTATATCTGGCTCTTACTGCTCTCAGCAGCTGTGGTCATGTGCTGGCTCAGGGGTCTGTTGCCTCACTGGTCACTGACATGCACAGTAACCTGCTCTGTTCTGTGTTCCTGTGGTGGTAGGAAGTAGATGCAAAATGTTTAGGGAGTATTAGGTCTCTGGGGAATTGCCCAGTGTGAGCATGCTGAGTGGAGGATCACTGTGCTTGGCTGGATGCTCTGGGATGAAGGAGTGAGCATGAGGAGTGTGGAGGAAGATGGAGATGCTGTAGGGTGAACAGAGCACAGGGGCCTGGGATAACACATGTAGAGATGTGAAAGCACCTGACAGCACTCTTACTTTTTCCCCCCTAACTAGTCATGTCTTTTGTTTATTCTTCTTGTTATTTATCTTTACTGGTCCTCACTAGCTCCCCAACACCTGCATCTTTCACATACCTCTTAAAACGGCATAACTGAGCTAAACTAACTCTGCAATTTATTGAAAAGGCTATGTCCAAAACAAAAATATATCCTCTCTCTGCAGTCTAAGTAGGGCAGGAAAAATTCTCACTGTGTTACTGGCTTGACATCTGTTTTTTTCCTAAGAACTACTCCATGTGCTTCTGCTAGAGACCTTCAGGCTTTTGCCTTCCACTTCTCCCTTTTTTGGTCCCTGCCTGCAGCAGGATGCTGTTGCATCCCACACCAATCACTGCCAAATTGGCAAAGGTGCATTTCCCTATGGGAGATCCTCCCATGTGTGTTGTTCAGCTTGGGCCAAATGCTATTTCAGGGCCACATAAACTTCATCCACTTTAACCTGTGCCTATGAATAAAGTTTATCATCCATCACCCCAATGGCAGTTTATGGGAAAAGAAAGGAAACTTTGGCTCTGGGTCTAGGCAAGAGCTCTCCATCACTGACTGGTATACCTCCTCTGCCCTGGCATTTTGTGTAAGGGTGGCATTTTTCAGTGTGGTGGAAAGTCATACTCATACCACTCATTTCGGGTACTGTGGAGAGTTTCCTTGAAATGCCAAAAGTCCCCAACAAAGCAGGCTTCCTCTCACTGGCAGTGGCAGCTCCCCAGAATTTCCCTGGGTCTTGCACTTCCAGAGTAACTTCTCCTCTGTTGGTCTCTCTTTTGGCTGTCCAGATCTTTGCAAGTGGTTTTAAGGGTGAAAAGTTAGTGCCTCCTTTTGCTGCCACAGCTTCCTCCAGACAGGATAGAAAATTTACATTCTCACACCCTTGTAATGCCCTGTCTTGGGCCACAAAGTCTTGAAATCCCTTCACCAAAAGAATTGTCTTCTCAGCCAAAAACTATTCTTGAAAGACCATCACTGGTGTTAAAGAATCCAAAAATACTGACAGTAACATTTTAAATGTCACTTTGTTCCTCTGGAGCTCCTCAGTTTCAAAAGTTTTATCCTAGTTAGGAGAATGAAAATTCAGGCTGTCCTGCTGAGTATAGGCTTGTTATACAGCAGTCCCAGTGTCTCAATCAAAATTTGGTGACTCAGGTTACTTGAGTGCTGGACAGGCTTTTTACTCCTCCATGTGCAGGTGACTGAGGCCAGAGAGTCTCCTAAATATTTTTTCTTCACCCTATAAGGGAATTTTTCTTCCGTATCTTCCGGTAGCTTCATGCTCAACTGAATTTGGTTTGGTACCCTTGTTGAACTCTTCAGGGACTTAAACTGATCTATCTGTATATTTATTTATAGGTTTCTATATATTTAGAAATTTTAATAAAAAGAGAAGAAGAAAAACACCTGACTTTTTCAGGGGGATTTACTGACATGGCGTGGCATGGGAGGAGCACCTTCAGCATCCTCTGAAGTTCTCATTCACTGTGCCACACTCCTGGACTGACATTTGGTGCAGGGAGCAAGCACTTCTGGCCTTGGGAGATTGTGGTGGTGGAATGTGGGACATGCAGGCTTACTAATGACTCAGGTCTGCCAAGGAAAGTGGGAGCAGGGGGGCTCAAATTTCATGACATGATTGTAACTATTTTTGGCAAAAAAAGTTTAATATCTCAGTACTCTGTTAAAAATGATTAATGAAAAAAATATTGTGATCTGCATAAAACTGATTGTGAGTTTCCAACTGCTTTGTAATGTGTTTAGAGTTAGCTGTCCTTTTTGTTTTGAGTGCTATCTTACTAAAGTACTTGGTAACGTACCCCTATTTCCTCAAATTCACATTTTAAAACAAAAAATGTTCCTTCTTTCATTAGGAGAAAGTGATGGATTTTGAAAAAAACAAATCAGCACTGGTTTAGAAGTTGGGTCCTTTTGCAGAGAGCAATCAGCATTTTAATTGACAACTTTGGGGGTTTTTCCCCTTAAATTTATAAATTCTGTTTTCTTTCTACAGTTGCTTGTTCCTTCCTCTTTTTTTGCTTGGAAATTAATCATGCAGGAAATGATTAACCACAGTGAGCTTGTCTGTCTGCCTCTGACTCAATGTTTAGGAGGGAGGGCCTTCAAGTAGCTCAAAATGCCTGACCAGATATAAACCATGCACTTGGTTTATATCACACTGCACATCCCACAATAAAGGTCATGTTCCTTTTTGTTTCTTTTTAGCATTCATGAAATTATTTCTGAAATACCAAATTCAGTCTGAAGTGCCCAGAATTTGTGTTTCACTGGATTCAGTGTAGTGCCATTTTTGCCCATTGCTCTGCAGAGCAAGGGGCTCTTTGCAGGATGCAGTGTATGCTTCCTCTCTCCTCTGTTTTGGTTTTTAAATGAAGGGAGTCTTTATGGTGATGCATTGCATAACCTAGCATTCTAGTTTCATTCCTGATGGTGGCTGCTGCCTGTGCCTGGTAGTTTGCAGAAATCAGAGCTTTTCTAAGCAGGTGTTCTTCACGCAGGTGATGTTGGAGCATCTCACTTGCAGCGGCGAGGGCGGCTCTGCAGAGGCAGCAGGAGCAGGCTCTGTGCACCCTGCTCTCGGCAGGGCTGCAGGGAGGCTGTGCCAGCCCAGGGCTGTGGCCAAGGCAGGGCAGGGAGTGTGAGCACTGCAGTGCTGGGTGCTGCTCGGGGCACGGGCAGCACTGAGCTGGATCTGCGGAGGAGCCGCGCTGGGCACGGTGCTGCTGGCACCTGCCACGATGGGAGAGCAGCTGCTGTGCCCAAATCTTTCTCTCTGGCTGCCAATCCCAACCTCTGTGCCCTCTGGGGCTCGCTGCCTGATGCTGTGGTGTACCTACGGGTCAGTTACTGCATCCTTTCTGCACCACCACCACTCACCTGGACAGAACAATTCTATATAGCTTCCTAAAAGCTGTGATAATTTACACTGGTGCCTAGAAAATATGGCTTGGTGTCCTGATGTGTCCTGGGTTTTCAAGTGCCAATACACCTTCAGCCTTGGTCTTTTGGAACCAGTTCATTTTCCACACCATGCAGCATTGTAAGATACTTGTTTGTTAACAGATTTGGTGGGTAAAGCTTATGGCTAGGTGAATTGGTTACTATTTCAGGTATTTTATAGTGTCAGCTGTTAGCAATTTAAGGTAATAGCCTTGTCTTAAGTTCATCTCTTTCCTACTAACCAAGAGCAAATAATGGTGTGAGTCCATTGCAGAGGTGTAGGACAGTAACCAAAGCTTTCCTCTAATCACAGAGTTATTCTCAACATCTCAGGACATCTCCATGCTCTGTGAGAAACAGTGATCCTGTGAGTTGGTGATGAACAAGGCAGCTGCAGAGTTCGAGTTCAGCATTGTGCTGATTCAGCTGCTTTGGTTCTGCAGCCCAAGAGGTGCTCTCATCCTGTGGGCTGCTCCCAGCACTGCCCTGTGCTGTGGGAGCAAGTCACCAGGTCACCAGACCGTTGTTATTCTTCACATGGGCTTACAGTGATCAAATTTTAAAATCCAGAGAGCTCCTCTTTTATTTTTGCTTAGAGTAAGTCAGACAAAGAAAATCTAATAATTGAACTGCAAGGATGAGTTAGAGCTTCAAAGACAGAGGTGCTGTTTCTTCCTGCAAAGTGTCAGCTTGAGTTTCTAAAAATCTCTTTTCCATCAGCAGAAGGAGAGTGACAAAAGTAAAAGTGGAGCAGTATTGCAACTTTAGTTTTAAACTAAAATTTGACAATCTAGGCTGTATTACAGACTCTGTAAGTGTATGCATAATATGTTTTTGTGTGGGCATGCAGGTTTCTCAGTCATGCCATGTGATCTCTTTTCTGATGGCTCCTAAAGGAAGTGTGTGCTCTAGAGCACCATTAGTAAACAACCCTGCAGGATGCTCATGCTAAACTTCAGGCCAGTTTTGCCAGAGTAGTTATTATAGAAGCTTGTCCTGTGCTTCCAAAATGCTATTTTCCAGCCTGTCTCTGAGGGCTATAGGGCTTTAACAGCAGCAAAATTCAAGCTCATCATTGTGTACCTAATTTTGATGGCAGTTCTATTGAGAAAGCCCTTCAGTACCAGAAATGCCACCTAGTGTGCAGTGATTGAGTGCAGGTACATGTGAGATGGCATAGAGAAGGAGGGAATATCTGGTGCTTTTCTCCCCACTGCCTCCTTGCAAATCAAGTATGCAGAGAGGGTTTTGGAGAAGCTGAATGTGTCTGTGGGTAGTGGCTTCCCCATAGAGAACTCAGGCTTTAAGCATCACCTCACTTCCTCTTTATGCCACCTATTTGTTAAGAAGCTGATCTAAAACAATGCAGTTGAAAGGTAAAAAAGGTAGAACAGAGCAGCCCAAGCAGGAAACAATCTCTAACTAACAGGGAGGTAGACAAGCTATGGGACTTTACAGGAAGGGCTTCACAGACCACCTGGCTCACTTGCTGCATTCAGGTCTGAGCTGCCATAAAGGATTCATTTAAAAGTCAGGTATCAAACCAAACTGTGTTCTGCCTACTCCAGAAACTTGTCTATGACACATGGAGTACCAAGGAGACTGATGGTACATTGTCTAGACTGCTTTAACTTCTTAGCAAAGCAGTGCAGAGAGAAGAATTTCTCTTTTTAATCCAATGAAACAGTTAAAAGCTTGGTGAAATACCCTCATGGCACAGTTAAGCTGGAGACAACTGCAGCTGTGAAAAGACTGTGTTAAGAAACAGGATGGTTGTGGTCTGCTGTAAGAAATAATTTTCCTGTTGACTATTTTTTTAAACAGGAAGCTGAAGAACAAAGCAGCATTAGTCTTGGTGCTTTTAATAGGTTTCAGATTTCAGATATTGCATTTAGAATATGCTGATTGGGAAAGGATTGGGCTTTGTGCAGAATTTTATGTAACAAATGAGAGCTACAATTTGGGAGATGGTAATATAACTAAATTCAGGCGGATCCTCTGAATGTGAGGCTGTTGTTTCTCTGGAGGAGCTTAAGATGCTCAGTAAGCAGCAGAGGGCTGAGGAGGGCAGGCTGGTCTGTTGCAGCACTCTGAACGTGTGTGTTTGCACAGCAGTGTGTAGGCTTGGCTTCGCACAGTTTCCTCTCTGTCAGTCCGTCTGTCTGTCCGCCAGCTTCCCCCCTGCTCCGCTCGTCTTTCGCAGTAACTGGCAGCAGTTTCTGCAGTATGGGAGAGGAAAGCCTGCAGACACTCCGGATGGCACTAGTGCCTCGCAGCACTTTGAACTCCGTGATTTTTCTAGATGGTCAGCGAGAGCTATGGGTGATGCGTCTGACTCCTTGCCCCCTAAAGATTTTGCACAAAATCCATTAAAGTCTTATTTCAGAAAATACTTCTTCTGAGGAAGGTAACTCAGCAATTTGGGAGGGAGAAGGGGGAGGGAAGGGGGGTTACAGCTGTATTCTAATTATTTTGAAGTATGAGTATCTGATGAGATAAATCTGTATTTCTAAACAGTTTTTTCTGACACACTTATCATGGATCATGTCAGAGCCATTACAGACTTCCTAGGTGATGACTCACTGCAAATGCCATTTTGTTTCTTTCAGCACATTTTCCTAATGTTCATTTTTACTGTAAAGGGTACTGTACCAGCATGATGTTGATTTTACAGATACTGTGCTATTATACTTCACTTTGGCTTAATCTAAAACAATTAAGTTACTTTAAAAAGTAAGAGCTGTGTATTCATGTAAATAACTGCCCTGGGGACCTCAGCCATTAGCCTGGGGTTGTCTTGAGACTTATCCTTGTTCCTGTTCTCACTGTGTTTACCTGGTTTATGCAAACATTATATAAGTAGTGGCAAATCATTGTTACTAAAGGTGGCTCAGGTGAAATGGGTGAAAGCTCAGATAAAAGGGTAAAGCACATGCTGAAATGCCATAGCACTATTAGAAATGCTCCAAAGCCCCTGATAGGCACTGTTCCAGTAAGCTGTGTGCTAAAATGCCACAAAAAGCCCTTGTGACTTGAAAAGATAGTCCTTGACGCTTGGTCCTTTTTTTGTGGTTGTTTTCCCATAATTTTGTTGCAATAAATCTCCTGTATCTCAGGTGTGACCCTCCTAGGATTGCCCAGACTGAAAGTTCAGCTTGGAGTGGGGAAAAGTGGGAGCCTGGTCTCTGGCAGGGAAGCTTGTGATAGGCTGAGCTTTAGCAGCCAGGCTTTTCAGTCTGCAGAAGCTGAGAGAACAGGCTGCCTGCTAGCTCTTTCTCCTCAGGGAGAATGTCCAGAATGTGTCTGTGTGTGCTGCTTCTGAGGAGGAAGGTTCATTCAGACATGATAATGGAGTTTGGGATCTTCAGAGTAAGCAGGGAGAGAGGAAGAAGCATGAGACCCCATCCCAGAGCTCTGCTGTTCCATTCTACCCATAACAGTGTTATGATCTTAAAGTGTGATGCCTTCTTGGAGTAAGGGCTAATGGCATAGCTATGGGGCTATCCTGAAGCACTTCCATGGGAGCAAGATTGTTGGATTTAACATAGTTCAGTTTGGTTACTGCATTTTGTGCACTGCCATAGCAGTGTATGGGCTATGTAAGTGTTCAAAACTGGATGTATATCTAAGGGTTTGTATGGCAGTGGGGATCATGTAGAGAGCCCCTGTTTAAAGATGCAGCTGATTTCCATACAATTAAATATAAAGTGCTTTTTATCAATTAATTAGACTTTAAAAATGTAGAAGATAAACCTGCTAGTTGCAAGGATTTTTTTAGCTGAGTAAAAATTTATTAAGATGTATTTATCTCTGGACTTTGTGTATTTGTGTTTTTCTGTGCAGGTTTCTTAGCAAGCGCAGACAGAGCTCAGTCTTCCACCATGCCTGTGCCTCCCCCTCCAGCTCCCCCTCCACCCCCAACACTGGCCTTGGTAAGTTTTATTGGAGGTAAATATATGCACTGTTCTCTGCTGCTGCTTGTCACTCTGAATAGGATGTCCAGAGATACTCAGGTGTGGATCAGGGTATCCATGATATTTGGGGAAAGCTCTCCAACATATTGTTTATGGTTGATCATTGATCCTATGAGAAGGACCATCACTTCCACTGCCTTCCAATTCTCATGTGGATATCACTATCCACTCTAACTCTTCATCCTTTTATTCCTCCCACCCTGGTGGCTGATGTGGAGGAGAGACAACAGCTTGTCTGAGGAGAGTTGAAGTCTTGCTATCCTCTTGTCTTTCTCCAAACCTGTACTCCCACTTTCTCCAGTACTTCCGTGACTTAAGCTGGAAAAAAAATCAATCCTGTTGTTTAAATTTGGTAAGGATAGCTCTTAGCTAGCATAGCTCCCTCAGCCAGCCTGTGGTATCAGAGCACAGGATCCAATGCTGGCACAGTGTGGTAGGTGAAACTACATCAGACCTGACTTAAACTGGAATAGAGCTTGTGCTGTGCTTGCCTTCCAAACAGTCACCTCACTGACAAGAAGGAAGAGGCTTCTTGAAATGCCAGTTTGAAGCACCTAGATATTTACAGAGTAAAACCCTACACAGAATGGGCTGTCTCCAATGAGTTTTTTCTTCATTTTCCACCACAAGCGAGATAGAGTCTCTGCTCCCTCCATGACAACTCTCCCCACCTTTCAGGAAATCTCTGTAACACTGATCTGATAAGCTAGAAAATGTTTCAGGCACCATTTCCTAGAAGAAAGAGGCATGTATATGTGCATATAAGTGCATTATTTGGAGGTTTTTTGTTCTTTCTTGAAAAACTGTCACCAAAATATGAAGTGAAAAGAGAGGACCATTGAGACAAATCTCATACATCCAAAGGTTTTATTTGGTCTATATGAAGAGGTCAATATTACTGAAAATTGCCATTTTTAAGTTTTTCTATCTAAGCTAAAATAGTAGACAAAGGTCCATCTTTGCTCTGATTTATCTAGAAATTGTATTTCCCCACAACTTTCAAGAATGTCCACCTTCTTGTATGATCAAGTTATGTGTGTAGTTTGTTCTTGTTCAGTCTCCAAAACGGCAGTTTGCCACAGATATGCCTTGGCTTTAAAAAAAAAATCAGAGATTCTACATCATGAGTTCAAAAAGGATGAATTCACATGGAAGTGTTCTGTTTCTAATGAATAATGGGGGTTAGAATAGCAGTAGTGTTGGGGACTTTGAGTCAGTAACAAGGCCAGCTACCTTTAATATCATTCATAAAACTAGACATGGCATTCTACCTACCCACTCCAATGCTGTTAAACCAGACACTGAAGTCTCTAGTAACTACCATATTTGAGCAGAACTTTGTATCTAGAAGTTGGGGTTTATTTTGCCTCCTCATTTTTAATTTTTGTTTTGCAGGCAAATACTGAAAAGCCATCCCTAAGCAAGTCAGAACAAGCAGGGCGAAATGCTCTATTATCTGATATTACCAAAGGAAAAAAGCTCAAGAAGACTGTTACTAATGACAGAAGTGCTCCAATTCTGGACAGTAAGTAAGATTCTACATGTTGGAATTTCTATAAGCATGGTTCTACAGATCTGAAAGCAGAAAATTATTTTATATATCATCAGATGAATTGCCATGAGAGTAGATAAAAGAAAGTGCCAGAAATTGGCATGCATAAAAATAAATTCTATTCATCATGAATGAACAGTCAGCTGAGAAATCAATTACTGCTTATGACGTGTGAATGTAATTTGTTAGCTAATTCTCATAAAGTGGTTTATTTTCCTGTTTGCTTATATCAGAGAACTGTTCAGGCCCTACCAGGAGTTCTGTTGAGGACCTGCAGCAGATAGACAAACAAAACCCCCATAAGGACTGAGGAGAGGACAGAGAATTAAGTGGAATTTCAGGCTCTACTTTTGCATAAACAGTATTTGCCTGGCATGACACCATTGGCTCCAGTACCACTTAGTGCAAAATCAGAGCCAGAAGCCACAGCTGTACCTGTGTGTCACTGCTGCATGCAGTTTTGTCACTCCTGGAGTGACTGAGGGGTGTTATCTCTTTGGCTGAGCCTTGCTGTTCAGCCAGCCCAGCAGTACTGCACAAGGCAGTGACTCCACTTACCTTATGGAAATAAGGTCTCTATCCAGCTGTGCTGCTGCTGTGTCTCACAGCACATCTTGGTAGGTGCTAAGAGGAGTCTGGAGAAGAGAAGTCCATGTAGCAAAAGTATTGGGAAGGCAGAACAGAAACAGGAGAAGAGTGAGGAACACAGGCCTGTGCTGACAGAGGAACAGCATTCATCACCTGAGGAGAAAAGACACTTCTACAGACTGATTAGCAAATATGATACACCTCAGTCTAGGTTTGGCCATGCAATTAAAGGCTGGCCTGTGATAGGAACATGATGATGAAAGAAGGAAATACCCAGAGGAGTGTGACCAAATAAAAATAATTGTAAAAAAATTAGATGCAGTTCTGCAATCAGTTAGCTACAGTTTTTAAAGATTATCTCTAAATGTGAAGTTACATGTTCTAGCTATAGTAATGAGCTGAAGGGGATTAAAGGAGGGGGCAAACAGTAAGATAAAAATGATGCAGCCTATTATGTTATTTACATGTATTAACAAATCATGATGAAAGACTAAACCATGGTAGCAGCATTTCTCCAGAGGTTAACACCCTGTCTGAGTCAGAGCCAAACTGAGCTGACTGCTTAAGAAGGAGAAGGATGATGTGAAACATTCCTGCATGGATGAACTCTTCCTTTTTTTCTTGGAGAAATTTTTAGAGATGTTTTTCATCTACACGTTTTAATTCCTTTGAAGTCAGTGAAATTTTTACCCACCCAAAGTTGTGGAAATCAAGATTCCAAAAAATTAGGCAATTGATCTTAGCCTATGTGGCCCAGCATCTGAGAGCTGATCTCCTCAGATATCCCAACCTGTGCAACTGCTTGTTTTG
Organism: Erithacus rubecula; assembly: GCF_903797595.1. Taxonomy (NCBI): domain Eukaryota; kingdom Metazoa; phylum Chordata; class Aves; order Passeriformes; family Muscicapidae; genus Erithacus; species Erithacus rubecula. The sequence goes on from NC_136659.1 coordinate 16,644,652, forward strand.
CAGTGATGCTCTGAATAAGGCTCTTCTCTGTAATGCAGTTGTGGAAACACTTTCATTTTAATTTTGGCGATTCAATTGTCACAGCAGAAATATTGACATTACAGAGAAATGGGAGAGAAAAGGGGAGGGCTGATAAAATAATTCCTGCCTACTGGATACATTAACAGCTAATGATCCTGTCACTGCACTTCTGAACCTATAGAAATGGCATCTCATTCTCTACTAGGCTTTGTTTAAATAAGTAGACATGTTGCAATGCCATCAATAATGAGAGAATTCTGTGCATTCCCAGCAGTTATCCCCAGAGATATCTTCAAGGAGGACCCTCTGCTTTCCTCTTTCCTTCGCTTTTTCCCATGAGATTACCCTGTTTCTGCTTATGGGGAAGTGGAGGGGAAGGATAAGAGAGCAAAAGTACAAAGAAACCAGAAGAAGTAACACAGGTGCTAACAAAGACTACATTGTATTCTCAGAAGTCCCATACGTTCTCAGTTCCAAATTCTCTGCAGCAATTTTCTCTGCTCTCCAGTCTAGAGCAGACTAAAGTGATGGCTTAATAAAGCACAGAGGCTATGGTTATTATGGTTAGTGCACCAGCTCCTCCACAGCACAGTGGTGGTGGTGATGATGGCAGCTGTGATGATCCAAACCTTCTGTGCTTTTGAAGTTCATCCATTTTTCCCACGCTACAAGCATTACTCTAATAAAGAGGAGACTTTGCAGGGTCAGTCTTGCTTCACTAACACAGAGGATCTTTTTTTCCAACAGAGCCCAAAGGACCTGCTGGAGGTGGTGGTGGCTTTGGAGGTGGCGGCGGTGGCGGGGGCTTTGGTGGTGGCAGCGGTGGCGGCTTCGGTGGCGGTGGACCACCTGGCCTTGGAGGCCTTTTTCAAGCAGGAATGCCAAAGCTCAGATGTACTGCAAGTCGAGATGCTGGTAAGAAAGACCTTGAATTTCCAGTGTGAAAAAATGGCATCGCTTAAAACCTCCATAGCACTGCAATGAATTACCTGCTGGGATTGAGAAAGCTAACAAATACCGTAAGCTCTAAGGAAATGTAATTTTCAGCCTGAATTTTGATTTATTCTTACTTTTAGGTTTAGTGAGGGAGAAGCCAGACTCCCTTTCCACCCATTCTCCTCGTTATTGACCAAAATTAAGATCTTGGTAGTGTTGAATGGCTACCTGCAAAGTACAGTCAGGCAGCTTATGTCCTGCCTGAGCTGTTGGGTGTGCAGGATCAGAAGGGAACAGGGGAAGATCCAGGTTAATTCTTTCTTGTGCACCAGGAAAAAGCATCTACTTTCCAAATGGAAAGAACTTGTGTCAGCTCCACAACAGTGTGATTTGCTGCTTAGGGAGTGCATGAGGCATCCCAGCTGGCTGATACACACACTGCATATGGAGGCTTGTCTGGAGTGTGCTTCTGTCTGACAAAACAGCTGCCCCAAGCCCCTTTAAATGAAGGACATCTGGGGCCACTGAGTTTTTAAAGTTTAAGGACATAGGATTTCATACTTGTTGAAGAAGGATTATGCAATGGGGGTAGTAGAGTGTCACAAATATTGCATATTTTATAACCTAACATAGTTTTTCAGCACAGCACATGTGTACAGAACAATGTCACAGCTGGTATTTTCTATTGTGTCACAGTCTATTTTTAGGAACTTGTATTAATACAAAAGTTCCTGGCATCGCAGAACAGTTCTTATGAGCTGCAGGGCCAGCTGCCTTCTTCCTGATGTGCACAACTACATGCCTAGATCACAGATACTAGAAAGGGCCGAAAAGAGCTTTTTTGCTGAACTTTTGTTGTTAAATGTTAAAAGCCAAGATTTCTTTGCTCTCAGGTGGACAGTGTTCAGTACTTGTTCTTCACCGTTTTCTTCCCTCCACGTTTTATTGCTGGCTGTATGACGGCTGCATCACTCGTGTTACTTTGTGGCCGCTTAACGCGTGCCTCCTGAGCAGTATCGGGCTGTCAGCGGGTACTCTAGAGTGTTTCCGATGGCACCGGGGCTGGGGCTGAGCCTCAAGGCAGGGGTGCCCGTGCCGGGCCGCCCGCAGAGCCCGTTCGGAACCGCAGCCCCGGTGCCGATGCTCCCTGTCCTGTGTCCGCAGACGCCGGGGGAGGCCGGCCGCCCGTCCTGCCGCCCGGAGGCCGCTCCGCCGCCGCCAAGCCCTTCTCGCCGCCGAGCGGCCCGCCGCGCTTCCCGGGGCCGCCCTCGGGGCCGCGCTCCGCCGCGCCGGACCCGCAGAGGAGCCGCCTGCCGCCGCCCAGGCCCGACGCCGGCTCCAAGCCCGAGGCGGCGCCGCCGCCGGTGCCCAGCACGCCGCGGCCCGTCGCCTCCAGCCTGCACAACCGGGGGTCGCCGCCGGTGCCGGGGCTGAACCGGCAGCCCAGCCTGGGGCCCACGCCCCCGCCCTTCCCGGGCAGCCGGGCCGCGGGGTCGGCCGCGTCCCTCCGGCAGCCGGGCCCCGGCCCCGCGCCCCCCTTCTCGGGCCGGCCGCCGCTGCCGCCCACCCCGGGCCGGCCGGCGGAGGACAAGCCGCCGCCCCCGCCGCCGCCCCCGGCCGGGCACCGGCCGCCCGCCGCCCGGGAGGCGTCTCTGCCGCCGCCGCAGAACAGCAAGCCGCCCGTGCCCGCCGCCCCCCGGCCCGCGCTCGGCGCCCCGGCGCCCCCGCTGCCCCCCGGCAGGCCGGGGCCGCCCCCGGTCCCGCCCGTCCCCGCCGGCGGCGACGAGATGCCGCGGCTGCCGCAGAGGAACATCTCGCTGGGGTCGTGCCCGGCGCCCGGTGGGGGCCGCTCCGGACCGCTGCCCCCGCCGCCCGGAGAGAGGCCGCCGCCGCCCGTCCGAGACCCGCCCGGCCGCTCAGGTACGGAGCGGGCACCGGCGGCACGGGAAGGGGTGCTTTCCCTGCCACGGGGGGCACGGGGAATGGGTGCTTTGGCCATGCCTTCGCCAGCTTCACACATGCAACAAGCACACCCCAGGATGACATCCCTGTCAGGGATTCTGCTGCTGGAAGCGAGGGTTTGTGGGCATCACGGTGGCTTAAGGAAAGTCAAAGTGCATCACCAGTGTGCTCACGTGTACTTCTACAGATCTTGGTAACTTTCATTATGTAATTGAAAAGAGTTGCAAATGGATTTCCCCATTACATTCTTTGAAGCGAAGAAGCTTTTAGTAAATGACAGCATCTGACTTCCTGAGTCAACCAGCGTAAGTTAATGGTCGAGTTCTGGAGAGTGGAGGTTTTTGGAACCTGACCTGCTACGTGTTCGGAGACACAAACACAGTCAAATACAAATAGCTTTAATGAAAGACCTAGCCGACAGTTGTTAAATGTAATAGCACTTGTTACAGCATGACTAAGTGTTGTTTCTTGCCATATGTAGATATCAAATTAGACAAAAAGTAGATTTGTCTCCTTTGAGCAATTTCATAATGTACTTCGTCCTCTGTGGCAATTATGGTTCATAACTTTAAAGAATTGCACATTGTAACTCAGCTTTCTGATACCTAGTAGTTGTCCCTTGAGATGAGAAAATGTAGGTACAATTGTGCCCTGTAACATCAGGTGGAGAAAAGCATTGCACAAAAGATACTGCTGGGAAACTCCATAGAGTTACCTTTCTTTGGAATAAACTCAGAAATCATCTCTAGCCGGCCCAGTCCTAGACAATAGAAATTAATGTCACAGGAGCTCCCACAGCCAGCTATGTTGCTTTCCAGCTCATTGAACCAGCCCTGGATCTCCAGCACCTACAGCAGCTGTGCAGCTACAGAAAATAGTGGCCCTGAAATTGTGCTTTGTGCAGCTGGTTGCCAGCCCAGAGAATGGTACAATGCTAGTGCAGCCTGCAGTAAACAAATCAGAGAAATCCCATTGCAATTGACTGAGGGGATAGATCAAAGTTGCAGAGTGTCTGCAATTATTCAGTCACTTGCAGGAGTTTTTTTCAGCCTTGAACAGCCTTCCATCAGTGATGTTCTAGTTGATCTTTTTCTGAGGCAGATGGTTTTAGCAAACCTGAGCTAACTTTCTTCTGGCTCAATTCAGACACAGTAAGTAGAAGGAAGTTGTAGCAATACATTTTAAACATAAATACACCTGTTCTGCAGCAGTTCAGTATAGACAATGGAGTTTAGCTGGGTTTAGAGAGAGCAAGCAAAACTATTCTGAAAGTTGCTGAATACTTCTCATTCTTTGAAACCATTCCGTGAAGGCAAACTTTAGTAATTTGTAAAATAAAAAGGGGAGCAAAAATACACAAAGTACAGCAAGTTTCTTGAAACATTTCAATGCTTGTTGCTGGCGACACAATATCTACTGCTCTCTTTTCAGAGTGCATGTCTGCAGGTAGATTTCATCAAGACAGGGAAGCATTTATTGAAAATTAACATAATTGTCAGTTGCCCAACTGCACCAAACAGAGGTAGTGAGACTTTTGAACGTGCGTAACTCTCCACACCCTCTGCTTCACCTTCTCATGTCCTAACCATGGTCACTTTTCTCCCTGGCAGAAGCAGCTTTCCTGTCTTTCTTTACTTTTTTGTAGAAGCACTCTTCCCCTGCCTCAGGACAGCCCTGGGTCCTGTGTCTTCGTATTTGACCTGTCACATCCATGCCAGTTACAGATACCCAAACACTGGAAATGCCAGTCTGTGTGTGAGGCTTGTTTCCAGTTTACAGGAAGGTGGACATGCTCCAACTATTGAAAAACCTGTCATGCAGCTCATTTGTTTATAAATGAGTGAGCTGATGAGCTGCTGCATAACACAACCACTCCTGGGCAGAGCTCCCCTGTGTGTCCCCACAGCCCCTGGCTGTGACAGCCAGAGGGGACCACCCTGATGGACAAAGAGCCTCTGAGGGTAGCAGGTGCCTTCTGCTATGCCTCCTCTTGCATTGTAATGCTACATAGAAAGGAAATGTGTTAGGGTTCTGACCTCCACAGCAGCCTGAATTCCAGCTGGGACTTCTGCTTATTGAGGCCACTGTTAATGTGGAGTGCTTTAAACGTAGCTTCAAGCGCTGGGACTGCTACAGAGGCTTCTGTAGCTGAGGGGAAGGGGCTTGTGGACACTGCCGTGTATTTATGTTTAGATACATCCTGCTCCACTGAGCTGTACTCTCCAAAGTAGCACTAGATCCCTAGAGAACCCTGGAGAGCAGGGAAGTGGGTGCTGAGGGCCCTAAACCAGCCCCTTTTGTTAGTGGGAGGCTTTGGGATGACAGCAGTGGCTTTACACTGGCAGGGTAATCCCCAATGTGAAATTTAACAGTGTTTGTGTGCTTGCTTCTTGCCTTGTAGGCCCGCTCCCGCCACCTCCTCCCATAAGCAGGAATGGAAGCACTTCCAGGGCTTTGCCCAGCACTCCCCAGCTGCCCTCCCGTGCGGGGCTGGACAGCCAGAGAGGCGGAGCACGGCCCCCGCTTCCCCCGGACCGGCCGGGCTCGGCAGCGCCGCCGCCGCCGCCGCCGCCCTCAGCAGCGGTCAGGAACGGCTTCCAGGAGCCCGGCGACGGTGAGCCATCCTCCCACCTGTGTGCCCTCCACAGACAAGGGCTAGCGGCTTTTGCCCCTAATACCTCAATAGAAGGTTTGGGATAAAGACTTCGTTTCTAGTGCCAGCCTTTTGATTTCTAACCAACAGAGGTGTCACTTGGGTCGCAATTAACCCCCCGTGAGTCAGAACAGAATAAATATGCCAAGCATAAAGCAGAATTGCAAAGTCATCAGTACAAAATAACCCTATGAAAAATACCCTGAAAAAAGGAAGGGAATTGTTTCAACTCTAATATGAATTCAAACCACAGCTACACTGACGCTTTGGAAGTCGGAACAAGTTAGATGACTCAAAAGCAGAAAGCTGAAAAACAGATGAGGGAAGAGATTGTCAGAACATTGCTGAAAATGTCAAGTATCTATTTCTGCTGGTGTTTATTAAAAAGATGAGGTCCAAGATTGCTGTTTTAAAGATTTGTCATGCTTTTCTTTTTAATTGTTTGCTATTTGCATAGAACAGATAAATCCTTCAGTTCATCACAGGAGGCCAAAATTGGTATTCCTGACATTTATAAGGTTAGAAAAAAGCAAAAATTAAACTATAACTCAGGCTTTTGAAACATTTTTACGCATCAGGTAAGGCAGATGGGTTACAGGCATATTTCTTCCTACACAAGTCATTTGCAGGGTTCAGAACATGCAGCTCCTTTACACACTGGTTTCTGATTGGGAGTAAACAGAAAAACTGGATCCAGCAAATAACCACAGGTACAAATGCCAGGTAGAACTTACTCAGCTTTTCATTACATTACACAGTAAAATACAGCAATATCTCAAGAAAGTTAAGGTTGCGAAGTCCTGAAGCAAGCAAGTGAAGAAATTGCAAAGTTTAAATTAGCCCACACTTTCTTCCTTCTGCTTTCAAAATCGGGTGCAGAACAGAGCTCTTGGAACCTTTCCTACTATTTCAATGAGGAAACTGGTTAGCTTGCTTTATGTAGAATTCTATAGACTCAGTAAGTACAACAAAAGGGCCCCTGTAGTCTCAAGGGATATAGCTTCAATGATGCTTTTTTCCATTTTTGAACTAGTTGTATACAGGATTCTCTCATAAATTTTAGCATGATGGTTATTTTTCTTCTTCCATTATAAATATTAAAAGAGAAAAAGCAATGCTTATAGGAGTGTGCTTTTAATGATGCTTTTGAGGTTGGTGTATCAATGACACATGAATATTGGTAAATTCTATACAAAATACTGTTCTAAGTAGGAGAAACTAGGCAGTTCTGGTAGCATGTGTGTGTGTGTGAGTAAGATTAATTTAGATTAATTTGGGAATTAAAATTTTTATCAACTTTAACTGATCATTTTGCCAATTTAATGCAAAACCACAGATTAGGAAAACAGCCATAATTCCACTAAAATAAATCTATCTTCCCTGACTTCCTAAGAGACTGCTGGTTCAGTGCATTTTGCAATATAAAACATGCATTAAACATAATGTCAATTTACTTTCCTCAGCTATGTCAGAAAACTAATGAGTAAATTGCATGGGATTTTTTTCAGATGAATGGGAAAGCAGATTTTCTTTTCATCCAATATCTGATTTGCCACCTCCGGAGCCATATGTACCCATGAACAGAAGTTATCCCAGTAAACTAGCAAGAAATGACAGTAGAGGTAAGTTGGAATTTCAGTGTATTGTCCTAAAACCAGTGTGCATGGGGAAGAGTCTGTATGCTGAGGTTTCCAGACTTTTCAGACTAACAATCTGATCATCCTTCCTCACCACACAGGAAAAGCTAAATGCAGGTTCACAGGTACAAGCCTGCTAAACTTTTTGAGTGGAGAATTGTTTGTTTTTTAAGCTGAAACATGTACTGTAAGTGACCAGCTCTGCCATTATAGTCAGCCCTTCTGCTCTTAAGCACCAGAAAATGAGGATTTTCTCCTCATTTCCCATCTAAATTCATGTACAATTCATTTATTTTTATGCCAGCATCATCCTTGAGTTCAGTTGTTCTCTCTTCTTGTGTGCTAAACTCCTTATGTTTTTTGAGACAACAGTTGTATCCTCCTCTCAGTTTTTGTTTTGCTGGGCTAATTAAATCTGGATGCACTACACTCTGCTTCCAAGCCATGTTCTCTGATCATCAGGGATGCTTAGGTATACATTTCTTTTTGGTTTTGTCTTTTCCAATCAGTATTACATGCTGTTCCAGCTCAGATTTTAAACATCTCTTCCACAACAGCATGGATGTTTCCTGTCTTCTTTAGTGGCATTTTGTCTGATACATCCAAGGATCAACTACTTCTTTAACAGCCAGTGACACTGGTGGCTCATAGTTACCTTGTAATCATATTTATACTCAGATATTTCCCTCCTGTTTCCAGATAACAAAGTTTTGGTTTGAAGCTGATTCCTGTTAGTCTCTGACTATTCACTTTGCCCTGTTAGCGTCATCCCATTTGTATTAGTCCACAAAGGAAAGCAAAGTAACATACATGGTTTTTTGTGTTTCCTTTTATGAGTTTGCTGTGAAAATCTTCATATAGTGAAAAACATAAAGAGCTTTGAAATTTTACTGTGTTTAGAGCTTGCGACTTTTTGTTGAGATTTGCATGTATTGCAAGTAGCACTGAGAAGTTGCACATTCACATAAATTAGTAAGGCTAACAAGAACTATCAGTCTGTTTTGGGAAGGGTACAATGGATCAAAATACATGTGCTTTCCAGGCATAGGGATAGCATGAATTAAAAATGTTGTTTTACAGTGTTTGAAGTTCTGGCGTTGTTTAATAAACTAACCAGAAACTCTACAAACATTGGTTTGTTTTGTTTTTTTTTTTTAATGGCCAGGCATGAAAATTAGTAGATCTTCACTAGTTACTGAATTAATTGCTTGGATATAAACTCCCCATTCAAAAGAAGGAGTATTCTAGGAGGAGTAACACAAAAAAACCTTCTTTCTCTTTTAGGTGGGTCTGTCCGAAAAGAAAGAGGTGCCCCCCCGCTCCCACCTATACCAAGGTGAAATGGGTTCTGGCCCATCTCTGGGTGACATCTGTTCTCAAGTTTCCCTCAAGTCAGCTCTCCTGTCCACATGACTGGAAAGTTGTTTGTCTTCAGTCTCTATTACAGGAGTAATAGATGTGGCTTATGGACTATAGTTGCTCAAAGCTCTGAATTTTATTTGCTTAAACTGCAGGCGTTTTGTGGACCCTACAGAACATACATGCATCATGCTTACTTGTCCAACCCCGTCCCCTGGAGAGCTCCATGGGTCTGGCTTTGCATCTGATAGAGCTTGAACAAAGCTGTTTCATTCACTTTGGGTGCAGTAGCTGTATTATTTTAATGGTAAAGTATTTGATGTTTAAAAAAAAACAGTTGCTGAGTAAAAAGTGTAGCCAGGAGTCCCCTGGATGCTTCTTTGCATGCCTAACTAAGCCTATCTGCTTCTGCAAGCCATAGACCTACTACATGGTGACAAAGAGTTCATCTTTAACTTTTTTCACTTCAGCTTAGTCAGGCAAATCTTAAACAATGCACAGCACATTCTGCCTCAAGGATGGAATGTCTCTGGCCTTGTTTTTATCTGCAGAGAATCTTCCAAAGAAAAGCACAAGTGAAGAATTCATCAGCATAAAAATATCCATATTTTTTATCCCTGTTTCATATTTTTTAATAGTTTTATGTGTTCTGTGACCTAATTCTCGCCTACTCTTATGTGGACCAACCCACATCATGTCATCTGTGCCCTGGATTGCTGTAATGCCCTCTGCCTGATTCTGCATGCACACAGTCCTCAGAAGGTAGTCTGAGTGCCAGCACAGCAATTACTGTAGTTGCAGGCTCCTCCCATAAAGCATCACTAATGCCAGTGCTCCACAGACTGCTTTCTAGTTGTTTCTTTGGTACAACTAAACGATGGAGTTTGACTTAAAAAGCTCCTTGGCACTTAGGTCACAAGTCTCAGAGAGTTTGTGTTCAACTTCCATTATGGTAGAGCTGAGATCACAACTTACTCAGTGAGAGCTCTTTGATGTGAGACGGGTGCGGGGTTTGTACATTCAAGTGGGAGCATCCAAAATTTGCTGTCTGCTCTGGGTCAAGAGAAATGGAAAGATTTGGTCTGCTCAATTGGCCATGAAGCCTGTCCTTTCAAACTTTGCTGAAAGGAGTCTCTACAGAGAGCTGCATTGATAGAAAAAAGAGTAAAGTATTCTACCATTGTGGCAAGTGGTTAATATGTTGAATGGCTTTTGAATTTTGTGTATGCGAAAAGAACTCACTGTATGAGTGAATTTTACAAGTGGATCTAAGTGTGTATAAAATGCCTTTGGAAATTAGGGGAAGATTATAATTCTGGATTTGAAATATTGGTGAATGATTGTTAATTTGGACCTTTAAATTTTAGCTCTGAAAAATGTCCCCTCAGTCTCATCAGCAGTACGTTTCTTCAGTGTGTTCCTTGGGATCCCTACCAAGCCTATGTCAGCAGCTGTGCTTCACAGGGTGTTGCTCAAAAAAACCCAAAATTAAACATAGAAACTAGTCATGTAGGTTAAGAAAATGTTTCTCTACCATGGGAGACATGATCCTAAATACACTCTGCGGCTAGAATGAGGTCAGTCTTTGAAAGAATTCCTAGGGAATTTAGCCAAAGAGAGTCTGGACCCTGCTGAAATATCAGTGCATGGGCCTTTTTGCACTGTCTGTGAGCAGGAAGGGGCAGATCTGCTTTCTGCCTGGCAGCCTGAACATCACATTGAAGAGGATGAGACTAGAGTTGGACTTGGCCAGATCAAATTTAATTTGGTCTTTTTCAGTGTTTGTTTACAAAATCTTTTTAGCTGTGATAGCATTTGATTCTGTACCTGTTTTTTACATTTTTGAATCTGATGACCTATTTTAAGTTACTGTTTATAGTCTTGAACCTGCAATTAAATGCGCAGGCGCAGGGATGGATCCACATCCAGTTGCAGGATCCTGGCTATAAGAGTTTCTTAAACAGATACTGGTGGGACCTCCATGTGACAGGTGTGCTTTGGGGTCAAACCTGGCACAATGCTGAATTTATGTATGTATTTTATGGGTGTCACTAAAAGTGCCTGTCTCTTTGGGATGTTATTTTGTGAATAGAAGTCCAAATAAGATTTTTTGGATAATAACTTAAAGGATAAATTATTGTATTCATATTTTAAAACTGAAGCACTTAATACCTTTCTAAGGAACAATATTTTGAATTTAAGAATACAATATTTTCAGTACCTTGACCTGCCAAATCCTTGTTAATATCCAAATAGCTATGCAGCCAAAAAAAACCCCCAACCCTCTAGAAATACCTTGTTTATAACTTACCTGCTTCCGATGTGATTGTTTTACTTTGCTAAGTCAATGCAAATGCTGCCCAATGTTCTGCCAATTCTCTGTATCATTCAAAATATTTTGTATTTGGTCATTCCAGCAAGGTTTTCTGTTCAAAAATCTGGACCAGTACCAAAGACTTGGAAAACCAGCTTCAGTTTCACTTTAAAATGTGCTGTGTAAAAGGCCCCAGTTAACAAGCCAAGAATCCTGAGATGCTTAGGTTTTAGCAATTCTTTTTTATTCTAGAAATCTCTTCAGAATAGACATACATTTGGTATACATGTAAAATGGCTTAATACTGCAGAAATTGGCATTTTTGTTCACATAACAACACTGTTTCCATTTTTATATGTTTAGCTGTAAAAATCCCTAGATGTATTCCAGAACAATGCAGCATTTTATCATTCAATATATTGCTTCATGTAGCAATAGCTATATACAGTATGATCAGTATTAAAGTATTTATTTCACTATGAAGTGTTAAAAAAGAATAATACAAAACAGGTTGAATCAATGGTGCCTTATGACTTTTATAGTCAACTTTTCTGTGTCTCAGTAAAAGAATTAATAGACATTGCTCTTCCAGGTCCTAACTGAATAGTGCCAACAGTAGCATTTTACAGTGTTTGAGCCAAGCCCTATTGTTGTGTGCTCAATTTGCTAACTCCAGGTGGAGCTCAGTGTGTAGGTGAGGTGTATTTGGGCACCTGTTGGCTTCACAATCAATTTGCTGGTATTGCTCTCAAATTTAGACCTGTCCCAAAACCAGTGTCTGACGCTGCTGTCCACACAGCCCAGCTGACTTCAGTGTGGTTGCATAGGTTACAGAACTACATTTGATTCACTGCTTGCATATTGGATTTGCTGGGTTTGTTTCAATGGCATTGTATTATAAACCCTCACACCTCAGCCTGTCTTCTTACATTATCACTGAGGCTCGCACTGTGTGACAACGGCCACGGATGGTTTTTTTTTGTTTAATTCAACTCCATAAATAAAATGACAATGAATTTTGTACCATGTAAAAATAATTTCTCTATATTTTTGGAAGAAAAGCATATGTTATGTTTGTTATGACTTTCTGCTCCAGCCATTGGGAGAAGAGGTTACAGTGATGAATGTTTAGAGTTGTTAAAGGAAACTCAGCTTGTTTCAGGAAGTGTATATTTCTGTAAATGAAATAAATAACATCACAAAGTTCTTGTTTAAAAGCCAGCATTTCCCAACACTAAGAGAGTCATAAGGTATTGTTTTCTGCAAGATAGCAATGTGAAAGAAGTTCCTTATATTGTCACTTTAAAAACTGGGTGGTAGTTTCTCCTTGCAGCATTAGCTGTCTGAATTACACTTGTAGAAGCAGATCTGTCTTGGAATGGAGGATGGGGGAGCTAAACTGCTATCATGCATCACATGTATTGTAACACAACAATCTCCTGTACAAAAGTATGGAAGTTGAAAGGGTACTTTTTGTCTTGGAGGTAAAGAACGGAGCTGAGTGATCAAACTGAGATTATTTAAAGCAGAATATCCAATGTTGAGAGACCTAGAGAGGGCCCCTTGGCCACAGGACACTGGAAAGAGAAGATTGCTCAAGGAAGTAAAAACCAATTGGCAGAATGTTGTTGCTAGTACTGAAGTAAAAATTATGGTATAAAATGTGCATTTTGTAGTTCCACATTGCAGTGGTGTGAACACCTTCATCCCACAGCTGGGTGCAAACAACCTGTTACAGCGGTACGTTGACTCCATGCAACACAGATTGTGTGAGCTTTAATCTTTCAAACAGTATTTACCAGAAAATAATGAGAATCTCTTACCTAAGATATCCAGGAGCACTTTTAATGCAAATTAATGGAATGGTTATTCATGTGCATTGGAAGAAAACGGGGATCTTGTAGCCTGTAAGATGGATGTGTTTGGACCATTCAGTTAAAATCTAAACGGAAGCATTGGCAAAGAGGGGAGTATGGAATGACTCAGGCAGAAGCAGGGGATGTGTGTATGGTCTCAGTGAGTATGCAGCAGGTAGGTATGCAGATTAAAAAAGCAAAAATGGAAACTACATGGCTTAAGGGAGTAACCTTCCATGTTATCATTTTGAAATACAGTTTGTCTGTGGTAAATACTGCTTAGTGTAAACTAATGCATGCAGAGGAAGACGTAAATTTGGACTTCGAAAGGCACACAAGAGAGAGAGAAACATAAAACAGGCTGAGCAGAAAGTAACATTTCTATAAGATGCTTAAAGTTTGAGCTTTTTATAAAATATTAATCTAGTTCTGTGAATTTTTTTTGCTTAACATTTATTTTGTAAGTGATTTTGTTCTCCTTATTTTTCTGTCCTATACCAAATAAATTTTACTTTTATTTAATTGGTGGTGCAGACTGTTACACTGAGATCAATCACAGTTACTTCTTTGACAAAAGCACATGTTGGCTTTAGCAGGAGCAGAGCAGTGAGCCTGGCAGGAGCTGGGGTGAGCTGTTCCCCTCCTCTCCTGTCTGCCATTGGACAGCAGCACAGCAGTAATGCTCAGAGGACTTCTGTCCTACATACAATGAAGGACACCTGTAGATAAGGAGAAATAGTGAGTTTACTTTAGGATAAAGAATGATTGAAAACCAGTGTTTCATGATGCTGTACTTGCAGGTGGCTGTTGGGTGAGCTGTGGCCATGGGCTCTTGGCAGGGCAAGCTAGGCCCTTGCCAGGGGAAAATGACATGGAAAATCACTGTAGTTAAGTGTAGATTTTTTGTTGTTGTTGTGTCTCCACTCACAAAGGTGCCAGGGAAGAAGAAACAAATGAAACCCTCCTTTTGACTTTGGAGCCTTGTTCTTTATCATAGGTGTTAAGCTTTTCAGATAATTTGGACCAGGTTCATCAAAGAAAGACCGTTTTATAAAAGTCCACAGGAGGTTCAAATTCAGGCTGCCCTTCCAGCTTCTCCTCAGAAGTCAGAAGGGTCATTTAAAAAGCTAAAAAGTTCTGTACTATAACTCAACTATCTTACAAAGACTTAAGTATCAGGTTTACTCTTATGCAAGTTGCAGATCCTTTGATATCTCTGGGGACTGCTTGTTGATACCTTCATTTTACAGACTGATTGAGACAAAGACCACTCTCTTAGAAGGCCACCAACCCTTGTGTAGCCTGGAGACCCATCAATCCTGGTGCCTGGGCTACAGAAACAGAAACCATGATGGAGAGTGTGGGGAAGCCGGTGAGCTGCAAAGGAGCTGGCTCAGCAAGCTGTGAGACCTTTGTTTGCAGATCTCAGTGGCAATAGCCTTGAATGAGAACACAGAGGTATGAATCTAATCATCGGCTAACAGGAGTGTCTATCACTTGTTTTACCAAAGAAAACATAGGTTTTTTTGGTTTTCAAGAAATCAAATCACTTGGTTTCAGGAAGAGGGAACTGAGCTGTGACCTTGTCATAACCACAACATAGTCCTTCCTTCATTTAACTCAAAAAATGCTGTTGATTTAAAAGAAACCCATGGACTACCCAGTAAAACAGTTCTGACTGCTCCCTGCAGTTGCAGGAAGGCTCGTGTGTTGCACACAGCACACATAGAAATATGCAACTCCTTTGATCGTGGTTCAGCAATTTCCAGTGACCTTCCTGCCTCCTATGCACAGACTGCTCCCCTCTGCCCTCTCACCCAGTCTGACTCCATTTTACACTGAACATAGTAACTTAATCCTAGCAAATTTCAGAACTCAATACTGGCCCATACATCTCTGTAAAACACTTAATGTATTTATTTAGGTTAACTAATGAAATAGATAATTGGCAATCAAGCTCTTAACCTATCTAAAGATTTCAACAGCATTTCAGGTACAGAAACAATCCTGAGGAAAGGATGACTGTCACAAAAGTATTTTGATTAAACATATAGAATAAATTGGGTGGCTGCTGCTAACATTACCTTGTATCCAATATTTATCTGTCTACTCAACAACAACATCAGATAATCTCTTCTTTAAGACTAAAACATATTTGTGGCTTAAGATATATGACTTCAGCAAAAGCTGCATTCAAAATGTAAAACAGCAATCTATCATGAAAGCTGTCTGTATGACACTGCAATAAGGTTCTCTCATTCCATGATTTTCCCTCTTTGTTATTACCACTCTTCTTTTTCCTGCAGATAAAAAAGATTTTTCGTTGAGAATGCTGATACTTAGCCTACATAAATACATTTCTCATTTTCAAATTGGGATTTTTCTTGTTATTTATTTCCTTTTTTTTTTTTTTTTTTTTTTTTTTCCTAGAATTCTTTTGCCTAAGCACCTCTAAGTTAAAGGTGGACAGAGAGGGCTGTTGGTTGCTGTCCATCCTTTCTCTCTCTAAAACACGAACTGGTGACCTCTCCCTGCAGTTGGGGCAAGACTATCATTGTGCAATGCCCTTCCCAAAGGGGACCACTTTGGCTACCTTTTGCATATGCCTGTGTGCAAAAAATGTTTGGCTCCAAACTGGTGTGAACACTGTACACGGTAAAGCCTGTAACCAGTTAGTTCCCTTCTGAAAATGGTTTTGTATTCATGCAAAGAATGTTTAAGCAGTGGGTGTTGGGTGTAACCTGAATGAAGGAAGCGTTTGTGTATACAGGGATGTGAAAATGATTCATTTTTGTCCTTCTCCTTTCTAGCAGAAATTTTAGTAAATTCAGAGTTACTGGTGAGCCTTCGTGTGCCCTGTGGAGCAGCAGAGCTCCTGCATCTGAAGGCTGAGCACGACCGAGCCATGAGAGAAAAAGGCAGCTGAAGCAATCAGAGCACTTTGAAGAGAGCAAGGTAAAGGCTGTGGGTGAAAGTCCAGGCTGAAACCCCAGCCTCTGTCATAGGTATTTTGATACTGGAACTAGTGTACCTTGTAGATAACATCATTGTGCTGTTTGTCAGAGACTGCAGAGCCCATTAGTACTTTCTGTGCTGTCTCAAAACCAGCCCTCACTGCAAACTGTTGAAATCCTTCTGTTGAAGTTCTTTCGCCTCCTTACTTAAAACAGAAACTTTCACTTCTGCTGTTTGGCCAGGAGCTTGGATGCCTTATGAAACCTGGGAAACTTTGTTTGAAAACACAGAGATACACGATCCTTTCCTCTACATATATACTTTCATCTCCTGAGCTGTGCCTGAGGACTGCTGCTGTGCTTTTTTTTTTTTTTTTTTGCAGCCAGTCAGCTGAGGGGCTGGTGTGTTTGCTCCAGTTTATTGCTGATTTAAAAACAATACACTACTGTGTGCTATAGGAGAACTACCCTCTGCACCAGAACCTTCATTCCTCCCTTTCTTATACATACGACCACTTGTGAGCAAGGGGAAGAACTATAAATATATTTTTTAACTGGGAATGTATCTAATCTAAGTCCAGTGCATGAGAAAATGATAAGCTTTGTGTGTTTGTTTGTTTGCTTGCTTTTAGCCAAGCAGGTGGGGACAGGTGTGATGTATGCCCAGGCTGGCAGTTCTCTGTGTTGCAGCTGCTGGTTCCCGGGGAGGGAGCTCCGGCTGCCGTGCGGCCGCGCGGTGTCGCCGTGGGAGCGCGGTGCCTCCCGCCCGTCCCACCGGGGGCGATCCCGGCCCCTCCCGCCCGTCCCACCGGGGGCGATCCCGGGTGCCTCCCGCCCGTCCCACCGGCGGCGATCCCGGCCCCTCCCGCCCAACCCACGGGGGGCGATCCCGGCCCCTCCCGCCCGTCCCACCGGGGGCGATCCCGGGTCCCTCCCGCCCGTCCCACCGGCGGCGATCCCGGCCCCTCCCGCCCGTCCCACCGGGGGCGATCCCGGCCCCTCCCGCCCGTCCCACCGGGGGCGATCCCGGGTGCCTCCCGCCCGTCCCACCGGCGGCGATCCCGGCCCCTCCCGCCCGTCCCACCGGGGGCGATCCCGGGTGCCTCCCGCCCGTCCCACCGGGGGCGATCCCGGGTCCCTCCCGCCCGTCCCACCGGCGGCGATCCCGGCCCCTCCCGCCCAACCCACCGGGGGCGATCCCGGGTGCCTCCCGCCCGTCCCACCGGGGGCGATCCCGGGCCCCTCCCGCCCGTCCCACCGGCGGCGATCCCGGCCCCTCCCGCCCGTCCCACCGGGGGCGATCCCGGGTGCCTCCCGCCCGTCCCACCGGCGGCGATCCCGGCCCCTCCCGCCCGTCCCACCGGCGGCGATCCCGGCCCCTCCCGCCCGTCCCACCGGCGGCGATCCCGGGCGCCTCCCGCCCGTCCCACCGGGGGCGATCCCAGCTTCTCCCGCCCGTCCCACCGGGGGCGATCCCGACCCCTCCCGCCCGTCCCACCGGGGGCGATCCCGGGCGCCTCCCGCCCGTCCCACCGGGAGCGGTCCCGGGCGGCGCTGGGACCCGGGCACGGGGCTCGCGGCAGTGGGTGCTCACCGCCGCCCCACGGCGTGCGTGAAACGCGCTGTCCCTGCCCGTGGCGGGGAGGCTGGATGGAACTACTTGATCTTCCCACCCAAACCATCCAGTGAGCATTTCAGCATTTTAGGAATACTACGCGCTGTTTCACCACAGCGATTTCACTCCCGATGCATCCGGCCTGACTCTTCGTGCAGTTACACAGTTCTTAGGCAAGTCAAATTCCAGTATTGGCATTAAAATGATGCAACAGAATTATACACCTGACTATTCCAATTCAGTTCAACAGGAAGCGACACGCTACTAGACCTAAATAAATCGAATCTTTAGCTAATAACTGCAGCTGGAGAAGGAGCTAAGAATTAAAGCCAAGTACCTTTTCAAACTTAAAATGCCAAGTAGAAGTAAAAGACAGCTGTAAGAAAGTTACTCTGTCAGTATCGCAGTCTTAAAATCAGTACTTACTCAAATAGTTAAGAAAGTTCTTAGTGTTTTTGTTGGTTATTAATTTAAATGTAGTGACAAATTGCTGAACATAATGAGGAAAAGGTACAGTAGCTTTCTGCTGGAGAATTCAAGAACAAGAGGGTTTGTTAATACAGTCCTGTGACACAGTAGCAGGAAGGATTTAGTTGGATAGTAGTGTTGCAATGAATATTAAATAAATAAACAAAAAGCTATTGGACTTCTATCACAAGACACAATACACTGCAATCTATACATTTGATGGACAACATTTAAACCATATTTGTGTAAGTAAGAAATAGTGGCTTGCAAAATGGTGACATACGATGTGACCAGAAATGGAAACTTAGTAGGTGGAGAGACTTCATGGAAATATGGGTCATATTCTGAAAATCTTTCCAAAGCTTTTAATTTGTGATACCAAAATTGGTTTTGCAGGTTGTTTGGGTTGGTTTGGTGGGTTTTTTTTAAGGGGGAGGGGGGTCGTATATTTGGTGGGATTTCTTTACTAATCAGTGGCTTAATAATTAATAAGCAACAGCTGCAACAGATCATGCACCAGAAGCAGCTTATTTAAGCACTGCACCTTGCTTTAAAATGGTTTTCCTTAGCAAAGCAGCATCTGCTTACTTTTGTGTAGCTAACTTGTGTGATAACTCTCCTGGTTTTGTTCTTTTTTTTTTTTTTTTTTTTTTTTTTTTTTTTTATGGGGCTTAGGGTTTTGGGGTTTTTTTGAGGATTCAGGCCAAATTTGAGTAGTCTTCCAGTGACTGAGCACCCAGAATACTGACAACATGTAAGTAATAAGCTGCCTATGCCAAAATGAGTGAATAGGGTTTTTAAGGTCAAGGAAGATGCCCTGCTCTTAATAATTTCACCATATACTGTTAGTCTGTAAGTGTGTGAAAATATTATAAATGTACTTAACATTTAAAGTGTCTACCTACAGTAGATACAGCTCTAATCACAATATGAGGCAAATGGACAAAACCTCATAATGATTTTCTAGATAAAACATTTGTAATGTCTGAGTTAAAATAGTAGGGTTATTTGTTTGATTTTTGCATATTTTTCCCCAGTTGGACTGGTTAACTACATAACTAATTTCTGAGTACTTGCATTTGAGTTTAGCACACTTACCTTCTTGCTGAGCCTAGTAAAATGTTGATTCCCTAGCCAAAGGGTGGAATTTGTGTTTAGGAGGTCTCTTCAAGATTGTTTTCTTTTCCCTGAAAGCAGTTGCAGAAAAAAAACTTCTAGTATTGAAATTGCATGGGGTTATTATGAACTTTATTTAATTCCATGTAATTAATTTGAACTTTTCTTTATTTTTTGGTTTAGAGAGGTGGATTTCACCATGCACAATGTTTACTAGGTTTAATTTCTACAGCAGTCTATTTCAACACACCTGAACATACACAATTATTGCTAAAGTCTTAGTTTGACTTTCTGCAATCTGTCTGTACTAGTTTCATGTATTTTCTTTTGGCAGATACAGTATTTTGAAGACTATAATTGCACCTTCAGTTCTGTGGAATTGTCTCAGCCACAGAACAAGGTGGAAGTGAATGAGTGCATTACAGTAAACATGGTTTCAAAACCAGCTTGAACATACTGTCTTACAAAAGATGCTATATGAAAAATACCAATTAGGTTCCCGTAACCAACGCAGATAATGAGGTGGACTACTGTGAAATTACAGATGAGCTGATAAATTGCTTTCTTAAGAAGGAAGATCTTTTACAGAAGTATTCCAAGGTAATTGAGATGAGTGTAAACATCCAGAGCATTCCTCATAATTCCTGTGTTAATAAGCTTAAAGCTTATGGGTAACAGTATCTGGCATTCTCCTGAGCTCTGTGTTAAGTTGCTTTCAGGATACTCAGAATTTCTCTCAGGTGTTGGATTCTTTTAATGCTATTTAAGCCTCAGAAGCTTTAGAAATTCATTCATGGGGCAAATGCTTTTCATTTGACACCACTCTCCAAGGCCCTAATTCCTGTTTACAGATTAATTTTCCCCAGGTTTCCCTTGTTGCATAACTGCCTCATCAAATATCTGTGTATTGTACACTATAGTTTATTTGCCAGTAACCCATGTGAGTCAGTGTAAGTGACCAGACACATCCAGGTATAGATAAGCACTTCATGTTCTTCCTGCATGCCTTACGCACTACTGTAGGAGAGCAGACATCACAAACCAACAAACTTGCTGAACCCTGAACTACTGCTTTAGATAAATAAAGTTAGACATGCATTTTTGGATGGAGTCAGCTAAGAAAATTTAACAGAGGTTGAACAGGGGGTCCCTGCCTTGTGCATTATATAATCCATTTACTGGTTATGCAATGAGCAGTAAGAAAAGTACTGGAGGTGAAAAGCCACATTGTCTCTAGGTATAAATCCAAAGATTATATAAAGTCTGGCTCATTGTCAATAACCAAGGAGCCTTGAGAGGAGGTATTTTTCCTGTGGTTGATAAGGACAATACCTAAGAAGTGCTAATGTCTCTACTCATTGTTGCAATTACTGTGTTGGTAAGAGACTTGGATTTTTCCATGCTTTTGAAAACTAGGTGAACAGCTGTCTGGAAATTGCACTGAGATTATACCTGTAAATTTCCAGACAGATTTCATCCTGATGCATTTGCTGACGTTCTTCTCTCTTCTCATATTCTGTTTTTTTTTTGTTTGGTTTTTGTTTGTCTATTCTTGGAAAAGGTATGTTTTTCTAATGCCCTACTGAGAGGTTATTTAGATAAATTTTGCACCTGTTTAATCAGTAGTGCTGTTTTGAAGCTCACCTGACACTTCCTGCTGTAAGGCAATGTTGTCTTTCAGTTATCACCACACCCTAGCAATTTGACTACAATTTCCGTGCCAGTTCTCTAGAAAAAAAAAAAAAAACAAAAATCAAATCCAATTTTAGTATTTTCAGAAACAAACTGGAGAAATGTACATTTCTTAAAAGTGACATTGTCTGAAACCTGCTGTCACTGAGAGAGTGAACCTCTCTCAGTTCCTGTGTGGGCCCAGCCTGTGTACGTGTAATTGTTGCAGGTAAATGAGCGTGATGAAAGCCACAGGACGACTCATGTAATGGTTGCTCCAGCTGCTTTTCATTTGTTAAGCTGCTGCCCAGATCAAAAAGCAGGAATTGCCTCCCATATAATCTGTTGGCTACTTCGGTAGCACATAAATGGATGGAAGCATCCAATTTGAGTCTAAACCAGAACAAAAAGCAAGGGGGACAGTAGTTCATTATTATACAATGTTTTGTTGTGTTAAGGGAATGCTCAAGAGGATTGAATTAAAATTTTGGAGACAACTTAAAGTTTTGTGTTTAAGTAGCTTTTGTAAAGCTTGACTTTGCAATGGCAGTAACTGTGGTTTTTTGATCTACAGTTCAACTGCCAAAGCTGAGTTGCCAGTGGTAGAGGATAGCTGTGATCAATTCTGTAGCTGTGATGGACTCTATAAACCTGTCCTCCCAGGAGTTTGTATACAAAAAACTTGCCTGTCCCATGCATTAGTTGCACTGTTATAGCTGTGAGAATTTTTATGTTTGGGGGTTTAATTAATGCATGGGGGCTTTTTGATCCTTGTGTGGGTTGGGTGAAACTCTATGAGAATTGATGTCCATGGCTGTCACCCTTAGTTTACAGAGATCTTAAAAGGAAGAAGAAATGAACTCTATTATAAAGGCAGGGTATTGGAACATGGAGATGCTCCATGGAACACAAGGGGATGTTCAAGGCCAGAGAACATGTGGCTCAAACAAAGTGCCTGTGGAGCTTTAATTGGGTGTTGAGGGAGCAGAGAGGTGGTGTCAAACAAGGAGAAAATAGTCTTTGCTGTTCTGAAAAGCAGGACTTTGTATGGTCTTTGGATATGGTTGGGGTATCCTGTACATTGAATACTGCATTAGAAAGATTTCTTTACTCCCAGCCAAGTGCAGAACTGGTCCTGTAATCCAGAGTTTGAGTTATTCACAGTGCTGTTCTGGTGGTACAGTCTGGTTAATAATGTTTTCATGTTTCTTAACAGGGCAATGGGTCAGACACTAGTGTTCTTCTCTGTTCATCTCAGAGTGAGATGAGAGATAGAGATAGTTGCTAGGCTACTTATGATATGTTTAAAAATATTAGAATATGCAAGAGGAAATATGCTATATTAAGTCCTATTTATATAGTTTTGCTTCATTTATTTAGACAGAAGCTATAATAATTTTAATATATTTTTTCACATGTCTTTGATACTACATTTCCATACTTTTGAGTATTTTAATTTTTCAGGGTTTTGAGGTTCTTTACTATTTACTTTTTTGAGTATTACGCTTTTAATGTGTTCGTATTACCCAAAAGAAGACAATACTTGGGTCAAGTGTGCTTACCTGATTTAGCACACTGTGGGAAGGAATATGTTTTTACCAAGAGTTCTTAGTATGGTCTGGTATACCTCCCTTGCTATTTCCCAGAGCAGGTCCCTCTAAGGTGTCATTTTGGTAGGAAAGAATGAACAAAAAGTTCATTCAAAAAAATTGGAAAGGCCTTATTATACTGTATTTCCAAAACCAAATCCAAATCAGTCTGAAAGTGGTCTTTGTCAGGCGTCAAGCAGAGAAATTTAAACAGTGAAAAAATTAACAAAAGAGTCTTCTTTATTGATGTTTGCATCAAAACAAAGTCTCACCCTAACGTTACAGTGGGTGAGTGTTACCCAACAGGCTGCACCACCTTCCAAACATACATAATAAACTTTGGCATAGCTTTGGAACAATCCCTTGCTGATCTTTTGCTTGGGATGTGTTGGCCCAGAGTTGGGACAGGATGTAGACAGGAATGGGAGGCAGTGAGGAGTCAAGCACTGACACTGCTGCTTCATATCAGCTGAGGTTCTATTAAGCGTTTGCACTTCTAGTGCAGAAACATAAAATTTAAATATCAGTATCTTTAAATTAAATTTAAAGCAGACATGTGGTACCAACAACGTAGTACCTGCCAAGTTTCTGACAGCCGTGTTTGTCCCCACGAGTTTCTCTGTCTGCATTCTTTACAGAACTTTCTTAACTGGACTTCAAATTAAATGTTATTTCTGTTATATTGCTGCTCTTCCTCTGTAACATGAGTTTTGTTTCCGATAAGCATTTCAACAGTAGACCTTGTGAACAGAACTGACTGTGGAAAAAAATTTTATCTGACATAACGCTTCATCAATTGTCAGTCACATCTTTTTTGGTCGGGATTATTCTCTGTTCTGTTTTGGTCTTTTTTGAAAGGGAAGGAGGTTTTTGTTTTGTTTTGTTTTTCTCCCTGCAAATGCCTTGGAAGTTTTTATTGAGTGTTTTTGAGGTTTTTTTTGTTGGAAGTTTGAGATAGGAAGCTGCTGAGCATACAGACTGGTCGACATTCCAGCAGTTGGGAAAATTGCCTTACTCACACTGGGACACTATTGCCGTGTGTCTGCCACACTTTACAAGGCAAGCTGGCCTGAGTCTGATCAGGAGGGGAGAATAAAGTGCACTTGGGGCAGGGGCAGCTGGAACTGCTCTCCCCTTAATAGCATTACAAAAGGAAAGCCCTGAGAAAGCTGCGTTCTCGTTTTCTGCAAGAGAATCTTTGGTCATTACAATTTCTTGGTTTTTACTGGGGAAATTACTGGCTGGCCAAATTTGTGGAACCGGCGGCACGTGGAAAACACGGGGTTTTGTTTCTGGGCGCTCAGACTGCTGGAAAGTTGGAATGAGCGCAGGAGGCTCAGGGATCGGCTGCGGCGGGAGCCAGCGCCGCTATCGGCCCCGCCGAGCTGCAGCCCCGGCCCGATAACGGGGTGACCCCGGGGCCCGCCCGGCCTCCCTTCCCGCGGGGCCAGCGGCTGCAGCCACCAGAGCCCCCGCAGCGGCGGAGGGGCAGCGGCTCGTCCCGCTCCTGTATCCAAGAGAAGCGGCTCCCGAGCGCGGGGGAAGCCCCCGGGGCCAAGGCGGCGGCGGAGCCCCGCCGCACCCGGGCACCCCCGCGGGGCGGCCGCCGCGCCGCCATCTTGCGGCTGCTCCGCCCGAGCCGCCGCGCAGCCCCGGCCTGCTGGGGTCCGCTCCCGGGCCGGGGTCCGCCCGGGGCCCGCCCGCCGCCGGGGCCCGCCCGCTCCCGGGGCGCTGAGCCGCTGCCGCAGCGGGGCTGTCGCTGGCGGGGCGGGCCGGGGCGGGCCAGACCTCCCCTCCCTGGCCTCGGTACCGGCGGCCTCGGCCTTGAAGGGGTTCTCAGAGGCAGAGCACAAACCCTCTCCGCGCACCCCTGTGCGGAGGCGCCTGCCGAAAGCTAAGTAGGTAAGCTGCCCGCTCCTTTCCCCGGCTTCTGGCATTCTGGTTATTTTCTGTTGAGGCGGCTGTCACACAGGGCAGTGCTGCTGGTTTTTTATCCATGACTGCAAACGCTGCGTGCTCGTGGCTGGGGTGACACTGGAAGGAGGGCAGTGATGGGCCGGGAAGGGGCAGGCGAGAGGCGTTGGTTTGTTGTAGCTTCGTGGCCGCAAGTCAAAGGATTTTACATCCCAATTTGGCAAGTGCTGCGAGTGATGTGCTTTTTAAGGGGTGCTGGCAAGAAAATGTTACCTACCTTATGAAAAACGTTTGCTGTCTGCTTCAGAAGTATGTATCTATATGTTGACAAGCCCAAAGATCAGCCTAAGTGAAAATTAAGGGGAGCTATGCTTTTCATTCATTTTCTGAGCTGTCATTCGGTGCCGCTGGCAACTGTTGCTTCATTTGGTCGTGTCTGAGCTGCTGCACTGCCGAAGTGTGTAGCGCTCGGAGGGTTGCTGTGTGAGCTGTGCCGTGTGCTCAGGGCCGGCCTCAGTTTCCCCAGGTGTGCAGTGCCTGCTGCTCCCCAGCCGGGAGCTTTCTTGGAAGGGCATCGTGGCAGAAGGATGACAAAGGAGATGTGATCTTGAAAAAGCGCTTCCCAGAGACACATAAGGTGTGTGATGTGTGTTGTGGCATTGTCTAGGTTTCCAGATACAGGTGGCCTATTTCTTGTGCTAATTGCTGTTGCCATATTGTTCTCTGTTTTCTTAGCCCCGTAAAGAGAAAAGTAAAAATTGTGGTTAACTAGCAAGATTAGGAACTGCAAGAATCACTTTTTCCCACTTGCTTTTATCGTTGTATCTCTCTGAAGTTGCTTCCTCTTTGACTTACTTCACAATTTTTTACATGCAAATGCATGTAGTACCATGCTTATCTTAGCCGAGAATGGGGTAGTGGAGCTGCCACAAGTAACTCTTGTTACTTGTAACTCTTCCTACCCCAACTCCATTTTAATCTTCCTGAGTAAAATAATGTGTCATCCTTACATTAAAGTAGGAGAGTTTCTGCATTGCATTAAAGTAGGTCATGTTGTGGGATATAATTTATGAACAATGTGCACGGTCTTGCCATATTATCCTGAGAGTGATTATCAGTTGAAAGCTTAAGAGACCAGTGGGGAGATATACATTGAAGTTATCTCTTTTATTCACTCATGCTGTCTTTCACTTTCATTAGAAAGAGAAGATGAAAGGGATTTTTGCCTTCCTTTGATGAAGGAGGCAATTTCTCTATTTCTGTACTCAGAGAGGAACCTGACGTTGCTTAACTCACAGCAGCTGGAGAATTGAGTTTCTGATCTGGTGAATTTTAAGACTTTACAAATATTGACCAAAAAAAAGTTTTTTAGGAAGTTTAAACTGCACTTGGTACTTTCTCTGTGTCTGTTGCTGATCTTCATACAAGGCTTCCTCTCATGCAAGCTGACAGTCTGGCTGCAAGCAGCTATGCTTGGCACAGTCGACAGCTGATAAGGCAGCATTATTCCTAAAAATTGTGTCAGTATTGGCCTGCAGTTCCCAAAAATGCAGTTGTGGCTGAGTTCTCAAGGATTCAAATTTCAATTCTCAATCCCTGAAGGGATAACTACAAATCGTATGTTCTATGGAGTCAAAGCTAAGGGCTTTCCCTTGCAACTGTATTATATTTTCTTATTTTAGTGTCATTTGTCTGGTTAGTTTGCTACATCTACTATAAGAAAAATACAATTTCTGTGTAGAGTATATCGGGTTTTGGGTTTGCATGAGATCATTATCTTCTATTTCATTAAGAACTGTGAATTGAAAATAATTTCACTCATGCGAGACGCTGGTTTGAGATAAGTCTGAAGTGTAACAAGGCTGTATATTAAATCTGTGATTAGTCATTACATAATCTCACTACAGTTATATAAATGTCTGTATCCTATAGAGCAAAAAGTGCTGAGATGTACTCACTGTGTTAAGCAGAATGCAAAAGCTCGTTTTTGTGGAAAACAGTGCTTGGCAATAGGCACTCTGTGTTAAATGTGAAGAATTTAGGACGTGCATGTCTCTCAAGCTGAAAAGATAATTCACTCTCAAAGCCCTTTGAGAAGTACCAGTAGCAGCTTTCACTGAGATGGAGTTCTTCTCTTTGAAACACTTGCAAAAATTGGTCCTGTTTGACTTGACAGGGTTCCTTGTAATGAATTTGAAGGTAGGCTGAAGAAAGACTGCAGGTATCTATCTGTCTGTCTATCTGTCTATCTATCTATCCATCTGTGTCTTACAAAAGATGGTTTGGGATGTGTGGGTATGTATCCATGTCAGTTTTGATCTAGTGAGGAAGATACAAGATTTAGTGTGTGCTATTGACTGATACAACATAGGAGTCAGTCATACTTAAGTCCTGAATTGTGAAATGGGGACAAGGACGCTTCTATATTTTGCAGCAGTTTTGTGAGGAGAAATAATGATTTTAATACAAAAAGAGGAGAGTTTTGTCATTAGCCTTGAATAGGAAGGCACAGGAGAAGGAATGCTAGAATTTAGGGATAGATACAGTTGGAATGCACTTCTACTACAGATCAAATGTTGCATTTGGTTAAAAAAGTTTCAGCTGTATCTTACTGCTGACAAAAAACCCTGGAGAGAGCAGTGAGTAGGTTGAAACACGTTGTCCTTCTGGGAGCCTTACCCCTGTGTAGTGCTGTAAACTTGAAGACTTTGACATGGTGTGTGCTGAAAATCTGCTTTTTACCTTGCAGCTAGTGCAGAATGTGGCTGGTTTCTTTCAAGAATTCAGTGTTGGAAATCTGTCTCTGATCCTCTTTAGGACATTTTGCAAATTTCAAAAACATCCTTAAGGTTTTTTAGTAGAAGAAATGGTTTGTTATTTGCTTCATTTATTGTAAGTTTTCCTATTGTTCAGCAGCAAATAATACTTTGAACTCCTGGTCCAAATACATCTAAGCTAATGTATCATCTATAATATAAGAAAAGTGCAGTTTTAAAAATAAGCCCTACTTGGTGTGAGACTCATTCTCTTGGGAGAAGAGATAGCCAAGGCTATTGGACAGATTTGGAAGATGCAGTAGCTCAGTCCAGATGAATTACAGCAGCATCATAGAAGTGCCTACCAAAAGCCTCAGGCATAAATAAAAGTCATTAGTCAAAGAGTTGATGCTCGTGAATATGTATACAATGAATGCCAGGGTGTGAAACAGACCTTGCACGACCTCACCTTTGGGCTGACTTGATTTACTTGCTTATTTGCCTGGCTGCTGTGTTCTGTGTTCCTTGTGGATAGGATACAAAGAAGCTGGGAAGACTCTTAAACCAGTTGCTAATTTGAAGACTGTGCTGTACAAAGCACTGTTTGGGACTTGGCAATCTTGACTTTACCGCTGATACCTCAAATAGCTTAGGGGAAATCAGTTCACCTTTGCCTTAGTTTCTATCCCTACAAAGTGGAGTAAATCATCTTGACTTGCTAACCAGAGTATTCAGGATTTAGTCATGTCAGAATTTTATGTGCAGAGTTAGCTGATGGACTGCACAGGTTTCAGAGCTATATTGCCAAAGCCATATCTGTTTCTGGCAGGACCTTGCTATTGACCAATGAATATTTGTGTTTGATGTCCACTCTCTTCATCTGGTTTGCAGACTTTACATGTCTGCTTGCATATAGAGCCTGCAGTGTTGTAATCAGCCCTTGCAAAGGGAATCGCTGCTAACAAATGAAGAATGGGGGTCAGCAGGTATTTCTCCTGTACATAAATACTTCATCCCTGCTTAAATTTCACTGCTACAGACCTAAAAAATTGTATGTAGAAATATGGGTAGGCTCTAGTGCAATGAATGACATCATTGGCTGCTGTGCATCATACGTGGCTTCTTCGCTAGCTGAAAAGTGTATCATTAGCACATGATATTGAAATGTTGGGAGAGGTCAAAGTTGCATGAAGCAACGTACAAACTTCAAGGGTGATATGATGATTTAACTCTAAATCCTTCTGGAAGGTAGAGAGGACCTTCCCAAATGTTTTTGTACCAGAGTGGAGAAGCTTTGATTCTTCATCAAATTTATCTTCCTTTCCTGGTGCTCTGTTCTTGTAATGGCTATTCCTGTTGTCTATTCTGTAATAATTTAAGAGGAGATAAGCTTTTATTTAAAGGAATAAATTTAATAAATGTACTTTTGTTCCTTTTTACAGATGAGATCATTTCACGCTCTTCTTTTGGAAGAGGTGGTCAGAGGAAATGGATAGCTATTCAGACTTCACTGCACAGAACCTCTCATCTTCAGCTAACATGTCTCTTTCTTTGCCTGGACAACCTGAACTTAATACCACTGGTGGTCCTCCTTCTATGTCAATAAGCAGGCTTTTCCCAGCCCTCTTGGAATGCTTTGGAATAATTCTTTGTGGCTACATAGCTGGAAGAGCCAACATTATCACATCAACTCAGGCCAAAGGACTGGGAAATTTTGTGTCCCGTTTTGCACTCCCGGCTTTACTGTTCAAAAACATGGTGGTACTTAATTTTTCTAATGTGAATTGGTCCTTCCTGTACAGTGTTTTAGTTGCCAAAGCTGCTGTGTTTTTTTTAGTCTGTGTTTTAACATTGTTAGTAGCCAGTCCTGAGAACCGATTTAGCAAAGCAGGTTTGTTCCCTATTTTTGCTACACAAAGCAATGACTTTGCACTGGGATATCCAATAGGTAAGTATGTTTTCTTCTTTAAAATTAATAGTCACTGTTCTACATGTGTTTGCTTTTATATTTCCATAATTTGAAATTGACTTTTGAATTGAAGTTCCATGCAGTTGAAATAATTTTTGAAGGGCCTCTCAAATTCTATTTGAGACAACTCATCATCTAGGAAATGTTAAAACTGAAAAAAGAGAGCAAGTTAGTTCTAGCAATACAAAAAGCAAGATGTTTGATTACATAATTGAAAATACAATTACAAAGGAAAGGTCAAATGTGCAATATAACAAGTAGATGCATATTTTAAAGTACTTTAGAAGTCACCAGTATTTTTCTCCTTATTCCAGGGTAGCATGCTTAGGAGAATCCTCAACCTTTCTTATTCTCTTGAAATTTGCTTGATATGTATAAAATTTAGACAACTGCAATTGCATGGAGTTTTTTTAGATTAAAATACTGTGTTTCTCTTGCAAACCTGAGATTTATTCCTCTTGAAAGAAATCAAAAGTATGCCACAAATGGGGCTGTGAGGATTATGTCTTTGTTTGTTGGTACGCATTTTAGATACCAATTAGAGTTTCTCTTTTTTTTTTTTTTTTTTGATATGTGTATTCTGGGGGTCTCTGAATGTATTTCCCTTGCATTGTGATTAGAACATTCTTTCTACTTTTACTCTCATGTAAGACTGCATATTTCTTCAGGTACTTCATGATTTTTGAGATGATTTATATTTTTTGTATCTATGATCTTGCCAAAATCTACATCATTTAGAGCTTTATTGGAATAGTTACTGCAGCAGAAACATTGTAGGCTCTTGAGGTTTATTTCCTCTTGTCCTTTCCCTTCTCCCATCCCCAAACTTTCACTGGTATTTGGTTCATGCTGTCACCTGTGCAAACTTTTTGCTATTAGTAAAATATTACCCAAGCTTCTCTGAAGTGTTTGCAGGACTGGTCAACAAAGAATGCCTTTCCGTTTTTCATGTTGACAGAGATAGTGTTTTGAACAAAGCCTGATCTTTTAATGAAAAAGTACTTTTAAATGCTGTAGCAGTGGAAATTTCTAATGGAAAAAAAAAATCAATATTGACAAATTGTGCACTAAGCCAACACTAGTTAAAAAGCAATTTGAACTCTTAATCATTCCTTAGTCTTTATCCCACATAATTTCTTTAATACATTACTATTATTCTTTATTATTTCTTTACTATGCTGTTTTTTGTCATTTGAAAATGTATGCAAATAGGGAAATCAAAACTCAGGTTAAATATTTGAAGCTTATCACTGTTTTTCTGCTATCATGGTTATGACAGTTCTAGATTAAAAAGTGATGTTGGGGTGAAAAAGAACCAACTGGCAGAGAGGTTTGGTGGCACACCCCTGATGTGGACAGAATTACTATGATAGAAAGCTTTGGGATTTTTTATTACTGGGTAATAATGGTACACCTCTGCCAAACAGATTCAGGTATTTTCTAGAGCTGTGTGTTAAAGTACAGGTGTTGTGTGGGTGACAGTCACTGTGACTTTAATCATACTCATTGTATTGAGCATGGACAGCTAGTGTGTGATTTATATGTACTGTTGAGCAGCTGGGACATGGAGAATTGGTTTTAAAAAAAAATAAATATCTTTGATTTCAATTTTTTTATCAATCAGCATGCAGGCACCATGATTTAAATAAAAAGAAAACTTTTCATCAGTGGTAGAAGTTGTGGATTATTTATATTGTCTTAACAGTTCCTTAAGAGTGAATTCTTATTTTTTTTTTTCACCCCCTGACTCAATGATCTAATTCCACTTTGTGTACCCAGTAAAATGCATTCTGACATCATACATGGTTTAAAGTACTTAAAAGCCTTAATTTATTGTCTTAAGAATGCAGCTTCACTCTACCAGGAAGTAAAGATTTTTGAAGTTTTTCACTCAGACATTACTTACACGTGATGTGTGGAGTTGTGTTCGAGTGTCATGGGCATTCTATATAAAGCAACAAAGAACATCAGTCACAGCTTTTAGGAAAAAAACTATTTACATAAAAAGTGTCCAGCATGTTTAAAGTGGTTTTGATTACAAGGATGTATTTAATGCTTAAAACTGGCTTGTTAAATGCAATAACTAACCCCAAACTTGGTACTTCTTTTCAGCAGTCCATTTAGAATTTTAGTACAGGTGGTTTTTATACGTGTACTTTAATAATAGCCTGTAAAAATAAAAATACCTTTAGTGCCTTTTTTGATCTATGCAAGAAGTCAGATAGTTGAGAACATTAGTTTATTTGGCCCAAGGCCCTCACTGTTCAAAGTGAGGGCTGATTTAGCATTTGGAAGTTCCTGTCATTCCAGAGGCATAAATAATGTGAAGGTAAAACTCTTTTGGGTTTTGAAAAATTTAGTCATGAGGAAAACCTTTTTCAGAAAAGGTTAATAGTGTTGTTAATAACTATGAACTGTATGCATAGTATATATCTAATACATAATATATATAATAATTATGATACAATTAACTATATATTCCTGTATTCCAATTGATATGCTATTAATACCTGTAGTATATTATTGATGATTACTAATAACCAGAAAATTATTAAATGTAACTATTATAAGTCAGGTAAAGGAGAACATTCTGCTTTTAAAGCATTGGGTGTTTTTTAAATTCACTTTAGAATTGAATCTTGTATATGTTTCTGAAGTGCTTTCAGGATTTTTGAAGTGCCTTTAGTACTTCAAATAAGTACTTTAAATAAGACTTGAAATAAACTTGAAATTAGAAGCAATTCTACTTTGGCTCAGAAGTCTGTAGTAGTAATGAAAACAAAGGCTCATGATTTAGAGTTCCTTGAGGGACCATAACTGCAGCAGTAATTCTTGTCCTAAGTAGTCCCAGAGAATGAACCAATAGCTATGTGTTAAACTTTTTTTTTTTTTTCCTGGTTGTTGGTTTGTTGTGTTGTATTGAATCAATGTAGAAAGATCACACCTGACTTATTCATTGAAAACTTATTAAATTCCAGACAAGTGAGACTCCCTTAAGATGGGAAGCAACTTGTATCCTGCAAAGGTGCATTTAGTTCTCCACAACTGTCATGTTTCTGGGGAGGAAAAGCAAGTCAGAAATAAAGCCAAAATTTTCCAGCATTTGGGATGACTCGGAGAAAACATAGAATTGTTAAATTGTTTTCTTTCTGTAAATGTTGACTAATTGTAGGATGATTAAATAGTATTGGATAGTTAATCTGGTCTTTAATGTGTTCTTTAGATAACTGAGGCCTAATACGATTAGAGAAACTTTTCTTCCTGCATTATCTTATATTGATTGTTAATTAACTGCATTCCTTCAGTTCCTTCTGGAGGAAACTTAAATAATTTTCTTTAGTTTTCAGAGAGCAAAATTTAATTTCAGTATTTCAATGTATTGTTCTGCTGTAATGTTACCACTCATAACTCTTCATTTCCTGTTTTCTAGTTGAAGCTTTATATCAAACCACTTATCCAGAGTATCTCCAGTACATTTACCTAGTGGCTCCAATATCTCTTATGATGCTAAACCCCTTGGGGTTTATCTTCTGTGAAATCCAGAAGTGGAGGAATAATCGCACTGTGTCACAGAGCAAAATCAAAATAGTGGGCCTAGCACTCCTTCGAGTTTTGCAGAACCCAATTGTATTCATGGTCTTCATAGGAATTGCCTCCAACTTTATTCTTGGTCAGAAAATTCCTGAATACCTTGAAAACTTCCTTGATGGACTAGCAAGTTCATTTTCTGGCTCTGCACTTTTTTATCTTGGACTGACTATGGTGGGACAAACAAAAAAACTGACAAAGGGTATGTTTGTTGCACTGATCCTTCTCATCACAGCTAAACTGTAAGTTCAATTTATGTTTTTTTATTTTTTTTGTTCTCTAGATGTTTTGAGCTCTGAATACTCTGGTCAGATGGCTTTTCTCTAAAAAACCTTATAATGATGGTACATTTCACTTCCAGTATTTTGAGAGAGTGCTTCCCAAACTCTTTGATAGAATACAACTGTTAATTTTTAAAGGAAATTTTTAATAGACTAAAAACCTGTTGTCAGCTCTGCAGAGAAAGAAAGGGGTGCTGTCCCTTCATGGACTGTCTGTAAGCCATCTGTTGTGAATTGGGTATTTGGAAAAATAGTAGCATAAATTAAAATTTACTGAATAAATAGTTAGACAGTAGTGAGTTTAAGTATATTTGATTAGTACTTGTCTGTTATTTGGCTAAAGCAATGCATCTCCAAATTAGTTGGTTTTCCTTGCTTTATTTTTGTAAGCCTTTGAAGCTGCTATATTGGAGAGTGTAAAAATGGTCACTTTGTGCTCTAAAACTGCTTGACTTTTAAGCATGAATAAATGCCAAGTTCTATTTAGAACTTATACTATCTTTCCTTGAATATATCTCAGAGAATTTATATTTGTTTATTTAATATTAAATATTTTATTTCCTACAGAACTACAAGTAACATAATAGAATGTTTGGTTCTTGAGTTTGTTTATATTGTAAAATTTGAAAGTGCCTTTGAGTATCGAGCACAACTAACCAGGGAAGTTGAAGACCCTAGTCTGTAAACCAGCTTAATGACAAATTTTATAATGAAAAAAGTGAAAAACATTGAGTTTTAATGTTACCACTTTGCTTTACTGTAAGCTTGTGTAAGGCTTACACTGAGTGTGTGAGATCTGGGCTTCTGCTGAAATAGCCTTGATGCTGGCAGCTTGCTGGCCAAAACTTTTGGCATGGGATCCTTAAGCTTGAGCCCTTATTATATTTCAGACAGCTTGCAAAAAGGTGGACTGAATTTCAGAGCTGCTGACTGCTTGTAGCTGCTATTACTGTGACAGTTGAAAATTGAGAGGGTTTTTAATGTTTTGCCACTCTAAATTCGAAGTTTGTACAAAGAATGTATCTGCACAATCAGGGAAGCTGCTTCTATACCTGAGTTTGTTGTCATGCTTGTCCTTTTTATTTTAATGTAATTTGTTATGTAAGATTTTTAAGCAGCTGGTAAATATTTTGATAACAGTAAAGGCAGTCATTCAAAGTGATGTCAGTGTTTTGCTTTTCATAAGTAGTATTCAAACAAGCTTTAAATTTCCTGTTTATTAATTTCCTGGGTAAAGAAGAGTCTTGTTATAGGTTGAGTAATATTTTTTCAATTACTTTTCCCCTTCTCTTTCAGGCTCATGATGCCATTTCTCTGCAGAGAGATGGTGGAGCTATTGGACAAGAGTGACAGTGTGGTCAATCACACCAGTTTGTCAAACTATGCATTTCTTTATGGAGTTTTTCCAGCAGCTCCTGGTGTCGCAATATTTGCAAGTCAATTTAATATGGAAGTTGGAATTGTATGTAGTTAAACTTTGTCAAATATGTCCTAACTTTAGCTTAACTTTGTTGATGAAATAAATAAAAAGTGGGCTTGAGGAATTTGCTTTTCTGTAGTATAGTTATCTTAGAATTATTTGTACTCTCATGATATTTCCTTATGTCTTAAGTGTCTTGATAGTATTTTTTTTTAATTTGTGACTCTAATAGAAAAAGCTAGGATAACTTTAGATATAAAGAACTTTGTTTTTTGGGGTTGTTTTTGTTTTTTTCAAAGACCTTATCTTTGAGATGTTTTTATAGGGGAAAAAAGAAATTACTGACTTCACTAAGAATAGTGTCAGTTTAAAGCTGAAAAATTTATGAAAGATCTTAAGCTTTAATTGATTCAGTTAAATCTTAGAAAGCATTTTACTTTTTTTATATGTATATAGTAGCGAGTACCAATTATTTTTCAACATAAAATAGAAATTTTAGAATTACTTTTTCCACTTGAAGTGACATTAACACATTTTTGTTGATTTGCATTTTTTTTTAATGCTTTGTATTTTGGAATTTTATGCCCTATGAGCTAAGAAAATCTCTTTAAAGCAGAGTCTCTAGTAGGAGTAACAATTCACACTTCCATCACTGTGCAAATTCTAGAAAGTAGGTAATGAGAAGCCAAACTAGAAATCTCTTGTAAATACATATGGCTTCTTCTCATGAATTGGTGCATATTAATATTTGCATAGTTACATGGGGTTTTTTTAGTTCTTTATGGTCTTATATTTATATCCAAAACCAAATTGTGACAGTGTAAATTCACCCCTAGACTGCAGTTATTATTATATTTGACACACATGAAAAAGATCTGTAGAAATCTGCAGGGGGAAACTCTCTACTCCTGCTATTTCAGAAGCTTGTTAAAATTTTCTGTTTAGCTGTGTGTATAAACCAGATACTTTCTGGCTCAAATTCTAAATAATTCACTATAGAAACAACTCATTTTTGTTAAAGGCCTTGGTATGTTTAATTCAAAGGTCCAATTTTGCCAGAGGTTGTGTTCCTGAAAGCAGATTATTTAGCTTGAGATGTGATTTTTGTTGTTGTTTGTGCTTGACTCTTGGCAGATTACCTCAGGCATGGTGATAAGCACGTTTGTGTCTGCCCCCATAATGTATGTTTCTGCATGGCTGCTGACCATCCCATCCATGGACCCCAACCCACTGGCAGCTGCTCTCCAGAACGTCAGCTTTGACATCAGCATCGTCAGCCTCATCTCCCTGGTGGGTGAGACAGGCAGCAAACCGAGCCACGCTGGGGCTGCATTTCCTCATAGCCTCCTGCAGGATGGGGAAGGAGCTAAACATCTTGATTGAGTATGGGTCTGCTGGGAAGCTGCACTGCAGAGAAAGATGAGTGACTGAATTAGAGCATTTAGTGCAGAGCTTGAGAGGTTTTTGTTGTTAGGTTTGTTTTCTTTTTTTAATAACAGGGTGTGAGGGAATTAAAGTACCTGCTTACACCACAGAGACTAGTTACGTCAAGCCAGGTGAAATGCTTGGATGTCACAGTAATGAAGGCTGTGTACAAACTTCAGCTCCAGAAATGTCAGGGCATATTTGTTTAATGAAGTCTTAATGAGCATTAAGGAAATAGTTTAACTGGAAAAAATTATGTTTATCAAATTCCTTTACTAGAAATTCTTTTCTTAAAAACAGAGTTGGTAATCCAGAAGGCCAATGGGAATTTTGTTTTGGTTTTATACAAAGTATAGATAGTATGATTATTTTATTTACTTTTTTCAAATAAAAACATCCATATTGGAAGGAGTTAGAATTTTCTGAAGCTGTCTCACTGAAGTCCTGATGTCTTGAAACTGCCTGAAAGAAAGCCAGAAGTAAATGCTACCTCTTGCTGTCAGATCATTTTGGGAGATTCAGAGGAGGTTGGTGTGGATTTTAAATTCTAAATTGCCAGGTTAAACTGTGGTCATTTGTGTCCTGAGGAACTAACAGGCCTTCTGTGTGCTTCAGGCAAGTTCTTGCTCTTTCCTGGAAATACTTCACCAACGAGTACACAAAGATGCATTGCTTTTTCTGGTGCAGCTGCTGAGGCACAGAGGCTGGCAGCATACTCTAGCAGTCATATTGCCAAGATCTGTTGTATATTTAATTTCACCATTATCTGCCAAAATACTTTTCTTGTTCTTTTGGGTTTTGTTTTATTCTTAAATTCATTTTTCTTCATGTGTGTTACAGACCTGGTCTCTTACTGTTGTTGTTCTGAGTAAGAAATACAAACAGCTTCCTCATATGATCACAACGAATCTGCTTGTTGCTCAGGTCAGTAGTAAGGAGAATGATGTTGTGTAAGTTTAAGTATTTTTTAAAAAATTTTATATGTTTGGTTTCTACAGTGAGATCTTCATAGCCAGCTGTGGAGGGCAGGTGAATATAATGTGTGATTTGTCTAAACAATTTCTGTGCCTTGAAATACACCCTTGAAGAGAATGATAGTTAATGTTGGCACTGTGATTTCTAAACAGAACTATAAACAATCAGAATGGAAAGTGACTTTGGAAGTGTTTTCTTAGTTATTGCCCAATACTGTTGAGTGCACTTCTGTTTCAATTTATACCCACCTGAAGCTGGCAATACCAGGAGCAGCAGCTGCCTGTGTTTGACGCTATAGTGACCCAATTCAAGGAACTAAATAGAAAAATAATCCCTGTACTGGTTTATGCCCCTGAAGCTCTTGCTGAGGGATCAGCAAGTGCAAGTGCTGGTGCAAGGATGTGCAAGGGTTTGTGGGAATGCATGGCTGGTGGCTAGGGAAGGCCAAAGACAAGTGGCTCTGGATTAATTTTAATTGTTATTTAATCTGAGGGAACTACAGAGTACATGCTCCTTATTCCCTTGAAGTCAACTGCACAACTGGAACAGCCTGTGCTTGTAATACATCTGTGTGGTAGTGCTTTCTGAAGTGTTCTGTAGTTTTTTTTTAGAAATATCTCTATATATAGTAAACTCTCTGAGCTCTGATCATGGAGTCACATTTGAAAAATGTCATGTATGAGAACTGCAGGTGCTTCTGTTCTGTAATAACAAAGCTAGCTTTCAACTTGAAAAAAAATAAAATTGAACTACTGTGATACTGTTTCTGCAATACTTCAGCCTATCTTTTCAGATTCATTCAGTGCTAAAATTATCATATATGCAGTATCACTGGGTGACAATTGGTGTGTAATTCTTGGCTGAACAAATACCCATTAACCTCAGTTTCATGTGCAGATCAATTCAGGTAAATGGTTTGTACTTGCCAAAAACCATCACCATTTTACCTACTATGAGATATTTGAAGTTGAGGGGTTTACCTAATTTGCATTTTTCCTAGTTTATATGAACTATATGCTTGCTGTTAAAAATCCCTTCTGAAAATAAGGTAGCATAGTCCAGTGACACAACTGCAGTACTGAATTGACTGTGGTAGTGCTTTATTGCTAAATGGAGTAACCCGTTCATAACATCACCCTCCAGTGCATCTGGGGGTGGAGTTTAAAGCTTACTGCAGGTATATAGCTTGCTGTTAGTTTTTCTTTGTCATTCTGCTTTCCCAGTTCAAAAGATGGTATCTTACTTTTCTTTCCAGTTTGTTGCTTGCATTGGAATGGTGGCATGGAATTTCACTGTTAAAGAGAAAGACATCACCATACAGATCCTCGTATTTATATTCCTCTACAGCTCACTGTATAGCACCTACCTATGGACAGGTATGATTTATCTAGGCAGAGCCTAGGTACTGCAATGAAAGATTAATGTCCTGCAATAATGTTATTATATTCTTTGGAGTCCTTGTTCCTTTCACTTGTTTGTAGTTCTACCAATGGGGGTACCTGTAAGTTGTGCTGAGGTTTAGTGTTAGGCACTGCTGCTGCTGGAAGCTTCTACCTGGGCAGGTGTGGCTTGCCTTTGCTGGATACAGCAGCCTGGCTGGTGTGTGACAAGAGCCTACTCTCAAGGCAGAAGCAAATGGTGGGTTGCCCTTCAGCTAATCAAAGTTTTAATGATGATTTTTTAATTAATGCAGAGTTTAAAATTTTAATTATTAAGCATTAACTAGATTTAAAAATCTGGTGCATTGAAAAGTAGAAAATACAGAATGAAGGGAAATACCCAAGTAGCTTTAACTGGAAATTTTAATTTCTAAAAACAATATGTGTGCCTAAGATTAATGCAGGAATTGAAATAGAAAGAATTGGAAGATGTTTCAAGAAACTTGGAGAACCTTACATATACAATTTAAAAAAAGAGATTTTGGGTATTCAAGATATTTTTGTCCAGAAGCTATGGGTTTAATTCTTGTGGTGTTTTTCTGGAGTGAGTTATATTTGTTTAGCTGGCATATGTAGCTCATGACTGGTGGGGCCTAACACAATTACTGAATTTCCTTCCACGTGAGAATGCTGTGAGCTGCTGAGGTGTAAGTAGGATAGGTAATTCTAGAAGATACTCTCATAATGAGTTATATACCTAAAAACATGCAAAATCTTTTAGTTAAATTTATCACTGACTTTATGAAGGACTAGCCAGTTTTTAAAGAAGCATTATAACTTTATACAACACTATTGGTTACTAGAGAGTGTTGGAATAGAAAACTGCTATTGATATCTAAATACCTGAATCTTAAATGTTCTTTTGGAACATGTGACATCTTTTTTACTCTTGTTAACCTTTCTATTTAGAAGTGAATATTTAATATAAAATGTCCTGGAATTTTTTCAGTGTTTCACTATTAACATGAATTTTTAGGCAATAGGTAGTTCTAATTTATTTTCTCAGAATACAATCAGACAAATGATTTTGGACTGTTTAAAGGTCTGAGAAGAAAAGCTATTGAGCAGGTCACATCATAGAGTTTCTAGGCTCTGTACTTACCAGTTCCCTTTTTAATAATAAACAAGGCTTTTCTTTTGGTTTTGTTTGGCTTTTTAGGTTTTCTGTCTTTTTCTTTGTTTCTGTTGAAGAAGAGAGAAACAGTAAAGATTCCCATTGGGTTAATCATTATAG
The DNA here is from genome assembly GCF_903797595.1 of Erithacus rubecula. NCBI lineage: Eukaryota > Metazoa > Chordata > Aves > Passeriformes > Muscicapidae > Erithacus > Erithacus rubecula. The sequence goes on from NC_136659.1 coordinate 16,683,804, forward strand.
CTGGATGGGGGTAAGTTAATTCAGATGCTTGCCTGCTGAATTAGTGGGAGCATGCTAAATATGTTATGTGCTTGCTATTTTGTTCTTTCAGAGTCCCAACAGTTCTGGTAGGAATCTTACTAATTGTTGGTGAACGTAACAACACTAGTATTGACTCTGCCTTTTTTTATGGAAAACATCAGGTATGAATGTGTTCTGTCCTCATCACTTCAGACTTCTGCCAGGCTACATGTGCAAGTAGCTTTCAGTCAGGCTACTATAATAGAACTATTATAGATTTATACAAAAATGTATTTCTGTAATGAACCACTGGGAACATTTGTTTGGAGAAGAACCTTCATGTTTAGGCAGCTATGACTAAGAAAAAAAGGGAGTAGGCTTCTCAAAGAGAAATCTTAGGAGTGGTAATTAATTGCAGAGCCCTTTTCCTTCTGACTAATTTGTATTCTAGCATGATAGTTATCTAAAATGGTTATTACCTATAATTAATGGCTCTTGGCCTGTAATAGATAGGATATGCATCACCTGTGTAGCAGTAACTGCTTGCACTATGGTAGGCTTCTCAGCACAAGCATAGGTTGAAGCACCCTGAGCTACCATTTTTGGCAGTAAATAGTTCCTGTTATCAGAGGGCATGAAGTGTACTAGCATAGGTATTTGTCATGTTTTCTCCCTCTTTCTTATGGACAGAGCGTCCATGAGTCACTCAGGATTGTTCATGTGGCACTTTCACAAGTACTAAATAGCCTGAGAGTGGATTCTGGTATCAGTGGCAGATGATTAGAAGGAAAGACTAATTAATAGGGTGCTCCCCATTGGCTAAAGCATGTAAATTAGAGCACATTCCTCTTTGGAATTAAAAGGTGCCTGAACAGAACTTAACCCAGTGGTGATCCTGAGAGGAAAGGGGAGGACAACGAGGGGATGTTTTTTGATTGCATGGGAAACAAGGGTCCATGCTTGAAAAGCAAACAAGCTGAGTTACTCAGGCAAGGAAAATTAGTCTCTTTCAGTGCCATGAGGTGCAAGAACAGTAAATATGGAAAACATAGTCTTGTTCAGATGCACTTGTAAGTGTATTTAGAAAAGTACAGAAGTTAGAAGATGCACTTGTAAGTGTATTTAGCAAAGTACAGAAGTTAGAAAGACAGACACATGCAACTATTTTCCTATATTTAGGTGCATTTTCTTTGTTTTTTTTAACAGATAATTACCACAGCAGTGATACTGTTTGTCAGCATACTGATGTCAGGCATCTCACTGATGTGCATGAACAGAAGTAGGCAAGGGTCCAGCTATGGGGTGTTGAACCCATACTCACCACGTAGCTCAGTGGAGGAGGTGGAAGTGGAAGGCAGTGGGCAGAATCACATTTCATCCACTGTGACTCAGTCATCTCCAGAATCTTCTGCACAGTCATCTCCAGAATCTTCTGCACAGTGTTCTCCAGAATCTTCTGCACAGACATCTTCAGAAAGAGGTAGACAAAATATATTTGTATAAAGAATAATTGGCTTAGGGTGCTATAAACTAATATTCCAGGTATAATTCTGACCTGGGAAGGACAGTTTACAGCTTCAGGTGTTAGACTAGAACAGAAGAAAATCTAGGTATAACTGACCAAGTATTTAGGTTTGTGTTTCTAAGAAAAGTTTGGTTTTTACCATTGTAAGAGTTGTGTAAGTGGACAAGAAGAAAAGCCTGTAGCTGATTTTTATGTAAGTAGTGATACATTGGTAAGGATGTGATAAATGCAGCCCACTGAGCATCTTAGATTGTTTACCCACTGAATTGTCTCTCTGACAATGAATTAAATGCCAACAGAAACACTCAATGTGTTTCTAGTCATTTTTTGTATGTAGCCTTTTTGATAACTTCCTGGGTTTTTTGCCTATAACTAAAACTACTCCTGTTGCTTCAGTGCTGGTAGTGTTATGTTAAACTATTAGTATTAGTGACCTGTTAGCATTGTGACCCATTTGCCCTCTCAACAAATTGAAAAATTAGATCTTTCTTCTCCTTTAGGGTTATTTTTGAGCATAATAATTAAAGCTACATAGAATATATTGTTACACTTGAAAATGAATTATGGTAGTGAAGCAAGCTAACTATCCTATTACTGTATATACTGAACAGGTTGCTGTTCTTGTCAAACAACAAATGGTGAATTATCCTGTGCTAAAGACAACAAAGCAGTGTCCAGTGCTGTTGAGAGCAAGGTTCCTCCAATTGAAACAGGTAAAGCAGTAATATCTCCTTGTTTTAATGCTGCAGGCTCTTCCCCAACCTCTGTGTGTTATTCTCACAAAGAAACTGTTGGAGCTATTGTTTTCTCAGGTGCACCTGGATAACTCATATTTTGTATTAAATTTAGTTATTAGACAGTATTACAGGTGTTTGTTTTCTTCTGCTGGTAGTTATTTGTAGTCTTTCAGTGCTCAAGATGGACAGTTGTTTTGGATGCCACTTACTTTACCACAATGATGTGTTTTGGGCATTCATACTTTACTTCTCCATCATTGTCTTGTTTGGATGCTAGGAAGTTAAATTCATAACCCTACCTTGCATTGAGCTTTTAATATTAACTACTTTTTTTACATTCTCATATTCACATCTTGCATCTTTTAAAAAAGCCTTTGTTGTAATCAGGCACAGGTTTTGAAACTAAAATGAGATCTAGAGGAGCAAGTGCTTACTGCAAATTAGATTAAATGTCCATGCTGCTGTGTTCTATGTATATCTAGAGAAGAGAGGTGGATAAAATTGACTAAGAGGGCCTTAGAAGTCACTAAAATGGAAAAAAATGGATTGAACTGACTGTTCAACACCTGTCTGAAAACTGCATGCCCAGTGCATTCTCACTGTGCATCACTGTCAGTAATCAAAGCTGGCTGCCAGTACAACTTGGCTCTTTTTCCTTGTTTTCATGCATTCTTAACAAGAAGTTCATATCCTTATGCTTTGTTTGCATGCAACATAATTTTCAATAAATCTAAATATTTCACACTGAAGCATACTTCAGTTACGTCTTTCTGCCTATTGCCAACTATTTTATCTATTAAGTAATTCAGACAAGCACCATAAGAATGTCTTCAAGAACACAGGAAGGCCAATTTAATCTTCTTATCCTAAAAGATAAGGTGGAAAATACTTTGAGTGGAAATTATTTTGACCTCCTGAGTGAACACTTCTAAACTATAAATCAGTAAAAGCAAATTGTAATGCATTCACTTTTATAACTTTGGCTGCAATAATTATTAATTCTTCTGCTATCTCACTGAGCTGCTTTGAGGTATCTGGTGCAAATTGTTAGCTACAGTCTTGCCAGGAAGTTTTTCACTGCCATCTAGAGGAAGATACTCAGAATTAGAGCTCTGTAGCTGGAAGACAAGTATCCCTTTTCCCTGTTTGGCTCTTTTCATTGATAGAATTATGATTGTGTTCTGATATATGGTGTGAAAAATACAGTCACAGACCTAAAACAAGTGCAGTTGTCTGTCTGATATAGAGCTCAACAACACTGAGATGCAGAGTAAAAACTTTAGAGCTGACAGTATATTTTAATATTTTCAGATATAAATTTAAAATTACTGCTCAGAGAAATATTTTTTCATTATTCATTATTATTTCATTATTTTTATTCTTTCTAATGGTGTTTTCTCAGTGTTAACTACACAGTGTTTTAATTAAATCTTTGAAAGAAAAATTGTTGGAAAAACTTTTTTCACTTCAGGAGCACATGTAAACTTAAACTGTTTCATTTGAGAATAGGTGGCAGAACAGGTTATTGTCAGAAGCAATATTAAATTTTGTGTGTGTCACTTCAGTAGAGATACTTGCAAGGTAACTTGACTCAGCAGGTTACTTTAGCTAGTTTGTTCATGGAGTTCTCTGGATAGAAGCCTAATGAAAAATTTCTGATTTGTTTTTCAGTGGACCAGTGTGTGAGTCACTGCAGTGCTCAAACGTGTGTGTTGGCTCAGGAAGAGCAGCTTCTACAGACTGGAGACAAACAGCTGGCCAGACATGTGCTGCTGTGCTTGCTTCTTATTGTTGGCCTATTTGCTGTAAATATTTTTTTCTCCCCATGTTAACTCATTGAGGTAGAATGATTTGTAGGAAAGCTATGTAAACAATCCAGTAAAAATCTTCCAGTTGCTTAAGTAGCAGTTCATTAAATAAAATAGAGGCTGTATTTTGGTTCCTTAGTGGAAGAGGGATGTAAAAAAATTAAGTTTTCTGTGCCACATCATAAATTAAACACAGGTTAAAATGGATGATAGTGAGCAATATACTGGAGAACCCTAAAGGGGAAAAAAGTGAAATTATATCATTATATAATTCATCACTACTGCCCCTCTTCCCAGTTTTCTCAAGAGTTCTTCCATATTCTTAAAATTCTTCCTATTATCAATTAAAAATAATAAACTGAATGCTACTTCTGAAGGAGACTACAAAAATTGTTCCATCTGATCAGGCTCATATTGGAACTTGGATTTCTCTGAGAAATGGAAAAATGCAATTTTGTTGTTTTTAGTGGTGTTTGGAGCAATGTTGCTAAGTTAAGTGTTGCCACTCATCATTAATAACTCCAAGATGTGTTGGTGGTTGCTCCTGTGCACAAGTGTGAAATACCAAAAAGTAATGCATTGGGGATATAATTTCAGTTTTTAAATTACAAAGGTGAGAAACTGCTCTCTGAATGTAATGCTCAAAGTTGAGTTTCTTGTGGATGACAGTTGGGGGAAGAATTTGTATTTGAAATGGAAAGTACTGTGGCACAAATACATAATACTACAAAGCAGGACGGTGCAGCACAACAATGTGGGTTAATAGATACTGCTTTTCAAGTTCTGTTAAATTACAAAATGAAATGTTTACCTCTCATATTTCCTGTATCAAGTATTCCATATTAGTTTATTTTTTACATCTTTTATATTTAACTTCTACTGTTGCCTGTATTTTAGCTGTACCTGAATGATTACATAGATACTATGAAATAAGATCAGTTACTTTAAAGAATTAGCCTTTACACCCAAATGGGTTAACTTTGGAGGTTTCCTCCTTCTGTCTGGCATCTCAAATAGCTGAAGTGGTATGTGCTTCAGCTTAACATAATCCTAACTCTGCAAGAAATATGTAGAATGCACTGGTCTCAGCTAAGCAGCATTAAGACAAACACTGCAAATCTGTCTGGGCTGATATTGTCTGTGTTATGTTGAAAACCTAAGTATGCTTAAGGCAAGTTCCTGACATAAACATGTAAAGAGGTAGGACCTCTTACACTGTGTGCTTTGCATTGTTATGTTTAAAACATCCAAAGTCCCCCCTCCTACCTAGCTGTTAAGCCTGAGATGATGTTTTAAGGTATTTATTCCCTCTTATTTGTCTTTATCTGAATTATCTGTTAAATAGAGACCATAAACATTGTGCAAGAATTATTAGCATGTGAAGAGAAGAAAGCTTTTCATTTTTAACAATCAGGTTTTGTTGTTTTTCTCTTTTCTTTAAAGAATCTCTCCAGTTGCTTGTGGTGGCTGTTCAACCAAGAGCCTGGAAGGCTGTATGTGGAACTGCAGTTCTTCTGTGCTGTGTTTAATTTTGGTCAGGTACTTACCAATGTTTGTTCTGAAAATGACCTTGTTGGTGGGTTGTGCAGCAGATAATGCACATCCTCTGTGACTGTGAGCACTTTCAAAAGTGCAAATGACAACTGAATGCCAAATGCTCATGGAAAGTGAGTAGGAATTTAGCCTTATTTGTACCAAAGCTTCACTGGTGTCTCTTCTGTGGAGTTAGATCAGTTGCAAGGCAGCTCCATGGATGCTTTCTCTGTAAGGTTTAAATGAGCATCTCTGGTTTCAGTGACAGCACCACAGTGAAGAGCTGAAGATGGGTGCTGGTTGTGGCTGCACATGACCTATTTCAGTGCACCTGACACAAGGCAGCTTTGTCATCCATGAAGGTGAAAGCCAGGCAGTGTTAATACACACACTAGAGGAACATTTTACACATCCATGGCACATGTGCCTACAAGATGCACTGCAGTATCAAGTAATGATAGTTTTATATAAAAGCTGCACAGAAAAATGAATTGAGAGCATTCTAGCACTCAAATTACTGTAAGTCTGTTCTTTCCTTGGCATTAACAAAGACAGATTTAATACCTGACTATGTAAGGTTGCCAGTTATCTCAAAGTGTCAAGTGGCATGTCACAGCATTAGTTTTACTGAACTATTTCTTGAAGGTTTTATATGATGGACTGTTAGGTATTGATATGTCTTTCTAAGGTCCAAATGAAAAGCCAAAGTAGAAGCAAAATGCATTTTGAATGATATTTAGAGAAGAGGGATACTTTAATTTACACATGAAATGTATTTGGCACTGAGTTTTACTTTCTGTTCTCCAGAAACCAAAATTTTTGCTTAATGTTGGTTTTTCTATATTTTTTTTCTCCAGGGCTTCATTTGCTTTGGTATTTTTGGCTTAGATAAGCATTTAATCATTCTGCCATTCAAGCGAAGGTAAATAGAATCTTTACACTTACACCTATAAAATTAATTATTACTGATAATCATTTCTGAAGGGTGTTGAGTTTTCAGTGCTATAGTACTCCATTTCCTATTTACTTAATCTTCCAAATTTATTTTTCTCTCCCATTTGTGTGAGAGATTTCTGTCATCCTAATGACACTTTCAAAAACATAAGTCCTACAAGCTCCCTAGAGGTGAAATTTTTGCCAAACGATGGATCTTCAGAAATAACTTCAGCTGATGAACTAAAACATAGATATGGATGCTGAATCAGCATATATCATCCCTGTTTTAAATAGGGATGTGTTCATAACCCTGTGCCAGTACTTTGTGTGGACAGGCCCTTCCACAGTGGAGGAGTGAGTTGTACAAAGCTGCCTTTACCTTTAAGCTGAGGTACACAGAATTCAGCAGCTAGAGCTGGCTCCCAGCTACTCTCTGACTTTGCTTCTGCCCAAGCCTAGAATAACACCTCTGTGTTGAAAAACCATACAAATATATTAGGATGATTATATGTAAAGTATTGGGCACAAAAAGAGGTTGTGATAAGCTTCCTGGGAGGTCCATTCTGTTATTTGAAGTTTCCAAAAACATGCCTCTGCTTGATTTGCTGTTTGAATTTTTCTTTTTTTTTTTTTCCTAGACTTGAGTTTTTCTGGGGTGGAAGAGAAGCAGCAGGGCATACAGATGCCTCTGTACCTGAGGAAATCAGGATGACCTGTCAACAATTTGTTCGTTATCACAGAGATCACTGTGTCAAGAGTATTGTCAAAGGCAGGAGGTAAGGTTCTTCCTGCACATATAACCTGTGTACAAAGCACACAGGTTTTGAAAGTAATTAAATGTAGTTAATTTTGTGGGTGGTTCCTGTTGTGGTATATTTATTTAAACCTCAAGGTAAGGATTAAAAATTTAACTAAGAGAGAAATGCTTCTAGCCTCACACTGAAACATTGAGGGGCAAGTTATTGTATTTAAAACCTAAATGGGAGAATAAATTATAAAAAGTTTTATATCATTAAGGGATTTCTGCAGGTTTTACATTTAAATGGAGTTAAAAATAATATATATGATAATACCTGTAGTAATGCATTGAAACCCTTTGTTTTGTTTGTAGAGTGAGACACTGTCTGTATTAGTAATTAAATGTTTACTAGTGTGTAGCTTTTAGGTGGCAAAACTGTTGCAACTGATTTTAGTGTGTACTCAGAGGCCACTCAACGAATGAGACTACAGTGGGTTTAGGACTTTGATAGCTTCTGAGTTTCTGTAATTTGTTTTACTCATACCTCTAATGAGGCCTTAACTTCAATTTATGAGACCAGTAAAGATTTCAAAGGCAAATTATGTTGCCTAAATCAAGGATTATGCCTTCAGATATGTGTAGGTGGATAAGAAGAGAAATGCAGTAGGAACAAGAAAAAGACTTTGCCTTTGTTTAAATACATGAAATGGAGACATTAATTGTTCTAACAGGACACTTTGACTACTCTTGTCATGTCAGCTTTTAAGTAGGACTAGCTTGGCAGGGTGGGGTGGTCTTTTAATAGTCACGTAGTCCAGAACCATATTGCAAAACTGTTTTAGACAGCATCATGATTTTGTTCAGTCTCTTCAGAAGTCAGTAATATTCCATATGAAGGATGTATCAGAAAATGTCTGTTGTGAAATAGAACAGGTTTTACAACTGTTTCTCCCGTGCCTGTCCTGCTGTTGTGGTTTCTTGGGCTGTTCATTTAGTTGTACTTTGTGGTTTTTATTAATCATATCCACCTGAGAAATTATGACATTTGTTGATTTATTGTTGTAATATTATGTTTGTGCAGAACTTGGTTCATGTCTTATTTCTCCTTGTGAGTTAAAACAATGCATTTATCTTCTCATTTCAAATATTCATCTAACTTGATCCTATCCTCTTTGATTTAAATGTGCTGTAACTGAGACGTAACCATGGATTTTAATTTCTTTTCATTTTGCATCTGCTAATAGATGTTAATGCTTGCTCTGTATTGCTGCTTTTAACTTAAAAAAAAATAGGGAAAATTTTTGCTTATGCTGTCATTTAGCTCTTAATCACATTTAGAAACCTGTGCTTGGGCTAGAGTAGATTTTAGATAACCACAGAGTAGATTTTAGATAACCAGAAGCATTCATTGCTGCAGAGAAATTTTTGCATGGTATGTCTGCTGAAACTAGGCAGATGATAGCATCATTGCCTGATAAATACATTAAAAAATGGGTCTTGTAAAGGTTTTATTTATTCTTAGTACTCTGTGTGTGGTCAATATTTAACAGGATATGCAAGTTATAAATGGGCTTTGTTTCCAATGTGTGTAAGCAGTTAGTGTTTGTTTAAAAGTGTTCAGAAATTATAAAAATAATTAAAATTCAAACAGAATCCCTGTTGCTGGGGACAAGTTGCTCTCCAGTCAGATATTGTGTTGCAGAAAGGGTCAGAAGTACATGGGAAGTAAGTGCCCAAGAAATAGAATTACAGTGTGTGAGTTTTTAGGAAAAAATGCTACTCATGTCCACCGAATTTCATTTAGAAGCCTAAAGCCTTTGTACGTCCATATTGCTTCATTGAAATGTCTGTAGGAAAAGGTAGTGAACATTGGCATGTCCCTAATATACAAAACTTGCAAATTCTCTTCTAACATGCTCTTAACTATCATGATGTCTTTCCTTGTTTCCTGCTGTTTTTCCTTGCCTTTCCCCATCGAGCAGTGGTGATACCAGATTTACAGAACATGTGGGTGAATCATTCCTTTGACATACAGGTGTGGTGCGAAGATCTCCACTGGCATCTTCTTTGGTTGTGACCTGGTGAACTGGCTCATGCAAGTTGGCCTTGCCTCTGACCGTGGAGAAGCTGTGGTCTATGGGGACAGGCTGCTGAAAGGAGGCGTGGTCCAGCACATCACCAACGAGTTTGAGTTCCGTGATGAGTACTTGTATTACCGCTTTATTCCCAGGAAACCAGCTGCACTTGAGAGCCACTGACCTCAGCGTGCAGGCAAAGGGCAGGTAGCTGGGGTGAGTGTGACCACCTCCTCTGCCTTCACTACTGAAATGGGAAGTGTTTCTTTCTCAGAGAACTGTTATTCTCCCTTGTAAAATTAAGAGATGTGGTTCTACTTGTGTCTATTCTGAAGGAAATGGTAGAAAGTTCTATTTAGTCAGCATTCCAAGCGGAATGCTACTAAACAAAACCAGATGCTCTGGATTTAGAACATTTTTTCCATTTTGAGCAAAACAAATAGTAAAATGGTATGTGTCACTGTTGTATTTTAAAGGCATTATAACTGCAGCTTTAATACTGATGCCACAATGAGGAAAAAAACTCCATGAAAAGTATTTTTCATGCTGCTGGATGTTCTCCATATTTTAGTTTGATGAAGTATTGATGCCTGTTTACAGTCAGGCTTCCCCCTGACTTCACAGAAGTAGGATTTCTTCTGTCATACCTCAGTTTTTACTACTCTGCTCTTGTCTAACACCAGGAACTTTTTTTAGCTGCTTACATCTGAGATCAGGTGGGTTTTTTCTCCAAGATAAAATACTCCAGTTAAAAAGATAGAATTGAAAATAGAAGTGACAATGTTTCCAGTATCAGGGAATCAAAACTGGGCAAATACTGAGTGGAATAAGTAATGGTTTTGTACAAATCTATCAAATCTTAAAACCATAGAAATATTCAGAAATACTCCCAAAATAGGAAATTATACAATGGAACAATTTGTTCTGAAATTTTGCCTTATGGTGGTACTAACAGCTTTATCAAGAGCAGATTTTTATGTTCTGAAATTAGCCTTTACAGTTTAAATGAGAAGTGCCAGTCTCAAGTAAAGTTTTTATGGAAGCCTTGGGTACATGTGCAAGTCAAGACAAAGTTCTTTTTCAAATCAGAAAACTTTAAAAATTAAATTAATGACTTTAAAATCTGTTCTATAAAGAACCCTAAATGAACATCCAGACAAGGGTTTAGAGTAGCTAAATATCCTAGATTTTAGTGGTTGCCTAATGCAGATTTCTAATAAACCTCAGGTGTCCTCCTGCTAGTTACTTTAGTATCATTTGGATTCCTGTGCATTAAAGGCAGAATCTGAGGACTGTGTGTCTTCTGCAATATTTTGAAAAGTTTAAAGACAAAGTATTGTATCTGATAGCCATTATGGTGCCCTTTGAAAACTGCAAGAACAGCATTTATATGTATATATAAAAATTTTATGTAGTGAGGGAAAGGAATCCAGGTATTAAAAATTATTTGCTCAAGTATATGAATAACTCTTCTCATCCCTTTTTAAAAAAGTCTTTCCCTTCTTTTTCCTTTTTTTAGTACACAGATTTTTATTACAGCTACTTTTGCATTTATTGGTATTAAGGATTAAAAGTGATTTTAGCAGGCTAAGCTATTATTCAACAAGCAGTTGTTTTATGGTTGCTATAATTTCCTGCAAGACTTAAACTGAAAAAATAATTCCTTTTACTGTCAGTCTGATCGCAGTGTGCACAGAAACATAACATCCTGCTGCCTATGTATGCTGTACAACCTGGTATATTTTAATGTTTTCCATCAACAATATAATTGTTATTTGTATCAGGCTGTGGCCACAAAGGAAAACATTAGCATATTTCCATTATGAATGTTGAAGACAACTGCATCAAATAATTTGGAATAATTAGATATGTGACTTAAGAGCAGAAACTGCAAGTATGTCTGGCTTTTAAATACTGCAAGTTGTCAATAAATCTGTTATTTGATTTCAGAGTTCTGAGCTGTGATGTGGTGTGTGAGAGGGTTACGGGTGTGTGCCAAGGTTTACAGCAAATGTATTTTACTGAGAGATTTGTTAACATGGCTCTTGGGTTTCAGTCCTGGTATTTCTTAAATCCATCCTTGATCTTTTGCAAGTAGGCAAAGCACTTCTTAATGGGTGTCCACTCAAAGATACTTCCATTCTAGAAGTGTGTCATATTGTCATCTACTTGCCAAATACATTTTTTTTTTATTCTTCAAACATTCAAGAATTTGATCTTAGGGTAGTTGTACAGTTCTGTTTATAGTCACTATTCTCACACTCTTGTCTTTCTCATTTTCATCATAGAAGTCCTGCTTCCCTTTTTATAATGGCTCTGCCTTCCCCTAAATTTGAACACAACATATCTGTTTTACATAAGAAATTGCTCAAAATTTCTGCTTAGAAATGTCTCTGTTACAAATCTAATACAGAGAACACCTTCAATTATCAACCAACACCAAATTCTCTTGGATTTACTGCTGCCACATTGGGATTACTGATATCATACCCATTCATCTGATGAGTCTGTGATGGTTAATAAATAGACTCAAGAAGCTAGGAATGAAATACAGGATATAATATTTTGTTTCTAAATTGCTGGCTACTTCTGGAAGCCAATAATAGACTTTGAGTTGCTTTAGAAAGTTAAGTAACTCTTTTATCTGGTAAATATTTGCTTCTGCCAAGGAGCACTGGCAAGTTTTGAATAGTTGACAAGCTAATGTTCTGTCAATAGTTGCTGTGTGGATTTCTGGTAGTTAGAGCTTTGCTTTAAAGAAGTGGTCAGTGGTGCAATGATTTTATTTTGAAGGTAGATTGATTGGAATAAATCTCTTGGAAGCTAAGTTCCATGAAAGCATCTATTGAACTAGTCTAGAGGAATGAACAGTGAAAAATTGGATCCTTTTCTAGGACTCATCTCAAAATAATTGTCATAATGAGCAGGGATGGATATGTTTTTTTGTACAAAATTTTAGTACTTTTTAATTTCAACAATGATTCTTCATAAAGCTCTAGACCTTTTAAAGTCAGATGCATTTCTAGGTGAAAACCCATGGGAAGGTTGCCCTCTAGGGGACATTCTGATCTTTAATTATTTTTTTTTTTTCTTAATACAAGGTTTGTGGGAGGGAGGATTGTTTGTTTCTCCTGATCCCATCTTTATTTTCTGCTTTTACATTGTGTTCTAGGAGGATGAAATCCCAAGAAAAAGGTGCTGAAATATTCTATACTCTGTTGGCCATCACTTGAACTGTATCCACACATTACATTGTTTTTACTTTGTGTACTGTAGACCAGTAAGGAAAAAGCAACACATAAATGAGAGGCACACTTGGATTGTATCTGCCTACCTTATGACTGGACCAATGTGCTTAACCTCCTTAATTGCCACCCCATGATTAAATAGCCAAGAAGTTCACTTAAAAGCCTGCTCCAACTTCACTACTGTTCTTCCTGTACAACTTCAATCTTTGCACTGTAGGCATAAAACTATTTCACTTGGTTTGCTATGCTACCTGAAAACTTGATTCATACCTTGGCTTCCAGCACAGTTTCACCTGACATTTAGTGATGCTTTGAAGCTATCAAAGAGTCAGTGTAGAACAGCTCATGACCAAAAATAGGAAAAGATATGTAACTGTTAGATACAGATATTCCATAAGGAAAACAGATAAATACAGCAAATTTTTATTAAATTTATCTTCCAGTTAACAAACTGGACTATTGAACTTCTGTATTGAACCACCGTGCTACTGAATTCTAAGAAATTTTGTTGTCAACAGAGGCACAAAATGTTCAGTCAATTCAAACATACTTTGTCTTGCCTCCCACTCAGTCTTGCTTGTTACTGCCAAGGGTACACATTAGGTCACTAGAAACAGAAAGTTCAAAGAGCCTTTCCTAACTCAGTAGTTTCTTGCTGTGAATCTGGACACAGCATCCTAAATTGATTTCTACTCTTACTGTAGGATCAGAAAAAATAACTTCTACCAAGCTCTTAATTTTCGTATTAATTCTGCAAATTTCACTGACCATCTATTCTTTATATTTAACTTTTTTTACCAGTGGGGTATTGAACAGTTTACAGACTGAGAAAACTTCATGTGAAAAATCATCCAAGAATGATCTTTTTGTGGTTTGCTGTGTCTGTGGGGATACAGTATCATGTCCTGCACTGCTGCTGCAGCTCTAGTGCACCATTTCATATTTTGTTCTGAAGGTTTGCAGAAGTGCTGTGTTTTGAGTAAGTTTTTGTTTTTGCTTACAGTCATGCTTATTATCCTGACTTACTGATCATGAGGTAAAATCAGAATCATCTTTGTTGTTTGTTCAGTTTGGCCCTTGCTACAGATAATAAAAGTGGTGTCATATATTGATCATTACTTTTAAACAGGATCAGGAAGGAAGAGTTCCTGGCAGGGCAAAAAGCTTGATTAAATTAAGTGCATAGTCTATTAGCTCTGGCAAAACAAGTCATGAATTTATTTTATTCATATGAAATGAAAAAAATTAAAAATACTTTCAACTGTCCTGCTGAGCACATGTATATACTTGTGCAGCCTAACCTCTTCCTTTCTAGTTGCCCCATTTTAAAAAGTAACAAACAATTCAAGAAAACATTTTAGAATGATGCTATAAAGTGCACTGCAGAATTAATTTGACAATAATCATCTTGTATATAAATAAGTTTATTTTTTTACTATCAGGGTGGGGAAAATAGAAAGTGAAATCTGCAGTTAACTTACAGGGTGCTTGCGTTGAAGTCCATGTGCTAAAATTTCACAATCTTACTTACAGCAAAATACTATTATTGTAACTGTGATTTGTTTTTAATATACCTTGAACACTTTGCCTCATTTGACATTGAAGGAGTAGAAGGTTCATATATGAAATGTATCTTAAAATGGTTTTACCAAACAACTGAGTATCAATCTTACTTGGTTTGTGTGTCACTATCTTTTTTTTTTTCAGTGTTTATCACAGCTTCTACATTTTAGAAAGTCTTCAGCATGGCCATTTTAATTCAGGTAGTCTGAAGTCTACTGCAATTCTCTTGTCTGTAAAAGCTCCATGTGTGTATGTTAGAACTGAGTTCTCCAGAACTGAGTTAGGGTTCTTCATTCAGAGATGGGGCTGTTTCCTAATTTAATTAAGCTGTTGCATTCTAATTGCATCTGTTTGTTAGCAAAATCAGTCTCTGCTGGTAGCTTTTTGTCATGTGCAAAGCCATTGCCTGGCTTTTAGGAGCCTTTCCAGCATTCTTGCAATCAAAAGCCATTTGTCCTGAATATGAATCTGCATCTTTAAAACTATCCATACTATGTGGTATGGTGAAAATAGGATGTTAATCTATATAGCCTCTTCATTAGAAAACACAATTATAATCCAAATTTTACCACATTCAAATAATATTCTTAGCTATATATTTTGAGTTCTTCTTCTACACACTGTGAAAAAAGATTAACCAGGTGCTTAGGATCAAAGCATCCATTCTGCAGGATTGATTCCATTTGACTTATCTTCTGTTTCTCCAACTCCTGTATCTCTTTGAGCATTTCTTTACCTTTGTCCTGCAAAAAGAAGCATTTATTTCACTAAAAACTATACAGAGCATGTAGTAACCACCCTAACAAAATTCTGTTCTACTGTCCCTATTTTAATCTGTTATGTTGGTAGAAGTCAGTATTGCGACAGGTTTTAAAAATCTCTCCTAATATCTAGCACTCACTTCATCTCCCTTATCTGATAGACTGAAGAATATTAAAGCTTTTTTAGATATTAGTTACCAAAACTTAAGTGGGCATATGACTTACTTTTAAGAAGATGTATGTAACATCTATTTATGTTACTTGCTGTAACTAGGAAAGCTTTTACTGCTAGAAGTAAGCAGCTGCCTTCCTGCTTCACTCTGTGTTCAGCTATCTTTGTCTTCTTGTTTCCTTTCCTGTCCATACCAAGCAATGATCAAAGGCAAAAACTCTCCTTTCTACCTGAGACCAGGGGTCTGAATAGCTGTAAGAGTTCTTGGCAGGAGTTGTGTATTTGTCTGTGGCTGCTTGAGCATTTCCCCATTATCTGACTGGTGTGGGAGCCTGTGGGGGGCTGCTCTGCAAGGTGAGCAAGATCTTCACCTGGGGCTCAGCCTGCCAGCACAGCACGGGGCTGGTTACAATTTCAGTGTTAGAAACAGATGCCTGCCACATGCCAACACACTGGGCATCACTGCACTGTTCTTTGCAATCCATCAAAGGGCATTAACTGGTATCACATTAACAAAATGTGAGCAAGGACCTTATATAAACCACCTGCTTGCATTGAAATCCAATTTAATCAACGTACCTTGATAGTTTCCATAACTACAGCAGCACTTTGATGTTTTTTATAGAGCTCATGTCTTCGATCTGGCTTACTCTGAAAACGTGGTTTTTTCTTAACTGGATCATCATGACCAAATGTAGGGGATGTAGTTTTTAATAACTGAGTAATATCGGGCACAAAAATGAAAGGCTTGAATACAGATCTAGAAAACAAAATAGAACAGAGATCCTTTACTGACACTGTTTTGTTAAAATTGTTGAGTCAGTAAATTGCTATATTTTTTCCCATTCTTCTACTCGCTTCTTTTAAGAAAGTAGTATTACAAAAAGCATTAACTGATGTTAAAGTCATTGTCACAGCAGTGTTCTGTAAAGTGGGTTGGTAGATACCATTAATATACATAATGTACATTTATTTTCCTCCTACATTTTGATTGTGCTTTTTCAGGGGGAAAAAGAAAATCAATCCAAAGCAAAAAGGAATATTATTAGGAAACTGCAACACTTTTTCATTTAGATATTTACAATTTTTTTATCCAATTTAGTTGCTGCTACATCACCTGGCAGGATCTGGAGTTCCAGTAAAGAAATGAATACAGGGCAGATTAGGCTGCTGAGGCAGTACAGACACCATGCTGCCAGTTGTCATAAATCCACCTTCCATGTTAATGCCACTCTCTTTGTCACGAAGAATTTCCATCATTATTTCAGAAGTGATAGATCCTATTCAAGATACAATACCATTATTTAGCCACAGAGCTAATATAATACCAACTGAATGACATGTTCCCTGTAACTAGCTGCTTTTACCTTTAATAGGCAATGCCAGTTTTAGTTTGTCTGTGTTGGCAGGGAAAAAAACATCCTAATGGCAAACCTTAATATGGAACACACTGGTATTGCTTTCCCCAAAGTATTTATTTCAAATAGGTGATAAGAGCATGCCTTAAAAAAGAGGGAGTAGAAAGACAGATGCTATTTCCCAGAAAGGTAAATTTCACAGGGCTAGCAAATGGTCATTCACAAAGTAACTTTTCAGATGAAAATTAATAACTTGGATTAAATGCTGAACTTTGAGCACTCTGGAAGTTTTGATAAATCATCATAATACTGTTGCTATTTGAACAGAGTTAAGACCACAACATTGCTTTGAAATTATAAAAATAATAACAGCCATGGATTTTGTGTAAAACTTTGAAAATGAAACACCAAGACTGTCACTTGTTTTGGAGGGGGGAGGCTCGATGGGTGTTGTTTTTATTTTCATCCTTTTCAAGGATGAACTGGAGTGCCATTACATCTATGCTCAGAAGCTACAGTAGGACATCCATTTGTAGAAAAGTCTTTATCAGCAACCTGTGTGAGGTTTAGTGCCAAGTATCTATGAAAATAACTCCTGCTCAGGAGCAACAAAACTTTCCACATATGCCTGTTGCTGTATGGTGTATGCTGAAGCTCAGATACTGGCATGGTATCACCAAACCAATATCCAATATTCTAACAGGCACCTCTTGCAGAATGGTTTTCTTTTCACCTTTGGTGTACCAGTAGAGGGTATGTTTATGGCAGAAAAACAAAACATTAGTTCACTCACTTTACTTTTATTGGAAGGTATCATCTACCACTTTAATATTTTACTGTTTCCCTTACTGAGTTCTAACTGCATAAAACTTAATTTTTTAACTGCCTTGCTGTTTCCTCTTTAAAAAGTTACTCTGCTGCTAAGTCACATGTCTCCAATATTATTTTTTC
Organism: Erithacus rubecula; assembly: GCF_903797595.1. Taxonomy (NCBI): domain Eukaryota; kingdom Metazoa; phylum Chordata; class Aves; order Passeriformes; family Muscicapidae; genus Erithacus; species Erithacus rubecula. Next base: position 16,701,210 of record NC_136659.1, read on the forward strand.
ATCCATGTCCCAGGTTGCCTGTAGACAGGCATGCAGCACTACATTTCAGCAAGAAAACCCAACTGAAGTATTCTTACAGTTGCCTGGGAAGGTCAGAGAATTAAAGAAATCAGCAAGTTAGATGAATCAAAGAAATTAAAAGAAGCAATAGTCATTTTGTCAGCTACAACTTGGCAACCTGTCCAGCAGGGAAGAAGGTACTGCATATTTTCCACTATAGTACCCCTGAGTGAAAAAGCAGGGAAGGATAGATGAAGAAACCAATGATTTTACTGACACTGTAAACCAAATAGCTTTTAGTTAGGGCACCTATTTAAAATAAATCTAAACAAAGTAAACCATATGAGGCTGATAACCTGAACACCTAGTGGGATTTTAAAAATGGCTCAGGTAAATGCCTGAAAATGGGGATTTACAATGAAAACACAGATACAATCTCAGCCTGGTTATAATGCAAATAAATACAGGTATTATGAAAATGCTTCAGTATTCAGAACCTGCAATTCCCAAAATGAATGCAGGATTTACATGATCACTAGAGCAAGATACCAAAAGTAATTCACTCTGATGCATTAACTAAATGCTAAACCTGGTTTGGCAGAGTTCAGCCAAATAAATAAAAGAAACAAAGGGGCAATGTAATCTCACTTCAAATTAGTTACTTCAAATGAGCATGTGAATACAGCTACTGAAAAACCCTGCTAGATGGATGCAGTTAGAAGAAAAGTAATAGGTTCTGAAAAATAAGTGTATGAGTTAGTGACTGATTAGAGTACAGAAAATTATTTTGTTCTGCTCTTGGTGTGTTTTAGTAGACTGCATGAGTTTAGCGTAGCCATTACAGTAAAACTACAAAGATTTAAAAATTGTCAAAAATAAATGCAATATATGCATCTGAATGCCATGCTGTTGCCTTATATAAATGGTACCTGACTGAAGCTGTTCATAAGGTTGTTTGTGGCTGCAAACTGCTGGGAATCTGTTTTAGCCTCCAGTTTTCTTCCTTAGCAGTACAGTAATAATATACAGCCTATCCAAATGTTTTAGAACAGGTCTTACAGGGCATTTGGTGGTATGGTCATAATGTGACCTCTCAGGGTTGTTATTGTAGCTCTGTGTGTTTAATATTTGACACTTGTTTTAGTTTTTCCTCCTCAATAAATTAGCAAAAAATGAATTGAAACTTACAAGTTCAGTACTTCTCTTTAAGGCAAAAAGTTATTCTAGTAAGTTCTGGTTCACCAAGTCATGTGAATGATTGCCTACATCAGATGTATAACAATTTATGATTTTAATTAATGTAGCTCACTAAATACTTTGCATACCTTGAAAAAAAAAATTTAAAGGATACCTTTGTGCTTGTTCAGAAGTTTATGGCCTTCACAATATCGGCCTCCAGATGTGGTCATTGTGGCAGTATTAACATAAGAATATGTGGCAGCAAAATCAAATTCCTTTTTCCCATCCCACCAGCCATTGCTTTTGGCATATTCCTTCAATTCTGGGTGTTCTCTGTCAATCTTGGTTGTGATAGAGAGCTGGTTGGAAATATTTCGTACACCTCCTGTTTGTAAATTGTGGAAAGAATTGTCTTAATACATTGAATGATTTTTCTTGGTATTTTGTTTACATTTAGCTTAGTAAAGCAAGCTAGTCCTGGAGAGTTTCCTACAAGATCAGTGAGTGTGGTGGTTTATTTTTGGCCCTCTCTCCTCAGCTAGGTGTGTTTCTGATTGAATTTTCACTGCCACTCATTTCTGACTCATTCACTTCTATTGCTAACATTGTATTTCAGGTTCTGTCCTGATTATTCCCAACTCTCCATTCTTTTTCTGAATGCAAAGATTGAGCTTGTCCTCCTAAGTCCACTGGAAGAATCAGCCACTTCAGGGCCCAGTACATCAATCCTGTCCCCAAATGAAATTCTCATGGACTGCTGCCATCCTTAAGACCACACACACTGCTGTCATTCTCATGCTGACTTTCTTGCTTCCTCAGTTCTCCAAGTGCTTATCTCTGGCTTTGAAAAGGCCCCTGTCACTCAGCTCCTCAGACAGACTCCTCTCTACTCCTCACTCATGCCCCAGGATGTAGTTTACAGGCACACATATATGTAGCTTGAGGTTAGTCTGATGCCTTAATGAAATGGTCAGTGAAAACTGGGGAACTCCAAGTGGTCATTGCACCTGAAATGTTTAGAACAAAGAGCATCATCCATACCTTCTACTTTTTCTGCTGCCCAGTATTTTCCTGATGTCTCCAGCACCCATGCTTCCTTTCTGTCAGCTATCAGAAAACTGTTGTGGTATGTAAATGCCATGTTGCTCTCCATACAGTTTCCTCCCTGCCCATATTTTTCCAGCAAATCAACTATGACACTAAGAGCCTTTTCAGCTGTGTCTGCTCTCTCAAGTCCAAGCCTAAAACAAAAGGAAAATGTTATTTTTGAAACCATGAACTCCACATAGAACTATTCAGCCTGAGTATTCAGACTGATCTGGAATGATATTTCTACATGCAGCTGCCAGTTGTATGATCTGGTAAGGGAAACACAAGTCAGGTAAAGGGCTTCTTTGAAGTGGGTCCTCTATGAACTTGATATGAGGAAAAACATCAAACAAAAATACAGAAAGACAGAGAGAGAGCCTACAAAATCTTTACAAGTCCTGTGCAGGTATTGGATTGGGGGAAAACTACCAAAAATTGACTGACTGCTCTAGGTTAATGAAAGTTACATTGGCACTTATAGGGTAGGAACATGAACTTGTTATTTACGTGGAAATAGGCAGCTGCGCCTGAAACGTTAAAATATGTGTGTGAAAGATGAGGGAAGAGGAGTACAGACCCTAGGAAAAGGCCAAAACAGTAGTACCTGAAGTCCACCTGTCCTCTTGAACAAGTCTTGTTTCAGTTTAGTACAAATTTTATAAAAAGAAATACATTTGCTAATTTCTTTGACAAATTCTGATCTAGTGCCTGATGCTTCTCATGGGCTCCTGGCGGAAATCTAGTGCTTGTGCCAAGAAATACTTATTTTTAACCGTGGCTAGAGCGGTGGAAGAAGTGTCTTCTGAAAGTGAAAGTACTATTTCCCCATATGACGTGTTTCCACGTAGGTTCCAAATCCGGTCTCATTTATCAAAAAGAGAACAGAAAACCAGGACGCTCCCTGTGCACACCTTACGAGGTCCATGCCGAGGAGAGCCTCCCGGTCGCGGATCTCTTCCCTGCCCCACACCGCCTCGTTGCCGATGCACACGCCGTGCTCGTTGGCGCCCATCTCGGCGCCCCAGAGCCAGGCGGGCCGGCTCAGCACCACGGCGTGCGTCCTCTCCACCTGCTCGATGCTGATGTAGGTGCACTGCAAGAGGGCAGAGGCACACGGCGTCACCCGCCCGAGCCGGCCGCACGGGCCCAGCCCGCACACGGGGCTGACGGCTCCGGCCCCGCGCCCTCACCTCCAGCGCGGCGCCGCGCGGGTGCGCCGCGGCCGGCAAGTGCACCACCTCCTGCACCTCGTCCGCCGGCCGGTCCGAGTTCTTGCCGAACACCACGCGGCCCCCGGGCGCGGCGGGCGGCAGCGCCACGAAGGTGTCGCAGGAGAGGGGCGGCGGCCGGGGGGACATGCTGAGGGCCGGGGGCTGAGGGGCGGGCGGACAGCGGCGGAGCGCACCGGGCAGGGCGGGGCGGGGCCGGCGGAAGGCCCGCCCGCCGACCCGGAAGGGAGGCCGAGGCGCCGGGAGCCGCTCCGTGCCCGAGCCTGGGCCCGTCCCTGTCCGTGACGGGACCCCGCGCCGCCGCCGCCGCCATGGGGAAGTCGTTCGCCAACTTCATGTGCAAGAAGGATTTTCACCCCGCCTCCAAGTCCAACATCAAAAAGGTGAGAGGGGCCTGGGGGTGCCGGGGGACGCGGGTTGGGTTCCGGCACCGCAGCGGCCCGAGCAGTGCTCCGCTGGGGCTAAGAGAATGGAGGGAAAATAGTTAAGAAATACATGAAACCTTGGGTTTCCTTCTTCCCGGATGTGTATGACTGTCGCGTTTTCCTGGCTCAGGCTTCTCAACACCTGATTCTCAGGGCAAATAGGCACTGAACACCGCCGGGACTTGGCCGAGCAAGGGTCACTGCAGGGAATACAGTGACACACACAGAATATTTGCTGAGCTGCTTTTCATTTTGAGCTAACAAATTTTTTCTTGCCTTTTCAGTGTGTAAATATTGTCGAAACTTGAAATTTCTCAAAATGACTGCTGCAGGAAGTTCATTTGTTAAAATACTGGATGAAAATTGTGTTTTTTATGCAATTAGAATGGTGACCATCCCTCATTAAGCATTTTCAACTGAGCTAGTTATTTATACATTAATATGTTCTGCAATAGTTTCTGTATTTAAGTAGAAGCTTCATTATTTTACCTAGGTATGGATGGCAGAACAGAAAATCTCATATGATAAGAAGAAACAAGAAGAATTAATGCAACAGTATCTGAAAGAACAGGAATCCTATGATAATAGGTGAGAGTTGCACACTTAAGGTTGCACACTGCTTCCTCCTGTCATATTGCTGTCAGTAATTTGAAGCACTGTCACCCATGGACTGCAGTAGTAGGAGCGGGCAGTGATTCATTAAGTGATGTCTGATTAAGCAGAAGAAGTCACAAGAACTTCTTTAAAGTGGTTTGTGCCTGTCTTTTAATTAATTTCAAAATATGCTACGTTTCACAGAACAGTCGGTAGCCTTGTATAATAATATATTATTATAATATAATAATACTGTGTAGTAATACATTTGTATCACACAGAAATCTGTTTTTCATCACTCTGGACATACTGTTTTTCAGTTGAAATGTGTGATTTTTGGTACAGAGTGGGTCATGCAAAAGCATTGACTGGTGTCTCAGGATTTTGGATACTCAGATTTTGTTACACACCTTAACTAATAAAAAAATGATAGTTATCACAACAATTTCACGTTGAGTTGTTTTTCTTTTTGTGGGTGTTCCCAACGTGGCTGTTTTGTGTGTAACACCCCAAACTGCCCTTTTTATTTAGATTGCTTATGGGTGACGAGCGTGTGAAGAATGGTCTTAATTTCATGTACGAGGCCCCACCTGGAGCAAAGAAAGGTATTGCAATTTCTTAATTGTGGGTAGATAGTACTGGATAGCTAAAAACCTTCTGAAGAAATAAGGCCAATGTATTTTATTTTTAAATAACATGGTCATAGTGAGGTAGTGATAGGAGATTTGATAGTTTTAAATTCTTTCTGTGGGAATATGCAGATATAGATATGGATATACATATACATATATTTTTGTAGTAATTTTAATCCCACAAAACTGATTTCTTTCAAAGAAAATGGTTGGGGTTTTTCTAAGCAAAACTTCAATGTGAAGGGGAAAACCAGATAAAATATCTTTCCAGGAAATGACATAAGTTCTGTCCTCAGCCAAAGGGTGTTTCTTTAGCCAATTGAAAAGCCATTGGATGAGGAGGACCAGACTTTACCAAGGCAACGACTCAGACAACACAAACCTGTATTTTGGCCTGCTCTCTTCTACAGAAATAGCAGGTTGCTCTTGTTTAAAAGTTAGGCCCATAATTCAATTTGATGCATGTCAAACATAGGAAATACCAGAGCAAGAAATTATCAGACATTATAAAAATAATAAATGCTGAAATTCAGTAGCCAGAAGTGCTGCCTGACCTGTGTATGGTGAGTCTGTGACTGTTTAGAAGGGTCATAAATGGAAGTTTCTAAATACCTGATGGACAGTCTTATCATTTAATTACTTAATCACATAAATAACTTAGTTTTAGCAGTTCTGAATATAAGTGAAGAACTAAGAAAATATATTCCCTCTAAGAAAAAACATGTTCCCCTTTAAAATGCATCTTCCCCATTTGCATGAAAACACTTGGAAATGCTTGGATGGATTCATTCATGTGGACCAAGTTTTGCAATTTAACTTAAGAGATTATTATTAGAGCTTCTAAAACTTAGAGGAAATGCAATTTCAAAGTAGCAATTATTGCTAAACTTCTTTGTTTTAATATCTTTTAGTACTGTTGCTACTCTTGCAAAAAATGTTTCAAGTTTTTGCTCATGTAACAAATCAACATAGTTTCAAAAGGTGATTCTGGATTTATAGCTATATACTAGAGGTTTATTATTTGTAAGTGCACTCTATTTAAAGAAAGCTCTTTCTGAGTATTTCCACTATTGATTGGTGTAAACCATGAAATATTTTGTCTTTAGCTTGGGGGGGAGTACCATCTGCATTTTACATATATAATTAATGCTCCATTTCTTTTTTTTGCATGCTTTCTGAAAATTCAAAGAGGAAACAAAAGAGGTATTTAATTATGTTATTTCTTTACATTTTCTTTTTGCTTACTTATGTATTCTGAAAAACTTCAAACTTACCATGTTTTCTGTTTTATAGCAAGAAGGAGAGACTGAATACAAATTTGAATGGCAAAAAGTTGCTCCTCGAGAAAAGTAAGATACCTGGCTTTCTTCATAAGCTTTTCTTTTTGTCCCTTTTTTCCTCCTTTTCCCCTTTTATATTTTTGGGCAGGTCCCTTGTGTCATCTTGTCACATCCTGTCCTGACATTTTATTAGTAAGACCTGTTAACCTGGAACTCTTTCCTTGCTCAGCTTTATTTTTGTTTTGATTTTTACATCCATATTTAAAAACGCTTTTGAAACAGTGTTTGCAGGAATTATATCTCTGAAATGTGTGCACACTTATCAACAAAGGTAGCTTTGTATATGATGTCTTTTAAAAAGTAGCAGTGAATTGAGTATTTCTTTTCTTTTGTGTTTGTGTCACAGATATGCTAAGGATGACATGAATATCAGGGATCAGCCATTTGGTATCCAGGCAAGTTACAGAAATTTCACTCTGTGGTTATCTGGGGTGTATTTCAAACGTTGTCCAGCTGCAGAACATTCACATGGACTCTTAATTTTACCATCTCTTTCAGTGGGTTTAAAAGCTTCTCTCATGCCTAATGCTGCAGCCATTTCTGTAAAATGTTCAGCCTAAGCTGTGCCTAAGCTGTGCCTAAGCTGTGCCTAAGCTGTGTCACTTGCTCTGTTGCCTTTAGGTGCGGAATGTGAGGTGTATTAAATGCCACAAGTGGGGTCACATAAACACTGATAGAGAATGTCCCTTGTTTGGCCTTTCTGGAATCAATGCAAGCTCAGTCTCCAGTGATGGTTCAGGTAAGCAGTGAATGGTTTTTGAAGGTTCTGGTTAGATGTATGGGTGGAGCTCATCATGTTTAATTTTAGAAAGTTTATCATATTTCAGAGAGTTGATGAAATCTGGAAAACAGTTCATTCCAAATGTAGGATCCACAATTTTGAGGTAATTATTTCAAATTGCAGGGACCTAATTTTCTAATTAGTAACTCATTTAAAATATATTTCCATACTGCTTTGGTCCTATCTGTGCCTAAAACTGAGAGGCTGTAAAGAGACTTCAGATCAGAATGAGAAAATTTGTGTCACCAAGGAAATAAGTGGTTTGTCAAAGACTGTACCAGTTCAAATTTAATCAAACTGCTTGGATAAAATGGAATATATCATTATATCTTTGTTAATAATTTGGTAAAAAGGAGAGGTTTCTGGGCTTTTTTAAAATATGTAATTGTGTAAGTGGACAAACAATTGAAACCTAGATTTTCAAATGTCTGGTTTCCTTTCATCTGACTTCTTTTTGCTTCTTGAACTACAATTTTTTCTTCTATTAGCTCTCCTATTACTCGAAGTCACACAGCACTTAGTACTATATTATGTTTAAAGAAGTGGGTATAAACATTCAAATTGAGGTGTTTTTTTTTTCTACAGTACTTTTTTTCTGTGAGTTAACCCAAGTTGTAATGCTTTTAAGTTTCTTAAAATTGGGTCTTGTTAAAGAAACATCAGGCAGCGTGGATGAATCTTCAGCCTTGCTGTACTGTGCTTAAAAGTCCTGTGTTGTGTCTTGGATTTTGCAGGGATACCATTACACTTGCACACTTGATGATTTCTGATTTTCTCCCGTCTTCTTCAGATTATCTATTTTATGTAACAGCTAGTTTTGCTATGTATTTAGCCTACCAACAATCTTGTTTTCAGAATTAGGTCACATAGGTGACAGTTTCTTTGGGATGAAGCCTGAAAGAGTTGTGTTAAAGGAAATGGTGGCTCTCATTCTCCTGTCTTTTTAGGCATTGTCTGATGATTGTACTATTGTATTACTCATTGACTTGCTCAACCTATGTGTTCAGTTGGTTATAAAATTAATCACTTTCTTGCATAATTCTTATCTTAGGAAAAAATTGTGCTTAGTGCATTTGTTGGTGGCAGAATTATATTGTGAAGCTCTTGCCTATCAGAGATACTTTTGTGCTGCAGAACTCACTGTCCACATCTCAGTTCAAATGATGTAGGTAAATTTTAGGGGTGTTTAATTGAGAAAGCATAAGATATTTGTACATGCTTGCACAAACCTGAATATGCATTCCTTATTATTCATTACAGTGCAATGCAGACACTCTGAAGTGTCAGTAGAAGAATAACTGCTTGTTTCAAACCTTACTGAACTATCTATATAGGTGTAGGCAACATTTGACTGCTGTGGGTGTTTCCCACTTGAAGAGATGTCCCCCAGATGGCTTTTCACACCATCTTTCTAAGCCTGAAGTGAGCACTTAGCATATATGATGAATTTTGCATGAAGGAAAATGATGTAAAAGTACTCAGATGTTCTCAGACTGTGCCAGTGCCCTCTCATTTTCAACTCTGAAACTTAGAAGACAGTGTGCTATGCTGAGCTTAGACTCTTGTAGGCTGAGAAAGGATTTTTAGGGAGTAGGGGTGGGTGACAGATCAGGATTTGTATATATAATTTGTAAGACACTGTTCTTGAATTTGAATAGTCAGCTGTAATGATACTGCTACTTTCTCTTTCTTCCAGGAAAACTATGTAAAAACACTGTAGGTAAAGCTTAAAGTTCTTGATTCAATAGCAAATACAAGGATTGGAGAAAGTGGTAATATTAATTACAACATCATATGAAAGGTTGTCTGCTTTTTCTAGCCTCAGGAATACAAACCTTTCATCAACTTTTCTAAAACTTAATCTGATTTAATAACAAGTTAAGTTACATTCCTCTGATGACTTCTGGAAATGTGTGTAAATGAAGCACTACAGTTAAGTGACAACACAGACTCATAATTCATCCACATGGTATGTTAAAGCACATGCCACATATTTTAAATAAAGTATATGGGGTTTTTTTGTGTTGGCTGGGATGGGAGCAATTGCATTGCTGAGAGTTCAGCCCAGTTGTTATCGTGCTGCAGATCCACAGTTAGCTCTGCTGCATCTGTTTCCACCTCCAAGAACCTTCTTCTGTTACTCTGCAATTCATCTCTTCAAGCTCTGTTTCTTCCTGCTTCTCTTTATCAGTAATTGCATGCACTCCTAAGCTGCTTTCTAGACTAAATTCCTTATTATTTTGTATTGCTTTATAGTACTGCAAAAATGTCCATTGCCACACTGTTCTTTAAACTGGCTTTAGAACTCTAGAAAATACTACTTTGGCAGGGACGGAGACTTTTTATGAGATCATCTCTTTATGAAACTGTTCTGTGTTTTTGTGAACTGATTATTAGGCTTAAAAAAGTCCCTTGCACTTGAAACAGGTTGAATTGTACACAAATTGCTTCCCAAGCACCCCCTCTTCCACATGTCACAAGTGTCTCCTCGTGCTTAGAAAGCTGGTAAAAAACATGTAAATAGTCCACAGTTTTAATTTACTGTGGTTATTAGTGCCAGGGGAAAAAAGTACAAAGCTACTTAGCTTCTAAGGCCAGGTAAAGTTTCTTCAATTTTTCTGAAGGTGTTTGTTTGTTTTTGAAATGTAGGGTTTAAAACATATATCTCTGAACAGGGCAATGAATAGGGATTTCAAGGATAGGCCATGATTACTGGTGGTATACAGGAGGCCTGGAATGTGTTCTAAATTTATTTGACTGGGCTTTTTAATAACTTAGTGTATAAAAATATGTTTGCAATGAACTCTCAAAGAGTTGAAAAAGTGTGGCTAAATTATTAGAGCATATTGTACATTCAAAGGTTAGGAAGTATGGCCATATTTTAAAAAGTTGAAACCTTCTTTCTAGTTGATGTTTCAGGAAATTTAAATATAAATATTGTCTCATAAATGAAAGGGTACAGCTGAGAAATAGAGATATAATGAGGAAGAAAGGTGAAACAAGAGTAAAATTTTAGTACAGTAGTCAATGTACAGAGATTCCAATTAGTTTATGAAATTAATTGTATTAGAAGGACCAAATATAAGTACTAAATAACTAAACTTTTTTTTCAAAGAGCAAATCTTTAGAATGTTTTTATATTCTTTGGTAAGAGCTCTATTGCTTTGAAGTTACTTATTTGGTAGTGCTTTATTTCTTCTGATTTATAATCTTTCCATCCTAATAGAAGTCGATCTTACATCCTTTTCATGCAAATTAATGGAATCATTTTTTTAGGCAATGTGTGGTAGTTATCCTAGCTAAATTTAGGTTAGAATTCTTCAAATATTGCAAGTACTCTCCCTTGCTAGAGCACATTGTGCATCAGCACAGTGTTGAAGGCTCTGGTCTGTGTGCTGATTTAGTTGACTTACCTAAAGTTCCTGCTCTGTTTCTCCATAAGGAAAAAGAGGAATTATTAACTGAGATTTTTTTCCCCCCACATCATGTCCAATATATGCTTTTTCTTTCCCATACATTTTATAAGCTGTGATTCTGTCATTCCAGTAGAAGAATAGCTGTCTTTTAATGTGATGTGAAGACTACATTGTAATGTTCCTCTTGACACATAAAACTGGTTGTCAATTGCCATGTTGAATTTGGTGTTGAATATCTTGTGTGTAGAGACAATCACAGCCTTCAGTTTCCTCCAGTGAAACTGCTGCAGGGCAAAGGGTGTCTGTGGCACAGAACTGTCTTCTGCTGTCTTTCAAGATCTAACATACATTGCAGTGCTCCAGCAAACAAAAATAGTTACAATCAATACCTTAACTTGGGCATGGTGGCTTGGTTATTTTGCTTCTGGGACCATTTTACTAATCTAGCTGCAATTCATACAAAAAAAATAATAATCTTACCATTAAAAAAGCACCTATTGAATAATATCTCACCAGTGAACAGAGATTATTTTTGCAATAAGGCAATTTCAGTGGATGTGGTTATCATGGGATAATCACACCCCTGGGGTACAGCCTTGTCTGTAATCTCCCAGGAGTGTAATTATTGCATGATAACTGCACCCCCTGGTGTTGCATTATTTCTATTATGAAATTCTTAGTTTTAGATATAAAGTAACTTACTTTGATCACTAGAAACTGCAAAGCAGTGTTAGAATGTTCCAGCTGTGAGGCTTACGGAGACCAACTTAGAAGATTTACTTCTTCTTTACAAAGGTAAATTAGGCAATCAAAATACTTCTTTGGGCTAAACTGATTTACAGAGTGTTTAACTGATAAAATCCTAACTTTCAAAGTTCACACAAGATGAAAATATCATTTGTGCTTCTGACTTTTTGTGCCACTCTGTGTATATGCGTGTAGAAAATACAGAATGCACACCAGCAAAAAACCCAGCTCACTAGCATCCTAATGTTTGCCTGTTTTACAATCCTTTTTATCATTAACCAGCAGCATCTCTTGGGCTTTGTGAGTTTTTTTTGTGAATCCTGAAAAGCCATTGACTTGATTGGAACAGAGATCATTAGATGTTCTGTGCCAACTGTTTTGAAACAATATTGTTATTTCACTTCAAAATTGCCTGCGGCATCCTTGGTCAGGTAAAATTAGGACAAGCTGGATATTTTTTTTCTTTTCCTTCTTTCTGACAAACAATCTATCCTATTCAATAATGGTTTGGGCAGATGAGTGGAGGGGTTACTAAAAAGTTATGAAAGGAAGAAGTACTGTGGACAATTCAGGCAAATAAAGGTAAAAGTCTAATGGAGCAATGTGTATGTGTATCTAGTGTTTTGTGGTCTACCAAGATCAAGCCACTCTAAGTATGGCTGTGCAGGTGCAGCCTTCTAAAGCTCATTGCCCAGTTCTGGGGTTTGCACCCTCTCTTTTCATCTCCTGAGTGCCCCTAAACTAACTGTGGGTGTTGTTTCCATCTGTCTGTGACTTAGTGTGTTCCACTGATCTTAAGCTTTTAGGTGAAATACCTTCCCAGTGTAATCATTGAAATTACCTGTCACATGGAGACAGCAAAAAAGGAAATCTATGTTTATGTTACATTATGTCTGTATCTCACTGCAGTTTCCCAGTGACAAATACACTACCTTTTTTCCCAACAGAGAAAAGTCTGCATTGTATTGGGAATGAAGGAATTAAACAAAAAAGTTCTCCTGAATTTGTAATAACCAAGAGAAGGTATTTGAATATGTTAACTGTGAATATTTGTATAAATGGTCATCTGTAGAAATGTACAGTGCGTGAAACCTTCCTTTATGATCTGCAGCTGAGACCTTTGATTGTGAACAGTAGGAACCTTAACTAAATCTTCACATAGTTTAAGAACTGTCACATTTTAGAATAATCCTCCATTTATGTTTCAGAAGCCTTGGTATTTGTTGTGAATATATAAAATACAGATTCTATTAGAAATTTTGTGCTTAGCATTTAAGCAATAAATACGGATTCCAGGAGCAGTTTGAAAATGTTAAATAGCTTTTACTACTCCAAAAAAGTAAAAAGGAAACTCAGGTTTCTCTGAAATACCATATCACAAAAGCATGGCAAATTACACCGAAATTCTTTGCTGAAGTGTTAAATACAGTTAAACTGCAGGGCCTCTGAAGAAGAGCTAATTAAAAGCCAGAGGTTTTAGTCATTGATTTCTCTCAATGCCAACTGCAGCAGTTGCTTTGAAGTGTAAATATGGTCTGAATGCACTCATCTCTGAAATAGATGAAAAAGTTATCTGTAAAAGATGATTGATTCTGAATTATTGGAGGCAGCATAAATTTACTGTGTGTCATGATCACATAATTTTGATAATAGTTCTTTGTCCTTTAGATAAAATAAGTGCCTACTCTCATCTCTGTCACAACCTCAGTAAAAGTTCACAGACTATGGAGTGTGATTAAGCTCGGACTGTAATTTCTTTCCATTCTTGCTCAATTTCCTTTTAAGACATATTAACAAAAGCCATAGAAAACTCAGTGGACAGGACGAGAAAACATATGGATGTATTGACACAACTGTCTATTCTAATTTTATAGTTAATTTCTCTTTTTATGCAAGACCTGAAAAATGTTGAATCATATGTTTTGTCCTTGGTACCACCCAGAAAAGGCAGCATTCTGCATTCAGAGTATAGTTATCCTTCACATGGTTGTGTGCTAGACTGAAACCCACCAGCAGAATGTTTTGTAAAACCTAGTTAATTCACAAGAGGTACTTTTGTCCTCTGTAGGTATTTATTGACTTTTCACAGCAAAGCATGGCCTTAGTACCAGTGTTGTGTAGAAAACCAAATGAATTTCAGTTTGGAGGAGTTATGACCTCATGTGATCCAAGCTGCCTATAAGAAAGGACTATAACATGCTTTAGGCCTACTTTGTTAACAAAAAAAATTATGTAGCAATAAAAGAGAAGCCTTGAGAGTATCTTGTCCTTGATTCATAAATTAAGTTTTAAGCATGGTAGCGTGGAGTTTACTGACTGTGACATATACTGGCAAATTGATAGCAGATACACAAGTTTGCTATGTTTACATTTTCATGTAAATGACCTCTCTTACCAGGTCAGGAGAAGTGGGATGGTGTGATGATTGTGATGTTGTTAGATTAAAATGATCACATTTGTAAACTACAAGCTATCCCATGCCAGAACACATTTTCAGGAAGGGAGAAAAGCCTGTTTTAAAAGCCATATTCTAAATACTTTATTTTGATGATATGCAAAATGAGCAGTATTTAAAATAATGGTAAATAGTTGCAATTAAAATGACACCATGAAGAATCTACTTTTCCCGGTATTTTCTACATTTTTCCAGTAACTTTTATATAGTGTGCTCTGTTTAATTTCATAACAATACATAAAATACAAAACGAAACATACACACAATCTTAAATATCATATAGTTCTATAACTGTAACTGTAAGTACAACTGGTTACTGTCATTTCCCCTGCTAAAGGTGGCAGTAATGTGTACAGTGTTATTGTTTCTTATGTCTTTGCTTTCCATTTATATTCCACAATAAAAATCCATTTAAAACTTGATTGATTGTAAAGAATAATTCAGTTTGTTTATCTGCACTGGTGACAGTAGTGAAAGCTTCTATCAGTAAATTGTGCAAATACTGTCAAGACTGTGCATCATGGATAGGTGGAAGTAAAACTGCAATCTTTGGTTATACTGGCAAGCATAACATGTCTGTCCTCACTGCCACTGAAACTATTGCAGAAAAAGTGGCTTTTAATCACAGTTGTTATAATAAGTTGTTTTAGCATACTATTCCCTCACATTGAATAATTATAAAAATGTGCTTTAAATAATTAGAAAACTGTGCTTTACATGTTGTAATGGAGGCCTGATAGATGGTGTTACAGCTGTTACTGCTCTTCTAAGGGTGCCCATGCCTCCTAGAGAAAGCATTCTGAAAACAGCAGTGTCACATGCACCCTGCATTTGTAGCATCAAGAGAAGTACAGACAGAATAGAAAATTAATTGCAGCTATAGGTTTCTCTGGTTTCTGGGACAGGCATGGGGTAGTAATAAGGGGTGGGAGAGCTTGCTGTAAGGCAGGCACTTAAGTAATTGAAATCCAGAACTGTATTCCCCTCCTGATGGCTTAATAGAAGCAGAACAGATTCCGTTAAATTTATCTCAGTTGTGTGATGAGAAATTGGAGTGCTCTTTGTTCTAAAAAAGCAAATTTACAATGTGTTCTACAAATCCTAATATGATGTTCTTCTGCAATCCAGTGTAATTGATGCTCATATATGTCTGGAAAAAAAAAAAAAACTACTTGCATCTCTTCTGTTTATTTAATTGTACAATTATTATAAAGATGTTCCAAGAGCTGTCA
This sequence comes from Erithacus rubecula, assembly GCF_903797595.1. Taxonomy (NCBI): domain Eukaryota; kingdom Metazoa; phylum Chordata; class Aves; order Passeriformes; family Muscicapidae; genus Erithacus; species Erithacus rubecula. The sequence continues at coordinate 16,716,329 of NC_136659.1, forward strand.
AGCTAAAGTTGTACTTGGGTAATGCTTTGTGAAGATTCAAATTCTTCTTTTCACACTTCATTGCATGTTTTGAGTTTCTAGATTTTGTGCCCCGAGTCTTTGAGTCAACTGAGCTATCTAAATTGTATCCTTTAGTAGTGTTTTAAACAGAAGATACCAGAGAGAATTAGTGCAGAAAGAACTTCTGTGGGAAGTAAGAAGCAGGAAGAAACTGTAACCTCTTTGCATGATAACACTGTTTCTTGAGAATTACCATATCCAAAAAAAAAACCCTTTAAAAATCCATTGGTGAGTCTTTAACTATAGAGACTGTTTTGTGCAAGCCCTTAGCATAATTTTAAGTACCTATAACTATAGAAAATATAAGAATTTGTCAGTTGTCTTAATGCATAGAAATAAATGTCATATTTACAGCCAGTTAATTACACTATATGACAAAAAGTTTTTCCAAGACTATGAATTAGTTCTAAAGCATATAAATGGTTTTGTTTTAGCCAAATGGTATCTGGGAAAATTTTAAAGATTTTTTTTCTTATTTTATTTTTTTCCTATCAAAATGCAAATCTCAGAAAATGACCATGACAGGCATATTAAAAATAGCAAGGTACTGTATTTGACTTGTTTCATGAAGAATAAGAAACAGATGATGAAACATTGTAACTTTGAACTTAATTTTAGTTTGCTGATGAAAGAATGCTGAGAGACTAGTTGTCAGAAATTGTAGCAATCAGCTATTTTTATAGTATTCCTGTATCTAAAGTTCTGCCAGCTCATGGTATGATATCTCTAGATGTTTTCATCTGCATGAGGTCACAGAGGTAGCTTTTTCACAGGCTGTCTGACAAGTCTAAGGAATGCCTATATGAGGAGATTTATTTTCCTAGCACATAAGGGATTTTTGTGCCTGATGTAGGAGTGACTCTTTGCAAGTTGATGGGTACTGTTCAAAATAATAAGCTATCATCATAGCCAAAGATTTTAGCCAACTGAGAGCCTCCCAGCTCAGCATTACCATCTGGTTTACAGTTAATGACTCAGCTGGAGCATAGGGCTGCCAGGTATCCCTAGTACTGCTTTCTCTGGCACTCTTGGAGGCTGAAGACACAAGTGTGGTCATAAGCTAAAGGCAGGCTGAAAAGATTTACCACTTTGGGCTACCAGGCAACCTGGAGGCATCAAGGTTTAAGCTTTAACTGTTTAATAGGGAAGCCAAGGACACTTTTGAGAAGTTGCCTTTTCAAATCTCTGTTAAGTGAGGTTCAGTTTTTAGGGTTTCTTTTACAGGTTTTGTCTCTTTTATTTACATTAGCCAGGAGAAATCCCCTATTAAATTTTATAGTGTAGAAATGAGAATATGATTGTTTACTCACAGATTTAGGTATCTTTTAGGACTCTGTGAAAAAGCATCTCAAAAGGAAATATGTTACATGCCTCAATGCTGTCATGTAAAATAGCTGTGCCCAGGTATCCTGAGAGACTTCAACCTGCCACTGATATTTCAAAGAAAATCAGATCTGCTTATCAACATCATTAAAATAATAATCAAAAGCAGTCTGTTGAGGTATGGATGGGAGAAGTCACCAAGCATTTGATTCCTTTGATTCCAAGCAAAGGAGTTTAATTATGGGAATAAATATTTTCTTGTTTCTTATTCTATTGCAGAAAGTAGATAGTAAAGAGGTTTGCAGTTAAGCTGTGCAGCCATTGTCAAATATGATGTCTTAATTGAACTTATCAGCCTGGACTTGTAACCAGGTAGAAAACAGTCTCTTTAGACTTCCCAGATAAGAGATTGTTTTCTCCCTACTGTGTCCCTACAGGTGTCTTGCTGTCATTGGGCAGCAGAACTTCTGAGAAGTTCAGTGGCATCATTGTTGAAAAAAAAAAACAAACTGTTAGCAGCTTCATCTGTTTCATCCTCTCAAAAATGTTAATGTTTTTCAAACTGTAAAGATGCCATACTGCAAGGAAGTGTCTTCTATAATGAACCACTCTGAACTGCTGCCCATGTCATGCCTGGCAGGGGTCTGCACAGAAGGGTTGTGAAATAGGATTGTGTTTTGACTCTACTTCTGTTTATGGGGTTGGTTTATTTTCTGAATCTTGTTTCCTAGTGTTTTCTAAAACCTTTAGTTATAGTAAAAATAACATACTTAATAAAGCTTCTTTCATCTCCTCACAAGCTAGGCTGAACCTAAATTACTGTTTCCCTCACCTTTCCTCATGAAAAGGTATCTCATTTGAAATTTCTTTTGCCCAGCAAAATAAGGAACTTGTGAAAAGAAAGTCATTAATGCAAGGGCTCCTTAAACCATTTCCAAAGTTTTGTTGTATTTCTTCCTGCTTTGCATGTAGCCCTGTTTGTTTCTACAAGGTAATATATTTTACAGGAAAACTGAGAAAAAAGTTACTTTTTTTGAGAAAGTGCTATATTACTTTATATATATTTTCTAGAGCAAAAATCTCACTTTATTTTTCCATACTTGTCTGTGTTAAGAATATATAAGTTTTGTCAGTCTTTCTAAATAAGAAAGTCTTAAACCACAGAGCAGTATCAGTGGTTTTTCAGGATCAGTGATCACTTTTCATAAGGCTAATTAATCTTATCATTTACAGTAGTTTACTGAAGTAATAGTAGATGTGTGCTCCATGCCCTGTTTTACATTCTCTTTAATTTAGATTTACCTTGCACAGTTCACTGATGGTAGAGTTAGGGAAAGAACTGGGAAGGAAATCTACTGAAAGTGACCTCACAAGACAGTGAATATTTAGGGTGAAGAAAAAGTAGCTAATCAGACAGGTACAGGACATTGTGATGATAACTGGGATTCAATTAAAGCATAAGAGAGTTACAAGGTTTGTAAATTAAGTCTGAATGATACATAATACATCCTGTATTTTACTCCTTGTTAGATTCTTGCAAAGAAAGAAATCATGTGCCTAATGCCACCACTTACTCTAATGAAAAATATAGCATGTTTTTTAACCTAATAAAACCAGAAGTCTCTGAGAAGATAACAGTCCAGAAGCTACATATATTTGACAATCCCTAGAATAAGCAAGGACATAGATATTTTTCATGTGTTTTATATTCCATATGTGTTTTTCTAATGTTACTTTTTACACTGAAGTTCAAAGATTTGGGTCTTTATGAAAAATGAGTTATTAGTGACATATTAGAGGTGCGTTTTCTCATTGTTTTAAAGGAAAGGAGGCATCTGAGTCTTATTTAATGTTGTATTTAGATCTCCTGTGCCTTTTTACTATAATAAAAATATATTACTAGACTTATCTAATATATTGTTTTCAACATGACAAAGTTACATAAGAGAATCCCCTTGTACTTAAAGAAAAATGCAATTATTTTCCATTCTGAATCTTCAGACTGCTGTTTTAGAAAATCATATCTGATTATTTGCTCAGCAGAAGATTATTGAGTTGATTTAGGTGTGATTTTACTTAACAAAGCTTCAACTGAATTCCTACTGTGGAGTCCAAAAAAGGTAGAGAGATATAAATGATACATTCAAACTGTGATTTTTGTGAACAGGGCCATCAATGCACCCCTCGGAGCTAATAGCGGAGATGAGAAACAGTGGGTTTGCACTGAAACAAAATGTACTGGGGAGAAACTTGACCGCAAATGATCCATCACAGGTAATATCTCTTTACCAGTAAGCTGAAAATGTCTGCAAATCTAAATGTGATTGCTTGTGAATTGTTACTTAATGTTTTCAAATATGCATATCCATAGGAAAGCTGAATAGCCATACCAGTAGAAAAATGTCAAAAAACTTCGTTTTCCAGCTTTTTTTTCGTACAGAATGGTGAATCATAAATTACTTCTTTTAAAACCACATATAATAAATTAAATTCCTCTTCTGGGTGACTAGAAATTGAATTTTTCATAAAGGGGTGGTTAACTTCTCCTGCATATTTGTGATGCAGTGCTAACCCTTTGGATGAAGTTGGAGGCAGTATGCACAAATAATTACTGCCAGGAATGTTATATCTGAAGAGGTTTTTTTTACTTGATTCACTATTGTTCCAGTTATTATTTCTGGGAGTGAGAATGGTTCAATTGCCTTCTCGAAGTATATTACTAATTGAGGTGCTTTAATAAAAGTGTAAAATAAAAGATTAATATACACTCCTTGAAGTAACCTTTGTTCATATGGCAGGATAGTCAAACCACTAGTAAAGAAGGGATGACTACAAGCTGGTATTGAAATCTTCAGTAAATCTAGAGTTCATTGTGTCTCCACAGATGGATGTGACTTTGCCTTTAAAAGAGCAATGTACCCCAAAAATGTAGCATATGTGCACTGTTAAATGAATCATGTTGATATCAGTATGTTTGCTTTATGTTAGGTGTGCTGGGGTTTCTTTGTAAGAGCTTTTTAATCTTTATTTCTTCTTTCGTCTTCTGAGTGTGGCTAAAATTAAAAACATCACTGGAGAACTGTGCTGTACCAGATGCACATAATTTGAGGAATTCAGGGTCTTCAAAGTAGTTTTGCTTTGCTGATTGCGTTACTGTACGTAGATTATATGATTACAGTATTTTGCATTGCTAGAAGACTTTGTGCACATTTAAAGACTAATAACACAACAGTGAAGTAGATGTGTTACCCATTTTCCTAATGACTAAACCGAGACAGAAAAGTAATTTGCTTAAATTACTCTGAGTTTGAGCAGGACTAGCGTCTTACCTATTCATCCAGGCGTGATAACAATGGAGTGACTTATCCTGGGGAATCGTGGGCTTCAAAATTGCCTCATTTGTATTAACTATTTCAGAAATGTTTCTTTCCCTAGCAGTGATTTTTTCATATGTTAGTAATAACTCCTGTTGTGTAACCCCCACATTATAACACCTACTCAGCTCTGAGAAAGAATGTCGGGGTTTTTCACTGGGTAGTGGGTTTTCTGTTCTAACCAGTGTCTTAGGCTGTCTTAGTAATACAAATATATTTGTGTCTGTGCAAAAATAAGGTGTATAGAGGCACCACTTTTAAAACAGAAAATCTGAATCAAGATATTATTTTTATCTATAAGAACCTAATGTCTTACTGCAATTTTCTAGGAGTTTGTTACAAGTGAAGGAGATGATGATCCAGAAGTTGAATTTTTAAAATCACTGTCAACCAAACAAAAACAGAAACTTCTAAGGTATGTCTGGTACCTAGTGGAGGGAATATGTATCACCAGTAGTTCTGATTACAGCCATGATTGCCACTGTAACTCTTTGGTGCCATTTAGCACCATCAGTACAGAAGAAAATCAGCTTAATTTAACATACATTTGATCACAAATGGCATTATGTAGCATGATTTTTAAAGTACTTGTTTTATTTTAATCTGGTTTTGAATCCTTTGACTAGGGCTCATTTCCAGTTTAAATATACTGAAATATACTGATACTGTAATACTAATTGGCTCACTAGAAATGCTCTGCTGCTATTTTAAAATATTATTCTGCACTCCATTGTTTACAGTATCCACTTCTGTGATGAAAAATTCGATGTTCTTATTCACTGGTTTACAACTTGACAAAGTTTATCTTCTCCCTGTGGCTGAACTGAACCTAACCCTGTACCCCAAAGTTGGCCCAGCTGCACCCCGTGCTTGTGTCAGGGTTTGCAGCTCACTGCTCTCTGTGGGTCTGAGTTAATGAGGTTCCCATCCTCTGCTTTTATCCAACTGATGTTGAGTGCCAGGTGTCTTACAATTTTTTCTCTCTTAATTTGCAATGTTATCCTGAAATAACCTCAAACTGTTTAAAATCAAAAATAGTAACTACTGGCTGGTAGATCCCATAGAGGCATGCTGATAAAACAAGCTTTTAGGATAGAAGATGTCACATATGTGGGGAGTGGGAGGAGGAGAGGAAGGTAAATGGCTAAACAGGTACCTGGGTAGGTGGAATTATTTATTACATATGTGAATAACATGTGTATTCACACATGTAATAAATAATTCTCTGAAAATAGTTTATATGTTTTATGTTCCTTTTAAGTAAGGAATGTGTATGTAGTTAGAGTAGTTTAAATTGTTATTTTTGTTTGAACTTCTGCTGGCCCAACACACTGAAATTTTTATAATCCTTTATATTTTAGGAGTTGAAGTTTAGTAAATATTTGGGCCCTTTAGGCTTTATTAGTCTGAAGGGATTTTTTAATACACTGGAAGCAGTTTCACTATTCACTCACTGATTTTTTAAGCATAAATACAGAAAGCAAAATAAAAACTACCTTAAAGTAGTTGAATAGCAGTGAATGCATGTGCATGGTGAATATTATATATTTACAGATAGGAAATGCAAAGTTTTAGTTGTGAAAAAAGATGTTACTGGAAATACCTGTTTTATTTGCCTAAAGAACTCAAAGATGTATATTTTAGTTTCAATTTTCATCATTAATAAAAAGTGAATACTAATTCATTTTTTTTCATTTTCAAAATACCTTTTGAAAATGCACAAACAAAAGCAGCAATGGTTTTCTAAAATCTCCAGAGCAGCCTGACAAGGGGGAAAAAAGCATTACTGAATGTATTTATTCCTAGTTACAAGGCCCAAATTGACATCTCTTATCTTTTTGAAAATTAAAGAATTAAAAAATCATATTGCTCCTCTTTTGAGAGAGCAGCTGTGGATTACATACTACAGGTAATGCCATCTTATAAGTTTTAAAATGAACCTTTGCTGAAAAAGGAATATAACTCAATTTTTTAAATGAAAATAAATGTATTTACTGTGTAGGTCATGAGAGGTAGTGGATTTTAAAAGACAATGACTTTGTAATCTATTATATCTTAACATTCTGATTGTTATTTTGAAAATAAAAGGAAGCTGGATCGTCTAGAGAAGAAAAAGAAAAAGAAAGATAGAAAGAAGAAAAAGCAGCAAAAGAAAAAAAGCAAAAGTAAACACAAGAAACATAAGATGAGATCCTCTTCCTCATCCTCCAGTGAGACTTCAGTAAGCAGCAGTGATAGCGAGACTGACAGCAGAGATAAAGCAGCACAAAAGAAGATGGATTCTAAGAAAAGAAAAAAAGACAGGTTTTCAGAGGCTAGCAGCAGCGATTCAGAAGGAAAGGCAAAAACGAGGAAGGAAAAACTTTATGAAGATCTCTCCAGTAGTCACGGTAACAAGGACAAAGATAGGGAGAAGTACAAGCTTTTAAAGCGAGACAGTTCTGCAGAGAACAACAAATGGAACTCCTGTGAGGGGGAAAGAAAGTCCACAAGCAGATACCATGGCACCAACACGAGAGACACTGAACGAAAGGAGAAGGATAGTAGAAGCCAAAACATGAATGAAGGGAGCAGGAGAAGCCCGTGCTCAAATCACAGCAGTTCCAGGCAAAGGCACATAAGAAGAAGTCCAAGTCAAAGCCCTGGTGAAGAGCGGCACAGGAAAAACGAAACCAGAAGCCCCAGCACAGATGTACATAGAAAGAAGGAAAGATGTAGGGAAGGCTATGGGGAAAAGTGCAGTAAAGTGGAACACAGAGAAAGGAGCAGACGCAGTAGAAGCAGAAGCAGAGAGAGGAAAAAAAATAGGTAATATAGGGGACAGGTGCAAACAAGAATTTCTCTGGGTTTTGATGAATACCTTTTAACAAGGGCTCAATTACATACTGCTCATTTTCCAACCTCTTTAACTAGAATTCCCTACATGAAGCCAACAGCATCAATTCTATTGTGTTGGAATATTTGTAAATTGGGTATAAACATTAAGGTATTTTTTTACTGTCTAAATATGCTTATTGGCAAATACCTCTTGTATACATGCAGTAATTCACAGATCTGATTTTAGGATTTTAAAATATTTAAAAGAAGTATGTGATACTCTTGGTTTCATCCATGATTTTCTGCGAGGGGGAGCAGAGAAAGCATTTGAGATAGTTCTGGATAAGATCGTGGCTTTAGATATCAAAGCATTGTCTTGTAGGTTTTGTTTTTTTCATACTGAAACATTTTTCCTAAAGTTCCCTGTAAGAGATCAATTTCATGAGTTAAAACAACAGAGAGACATAGTTCACATAAGTGTATAGCCAACATTTTTTGCCCTCCTGCAGTGTACAGCTTGGTCAGGGCTATCTAAACATCTTGAACCCCTGTTGGTATATGTCAGTACAATGTCAAGTTATTGTTCAATAATCTCTCAAGACATGAAAGGAATATTTACTGCCTCAACTGTTTCAGATATTTCATTGTTTGTGGTAGTAAGTTAGTGTAAATAGTCATCCTTTTGTTTTCATTGAACGTTTTTGTGTTGTTAGTGATTGTCAGTCATTTTTTCATACATTGGTGTGAAGGTGAACTTCCATAATAAAACACCTTATTCTTTAAAACCAGTAATAATTGCCGTCTTCTTCAGACTTCTGAGTCAGTACAAATGCACAAGGCAACACTTCAAGGTTTTTATTGGTAAGGAAAGGCTTCTCTGCTCTTTCAGGATGGCAGATGGAAGCACTTTCATCAGTGGACACGTGAAACAGAGTCACTGTGCTCAGTATTCCAGCAACTTTCTTACCTTCCTCACTCACAGGACAAATGGGACTATCTTTTATTACCAGTGCACTTCCACTTCACTCAGAAGATTTTCAGCAGAGTATAATAATAATACATGGTGAAAGTGACCTGGCTTAACGTTTAAGTGCATGTGAAGAGTTTGAAAGGGTGAACCATTAAGAGATGTCACCTTTTCAATGTGTCTGCATTAGGTTGCTCTGGGCATTCTTGCTGAAGTAGGTGGGAGTAAAAGAGCCCCTGCAGTAGAGTCAGCCCCCTGTACTGATGTGTGGAAGCTCTGATTTAGAAAGAACAGGAGGAGACTGCAAAAATGCCTGTTTTAGGAATCTAAACAAAACTGGGTAAGAGAGGACAGGGGGTAACAGAGTAACAGGGGAAAGGGCATATGCTGGTAGAATATTTTGTGTTAAGTACAGCAGGAAATACAGGAATACAGGAACAAGGTGCCTTCATTCCAAAGAAGGATCTTTCCAGTTGTTTTGTATTTGGCTCAGGAATCCTGCCAACTACAATGCAATTGACTCCCACATCAAGAAGAGTGGACAGCTCAACATTCACAGCTGTGTGCTCTTTTGTGGGCTCTCCACTTTACTCCTTTCCATGTAGTTAAACAGTGTATCCTGCCTTTTCACATATGAAGAGACTGGCAGAAAAGTTGTGACATTTTGGATGTATCTGTTTTGACTACAGGAGCTTTGTAGCAAGCCGCCCATCCCGTCAGGAGGTTTGTGTGACTGTACAGGCAGTGTCTCACTGCTCCCGGTGCCTTCCCTAGGCCAGTTTGTGCCCTCACGGGTACGGGGGCGGCTGCGGGAGATGTGGCGGCCGTCGCCACAGCGGGGCCCGGCCGGGGTGCTCGGTGCGGCGGGGAGCGCTGTGCTGTGCCGGGCCGGGCTGGGCCTGTGTTCGCCCGCCGCCCTCACGGGCCCCGCCGGCAGCGCCCGCGGCGCGGGGCGGCTGCGCGCGCCCGGCCCCGCCCCGCCCGCGGGCCATGAGGCGCCGCCGCCCCGGGCCGAGCGCGGCGCTCGGCAGAGCCGGCGGGGCCCGGCAGGAGGTGCTGTCGCTCCGCGGATGGAGGTAAGAGCGGCTGTAGCCGTATCGTTATTCCGATATTTATTTATTTATTTCCGTAAAAGCCGCGGAATAGGGTTACCCTTCTGCGGGGCTGGGCGGCGGGGCCGCGGCGCCGTGAGGGGGTTCCCTCCTCCGGGCGGGGAGGGCAGGACCCCTGGCCGGGACTCCCGGCGTCGGAGCCGGGCCGGCGGCTCTGCCGGGACGGGCGGGCGGCTCTGCCGGGGGCTTGGGGCTGCGTCGGGACGGGGCGAGCTGGGCTCCCGCTGCTGCCGGGCGGCTCTCGGGGCGGGCAGGACGGCGGGGAGCTTCGGGCCAGGGGTGCCGGGCCGCTTTTCGGCTTAGAATTAACGCTGAACAATAAATTATTGCTACTCCGAAAGTAAATAGACGGGTGACTCCCAGATGGGGCTCTTGCTCGGATCGGTACAATAAATATCCCTGAAGGAAGCTCTCTATTTATGTTGTCATTGATTAATTCTCGCTACCTCATTTGATTTCGATTTAGAACGATTTGATTCTAATTTAATTAGCATGTAATTTGGATGCACATAATTACTGTAATTATGACATTCAGGTAAGGCAGCTTTAGGCTGAAAGGCAATTTCAAATTTCCTAGCAGCCTACTTTGTGCCGGGGAGCGGACAGGGACCCCGCGCCCTGCAAGCCAGGTACCAATTAGCACATCTCGGAGCAGCGCTGCAACAACAGCGGCGCCGAGGCGGCGGCGGCGGCAGAGCCGCGCCCGGGGCCCGCCGCGGGAGCCGCGCCCGCCCGCAGGTGCGGGGCCGCGCGGAGGGTGCGGAGCGGTGCCGTGAGGGCCCGGCCGCCTCTGCGGTTCGCGGCCCGGGCAGCGGCGAGGCCGGGCCGGCTGCCCCGGACTGCGTGTGCCTGTCCCGCCCGCCGTCCCCCAGGGAAGTTCGCGCTAGCCCGCCCGCTCCCTGGGGCCCTCCTCCGCCCCGGCCCGGCCCGCGCTCCCGCCGCTGGCTCCTCGCCGCGGCCCGGCCCGCGCACGCCGCCACCCCCGCGGCCGCCCCGGCCGCGCCCCCGGCCCGAGCCCGCCGCGCCAGCGCCTCTAGGTGGCGCCCGGCAGCCGCCGCGCGGGGCAGCGCCGGGAGCGGGACCGGAGCGCGGGCTCGGTCTGGTTCCTGCTCTCCTTTTGTAGTGTGTGAAGGGTGTTATTCCTTGAGGAAATTTGTAGCTAAATTATTCTCACTTAAAATAAACACTTAGCACACCAATTACTCAAAGGGGCGGGCTGTCTGTTAGCTTCCCTTCATCTGCGTTTTGGAAGGGTGGGAGAGGATCCTGGGGAACAGATAATGGCTGCAAATAAATTACAGCTCCCGCAGATAAAGTTTCCGTTTGAATTAAAAGACGCAATTAAGAAGCTGTCCAGGCACGCGATCTTGTGTTTATATATTATCTCATTAGAACAAAAACATTAATGTTACCTTTTAAGTGTAAAACGAGCCGTTGGGTCGGTATCTCGCCGCGGGGGGCAAAAGGGACGCGCTTCCTGCGAACGGGGGACCTGGCGAACGAATGACATTTAGTGGATAATTTTTCCTGGCATTTTACCTTCTCCCGTCTGTGGTGGTTGCCGTCACTGGCTGGTTGTTTGCCCCGTTTTAACTGGCTCACGGAGCAGGGCTGAAGCTGCTGTCCGCGAGCTGTGGGAATGGGCAGCAATAGCTGGAGCGGGATGTAAATGGGAGCTCAGTTCATGGGCAAACCCGGGGCGAGGGGGCCAAGGCGGCGGGGAGCCCGGCTTCCCCTGTCCCTCCCTTCCCACCGGAGCTGGGGGCACCTCTTGTTCCCAGTGCTCTCCCACTTTCGGGTTAGCGTCCTCTTACTAAAGAACTGCACTACGGATTCAAAGACCGAAATCAGATTTATTTTTCGGTTCTCATCCCGTTTGTTCTTTAGGGTTTGGGGGGTTTTTTTTTGTTTTTTTTTTTTTTGTTTGTTTGTTTGTTTTTTTTTTTCTTGTGTAGAAGTTCCCCAGACCATATAATTATCTCCAACATTTACGAAAGAATGGTGTCATTTATTTTTTAAAAAGGTGACACGCTTTCTATTTTCTTGGTTAAACGAACCGGCTCTGCGCCCCAGAGCTGCTCCCTTCCTCGTTTCTGGGGAGTCTGTAAGTGATGGACGTTTTCTGACCCGAAGGGGCAAAGGCAATGCAAAAAGGTCCTTGATCACTGAGCTGAGAATTGTAACCCCGGCCTGGCAGAAACTGGACCTGGATGGTGTCCTTTGATGTGTTTTATTATAAATCGAAAACAAAGCTGACTCCTGCCCAGCACCCCGCGCGGGTGCATTCCTGCGCAGCCCCCAGGCCGCCCGGCAGGGAGGAGAGCCGGGTCCCGCCGCCCGAGCTCTGTGTTACCGCCGCCCCAGCGCGTCCCCGCGCCCGCTCCCCTCCCCTGCCCCCGGGAAACCTGCCGGCACCCGCCCCGGGGCGGGAGGAAGGAAGCCTTTGCCGGGATGCTTTCGGCCGGGAAAATTCCGGAGCGGCTCTCGGGGAAGGTGCTGTCGGCAGCTGTGATGCGAGGTGCCTCTCCCGGGAGGCTCCCTTTTCCCGGCCCGCGGAACTGCCCGCCGGGCTCCCGCCGCCGCCCCAGGGCACAGGCGGTGTCGGCGCTGCCCGGCCGCTTTTGTGCAACAGTGGCGCGGAGGAGGTGGGACGCGGTTATTAGTATTCACGGCAGATGTATTTTCTTTAACGCAACGTCTTTATTCCAGTTGGTGGCCGACAGCAGAATCCGTTTCCCGATGCTATTTGCATTCCCTGTTTTATGGAGGATTAAAATATTTGTATTCATCCAATCTGTACCGGCCAGAGTAAATTAACTTTTTTTTCCCCTCACCCTCTTTTTTTTTTTTTTTTTAATAACACAATTATCTCATTTAACAATTTGCCTTTAAAAAATACTGTGGCTGTTAGGTTGGTGGTCAGGAGACAAAGGGAGTGAAAATAATTTTCATTTCAATAATTGCCTTCTGGTCAATTTAACTGTGCCTTATTTTGAAAGAGCCTGTCTAAATGAGATTCCTGTCCCAAATGTGTTCCCAGGCCTTAGCCCAGCCTTTAATTATTCCTGAGTTTTTTTTCTTCAGAATAAGACGCTGCACTGAGTAATCACAAAGAAGTCAGAGAGCATCCTTGAACCTTTTCAATAGCAAAGCCACTGATATTCAAATAACATGCAAGGACCATTTGACTGCATGGGGACATAAGCATTTCCAATTCACTATTTGCATAGATCAACTGTCTTTGAAAAGGAAAGGAGCAGTTGTCTTCCATAACATTAAAAAGCCTAGTTATCAAATCAAGTGCTTAGTTTGGGGCTTTTAAAACGTTTACATTTTATCTTAGGTTGCCCTTTACCGTTTGACATGCAAATTTGGTGCAGTTAATTTGGACAATTAAAAGGATCTTCAAGGGAGCTTTGTCACCGAGAATATTCGGAGTTTTCCCCGTGGACCAGCTGAGATAAAGTTGGCCAGAACAAATGATGTCTAGGAGATTAATTAGATATTTGATAAGACATGAATCCCTAATAAGGGAATACAAGGCACAGGGGGCTGCTGTGTGCTCTAAGTCAAAATTAATAACATTTAACAAGATTTTCATTTAGGCATGAAATGTCTTTTCCGGAGTATTGACTCTAGCGATTTATTCCCCCGAGATCACCTCCCAGCCTAGGCAGCCTTGTGGCGCTGAAGGCTTTTAAAATTAAATAAATAGTTCTTCAGCACAGTTTCCCTTCACTCGATTTTGGGGACGGTTTCACCAAAGTCACTTAGGTCTCAGCATGTTTTCAGGCTGCAGCAGGGCTTGGAGTCGGCTATTTTTAAAACATTTTCTTTTAAGTAAATTAAAGCAAAGGCGATTTGAAAAGAGTGAGCAGAGTGGTTCAGTGCGCCCGGCTCGGGGGCCGGTTCCCTTCCCTCCCAGTTATATCATTGCTGACTGTATTTTTAATCACAGTGACTGAAAGGACGATGGAAAGGGGTGCGAGGGCTTCCACTAAAAAAGTAACCCCTGCGAGGACTGGGCGGGGGGAAAGGAGGGGACACGAAGAAGAACAAACCCGTGAGTATATTGTTCAGAGTCCTTTAATAATACCAAAATGAAAATATGTCAAGATTTTTTTCCATACAGATAAACGCATTTAATTTCTTTAAGAGACCTTAACTTACGTGTATTTGAGTGAAGTGTTAACTCAACATTTTAAATATCTTTTACATATATACTGACTTCCACAAAGTGCATCAGAAATTTAAAATTAAAAAAAAAACAAAAAAAAACCAAAAAAAAACCCCAGAACCCCAAAACCTCCCTGAATTTCAGGAATTCACCAATTAAAAAAAAATTCCCCAACCCCCCTATCAGATCAACATTTACAAGAAAAATAAGGGAACACGATCTGGTTTCTTTTTTTTTTTTTTTTCTGTTTTTCTTCTTTTTTGAACCCTATTTATACAGATGTTTATGAGATACAGAGGGACCGTCTCAAAGTTGCAGCTGTATTTCTCACCTTAAGCCTCTCTTAGGATGCTTGCCTTCCAACAGAAAGAGAAGAGGGAAACGGAAGAATGTGTCACTCGGTACCTAGTGGCCGGGCGGGCCGGGGGCCGCGCCGTCCGGCCCCGCCGTGCAGCGGCCCGCCCCCGCTGCGGCCCGGGGCTGCCGGCGGCGGGGCGGCTCCGTCCGTCGGGGCGGCGCGGGGCTCAGTCCGAGCGGCTCGGCGGCGCTGCCCCTAGGAGTCGCCGGGCCCCGCGCTAGGTTCCTTGCCCGGGCCGCGGGCGGCGCCCACCCCGTCGTGCAGGATGAGGTCGGGGGACTCGGAGCGCGGCGTTTCCAGGTTGCTGGCGTCCGTGTCGCTGTCGCTGCCCTTTTTGCCGCCGCCGCCCCCGTTGTGCGTTTTGATGTGTTTGCTCAGGTGGTCGCTGCGCATGAAGCGCTTGTTGCAGACGGGACAGGCGAAGCGCTTCTCGCCCGTGTGAGTCCGCAGGTGCCGCTGCAGCTCGTCGGAGCGGGTGAAGCGCTTCCCGCAGAAGAGCCAGTTGCAGACGAAGGGCCGCTCGCCCGTGTGCCAGCGCAGGTGCGCCTTCAGGTGCGAGGTCTTGCCGTACACCTTGCCGCAGCCGGGGATGTGGCAGCTGTGCAGCCCCTTGCGCCGCAGGCTGGCCCCCGCCGGCCCCAGCCGCTCGGCCTCCTGGCAGTTGGGGCAGTCGCAGGTGGCGCGGCCCGAGTAGCGCCGGGCGGAGCGGGCCGAGCCGCTCCCGGCGGCGGCGGCGGCGGCGCCCGTGATCATGGCGCTGGCCGCCGCCACCGCCGCGCTGGAGTCCGTGTAGGAGGGCAGCACGGGCTTGAAGCCCTCCTGGGTGAGCAGGTGCTGGCTGGTGGAGAGCAGGTGCGAGGCGGCCGTGGAGCCCAGGCCGGTGGAGCTGAAGGCGGAGTGGGTGAGGGAGCTGAAGTCGGGGTTGTAGGTGCCCAGTTGGGAGTGCAACGAGGCCTGGGGGGCGCCCGAGTGCAGCGAGCTCTGCAGCCCCCCCGCCGGGTTCTGCACCTCGAGCCAGGAGCCCGGGTTGGTGTGCACGTCCCACCAGGAGGAGGCCGCTCCGTTGGCCACCTCGCCCGCCGAGAGCGTGGAGTGGAAGCCCGACTTGTACCAGGACTCGTAAGGGTGCGCCATGCCCACCCGCGGGTAGAGGCTCTCGGCCGCCGAGCTGTGCACTTTGGAGATGAAGGCCGATTGCCCTCCGGGCTCCTGCGGGGACACGCCCGCCGCCGCCGAGTTGGAGAAGAGGCCGCCGTAGTCGCTGCTGAAGGCCGAGGAAGTGGGCGAGGTGGAAGCCAGGCAGAAGGCGCTGTTGGCGGTGCCCGTGCCGCTGGCCAGTCCGTTGGAACCCCTACTCGTGGCCACCGTGAAGCCCGAGAGGCTGGAGCCCAGGTTGCAGCTGGAGGTGGAGCGTTTCCAGGGGTGGAAGCCCCCTTTGGCGAAGGCGCTAGACTCGGGCAGAGTAGTCAGGGGACTAGTGTTGCCGATCTTGTTGCAGGTGGCGGCCAGCATGGCCAGGGGAGTCGTTCCAAATCTCGGCTCTTCCTGCGGGAAGAGACAAAGCCGGCCCGTCAGCCTAACCCTTGCCACCTCGCCAGGCTCCCGCGGGGACACGGCAGCGCGGGTAGAACCACGGCGCAACGAGCGGTACCGCGGAAAAGTTTTCTCTTATTTTAGAAGAAGGCTCCAGCCCTGCCACGCTCGGCACAACTCGTTTTCCGCCGGGCACCGGTCTCACGGCCCGAGAGATTTACATCGCAAGCGGGTCCCAACGGGGACAAGCGACACGCGTGTTCCGAGAGGGCTGCTCGAGCGTACCGCCGTTAAACCAAAAATCCCGTGGGAACGAAATGCGGCGTCTCCTCGAGCAACCGTACAGGAGCGACGGAAAAAAAGAGATGGCACCAAGGCGAGCAGTGTGCGGAGCCTTCCGACTGTCGCCTCGTGCAACGCCGGGCCGGCGAAAATCTTTGGAAATCGAGCGTAGGTCGAGTTAAAAACAAACAAACAAAAATCCCAAATCAACAACTAAACAAAAGAGAGCAGAAGCATCACGGCTTCTCTCCGGCCCAGCGAGTTTTCAGGCTAAACTCTTTGGGAACGACCCGATGGGCAGCCCGCAATGAAATCCCCCGAGGTGGGCCGGGATCACCTCCTATCCGCGGGTCCACGCGATTCGCGCAGAGGGCAGCCACAACGCGGCGGCAACGACAGTTTTTTTCCAGGGGGAAGCCGCGAGGAAGCGCGCGGTGCGACTTACCCCGAGGATAGACGTAGCCATAGCACGTCCGTGGGCTGGGCGGTGGGGCGGAGGGGACGGCGCTCGGTGAGCGCCCCGCGCTGCCCGGCGGCACTAAGGACACTCCGGCGCGGCGGGGCCAAACTCTGCCTAAGTGCGGGCAGCGCCCGCTTTGAAGTACCGCTGGCGGCGGCGCTCGCCCAATGAGGGCGCGGGCGGAGCGGCCCGGAGCGGCCCGGCAGCCAATCAGGCTGCGCGGAGGTGCCGGCGCCGGGGCGCGGGGCGCGTGCCAGTCAGCTCGCGGGGAGAAAACTCCCCGCTCCGGCCCGCGGCGGCGGCCGCGCCGCAATTACCGCCGGCCCCGCGCCGCGCCTCCCGCCGGGCCGCGACTCCCGCCGCCCCCGCACCGCCCGCCCGCCGGGGGAGCGGGCCGGGCCGCACGGGGCACGAGTCCAGAGCGAGGTCAGCGCCGGCCGAGGGCTGGTGTCGCGCCTGACGCCGCTCCGCCGTCTCCTGTCAACTGTACAGGAGGCGTCCGATGCCCCGCTGCTGGTGTAGCCACCTGCGATCCTCGCTGCCCGTAAACCATACCTGCGTCGCTTTTATTCAACAGGCCTTTTGCCTCCTTTTCAGGCCACTTAGGAGCTGTCCGTTTTGGATACAAATACCCCAACAGCGCCTAATGACATTCTGTGAAAACACGTTAAATTTTTCTATTTGTTTTCTTTACTAAATGCCAGAAATTATTTCCTGCACAACGTATTTCTTACTTGCATTACAGAAGGAACTGAGGAGGCTTTGCGGTTATATAAAGTGCCAAAAAATTCCAAAGGCAGGGAACCGCCATGCATCTCTTTGCTCCTGTACCAGGGCGGGAGATGGGACGAGGGGCATTTGACATCCTGTCGCTTAAGATAGAGGATAATATTTTACAGAGTAATCGCCAGCAAAACACTTTGAAAGTCAAATTCGCAGCCTGCAGCACGTTTTTCAAGCCTCATATACTCCCGAGGAAGCTCTGCTGCTAATGGCAGAAGGCTTGCTCCCTCCTAGCAGTGCTAGGGCGCTGCTGGAATAAGCCTCCCTAGCACTTGCCTGTGGCCTCTGCACTGTGCACACTCCACGCACCCAGTGAGCGACAGAGACTTTACCTGCTCTCTGCATGTGCGAAATGTAAGTCCAAACCTCGGCTCCTCAATGTCTTGCACGCTAGTCCCTTTGATTTGTAATTAATGGAGGCTTCTTAAGTAATTGGCTAGAACTTGCCCGTACTGTGCCCGCGGAAGATCAATAGGCGTGCAACTTTTCATCATCGCTGTCGGCTCTGTGAGAACGGGAATAGGAGCTTTTCCCCTTCCTTTTTGCCGTTCCCAGTGCAGCTGAGTGCAATTCTGAACCAGAAATATGATGAGTGCGTTCAAGCAATGCCGGGCCCTTGCTCTGCATTTCAGTCAATATTTCCTTCTCGGTGCCGCCTCAGCCATCCAGTGTAAAACCTGCTAGCAGATGCAAAACAGGCATCGCTTAGGAGCAAGATGGAAAAACTGGGATTTTTCGATTTATGATTTCGCTTTTCTTTACATGATTACACATATATATATATATATATATATGTATTTCTGTGTGTGCTTAAATTAGGTGGGCATTGCGGTTTTTTCTACATCGTGTTATGCAATCTATAGGACGACTGCCATGCTAGGAAGGATGTCCCTGGAGATTATCTTTTATTTAAACGTCTAAGGCTATTTTCAAAGGGCGCTCGCCTTTTTGTCGCCGGGTATTAAACAGAGTCGGGGCAGTAGGAGAAAATACTGTTCTGCATTTAATTCTTTCCACATTGACTCGCAGCCGGCGCAGGGCTCCGAGTAGTGCCTGGCAAAGGCTTCCCTCGAAAGGTCTGCCCGGAGCAGATCCTGAGCGGCAGCTGTACCCAGGGGGGCTGTAGCGCTCGGCGGGTGGAGGCGGCGGAAAGGCGGTGGCGGGGGGAGCGACATAACCCCCACGGGTGAGGCGAGGAGTCCGACAGGGGCACCCGGGAGCCATCGCCCAACAGGTGACTCCTTCCTTCCCTCCTTCCTTCTTCCCTTCTTCCTTTTCTCCGGGGGAAGCCCGCTCCTTCCCTTTCCAGGAGCCCGCCGTGGTGGTCATCCAGTGGCAGCGCGGCGCTTCTGGCCAGCCCCGGGGCGGCGGGGGGAGAGGGTCTTTCCTCTCATCCTTGGGAAAGTCATCAATAAAATACGGCTGGAAGGCAGATCGAGAGCGTGACGTTTAAAAATGTTTCCTCTACATCAGCGAGTAAAGGCATCCGCTGCCCGCTTGCGCTCCCACAGCAAAGTAGGGATTCTGCTGTGCTGAAGACTGGCGGGCGGCTCTGCCTGCCGCACATCCATCTCCTCGCCCCTTTGTAGTCGGAAAAGTAACTAAAACCCGCAGGAACGAGGCAGGCGGTGGAAAGGCTGAGGGAATGGCGGCGGAAGGGGGAACGCTGCTAAAATCTTTAGGGGGTCAAGTATTTTCTGACAGATTTTTTTCATACTCCAAAAATCGAGTTTTTAAACAAAGATCAATGTGTTATGCTAAAGTGTTGAGCTGACTGTTAAAACATTTGGGGGGATAATGACAATGTAACAAAGGCCTGGTTTGGAGTGAATCATCACCCTTTTAAAAGTTAAAGCAATTTTCACGAGAATAGCTTTCAGCAAATGCTTTACATTATTCAAAACGGCCAAATAATGCTCTATTATAGAGCCTGAATGCTGCCAGTCAGCCCATAAGTGCAATTTGTGCAAAGGCTCGGTGCCTTATCTCCACTTCTTTATAAAGAGGTGAATATAAAACAATTTCTTCCAAACCCAGACAGAGAGCACGAAAATTGCTTCCCTTTCTGCAATCAGGGCAATTTAACTGGAGTGCAATTAGCACTATTAAATGTCGATTCTGCATAAACAAATCTGACTAAGAAGCGAAAGTGGGGTGAGAACCTCATATAAACTGAAACTGATTTTTTAAAATTATGTATCCGGGTCCTTTACAATTGATCCGTGACGTTTTCATCTCAGAATATATTTACATCATAAATACATTACAGTTAAATCAACATAAATCTAAAAAAAAAAAAAAAATCTCAATATGAATACTAATAAAGAATAGCCTAATTAAATGCAACAGATCACTTTCTTTGAACAATATTGTTTCCCATCTTCTCTCTACGAGTGTCTTTTGATCTATGCAACTACTAAAGTTGCTGTCTTTAGGAGGTAGAGCTGGGAAACAATTCGTTCATTACAGATGGTTGGGAAGCTCCTGGGTTTATATTCAAGAGCATCAGATGAAATGGCTCGTTTGTTCAAAAAGAGCTCTGGAAAAGAGCTGCCAAATATTTTCCAAATAAATCGATTTAGCAGCAGTTAAATGTAAGGTTGCTGTACAACTTCCCCCTGCATTCTAGGAGGGGCACGGAGCTTTACTCATGTATGTTATGGGTGGGAAGGGGGCAAACCCTTCCAAGTTTAAGAGAAGCAGCCTAATTTTCTGCCAAACAGGAGCGACATGGGCAGGAAACAGGCAAACTGCTCATTGCCGAAGTAAATAATTGCGTCCTGCCAGATTTTTTTTTTTTTTTTTAGCAACAGTTCTTCCGTGCGAAACCCCCTCCCCCCCTCAATTACACTCTTCATTTATATGATCTAGAAGCCAGCATTGATTATCAGAGCAACTCAGAGGGGTACCTGCTGATAAATTAATAACTTCAGTTAGGAAAAGGCTTCCCCACTATTCTGCCCAAGACTAGATACTACAAGGGGGAAGGATATATAGAGATAGTGTTAAAATACAAACCTTGGTGCCTGTTGAGTCCACTGAATTCTTTCCACTATAGAGTTTTTCATTTGTGGGTGAAGATGAAGTGCAGCTTTTGATTGGAAGGAAATCTTTTATAGTTAATAAAAAGGGAATGAGCGCTGGGATCAAATAGATCATGGAAATTAAATGAAAATTATGGCACTCTCCCACAATTTCTGCTTGATCTTTCATATGATGTTTGTTATATGGTGCACTCCCCTCTCCTCCTGCCCCCCGCACACTGAGCCCCGAGGTGGAGCATCAGGCTGGGCTTTCATCTTTTCTCGATCTTTAAGGTGACACTGTTTAGGAGTAGCAGGGAGACCCATATTACCCTGTGTTTTAAAAATCTGCACAATAGTTTCAGAAATCCTGTCGCTTACTGAACGCAGTCAAAAGCGTGTCTTTGGAATTAATTCTCTTCCGCTAAATTTATTTGGACCGTGTATTTTAAAGCTCCCTTGTTCTGTTTATCTCAGCCGGAGACACGTTAACAATTCAAGGGAAGACTAGTGTCAAAGGAAGGAAGGTGACTGCAGACTGGATGATGATTTTAATTGCTACAATTATTGGGAGATTATTCAACAGCATCATAGATTTGTTTTCTGCCTTGGTAGGAAAGTCTGAGGAGCATTGTGCGAGGAGCATTGTACGAGGATTTTTGCTCTTTGGTTCACATGCTTTCCAGTGCTGTTACGATGTGTAGGTTAGGCATGACAAGCTCAGACTGCAGCAGGTTGGAAATTCAGCCAGTGCTAGCGTTCAGAAAGCTTTCTTAAAACGCAGGTGTTTCTAAATAGAAAGATTTTAATTAGTAAACGCTCGGACCCAGCGTTTATAGAGCGTAAAGCCGCCTTTCCACACAAGTGCATTAAAGCAGCTCTGCTGCCTCGGTAATGAGGTGTGTGCGGGGAGCAGGGCAGCGGCGGCCGGGACGAGCTCGGCGGCCGCCGGCAGCGCCCGGCCCGCCCCGGCCCGCCCGGCTCCTCCGCCCGGGGCTCCCCGGCCCGCCGGGCTCCTCCGCCCGGGGCTCCCGTGCCCGCCGGGCTCCTCCGCCCCGGGCTCCCCGAGCCCGCCCGGCTCCTCCGCCCCGGGCTCCCCGTGCCCGCCCGGCTCCTCCGCCCCGGGCTCCCGTGCCCGCCCGGCTCCTCCGCCCGGGGCTCCCCGAGCCCGCCGGGCTCCTCCGCCCCGGGCTCCCCCGGCCGGGCGCGGGCAGCGACAGCACCGGGCGGGCAGGGCAGCGGCGGGGGCCTCGCCGCGGAGGAGTCCTGTCCCCACATTTCTCCTAGCATCCGACTTCCGATGCCCTCCTAGCTTTTTATACCACGTTTTTAGCCAGGCGTGACTCAGAATGTTGATTGCGATTAAGCAAGCTGTCTATCTGGAGATAGAGATATGTGGCAGCGTAATAGGCAGGATGATTGACATTACAAAGTTCTCTTCGGTCCACAATGACCAATAAATCCTACTGCAGCTTTTGCCATTTAATGAATTGCTATTTTGGTAGGGGAAAATGCGCCAGTCCCCCATTCCTATGTTCTCTTCTTCCCCCTCACTCTGTCCTGGGATTAGGGCAAAGAAAGAAGGGGAGCCATTCATTATGCTCTTTCTGTGTTCTGTAATTACTGAAACTCAGACTTAAGGTGAATTTCAGCTCGGATCATGAACCATTTCACGTTCAGATGCAAGCTTGCAATACTTTCCTAGTGGCAATTAGGAGCCTATTACAAGCCATTAGATTGATCAATGTACCTTAAACAATGTGAATGATTTATATGGCAAAGAAGAAAAACCTTCTTACATCCATTGTACTGTTCCAGCGGCCAACCTGGCCCTCCGTCTCCATTCATCACAGCTTTAAACAACAAAAGCAATTTATTTAGTAAAACTTAAATGGAAAGAAACAAGCTCAGTTCTTCCTCATATAGGGCATCTTAGCTTTATCTCTTTATTGTCAAGAGATGTAGGCTGGAAGAATTCGAGTTTGTGAGGGGGAAAGGGGGGGTGGATTTGCTGGTTTCCAAATGGATTAATTCACCTTGTACCTGAAAGAAGGAAACAAAGAGATCCCTGGCTTCTTCCTGAAGAGGACACTAATCTGCTGTTCAGATGCAACACAAGAAGGAAAGCAGAGGCTTACACATGTGTTCAGAGAACTGTTTGGTTAGATTATTGTAGCCTTTTAATGATAGTGTGAACATAGAACCACAATACCTGGAAGTTCCAGGACAGTTAAGGAGTGGAAAGCAGGGATATAGGTAGGTGCAGTGTTTTCCACCATGGCCGATTATTCTAACCATTCTACAAATAAGAAACTACAAAATATCAGCTGCTATGAAAGCCAGAGTTGCTGCCCTGTAGGCCTTGGGTCTGTCTTAATTTGCCTCCTTTCTGATGACCCAGGGAACCTCTCACATCTAGAAAATTCCTCCTAGATCCTGGCAACCCCAAAGTGAAGGGTTGGGAGAGACTGGTGACTTTGCACTTGCCACCAGTTTATTGGGGGGACAGGGATTCAGTTCAGAAGGAACAGGACTGATGAAAACTCTGTTTCTTGCATTTTACTTACCTTTTTGCTAACCTTATTTACCTTGATACTTAGCACTCCAAAATGAGTCTTCTCTATACGTGCCAAGTGACTGACTGAATATTTGGCTTAGTGTTAAACAATTCTGACATGCTTCAAATTAAAACTGCTGAAAAACAAAATGCCACACATGTGAACTAAATAAGCCATTCTTTAAATGTGACTTTAGTGGCACCAGTATAACTGGTGACAGTGTTTGTTAGAAAAAAAGCCAAAACATCTGTAAGTCATGGTTCAGCTGGAAATTTATTTTGGAATATCATAAGAGAGAGAATGTTATTCATTTAAGATTCCAATTAATATTTGTGTTTCAGCAACAATCTGCTGTTTGGAAATTGCTGCAATGCTTGTCAAAAAGTCACTGTTTTATCCCATAATTTTCTGCAAGGAGGTAAGCACAGAGCTCCTCAGTATCTGTAGGAAGAAAAGAATCAAGGAATGAGTATCAAGTTCTATCAAAGGGTATGACCATTTTGCTACAAAATGTGGGTACAACCATTCCTGATTTCCCAAGTTGTCCATATGGGATTGATACTATTCACTTAATTAATTATCAGCTGCTTTCTTTCTTGCTAGCAAGGGATTAGTAAAACACAATGTCTACCATGTAAAACCAAATCATAGTTGCAGTAGGAATAAGAGCAGGTCTCGCCTTTTCCCAAAGTAGATCCCACATCAAGAAGAGTGTTTGTGTTGAGAGAAGAGCATTTCTGTTGAGTCTGTCACACACTAAACCCACTCTTTCCCTTTCTTGTAGACCCTACACTATCAAGAGTTTACCCATAGAATCAGCAGGGTGTCCTGCTTACCTTAAACTTGCTCTTTATCATGGAGCAGGCATCAAAGAAGAATAAAAGATCTGGAGGCCTCTTGCAAAGATTTTGTAGAGATTGTTCATTTAGACACATTGTGCTTTAAAGTCTTTTTCCTTTTCCAAAGCTTTGTATTTGTCACTTTGCCCAGGAGAGTTGCTGGGCCAATCTCCTCAGGACATGTTCTGGCCTTCCTCTACTTTAAGTATTGCTACAAAAACAGTCTACTTGAAGGGATTTCTGCAATCCTTAACTACACATATACAAAAACAGCTTATGCTTTCTAACATGCTGTTTCAGGCCCTTACATTCCAATCTGGCTTGCATTGCCCTTTAATTATCTGTCTTCTTATTTTGATCAAGTGAATTTTTACTGATCTCCACATTTATTGTTAAGGTAAATAGATGCTGCTTTTAATCAGTATGGAGGGCCAGACCAATGCAGTTTGAAGTAACTTAAGTCAACTCTAAAGGGTTCAATGTGTGTATAATTACAGAGGACATCAGCTATTCACTCCAGTCTAATTCAGTGTCTGTTTAGAGACAGAGCTCTTCTTTCTCCTGCTCCCTCTCTCACCTGATTTGAGCCCCACTGCTCCACAAAGCCAGCAAGGAGAACCCAGTGGAGGCCAAAGCAGCAGCAGCCCTCCCAAACTTCAGGCTGGATTCATTCAGTGGACTGGAGCTCCTTGGTGAGTATGAGCATACGGGTATAATATAACACCTTCTTCCAACAAAAAAGATTGATTGCATCTTAGCCTTGGTATTAAATGTGCTATTATCAGAAGAAGCTGGAATAATGCATGCAGTCACTTTAAAAGAAAGCAGGTTTCCTTTGTGAGCATGCTTATTATTTCAATAGTATTTGAGAACTAGTTTAATAGTGGCCACGTTGTTGCTTACTAAAATATGTTTGAATTGAACACATATATCAAGGTATTTTTTTCTTAATTTTAGTTTGAATTATTCCTGAAGTTGTCATTAAATTTACCATTTGTAAAGGACAGATTAAATGAAAATGGCTTTTAGAAAAATAGAGCTGGAAATTATTTTGACCTTCGTGACCTGGCAGAGGTGATAATTTGCTGCAGCACTAGATACTGGACGTATCTGACATTTTAGGTATTCCCTCATAGTTTCAGACCTTTGTACAGATGAACTCCACCTGGGACAACTCAGCAGTCAACTTTTTTCACTTTAATGTAAATGAAAAGACTACAGCAGTCTTAAGCAATCTAGGTGGACACTACCAATGGAGAATTAAACTTGGGCAAGGGTAATGTAAGAAAAGAATGTCTATCATCCACAATAATGCTCCTAACATTTTCTAACCTGTGTCTGTCCATAATTGTTCTTGTTACAGTAATGTTGCAATCTTTCTTTCTGAACAGTTACAGAAATCTCTCCACACTGACTTTTCCATATGTAAACAACCTTTGCAGCATTTTGTAATGTAAAACAAATGTGGTAAGTAGGTTCCACATTAAAAAAATAATTTTGAGTGGAATGTCTGAAATGCTCGGGGGATTTTGAGGGGGAGATTAGAAAATACCACCACTTGCACTCAGTTTCCAAATGCATTCCCATATATGCAGATGAGTGTCAGTAGAACTTTGGGAGCACAGTGTTGCTGAATTTGGATTATCACTGAGAACAAATAACTCACTTTCTCTTTTGCAAAATGATGCAAAATAAGCTGTAGTGGATTTTTGTTACCAAATATTTCTCATGGCTTTTACTGCATGTGAACATAACTAAATTTTTATATTGACAATAAAAGTATCTGTCTATTTAGGAAACAACATGACTGCAAAATTCCCAGTTATAGCAAAACAAATAGAAGACAAAATCTCTATCATCACATCCCTCTATTTGTAATCTTTTTAGGTAGAACATGCTAGTTACTCTAATTGAAATGTGATTCTCTATAGGGGCAGACCATTGTACACCTCAGAGGGCTTGAAAGCAGAGAAACCAGATGCAAGTTGCACATTTCTAAAATCTCATCTCCCTAATTAAGAAATAGGATGTTCACAATTCCCATGCAGTACTTAACACAGTGTAACTTGATCCTTCCATTATGTATTTTGGAGGAAATTTAGCAAAGCTTCAAGGTTTTTTCACCTGAGACATGCACAAAAATGTGTCAATGTATCCTGTCTGTTTTTTTGTAAACATCCTGGCTGAAAACACAGCTGTAGGAGAAAGAGCAGGCAGTGTCCTCCAGCTCTTTCTTATTATCACTGTACATACATCAGGATGTGAAATTAAACAGCCAGACCTTTCATCCAGTACCCAAGTTATTAGGCACTAATTTCAAAAGAGACTTAATTGGAGTGAGAATTACATGCTCCTATTCAAAGTAAGATGTTGAAGTTAGTGCACCCAGAAACTTATGCTTGTTCAGAGGTAATTTTCTACAAAGGTGTGAAGTGTAAAATACAATTGCAGGCTTTGAAAAGGTAAAGTTGCATACAGCTTTAAGTCCATGGACTTTGTTGAAACCCTCTTTTCCCAGCAGTGGGGGAAGTGCTGATTTCCAGTACACGGAGATGAATACCATGTTTTTCCAGGGAGTAGCTGTGGTACCATTCCATGAAGCAACAGGAGCACAGGAACACTTCTTTGTGCCTGAGCTACATACTGGAGATGCTACAAAATGTGATTTATTGCCATGGGAGGGATGGACTGAACCCATAGAATACTGGATGTTTTAATGGTGCGCAAAACCCCACAATATCTGGAATTTTGCAGCTCCAAGACTGAAATTTTACAAACACTAATTATTTGCAGATGGTGCCTTACCTTACTTGCAAGTAACCTGTAACTGCAGAAGGGAGAGGGAGGGGATCTCTGTAAATAAACTGATTAAGAAGAAAACCAAATAGTCAAACTAACAGCTTGGTAGTTTGATATTAAATTGCCTATTGTTACAGTATTTTTCAAATAGCTGTTACCATAACAACATATTTTTTTCTTTAAATTTTTTAGCTGTTTGGAAAAAAAATAAATTCTTTCCAGAATTCTTCTGTAATAGCTTCTATTAATAGCACTGTCTTCTGTTGGGGAGGCCAGTGCTGAAATCTCCTGCTGTCACAAGTCACTCACACATCTAGCAGATGTTTTGTTTGATAAGGCCAATTTGAGCTTTATAGAACACGTTGTGGTTTTCCATCCATCCCCAAAGAGCAAATATCAGTTAGGATGAGATTCCAAACTGATCATTTGCTAGGAGACAAGGCATGTGATACCTGTCAGCAGAATGTGACCCACCCCAGAAAAACTATCTCAGACAGAACTATAAAGATTCTCCTTTAATGTAGCAATAGTGTACCAAGCACCAAGAGACAGACCTTGGAGCCATAAATATAACCAAAACAAAACAAATGAGAAGGGAAAGGAGGGAGAAAGGAGGTAAAAATCTTTTAAGAGGCCAGTATTTTTCTCTGATTCTGCAGCACCTACTTTACTAAATTCTTAATGCAAATGCTGTAGATGAAAGTGGTTTATCAAACAAAATTAAAAACAATTGGAAAAAGTGAAAGAAAAGGAATCCACTTTAAAAATTGATGCTGCCCCAGTAGGACTGGCAATTTTATTTTGGATTCAAATAATTTGCATGACTAAGAAATAATTGCTTTTCCAACCCCTCCACACGTGTTTGCCCCCTTGAATGTGGCAAACATGTCCAGGTTATTATATTTAATAATTTGTCTGCTAATACCATCTTGTTCCTGGAAACAGAGATGGAACTACTTATTTTTGCAAGGCTTATTTTATAATAAGGTTTTTCATTTTATAATCAGTTAGGATCATATTTTAGTGTAAGTTGTTTGAATTTTTTAAGCATTTACTGCAGAATAAGAGAAACTTCTGTGAAATACTTGAATGCTATATAAAAATTTCTCAGAGAAGAAGAAAATATTGCTATATGTTATTTCCATGTTAATTACCTGGATCAGAATGAGTAGCAGCTAGCTAGCCCATAGGGCTTCTCTACTTTCCTAGAGAAGGTGTGTACATCCTGATGTGTGTATATGTGTGTGCACATTTTCTTTGTACTGGCTAAAAATAATATTTAAAAATCTTAAAACAGTGTTGTTAAACAGTACTTTAATTTCTGTACTCTTTTATCTAAATTTACATTCACAAGAGTAGTTTAAATTAATTCTGGAGAGGACATTCCACATTTGTACAAGTGTAAATGACAAAGTGGTTATCTGGTCATAAGGCTTCCTTGAGACTACTGCCACAGCATTAAATCTTCTGTTTATTTCTGAAGGCATAAAACATTTTGGTGAATCTGAAGACAGCAGTGTTGAAATCACAAATCCTGTTGCTCTGTTTAAAATTCTGAAGAGATACGGTGAAGTTCAGATTTTCTTTTTCCAATGTGTAGCTGAAAGTATTTCTGTAAGTAAATTATTTCCCCTCATATTTCAGTGTATTTAAAAACATACATATTTGGATGTATTTCCACTTTTAAGAATGCAAGCTCCAGTTTAAGAATGCAACAAGTCCAGCATTAGTCTGTCTCCTGGAGTTTCTGGTTTAGCAACAGAGCTATATCAGGCTTAACTAACACATTTTGATCACACATATTTGACATAAAAAGTACTACAGATGCCTGCAATTTGACTGATAATATTAAGAATGTTCATCCACACACTGTCCATTAGATTTGCATTGCTGAAGTGAGATTACTAAACCTGAGATTGTTTCATACAGGCAACAAATCTGAAGTTTTGAAATCAAGTGACATGTACTGAATGCTGCTCTTTTATGCTCCATGTTGTAAGTACGTGTAACAAATGTTAATGAGATGCAGTAAATTTATTAACAACAAAAATCTCTTGCATTCACACTGCTCTGCTCTAACTGGGATTGAGAAGACAAGCTTTAAACAAAAAGAGCTTTCATACCCTGCTCCAGGAGGGTGACCAGTCATGGTAGGTTGCTCTTGGACTCATAACTACTGAGAGGACTTTTGAAATGGGCACTATTTGAACTTCTGAGCATGGTCTATAATCTTGCTTAATGATTACATCAGCTGTGACAGTTTAATTCAGTGTAGGTATCTAAAACTATTCCTGAAATCAATAATAGGCATACTTTATAGTTTATTCATGTCAAAAGTTATAAGACAAGTCTCATAATGGAATGTAACTATTTTAACATGACTTTTTAAATAGACCAACCATTTAAAACAATTACATAACATTTTTTCCTCTAATTTTTAAAACAAAAAAAAAAGTTTCTTTGTATTTATAAGGTTGAATGTAGCTAAGTGACCTCTACAAAAACTTCCTCTTTGAAGTGTTCTCTGAAGAATTCTTCAAGGCAGCTGAGTGCCTCAGATTGTGATTTTGTAAGGTTTTGATGCTAGAAAATTGTTTAACAAACAGCTCCAAAATATTGAGATTTTGATTAATAACATACAGTGTCATGGTATTTAAATAATATAAAGTTTGAAATCTAACATGTGGCAGAAGAGTATGTGTTCCACATGGTTAGGAGAATGGGAGTGGGGGCATACCAATATCTGAGCAGGAGGGAAAAAGTTATACAAAGCCAATTAAACTATTGTTTAGGAATGTATTTTACTGTTGTCTCTACTTCTGCCAGAACTTCTCCTCTAAATTCATGGTTGAAGATGATGCTCCTTCAGCAGAATAAGGAGTTTTGGTTACTGTTGCTTTGTTTTTTTAAATATACATACTGTATGACTCTGCAAAACCCTGAATATGGTTAACATTGACTTCTCAGCAGAGAACAGTTTGGGAATATTAGCCTAATTTCTTAATATAGTAATATGTGAATAATATAACTCAGGAAATCTAGTTGAGTATAACAGTCTTGAAGAGTAATGCTCACACTGAAATCAGTCTTAGGGCCTCAGAATCTTTCCCTATAGCTAAATTCCTATAGAGTTTCATACTCTTCTCAGTGTTGAAACTTTTCTCATGAAATAGTACTCTGCCAAAAGAAGTTTTACTCTGTCTAAGGAAGCAAAATACTACTCTATTTGGAGTCCCTCCATTGACAGGACTTGAACTAATGTTAAGAGACACTGTACTGGTCTACACTGAGGGGTTAATTTACAAATCCCACCTCATTTATGCTCTCATTACCACTAGGATGGGATCACATCTAATCCCATAGTGATTACATATTAGCTATATATATTAGCTCTAGGGTGGGATCTGATGTTTGCATACAAGTATTTATTTTACTAAGTGAAGAGGAGAAAAGACCTACCCAACTCTGGCATCATACATCTATACCCCATTTGCATTTATACCTTTTAAATTCTAAACCAGAAAAAAACCTGTAACTTTAATTTCTATTTTGGGTTAAGCCAAAAGGGATTTTAAAAAAGCCAAAAAGTGTTGATTAAAAGAAAACATTACAGAAGCAAAATGTAGTTAACAATTTGATGTGAATACATAAACATTAGAATATGGAAGTTGCCATTTACCATGCCATTGCAATGCTGCAGCTATCCATACATAACACTGTTGAAGATGAAGTTTAATTCTTACCAATGCCAACATTTCTTTCTTGTTTTTAATGGTTGGAAGTAGTGGGTACCCATAGAGATATACAGTGGAGAAGATTAATAACCTACATTTCTAAGCAGTTTTGCATTTGATCTATCAGTTTGAGAAAAATACTTCCAAATGCAGTTCTCTATTAGTGATGGACAGTGGTTGCAATATGAATATGCTTTCAGCAGTGCACTATGTAAAATGGACAATGAAACTAAAGTTATTCTGTCTTTGATTCAGTGTAGTATGAATCTTAAAAATGCGAATAAAGAGCTCATTCAGCAAGCCCTACTAATTATGTCTAGCCTGCATTTGCAAATTGTTTAATTGTGGATTGGTATTACTAAATCTCAAGGATTATTTTGCAGTTGTTGGAATCAACATTAAAAATAGTCTTCATTTAATCTCATTCAGAAGAGTTGAAGCTAAATGTTACAAAACTAAAATGTAAATAATGAATGAGAGTCTTATAGCCAAATTATTATCTAACGACTGGAGTCCAACTTCAGAATCATTATGGAACTTCTTTTTTAGTGTTCACCCCACCATAGATATAATTTATAATATTTTTAAAATAACATTTTAATAAGCAGAAATATGACAAATCTTTGTGAGTTAGGATTTTGAGACTGTAGATTACTGTCTTTAATCTCAGCTAAACAGGAGACAGTCTCTCAAAATTCTTAAGCACAAATTCATTTTAGTTAAGTAGGGTTTTTTTCCTAAATAGTTTATGTGGGTGAATTTCCAGTCTGTTGATGCACGTACCTACCACAGCTCACAGTCTATTGCAATTTCAAATTTCGAAACTAAGTAAGCTGGTATTTCTTCAGTCAATAATGCTGAAAGGTACATACTGAAAAAGGAGGAAAACCCTAAAAAGATTAAAATATCAAGTGTTTTCGAAGTGCTTAACTCATGTAGTCTTTGGGAATTACAGAAATTTAAAGCTGCAGTACTGAAGTTGCTGACAAAATGTTTTGCAGTAGTGAGCTCTTTGTCATGTATGGGAAGGCTAATTAAAGTCTGAAGCAGCCTTGCTGTTCCAAATTCATCTTTCCAGAAAAACTGGTCTCTGAGATACTGAGGCATTTTTCTGAGTTTTTCACCTGATGGATTGTTGATGAGGCTTCACAACTGAATCCTCATGGTGTGTGAGTTACAGAGCTGGCTCTAGGCAAGTTCAAGTGAAGCCATTTGTATCTATGTCACTTTGGACGTGTCTTGTTTTGTGAGCAATTAAAAAAATAGGTCATGTTTTGTACTCTGGAGATATTGCTGCTTGTGATTCTCTCAAAATTTAAACATTTTGCATGCCTCAGACCACTTGCAGGGTAAATGGAGTCCCCTGCTGAGTGGCTAATAGGGGAACTCACACTTTCAAGAAAAGTGTGTCTAATAGCAGGGGATTACTATAAATCTCCTGGTTTGATGTAGACCCTTGCTTATATGTTATGGGAGTGGCTTTGGTATCCTGCAGCTTCTGCATCCCACTTGTAGCTGCAGCCATGCATATTTACAAATTCATTGTGGGCAGAAATTTTTAAAGATGAGTTATCAGCTCTCCTTAGAGATACCAAAAATCAAAAATTAAATAATCAGTTTACCTTTCTTCCCTCCTGCAAAATGCTACATGTGCATATTTTTTTCAAGTTGAACTCTGGGGGATTTTTGAGTTCTGTGATAGTTGAATATGGACTGCATATATATTTATTCAGTTTTAAGTAGAGAAAGTAAAACTACTTTTGAAATTAACTTACAAACTGAGTGCATTGCATATAATACTGTGTTGCATATTAGATAGTATTGATATGAAACTGACCTCTGAAGTAAGAAAAAAGTCCAACCAGAAAATATTTATTTGGTAAATATAATGATTGTATTTGTTCATGTTATACTCTTGGACATAGGATCTCTCAGGCACTGTTTGTGATTCACAGACTGTTGATTATTTCTAAAAGAATCTCAGGAAATTTTTTGAAAAACTGGGTTCATCCACAGAACATCCCTTGCACAATTAATGGTTTTCACTAATTTTGTAGAGGATCTTCCTAGATTTTCTTTTCTAGGCCAGATATCTCTTGAGCTTTGTTTTCTGAAAGCCATTGCTTGGGTGTTTCTAAGACAGCTTGATGCTCCTCAGCTGGGCAGAAAGCATCAAGCAGGTGCTACGTGTAATAAGGCTGGATAAGATAAGAGACCAATCATGTTTTTATTTGCCTTATTCCTCTCCTAGCTTTGGGAAGTGGATGTTGTATCATGATTACTCTGCTGTTTGTACTTTCAGGTACAGACTGGGGAGGGGGCTGAGATTTGTGTATGATACAAACAACATGTTCTTTTTAATAAATCTGACTGTTAGAGGTAGTTGTGTGGTTAGCACAGCTGTCAGTCTGGCAGCAGGCATAGCTTTGGTTCTGTGGAGGTCATTTACCCCCTGTGTTATCACAGCAGTGAGGTGAATACTCACACGGGTGACCATCATCCTTTTCCTGACTGAATGCTGTTCTCAGGCATTTTGTGCTTCACAGTACACCTCTCCAGAGAAGTGGGAATCTTAAGCTTGAAAGACTCCTGAGGCAAATGGTATTTCAGTCTCATTGAAATCCAGCGAGGCACCAAGCGCTGAACAAAAGCCCCACAGAAATTACAGAAGAAATAACGGGAGAGACTTGGAATCACCTGAATCAAAAGGAGTTCTTATCCTGCCCTGCAGATAGGTGAGTTCTCAAATGTTGCTGCTGCTGTTGCTAATTCCCTTGAATACCTGACCCATGAGACTGAAAGTGAACTGATAGGCTGTTTCCTGTGTATGAGAGCCTGTTCCTTTGAGTATGAACAACTCAAAGATACGCAGAAGATACAGGCAAAAATGTGACTACTATTTTCATATAAGGACATCTGAGTTGAGGTTTGTGTTGGGTGGACTTTCAGTGATACAGAATCTTCCTTGACTGTTGAATGCCTTTAAAATAGCCCGTGTTTCTGCTGAGATCATGCAGAAAACATTAGCTAACATAAGAAGTATCACAGATAATTGCAATGAAAATGGTTAACTTTCTCAGATTCATCTGTGAAGTTACCTGGATTTTTGTTCAGTGGAACAAAAATGAATATGTGAGACCCTTATTTTTGCTCTGAAGTATATTTTCTTCATTTTTAGCACATTTTTTTACAGGGTGAATTTGTGTATTTAATGATTCTTTTGCTTTGAAAACAAGATGTGGTTTGTCTCTTTGCATAGTAAAATTAAGACTGCCATCTCAAGTCTGCTGAACTAGGGAAAACAACTTGGATATATTGAAACATTTTATAACTTTTGTTTTCTGTAATAGGAATTAAGGCTGATTGGGACAGTACTCACATACTATTTGTGCTAGTACTACTCTGAAACAAAGAATGATGAGGACTGGAACTTGCAGATTCAGACGGGGTAAGTATGTTTCCAGTCCGAGAGTTAATAAAAGAGAAGCAATCATTCAAGTTATTATTTAATGATGGACTGAAGCTTGCATTTGAGAAATTACTTCATAACTTATCCCAGATAAAATGAAAAGAGTAGTACCTTTTGCTTGGAAGAAAAAAAAAAAGTAGTATTTTTCTCAACCATCTACTTAAGAAAACTGGGTATAAATTGACAGAAATTGGTTATTGAAGTGGAGGCACCACTAAAACTGTGACTGTTTCACAGCACAAAGTAGGAGAAGGCTTAATAGAATCAATCTCATCTTCTCATTAGAATGGCTGGAGACAGCTCTGTGAGTGACCGTAGATTTCTTTTCCAGAGTCTCTAAATGTTTCAGATGCGTCTATCAGGCCATACACCAGTTACCCATTAACATTTGCCAAGAATGACAGTTCATTGCTACAGAACTAACATAACACAGCTATTCTAACTTGCCCACCTACCTACACATTCCAATCTACAAAACACTGTGAGGGAAGAAAATTGAAGTGGGATCATCGTTTGGAAGATACATATCATAAATTAGTGATCTTCCCAAGGCTTTTCACTGAAGCAGCAGTGCAGCTAAATAGCTATCACTTGAGGCAGTATGCTCACATTAAAAGGGAATGGAATAAGAAGAAATCATTAATACAAACATTATTAAACAGTCACTGATTCTTTGGAAGATAAAACTGAGAGGGACATAAAGGCATTCTCAGCTGTATCAAGTTACCAAGGCAAGGAGTGTCAGTTATTGAAAGCTGCTTGAGTCAGGACCCTGAGTGAAGCATAAGGGGTCACTTATGGCATGACAGCCTTTGTCCACCTGTTGAGGAGTCTGGCTGCCTGTGCTTGGGGTGAGACTGTCACCTGGGATCAGGTGCTGTGATTGCACCTGTGGGAGAGAGTCTCACTGGGGACTTGTCTGTTGAGAGGTGTGCTTACACTGAGGTGTGAGGTTGTAAGTGTGCTCCTGGTTCTGTGACCTGTGAAGATCATGTGGTCTGATCTCCAGTCTGTTGTCACTTGGCTACCTGGATTGACCACACACCTGGTTTATCAGTACTGTTTTTTCTGGCAGTGGGTGATTTCTGACTAATCTTGGTTGCCATTGCCAAACCTGCTCTGCTCTTTTTGCTCATGTGTTGTGGGGGAGCTGTTCCCACTGGTCTTGCTGTCACCCTTTTTGCCTGGTTGGAGTTCTGTGGGTGGCTCACCTCCTCCAGGCCACCCGCTGTCCTGGTCAGAAGGAGAAAGTGTTTCCTGCCCTTGGGTGGTTAGCTGGAGCCACCAACAGGGGCATTTAATTCACATTTGGCTTCCTCAGAGAACTTCAAGGAATTTCAATACTTGTATTTCAAATGGAAGGAAACAGGACACATAGGAACCAATTTTTCTATAATTAACACTACAAGACCCATTTATTTTGGTGGGAGAGACTGTAGCCAATTGTAAACACCATTATAAATAGTTTTGGAAATGATGGTCTACTTTTGCAAGCCTCTCCAGATCTTTAAGACCTTCAAGCTTTCCATCTGTTATCCAAAATGAAATACTAATGGATATACTTTTACAGAGTATACCTAAAAAAAAAGTAGTGCTGAAACCACTGACACACTTGGTTAATGTTTTGTAATTAATTTTTTTCCCCCCTTTTAAACCACTAAAGCACTTTGTGGACTAAGTTACTGTCACTACTATCAAATAAGGTAGGAAATATTTAATAACCTTTCGATTCCTATTTTTACCCCAATTGACGTTATGGCATATTAAAGATTTCCATTGTTCAAATTGGTGAACTGATGTTTAACTTTAAATGTCTTTACACTTTTGGTTTTTCATAATGGATTTGACATAACTCTAATGTAACTAATTAGTATTGAAGTACAACTTTTATCAGATTTTTGCAGCTATATTATAAAAACATTTATTTTGATTATTTGTTTATTATGATGTGCTGATTCAAACTAAAATGCTAACTTGTTTCAGTAAGAATTCTGACATCTGTTCATACATCCTTCATGTAAAATGCCTAACAAGAACTCTGTTAGTCCCATACCATAATGGTATTGCTGTAAATGTCACAAAGGGTTTATATTTTTACCATTTCAAACAAAGATATTCAATGCTAATACTTATTCCTCAACTACCTTTTTGAAGCCACTATCCTGAGAAGTAAATAATGCTTGAAAGAAGGCAAATTTTTAATGCAGAGCAGCATACTCATCAATATCCTACAAAATACACTTTAAAAATCATGCTTTTACAAACATGGCACAGACTCTGCTGTAGCACTGTATGCTCTAAAAGCTGCAGATATATTTTAGAAAACACTGATGAAGCCATTACTGCTTCATGCATTTGTTCATAGTATATATCATTATTCAAGAAATTTAAGAACCATAATGATGGAAAATCACACAGAAAGAAAAGGAACATGGACTTTGTCAGAAACAAGGGCTACATTTTTATTCAAGAGGCCCATAATGATGGAAAATCACAGTGAAAGGCAGAGACGAAACAGGGATCCCATAAAGGGACTGACACACCACAGTGGCACAAGTAGTAGAACCGTCATAGCAAGTGGATAAAAATAAAGAAAACAAAATTAACTAGAGAAGAGCTGGATTCAGGGATGAAGCAGAAAACAGAAACAAATCACAGTAAATGCTGAAGATTAATTTCAAAGAATCTGCTGAGAATGAGTGCAGAGACAAGTTCCATCAATATTAATGAAACTGAAATAGAACTCCAAATGACCATGAGTACAAAATGGCACACAAAGCATTTTCTTTTAAATAGGTTGGAGATTAGATCATAAGACCTTCCCAAAAATGAACAGAATACACAAAATGTTATTATGGGAAAAACGATAAACAATCACAACATAATTAATATTTCTATAGTTCTTTTTTAAGATTCATCAGCACATGCATTTATTATAAAAGGATGTTTCATAGAAGAGATATTTAGGAAAATAAGCAGAGAAGAGTATTTTCTCATGTCCAATGTTCTACAAATGTCTTAA
Organism: Erithacus rubecula; assembly: GCF_903797595.1. Lineage (NCBI taxonomy): Eukaryota > Metazoa > Chordata > Aves > Passeriformes > Muscicapidae > Erithacus > Erithacus rubecula. The sequence goes on from NC_136659.1 coordinate 16,753,019, forward strand.
AGGCATCTTGTATAAGTTCAAGTAGCAGTCTTTGACTCTTTGTTTAAAGCAGTCTAAAAGAGCTAGATATCTCAAATCCTTAATAATATGTTCCACTTTAGGTTTATGTAATGCACAAGAAAATAATATTTCCTAGCTTGAAGTGAAAAAAGAATATCTGTTATATATAACTTGACTGTCAAAGCTCCATGCAGTCAGGAAATAAACTTTTCTTCCTAAATTACTTAAGCTGCCCATTTGTATTAGAGAGCTGTGAGTACAGGCCATGGATCTTTCAGAGATTCTCATATTCTTGACATTAAAAAGTTTTCCCCTATCAGCAGACAACTGTATTCACTTCTCATCAGAGAGCCTATGGCTAGAAACAAAAGGTTACACTTTACAAACCTAATTTTTAAAAAAGAGCAACACAAATATGTAATTTCTTGGATGATGTTGTTAGGCATCCTGTAAATTGTGACTGGTGTGTCAAATATTGTAGAGTCTTTAGCAGAAGAGCAGAGCAAGTACCTTTTCTGATAAAGATTGCTGTTCCCTATGAACATTCATTGTGACAGGCAGAATTTCAGTGTCACAGAGTGATACTGTCAATCTGTTTCACTTATGTAAAAAATTAAACTATTGAAGGTTTTTTCATCTGTCACAAGAGTGGCCGTGTCTTTCTTCTCATAGCAGGTCACTGATGTTATTTCAGTGCCTTGCCACAACTGATCAGCAGTAGTTCTTCTCCACTTCAGGGTTCTCAATGTGCTTGCTGCCAATGCACAAACCTTTCTTTTATAGTGTAGTAAAGATGTGATGGTCTAAATAAAGCTATTGAGAGGAATAAAAATACTTTGTAAGGCAAAGTTTTGGTTTAAAAGGGAGACTGGGATATAAAATACTGGAATAAGTATAAAAATTATATAGATTAGGTTTGGCAGAAAAACAGCTATTTGTGGTAGGCCATACTCTTGTGTTTCTTCTTTGGGGCAGAAATTACATAGTGGCAGCCAGTAGTTAAACTCTGGCTGAAAATCCCTCCCAGAATTTATTTGGGTTCTGAAATCCCTGGTAAAATCTGTATCCAAGCAGTCATGCTGTTAAGTCAAACTTTGGTTGCACCCACAAAAATATTATGGTAATAGGGTTTCATTGTCCTTCCAGGACTCCTCTGCAGAAGTGTTCTCAAGCTTTGGCTGCTCAGCAAGCACTTCTGGCCTGCCCAGTCCTGTCCTGCAGTGTCCACCCTCCAGACCAGAACCAGCAGGGCAGGACAGTGACCTGTTCCTGATATGGATGTGAATGTAACTCTCCTTTAGGACAACAGGGCATGGGATACACTGGGAAGGAAGCTGACTGCTGAACAGGTTTGTAGCAGGTGCACTGGCACCTGAACAGTGGTTGCCAGATGATGGTGGGTGCAAAGCAGCTGTGACAAGGCACCTTTAGAAATGGGGACTGCCAGGGCCTCTGCAATCGCTGTGGACTCTTGGTTTATGTGTGTGGATACAGGTTGTTTTCCAAGTTAAAATACGGCAAATTCCACATTTACAGATGACAGTACTGCACAGTTGAGAATAGGAAGTCAGGAATGACTTTGTAGGTCAATTATGGGGAAAACACTGGTGTTGAGTGAAGCATTGCTGAGCTTCTAAGATTTCGCTGAGTAGAGAATTAAGAAATTACAAAGTAGCTAAGAGGTCCTCTCCTGAATGCACAAGTGAGGCATAATTGCATTGTGACTTTTTCTTATAAATAAGAACACTACCATGAAATTAAAGAAAAATTATATATATGTGATCAGGGTTTTAAATTTAATTTTATTGGATTTTTGTAATATGGTAGCTGAGTTATGAGGAAGAAATGATTGGATTCTTCTATAGCCACAAGAATGCAGTATCAGCAGTATGTTATTGGTATTTATATATAACTGAACTATTGTATAGAATAAATAGAATAAATCTCCATTGTATTTACAGAGGTTACTAATGCTAATATAGAACAGAAAGTGTCACCCCACCTTCTCTAGGGGTGCAGTGCTACCTGTGACAGTGTTTCTGAATTGGACTGAGGTGTACACTCATTTGTTCATGCTAAACAACACAGCTTCACGAGGCAAAACTGCTGACTGCAGTTGTAAACTCTTGAAATTTTCTTCTGCAATCCCATCTTGAAGGTGTAGTCTGTATCCCTGTTACCATCCCTCTAGAGCTGGTGTGCTTTGGGGCTGGAATGAATAAGCTCAGAAAAACATGTCCCACCCCTTTTTGTGCACCAGGCTCCACACCCAGCCATACATGCAATTATTGTGAACACTCTGGATGACCTGGTAAAGGTTGCAGATTTTCCAGAGAGTAAAAAATTCTTTGCTATTTTGCAAATAGTGTCCTAACTATTTCCCACATGTAACTCTTTTTCTAGGCCTTTAGAAATGTAGTTTACTATTATTAATCCCTTTATCTGAATTTTGCAGGTTATAAAATACTTTACAATTAGAAGTTAAGAGGTAGAATAAATAAAATATGGAAAAAATTTAAAATACTTCCAGAATTGGTGCATGATGTCCTTCAATATTTTGTTTGGTTTTCATTTTACAGTAATTTTGCAAATATGTAGTATATAAAATGTATCATTATCACCTAACTAACATACTTTATTAGGTATCTCAATTTTTCTTCCATCAAAATAGAATGAATCTTATCAGGTTAGTATTTAACTGCTCAATCTGCATTAGATCCAGAATGAGGTTTGTGGCTTTTTCCTGATATCGTGTTTTTAAGTTCAACTATCCAGATCTCTCTATATGTTTTTCTGCTGTGTTCAATAAATGAAGTCATTCTATCCATAATAAGCAGCTGCATCACAAACAGAGAGAAAGATGAAATGTCTTTGAAAGCTAGTAAGTCTACTATTCTTGCATAGACTTTTTTGCACACAGTTAAAAACCTACATTAAATGCCAAAACTTACATTATTTTAGCTTTTGATGTGGTAACTTCAAACATGTACCTCACACAAAGTGTAGAGTTTAGAGACATTTATAGAGAAATAGTTTTATTTTCCCTAAGGTTTCTTTCTTGCTGGTGTCTCCCAGGCTGCTGAACATTGCTGGAAGGTTGTATGAAACTGATTCAAGAGTAAGTCCTTCTGTGGGGTTATTCCTAGTCAGCATTCTTGCAGGGTGGGCTGGTTTTGAATTTTTGTTTGCTTTCTTTTTTTGAAGTACACAGGTATAGTCCAGAGAATGAAGTCTTCCTGCTTGTAAATGAGAGGATCTTCTTTCATGTTCAATAATAGCCTTGAAGGCATGAGAAGTATTTAATGCTTAAATTCCTTTTTCATAGTTTGTTGTTCAACTATCAAGCAACTTTATAAATATATAATTCAATGTAAAGTGAAATGTACACCTTTTTCTTAGACTACTACCATTAATTTTCTTTTAACAGTTCTTTCATGTTATATGGTTTATTTGTTGAAAACAAAAGGTCATGCTAGAATGGTCCTAGTCTCTTGGAGGCTAGAAAAACTGTAGTATTGTTCACCTCATGATCAGTCCCAATTTAATTTTTTTCTCTGTTTTTATTAGTATTAATCATAAAAATATTTTTATTTTATAATGATACTCTTATTTTGCTACGGTACTGAAATGTTTAAAGTAGACTTGTCATTCTTGAGCTGAAATTTTATTAATTCACTGGCAATTTGACCTACTATAGAAGCTGTCTCTTCTTATGAGCAAATCTCTTTGACTATTCTCATTGTGAGCATCTCAGTATGCATTATGCCTGTTAGTGACATTCTCTATGTTAAGGTTATGACATTCAGCTGATATTTCCAGAGTTATGATCTAGAAATATTAACAATACATGGCAGATCAGACTGTTCTGCCCTAGCACTAGATGCTTCTAGACTGACAAAGTCTGGGATGCCATGGAAATGGGTGAGACAGATGCTTTATGCCACCACAGCAGTCCTGACCATCTTTGGAGCTGGAGCTGAAAGCAAGGGCAGTTATCACAATACAAAAGAATGAAAATGTGTAAATATAAAGTGCAAAGGGTGGTATAAATGTAAGTGTACAAAGACTGGAGTAAGTTTAGATTCTCTATGAAGTCAGCCAAAACTACAGCTAGAAGAGCAAACACTATTGAACTCTACCAAGTATAATGTTTACAAATACTGTATTCAAACACAATTCAGCTGTGTGATGACTGCCTTTAAACTTCACAGAACTCAATGAACACCATTTAGTTTAGACCATGCCCTTGAGTGGTGTTTCTTTTTAGTACTGAGTGTATTTATTACTGGGAGTCATCTGGCTCCCTTCAAGTGGCAGGAACCTGGGTAATTCCAAGCTGAGGTGTACAAAAGCAGCTGTGTTCTTCTCACCCCCTGGCCTGCACTGAATATTACCTGGTCACAGCAAGGATCAGGGGCTCTGTCTTTATTCTTTCAGTTCTACAAAACTGCTTATTTTTGCAGTTAATGGTGACTTTGCTGTAAATATATGTTCTGGGCAGCAGAAAGCAAAGACTGTTGGTGGCAGAAACAACAAACTGTTTTATTACTGTCTCTTAGATATTGCTTTTAATCAAGTAGAGTTGCTCCAGGCAGTTTGGCACATGATCCAGCTGTACAATAAGCTGTGTTTGTGCAGTACTTCAGTGTTGGAGAGTTGACATTGAGATGATTGCTTTCTAGATGCTTGTGGTTTTTTCTGTTAAACTTATAAAACACATTTTGTATGTAATATGGTCAAGATTATTATGGTTTAAACTATGTATGCCAGTTAAAAATGAAGTTTTCAGCATTATGACAGATTTGGATAGAAAATTCAGCCAAATAAGGTAAACCTTGACTTTAAAAGCAACTTGAAATCAAAAGCATGTAAGATGAAGTGTTACATGGCCATGAGTCGATTTTTAGCTGAAGGAATCAAATGCTTTGAAGTCCTGTATCTGTATTTAGTGAAGTGGCCATGCTAACAGTAAGTTAGATATAGGAACTGAAGGGGAGAGGGAAGGGGAGAAGTGGGCCATTATTACACTGTTAGATGAAGAACATAAATTAAAACCTTATATTCAAACTTGCACATTTTGTACACACAACACTGACTTTGGTACCATATGTAGTCACATTGAAGTACAGCAACAAAAGTAGGCAGGATTTAAATTTCTTTTTCTCTTCCAGTTCAGCTGTTTTTCACAACAGCTAAAATCAAAATTATACCTACAGTAGGCTTTATTATTTGTGTATGTATATATACACAAACACACACACACAGTCTCCTTTACTTCATGTATCAAACTGCTTATATCTTATGCCTGTATTGTGCTTACAAACTGGTAAGTTAAATAATTTTATTTTAAGAAGGGAAAAAGTTCACCTACTGAGAGCTATTGTGCCTAGGTTAGACAGCAAAGTTGTCTGACAAAATGTTTGGAATGTGGGAAAATGTAATAATCAGAAAAGTTTTCCAAAAGTAATCTTTCAGAAAGTTTGTGGCCCTATTAATAGAGCCAGGAAAATCCATCCTGTACTGTTGCTGTGAAATAGACTTGCAAAATGCTACTTTCAGGACAAGTAAAGCATCCTGAACCTTAGAAGGGTGAAAAGCCATGATGTTTTGATTTTGTTCCTGAAAAGGAAACTAAATTTGATTACTGAAGATTGTAATTTATGGATGTGAAGGATGCAGGGTCTGCACTGAATTTATTTATAGATAATTTCCGTTAATTTCAATGTTACTGAATGTTTGGTATAGTAACAAATTAGCTTTATTCAGCAACTAAGTAACTGTATCTGAACTAGATACACTTTTTCCCCTCTTAAGTGTATAGCAATAGATTCTAAAACAGTATAAAGACAACATAAATATATTACCAGCAAGAACTGTTATCACTATACTAATAGAAAAACTCTGAACAGATACAGTATTCTCTTCCTCAATATTGTTGCAAAAATCGTATGTCACTGAAATATAAAAGTTGTAACAGACATTTTTAATGTATAATTTCAAATTAAGCTTAGTAAAAGTATCCTTTCTTAAAAAATTAAAAATACATTCAATATTATATTCCTTTTAATGTGATTGAGATGATATATATCATGATGATACTCTCACCTTGACTCCTTCACTCGTGTTGTTCAAGTTTTGAGAATTTTATTTCACGGACTTAAAATAGGGCGTGCTATAAGAATAGTTTTTACTGCCTTCTCTCCTTCAATTTTCTTAGCAGGCAACACTTGATGGTGCCTGTCTTTAATGGTTCAGAGAAGCAGAGCCTGAGTTAAAGAAAATGTCTAATTTTTTCAGGAGTCCTGATCTGACTTCTGTAAGGTTTTCTGCAATTATTTTTTCATAGATTCTAAATGTTTAATCTATTCTTCATAACCTCTCTATTTTATTCCTAGATTATTTTATTAATTTGCCGTGTAAATTGTTATAAATCAATCACAGTATTTTTAGAAGGGTCTCCTCCTGACCATACACCTTTGTATCTAGATAAGCATGCATAAAAATCTAGTGGTGTGCCTAAGCACCGGCGCTCCTTTGAATCCAAGAGCCCATGGCAGTTCTCTGGGCATTTCACCTTTGCAGTGGTTCCTGCTCTGGGGCAGGACTGATGGGGAGAGGACGCGGCTCAGGGGGATCTTAGCACTCTCTGCAACTCGCCGGACATGGTCTTCATCCTTCCGCTGTGCCAGGGGAGGTTAGGCTGCACATGAGGAGGAATTTCTTCACAGGAAGGGTGGTAAGATACTGGAATGGGCTGCCCAGAGAGGTGGTGGAGTCACTGTGCCCGGAGGTGTTTAAGGAAAGACTGGACGTGGCAGGCAGTACCGCGGTCGGGTTGCCAGGGTGCTGTTTGGTCCTAGGTTGGACTCGGTGATCTCGGAGGTCGTTTCCCGCCCCGTCGATTCTGTGATTGGAGCCGTGTGCGCGCAGCGTTTCCGCCGCCGCTCCGCCGCGCCGGGCCCGGGCCGCGCCTTGGCCCCTCCCGCCGCGCGCCCTTTGCCCCGCGCGGCCCCGCCCCTTCCGCCGGCGCGTCCGCGTGCGAGGCCGCTGGCGCTGCTGCTCGGCCGAGGTGAGCGGAACCGCGGCCCGCCCGGCTCTGCCCGGCCGCCTGCGGGAGCAGGCCCCGGCTGGGCCCCTGCGCCGTGCCGGGAGGGGACGGGGCGTGGAGGGGGCGCGGGGCTGTCGCGGGGAGCTCAGTGTGCCCTCCTCTGTGCTTGCAGATGCCCCCGAAAAAGGGAGGCGACGGGGTTAAGGCGCACCCGATTATCGGCAGGTTCGGGACGTCCCTGAAGATCGGCATCGTCGGGCTGCCGAACGTGGGGTAGGTGTGCGGGGCCGGAGGGGCGGCTGCTCGCTCGGGCCGCGCTCGGCGCCGCGCCGGGCCGGGCGTGGGGCGCTCGGGTGCGGTGCGGGCTGGGGCCGGGGCTCCGCTCACGGAGCGGCCTCATCTGCAGCTGGAGCACCTGCGGGGTGCCAGGCGGGAATAGCGGAGCCTTCAAAGACGGGAAAAGCCGCAATTGCTGAGCTTTATAAAATACTGTGTCCTCCTTTGCATTTCCTTACTCCCGCTGCTGTGTATATGATGGGTTTTCATGCAAATATTTAAGCGCACGTGCACAACAAGTTAATTTTATATTTTGGCATGATGTGCACAGGAAGGGGTTAATTATTCTATGTCACTAGCAGGAAAGAGGACTTTCTTTCTTGAAACATCTTCGGAGTTTGTAGTGAGACAAGCCTAAGTAAAAGTTTGGAAGGGGTGATGGAATGTTAATAATTGATTTCTGTCATGCTTCTCATCTGCAGTTGTTGCGGCTCCTCACAGGAGCTGTACTTAAAAAGGAAAAATGAATTACTTGGAGGAGGATGTCCATGTGAAACTTTCTGATATTACTTTGTGTATCCTGTTTACTAAGAGAAGGTCTTGGCATTCCCAGTATACAGTATAACTGTATCTTCATATGCAGGAGAAATTATTGGTAATTGATTAACTGATGTGGTTTGTTTTCTTTTTTTTTTCCTTTTCATTGTTGACTTTTATTGTTTGGATACTGAAATTGTGTTACAATGTAAATAAATTTGAAGGAACAATATACTTGTGGAAAAGGTGAGTCATGGCAAAACTAGTTTAAAAATGTTCCAAGCATCTTTACCTCACCTTATCTCACTATACTTGCAGAAAATGAGAAATAGCCAGTAGGGCTGTGCATTGCTTTTGACTTAATTTTTTTTTTTTTTTTTACTAATGTGTGTGTGCAATATATTTAAGGGAATTTTAAAGGGTAGGGAAGAGAGGTAAATATCACTGGGTTTAAGTGAGGCATTCCAGATGCATGTGTCTTCTGCTGGAATCAGGGGAACTGCTTTGAAGTAAATTGAAAGCTTGGTATCACTTTGGGTGAGAAAATGATGTGGTTTAATCCAGTACTTTTCAACACTTTAACTTGAATTACTTTAAGAATGTTTGTATGTCATTTATAGGAAATCAACGTTTTTCAATGTGTTAACAAAGAGTCAAGCTGCAGCAGAAAATTTTCCTTTCTGCACTATTGACCCAAACGAGAGTCGAGTACCTGTGCCAGATGACAGATTTGACTTCCTCTGCCAGTATCACAAACCTCCGAGGTAATTCTTAATATTTTTCTTCAGTTGAGCAGCTGAAGTAGTATTACTGAACCAAAACTTTTTATGAAAATTTAATGCAACTGGTAATGTCTAGAATTTGTTACTGACATTGTTTTAAAATGTGAAATTATATGTCTGCCTGGATTGTACCTTTCTCGTGCCCCCAATATAACCTTTATTGTATAAGAATGATGAATGTAGGAGCTCTCAGTTGTTGCTCAGCACCATTTGGTGCTTGGTGTTCCTGGCTTTGAATGTGGTTGCTCCTAGGTGGCTTGGAGGATCTTCTGAAGAGATTTGGGAAATGAACAGTAGTGGACATACCTAACCTGTCAAAAGGTTGCTCATTTGTAAGATTTTCACCCAGTATTTTGAAACGTGCAGAATATTGCATGTGCTTTAGGTAGCTAAACAAATATCTGTTATAATCCCTCCATCTTCAGTTATATGGCAATGAGTTTTATGGGCAGTCTTTTTTGTACCTGATTTTCTCTCTTTTTAATAGGCTCTGCTCCTTGTTCTGTGGCATATCTGAGAATATTCCTACACTACACTCATCTGATTCTTTTGTTATTCTAGGAGTATATTAATTTTGTCACTTTTTTTTGCTACTAACTGTAATCTGCTGTGTATATTCAATGTGGAAATTTTTTAAAAAATTAAGGTGCTTTCAGAAAACAGAGACTTAAGTAGGGATTTGTGACTCATTAATTTTAGCTTGCAGTTACTTGCAGAGGTATCTTGATTCAAGTGAGTGATCATAAATCATAAGGCAAACAAGCATGCACTTGTGTGCCCTTTTTCAACTCTCAGGCCTCAGTCCAGAGCCAGATCTCACTCACAGTTAAAAAAGATTGATTAGTTACTTGTCAAAAATCCATTTTCTGATTTAATTTCCAGGTCTAAGTAATCTGTTTCCATCTGTAACTATTGTGCAGTTTTTAAATCCAGCATTAATATGAAGCTGTTTGTTTAGGTAGGTTATGACACATTATCTTGTTTTTCCTTCTCAAGTCAGTGTTAAGCATGATGGTTACTGCATGGATCTTAAAAACAAAACTGTTGAGTTAGAGACAGAGCTTTCAGGCTGTTGACTGTGCAGAGATAGTGGTGTGACTTTTAAGTTTTGTGGCAGTTTTCTTCTTAGTTGTCCTGTTAGTGCTTCTTTGACTATGTCAGTAATCCCTTTTTCTTCTCACCTAGCTATCAACAGCTCCCAAATTAATAGTTGAAATGACAAAGAGATTATTACCTGTCCCCTCTCCCTGCCTTTGACCATCTATCTTTACAGGGAATACTAAGATTGTAAATGTATGTGTGTTCTCTGACTACCAAATTCTCCTTCCCTCCCTCCCCCCTCATCACTCTAAAATATTAATGAAAATAGTGTATTTTCTAAACCTGTGTTCAGTAAATATACTGAATTCGATAATAAACTGGGTAATCAGCTGTTGTTTGAATGGTCTTTTGACTTTCTACAGGCACTTGTTACTTAATGAATGTGGGCATTAGTGGGTATTTATAGCTGCTGATTTATGCTGCTTGTATGATTTTTGTGTTTCACTGTAATGAAGCAGAGATAAGTAGTGATAGTAGGACACTAGACTGAGGTTGACTTACTGGGCTGTTGTGCTTGTCTGCCTGAGACTAACTCTGGAAAAGGAGGCTGTTGTCACAAAGATAGGCTACTGAATTGTAATTTAAATGTCCTAATTTCTCTGTATAGTCTTGATTTTGTTCTTCATCTTTATGTAATACGTTCTGTGGTAATTTTCGACTTGTTTGGATTAGTAGATGTAATCCATCTGTGCACACAGAATGTTTATAAACAGTGAATTCTCTTTAAATTGGATTCTTGTTTAGCCTCAAGATTTTGTCTCCCAAAGTCTAAAGGATTCGAGTTTTTATTTGCCATATGTTACACTTAGTCTTCACAGAACTGCAGTCATTGTTGGGAGGTGGGGAAAAGAAGAAAGGGGTGACTGTCTGAACTGAAATAATGTGTGACAGGACAAAGTGATCTTGCCGTGGTGCCTGGTGTGAGCCAGGGGAGGGGAGAGGGTCAGGGCTGGGCTGGCAGTTGCTGTCTGTCCCACTGAGCTGGGATTGCTCTGCTGCAGCAAAGCTGACAATGTTACCAGGGGCATTGCTGGTATGAGTTAGTGGCTGTTCTGCCATTGGAGGAAGAGTTGGGATCTTTAGGTTGTTTGTTGCTTCAAGATCCATTCCTCTCTCCAAAAGAGAGGAGCCTCAGCTTGATTGGGACTGGTGTGCTGTTACTTGTTATCCCTTGCTGAAGCTGACTGGTATTAATTGGAAATGAAACGTTTGTAAATGAAATCACGTAGGCAAAAATTTAGAGACTATTATGTAGGTAAATCTGTACTTAATAAAGTGCACTGGCAGTACTTGTATATAACCTATACTTTTTTCTTTTTGCAGCAGTGGGATGTTATGTGACTGTTCACAGTAAATAAGTTGAATGATATAGACTGTACACATAAGGTGGGCTCTAAGAAGTTACAGTAAAAGCTGCTATGTTGTTGCCAAATGATGTAGATTATTTCTTTGAACTTTAGTGTTACTACTGCTTGCTTTTTGGTGTGAATGAAAGTGGATACTAAAAAAAGAGAAATCTTTAATATATTAAACAATGCTGAATGCTTGTTAAGGTATTTGTTTTTATTATGTTACTAACTTAGTGTATCTATTCAAACTACTTATTTGTTTTTTATAAATTTCATGCAATATTCAGTGAGAACTCATTTGTTACATTGTGCCCATGTGTAGCTTTCTCAGAAAGGAGGTGGTTGATTTTTTTGTTCAGTTTTCCTCCTACTCCTGTTACTGCAGTACAGGTACTTTCAAGTAAGATTTTACAGACTAATGATTGGATTAGTTCCAGTTTAGTAACTAGAAAGAGTATTTTCTGTAGACTTGATTCACTTCAGCAGGAACTAAAACAGAAAGGTGTATTTACCTCCACCTATCTATGAATACTAAGTAGGTAGCAGAGGATGAGGTCTGCTAATTCTGTAATGGAAAAGAGATGTTTTTCATTTCAACAAGTAGCTCCTGACATGAAAATTATGATATGGAAGCCAGAAAGAGTTGCTCTGTTAACTGCTATTAGTATTTTATAGGACACTGTGTATTTAGGAGTGATGGTTATCTCACATAAAAAAGATCTGTGTGTAGAGTGCATCTGAAGAAATTTTAGTAACCTAATAAAAGCTTTAATGAAGCTATTTTCTTGCATATTTTTTGTTCTAAATTTAGTTAAAATGCTGCTTAGTTGCCTTACATGTAGGACTATTTTTGTAGTGTATGTCAAACTCATGTAATTTGAACATGATTTCTGCCCTAACTCACAAATAGCTTGAAAGTCTCTGGGTGAATGTACCCACCACTCTTAGCCCATAGGTCCCCCAACCTATTGCCACAGTTGTAATGTTTGTTGTGTGCCTGGCCAGGAGATGTGCCTCAGGTGGCACTGGAGTCCAGCCTCAAAATGATTTTCACTGAGGTGGTAGAGGAAACTGCTATTTCCTCTTTATTTCATTTATTTTGTGCCCCAATAATCTTCTCACTGCAATTATTTGCATTTTTTCTGCTTTAAGCTACATGACTAACTAAAAGAAATACTCAGGAAGAAGCACTATAAGCATAAAATAATTAACTTACAGCCTAACTGTAAGTAATTACACCCAATGACTTTATTGGCTGATAGAAATCAGCCTGTCTGAAAATATTAATAAAAAGGTGATTTTAAGTTCTTATGTTTCTGCTTCCTCCCTTGCTTAAAATCAAAGTGATTTTAAGCAGGAGTGAGCTGAGGGAAGGATTGAATCAAACCACTTAAAAAGTTGTCAGTATTTGCTTCATTCCTTGTTGGCATCTGTGAGTTGCTTTGCACACATATTCACAAACACAAAAATTTTTGCAGCCACAAACGTTTCTATTCCACCTAGACTGTTTCTAATCTAGCTTGGATTTCCTTTTCAGACTTAAATTTTGAAGCAATTTTGGTTATCTCAAAGGAGGATTATATCTAAATTGCAACTACCCTTCCTCAACTCTAGCCCTATCCATTATATTTCTTTTTTGTCTGCAGATTGCTGTGATTTTTGTTGCATTGCAGATTGATAAAATCATTCATTTAGATCTTTAGTGCTCAAGTGATGGTTACCGATCTAAATCTGAGTAAATCCCATTACTGTCTAGATCATGAAAGTCCTCTGCAATATTAAATGAAAGTTCCCTTGAACTCATTGTAGGATAACATACTCAGACACATCATAAATTTTGAAGTCAAAAATGTGTAATCAGTGCTGGAAAGCATTTAGTAGAAACCAGATCAGCAGTGGGACTTGCTGAGGGACATCATGTGGGACTTAGTCTGTGTTTAAGAAGAGCATTTGTGTAAATGGAAACCACCTGTAGTTTCAAAGTGAGAGATCAATAACTTAGCAGGCTGGAACTCTAACATATCAACATCTATAAAAGAATCCCATTTTTTACAGAAAATTACTGGAAAATGGTAGCTATATCCTGTTAATGTTCTTTTTCCTTAGGTGTTACTGAGTTTGCCTGCTCTTTGGTTTGTTCTGAGCCTATGTAAATCAGCTGGGCTGTGATACGTGTCCCTGCATTGCTTATTTGCCAGCAATGAATGAAAAATCTCAAGTAATGCTGACTTGAGCCATCTTTTCTGCCTGATGGAAGAAGGCAAAATTTAATTAGCTGTATTTTGTTTGTGTAATAACTTACTGAATAGTTTTAAGAGTGCAGGTGTTTGGAGTCTGTGTTGTAATCCACATTGAATCTCTTACCTTGTTATAATTTGTATCAGCACAATTTAATTAGCAGGTTTTTCACTTCTGGTTCATGTTCCATTAGGTTCAAGTCTTGTTTGTCACTACCATGGATAAAATCCTGTTAATCAAATCATTCTTGCATAGAAATGACCAGGGTTCATCTGCACTACCTAGTTCTTTGGAAGGAGGTTCCTTTATCTGCCCAGTGAGGGGTGTTGCTTACATTGGTCAGAACTGCTTGCAAGATTGATTGTGGGAGCTGTAATAGGGAGAACAGTCTCCTGGAAGAGGGAGTTCCAAAGTGTTCTGTTTGGAAATGAGCCAAAAATAGCAGTGGAGAGAGACTGAGAGTTGAATGGCTCTCAAAGAGATTGTCACAATATGCATGTTCTCTTTCTGTGTTGCTGCTTTTACTTCAGGTCATTTGTGAATGGTAACAGATGACTCAAGTTTTATAAATTTTCAGGAAGGAAGATGATTTTCTCTTTTCTTCAAAATATGTAACCCTATGGATGCATAAGCCTCTTACTCCTGAAATCACCCTAACCACCAGACTGCAAAACTGTACTTTGTCTGGCCCAGCGAGTCTTGTGCTCTTTACTGCATGGTTGCTCATACAATAACACAAACTCAATGCTAATGTTTTTCAAAGTGAGAAAAAAATCCCTGTTCAAGGATTATACCTGTGATTAAAATATAGAGATACTTCAGGATTTGGTGCTCTGTTTCATGTTATAAATCCTTGTGACATGCTTTATGGTAGATTGGTGTTGCAGTGATGTTACAAATGATCAGTTGATGCCACCTGTTCCTGATGATCATTTGAGGCTCAGTGACATTATGCTAATGCTGACTAACGAATCTTAAGAAATGGAAATTAATTTGTTTAGAGGAGGAGGGGAAAAAAAAAGCAAAATGCAGTTAAGTCTTCAATAAACCATATTCAAGATACACTTTCCCCCTCCTGTGCAGCAGTCTCTGTTTATTTAGTTTCATAGTGTTTACTCTTTGTCCTTCAGAGTAGGCAAGCAAGTGTGACTAGCTTGTGCCTTTTTCTGCTTTTCTTTGTATTCATCTTTCTACATGTAACAGATTTAGACCCGGTGTCTGCCAGTGGGGATAGTTTTAATTTGCTTGCAATGTGAGCTTTTTGGTACCCGAAGTGAAAGTGAGAAATCGCTCTGGAAACCCACACACTTCAAAGATCTCTTGCTTGTATTACTCAACTGTGAAAGAAATGTGCTGGGGCTTTCTTTGCATTGTGTAGCAAATGAGGTTGATTCTGGTGATGGAGTGGCCATCTGCATATGAAGGTATCTGTCTTGCTCTAATGTGGCATCTTTGTAGTGAAAGTGTGAATTGTTCTGATGGCTGGCCAGGAGGTTAATCCTACCAGAAAGGTGAGAGGGGAGCATGGAACATTTCTTACACCACCTTTGTTTGCCTTAAAACACAGTTTAAAATGACAATAGAGAAGTGCTTTAAAGAGTGACATTTTCCTGTCTTGCTTCTGAGTAGCTACGTGTCAAAAAGCAAGGACTGGGAAGTTGCCTGCAATTTCTTCTGTAAGTTAGTTCTGTTTGTATCAGTCAAAAGGAATTACTGGGTTAATGCATTAATATTTACTGGCTTCTGTCTTCAGAATCTGAGTTACTCTTGGTATTGTGTTAAATAAGGATTTGTTCTGAGTTTGCGTACTGGTAGTTAAAAGATAGTGGGACAAAAATGTGAAATTTGCAAATTGGTTTATTTCAGAATCTACATATATTCGTTCTTTTGACTGCATTAATTTGCAGCACACAGTATCTGTCTTCCCAAGGATGGGCCCTTCTTTTCATGGGCCTAGTGAAGTTTAAAGTCACTATTGTGTTACCTGAATTTAAGTAACATACTGTATTGTGTTAAATAATTACTTTTTTTCAAAGTACATCACAAAGATATTAATTGCATTAAGCATTCATTAAGCTCCTAATTTATTATATCTGACATGTTTAGTGACACTTTGAACTTCACCATAGTAAACAAAAAGATTTTGTCCAGATATTACATTATAAATTATTTTACTTGACAAAGTAATTTTTCTTTGGAAGTATTAGATCAAGATTGAAAACAAAACATTTAGGTGATACTATTCCAGAAGTAATTGGTGCTCCATACTCAGATTCTGGATTCTAGATTGCTCCCCAAATTAGAGAGTTAATTTGAAGTGCAGTAAAGTTAAAGTGGGGTAGCACCAAAGAAAAAAAAGTTGGAACTGTGTTTTGTTCTACTTGAGTCAGTTGCTCAGAGCAGAGACAATGATCCATAGATTTCTGTAACTACATTTTTTTCTGTCTGGGTTATAGCTGCCATACCAGGTACTATGATGAGAAGGTTGATTTTCCTGCTGATGGAGTTTCCTGCTGTTACAGATCTGACAGCAGTCATGTTGTCAAATATTTCAGTATTTGGAAAAACATATTTATCAGCAAGTTGTCACACTAATAAAAATAAGGCTCAGTTTGGGCTGTGGACAGTAAAGATTTCAGAATTGTAATACTGCCTAGAAGATTACTAGCTAGGTCATCCCTAGCCCTCATTGCCCCCTTTGTGGTTGTTTCTGTCTGTGGGCAGCACTTCAAAGGCAGGTGTTTGGAAAAGGCATCTTAAGGTAGACCACAGAATTTCTGTCCTTGGATTTGAATCTTGAGAACATTCACCGTAGAACAGAACACTCTTCACTTTCCACATCAGCTCTTTTCACCTGTCCCAACTTCAGGGCGGCCACTCTGCTCTCCTTGGGGCTGTGAGAGCTCTGACTTTGGGTGTTTGCTGCTATTCTTACTGCCACTAAAATAGTGAGCTGCTGTGTTAGTACTAGCATAGTGCTAATGAAATATGGTGGTGATGAAGTGTTTGATGGGAATGAACTACTCTTCCAACTGTTTATTTTGGAGCCATCAAGCTGCAAATCTTGAGACTGTAGTGTACAGTTTCTGGTCTTTTGCAAGTGAGCAATTTGCAGCATTTCAGTGTGGTTCTATCTCTGCCACTGTTCAGGATGATGGTGTTATTTGCATAGAGCATATGAAGGTGCTTTTGGTCAACACCTTATCACAAAGTTTTAATGGTTTCTTGTTTGTTTTTTTTTTTTTTTTCTGGACTCAGTTGGATTTTGAGAAGTTAATTTGGTATGAAAAGTTTAATGTCCATTAACTTATTTGTTCATTATTTGACAAGTTGAGAATTTGTGGAGGATGGAAGGTTTGCAGTTTATAAATTTCCCATAACTTTAAAAGCTTTTTTCTGTTTTTTGTCACCTAATTTGAACTTAATGACTGTTCTGTTATGGCTGTATAAAATGTCATGTGAACATGTCTTCTCAATCCTTTGCTGTTCACTATGGTGGAAAACACAACTGTTTCAATTATAATACAGTCTCAACTTATCTGCTTTTTTTCTTAATTGTTTGCATAACCTGATCACTGCTAATTTTAATCAGCACTGTATTAAAAAAAAAAGTGCTCTTTCAGGAAGTTGAATAACCTACTGAACTAAATGGTAACTTTGGAGGTGTGCAATAGCAGAGTGCAATGGCCTTTTGTGTCTTATCCCTTGGGTCCTGTGAAAACTGTTCATTGCACGTGACATTTATGCCTCAGTCTTCCAGGCCTGCTTGATTACTGTGTACTTGTCTGTATGATTCCACACTTCAAAACTAATTTACTTAATTTTACAGAAATATTTACAGAGAACTTAGAGAATGGATGTTTTATGTGGGATGGCGGAATTTTATCTTATGCATTCTATACTGTGATGTTTAACTTATTTTGGAAAAGGAGTGTTGGATTTACATGTTCTGAATTTATTTCTGTGCCAAAAATTTTGCTTAATATGCTTTAGTAATGAAACTTCTGACTTTTATATTTCAGCAAAATTCCAGCATTTCTGAATGTGGTGGATATTGCTGGCCTTGTGAAAGGAGCCCACACTGGACAAGGCTTAGGAAATTCCTTCTTGTCTCACATTAACGCCTGTGATGGGATCTTTCATCTGATGCGTATGTAAACTTACTTATTTCTTTTCTCTAGCTTAAGGACAGCAGGTACTGTAATTGATAACTGTGGAGCAAATACCCATTGAAATTTAACTTCTACCATGCAGTTCAAAGCCATCAGGTCTTGAGTTTTTCTAGCCAAGACAATCCTTGTCCTCTGCTATCTAACAGGTGCATCTTTCTTCATCAGCCTTGTTCTGAAGACTTAAAAAGAAGCCCAAATATTTGAGTTTTTGGAAGTCTGCAGTAATGATGTGTCTTTTTTTTTTGCTGGCAGTGTGTGGCAGTTTGTTTAATTTCATGAAGAAGGAAGAATGGAATGTGTTAATAAAAGACAGAAATGGAAGTAGAAATCTGCTGCTTTTGGAAATCCTTAAACTTTGCAGATCCTGAGGGGATAAAGTTTCTTTGTTGCCTTTTACGAGGGTTTGGTCCAAGTTTCTGATGAACTGTGTATCTTTGGGAAGCAGTGCCCTGAAACCAACTGTCAGTTTTGAGCCTGGTGGGTGGACACTGAACACTGAATCTCTGCCATCACAGTAGAAAGTGCTTAAGAAGAGCCCAGGCAGACTGCTCCTGCTCAAGGGCAATAGGCAGGGGCTGGAGTGTGTGTGACTGTATGCCAGCAAGCTGGAAAGGAGGTATTGTTGAAGATGAAGAGAAGAATGATAAAATGTTGGTAAGAAGAGCTGTAACAGGAAGTGATCTGGGAATTGTGTGTTTTCGGAGCATGGAAAATTTAGTGTTTGATTTCATCTTGATTTGATCTGAAACACTTTTTCACCTTTGAGCACTGAAAGTGTTACTCCCTGTTTTTATGCTGTTGTGGTATGCACTACTACTGCCTGTGGAAATGGCCAGCATGGGAGGCAGAGTCCTTCAGAGAACTGGTCTTTTTTATGGATGCCTGGCAGCAAGTCAGAAGCAGGTCATTGTGGATTTGTGCTGTAGACTTCAAGCTCTGCATGCCTGAGTATATTAAAGAAAAGCTTGTTAGGCTTTGACTTAACTTGGTTTAGTTGGTAATTTTGCAGAAAGCAGTTTGAGAATTAACCAAGTATATAATACAGATAACAATACAGATAACAATAGGTAAGAAAGTGGCTTGATAGAAATGGTATTGAGCATGATGACACAAACTTGGGTGGTTCACCAGAGGTATTGTATAGTTCTAGGCTAAAGGGTTTGATCCTGTTCTCTATTTAATGAGGATGTGTTAAACTGCATTTTCTTTAGGACATGCATAAACTGCATTTTCTTTTTTAGCTGCCATAACAGAATATATTGTTGTTACTTTTGTGTTTTGAGATGTTTTTTGGAGGAGGCTGTTGCCTAGTTGATACACAAGGTACACCAGTGAGCTCTTACATGGCATAAAACTGAAATGCTATCTGTTTCCACCTGACTAATTCTCTGCTTCCTTTACTTTATTTAAAAGGAGACAATTGCCCCATCTTGAAATGGCTGTGGATTTTCAGCCTTCAAACTTCCATATCCTTGCTGGACTGTTACTTTTCCTGAGATATATGCTTTTCATTGAATCAGTGAAAACATTGTTTATGTGTCTAAGGTATATTTTAATATATGCAAAGAAATGGGCAACACGTGACAACCACACATGGTAGGGTAACAGAACAAGTAGAAGGAGAGGTAAGTTTGTGTCAAGCGCCTCTATTTTTTTATATCTGCTTAGTGACAGTTTGAAGTAGATTCTGTTAGCTCAGCAAACAAGATAACTAAGTTTTCCCCTGCAGAATAGAGCAATCCATTCTTTGGCTTTGATACTTTCTGAAGATTCTCTTTTTTCTGTAGAAGTGCACAAACTGAAAATTATTTACTAATATTTATACTAAACCAGTTGGTTTCCATACACTTAAAAAGAAAATAGCATGTTCAGATGTCATCCTGATTTCTTGGGGGGTAGGGATATAATTTACTTTTGGTCACACACAGTTATGAAAACCTGAGACAGATATACTTGCTTACTTACTGGCTGAATGAATGGGGGTTTGATTTTCAAATGGTTGATAGTGGTGTTTGCAGTCCCATAGTAACCTGACCTGTGCTTCAAGGTACTTGCAGCTTTGTTCATCTTCCAAGTTTCACGGTTTAATTTGAAACATTTCTGGCAGTTCTGTTCTCCATGTTTCAGGTGTGCTGCAGTTTTAACTGAGGCAGCAGTGGTTTTTGTGGGGATAGAAGTCAGGCTGTTTGAAGGTTATCAGAGTGTTTCTTTTCCCAGTTTAATGACTTTAACCACCTTTCAACTTTTATGGCAGATTGGTCACAAGCACTTGTAGAAAATTACTTTCTTTGTATGGTGAGCTATAAATGGCAACTTTGTTACAAGTGTAAATTTACACATTATGCTTAAGCAATGCTTCAGCGAGGAAAGTGGTAGATATCAGTATTTAGTCCCAGCTATATCTCTCTCAAGTTTTTGACCGTACTAAATGTTAAATAGCCAGACCTCTTCATGTTTTTGAATTTCTTTTCCCACTGATATTCTGCAGTCCTAGATTTCTAGAAAATATATTCCACATTTTTCTCTTTAGTTTCTTATTTTAGTTTCTCTAACGAAATCCAGTTTTTCTCTTCTAAGATACGGAAATTGAGAGGAAGCTTGTCTGTAAAAGTACTTTGCTATCAAATAATCCTTTTCAATTCATAAAAAATACTAGGGTTGGATGCCCAATGTTTAAAGTAGGGCAGGTAACACTGGGTTTTGTGGAAGAACATGAGGGCTCAGCTGTGCCATGCCCTGGTGTGCCAGTCCTGCAGAGGATGGTGTGAGCTGCCTGCGGTGGCTCGGCGCTGGGAAGCTCCTGCTTTGCTCCTCTGAAGTGCTCTGACCTCAGAGCAGAGGAGCTCCAGCTGCCCTTTAGCAGCAGGATGGGGAGTTTGGTAACTGATAATCCGTGAAATCTTGCTCTTTGTGACAAGAGTGAAGGAGCTATGAAGCTAGGTAAACATCCCCTGCGGTCCTACGGAAGTGGCTGGTGTGACCAATGCAAATGGGTTCCTAGAAAGCTTTAATTGCTTTTACTCCAGTTTTATGTTTGTTAAAACTGGAAATGTTTAGTCCACCCCCTGGTTCTGCCTCCTTAAGGGTTATAGGTAACTTCTAAAGCTGTTTGTGTGAAAAAAGCACTAATCAAAACTGAGTTTCATAATATTTTTGCTGATTTTTGCTCAGCATTTAAAATCAAGTTGACTTCACTTGTATTTTTTTTCCAACATGAAGGTTAATGGTGACTTTTAGTAATATTACCAGTGTTCTGATTTCCCCACAAAAATCTAAGTGGTGATAAAGTTATTTAGCTGAATGAGATACAGCCTCTTTTTTCACTTATTTTTTTGGCTTCCTATAAAAATCTCTGTGTTTTCTATATAAAGATGCTAATCATTGGTAGTTTTTATATACTTGAGAAATGATGCATTTTCCCCCCATAAAAAGGAACCATACCTGCTGCTCCTGGAATCCCACTGCTGCTGAGAGGAGGCATGTGAGGATATCCCTTAGCCACACTCCACTGCACCAACATTTCAATGACTAAAGTATGACTTGCATCTCATCCTTGCAGCATGTGTGTTCTGTGCTTTGGGAATCACAGTGGCTCAGTTTATGCAGCTGTAGCTTGTTCTGTCACTTCTAATATCTGAAGCTGTTTTTTTCATCTCTATAATGTGTCAAAATTCACCCTGAAATGGTGTAAACATATCTGTCTTAAGAAAAATTGTGTTGTCTTTGACTTATTTTGGTTCAATTTTTTTTGAAAATGCTTTGGTTTTGTTTTATATTACAAGGTGTAACTGACACCTATTTAAAAAGAGTTGCCTGCTTACAAACACAAATCTTTCACTGCTGACCTACCAAAGTTTAAAATGGTCTGCATATATCAAACTTGTTAGTATTACACAGTCAAGATATATTGATGTATTCTATTGAGTATATAATAGTTCCTATTGAAACTTTTTCTTATTTATTATTAGAGCAACTGATTTAAAGTTTAATAAAATATTTGCAATTGCTCATATTTCAGCTAAACTTTCAGTTGGCTTTCAGTGACTTCTCCTTTATAAATCCAGAAATTGTGAAAGCTTTCAAATTAAACTGGCAGTTGTGTCTGTCTATTAATCTTGTGGGGTTTTGGTTTGTAGATCTGTTTGTTTGGGATTTTTTTCAGTTAGATATTGTACAGAGTTTTAATTTTGAGAAAAGATTTCACATAAGAGATTTTTCTGATCACAGAGTTAGGAAAATGGCATTCCTCTACTCTTCAGCAAAATCCTCCCCAAAAGTGAAATAATTTGTATTTACAAGACTATTTTTGCATTGCATGTTACAGTTTCAGAATGTCAGGTCACAGAAAAAACCAAATTAGGGTTATTGTCACATTATAAAATCAACCTAATCTCCTGTTTTATTGTTGTTTCTTTTCTTTTGGTGTGTGTACATGAACAAAATTTGTGAGTTTTTACCTCAAAGCTGTTCACAGTATTCTGTTTGCAGTTTTGTCTCCAGCAGAGGAGTGAATTTGTTTTCCTGGGCATGTGGGTGCAGATTCTGGAACAAGTGCTGGAAAACTGTCATCACTGCAGTGAGTTAGCCTTTGTCTTTATTGAACAGTAAATTACATTGCCAGGCTAAGTGATACTGATACCTGAGCTTTCATCTCTGTTCCTCTAAGGCCAGGTAGTTATAGTTTAAAGCAAAAATAAACTCAGCTAAGTTTTAAAATAGGTTTCTTCTCAAATTTCTCACAAGTAGTTTTTCTGAGAGCTGAATAAACCTCCCCAAATGTATGGATATTAGGAGCAAAAATTTATATGTATCATACTAATCTGTGATAATTAAATAAATGTCTCTCAAGAATATACTTCAGATAGATTGCTATGAGTGTTCAAACATTGTTATTAATCAAACAGTCCAAAATTTGTTTTATGTTGAGGTTGCCTCTTGATGTCACAAATTGAGTTTTGATTATATAGTACCTAGGAGGTTTCTGTCTCAAATATTGTAAAGTCTGTAATTTTATTTAATTACTTACTCTCTTACTATTGAGGAGGGAAATTACTGTTCTTGCAGTCTTGTCTAGCCTTTATCATAGTTTGATAATGCTAGATTTGTTAGTATCACACTAATTGAAGTGACAGTGGATTTTGGAACCCACTTTGTCATTCATCTTTAGCATAATATCCTGTGCCTCTTTATGTCCAGTTTCTTTTTTGTATCAGAACAGATGAAAACATAAAATTTCCTGTCTAAAGGCCACCACCCTTGCTAGAGTAGCAGCATCTAATGCCATTCTATTTATAGATGGAACTTGTTAAGTTTCCTCAGCAGGGACTTAAAGCTATGACCTCGTAGGCCAGAAACAGGAGAGCTACCTACTGAGCTACAAGGGCAATCTCTCAATTCTAAAGAGTACATAGAAAATTTCTAATATACTGTACTGTGAGTCATAAAGTACTTGACCAGTAAACCCTCACTCCCCTGAGAATAAAGACCAGGCAGGTTATCTTTACTGTGTCATTGCTATTATTGACCTACAACTACTTTTATTTTAGTTCTGTGTGTGTGGTTGGGCAGTGTGTAATTGCTGTTTAGGCAATGCAGATGAGTTTTTCCTCTGTAATACTTCAGTGAAATCATCAGTGTGTGATAGAGTTGGGCTGTTCAGGTGACTGTTTCTGAAATACGTTTGCCTGTTTGAGTAGGTGTCTTTGCTGACTTTTTAAAAACAATGATAGTTTAAAAATTTATTAACAATTTTTTATTTGCTGTTCCATGGATTTTCTTGAAAGCTTGAAGGGAAAAGTACTGCAGATGGATTTGTTTTTCTAATATGAAATGTATTTCCTGTTTTCCTTTGGTCAGAGGGAGGCTACCTAAGAAAAGGTAAAGTAACAGTACTTTGCAAAAAGATAAGTGGCTGAGTGTTTTCACTTTAATAAGCTGCATGATTGTATCAGAAAGATGAGTGGTCTGTGAACTGTGAATATTATAGCATCCCTTTCAGGAAGCTGCTTTTGGGAAAGTGTTTTGGTTTTGGTTTTTTTTTTTTTTTTCAATGCACAGTTTTAAGGAAAATTTTCAATTGGAGAGGTTCCCTGAAGCACTTGTTTCTCAGTTGAATTGTAGATGGCTGTGCTTCCTAACTCAGCTGAGAGCTGGGCTGCCCTGCATTGGTAAACAGCTGTAGGAGTTCACTGTTGCTGCTCAGGGGCTCTTTATCAATGTCCCTCATTGCTTTGGAGTTGAATATGCAGATAAGTCAATACCAGGTGAGCTTAGGTAATAATTTTCGAGGCTTACGTGACTTCATTATTAAAATAGACAAGAAGCAGGTTATATATCTGATTGCTATGTACTGAAGAGTGGAGCAACTACTGCAAATGAAGATCAGGAGGAACCTGACTTTGGCTTTCTTGTTCTGGCTGTAAGTTACTTGCTCTAGAAAAACTAAACAAGGCTTCTGCCTTAGTTGTGCTATTGTAAGACTTAATTTGTACCTTCTTTTTGTTCTGTGTCAAGCAAATTTGTCTGAGATCCTTGGGTTGTCAGTTTAGAGTTCCTTTGTCTGCCTATGAGAGTTTGAGACTATTTTATTAAATTGACAGAAAAACCTCTGGCTCAGTTTTCTTTCAGAATTGCTTTTTATTGGAATAATCTGGTTTCTACAACAGCCAAAATGCCACTTTTAGAAAAATAGGTGTCTGTCCTTTTCCAAGTCATAACCTGTGCCAGACTTGTACTCTGGATGGGAAGGACTTTTGTGAGC
Organism: Erithacus rubecula; assembly: GCF_903797595.1. NCBI lineage: Eukaryota > Metazoa > Chordata > Aves > Passeriformes > Muscicapidae > Erithacus > Erithacus rubecula. The sequence continues at coordinate 16,777,282 of NC_136659.1, forward strand.
TGAAACTGCTCCATACTCCATCACCTTTTGCATGGATATACTGCCACTTTCTTCTGTGCTCATGAACTGATTGTAAAACCGTGTAGTAAAAGGGGTTTTGGGTCTTAAAAATAACCATCTTATTCTTGCTAGGTTATTTTAAAAATAGGTCGTTTCTCTAATCAGATTTAATATGTAATACAGCAAACAGCCATGATGTTCTAGCTGAGGGAGCATTAAGCTGAGATTGGTAAAATGAAAAATGTTTGTAAAAAGGAGCAATGGGAAATATTCCAGTTGCATCCTTTCTTCTCCCCACCCCCCCCCCCCCCGCTTTTTTTTTTTTTTTTATTTTTTTTTTTCTAAATTTACAAGGCTTAGAGATTTTTTCTTTCAAACCTTGCATATTGTCCTCTGGAGTTTGAAGAAATCTGACTTTCTTATGACTGTTATTTATGCTGAGATGTTATTGAGATGCAGGGTTTGGTTGCAGATGTGCCTTTGTGCTGTTGTAATGCTGAAGTATTGATGTGGAAATCTGCTGACTTCTTTTGGTGAGCCTTCAGCAAAGATAGTTGGTATGTTTTCAATATGCTTTCCTGACTTTCTCTTCTATCCTGATGAAGTCCAGCTTGACTTTGGCTGAAGACAAAGTTTTGCTTTTCTACTTTTGTTTACAAGGAATTATGTATTAGTCAGTTATCAATGGCATCTCAGCAGAAATTCTTATGGTCTGGTTTTTTTGTTTTTTTGTTTTTTTGTTTTTTTTCTGTTTGGAACTTGTCACTCTTGTGTTTGCTCCACTCAGTTTCTCCCAGCTATTTTTTAGTGTATTTCAAGATGAATTTTGATCCTGATACCTTCTGCAGAAAACAGAATTAGCAATGGGCTGGATTTAAATGCTGGAGGCTGGACCAGCAGTAGTTGCAAGAGCTGTTTTGGAAACTGTTGCTTTAGTTTTGATGCCAGTGGGTCTCTAGCCTCAAACAACACCCTAGAGCCTCTGTGCCTGGAGATAATTAACAGACTATCAAGCCAAGCATTTATTTGTTTTTGTGAAATTCCTCAGAAATGCTACTTTTGGTTCTTGTTTTAGGTTTTGCAGTAAAGTGAGGGTTCATCTATTGTTGATAAAATAGCTAGAAGATTCTTCAGACCCTCAGTGCTTATCTTTGGATATGTAATTATATTTCTGTGCATTCAGGTAATACATGGTTAATTGATTTTATTTTTAAGTTAATTTAAAATACTTTATTTGCAAAATCAAGCAACATCCCTTCTTTCTTCTCTCTACCTTCATTTATCCACTCCATCATACAGGTTTTTCTCTCCATATGGGTAATGGCAGAAGCTTTTATACCTCAAGCTCACTTTACTAGTTCAACTTTTAAAATATGTTTGAGCATAGATTTGCATTTCAGTACTAGCCTAGATAGCTGTTACTGAGATAACAGTTCCTTGGCACTTACTACATATTTTTATGCACCCAGCTTTGGTAATTTGATGTGAAAATTAATGTCTCAAAGCTAAATAGCAGTAGGAATGGGAAGTCGAGTGTGTGAAAGAGTTGCAAAAGGGAGGAAATGCAGAAATATGGGAATGCATGCTACCTGAGAGGGATTGCTTACTTTCAGACAAAATGTGGAAAAGAGCAGAGGGAATCCCAAAGTTGGGTGATATAAGACATTGGGTTGGGTTCTCTGAAGTGTCAAAAAGCTGAAAAATTAATCCAGTGAGCATCACCATAGAAATTGTGTTTGTGTGTGTAGTGTACAAGATAAGAAATATTGATGTCATATTTTTAAATTGTTAGGGATGGATGGTGAAACTGCCACGCAGAGGAAAAAGTCTAATATGTTGTGTGTGAGTTTAATCTATCCAAACCAGCAAACACTAAAATATTTTAATTTTATGCAGATGATTATTTCATAGTTTAATTACAAGGCAGAATATAAAGATTGATTTGGCATTCTTATTGCATTTTTGTCTTCTCAACTTACCTTCCAGTTTTAAAAAAATGTAACAGAATCAGTGAATACCACTCTAGGTTATTTTATTTTAGTTTTAGTTTTTTAATCTGAATTATCTCAGTGTTTATGATGTCTTTTATTTTGCTTTGAAGTCCTTTGCACTTAAATGCAAATGTAAATGAGGTATGTTCCTCCATTATGTGCACCATAGCTGCTTTAATTATTTTTTTAATAACTGTGTGTGTAAAGAAAACAAAACTGTTCATTGGACAGTTCAGTATTTAGAAAAAAAATTTTGTTTCTGTGATGCCACTCTCAGCCCAAAACTACATTTAGCAACAATTGAAATGCATCATTTTTGGTTGGTTTTAAGACTTAAAAATGCAGTTTCAGAAATTTCCTTCCAAGTGTACCACAATATTCAACTATTGTTGAGATGGATATAAAAAAGACCACAAGAAATTATAAAATTTTTTGTCTTAAACTGATTTTAATTTATATATCACAAGGTACTATTTAATTATTGAGTGCTTTGTGCAATTACAAAATGTGAGTTTAGGCAGAGCTCAAGTCAGTGTGCTCCAGAATCTTACCTCAGTTTCTGCTTTTAGCAAAATAATGGATAATTTTCCCTGAGCCATAGTTCATCTTTGTAGTTAATATGTTGAGCTTTTATTTGTAGAGATTGTTTAGTCATTATGATAAAACATATAAAAATTTTGATAATGAAGAGTTAAAAAGCTCTTAGTGTTTTCTTTTTATAAGCCACCTGTTGCCTTAGATGCATAAGTATATGAATTTGAACAAAGTGCTCATCACTTGTCAGCCATCAGTGGCAGCGTAAAAATTACTTGTGGTGCTTGCTTTGCAAGAAGTTCTTTTGTGTTTGTGACATCAGCTTTGTTTTATACAATTAAAGTATTACACGCTAGAATAATCTAAATTGCAACCACTAAATGGTGATGTAGTTCTTTTTTTCATAGAGCTGAATTTGTTTACTGGTTGTATACAGCTATTGACTACTGTTTAACATGACATGTCCCTTTTGCCTAGAACAATCTTTGGAAAAGGTGTTTTTTGTGGCCTGTTCTTGTCTCCCACCCCCTCCATTCCTCCTCCCTTCTCCATTATGGAGAGCTTTTCTCATACTTTTTTTTAACAAGTAGATAAAAATACATGTTAGGCTTCAGGATTTTTTTTTTCCAACTAGCAAATTAATGGCACATGATGATATTGTAACAGAGAAAAAAGCCTTGCAGTGAAGTGCTCTGGACTGCAGGAGATGTTTTGTTCCATATGAACACATTTTGACATGAACAGAATAGTTTTTGTTTGCACGGTTTAAAATAAAACCCACAAGCAAACCACGTTTTTCTGATTCTGACCCTACTGTACTAATGACTGTACAGATACCTACTGAACAGCTTTCTCTGTTGGAAATACCTAATCTGAAGTTCTGTTCCTGTTACTGCTGTTTTTTTTTTCTTTTATTTACATGTCTTCCCATTTCAAAGTGGATGGGAAGAATTTGCATGTGACTTGGCTATGATTGCTTAAAGTTGTTCTTCTTGTATTAAAACTTATACAGTGCTATAGAAATCTGTGGAAAATCTGCTGTCCCCTTCTTAAGTTACATTGTATTGAATAAAATGGGATTTTTGTGGAAAATTCAACCAAGTGGGTGAAATCAGTGTAGTTTTTTTATGTTAGCTGAGTATGCAGTAGGCCTGTCTTGCTCCCCATAACCTTAGGGAAGGCATAATAGCTCTTCAGAATTTCCATGGACTTGAAGTAAGGTGAGGCATAGCTCCCAGTATAAGAAATGAGGCTATAACTAAAATATCTTATTGCTGATTTTGTATTCAATTGCTCTGTTTTTGGAAGGAATACATGATTTACTGTGTAATTCCATATTTGTGTGCAGGACTTACTGGGTCTACTGAATATGTGATGAAATCTCAGTGGCTGCATACTTGGGAGCATTAAAGGCTCCCTTCAGCAGGCACCCCTCCTGCTTGGGCCTGAAGCACTGAGACAGGAGCATATAAATTCAACTTCCCTATTCTTTCACATTGGTCTAGTAACCTGCTCTTCTGAGGAATAATCCAAGTTAGAGATTTAGGTAGAAATAAGGTTAAAAGTAGCTTACAGTCAGATAATGACTACAGCACTGTTCCAACAGTAATCCTGTGGGGCTGGCATATGAAAAGAACATAAATGCAAGCTAAAGACCATGCAAAACAGTAGTAAAAAATACAGCTTTCATTTAGTTTCTTCCTATGTGGTGGTTTTGATAAGAATATTATTATTTTTAAACTGATAAGCTATTAACAACATTTGCTTTATTAAGATACTTCCATTTTATTATTCCAGCATAATTCTAAGCTGCTGACTGGCTAATTATTAATTCATGCTCTCATCCTTTCACATTTTCTTGTTGTCGTTTTTCCTAAAATGTGTATATAAGCAAGTGGGGAGAGAGAACAAAAGTGACCTTTTAAAGTACTTCTGTATTTTTTTCAAGGGTGCACAGTTCTTCTATTGAGTCATACTGTGTGATTCAAATTCCATGAATTGCAGTCAAGTTCTGCTCAATGTGAATAAAGGTGGCTTGGTCTGAACCTTAACTAATCAGTATATATTTATAGAAAACAAAAATAAACATCTTCATCTCATCTGTATTGATTACTTTTGCAGACTCACATTAATGTGGCTGTGCCATTTAGAGTGAATAATTTAGTGTATGACTTGATCACTTACAAATTCACATTATTCTTGTGAGGAGATAGATTGTTTCCTTCTAGTTGATTTTTCCCACACCAGAATAAAATAGAATAACACTCATATGCTTGTTTAATTTGAATTGTTCCCTTCTTGGAATGGGTTCAGTGTAGTTTTGAGTATTAATGGATACCCTTGCACTGTTAAATAATTGGGGAGGAGTGTCATTGTGTGTATATATTTTCCTTAAGGAGGAGTATTACAGTGTCAGTGTTGACTTGCTTTAGGCTTTGTTGGGGCTGGGAAGTGCAGTGTGAATAAGCCTAGCAGAGCTAAGGTAGTGCCAGCTCAGTTGGCTACTCAGTTTTTCAGCCATCTTGCTCACTTAACCTCAGCAGGATTTCAGTTACTAAAAGAAAACCATTCAGAATTATTTAATAATTTCCTTTTAATGAAGCCCCCTATTTTTAAAAATAGTGTTAGATGTTATTAAATCTCAATTTTTCTCCTATATGGTTAGTGTAATGTTGCCATTCTAAGGTATTTTGACTACCTCATTTGGGCATTGTTTTTCAATAGTATGATGGACTAGACACTTCTAAAGGTAAATGCATCATAATCCCAACTCTCCTAACCAGCCATGATTTTCCTAGTCTTGCTGTAGATGGAAATGAGCAGCTTGGTGGTCAGTGAATGACAGGAACCAGCTGAGTCCAGAGGAGTGATGTATCCGAGTGGTGTGTGGGTGTGTCCAGTGTTCTTCCCAGCTGGTGCTGGGGATGTGTCTGGGCTCCCTGAGCAGGGATGAGCTGATGGCTACAGGCTCTTCCCTCCTGTGTGCCCTGGCTTGGCCCTCGCTGTGCAGGCTGCAAGACTTGCTTGTTTCCAGCTGTCCTTGTGTTGTGAGCACACGGGGCTGTACTTGGGAGAGGGAGCATGGGATTCTCAGGAAGAGTGATGCTGGGAAGCCCTGCCTGGAAGGAGCTCTCAGCTGCCTCTCCATGGACAGTGTGGTGAAGAACACCATTTCTTCCAGCTCGTGTGTTGCAGTCATACAAGGAGTGCCTTCATCTGGTTTCCATAAGCAACATACAAATTCCCTCCCTGCTGGAGAGAAATGCTGCTTTTGTCAGCTAAAAACATCAAGTTAAGCTTTTCTCTCATTTGTTTTTTTTTTTTTTTTTTTCTAGAATGCCTCTGCATGTTGTTTGCTGATTTGAGGTTTTTTCCCCTCTTCCCACTTTTGTTTTCTTGCTGTGCAACAGCAGGGTGATGTTGGTTAACAGGATTTTGTACATCAGTGGTGCTGTTTACTAGAATGTTGTTAATTTACTGTATTTGAGCAGTGAAAATATGAGAAACAATTTGTTCACAGTCTTGAGAGCTAAAAGCTTTTTGACTGGACATATCTCTGAGACCACTGCAGCTATAGGAAAACAGTTTTAAGTTGAAAAGTTAAATTTGCTGAAATTTGATAAGTTAGTACAAGGCAGTTTCAAATCTCACCTATAAAATCACTGTGAAGTTACTTTTTTTTCTGTTTTAAACTTACCCTTGGAGAACAAATAATGTTTTTTGTTTCAGAACATGTGTAATTATGTGGAAGTGCATTAATTCTATATTATACAGGCACTCCATAGAAATACTTCCATGTAACTAGGCTGAAATATTCAGCATTTCTGAGAAGGAAGAACCTTTTGGAAATCTTTGGTAAGGGAGAATACTACTTGTATTTAAATGCAGTTTTCATTTTTGATGCAGTTTGAATTCATAAATCAGTATCATATGCCACCAGTTTTCATGTCTTGCTGGAGTGAGTAGATGGGTAAGCTGGGCAGATGGAGCTGTGTCCCACAGCAAGCCTCTGTTCCTATGGAATGCAGACAGGGTCTCACTGCTTCTCTTAGAGGAAGGGATATTGTAATATTATCACCAGAGCTGTATTGAAAATTGGAAACAAGTAAGTGAAAGCACATTGTAAAGAAACAGATGATTTAAATGATTCGGAGAACATTTCTAATGTTAGTAATCAGCAAACCACAGAGAAATTTGCTTGTGATCAGAGTTCTGATTTTTCAGCAAAATGGAAAGTCTAGTCAAGGGTAATCCATCTTCTGTTCACTTAACATGTTTTTTCTTAGCTGCCTACCAATTTATTTAAAGAAAAATATTTTATATATGTATGTACTATAAAAAAATTTCAGTATGGAAACTTAATAGCTTTTTGGAAGTGTGTCTTTTGCAGTAGCATCTCATAAAATTTAAAAAAACTTTTCAAACAACTTGTATCTATAAAAATAAGCATCCAGTTAACGTTGGCTAGCTGAAAAAATGCATCCTGTTTTCATAGCATTGCAATAGCTATGCTTTTTTCAAACTTTTCTTTTTTGTTTTTTTTTGTGCCAGAAAAGTCTCTTGTTGATTTCTTGTGTGTTTCTTCTAAGCTTTTTTTGAAGTTTAAGTACGATATTTTCAAAAGATCTGAAATAAGGTCTTCCTGCCATATCAAAAGCAAATAGTAACACTTTCTGTGTTGTGTGATATAGTTGTTTTTTTTTTTTTATTTTAATCCCTGATCTAATTTAGGTTACAACATTGCATTACATAAAAAGTACATACAGTATTCTTTATCAAGAGTGTTAGAAAAAGAGAAAAATTAAACAGTGAACTGTTTTTTTATAGTAAACTCTTGTGGAATCATAAGGTTACTTTAAAATAGGATGTAACTCTTAAGGAATCCTGTTTCCTGTCAGGTTCTCCTCCCTGAACTAGCAGGAGTGTGAAGTCTGCTAGATCAGTTCTGGCCTCTGGCTTGCTGCTGCCAGCTCTGTCCTGTGGACAAAGGCTGTGATTTGAGTGAGACTGCACAGAGGGATGGTGGTGCCTGACCTGCTGGTCAGGGGGCATCTGTAGCAGTAGTGTTGGAGGCATCAATGTAAAACTTGGAATGTCACATATGCCTTTGGCATATCCTTTGAAATTTGGGGAGTTTTGTCATGTTTTATGTATTGTGAAGAAGTTTAAGTATTGTGGCTCAGCATCTTCTGAGAGTCTACTAGTTTGAGGAACCCTACAATAATTCTTTTTATAATAATGATAGCCTCTTGAGGGTAGATGTCAAAGACAAATGCTGCATGATAGCTTTTGTGAAAAATTGCAAGGAACCTTCCTACAATAATTGGATGAAAGATTTTTAAAGATTTAAGGACTTGCTTCAGAGACTTCAAAAATTGCCAGAAGCAAGATGGCCAATATGATCCTTTTCTTTTGAAGAGTTTCTTTGAGTGTTTTGAGATGGACATGATCTTCATTCTGTCTAAGAATTACTTTTAGGTTTATTTTATCAGAAAAATAAGAATAGGGTTAAACCAAACATTGAACAAACAAAGTTTTGTTCTGGAATTAGCTGTCAGCATTATCTATTTCAGTGTTTTCTGAAAGTGTCTTACTTGCCCATGAGTTTTGCAGTTTGTGTCACAGTCTATCAAAGAAGTCGTGTTAGCAGTGATGTTTAAAAAGGCAGGAGTCAAGTGAAGGATAATAACATTAGTATTTATTTTTCTTTCTGGAATGTTTGAATTTAAAATACTTTTTTTTTTTTTATCAGAGAGGAAATGTTTTCAGATCTGTTTCCTCATGCTAAAAGGCAGTTTGAGGCTGCCTGCTTGATACAGGCTTTCTTTGCTGTCTGATACAAATGTTCACACTAACATTCATGTGTAGAGAGTTTTGAGACTTGGAGTGTACCTTTACATAACCACATCTCTTGGGTCTCAAAATTCAAAGAAACTGCATAGAACTGCCATCTTATAGTGACTAGGAAACTAATACTGCTAAGAAAGGCAGTCTGCCTTCAGTTTGGTGTTGGCCACATTCTTGCCTATGCACTGCCCTGTGCCTGTATGTGAGCACAAAATTAGCTGTGATTGTGTGCCAGAGTTTATGGAAGGCCTGGTCTTGTTTAATACCAACAGCTACTGTTGTAATCCTTGTGTTTGCCCATCTCATCATAATGAGACTGTGCTAAAAGGTAATTTACCTGCATATGCACTGTGTCTATCACTGTCACAGCCTGAGTCAGCCTTTGCTGCTTGTCCCTAGCGATGTCAAAATATTTCCTTTGGCCATGAAAATACTGTATCATTTCTTCAACTCTGCATGAATAAGGATAATGTAGGGGTTGGGCATGTTTGTGGATGGTGAGCTGTCTTGAGGGACACAGTGGTTTATGTGAAGTCTTTGCCCTACATGAACCATGTGCTGCAAGGGTAGTCCCTAAATGGCTTACCTAATCATGCATAACCTGCACTGACATTTTTAATTCATGAATTAAACAGAGTTTAACTTCAAATTCCTAAGTTGAAGTTTTCAGTGTTTTAAACAAAATGATTCATAACAAACTCTTCCTTGTGCTATGATATTTTATATAATCTTTGTCTTTTTCTAGCATTAAGAAAAGTGTTTCTGTAATGTTAATTAGCTAGTAACTGCTGTTTTCAGTGTGCTTTAATTACTGTATGTTGCTTGATTATATGTTATGAAATAAACTTAAGGTTATTCTAGATTGTTAAACGGTGAGCTAATATATAACTACTGTGCTTAAGATGAGGTTTTTCAGATATGGTGGTGGGAATATTGGAAAGAGGAAAAGCTGGAAGTGCAGCTCTCATTCTTAGAGATGTATGACAACTTTAAGAATGCCTCCTATATTTTAAAATTAATATTTATGAGAAATATCTGGTAAAATACCATGAAAATACATTAAAATGTGCATAATCATAGACTAGATTGTAAAGATGTAACTCTAAAATGATTTGCGTGTATTAGTAACTGAGTCATCCTTTGCTGACAGTCTAGCTGTACAATGCAAGATACTTCTAATTTACTATTACTAAAGAATTTTTTAAAAATGCTCCTGCTCAAATTGCATTTAGCAGTAACTACACTGCAAAATTACATGTATGTAGTTCTGTCTGCATGTGTGGGTTTTGTGTCAGTGGCATTTGTACTTTTTAATTAGCAAGACGTTTAATTAACTTGGTGGTCATAGGCAGTTTTTATTTTCAATTCCAGCTGGACCAAATGCTAAATGAATGGTTGTACATGGTGGTTACGTTTGGTAAACAGTCAAAAAGAAGTAAATTAAGTGTTATAGATGACTTAAAACATCTGATAATGAAGATATTGGATTGCCTTCCATATGAAATAAAAAAAGTTGACCGTTTTCTTAAACTGTAAGTATTGTAAAAGGTATTCTGTAACTGCTTTGTCTCTTTAAAAATATATTTGCAGTAGTAACTGATCTAGCATTGGAAACCACTAAGAATTTTAATATTGTTCATATGTAATTGCTGTAATCTCTGGTCTTTGCAGGAGATGGTACTTAGCATACTCAAGGTTTTTTCCCATGGTGTTGCTTTCTCAGATTGCTAGAATAAAGTCTGTGCTTATTTCAGTCGACGGTACATAGAAATGAGCAGTTTACATTTTTAGTTGATGCATAACATTTTCATTTGCTTTATCTTAAATTCTAGCTTCATCCTTAGTTAAATTTTGTGGTTATGGTCACATACTTTCCCTCAGATCTTCAAGTAGTACAATATAAGCAGCTGTGTAGCTCTGATCACGGGCTACTTTGCAAACACTGAAAAATATTTGAAAATAAATCCTGTATTGTGCCAATTTATTTCCCCAAAGATTTTTATCATTGCTTCTTTTACAGTAATTCTTCAAAATTACTTTATAAATGCATTAACTCTCAGTAAGCTACTACTCAATAAATCATATATCCAAGTTCTCGTAGTTTTATGGGTTATTTTAGTAAGTTTCTAATTTCTAAAGAGTTTTTCTTTGAAGTAGTGTAAGAGTAAGGCTCAGCAGTGCCAATACCTAGGAGAAAAAGGTCAGCAGAGGGGGAGGGGGTTGTCCTTTTCTCTATAGGCTAATAAAATGTGGCATTTTAAGTGCTGCAGAGAGGGTCTCAATTGTGGTCACTCTCAGTTAAGTAACTACTTAGGGATGCTGAATATGCATTTTTTTTCATTCAAAGAAAGTAAAACAATTAAGTGTTCCTTCCTCTACGAATGTTATAAAATATAACATATATGTTAATTTCCCTTATTTCACTATTCTTAGTGGGTACTTAGGCTTGGGTGCAGGTGGGGGCCTTCTCTTGTTCCTTTTAAGTTTGCTGCATTTTACAGCAGTTGTTAAGTATCAGCATCTCACTGTCAAGTCACTAATTGTTTATTCTCTAATTTTTTTTTTTTTTTAAAGTAAACTGTCTGCTCATTCTGAAAAAATCTATTAGTGGTATTTTGGCGTATGGAAAGTTTGAAGTCTTCTGGATTCTTTAGTCACCAGATAATGATATTAATAACATAGTAGTGTATAGCAGTGTATTGGTGAGATTTTAAAACATTTGAATTTAGCTTGTATTTAAAGTTGATAAATATGAATGAATCAGCCTGGGCTTTTAGGTGAAAATATTTCCAAATTTAAAGCTCTTGTGCCCCGATGGGATTATTTCAGTGGTTAACTGAAACATTCAGGAGAAAAGAAACGTTTCTTTAACTCCAAACAGAGGGAATTGAGCTGGGAATTGGAAACAGAAAAAAGAAAAAAAAAATCCCCAACTTTAAGCATCCCTCTGATTATGATTATCATGCAACTGAGCTTTGCTTCAAGATTTTAGCCAATGCTGTGTTTTCATAATTTAATGGGCATTTATTTTCTGAGTTGTAAGTGATTTGTATTTCTTAGAAGATGCCTATAAATGAACTGGATCTATCAATAAGTAACTCATTTGCAGTATTATTGTACTCAATCATGAGAAGTTTAATTGCAGTTTGCTTCTATCATTTTTCTTGACAGCTGTTGAAAAAAATAATGTGGTAGATTTGGATTTATACCGACTTTCAAGGAGGAGATATTTGTTCAAAAGCAGTCAGGGAGTGCAAAGATCCATGCCAATATTCAGAATTCGTATTTCCCTTGAATGGAAGGTTGTGATAAAATGGTACATGGTGTGTTTTCATTGCCTGTTGAAAGACTTTCATGCAGTTAAAATAAGCATTTTGATGGTGGTTGAATTAAGAGTTTTTGTCAGTCTCTTCTCATCATGGATGATTAGACTAAAACGTCTGCTTGTCTTGACTTGAGATCACCACAGCTTCAGATAACATGCTTTGTGATTGAAGGTCGAAATATTTTGAATTCTAATAGGCTGCCAGATGAATTGCTTGAAATAGACTGTAAAATTTCAAGGCTTCCTTTTCCATCTGCTGTGAAAAGAACCATTGGGAATGGTTGAGCTTGATGATCATAGAATTACGGGATGGTGATTCTAAAACCCTCAAAGGGAAGTTGCTATGGAGATCTAGTTCCAAACTGTGAAATGATTCACCTCTGAAAGGCTTCAGGGTCTGAGAAGCTGAACACATCATTGTTCAGGTGGTCATTGGTTAGGAAATTGCCGGTGCCTGTGTAATCAGCACTCCTGTGGTAGTTAACGATCTAAAAAGGTTTGTTCTGAATGATGTGGGACAACAGCAATGTGCATAAGATGGCTTCTCTCAATCATAGTTTGCTCAGCCTGGTGCTTGTAAAAATACAGTGAGCTAAATGGCAGGGAGACAAACTGCTTCATTGAGGAGGTCTTTTAAAAACAAAATTCTTTTCTGTGATGGATTTGACATCTAAAGTAAAAGAAGAACAACTGTTTCAGCTTAAAAAGCTGTGGTTAGATGGTGCAAAAGTATCATATTTATATATTTATTTTGCTAGGAGCAGAACAGCGGGGCTGCGTATTTGTATTTGCTTGCAGGCTAAAGGAGTTATACTGTTGGAAATAAAGGTTTCTACCCAGTCCCAGCTCAGGAACGTAATGAGGTAGCCTGGATGTATTCATGTTACTCCTCTTCCATCCCCCCTCCCCAATATTAGGGCCTACAAAGCACTGTGCTCTGGCAGATGTGGAAGAAACACCCTGTGTATACAGGCTTCGGGTTAATCAAAGCATATGTTTTCCTTCTTAGTTTCTAATTTATTTGTGTGTTTTGAGGATAGGAAAAGGGAATAACTAGTCAGTGTTTGCATACATGCATAAAACAATGCATTTTGTCAAGTTATTAAAATTTGCCAGCGGATTCTTAGATTGCTTGAAAACTCCAACACACACACGACTATTTAATGTACTTTTTGAAGGGAAGTCAGAAGTCATTTGCACAGTACACAAGTAGTGAGTGTACCTGTCTACCTAACTCAACATGAAACATTTTCTTGGCCATATGATGTTCAAGAAGTCTGGGTTACTATTCCTTGCATACTCACCCTTTCAGAATCTCTTAACACAATCTGTTAATGGTTTCTAGTAAAGAAGACGCCAGTGGCTACTAGATGGTGCCAGATAGTTGCAGAACACGATTGATATGTTTCACAATACAGTTGCCATTTAAGTAAAATGTTGCTAGAAAAAAAGTGAGTGTCTGAGGGCTAGGGATTACTGAAATAATGTACAAAATGAGTTCTTTACTTCCAGTGTGATGGGCCAGCCAGTCTAGGGCGAGCAGTTAATTAATTTTTTTGTTGGGACTTTTTTCGATCATTATAGAAAAAGAGACTTTATATCCAAAATAAAATAGTATCAAATTTAATGTGGTCAGCTGTTACATGAAGATTTGAACATTGAACACAAAATGTTGCAAACACTCTTTATCAAGTTTAAGCATTTCAGATAAGATGCAAGATATATTACCTTGTGTTTGCAGTATTTCAGATTCTAAGAATATTTCTTGGTATTTCTTGTAATTGCAAGCCTGTACTTTTATGTGAGGTCCTAAGAACTGTGACATCTCTTAATTTGTAGAAAAGCAAACATGTGAAAAATAGTACATGAAAAATAATCTCTTAACCTAATGATACAGCTAAAGCTTATTATACATTTTTTAAATTGTTACTAATTTTTATTACTAGAAACTAGGTAGCACCCTTCTAAAATTGGAATTGGTTTGCAAAGGATAAATCTGGATTAATAGAATTGCTTCTTTTGCATTAAATTTGTTTTACACTATGGCTCAGGATGTCCAGAGGGAAGGCTTTATGGTGAGGCACGTTTTTGTAAGGTAAGTTTTTGGCAGTTATTTTGTTTTTGTTTTTAAAGCTGTTTTGTTCACTTGCAACACTGCACTTCATTACAAACTTAAGGCTTGTGCATACCTAATGACACTAATGAAAGTTTTAGCTGATCTAAGCCTTTATCAACTCTCATTTTTGTTTTACATCGATGGTCTTCCCTGAAGTATGTTTATTCCTCCCCACCTCCATTGTGCAATGAAATAGATCCTCACAGGAGAAACACTGAAATAATGGAGAATAAGGTTCTTTGTTAACATGCATGGACTGAGTTTACAACTCCTTATAAGTGCTCTTCTTCTAAATACTCTCTTACTCTTCCACTTAACAATGACTGCTGTGTAAACAGCATTCTTTTCCCTTCCCAGTCAAATCCTATAGTCCAGTTTTATAAGGCACATTTTTGCAAGGAGTTTTGACAGTTTTGGAGGGCTGTTGTTTTATCATAACAAAAATGTCATTTTAACTTTTGGAATATTTGGAATCTTCTTGGATAATTAATTTCTTGTAGCTGAAAATTTCTGAAGTTTTTTGTTTTTTTTTAATTTAGATGTCTTAAGTTATTGCTTTAAATGCTTTTGTAGAGAAGTTGCTGTATTGAAGCAATTCTATACTCTTTGTTGTGGGTTTCAGGAGGGTGGTAGTTTTGCATTCTGTGCTGAACTGAACTGAACATTCTCTGTTCATTATTTTGCAAAGACCAATAACCTTCCAGGTTGTTGAAGAATGTGTAACAGGGAGCTGAGCTACCTCTGCACAGAAGTCAGAGTGGGCTCAGCAGAGTTTAGTGGCTTGAACCTTGTGTAGCATTAGCAATTCAGTGTTTCAGTAGGAGTACAGTCATGATAACTGCTAAGTAATGCTGTTCCAGACCCAGTAAAAACTTCGGAGCTCAAGTGGGTTTTTTATACTACAGCATCTTTGACAGAATCAATCTCTGATCCAGATAAATAGTCCATGAATAATGAAGATGTTTCCCATATATCTGTTCATTCAAGGCCAGGTAGAGCTGCCCTGTGGGTTTCTGCTAATGGCTGCTAGTTGCTACTCATGATCTTTGTACATACATTGTCTTAAAAACATAGTTACTACTAGCAATTATATTTTGTTATAGTGACCCTCAGGGGTTCCAGATCAGATTGGCACCATAGAGTTTGACACTGAGTATTCCTAAAGAGAAGACCAGGATGTCTGACCTTCAGAACAAAGGGGTAAAACCCAGCATGGAGATAGGGTGTTTCTGGAAGTAGTTATACATAGAGGCATGTTTCTGCTTAGGAACCATGGTTTTGTACAGTGTAGATTCCATCAGATTGCAAAGATAGGAATTTCAGTCTACTTTTGAGTAGGAAACTTGTCTGGATATATGGTACTCAGAGGCATGTTAGAAGTTATCTACTGGTGTTTGTGGCCAGACCTTCCTGCATGCTGTATGCTTTATGCAGGCAGTGGTGCTGCAGAACACTTACCAGGGAGGAGACTTCTGTGGAGAATCCCCCTTGTTCCTGTTTGCTTCTCTTTTCATGACTTGAACTCACAAAGGAAGGGTTTTGTTCATTAGACTAGAAAGTAACATAACATAGAACAGGACTGAGCTCAGGGTGACAGGAACACTTGTCTCTGAAACAAGCATATACATTCTTCAGGTATTTAGGATTTTGACCAGGCTAAATTCCTAATCTGCTCCTTCTTTCAGTTAATACAGTTGTGGCTTGTAAAAATTTGAACAAAGACCAGTTTTTCTTAGAGAATTAAAAAAAAAAATTCTTGTGGCATGCCAGCCATCTCAAATTTTTTCCTTTGAGTGTTACCCTTCTCAAAGTGTCTTTTGATAGTGAATCTGTGTGAATTACCCAGGTAATGTGCTGCAAGAAAGGAAACTAAGGAGTGTGTCCCAATTGTGTCCCAAGTATTGGGTGGGCAGTGCAGTGAAAGAATTTAAAATGCATTATCAAGGGCAATCAGCAAGCCCTTGCAAACGGAGGGTCAGAGGGCTCAAAGATTTATTACTTCAGTTGTCAAATAATGTTCTTTATCCATTATGCCCAACTTGATAACAAATCTCAGCAGGTAGAAGGTTTTGCCTGTGGAGTGATGACTACAGCCCTGTGGTGCCAGGATGAAAGAGTAGTGGCAAGTAAACACGTTTTACATCTAAAAGAAATCACTAATGTTTTGTCAGACACACTCAAGAGTGGGAGCTCTGAAGCAGGATTTTACAGATAAGCTCATTGGAGTGACTGTCTGGGAGTGACTTCTCTCTGGTAAAACTGCTTCCATCAGGAACTGGATTGTGATTTCTTCTGCCATCTCTCACGTCCTGAAATGAATTGCTTTGCCTCAGTGTTTCCCGGGGAAATTATAATTTTTATCTCTGATCTTGTGCAGTACTCGCTTGATGAGTACTTTTATGCAAATGTAAATTCTTTGTATGCTTAAGAAGTTGATACTACAGTCATTTAGAATCCTGTATTGCTTCTCCATGCTCTCATTGTATGTCTGCTGGTGCAGAAATAGATGTGCCCTTTTTTGTGAAATACTCCCAATAGATTTGATATTGAAAGGGCTTCCATTCAGCTGCTATTTCAGACTTTTGGGGAGGGTTTGCTCTCTCCTGACTGGTGTGGTATTAGGGCTCAGCAGGGTAAATGTAGCTGCTTATCTTTTATATAGGTGAGTAATGAATTAAGTCCTAATACTGCACCAGTCAGGAAAGCCCAAAGCAGCTGCTTTAACCATCCTGTGTCTGTATAGCCATATGGTACACATAAACTGTAATGCTGTGTTCAAAGTCATTAATGCTGCACCTAATACTCTGAACTGGTTTTTTGTTGCTAAAAATCAACTAAACTTGAGAATAAAAACAAGTGTTTTAAATGGAAATTAAAACCTTTTCTTATATTTTTACGATGCAGGTAAAACAAAATAATTATTGCCAGAGTGACTGCTTGCATTTAAAATAAATTTATACATATTATTTTTAAAAAAAATCTAGTTAACTTTAAAATATGTAAGTTTTCTTGTCATTTAGGGTTCTGTGAAGCTGATCATCAAGAGGGTTGCAAATCATTGGCGGTTTCTATTTTCAGAGTTCCACATCCCAGAGTAATTTGCTTTAATTTCACCCAATTTAACCTATACTTCACACCATCACCATTCAGCTTTAATAGCTATGTTCTATGCATAAGAAAAGCAGATAAATGTCCACAATTAGACTGCGAGTGATTACTACTAGTTAGGGCTTTATGAAGACAAAACTTAAGGGGCTGTAGCACAAAACAAAGCCACAAAAGATGTCTGAAAAAATTCTTTCTTCAGAAGTCAAGGTTTACTACAGCGTTTTATTTAATGTTTTTTGTACTTGATTTTGCTTATGTTGAAGATGTAGGCAGGTGCATCTTCTTCAACTGAAAATTACTCTGCTTAAAGAATATTAGGTTTGTGTTACAGGTGATTAATTTCACTTGAAATTAGCTTGCAAAGGAAAACATGCTAAACCTATTTTATTTTTGGTTCTTTGTTGACATGTGCTTAGTTTAAGGAGCTGTAAAATGTTGTTTCTGATGTTATTATTTTGTTCTAATCATAAATATGCCTAGTAAAATGTACTATCATCAAAGTTTAGTAAATTCTGTAATGTTAAATATACCTGTACCTCAGTCAAAAATAGCAGTATCTTTTACTGTTTAAATCTTTGGAATGCTGATGATAGCACATCAAGCCAGTCTAAGTATAGATATTATTTATAATTTAAGATTTTTTTTTTTACACTTGATGTCTTGTTTTTTCATAGTTCAATGAAATGCCCTACTTCTAGCCCCCCACTCAAGTTACTGTATTTTAGTTTGTTTTGTTCTCTCCCCCATTCCCACCAGTAAGTGGCCAGAGAGACATTATTGCTCATTTATTTCAGGGCTTATCACGGGGCGTGTGTATCGTGATGTGACGCGCTCGTCTGTGCCGAGCAGCTCTCTTTGATAGCAGTCATTGAACATATGGGGGAAAGGAAGTGCAAGTGCCAATTATTCTCTAGGTTTGGTTCGTGGTGGTGTTATTAAACATTTCCTTATAGTTTGTTGACAGAAAATTCTGGTCATTACCCTAAATACCAAAGGGAGTTTCAGCTTGTGATGCAGTTCAGATTCTGATCAAACTGTAAATATCCCCCTTAATTACAACATAGCATGTACCAATATACTGCTAACCTTTTGTAAATAAATACAAGGTGCCAGAATGAAATTATGTAAAGCTTAGCAGTCGCCAAATATTTGCTTGCATTTTACTTTAAGGGTAAGGATAATTAGAGAAATGAAGTGACTGGTATATAAAAGATAAATTAATCTTGAAGATAATAATTAATTTCCATAATTGCAATTAGGAGCAGAATAAGATAAGTTTAGAAGTATTTTGATTTGGATTTTAGCATCTCAGTGTCAGCTTGGACCAGCTAGAAACAATAAGGTTTAGGCTATAGACAGCTTCTTCATTTTTATGTCGAACTAGTTTTATATGCTATATCATAAAACTTTCAGCCCAATCAGCAACTACATTTAAATACTGCAAATTGTGGCAGCAAAACAATAATTCTGCTGATTAGCCCCTTTCCATTTCTTGTAAGTGAACTGTTTATGCTGTTGAGTACCTTTTGAAAAAAGAAAAAGCCAAAACAGCCTTGATTAGTCAAGGAGTAATTGGATGACTTGATTTTAGCAAGAGAATGAATTGGTTGATGATAGCCTGTAACTAAGTGTAGTGGTTCTGTTCAGATGAATACATAACATACAGTCATCAGATCTTGACAGGTATAACATAAGCAATGCAAAAATTTCTGGAGGCTGAGAGGTAAATTTTGTCAAAGGAATTTTGAAGCTGATTTTTGAAAGAAATGGGAAGAAATGTGCATGCCATTAGATGATATAATTTAAAAGTGACATTCGTTATGGCTGTCCTGTATACATATTTATGTGCTCTTATTTTTGCTTGTCAAGAACAAATCTAGACTGTGTCCTGGCTGCCATCAAGACCTTACAAATTAACTTTTTTCCTGCACTTCCACAGGAAAAAGAGTCAAGTTGCATATCTTCTCCATCCACTTGTTCTTGTGATAATTTCCAAACTCCTTACTTCTAGTAATTTCATTTTATATCATTATTTTGGGGTTGTTAGCTGGCAAAAATGAATCTTGCTCCTAAATTATGTTTTACCATCGTCCTGTCTAAATACTTGTCTTGTTTTAATAGCAGTACCTGGATACTGTTAAAATGTTATGGGAATTTTCCACAGCAGATTACTTGCAGTGAGCTGATGTTTCTAGCTCTGTAATCTTTGTTCTTGTACACTAAAGGAAGTGACAGGGTTTTTTAAAGGTAGAGTGCAAATCCATCAGGATGTTGTGGGAGATTATTTGAGAAAAGACTTTTATATATAAGATACTTTAAAAACATGGGTTTCTGTTCAACTTCCTTTTGACAAACTTCTGATAAAATTATGGTTTACCTCTGCTATATGTGAGAGATGCCAGAGAACTTACAATAATTTTTAAAAATAATTAAATTACCGATTAGAGTTTCCCAGTTGACCTTCCTGTTACTGCTGTGTGATTAGCTCAGCTGTTGGCAAACACATACTTCCTTGTGGAGGTTCTTGGGTAAGTCTATTTTATGTATGTATTTTTTTCCCCATGTGACAGATTAGTTCCTTTCTCCTCTTACAGTAGAATGCCATAGGTTCCTGTAGAAGAAAGAGGGCAGTTTTGGAGTCCAAGAAAGCAGTCAAAAGGGTGGTGGAGTGGTTTGGGGTAATGTTTGAGGAAATGCTGAAGCCTTATGTTTTAAAAATAAATGCACTGGTGAAGGCATGTGAAGTACAATGGATTTTCATTATATTCTTTGGGGAAGGACATTGTTCATAGGTCATACTGTCTTGAGAACACAGTGGTGTGGCTAGTTTTGGAGATTTTGATTGTAAATATACTTTTAAATTAGTATTATTTTAAAATAAATTAAGTAGTTAGATCAATTTGTTTGTTGCAATTCCAAAACATTGCAACAGCTTTTTTTAAAGATTAATTTTTTAGTACAACTTTGAAAAAATTGATTTCTTAATGAAAACTTTGGATGCTAGATTACAGAGCTCACCTGTGACAGGTATGAGTGTACTACAGAGGATATTGTGTGAACAAGTTGCTAGCCTTGTAAATGTTCCTCCTGTTTGCAGAAATTGAGGCCTCATTATGTCAATAAGAACAGACATGGTTTGTTTGAGGTTCACCAAATTTAAACTCACCTCATTGTCAGTAGGGCCTTTACCTCTGAGACACAGCCATGTTTGCAGTCTCTGCTGTTTTACAACTGTCCCATTCTAGTCCTTTGCTTCCTCACCTGGATGCCCTGTTAGTGTCATTTTGGGGAACCTTTGCTCCTTCCTTTTTCTGCTGAGCTCCCTCAAGCTGTAATCAGCTTGAGATCAAAATAAGACTACCTAATGTCTGTTTTTCTTTCTCCCCATTAGTTTCCTCATAGATTCTGTTGTAATGAGAGACCACTATCAGACAAGACAATCTAAGGATTTCTTTCTTAGGGTTTTTAATTTATTTTTCTTCAATGTCCATGAACTAACTGATATTGGGGTGTTTTGCCTGATACCCAAGACAGTCTTACCTGTTCCTTCAGAAAAACAAGATTCTCATTTGTTTGCTGTCATCTTGTATCTCAAGACTCACCTCCCATTTTCCCTGCTTCTTCCAATTCAGCAGTTTTTATTTTCATCAGGCTGCTTTTCTACATAGTGCATGATATCAGCTACAAGTCTAGTGCTACTCAGCATTCATAGCCTGTGTCCACCTTGTGCATCATGTTCATTGTACAGCTGTTGCTTTATCTTTAATTGGACAGTGATGGCATTCTTGGTACCCCATTTGTTGTGTTTTAAAGTAAAGCCTTTGTGTTTTCTGTTTTGCTGCTATATATGGTACAGGGAAGGTGGGGCTATCATATAATATTTCCTAATAAAAGAGAGATAAAGGTCTTGCTTGACAGAGGTATTCCACACAAAGGCAGGAAGACAAAGTAATAAATAGCAATATGCTGTTAACAATCTATTTTAGGTAAGATTTGTAGATTAAGATTATAGTTCTTATTGTTATCATTTAAAGTTGTAAATAATATGCACATTTTCTTGTATGTCTTATCTATAAACTCCATTTTACAACTCCATTTTTTCCTACTACTTTGCATTTTTATATAAGCAATTTTTTAGATCAGGTACTGGGTAAAACATTTTTCTAGTAGTTTAACTGCTAGTTTTTCACAGCTGTACTTTTTCCAAGAGATCTCATCTTTTGCCCAAAGCCTAATTCCTAAGGTTACTGGCTTGCTTTGTCTGCATGCAGCTCTGCAGACCAGAATTGAATTCCCTAGAGTGCTCAGTGTGATTTGTACCAAACCATCACTACAAAGCAGGCTGGAGGCTGGCATAATAGATTGTTCAAGTTACATCCCACATGGATATTGAGACAAAGTTAAAACTGAGGCTCTTTCATCTTAGTGCTGTCACTCTGCCTTTTCCTTCCCTTCTTCTTGAGTATCTCCCTGTCATGTCTCTAGCTAGGCTGTTGGTCAGAGTGTGACCTGGTTTAGGTTGATGACTGAGGTTGACATTGAGAAACTCTGATCAGGAGATTTCACAAAAAAAGCTCAGTGCCTGTTGCCTTGAAGAATCTCTTATTTGTACCAAGATGTGGACATTATTGCCAGTTTGGTCTTTTGTGTATATCAAAAAAAATCTTAAAGCTACCACTTGCTTTTGGACTGTGTCTAAATGGGAATTCCTCTAAATGTAGAATTGGAAATTTAAACTCGTAATCTAGGCTTTAATGGAATATACAACTAGTGTTCATTCATTCCATGAGAAGAGTCAAGCAGTCCAGTGAGGAGGAAAGAAGGCTGAATTGTTGCTTCTAGTGGGAAATCACCAGCTCAGTAAGAGGGGCTTCTTACCCAAGCAAGCAATCTCTTGCCATGGAGTTGCCTGGAAGAGCTGCAGGATGGCTGCTGACACAGGCACGATGGGAGGAGGAGACTTGAAAACTCTGGCAGAATATTGAGGAGTCCATGGGTTAAAGCTTTTAGTGGGCTGAGAAGAGAGTGAAGGTGACATTAGAGTAAATTTTGTAGGTATGGAAATAGACTGAATTAATTGGGTTTGGATGAATAAAAAATAATTTCAGCTTTTTCAGAAAAGCTTCATTTTTCCTTAAGACTAAAACAAGCTGTTTAATTTACTTTTTATTTTTATGTTCTATATGCAAGATCTTCATAGTCGTGCAGCTTTTCTCCTGACTTGATAGTGTGGGGATTTTAGTTGCTTTTTAAAGCCATGGACACCAGATGCAGAAGGATGTGAGAATATATTATTTACATGGTAATGTAGGCTTTTTCTCTTGATACAAGGAAGAAAGTTAAACTTTTAGCTGAATGAACACTATGTATCTGTTGAGAAGGCTGAGACAAGTATACTTTTTGTTGGTCTGTGTGATGACGTCTTCCTACTTCTACCCTTTTTATTCAATATTTTTCTTGCAAATTAGAATAGAGCTGTTACACTGTTTTCTAGTATTTGCTCATCTGAACAGCCTGTGTCTCATTCAGTCAGGTGTGCAAGTAAGGATTTATAGAAGATGAGGGCTGAATATCTCTTCTGTGATTGCCTGGCATTGGTACAGGTTAGTGTGGAGTGTTTCCAGTTAACAGAGCAGCCTGTTCTCCCACCATGGCCAGCATCAGATTTGGATCTATTGCTGAGGTGATTTTGCTTGTACCCAGGGAGTTCACTGATCAATTTTGGAGAGAAACAGTTAATGACAGAGGAGGGAAGTTCTGGTAACCACTGTTTGAAAGACTGTTCATAAGTTTATGTGAAAATAATTTTGATATTTGACTGTGAACAGCATTTTAAACCCGTGTTCCATTAATGTAAGAGCTTTGTTGTTAAAACCTTGGTTTTCAGTAAGTTAAAAGAGAAAATGAAGTTTAAAAGATGTGCTTGTTGACAACCCCCCACAACTTTCTATATATCAGTTAAGGAATTGTTTGTTGTTTACCCTTTCCTATATTTTTCAGTACGAGAAGTGTCTTGGATTTTTTTTTTTCCTGGGTAAGAAATCAGTTGATTTTAATTTTGGTAATGTTCAAATAACATTCTTTTCGTGGTTGATTTCTCATTTGAATCTTTAATGTTACAATTTAGGCATGCAAATACTCTGAAAATTGATCCAGGAAGAAGTAATAAACTCTTTTCAACTGTTAATATTTTTCTTTTTAAAACATGTATTGATTTTTTGGGGGGGGGAGCAGGATTCTTTTTTTTTTTAAGTGATTCTGCTTATCTGATAATTTCAATCCTAGTTGAATTATATTGCCAGATTGTCATCAGAAGGGCATGAAGTCAGCACACATGCGTCAGTAATATCTGGTTGTTTTAACCTTATGTTTCCAGTTGGCAATTTGAAATTATGGCTTCAACTGCACTTTAAATATGTGATAATAGCATGTGTTTCTAATAAGGGCCAGCACCATTTTGTTCAGATACTGTGAATGGTTGTCACTCATATATGACAAATGCACCTTCATCTGCTTCTTTGATGGCCCCCTAAAAACCATACCCTCAAATCAGGCCGATGAAATTAGCTGCTGTGTAAATTGTGTGTCTGAGTGGTTCATTATCTAATCACCGTCAGAACCACAGTGATAAAGTAGATTGAAACAGGGACGAGGTCTGCCAGATGATTTCAGGCCTTTTTTTCTAAGCCCTGTTTCCCTTGGAAACACTAAGTGTCTTTCAGAACTTCAGAATTCTTTGTCTAGAACTTCTTCATTTCTTAATGCTTAAAATTGGCCAGCCAGTGAGGTCTGCCAAGGTGATTTGTAAGGTTTTCTTTCCATGATTCTGGCATTAAGATGTTCTGCAGTGTTCAAGTTTAGCTACTGTGTTTGCTACTTCTAGGTTAGATATTGTTAAACACACCAACTATTTTCAGGAAACTGTTCTATTCCTTTGTAGGAGAAACTCTTAAATTCTTCAAGTACTGTCCTGAATGGCAAAGTGCTATGCTTTGTATATAGAGAGGAGCTTTGGATTCTGGAGTTGATATGTAAATTAACACACTAAACCAACATGATATAAAACATTGCACAGGATACTTGTAACATGGACGGGATGATCACAAAAATTTTTTACTCATTATCATCATATGTTCTAAATATGGATTTCTTGTCTTTTCAGCTTAATAGGTAATTTAAGTGTTCTTTTGTTTTAGGAGCATTTGAAGATGATGATATCACTCATGTTGAAGGAAGCGTAGATCCCGTTCGTGACATCGAAATAATCCATGAAGAACTTAGACTTAAGGATGAGGAGCTGATCATGCAGAGCATAGATAAGCTTGAAAAAGTCGCTGTAAGAGGAGGAGACAAGAAATTAAAACCTGAATATGTAAGTACATGACCTATAAAAATAAATCATTAAGTCCTCTTGGCATTGAATTGAAATATTTGTATTGCGGAATTTTCTTATTGATCCCACATGTGTAGTAACAAGCACTGCTACTATTTTTATATGTATTTTAAAGTAACTATTATTAAGAGTTGAAAAAATACTAGAATGAATGTGCAGTCAGTTTAAGGTTTCATAGATGTAGCTAATTGTAACTTTTGAAATTTAACTATTTTCTTGCTGACACAGCATTGTATGAGAATTGCCAATCCTTTGCCAAACTTAGATCAATGTTTAGTTGTAATTCAAAGTTACTTCTGACTTACTCCTGCTGTTAAATTCTACTATGATGTTGATATTGGTATTCTTGTAGCCAGCGAGTGTATTTTTTTTTAGTGTGATTGCATTTTGTATCTTTTAGCACGTTTAAATAAAGGCTGCTAGTTGAAATTAATTTTAGAATGTTGTTGTGGAAAGGTCCTTAAATGCTCAGTTATCACAGGCTAGTAGTGGTGTGTCTTTGTAAATTAGTAATGTGTAATAATTATCAACTTCAAAGTATATTTTTTGCAAATTGTTGTTTTAGTGTCACTTATCTTTTGAGTCCCCCGCACTTTACTAGTAGTCTAGTTACTCATTTTTCTTTGTCATTAGTATTCTATAAATATTTCAGGTAGTATATAAATTGCTTTCTCTAATTATTACAGCGTTTTATCAGTGTGGAAATAGATTATTTATGTCTAGCAAGTAAGTATTAAAAATACTGTTTTCTCAGTTGGATTTTTCCATAGCAAGTAGTAAGAAGAACATTGTTATATTGGTACTGCTAGGTTAATTTATCAGTACTGAAGCAGAGAGAAATTTGTTGTCCCTACCTAATGTTTGGAAACGGATAGGAGATGAAAGTGAACATCACTCTCCAAAATATTCAGCTCCATGATGCTGTGTTAAAAAGCACTTATCTGGTAGTTTTTGTTGGTGAAGAACTAGTCTTTATCTGGTGTGAAAAGTATTTTATTTCTTGATTTGTCTAGGCCAGAAAAAATAGCTATTGTTGGATGATTTAAAGGCTTTTATATAAGCCCAGAGAGAGATCTTCATTTAAGAACCTTCGTTTAAGGTCTGATCTGTCATGTGAACCCAGCCCTGGGTACATGTGGGCAGTGATTTTTATCTTTTACAAAAGGTTTCATATGCTTAGAGGAACAGTGCAGTTTTTGCCTACGGTTTCAAATAGCATCCACACAGTATTTCACCTTTTAATTCATGTTAAAGAAAGGGGCAAGCAAAAATCCTGTCCATAGTGAATTCAAAGTTCATCCTAAAGCTAAATTTTGCATTGGTATGACATGATGAAAATGAGGAGTGCTGTGATGCTTTTCTGCCCCAGCCTCGAGCTCTTCTCATGTACTTTGTTGTGTGGCTGTCTTTGGAAACAGCTCTGCTCAGCTCCTTGTGATGGAGCATTCCTGTCTCGTTTTTGAGTGCACCTCTCTGGATGCTTTGAGGATTTTTGTATTGCAATCTGTGTTCTTCCTGTGCGAAGGAAAAAGTTGGCACTTTGGTGATTACAAAGAATCATAACTGAAGTGTGTTTTAAATAGAATTTGTAATAGTGAACTTAATGGGTGGTAGGTACAGTTATGATTGTGTGACAAGAGTTGCACTTAATGTTTTTTAACTACAGGAAGTTGGTATGTGTTTGAAAACAGAAAATGTCAGATTATTCTCAAATTGAGGGAGACACTAAATAAAAACTTCAAATCTAGTAATGTAATTTAAATCAATTAGAGAAAAAATTCAAATCTTTGTTATTAATTTGTCTTTACCTAGCTTCACTTTCTCATCCATTTATTTGCCTTTTCCTTCAATCTCATTACTATTACTTCATCTGTAGTTCACCTGTCAAAATGCCTTTGTCACTTTGCATTTGTAACATACACTTCCTGTCATTTGTTGTGTTTCCTTAATCCTGTTTTTATGAACACATGCACAGAAAACATCAGGTTCTTGAAGTCATGTTTCTCTGCCAGTTCTGTTCTCAATAATAGCTGTTACACATGACCAGTCTCAGCTGAGTTTGTCAACAACAATAGAGGTTTCCAAGGCGTGAAATTCCTTTGTTTTGTGGGAAGGGGTGGCTGAACAGAGTGGGGAGGCACAAATTAATGCTTCCATTGAGACAAAGGCTGCACATAGGAGCTATAGTCACTATGGAATCTCTTCAAGGAAGTGTTGTGGGGCATAATGCCTGTAAATCTTGCTGATCTTGGACCTTCTTGCTTGTCTTCCCTGTGACTTGTGTGCTTGAATTGTAATGTATATAAACTAGACTTCGTGAAATGGACTTTTTTAATGGTGAATGCCTGTGAAAGCTCTTTTCTTCTCCTGGTAAATCAATCCTTAGGTCCAGTTACACAGCTTCTAGAAACAGGTTTGTATAGCTATAAGACTGTAACAGCAGCTCTTGGGCATTTCCAGCCACTACTGGGCTTTAGATGTTCATCCCCTGGGTTGTGAGGCACTCCTCTTGCCTTGCCTCTTTTCCTTTCATGATTGTGTTGCAGAGAAGACCTGTGGTTGCATTCTATATAATATACTTTAGTACAGCATATACAGTATACAGCAGCAAATGACTTACATTTGCCTACAGGTCTGGGAGGGGAACCATGTGGGATTGCTGAAAAATGCAGTTAAAGGTTATGCCTCCTTCCTAAAGTGATAGCCAAATGTTAGGAGTATATTTTTCTGCTTGATCAGTCTGTGCTTCCCAAATCCATTGCATTCTGCATTTAATTTGTCTGTCCCAGAAGGAGTTCCCTGTCCAGCACAATTAGTAATATTTCCATGCAGCTTGCAGCTACTGTTCAAGGCTTGCTCTTTTCAGGGCAAAAAAAAAATCATGAAGAGACAGTATGGCCTGAAATTAATACTTTTTTCCAAACATATCTTCAAAAAAAAAAAGCATGGGACAGGACTGGGAGAGAATTTCTCGGAATTTGCCTTTTTAAATTATTTGCCAGTATGATACACAGCCATTGCTAATATTCTGTTCTTAGCAATATTCTTCTGTAGCAGAGATGTGGGACAAACAGCTCTTGTCTATGCACCGATTGTTCCCAGTAATTTTTTCTTTCAGGAAAACCAGGAGGTTAAAAAAGGAGGAAAAAAATGCATAGATTGTTTTGGTTTTGTTTTTAAGCACAATGTTAAAATTTTAATGTATCTCTTTTTTATTGTTTTATTTCTTCCATTCCTTTTAGAATAATTCAAGGTAAAGAATGTTTCAAGAATTTCAACTGGTTGAGAGTTATAGAAGTAATTTGTCTTGTTTTATAAATATGAATTGTCTGCTTTAGAAGATTCGCTTTATCAATAAGACACCACACTTGTAATTGGTAGTCTGAAATCTCCATTTGGTTTAGAAGGAGAAAAATAAAAAATTGACAGTGTAAATCAGTCAACAGTACTTAAATCTGAGATTTGTACTCAATTGCCTGCCTTCTGGCATGGTGTTATAATTTGTTAATAATAATTTTTTCTCTAAGCCCACATTTCCTACAGGTGGTAAATTCACCTTTGTGCAGTGACCTGGCTTGGCAGTTGAATAGTGTTAACTGTTTGTCCTGTCTCTCAGAGAATTGATTTCTCAATCCCCTGTCAGCAGAAATAAAATAGCTGACTGTTGTTAAGGAGCTATCAATGAAATAATTTTCAAGTTCTACTTAAAAATCAATGGTGCAATATGGTCCAAGATCACCAACATGTAATATTGACATACGCTTGGAATAGCTTCCTTTACACATGTATTTTCTGTTTTGCAAGTATTTCCACTGCCTTCTCAGAAATGACTGTCTGCTATTTCTAAGGGTACTAGTCTTTCAGACTTGATATACCTTTAAATATAATTTTGCCTACAACCTTCTAAAGATATATAATAGAATAAAAATGCTCCTGTTATTTGCATCTATTAAAACAGTACAAATGTAATTTCAGAAAGCAATCAGAGCACTTTTGATTTTATATTTTAAATCTGTCTGGTGCTGGTTTTATGCAGAGAAATGAGTTAGATATTGAGTTAAACTTTATTATTGGCATATTATTCATCTGTTATTTTGGATAGCAGGGGATTTCAAAGTAAAATTCAAATACGTATGAGTTTATAAATTGGAAAGTACAAATGATAAAATTAATTTTTAAAAATATTTTTAATAGGTGAGATTTTCAATCCTGCAGACAAGTCTTTAAGTTAATACTGTCTAATAGAGTTAAATGAATGTTATTGCAGGGTTCTCTTCCAATGTCCTTCCAGCCTGATTCTAGTCCTTAGAAATTGATAGCTCTGCAACAGATAGCAATTCCTTCAGCCCTTTGTGAGTGCCCAAAATCGAATACCAGCACACAAGAATTCTTATGGTAACAGTATTGAGATCTGACATATCTGACTACTAGGGTATTGTTTATAGTTGAGTTGATGCAGATTATTTATGTTAGTGATAGGAAGAAGCAATCACTGGTTATATTCAATGTGCACAGTGTTTGAAATTCCAATTTTCAGTTGAAAGTTGGCCTCTACAGTAGGTCAGGACCAGCATTCACTGGATTTGCACTTCCAGTGTTTTTTGAAAGGGATACTTTCACAAGTCTCCATTGTAAAGTCCGTAATTTTAAAAATAATATTAGTTCATCAAATCAAGCATGTTTTGTAACAAGAAAAGCAATTGCAGCTATTAAAAGAGCAGTTAGAGACTTCTTTTTAATGTAAAGGTACAGAACCATGTAGTGCATATTCAACTTAAAAAGGAAAGGCATCATGCTTTGTTTTGTTACTGTGGTGTGCAATGACCTAATAATGAATACTTAGACTCTGTCTATGGTCATTGTATTTGTCAGTATATATGTACTACAAAGAGTAAAGCAAAATCTTCCTAATGGTGATTTAAGTAGCTTTAATCACTTCCATTCTCCTCCTTTACATTTAATGTTTTGTTCATGTCCTGAGAATATAGTAACTGTTTGAAAGGTGTTCATTTGTTCATCATTTGTTGTTAAAATCACCAATATGGTATGGGAGATGCTTCACATACTGCAGAGAGCTGGTAGATTCAGTTTCTTCTTATTACTGGATGAAAATCTTTCCTTCCTGCAATATTCTGATGAATGGGATGGTGCCAAGCAGAATTCGCTGACCTCTTGCTGCAAGCACTTGCCAGAGCTCTCACGGATGGATGAACTCTTATTTCCTCTAACTGATGATGTCAGTTGGGAATGTTCACCTTTCTTTCATTCCAAGTTGAAGATAAATACAGCGATGAATTGTATAAATTTTTTTTGCCGGTTTCTTTGGTCTCCTTGTGTGAGGAGAGTTTGAGAGGCCAGATTTTTCCACAGGAGAGGGAGAGAAAGGAGCAGTGTACATATACACTGTTGACATATTCTCTGCTGATGGGTTTTACAATTGCTAACTTAAATCATAGGGAATCGAGAAAATATTTATATTCTTAATGCATATAATTATGCCTAAAATCTTGAGTGGACCATTTACTCTGCTTAATGTGGTATTTAGAGGAAATTAAAGTTCATTCTGGAGAACATTTTGAATGTAGCATGGCAGATGTTTGTGAATTGATTGGTAGTAAAGCCTGACTTAAAAGTACATAATGTGTAAACACACGTTTGGATATTTTTTGTGTTATCAGTAGGCAAAGAGAAGTCAGTGCTTAAATACTTTCTGTCAAGGCTGATCTTTCCTGTGTAGATTGGAAAAGTAGCTTAAAGTAATTAATTTTGTAAATCATGCCTCTCTGCCTATGTCTAGATCCAAGCCATTTTAAATTGTATATGCATATGCCAAAATAAAACCACATAAAAATAGCTGTGTTCTGAATAAGACACCTTTTTCATTTGGCTGAAATCTGCGACACACAAATGTACAACAAATGCATTCACACATGGATTTGATTGGAAATTTTTGTGGATTGGCTAATGCAATAAGAAAAATTTAATGAAACTGCGAAAGATATTTCATTTTACTTTTCAGTGCAATTTCCCTGTTCAGAATTTCTGAACTGCTGGGAATAATCACTTGTAGATGGACTACTTTCTGTATTCTTGCTTTTTGTTTTAAGAAGTGATGAGTGACTGAGTTGTTTCATGTATAATGCTGTAGAACCCACAAGGATGACCCACACAGGACAATTGGGGATTATTGACATGAATTGTGTTGCTTGAAATGCCTGTAGGATGTTTTAGTTGAAAGTGCTTGTTGTGGTTCATAAACATTATTAACATCTAGTTCTAAGTAAATCTTACATCGAGTACAGCTTGTACTGACTGCATTAAATAGAAGAAAGAGCAGTAGACTTGTTCTACATCCATTGCTTGTCCATTGTACTTTTATTAAAGTCAGTGAGCAGGGGAATTGTAAGAGATTAGACATTGTTTTTACCACAGAGGAGCGTCTTGTCACTCCACTTGGTGCAGTACCTGGCATGTTCTCTTTCCTTCACCTAGCTGCTACAGCTTATTTGAGTACTTACCACAATTAAAAAACATGATCTAGCCTTTTCTTTAAACTGCAAAATTTGTCTTAATTGTGCTTTAAAATACCGTTGTTTTTAAACAATGGTTTTAGAATAAATTCTATCACTTCAGCCTTAATCCTCTAAATCACCAGAAAAACTTCAGGAAGAGTGGAGAGGTCAGGCTATGCTCAATAGAAGTGTAAAGAATTTTGAGGAATAGGACTCTGGGCTTAGTGCACTCCATAAACCTCATGTTAACAAGGAAAATTGTGCATACTCAATAAATGGCTCTTGGTGCAGCACAGTTAAACTATGAGTATCTCAAATAGCATTGTTCTCTATCTGTATCTGAAAAACCATTTTGAAGGCCATGGAATAATAATTACTATCTATCCGGTTTGATCCCTCACATATCCCAACTAATTCTTACAACTGTGGTTAAAATTGAATGTGTCTCTTACAGGAAAATTGAACTTTATTGAAGTATTTTCTGGCTGGATCTTGTAAAAGCTATGTAATTAATTTTCTTTACTGTTTAGAAATAAGACAGAGGCTTTAGTCTGTATTTGTCAAGCTTTAGCAATCATGCTAGTGTGAAAAACCATATATATGATGCAATAAGAATAAAAGCATAGAATTTAAGAACGTCAAGTCTTCGTGCATAAGCATTTTTTCAAAACCTCTTTTTTTTTTTTTTCTCCAGCTTTTCATTATTTCAGTAGAGATAAGTGTGGAATTATTCCTATTAGACATTAGACTATTTATATATTCCAGGATTGCATTAATCTTCTCATTACATTACAGTTCATTTGCTGGTGACCCTCCAGGCTTCTCTTGCAAGAGTGAAGTCCTCTGTTGGTAAATGCTGTATCCATCCTCCCTTTGTCCCCTGGCCAGCAGTGTATGAACTATGTATTGAAAAGTATGGTTTGTTTTCACTAAAGCTGTGGGGCAGTTCTGGTCCCTACATGGGTTCCCCTTGTTAGTAAGTGACTATTCTCAGAATGTGTGTGCCATTCACATGGCCTTTCTGGGCAGCTGGAAGATGGTAACCAGTGAAAGGCAAAGAGTTTGTTTGGGCCATCAGAAACATACACATTGGGGTTTTTATTTATAGTTGTATTCTGGGACCTACTGGGTAGGTGGTGTTGACTTCATTTAGTATGTGCAGAAGAGGAAATACCTTCTGCCACAGAGCCAGATTCTTTAGGGAAGTCAGAATATGTTATTTATGCACTATCATCTTCGTTACTCATATGCAATGATGTTGGACTTCAGAATGAAATGAGAGGAGCTAACTAAGAGCTGCAGATAATGTTTTAGTACTCCTTTTATCTTTTCCAAGCAGAAGACCAGTGTAAATTGAAGCATTCTAATAAAAAATATTTAAGTGCTTTTGAAGCTCTTACAGGGAGATGCTAAGTTTTTACATCTTGGAAGTTTTGAAGGGAATGAATAAGGTGCTGAAAAGCACTCCATACTTCCCTTGGTGGGGGGAAAAGCCCTGCTGTACTTACTCTGTGGTAGTGGAGACTTTTGCACTGCCTGCAGGCTCACAGGGAATTCGCTTGCACTTTGAAGTGTGAAGTGATAATCCTCACAACTGCTTATTTCTTTATTAAATTTGCGGAAGTTAATTACATGCCCTGATAATTTACAACAAAAAAATCACAATTCTCTGATGCCAAGTAGGCAAGTGAGTTTTCCAAGCTTCAGTTTAGTCCCTCATGCTCTAAGAAGAGTTTGGCATTGGCACACATTATTACTATCATTCATCCAGAAAGTCTGTTAATGTATGCACATTTTTCTACACAGTAGTGTCTCATGAGTAGGTCTTGGTAAATCTTCTGTATGCAATTTACATGTATTTCATTGTTTTATACTGCTGGACTTAATGTCCTGCTTAGCATGTGTGGTTTGACTACTTGTGGTCTTTGGGAAATCAAAGGAGGATGTAATTAAAATTACTGTATTTCATATGGCTAAGTATACTGAGTCAGAAATGAACTGATTTTTAAAATAGTAATATTTGATATTCATTAAGTTTGCTGTATTTCATATGCCTTGACAACTGCAAGCAAATTGGAACTTGGATGGATTTTTAGTGGCTTTCTGAATGGCTCTTGTGATGTTGCTAGCTGGAAAACAAGAGTACCCCTCTCAATGAAGAAGGCAAAGTGGATCATTCTGCTGGTGACAGATTGACCTTAAAGGATACAATTGGTGTAGGCCAGATCTAATAAAACAAAGCAGATCATTGCTCTGTGTTCTGTTATTAAGCATCTCAAAGTTAACTTGAGTAGTTATTAAATGTGTTTAAATGACTGGTAGAGTGATAGAGAAGATAAAAAGATCAGGTTTCACCAGTCCTAAACAGAAGCAAATATTAAAAAGTGTGCTGCGTGAGAAATAGCCCAAAAATGCACTATTTGCATATTTGTTGAGAGTATTGGGGCAGCTGAGTTAAAAGAAGTAAGTGGAAACATGTGCCTTTCTTCACATTGTCATTTGTGTTTAACGATTTCTTGTTAAGGATTTAAGTCTCATTTCAGTGAAGCACCACCAGTGATGCAGGGGTATCAGCTGACCCATTGTTAAGTTTCTGGCCTGTCTACCTTACGTTTTGTATGGTATGACTGCTGCCCATAAAGTCCATTAGAGAGCTTCTCTGTGTCTCACTGCTCCACCAGCTTCATACAAAACTGCTGCATTTGCTTACAAGTTTTCATCCTTTTGTCTAAAGAAAGTTTTCCAATACTTTGCTAACTTCCCTGTAAAATCAAAATAAAATTTCAAAGTTGTCACTACTCCCTAGCACACTCAGCTGCAAGCACTGCTTTAGAACAACAGTTACAAACAGCACCAAGTCAGACATGTAAATAAGACCTTATTAAAATTAGGTCAGTGCCAAAATGGATTTAGACTGTTTGTCACTATAAGAATGTGGAAGAGAGGTTTTGATTGGCTGCTCTGTGTTTAGATAGGCTTTAGAAAGGCCAAACTTTATTTGCTGTGTTGATGCTTAATTTTCTGGAGGTCCTGTGTTATGTAGCTCCCCTTACAGTGTGATTACAAAGCATTCCATATCTGCTTAAGCAGAAACTTAAACATTTGGGTCTGGTGACTTCTGCTATAGTGGTTTTTTTCTGTCAATTTTTATTGACTCCAATTTATATGTAGAAATGTGTTGCTATTGTGGGAGAAACTGTAATGCTGAAAGCCATGTGGTAGGTGCCTACAAACTAGTTCAAAACCCAAAATAGTGTGTAGCCAGAATTCCTTCACTGCTGAGCAGGAATCTTGGTGATTGTGTTGATTTATAAATATATCTATTTAAAGAGAAGCGGAGGATAAAGATCTTAAGTGAAAAGTACTTACTGGTGGAATTGCTTCCCTTATCTTGTTTATACTGATTAATTAAAAAATAAAAAGCACATAGGGTTAAAGATAAGATGGTACCACTGTTTTCTTCTTTATGTGTAATCTTGTTGCATGTCTCTACATAAGCTGTTCTGGCCACTCATCATAGTAACCAGCTGGGCCATTTCACCTGCTGGAGCCATTAAAGAGGACTCTCTCCCCCTAGATTAATCCCCTCCGACATTAGTTTTTTGCTCTGACAACTGGAGCAGGCATTCAGAATTTGCAGGTGGCCAGTGTGACGCACATAATTGCCTACAATTTTAGGCAATGAATAAAAATGGTCTACATTACTTGTCAAAGGTTGTATATGCAGTGCCAAGTGAGATCTATGGGAAGCCTTTTAGGGTTTAAAGAACAGTTAATAGCAAAGCTGCACAGTGCTTTTTTAATCATAATGCATTTGTAATATAGCACTTTGATCTTCTCCTTGTAGGAAATGGTGTTATATTAGCCACTTTTAAACATTTATGAGTGAAATTCAGTTATAGGAGAGTAAAAGTGATTATTCTTAGGCAGAACATGTTAGATTTCATTAAAAGTTTTAGCTTGCCCCTTCCTTGTTAAAATCTGTGGGGAGTCCTGTTCCTGGAGGGTTTCAAATCAGGATCTGAAGATTTAGAAGAGCTTTTTCTTTTTTTTTTTTTTTTTTTTTTTTTTCTCTCCACTAAAGCTACTGCAAGACTAGAAAAGATGGTAGTAAATACTGATGTTATTTGTGGTTGTTTATAAATGTACTTCAACTGCATAACATTAGGTGCAAAAAATGTTGTGTGCTCAACAGTTTCAGGGCATGTTTCCTTGTATTTTAAAGATCTTAATGCTCAGTTGCATCAATTACGACTTTAAAAAAAATGCATTATTTAAAGCATGATCATAAATTATCTACAACAAAAAATAGGCGACTCTAAAATGTACTACTCCTAGAAGAGCAGAGTTTGACCTTTCAGACCCAAGAGCCTTTTATTAACACCTGCCTGTAAGGAAAACCGTGCCACACGCAGCTTTCGGATTCACGACCACAAAACTGATGAGGAAAGGCTTGAAGGGTTCAGTTTGTGTCACTTGCTGTTTGCCGTTTCCATTTCACAGATGATTAATCTTTCTGTGAAGAAAGGCCAGAGAAACAAAGCACATTGGGCTCTTCCTGCAGTTACTCCTTCTGAATGCACACTAGCTTGCTAACTAAAAGGCCTTTAGATTTCCTGCCGAGAGAGATGTTCTGAAAGTGAATGCAGCTGGTTGGAGGTCACCAGTGCAAGGCTCTTGCCATTGTGTAATGGAGGCTTTGGCAGGTTTCATTTTGGGGGGGGAGGGAGAAGGTGTTGGCGAAAAATTAATGCAGAATAAAAAGGGCTTTGGCCGTTTGAATTAATTTCTTGAGGGTGGATCATCAATAATAGGCTCCATTTCTTTTGCTCACAATTTAGAAAAAAAAGAAAAGATATTTGCTGTGTTTTGTCCCACCCATTCCCTTTTCTTAATGGCATGTTTATATTGTACGTGGTCTCTCCCGCTGGATGCTGAAATGTTGCGTCTTACTGAGTTCGAAAAGCAATCTAAAATGTACTGATTTATACATATATTTTATGAGCTCTGCTGATGTTTTTGGTGACAGGAGATGATAGTTGAGTATTGTGTATTTAACTTTCTAATTGTGGGATTTGGATGACTTTAATAATCCATATTGCTCTTTATTGACTTTTACAGCAGCAATTTCTGTTTTTCTGGGAGAGTAAAAATTTGTTTCTAAAAGGTATTATCTAATTTTTAGGTTGTGTGTACGTTTTGAATCTTAATGGATACTTGCCTTGTTTATGGAAGAGAATAGTCTTGATATCCAGCTGAGTTTTTGACTTTGGTTTTTTTTTTTTGATCTTGCGTAGGATGTAATGTGCAAAATCAAGACATGGGTAATAGATGAAAAGAAAGCTGTCCGCTTCTATCATGATTGGAATGACAAAGAGGTAGGCTATAAATATTGCTCCATGAATTGACTTCTAATTTTGCTACCTGTTACTGGTTCTTTTTAAAGTTTTTTTTTTAAGGTTCCATATTCATAATGTACTGAATGTTAAATTTATTAGCTAATCTATGCTTACCTGTGATTTTTGTATTCACTTGAATTCTGTAGCATTCTCAGATGTGCCATGAGGAAAATGATCATAAAATTTATTCAAGTTGATATAAACTGTTTTTAAAATTCTCCCCCTCTGTTCTCACTTGCAGATTGATGTTTTGAACAAACATTTGTTTTTTACTTCCAAACCGATGATCTACTTGGTTAATCTCTCTGAAAAAGACTACATTAGAAAGAAAAACAAGTGGTGAGTTTGTGCAGGTTAAATGTCTAAATTTATATTTCTGTTTCACATTTTTCAATGGTCAGTAATTTCTTGCACATTTAGATCACCAAGGATATTAATTAAAATAGCTTTGTGAACTAACCTTGCACTTCTGTTACGTGTTATGCTCCCACTGACATGCTGCTTGAGTACAGTGCATATGGTGAAACCTTGACTGAAACTGCAGAAAAAAATATGCTTTCCATCCTTACGTTTTAACATGAATCCATTAACTTTGAAGAAAACAGATTTGATTTAGAAGCACTAATTTAAATAAGCATATGGCTTTATCATGTTTTATAATGCTGGTTCTCTGAACATCTTTTTCATTCCATAAGAATGAATTGAATGCCAGAAGACCAAAGCTATGTGAGTTGCACAGAAGTTTTTCAAACAAAATTGCACATTGTAACATTACTCTTCTGTTTGCAGTTGGGTGCCTGGTTTTCTTGCCACTTTTTGTGTGTTGCTTGTGCTTTACAGGCCTCTTTTGATGGGCTGTAATACCATGAACATCTCGGCTTTTAGTCAGGTTTTTCTGACATCAATATTGTGACTCAGGTTCATGATGGTTACAAAATCAATCTATCTGACATTCAGTGAACTGGATGAAGATCCAGTCCTAACATGGTAGACATATGGTGGGAATCCACTGTTGAGAAGTACAGCATTTAACATGTCATTGGAATCCCTAGATGGCATAAATATTGCTCTGTGAAGGAGGGAACAGATTGGGTAGTTAGTATATGATGAAGGAAAATCTATACAATGTGTTTAGTTTAAAAAAACCCAACCAAACAGCAAATCTTTTCTTACAATTCAGAATTCTAAACACTGTACATGTGAAATACTTTGAAGATGTATAAATGTATGTTTGTGAACAGATATATGCATGTAACTCATCCAAACAAATCAAAAGTATCTAAACCAGAATATCTGAATTCTCCTAAAGTACACCCTCTGTTTCTCCCTGTACTTCATTAAGTACTTAGATGCACATGGTTTCAATTTTCCATTAAAAATTCTCATTTCCATATGATATCAAAGAGTGAGAAGGCTTTAAACTGAAAAATAAACATTCATAGACTGGAAGCCAAAACAATAATTAATGTCAGATGGTTAACTCCAATAAATCATTAGAATAAATTCTGTGAAATTACTGCAACTAAAACTGTCCTTTTGATACTCCAAGACATTTTGTGTTGGTACTAAAGAAGAAAATTTAATGTGTTTTAATAGCAAACTCTCTCAGTCCCAAACACAGACTTCACAATAGACTTGGCAAGCAATATAATAATGTAAGCTCTTCATATTTTGACAAACTTTATATTTTTAAATTAATTCTTTCCTCTAAATATTTTTGGATATGACAATTTATATATAAGAAGTGTTCTACCCAAGGAGATATTTTAAATCAGGGTAGTTGTATTTGCTCTGTTATTGTAAGGTGACACTTTTTTCAAATTACAAATGCTGTGGTTTCTTAAGGTTTGCTGTAACAGTACAGACGTGGAAGTTCATGTGAAAATGGATGAGTTGGTTTCCCTGTCCAAAAAAGGATGCTCACACCTGTGTTTGGATGATTGCAGGTAGAGCTCAGTGGCTCTAATTGTACAGTAAATACCATTTCCCAGACCCTAATGGTAGCCAGACTGCTTAGGCGACGCCAGTCTGTGATTTAGCTGTCGCCAGTCACCCCATGTTTTTTGTGAGACTAGTTGTGATGATGACATAGTTAAACCCAATTGAAAGCAAATCTTTGGATAAATTGCAATTTTTAATTTGTAAAAAATCAGATGTTTGAGTTAGGGAGTCATATAATGAAACAGTTAAACTGTTTCTATTGCAATTAATGGTTTAGTTTTTTAAAAGTATACTCAGATCTCATGGATGTGAGTGTAATTGTAGCTGAAAGATCAAAGCCTGGGTATCTGAGTGATGTTCCAGAAGAGAATTTACCACATAGCCATTTTCAGTACAGTTTCTGCCTCCTGCTGTTCCTATTTTCCCTCAAGCTAGCCATTGACTACCCCCTGTGCATCCCTGCTCGTAAAAAATGATTGAGGAAGTATTTGTCATGTATTTATGAGTGGGAACATTGTGTGATAGGGAAAGGCATCTACTAGAACCAGAAAGATTGCCATTTCCTTTCCTTCAGCTACTCTGCCACAGCTTTAAATCCTCTGTTTATGCAACATAGCTTTTATATTTTAGAGCAGAATAATGTTTCTATGAAGGATGCTAACGGTAGGCTTCTGTCATTTATGTGCTGCAAGCAGATGTAAGTGATTAGAATATATTTTACTGTTAGATGCCACTTGTGATTTTTGTTAGTATTTTGAGGCTAGGTATTCATATTTGAAATACAAGCCACATTTAGTTTTAGTCACTCTTCTCAAGAAAGTTTATTTCTGAGCTTAATTCATAATATTATTATAACAAAGGTAAGGTTAATGCAGGAAATGCTCAGCCATAAATGTTTCATCAGACTTTTTCCAGCTATAAAAGTATTTAAAACAGTAAAGGAGAGGAGAGGCTTTATGATTTTGAGTGGAGAGGAAAACTAAAATGGTCTTTGTTTTACTGGTCACTCTTTCAGAATAATGAACATTTTAATTGTTAGTTAAAACACCTTAAATGTAAGTGCCAATGTGTTATTTTTCAATCCAAGAAAAGAAAAAAACACTGTGGAAAGATAGGACTATTGTGTGTTTGAGGAGGTATATTGACCTTTTGAAAGATGTAAAAACTGGAATGGCTCCAAGCAGTTACTTGCTGGTTTTAACAATGTTGAATTAGTCATTCAGTTGATTTATGATTAAGACCTAGCCCCTGAAGAGAAGCTGACATGGCAGCTGTGTTAGTTGCACTTGTGTTATGATCAGATGACAGTGATCTTGATGTTTATGGGGGAATCCACTGAAACCATTCTTAATACGTACTGCTGTGCTCTAAATGAATATTTAAACTCTTCTTTTAATAATTCCTATTTTCTAAAAATCTGGATCTAGTACCTTAACCATGGTATACTGTATTTGAGTTTTACTATGAAAGTATTCAAAATAGAAATAATAATAATTATCAGTTAAAACTGCATTCTGAGTCTCAGGATGTCACATAATCAAGGGTGTCAGATTTATCAGCCCTTCATCTAATTTAAGCTTTACATTTTAGTCTTGCTAAAGAATGTGCATCTAGTGGCTCATAGGAGAGATTCCAGTTATGAAATATATTGAGCTAATTAATGAGTGACTGTAGTGGACCATGCTTAGCATCATGTTTGTTTTGGTATTTTGGACTTGCTTGCAGCATGCACTGGAAATACTGTGTATGTTAAAGCTGCATAAGTGATCTCCTGATTCAACTTCAGGTCCAATAAAGTGAATTTCATCCTATGCCTAGACTGTAATTCAAAAAGCCACTTATGCTGCTAAAGATTTTCTGGTATCTTTAGCATTGTACCTCAGTTGTCTGAGACTTAATTATGGATTTCTGAACATTATTTTCTCTAATATCAGACTTACTGAATATCCAAATGTATGTTAACATTATTTTAAGGGGGTGTTTCTCAGAATGTTAGGGTTGGCATTCTGTTAAAAATGTTGATCGGTCTTGATAGGCTAAGGGTCTTAGTGTTTTACTCCTGTATATTTAGAAAGGTGACATGTATGTCATAATAAATAAAATGTTCCCCATTCATTTTCATAGCATTTTTAGTGTTCTTAAGCTAGAAGAGGTATAATTAGGTCAGATGAAAGTCCATTTTTTCTGGTATCATGTTTCTGACAGGCCACTAACAGATGTCCAGGGAAGATTATAGGAACAGATTAAGCAAACAGAGTATATGCATCCAGCTTCTTGCAATCTGTTATTGTAGAACTGACTAAGCCAGATATGGTATACTTGTGGTTAATACTTTTTGACTTGATTTTTATTCTATAAATTTACCCATTCACCTTTTGAACCCAAGTATACTTTTTGGCATCCCAATATCCTGGAGCAGGGACTTCCACAGCTTAACTATGTGCTATATTTAGAAGTACTTCCTTATGCTTGTTTTGGATCTGCCACATCATAATTTTATTTGATGCTCCTTAGATCTTGTATTATGAAGGTGAATAATCCTTTTCTATTCATCTTTTTCATATTGCTTCAGATGTTGTGAATATTTTTTAAAAAAATGGAGGGGGTAGGGAAATCTGACATGAAGAAAGAAATATCAAGGGTCAAGTAAAAGGAACACTCTGTAGTTTTGAGTATGAATTAATCTGTTTCATTTGGTCTTTCACTTTTAAACTAGCTAGGAAACAAAGTTATAAATGGAGTTATTTATTACCATTTATAGTAATAAAATGGAGACTTGGAGTTCTTGGTTGTATTTCTGCAGATATGGATGTTCAGGCAGTTAGATTTTATTCTGATAAATTTATTTGAGAAATTATTTGATGGAATTTTAAAATCATAAGTTGTAATGCCTAGGGGGTGTTGAGATGTTTTCTTGACTTAGCTGCTTAATGATTTTAAGGTTGTCTTGTACTCTGACAAATTTGGAAAATAATATTTTTAAAAATATATTGCAGTTCTTGTTCTTACCTTGCAATTGAAAGGCTTTAAAAGAATATTAGGCGATGATTTTTGTTATCTGGGTGTAAGTAAAGTTTTGCATACACAAGATGGGAAGTCAGATACTCAAAGCTAACCAGACCCAGAAGTTAGGCATCCTGCTACATCTTTGATGCCTGAGAGAAAGTTATCTTACAGTTCAGTTGTTGAAGGTAGAGAATTGCATGTTTTTCATAGAATAGTAAGGGATAGTGCATGTTGTGTGCTTAAGAAACAGTTACACTTTATTATTTCTTACAGAAATTAATTAATGAATACAAATTAATTAATCATCCATCAGTCAAATGGCAGTCTGTTTTCTTTCCAGCACCATGTCCTGACATTGTCATTGACTTCTTGTAGTCTTCCATTTTACCAATTCCAGTGACTTTGTTTAGTTGTTCTGTTTATCCCACACTATTTGCCCCACCATTTTCCTAGCTGTTGTGTTCTCCATGGGTCTTTGCCAGATTCCCTGTCCTTTGATTTCATTCCATTCTTGTTGGCTTAGTTCCAGTCCAGTCCTTTGGTCTGGATGATGTCTTTCACCAGACTTCCTGCTTTGCTTTGCTTTCTTTTGCCTGCCCCTCTGGAGTCCCCTGTCTGAATGTGAAGGTGTTTTGTTTGGGTAATAGCAGGTGTTGGGGACATGCCTTTAAGCCTGGAAAGATGGGTCTCATTCTTAGCTTCAGTGTGTAACCTTGCTCCAGATGCAAAAGCACCTTCCTGGAGTCTAACTTCACTCCAGTGTTCACCTTTCATCCAGGTGTGATGGTTTATCTGATAGCAAGTTTGCTCTGTGCCAAATGTCTTGGTTCCTACATATTAGGACAGTAAAATATTTGAAGTAAGTTGTTTCAGTATGTTTTAAAAATGGGCAATGTTGTATGGTGATGCTTTTTTTTCAAAAATTCTGATCCACCTGATTACAACATGGCACTACTAAATAGCTAAAGTGTAAGTTGCAAAGCTGGTAAATCAAATCTCAGTAACTTAGCTAAATATGTTGACTCTTGAACTAGTAAAGAAAGGGGTGGTCAGAGTACAGGGAAACCTTCTGGATTTTGGGAAGACCTGGGCAGATAAAAGTACCATCACACTATGCTTACAACTCATCAAAGGCTACAGACTGTAGAGAGCAGGGTGGGGGGGGAAATGAAAGACAATCTCTCCAGTGTTCTGAGTGACATGTGACAGCCCAGCATCCCACAGCTCCAAAACCAGCCCAGCAGTTGGGACCCACCAGGCTTCTCATACTCTGAGAGCATACGAGCAACTCCTCAATTCATTGCTGTGTGTATGGTCCCTGTTTTATCAGCTGCATGTCATCCAAACCTCCCTTTGAACAGTTCAGCATTGCTTCCCATCTTCTCTTCCTTTTCTTCTCTGTGCTGATGCTCTTCTCAGTGTTTCTAATTTTTTGTTTTGGACGTCACCACTGTAGTTTCTGATTGTTTATACCCAGTTCTGTGGGTTCAGTTGTAATGTTGAACAACTGCAGCTATGGGTGTTTGGATGCCCTGCCAGTTCTGCAGTTGGCATGGGTAGTTTTACGAATTGCTTTCTGCTAACAGTGCTGCTTTTAATCTGCCTGGCAGTTGAGGAATCAAGTAATTTGATATCAATAATGATATTTTGTTTAAACTCTTGGACTTTCATAGGCAAAATCTAAAACAGCACAAAATCTAGTACTACCTTGCAACAAGCAAAATCTACTTAAAAAGTTTCCAAACCTGTGCAGGGTAAGAAAGGACTTCTTTATTAGTATATGTCTGAAAACTTCTGAAGTTTTGTTTCTCCCTGGTCTTCATTGGGATTGAGACTGTGACTGAATATTTTTATCTCTTAAATAAACACATACTGCTTAAGATACAAAATACTAAGGGAGAGAATAATGTTGCTCAAGATTCCAAATCAGTTCATTTCACAGTTTGGATTAATTCAGTTTAAAAATAACATGAGTAGGAGATAGGGACCTCCACAAAACAATGTTCTGAGGTGACATTCTCAAAGACAGTGATGTAAATTTTGTCATTTATTGCAAGGTGATGGCTCTGACTCTAGATGCCTAATGAGGTACAAAATCCTTTTTGAACTTAGGTGCCATGTTTAAAACCAGAGAATGCTTGAACTTCTCAGAAGCAAACCTGGGATGCAGGAATGTCTTTTGAGTATAAATTTTATTACCGTATGGTGGGTAACTGTTCTTACTTCTTCCCAGTATGCTGTATAAAGAGCTTCAGTTTTCTGCTACTTACTTTCCACTGTGGAGAA
Organism: Erithacus rubecula; assembly: GCF_903797595.1. NCBI lineage: Eukaryota > Metazoa > Chordata > Aves > Passeriformes > Muscicapidae > Erithacus > Erithacus rubecula. The sequence continues at coordinate 16,820,740 of NC_136659.1, forward strand.
GCTTGTTCTTCATGCCTCAGTTTTCATCACTATTTCCCCAAAAGTGTTGGTGCTGGCGAAATTGCAGACAAAATTTTTTGGGAAATGTTGCCCATTTAACTTTAAAATCAAGTTACCCAATGAAAATATTGCTATTGTCTAATAATTGAATTTTTTTATTGTTATCAGTGATTTATCTCCTGAGTGATATCTGCAAAGATTCTGTTCTGTCAGTCCTCTGTTTCAAAGGCCACCCAAATGTGTTCAGTCATTTAAGTGTTTGTTGCATTTAGCTGTGGTCCCTCACTGAGCAATGCTGTCACTGTCTTATCTGGCTAAGCAATGCTTCTCTTGTATTTATGATAGGTTCAAGCACAGTTTTAACAATATGCAGTTTAATATATGTTTACTATATTGGTTTTACTAACAACTAAATGAGTTTGGGTATTTTCTGTATCTTGATACGTTTTTTAATAGTCTTTAAGGAGGATTTTTAGCTTCAGAGTGTCTCAGCTTGCTTTTTAAGTCCTAAGTTTTTAGATTCAGACTAGCTTACATTTAGGAGAATAGGTTTTTTTCATCATACTCCATGACAGTGATGTCCTAAACACTGAAATGGAAAAAGTGAAGGAGAAACTGTGCTTTACTCGTATTTGTTACAGAATGGAAGAAAAGCAGGAAGGTAAGCAGAAACCAGCTTTCATATTGAGGACCAGATTGTGATTGACAGTGTGTTTCAGTCCAGGGCTGTTCATCCTGAGCATCATCAACACTACCTCATCAGCAGGTCCTCAGCAATGTTTGGAGGAGAATGGGGTACTAACCACAATACCAGTGCTGACATCTCACTAATTGTATCATTATCTCAGATGCAGATTTCAAATACTGCTTCAATTGGTAAATAGTTTAATAGTGAATTTCAGTCTTACTTGTTTTGATGTAAAGCAGTTTGACTGTGCATGTAGACCTGTAGATACTAATGTCAAAATCTCTTTCACATTTGAAGAACCTGATGAGAAACATCATTAGTAAGGAGAAATAGAAGAGACTTTTTCTTTTGGGTTGTTGGGTGTTAGAAGCACAGTCACCTTCACTGCACTGACTTGGCTATAGTAGTGATGAAGGAATGAGAATAAAGTAAGGTGAAATAGTTTCTTCAATTAAATTTCCCAGGGATTAGGATTATTCTTTGATTGCAGATATGTCTGAATTTTCTTGGAGACTGAGGTTTATTCTGCTGCATTTTTCTGTTTATTGTTGACTTACAAAAATACTTTGTGATGCAAATTGCAGAGGTCCAGTTACACTTTTGTCCTTTGTTAAAATGCTATCTCCCAATATGCTCTAGTTTATCAAGTTACCTTTTTCTGCCTGTGAGGGGAATTTTGGCAGAGAAAGAAGCATAAAGACTGATCTGCTTATGCCATAGTTTCACTTATGAACTCATTAATGTCCCATTAATGAGCAGGTCTTATCCTAGAAAATAGCATTTGGGGTTTTTTAACAGAGAATTTTTGCCCTGCTTTGCTTTACAAATAAACGAACAGAGATTTTTGCAAGAGATTGTTGTCCTTGTTAACAGTAATTTATCCTGAAATTACTGAATATTAAGTGACTTGTTTCTTCTTTGTATTAATTTATAAGCCCTGTGTCTTTCAGAATGAATGAGCATTGTTAGCTTGTCTTTGTCTACTGGACAACATAGAAGTTGTGCATAGCCCTTGAAGAAAAATAAATTTCAAATCGAGGGGAAAATAGATACTCTGAGTTTGTGTCCTGATCTTTTGGGTCACTGTTCCTGTATCTGACATGGAATTTAAAACCCAGCAGTTGTTTTTGTGAGGGTCTATTGAGAATCAGAAGATGGAGAGGAAGCTGTTGAATGACTTAGGAGGTGAGTGGCTGTGGTCTCACCTGGTGTGGTGGGAGTAGCTCCTCCTCTGTGTGAGGATCTGTTACCTTCTTGCTGCCTGTGACTGGTAGATTTTGAGAGGAAAACTCATATTAGGCACATCAACAGTTGTAGTAACTGGCATATGAGCTTTGATTTTAGACATTTTTTAAAGCAAAAAGCACTTTGGTCATAGTGTCTTTTGTTAGGAAATATCAAGACAATACACTCATTTTGCATTAGTATTTTGGATTGGGAACTGCAACCAGTATTGCTCTAATACCACCTCTTGAACAGTGTCCCAGTAGATAAGCATTTCTTTTTATGATGTGTTACTCAGTATTGCAGTGTTTGATTTGCAGGCAAGTATACCTGTATATCCATCTAAAATTCTGCTTATTTAATTAATTTCTTGAAACATTTCATGCTATCACTTGCTACAGAATTGTCTTAATATCTTTAAGTTCTCATAGTTAAAGCTAATTTTATTTCACCTACCATTATTTCTCTTATGCATGGTGTTTGAGATACCTGTAAGGTCTGGAAGAAATACTCATCTTGAAATTGTTCTTCATGAATGGTCTGCAGCACCATCTTCTCTGGGGGAATATGTTCTATAATATTGTTCTGTTTTCTATAAATAGGGAATACATAGGAACATCAGGCAGTCAAACATTTATTGTAAATGAAAAAATAATATTTGAGGAGGATGATTCTTTTATACAATTGGAAATGTAGGTTCCTTTGGCTTTGGCACCCTTTTAAGTTTCCTTTTTCTGGCTTGTTTGTTTCACAGTTGACAGACACATTTTCCATTGATGATTATTTTGTAAATCCGATACATTTTTTAAAAATAGTTTTTCCTTTAATTTTATGGTTATTTACAGTTCATTCTTTTGTATTAGTATATGGAAATATGTTTTCATTTAACTGCTTATTTTCCCCAAGAAATGTATCTTACTTTCTAAAGTTCTGGCACAGTATTTTATTTTCACTGCTAGAGTTTCTTCTAATGACTAATATGGATGACTAATGTTCAGATGTTGGTATTCACCAGTCCTTACAGTGGATAGAACCATGTATCCTTGTCAGGAAACCAGGAATAGATGTGTGTTCCTGTTTAAATTGGAGAGGAAAGTTTGTACATTATATATGTTTAACTGAAGAACTGTCAGATGAGGCATTGGGTATGACTATCTTATTATCATTTATTACCAATGCTTGAGCTTAATTATTGTTAATTTGGAGAGAAGTTAAATAGAATATAAATCCAAATAATGTTTGGGACTTATTGTTCTCTGATATTAGTTTATAAAGTCTGAAGACATGTTTAGAAGATAAATATTTAAAAGAGATTTAAGTGTATGTGCTGGTTTTGTACTTCATTTGGTTTAAACAGATTCATTGTATGTTGAGTCTTCTTGTTCTCGTGCATTGGCACAGTAGTACATTCCTGAAGCAAAAATGTATTTAAATCCAAATGGCTTTTATTAAAGGAAAAAAAAAGAAAATAAAATCTTACACCTAATACGTTGAAAACCTGCACAATGTTGCCGATCTAAAACATGTGATGGTACTTCCAGCTTATGTTTTATTTCAGAGGCTCATTAAATGCATACCTGTTTTTTATTTAATAAAATCTTTATGTCCCAGGATATTCAGATTAATGAAGTGTGCATGCATGTGCATGTGTGCTCAGTTTCCCATAGAATTTTCAAAAATTATTATTAGTAGTATTATTTTAAAATAACTTTATGGAGGGTAAATGTTTGTCTTTGGCTCCCTCTATCTGCCTGTCTCTTGTCTTTGTGAACTAAGATTTTTTCATAACTTGATCCATCATATAAATTAGAATCAGCAGATATGTCTAAGTATTGCATATAGGCATTTGGTAAAATAAATAAATAAGTACAAGTATGGTAAAGAGACATGGAGGACTAGTAAGAAATTTATTTCTCAGGCTTAAAAGCAAGGTTAGTGTCTTTGTGCTAAGACAGTATCTTGTTGAAGCACATTTCCAGTCCATTCAGAGTCTCATTTTTGTACCAGACTTTTCAAGTGCAGTAAATAGAAACATGAGTTTAGCTGCCTTTCTTGCAGTAGTGTCTGATAGCCTTTTGTTTCTGGTCTCTAGTTATGTTAGTAGCCTATTGACATAGAAGGTAACTAGATTGTTCTATTACTGATTTCTGACAAACAGAAATTGTTTGATATGCTAAAGCTATTTCTGACAAGATAGAAAGTTTTGACAAACGTGCATGGCACAGCAAGTGTCCAATTCTAAAGAGCAAAATAAATGCAAACCACCATTATGGGGAACACAAACAGCCTGAAAGCAAGTTATCAGTAAGCAAATAATTGTTGAACTGTTATGAATGGAATAGGATGTTGAAATAGGGCATGATTGGCTGATGTTACATATGTCCTTGATTACCTTCCTTGTGCTTTTATCCTAATAAGTGACATTCTTTGTATTCCCTTGGATGGCTAGACAGTCTGACACTGAAGAAGAATAAATATTGCATGTGGTACACATTAAGCTGTCATCTAGGACAGCATTTATAAAAAGTAACTAGAAAAATTCATAAGAAATTCTGCAGTGCTACAGTTTCCTGGCTCCAGTCATAATTGTCAAAGTTCTTGACACATTCAGGTCTTCTGAAATGATTTGGGTTTACAGCTACTTGGTGTATGAATAATTATTAAGGATTCATTTTTTTCTGATAATTCAGACTGTTAATGCTCTCAAAATGATGCATTTTCATTGAAGACCATGGAGTGATGAAAAAACCCCACAGTGTTATATATGTGTATATAGCTTGTTCTCTTGCAGCAGTCTAAAATATTTGTGTATATATATATATATATGTATATAACAACTAAAAGATTTGTATATATATGAAATAGAATCAAGTGATAGAATTAAGGAGCTAATTTTCAAATGTTGTCTTTTAATCTTGATAGAAAATCCATTATGAGCTCATGTATTGTTACAATTATTGTAATTTGGAAATGGACCTTTTTATGTAAAATATCAGCCTTCAGTTTTTCTTCACTGACTTGAAATTAAGACTCAAAAGCTACATAGCAGGATATCATCATCTCTACAAGGGCAATGGAGAAAACCCCTTTTGAACTATCTAAGCTGATGAGTTAGTGTTTGAATTGTAATTAGTTTACTCTTTAATTTCAAGAAGAGGGAAGTGTAGGAATTACATTCCTCATATTCTTAAATCACTGAATTCCTTTTGATGGCTTTTACATTCACCAAGAAATATTTAATGGCTTGTTTGTATTTCCATGTATTTATCTGTTGCCTGACATAATACCATGATACTCTCAGCTCTCTTTCGTTTGACACTAAAAATCACAATAAATATTTTAAAGGCTTCTCACAGTTCTGTCACTGACCATGTCATTGGAACTGTACACTGTATTCATGGTATAACCTGGTTTTGCTTCATATGAAAATGCAGCCTTCTTTCATTATTGTTTAGTTCATGTGACTGGGGTTTTTGTTTGGGTTTTTTTTTATTATTATTATTATTACTATTTTTACTGAGTTGAGCATATCCTAAAAGGAAGAAGGGAAAAAAGCCTGCTACCACCTCATAAAGTTACTTGAGGATTAACCTAATTTTATAGGTGACATTGTGGAATTCCTCTTCTGAGCAGCCAATAACCTACAAGATCTCCTTGTAAGCAACTTGGAATGGGAAGATAGACCCATTGACTCTTTCATAAAATTTGCATTTAATGTTAAATGAAAATCTTAAAAGAGCTCTTAGAAAAGGGTTGAGAAACAATTCTGTATTCATGTGAAGGCATAAAGCTGAAACACCTGTTTAGGTTGAAAAAAGTTTTCTCCAAGTATAACACTGCTCAAATGTTACAGGTAACTGTTAACTCTGTGGACCACTACAGAGCACAAAATATTTGCCCAACTGGTAAATTGAACTGTAAGCCCCACTGTGGGAAATTGCTTTGCTGTGCTCCAAACAGCAGTTATCTTAGTAATTGTACCTGAATTCTTTTGTGGCTAATAGACAGTTGATGTCCTTCTTACCATGACAGAATTAGTTTATTGCAATATTTTAATTGTAAAACTTTCAGGTAAGATGTGTTCATGTAGTTTGAGATGGGCTGAGTATGATTTTTAATTGGTGCTCTGCCAGCACTGGCGTTTGAGTTGAGAATGTGCATAACCCCGCATTTCACATTCTAAACCGGCACTCGCAACAAGGAGCTTATCAGAGCAAATTGTCTAGTCCATCCCCTTCCTCACTCAAAACCTAATGACCCTTTATCATCATGGTTTAGATTGCTGGACACAGATGTGAGAAAATACAAGTAATCTACAGGTAACTACAGTAGCTGCACTGATGTTCTCAGAGAACTGACTGCTGGGAAGATAAAAAGCTTCCCACAGAGCCTGTGACTTTCCAGCAGCAAAGCACATCATGAGCTCATACATGAAGTTTTATTTGCTGAAGATTCACAATAAGATGCATTAGGACATTCAGCAGGGTCCCTTCTTAGATGAGCACAGGAATTCAGTGGGGTTTTAGTTGATGCACTAGTGCATGGCTTCACACTAAAACTAGAAAGTGCAACAATACCAATAACGTTTCTTTTTGAGAACACCACAAACTACAGCTCTAATGTATTGATGTTAACATACTTTGTTCCTTGATAGTAAGTCATCTAATGTTGTTGGACTTTTTGTCTTGTCATGGAGAGTATTCAGGTGTGAAGCAAATGTTTGTTAGGACAAAAAGCTGCTGGCTGCTGAAATACAGTTAGCAGTACATGTGAGATATGAAGAAGTAAGGTAGAAGTAAAGTCTTATATGGAAAGACTTGTGTATAATTAATTGCTGTATTTTTTACTCAGCATTTTTTTGTTGTAATCATAAAGTAACAATCTCTGTGTTCAGATACTTTGCCAAGGAATGGGAAGGAAATAAAATATTCTTCAGATAAATTTCACATGCCCTAAGATTAATAAGGTATGATTTTGTTTACTATTTTTAATTTTTAATTTTTCTTTTTTTTTTGTAATTCAAGAAGCAGTTTTTAGTGATTCAGTAAGGTTGAAATGTATCTATTAAACCATGTGGGAATGATCAATGTGAGTCAGTCTGTCCGGACTTTCTTCGTTTTTTAAACTAACTGAAGTATAAGCAAGTTACTTATGTAGGAAAAGATGAATATGACTGCTGAGATGCCTTTTTCCCCCCCCCCTCTTTTTTAATCAAGTGTAAGTTTAGAGTTTGTGAGGAAAGAGAGAACATGGCATGGGAGGTACAGGTCATCCAGAAACGATGATTCACCAAGGGTGGTATAAATTATTAGCAGGCAGTAAGCATTACAGTGGTCATATTTGCAGAAAATGGTAACCTCTTGAAAATCCTAAAATGCAAGCCTAAGAAAACCTGCAAATAGCCTTCTCCCACCCAGAAAGAAACAAAATATAAATCCCACAAACAACATATCCCTTCCTCTGGTAGTATGAACAAGATAAACTTTTGACTGCTTTTTGAGTGAAGTCCTTCTGCCCCATTTAATCATCCTCAAAGCTTCTGTGGTCTTAAGGAGTTGCTCCATGTGCAGTTGCTGCTGTCAGTGCCAAACCTTTGAGCAAGAGGGCTGGCTCTAAGGCTGTGCCTCTGAGCTGAGCCCGTGACCAGAACAGCAGCCTCCTTAATTTTCTGTCCTAGTGTTGTTCCTCCATGCGAGTGAACTCCAAGGCTCTCTGAAAACTATGTAATCTCTGCTCCTCATTCTGTTCTGCTTCTTTGTGCCCATTTTCCAGCTTATGCCAACCTAAGTGGTAATAAGCAGAACTTCTTATTGCAGAGCTTAACAGACATGCTCTAAGAAATTATTTTCTGTAATTACACATATCTTTTGGTTCACAGTAAAGACATGCAGAAATGTTTTCTCTTGTTCACTAGCACATGGGACCCATGGGAAAAGAAATATATATTCCCTTGTTCTGTTTTGTCTTTTGATTGAGGAAGATGAAAGAAGTAAAGGTATATATATTCTGAAAGAATGATTCCTCCCTTTTAAAATTTTAAATGAAATTATGAAATCCATGTACAAATCACAGCAAACATTAAATATATCCTTTTATGATACATGCTGTGTTTCATATTCAGTAGTGGCTTTAATTCTCAACCACAGTAGACATACAGAAAAACAGAAAAAAACGTTGGCTGTTAGAAAGTTTTGTTTGAGCTTTTTAAACTGAGTGATTAGCAGAAATAATGACCCTGTCAGCCTTAATCACATTAAAATGTGGTTAACATCATTTAATTTTTTCCACTTAATATGCGAAAATTTCCAGTAGATTTGCAGTGAAGGCCATTGAAATTCCATTAGAACAAGAATAAAAATTTCAGGCATCATTTATTCAGAGAGGGAATAAAGGTCTCGTCTGAAAACTGCTGAATCTTCCTATTAGAGAAACTATGAATCATTGCATTGAGCAGTACCTTTAGCTTCTATAGTACTGAATCTGGGTTGCTTCTGAATGAGTGGAATGCATTTTTACCGTGGTGCTTTTCTGAAAATTGCAACATAGAAGTTTTTTTTCTAATTCAGTAAGAGCTTTCTCTGTAAAGGGTTATTATAGAGCTGGGGAAATGCTTCTGATTTAGGCATCTCATCACTGTGAAGTTCCATACTTTGCATTATTTTTATTAAAACATTAAAAAAAAAAGATGTTCTCTTTCTGATTGATTCATAATGTATAGTTGGGCTTTCTTTGTGGTGAAAAGGAAAATTGAGGACATGCAGAGCTTCAACTAGAATATTGTCATATGAAGTCTTTTGCGTTCCTGGCATTTCTTGTTGCAGACTCCACAGGTTTGTACCAGAAGAACAGATACAATAAGACTTTGCTGGAGAAACTATCAACTGCATCTTTTTCTGAAATTTTTGTTTCAAGGAAAGATACAGTATTGGTTAGTGTTACTGTGTTTCAGATTGCTATATTTAGATTCCCTTTTTTTTGTCCTTTTCCTGTGTAAGAAATTTCATGTGGTAAGTAGAAGCACTAACAGTACATCTATATGCTTTTTGCTTTTTTAGACTTTACTGAAAGACTTGTATCTAATATTTCTTTAGAATATTACTGTGTATATATATGGTATATATCTTTATTTTCTCTGGTACTTAAACTATACAGTGGATTGTTTGTTTCCTTTGTTTATTAAATTGGTATTTTATACCTGATCCTTATTTACTTCAGCCTATTACATAACTACTTTGTCCTATTTTTAATGGGAAAAATCATCAATATGTGTTGGGTTTTTGCAGAACAAATTTAAAAATGTCAGCATTTGTACAATTTATTTTTAAAGAAAATTCTAAGAAAGTACAGTGGCAGATGATTCATGTAATGCTAAATCCTGTGAGATACAGGTTGGTTAAGGAAATTTTCTTTGAAATAGCTGTTGCTAAATTTAAGAATTGAGCAGAAATTTGGAAGTATCTCAGATATACTTCTGTATGTTGAAGCATGAAGGAAGCTGAGCAGGGAATGTCTGCGTCCAGGACCAGAAGTGGTAACCCTGCAAATTACATAGAAGGAAGTAGGAGAGTGGGAGTGACCAAAGCAAGGGTAGAAGGGAGCTGTGAATTCTGTTAAGTGTCAGTTCTGTGGGTCCTGTTTGGAAGCATCTTGCTAAAGAGCTGTTGGACCAGGATGGAAGGCTTTCAAGACTGGAGAATAACACTGGAAGAAAAAAGGAGAGTGAGCAACAGAATATGAAGAACTGTTGGATGGGAAAGTGTCCATATTTTAGGGAAAAGGATCAGAAGAGACTGTACTCGCTAGATTTTTCTCCTTGGAAACCATGGCATGAAATTCAGAGGTAACATGTCTCTGTTTCTGTGCTCTTAGCAAGTATCTGAGACACCTGGCAGTAGAACAGCTTCTGGTCTGTTGGGGGGCAAATGCTCACTGTAATTCCATTAGCTCAAAGACAGGTTTGTGTAATGGGTATTTAATGAGTACATTCAGATTAGAATTCAGAGTGTTTATTGTTTGCTTTTTTATAAATTGGAAATTAAGTGTCTTAATGCTGTAATGGGACACATTTCAAAGTCAGAAAATGTCACAATGAAGGTTGTCAGTGCAATTCAGAATCAGTGTCCTGCCCCAAAGGGTTGTCTGCTTAGGGGTGCACCTTTCCTTTATGGCCAACCTTGCTCCATGGAAAGGACAAGCTTGCTCTTGAGGATGCCATATGGTTGGGTAGGTAGAAGACTTTGGATGATGGAATTCCCTTTTGCTGGAGCAAAACTCTATCCTAATATGAGGCTGTAGAAGGAAGGCATTAAGTTCAAGGCACGTATTTGGTGATTTGTTGATGAGGGACTGGATTTTACTTTTGTCTCTTTCAGATCTCTGTTTGAGAAAATTTTTGCGCTCTTTAAAAGTACAATACTCTTAATTTTCTTTATTTGATCAGTTAGTCTAATGAAGTCTGGTGCTATTATTAGTGCTATTTTAAAAATTGTACCTTTTCTAAATTTTGAAATTACTTATTGCCAAGCTATGATGCAAATACTGCAGCTACCTCTTCTTTACCTATGCTGTCCTTGTGAGTGGTACTGGTAACTGTGTATGGTATAAATGGACTACTTCTGACTTTATGTACATTTTATTTTGGAAGAGCAGAACTCATGAGGTCTGGTTGTCCAGGAGTTTTGAGTCTTGTTTCCTTTCAATAGCGATCCCAAGTTTATACTCCTTTAAAAAGCAGTGACATCAGGCACTGAACACAGGTAGCATCAGTCTTGCAGTCCTACTGCTGCTGGTCATCTGACCAGCACTAGCCAAGTTGGGTTTGTGGGGGGTGAGTTCTCTCTTCTTCCCAGTGAAGGCATTGGTTCTTACAAAAGGTGTAGGAACTCGATTTGTATGAAATTGAGACCTCTTTGTCTTCCTGTGCATTTCTGCATAGCATTTAAGTACTTCTGAATTCACAAAGTGTAGTGCTTCCTTGTAACTATATGGTAATCCCTAAATTACTGTAATCCCTCCTCTGCATTCAGTACAGAACCAGTTATTGTTGGTAGCTACACAGTATAATGACTTCCATAAATTAATTAAGGTGGTGATTTGTTGTGGGTTTTTTTGTTTTGTTGTTTGCTTTTTTTATTTTTAACAGTAGCTGATTGTTCTGCATTTAGTATTGGAAGGCACTTCACAGAACCTTGCTGCTGTCTTGGGTTGAAAATGTTCTGCTAATTTCCAGCCTGTTTTTCATTATTTTATTGGTGGTTCAGGCAGCTTTGTCCTGTAGACTAAATAGTATCTTATCTAATTGGTGTTTACCTCCTGTACTTACTTAAAGCAGGCATTATAAATTTTCTCACTCTGTCATTTAATAAGGTTCCCATCTCTCTGATAACCTGTTCTGAATTTAGCTGACCCCAGCTGCACGTAGGGCTCCATATGCTTTCAAGAATACCTTATATGCAGATATAATGCATCCTGGTAAGCAAAGGGAAGCATTTCCAGTAGGATTTGTAGATGATATTTGCTTTTTCCCTGTTGCACTGTCCTGGTAGCTTAGAATTCCTTTGACAAACACTAACCTACTGTGACCTCCCTTCTGTGTCCCTTGCAATTGTTGATGATGATGGCTTTCCTCAAGGAAAATATCTCCTGCTCGTGTATTGAACATAAAATTTGCATGTAACTAATGTTTGTATCAAGGTCATGAATGTATTTAACATGATCAGTTCTAAGTTTGATCCTAGTGAAGTTTGATTTAGTACCCTAGAAGATTAATTTGTCCTCCTGTTACCATGTCCAGTGCATTGCTCAGTTCTCAGTCTCTACAAATCCACTTTCCCTCTTCTCCAGCTGAATGAGTATTTGTACACACAGCACACTATCAAATACTTTATAGATTTATTTCTCCTGCACAGAAAATCATATGTCATATCAATGAGAGAATAAATCAGGACATGCTTTATTTTTTCCTTTAAACCAAATTACTTGTGTTTACCCAAGGTTATTTTCTGTCATCATTTCTTCTTTGATGGTGTCATTACTCAACGAAACTAAGAGTAAAATTGCATTGTGTATGTTGATGAAGTGACTCTTTGGTGGGAAAATGCAAAGAATATCATGTCCCAGAATAACTGCCCAACATGATTTCTTTAGTGTTTTTCCTTTGGCTTGGTCTACTTTTAACCATTTATTACTTACTAGGGCTCTGCCTTGTTGAGCAGGTCTTTTCCAAACTATGCTGCTTCTAAAACAGAAAAAAACTTGTGAGCATTAAAATAAGATCAGTGCTTTTCATTGAAAATGTCATTGAAATGTTCATGGTTACTTAAACATTTCTCCAACTGTATGTGCTACAAGAGTGTAGGTGATTTTTTGAAGCAAATAAACAGCATTTCTAATGGTAAGAAAGCATCTGGATGGAAGTTGAATAATTCACAATGTCAGTAGTGCTTGGATGTATTATTTTAGTCGTCACTTGCATAATCAGATGAAGTATTTTCAACTGCTGTTTTGGATAGCAAGAATGAATATACAGAAAGTAGAAATCATTCTATAGAGGTTGTTAGAAGTCTAGATTTTTTTTTTTTGGGAGATAATTTTTTACATTTTTAATGACTGCACTTTTATGTCATTGTTTTTCTTTTCAGAGTAACTGTAGATCAGATCACATTCCTTATAGTATATCCCATTCATGTTTGAACTACCTTGAAAAAGTGAAATGATGTGATGTTTAGCTACAGAGAAACGTCAAAAACAATGCATTTATATGATATGAAAGATTTGCAAGCGCAAGCTAGCAATTGATAGTAATATTATAATTAGCTCTTTATAACAGCCTGTTTTTTATTCATGAACATTTTCATTTATGTTGACAACTATCATGTTTGCCACCACACATGGAGCCTTTTCTTTACTCAGAAGAGACTGAACGTGAATTAGTATGTTTTTGGGCTTATGTTCTGACTTTCTATTGGAAAATGGTTTCTGGGCCAAGTTACAAAAATAAAAGTAGCTTGCTTTTTTGGTTGGCTTTTTGATCCTATTGTTAGTGCTAGTGTTCATAAGGGTAAAGCATACCACAGAGCCCTGTTACTTCAAGGTGGAGTTCTTTCCAGTCAAATTGGTTTTTTATTGTTGAAATTGCTGAAGGTGTTGAATGCTTCCTAATCCCATAACTGATATAAAAATGAAGGTAAACTAACAGTTTTATAATAAATCAAATTTTAGTTTTGTACTTGGAAAAAACTGTTTCGTGCACATCCACCCACAGAATAAGATTATTTCCTTCTGACAGAAATTTACTTTGTCATTCCATTTTCAGCCTTAAAAATCTGTGTTTAGCAGATCCTTTAGTCTGTCAGATAAATGAAGCATGACACTGATCCAGATACTTATTCTGGCTTCTGAAAAAAAATCAAAGTTACTGCTCCCCTAGGACAAGTGTGTTTTAGTAGATGATTCAGACATGGCTAATTTTTTTTTCATTTCACCATGGTTTAGACAGGTAAACAGACTGTATCTGTGGAATTGAGCATTTTTGTGACAGCTTTTCAAATTAGTGAAGTAGATTCCATACAAGGCATCTCTGCATGCTGTGAAAATCCTGAACTCATTTAGTGTTTTACTCGGACATGGACATGTTCATATGACAGTACAGTATATGCTGTTGTATTTATTAGACATTACTTTGGGGGAGTTTGTCAGCAGGAGGCAAGGCCAAGGCAGATCACATAATTTTCTGTGAGTGTCTTAGGCATATAAGGTGAGGGTTAGTTTCTAGAGCAGCGAGGAAAAGAGGAGAGGGGAGATGCTTTAAGAAGAAAATGAGAAAAGCAGCCCTAATTTAAGTACTCTGAATTGCCCTCAGAAGAGCCTTCTACTTCATTAACTATAGGGAGCAGAGTGAGATTAGGTGTCTAAATCAGGGGTCTGAAATAAAGCCTTGTATTCTTGGAGATGCTCTAGGTTGAGTATTAACCATTCAACTAAACACTTCTGTTGTTACACTGAGAGTTTAGGGGAGTTCTTTCTCTGGATAAGTGCCAAAGTTAATTTCTCTTTTACTGAGTGGTATTCCAGCCTAATAGCAAGTTTGATCTTTCTTTCATCAAAAACCCCACAGCTTAGCACAGTGTCACCAGCTTCTGTGATTCTTTTTACTTATCTCATTAAAATTGTTTCTTAAAACATAGAATTCTAGTATTGTGTGATCTCAAAATGTAAGTAGTTGTTAATGGCCCAAAGATACAGGGCAATAAGTAGGGTTTATTATTTTAAATCAAATATTCTTACTGTATTTGACTCTTGCAATTTTAATACTTAGGGTAATTTTTAGCAACTGATAGAAAGAAGAAGAGAACATTCATGTGAGTTCTTTGGTCTGGAGAGGCTCTGCAATTAAGATCACACAGGCTAATTCTGGAGAAGTGAGGAAGGCATTTCCCTCCATCTTTTGTGAGGAAAGGATATTTCAGTAAGAGAACTAGGGGGGGGAGTACGCTGACCCAGTTTATTTATGTTTCATTAAATTGTGTGTGACTTTAGTGAAAGCCAAAACTAACAATTTCATAGTCTGCATTTGTGTTACCCATTGCAGGATTTTAAATTAACAATAGAGAAATACATTGCTAATTAGTCTTTACAGTATTTTATTTTAAGTATTGTTAGTATGTCTTTATTTCCTTACATGGGATTTTTATGTAGGTCTCACATTTTTCTGGGAGTTTGTCTTGGTATTTACTTGCATGCACATAGTACATAAAAGAAATAAAGAATAAAATAAATTTTAAAGTAATAATAAAATAATTATTAAATTTAAAATTACCTTGTCTTTTGTGTATTTCATGTAAATTTTCTCTTGTTAAGGCATCACATTTCTGAGGTTTATTTGTCAATATTTTATTTGTGAATGGGTCATAACTTCAAATTAGTTTATATTTTTGATACTTAACTATGATAGCATTGATATGAATTGTCTTACTTTGTACAGAACTCTCAAGAATAGTTTTCCATATGGCAAAAGGAAGTCCTGTCAAGAGAGAAAATTTAAAATAATCATGCCATAGCATAAGCCTGACTATGTAATAGGAACTCTTTCTGCTCATCTGTAATATCTCAGTCATCATCAATTCCCCCAGAGGTCCTGTGACTGAGATTTGCTCCTTCTGCTATAATTTAGGAATGAGTAGTTGTTAAATTATTTTGTGATAGTTTTCAAGATAACCGTTCTAAACTATGCATTTTATAAATGATAGCAGGAAGAATGACAGGATGTGACTTTAAAAGCATTGTTCTGGTCCAAAGTATATGTGCTTAAGTAAGGCTTGCTGTGCCCATATGCACAGTTTGTTGCAATCTCTGATGTTAGGTGGGTTCATCATAGTTAGTCTTGACTGTTCTTGATCCTTGCCATAGCTATCTCTTTTTTGTCTTTTTAGCTGACAGAGTTAGTGTTCACAATTGGCAGACCAAGGAGAGCTAGAGACTGTAAACCTTCCATGTTTCATCAAAGTGCTACAGTGGCAGTGTAGCACCACTTTGTTGTTCAAGTCATAATTGATTTTGGTTGTGATACCAATTTATGATTGGTTTCAATCACCTTAGTGGGGGCCATCATTTGGGTAGAGATATTATTGCAGTCTTGAACATTAGATCAAAAATGAATGTTTTAAAAATGGATTTTAAGATCTTTATCCTTCATGAATGATGCTTCTTACAAATGTTTAAAACAGGGTTACCTTGACCGACTTTTTGTTAGATTATGTAAGCTGTATAATGTACTGAAAAATCTTTTCTTACTGGGAGCTCTCTCTCTCTCTGTATATATATATATGTATATATATATCAGCAAAAAGTGTCATCCTGGATTATTTTACTTCTTTGTCATTCTACCATCTTGATATTTTTAAATTCAAAGTGGTTGTAGGCCATGAACTTTATTTTTCTGTTATGCCTGCTTTATTTCTCTTAGATACAGAAATATTTCGTCCATTAACTACTGTCTGTACTTGATTTACAGATTCATGTTTACTCATATTATTTCTTTCACAGCTCCCACATTTTGCAAACCAAAAAAGTTTCATGTCAGTTAAGCAAAGTCTTTATATGAAATACTTTCAAATAGTGGTTGATAATGCATATAAATTTGTAAGTGAGGTGTTGTGACCTTAGGTGTTTTCAGCATACCATTAAACAGCCAATGTCTCTGGCTAGCTCTCTAGACCACGTAAGCTGAGAACCCTCTGCTTTTACCATATTATGTTAGTTTGTTAACAGATCTGTATCTTGAGGGCATAAAGTGCTTTGATAGGGATTTTCAGAATATTGCCTTGATTTTTAAAATTCTCTTGTCAACCAGTGTTTTCTGCCTGGAAGAATCCATTTATAAGTGATTTCAATATGACATAATTTTTGCTCGAGAGTCCTGCCATTTATAAGCATTATTCAGTAATAAATAACAAAATTCCTGATTCAACTTGACTCCATGGCATTGGTGTTTTTTGGGCTGTAGGCCAACTTAAGACATCCCGTCCTCAGTAGTCTTCACCTGCAGCACCCTTCAGTTATATTGGCACAGCCAGTTCTGAGGATGTGTGGGAAAGTGAACTGTCCATCTTAAAAGGCAATGGCTGGAGAGGGGGGCTATGAAAACTAAATTATCCCTCCAAAAGCTGCTTTTTTACTGGATTATTTTTGTTAGTGAACAGCTTGAGTTTGCCTACAGGAAATGCTCATAGGGGCCCTGCTCCATGTGCTGCAGCTGTAGCAGAAAAGCAAGTGTAACATCTGGATACGTAAGGAGTGGGATGAGAAGCTCATGTCCAGGTTCTGAAAATATTTCTTTAAAATCTGGGATGCTACTTGAATAAAATAGTAGGTGCAGTACTAGTCACCCCATCTAACAAATTATTTTGCAGAATTTTGGGTTCTAAGTTAATGACCAGGATAGAGATCAAGGCTTTGGAAGAACTTGCTTTGACATACAAGGCAGAGAACCTGGGATTACTTATATTTCAAAGGAGAATGTTAAGGAGTTATAAACTCATCTATAATAAATGTCAAATGACAGTGTTGGTCAGGAACCTCTAAGATTCATTTTTTGATATAGTGTAAGTGGAAATTACAATTGAAATTACAGGTTTAAAAATGTAAAATATGGATCTGATAGAATGAGATGCTCTATGTGCCCATTCTGTAATAAGATTCCTGTGATCATGGGATGTGTGGCAAGTCCCTAAAAGGTAAAGAATTTTAAGGTCTCTTCCTGTTTTGAGGTTCAAGTCAATCTCTGTTAGTGATATCTAACATGTGAGGTGGGTTCTCCACGTTGGCTGTTGTAAGGTTCAGGTGAATGCAGTGTCTGAATACTGGAGGTGATTTGGACATTGGACAATGGGAAGGTATTGAGGAGTTACAGCATTCAGGATGTGCAGGATAAATGCAGTGCTGGGTTCCTCAAGCTCTTGTCCTGAGGGGCTGAGAGGAGGCTCTTGGCCAGGGAGCAGCCTAGTGTCTGGAGGCAATGTTTTTGTTTTGAACTGTTACTAGAAAGCATTTGCAGGTGAGGGCTGGGAAAGGGCTTTTTGAAGTTAAAGAATTGCTGTGTTACATTTGGCCAGCTGGGAAGAGGGAATAAGAAAATAAACTTATAAGCATTGCTGATGATTTAAGATGTGGTTGCTGAGGTCAGTAACAGGTACTCCCATACCTGCTGGAGATTCATCATCTTCATAAAAAATGTATCATGGTGAGGAAGAAGGAACCTTTTTACTACTTAATGTTCTCCTGTTTTGTTATCCTTTCTCCTTATGCAGTGCAAGAAGAAAGGAATACTCAGAGAAAGGAGGTAGCAATAAAGAGTTAGCATAGTGCTCCAATACAGAGGAGTGACAATCACCTGTGCTTTCCTCTTCTTCACTTCTGCCACAGACCATTTCTGTGATACAGTCATTATATATATTTGTTCTGTTATTTTTACAATCCCATCCTTTGTTAATTGTCGAAATTTGGAATGAAAGCTTACCAAAGCTGTGACTGATCTCTGTAAAATACATATATTGGGACCTGATCTCTGTATAGTCTGTGCACACTACCAGAAGAGAAGAGGAGGATGCCACCTAGGCACTGTGTCATGCAGTATTGGTGCTTAGGTAGATTAAGTCTTCCTCTCCCATTCTACCAAATCAACTAAATCTAGTGGCCCTCTGGTTTTGGGGTGTGGCAAAAGAATGAATTCTTGCCTAACTCATCATTTTAGATAATTTGTGGTTTCATTTGAAACCTCATAATGGATGAAAGAAATCCACAGGGGAGAGAAGAAACAAGGTATTTTTAAGGTCATGTTTTTTATTTTGATTTCAAGAATAATGTTGGAACAATTCAACTTTTTAATCCCCAAAAAGCAACCCAGTTATCTTCACAAATTCTTGTTGACAGAGTGCCTTACAACATTCTCGTAAACAAGATAGGAAATACTGGCTAGATGGAAACTACTGGAAGTTGAATGTGCAAGACTGGTTGGAGGATAATACACAGAGCATGGTTATCAGTGGTACACTTTCCAAACAAAGAATATTGCATTATGAGATCTGCAGAAGCAGCTACTGGTTGAATACTGTTACATATTTCCTTTAATGAGCTGGGTGGTGAGCACTCTTGTTAAATCTCTGGATGACCCCCAATCTAGGAGATGTCCATATATATGTAGAAGAAAATTAGAACGTAGGAGCATCTCAAGAAATAAAAGAAATCATTAGGAAAAAATAGCCATGATGCAGGTCCTGAGAAGGATTTTATACAGGAATAATTATGCAAACATAGTATTAAGAACAGCTAGTCAAACAGGGTCACACAATAAGTTATAACCTGAGATGAGATAATGTTGCAGTGCTGTCACAAAAAAAGCAAATGCTAGACTGGGTTTAATAAACAGGAAAATCACCTGAAAATGAGTTAATCCTCTAGCTATTTTTAATGTTTATAAACTATTATTATTGAAAGCTTTGAGAAATGCATCAGGCACTTTCTGCTTTCAGAAACTTTTAGACCAGTTGAAGAGAGTCCAAACAAGAAGGTTCAAAATTAGAAGTCATATATGGCTTACAAGGAAAGCTCAAAAACTGCCTGAAACTTTGAAGATATAAATAGGGAGTGTATATTCTTGGTCCACAGCCTATAGGCTAAGTTTAAATAAAATAAAGGTGGCTTAGGCTCCACCTATGAAAAATTTCAGCAACAGGGAGCAAGCACTAAACAGATTGTTTAAAAGCCTTTAAAAATTGCTATTGCTCAGAATTGCCAACAGGAAGAGTCTGTTGGAATTTCTAAGTCCTTTTGTTCTCATTCTTATCTGTGGATTCTTTTTTCAGTCTTTTTTAAATTTTGATCATTCAGTTTGATCTTACCTACATTTGTTTTTTATCTCTTGGGCTGCCTGGTCTTTTTCCCTGCTGTGCTCTTTTGTTTCTGCCATTTTCCACTCATAGTTCGGGTGTAGAACAGAAAAACAATTGTTTCTCTTCCATTAGTTAGATGGTTTTTTTTGGTCTTGCTTGTACAAAAGTGTGCTTTCACAAATCACCTTTCTTCTCAGGGGTCAGTTTTTTCAGATCATCTTGTCTTGCAGGTGTCCACTGAGCTTAAGCTTTCTCTGCAGCTTCTCTCTTCCATCACTACTTCAGATTTCCATCTGAACTCTGTCTCTCTTCCCAGCTGGATCTCTCATGTGAGACTCTCTCAAATATTGATTTGTAGGTAATGTACATTCTGCAACTTTTATGCCTTTTTATTTTGGTTGGCTGCAGGTTTTGGTTCTTTCTACCCCAGTAAGCATCAGCTTTTTAAAGTGAAGGCATCCCCTTCTGTACAACTCCAGATTCTGGTGCTCTTTGTTTACTGGCCTTCTCAGTGAGTGCCCTCATTTTTAAACCTTTCTCCAAGGTCTTCTGCATCCTGATTTAGGATCAGGAGTTAACTCTGGTACTTGTCCTGATCCATCTACACTTGAAGCCATTGGCACCTGTGGTTTACTAGATGCACTGATAATGCTGCTGATACTCCTTATGTCCTTATCAAACAGTCAGTGTTAGGTGGAAATGAGCATCTGAATTCCTCTTCAGTGTTTTCCCTGATCAGAATTTTGAGTGCTGTCTTCACCTGCAAGTTGGTGAGGTCTGATTTTGCCTTGGTTTTGTTCTTGTGTCAGGCTTTGACACATAGTGTGCTCTTCTGCTTGCCATCACAGAATGAATGGATGAACCCTCCATAGCTGATGTTGGCACACTCCTCTCCACAGGGAAGGGAGGAGCCAAGCTACCCTAGTTGGGAAGGTCTGTTGGAATCCTGCACTGTTAAACTGCTTTCACTTAGTTTTTGGTTTACTTTGTTTAAAAGGGTTTTCATCTCAAATAATTCCTTGTTTTTTTAAAGTAGTTTCAGCTGTTAATCATGGTCATTGGTGCTGCCACTTCTACTTTTTGGTTTTTTATTTTTCATTTTGTTACATTTTAATGTGCAGTGGGGGTTTTTAAGTGTCAAAAGTCTTTAAGCATAAAATCCAATACTCTTCATTATTAATTTTCAAGTATAGCATAAAATAACAGAGAGATACTCCAGTGTTTGCTTATCTTAACAAAGGCCCAAAATGAGTGTACTATTGCTGTGATTTTACAGACATACATAATTTTTTTTGGAAAAATTATGTGCTCAAAAAACCCCAGACTTTGACATTAATTTTTACCATTTGTTAAGACCATTTTGTTCTGTTTGGCACACTTGGTTATCCCTAGCAGGAAGGCATATGTGCACTATTATTTTATTGATTATTACTTAAGCATCCTGCTTTGGGGAAAATGTAAATTTGAAATATATGAATATTTAAATTCAAGTGTTTACTTTTGTTTATTTTCTTTATTTTGATCACATTTAGGGGAATTCCTTGATACTTTTTAGTAATTCCTGTGACATTGAAAGTCACAAAAGTAAAAGACTCGGGCAGAGAACCTGACTGACTGTACAGAGTGGGATGCAGTACCTTATTCTTTTAGTGAGGCTGTAGCGGGTCTGATGTCAGTCACTTCAGAGACCTTTAGACCTCAGTGCTCATTTATTGGTAAAATGTACCAGCTCTGCTCCTGCATTATGAAGATCGTCTGTCAACACTTTGAGATATTCTCCTTTGTTATTAAGCTTGTGATGCTCTACACTGTCAGGTTTTTTGCCAATTATAGTTAAGGTACAATGGTGTATTCACTGGATCAAAGTCTCACACTGGCGGTAGAGGAATGATTTGTAAGTCTTTATTCATCTGAATCGTACAATAGAATACCTGAGGAATGCAAATAATCCCTCTAAGGACTCAATAGAAAAGCTGTTAAAATGACAGTCTAAGACTATTATTATTCTGAATTGGTGTTTTAGCCAAAGTAATTATTTCTTATCTTGTTGTTCCACAATAGTTCTTAGTTTATTAGTTATGATGACCATATTTACCAAACAGAATTTGATTCCAATTTTTGACATCAGTTTCATGCTCATTTCACTTTTTCAAGTTTACATGTTTCGTTCCATCTTTCTTCACTTGACACATTATTTAATTAATCCAGAGATCTGTATTAGATAATTCCTTAAAAAAAAATCTATAATGGGTGTACACACATATGTTGAAATACACTTATGAATTGTAGATTCATTTTGTGATATATTTTCTGTAAAATGTTGGCATTTATAAGTTCTGAAATTCAATACCCATTTTGTTAGCCAAAATAAATTAGTTAACTACAGATGTTAGTTTTAGAAATGCTGTTAAATGTCATATGTTGAGAAACACACCTTGTGATCTTTGGTTCAGATGTTGCTGAAGGCAATAGTGTATCAGTATCAGTCCTGGATACCAGACTGTTTTCACTGGATACTGGAGGCAAGAAAAGATTAGTATAATGAGGATTGAAAAACATTGACGGGGTATTTACATAAGTAAATGATAGAAGACCAGCCTTATATAACAAACGTGTGAAAACTGTTGAGTGAACTTCTATATTCTTTGTCCCATCTAAAACCCTACTCAGTCGGCCATGCACTTAATCTCATAATAGCTCTGATCCCCTGCTATTTTCTTTGACAAATGTGTGTTGATGAACTTGTGGTTCAGTTCATTTTTTTCTGAAGTGACATTTGCATTGATTATTTAAAGGTTTGCAGGCCACAGTTTCAAAGCACTTTAGTATAATAGCAGCTAAAACCTTAGTCTAAATCTTGCAGATTAGCAGGACTAAGAAAAAGAACTCAGCAAGCATAAAGCCCTGTGCTGTATGGTGGGTGCTTCAGGTCTGAAACATCGCTGGCACCCAAAGTGCTGTGTTTTGTAATTTGATTATTCATGTACAGGAAGTATTCCCATGGCTCCTGTGTTTGCTTGCTGAGCAGAGAGCTGTCATTCTTACCATTCATATGTGTTTAGAAATAGTGTCCTATTATCAGTAGTGAACTCCTCCCAGGTAATTTATAAATGTCTCTCTTAAACTTAAAATAAATACTTGCAGCCATGAATATGATGCTTGTGTGTAAAGATTTTTTTTAAACACCATCTGCTGCTCTAAAGTTTTCACTGAATCACAGAATATTCTGAATTGGAAGGGATCTACAAGGATCATTGAGTCCAGCTCCTGATCCTGCACAAAACATCCCCAAGAGTCACACCATGTGCCTGAGGATATTGTCCATTGGGTGAAGCAACTTTTTCAAGCACTCGACTTAAAGCTCCCCTGACAACTCCAGGCCATTCCCTTGGGTTGGGTCACACAAAGAAGAGATCAGTTCTGCCCCTCTGCTTCCCCTCTCGAGGAAGTTGTACTTTCACTGAAGTCTCCCCTGGTCTCCTCCAGAACAAGCAGACCCAGAGCCTTGAGCTGCCCCTCATACAGCTCCCCTCAAGGCTCTCCACCATCGCTGTTGGCTTCCTTTGGACACTCTCTAAGAGCTTTATAACCTTCTTACATTGTGGCACCCAAAACTGTCCTCAGCACTCGAGGTGAGGCTGCCCCAGAGCAGAGGGGACAGTCACACCCCTTGCCTGGCTGGCGATGCTGATGCACCCCAGGACAGGGTTCACCTTCCAGGCTGCCAGGAGGCTGCCAGTTCTCTTAACTTTAGTAGGGTAATTAACATTCCAAAACTAACACTACTGTAAGTTTCTAGCTCTAAATCTGTTGTTTCATTCTGCTAAAAAAAATTATGAATGGCAAACTATTGTAAGTGCTGCTAGTTATTGAAGATGAATAGGATTTTTTTTTCTTTATTTCAAAATAATAGTAGTATTGTAGCCAGAAGCTTTGTCCTGGGAAAACAGTAGAAAGATAGGAAAAGCCAGTAGAAACATGGACCTGTACTGATCAACTAAGGCATACTCCAAGATCAATACACAGAAAAAGCAGATGCAGCTTGCTATATAGGAGGAGTGTAGTGTTCTTTTCTGTTTGCTAATACCAGTATGGTACTGAAGTTTTCTTTTTCTTAATTAAAAAAAAAAAAAGTCAATAAAAACTGAAGGCCCTCAGTTTTACCACATTTAATAAATATAAATCTTGGAAGTGCATTTTGCTCTCAGAAAGTTTTATTCACTTTTTATATTGCAAGTATTTAACCTCTACCAAACACCTAGTTATTGTCCCAAATTATGCCTATTTCTGATAGATTAAATGCCAAACAGAAACCAAGAAACAGTGAAATGTTAATGGAGTACACCTGAAGCAATTGCTGCCTGTTAATGCCTTGACCTTGGAAAGCAATACACAAAAAGATGGCATCATAAATCCGTGCAATTCTTATGAATATGTATGTGCTACTTGATAATAATGAATGTGGTACAGCCATGCATGCACTACAAGATAATGTTGTGCCCTTTGTTGTCTACAGGTTGATAAAAATTAAAGAGTGGGTGGACAAGCACGACCCGGGTGCTTTGGTCATTCCTTTTAGTGGGGCCTTGGAACTCAAGTTGCAAGATATGAGTGCTGAGGAGAAACAGAAGTATCTGGAAGAGAACATGACACAAAGGTTAATTAGCATTCATTTTCCCTACACTTTATTATCAACTATTTCCTTGCAGTAATTTAATTGCTTGCGCTGATAGAATAATAAATGACAGAGTAATTACCATTATAAAGAGAGAATCTTCTCCTTTCTTTACCATGAGACAGAGTGAAAAGATTTATTTTAAATTAAGTTTTTAACTGTCATCTGTCATCTCTGTACAGTGTTTTAATTATAACATAGGTATTAGTTATGTATATTTTTGAGAGGGAACGATCACCAAAACTGTTTCGTCATCCATGGGGAATAAGGACAGTGGAGAAAATTTTGCCATAATTTTCTGAAGAACTATAATAAATTGTTTCAATATTGAATTTCAGTCAAACAGATACGCTTTCATGACCTGGAGTCCTGAAAATTGCATGAGACAAGAGTGCTGCCTGATAGGGTGATTTGTATTTATTCCATGTTTCTGTAGCCTGCCAAATAAACAAATCAAAATACTAACTTTGTGATTTTGTAGTAAAGAAGTAGTTCTTCTAAAGAGAGTTCAAAGTAAAAGGCTACTGCAATTATTGCTCTGTTCCAAAGTAGACCTGGTATCTTCAAAATATGTGATGTCTTTCCATGCAAATTGATTACTTGGCGCATT
This sequence comes from Erithacus rubecula, assembly GCF_903797595.1. Taxonomy (NCBI): domain Eukaryota; kingdom Metazoa; phylum Chordata; class Aves; order Passeriformes; family Muscicapidae; genus Erithacus; species Erithacus rubecula. The sequence continues at coordinate 16,845,324 of NC_136659.1, forward strand.
TAGCTGTTTTATGTGTATATGCTGAATGAATTGGATTCCTTCCCCCTTTTTTTTTCAGTGCTTTAGCAAAGATCATTAAGGCTGGATATGCAGCACTCCAACTAGAATACTTTTTCACTGCAGGCCCAGATGAAGTGCGTGCATGGACCATCAGGGTAAGATTCATACTTATTCATCAGCTATATCCAGTTCCACACTATTGAATTCAGATTGATATCACTGACTTTGAAGTTTGTCATGGTGGCGGTTAGCTAGTCATTACAGATGAGGTTTTTGTCCAGGATAACTTTAATTATTTGTGAGCTGCTGAACAGTGAAAGTGGAGCTGCATTGATTGAGGCAGGTAACAATTGATTCTGCCTATTACATAGTCTGAATTTCTTCATCCTGTAGAATCTGTCTACCCTCCTCCTGTGGTCAGAGATAAGACGTACCAGTATTGTGCTTGCTTAATCTGTGTGACTGGGTTTGTCTGCAGTGAAATTGATGTTGCTTTTCATTTTGTATTCACTAAGTTTGTTTGGGTTGCGGATGGTTCATTCCTCCTGTGCTTTGCTGGGATTACATTTTCAGCAATAAAAGCAATATAACGTCATTATATTCCTCGTGGATACACACTTGGGCTCCAAATCCTAAAAATCAGTGTGCAGTAATTCAGGTCTTTTACTGACTTTAGTATTTAGACCTAGTTTATTTTGGTAGTTTTATATGTTTATCTGGGAAGTTATGTAATGCCTAAAACTATATTATGTATTTTAAATATTGATGTAGAATGGTTATAGCCATGGACATCAACTAATTTATTCCCATAGGACAGTAAGAGCTGAGCTGTAGTGTTTTGCCTTTGAATGTAAATATGTTGTAATATAAAGATCAGTGTTGAAAAAATATTTTGGAACGTGTACAGTGGCAAACCCTTATCTTAAAAATTACAACAGTGCCAACTTTTGGAGGTGCAGTTCAGTCTTTGAGCTCCTATTTACTGCATCAGTGTATTTAGGGCTGTGCAATGAGTTTCAGTGCTGTATTTAATTTCATTCACTGGAATTAATTTGTTTTCATTAATCAACATAATTTCCTGTAAATTTATATTTTTAATAGTACTGCTACAGATGTTTGTGTATGTGTTTTAGCACATTAAACTTATTTTCTTGTAAGCATATGTAGGGTGTTTTTAGCTTTTTCTTCTCATCTCTGTTTACATGATAGCTGCTTTCTAAAATCCCTGAAATAGTGACCAAAATAATATAAAAGCGGGAGTTTTGTTGTTCTGATTCTTGCCATAGTTTTTAAAAGCACGTTCTGAAATTCTAGTGTTTTCAGTAGAAGTGCTTGCTCTTTATTAGAGAATTTGAAAGCTGGTTTATCTTAAGACTGATTGTGAGTATCTTTGATTTAATGTGCAAAGATATTTAGTCAGGTAAGCATCAGTGAGTAGCCATATTAACCCAATACATCTTTTATTGTAAAAACTGTGCTTTACAGTGTCAGACTCCTTAGCACTTTAGCATGCTTTATTAAGCAGCCTTTAGGTCACCATTATTGCTTGAATTTCTCTCCATGGTTGTATGTGCACAGAATGTATGTCCTTGTAATTTAAAGCATGCAGCTATAATGCATTCTTCTCTATTGCATAAACTTAAATTATCCTGTAGTTGTCGGTGATTTTTTATTTTTTAGTGATTCAGTTGTTGATGTTTTGGCAAGAATACTCAGTTTGTTCTATATCAAACTCACTAAAATTATTCTGAAATAAAAATGAGCTAATGTGTATGGCTTGATATCCATACGTCATTTCTCACTGCAAATGTTGTTTGCCCTGAGTGTTATCTTTAATTGAAATTATTTGGATGTGAGTGAAAGTCTTGAGTAATTCAGATTTTAAAGATATTTAAATATCTTCTTCACTTTCTGTGTAGAAAGCTAGGGGTCGAAGCAAATTTCACAGCAAAACACAGTCATAGCTTCTAAAATCAATACTGCTGTTGATACCATTAGAAAAAACAAAGCTGCTGCTCTTTAATGTCGGTTGGTTTATCTGTGACGAGGGCACTCTGTGTCCCAGTATTGAGCATCACCCAGCTGCATGTGTGACATTTTAGCTGATACGAGACAAAGTTTCAGCAGAACCTGAAAGCATATAAAAAAGGAGAACCTCTTTCCTGCAATCAATCTTCTTAAATGCAATTAATTTTCTTCTGGTCTTTGCTTTGACAGAAAGGGACGAAGGCTCCTCAGGCAGCAGGGAAGATTCACACAGATTTTGAAAAGGGATTCATTATGGCTGAAGTAATGAAATATGAGGATTTTAAAGAAGGAGGTTCAGAGGCTGCTGTCAAGGTGAGCTCCCCACTTTTTCTTCTCCTTCCAGATGTGCCGTTTTTCCATTTCACTGGAAAAAAGTTCTTCATGCTAAGTGAATCTTCAGTCACCTCTAGCAATAAACCAAAATCCATTTTCATCTTTTACTTAGAATTCAAATGCACCAAGTTACTGGACAGGAATGTGACTATTTCAGTACCCAAGATATAACAGTGCATGGACTACATGTCAGCACTAAGACCAAATGTTATGCTAATATGTTGGGGTGTTTTTCTCTCTGTTTGCATATTTGTGTTCAGAATTTAATAGGCTTTAATACTGACTTGTTTTTGAAAAATCAGATTTTTAAGATGAGAGAGATTTTAGAGATTTTTTTTTTTATCACTTCTAAAAGGGAACATGAAACAAAGAAAAATCTGTTTCTTCTAAAAATGTGTCATGTTTTGAATAAAGGTATTAAAAATATCAGATGCAAATGGTTAAGAAAATACTGTATTATAAAATTGTACCCTTTTTTCAGGCTTAGTGGGTTCTACTTCTAGGCTCTGATAAGCATAATTAGGATCTTAAAATTTACCATTTCAGTATTTTATTTGATTGCCCTTTGATGTCATACTCATAAATGCCATGCCTTACTTTGATCGTCCAGGGAGGCTACTATGCACTGAACAGACAGTAAAGATATTTAATGGAAAACTTTTTTATTGAGCCTATGCTTCTTTGTGGTGACACTTGTATTGAAAAGAGTTTCATCTGCTTTCTCAACACTAGAGGGCAGAGATTGCTCGGGTGCCCAAAGTTGTGCCCTTTTAGAGCTGACAAATTATATCTGATTTGATGTTATTAAGTATGAAATGAACTTGTACGCGGCAAAAAAATGTCATAAGGAAAGCTGTTCTTCTCTGTGTTGCTAATGCATTATTTCCTTCTCCTTTAGGCACAAAAACTTACCTTTATTTCATACACATTTGCTCTCTCATTTGGCATTTTTGACATTTTCTTAAGATTTGTATTTTACGAAATTGCAATTACAAATCACATTAGTTTGATTTACTCGATCTCAGTATTTGAAGGTTCCTACACACAATAATGTGTTAAAGAATTTAAAAGGTTCAGCTTGATTGTTTGCTATTTGATAGCTTGAAAGGTATGCAAAACTATGATTTCAAATTCAGCCTATTCTCAGTGGTATCACTAAGGAAGATCATACTGAGCAGCAGGACTTTAATAGGTTTGTTTGAACCCCAGGAAGTGAGAGAAAAAAATCCCATATAATTGGTTCGTTGCGGCATGTGAACTGCTTTATGAAAAGGGAAGTAGAGTTGTAGTTGTAAAGGGAAACCACAGCTATAAATAAATCTAATATTCTGCAGTCAGAAACCACTTTACGTAACAGATTAAAATTTTGCAACCATCAGTTTTTGATGCTCAAATATGAGTGTTTCCCCTGAGAGGCTGCATCAGTTAACACCTATTAAATTAATCAGTATTTTTCTTCTATGTTTTTATTTGTTTTTCACAATGTGAGATTCTAAAAATCAAACTTCCAGGCTCAAATAAATTTAATGATTAATTTTTTTACTGTTATGGCATAGCTGTTAAACAAGCAGATTTGCATTTCTTACACAGTTTTAAAATCAGTGTTAGGAAAAAACCTTGTTCTTAGAATAAAGTGTCATATTCCTCTGGTCTTTTCTAATTTGCATTTAATACAATGTTTCATGCCATAGACAATGCTAATTGCTTTTATATTGCTGGTAAATTTCAAAATTAAATTTAGGTGCTTTTAGGAGTCATCTTAAATAACAGTGGTAATGGGAGTTGCTTGCTTTGTATGTTATCAAGTTGATCGATTTTTAAGTTTGATTTTGTGTGTGTTTAACACCAGTACAGCATAACTAATTTAATGCCAGTGCTGTGAACTATACACTGAATAGCTCTGTGTGGGCTTTGTAGTCTACAGGGATATCACATTATTAGCAATCATATCTGCTTAGGCAAAGCTGGCTTCTACAGATGGCTGCTTTCAAGTGCAAATGAACTGGTTAGACGTGTCTTGTTTAATACATACTCAAGATTCACAAATGGGTATTGATTTTTTCAACCAGTGTTTCTGATAGCAATGGAAATGGATTAAATGGTCTCTAGAGAATTTAAAGGAACACTGTCACTTTTAATTAACTGTAAACTGGTAACAAAAATACATAAACTTACAGTGATGTATCAAAATGTATTTAATTAAAGAAATCTATGCCACATTGGTAGTGTGCACTACTGTGCTAAAATAATCTGTTGTGTTACTTTGTGGAGGACAGTTTTTTCTACAAATATTTGTGAGTAATAAATATATTCAACTCTAAAATGTTTCTGTACCTGTGCCTGCAGCTTATTTTTTCTGATGATTTTTATAGCACTATTTTGTTAGTATATATGACATCAAATTGTGTAATTACTCTTGACTTTAAGCATTATTAGGATCTTCAAAGGAAAGAACTTGGAAGGAAACCTTTTACAGTCTAAACTATTTCCAGGGGAAAGAAATAGGAAAACATTTGCAAAGTACTATTTCTTATGTATCAATAATGTCAATCAATAATGTGGGGTTAGGTTCATTACTGTTTCAGTACATATTTATTATTTGGGCTATCTTAGCTGCAGTTTTCTATGGGCTGGCATCACTGGGAGCCACATTTACATAAGGAATGGTAGCAACAAGGTTATGGAGCCTGTAAATTTCTAGGAAGCAATATGGGGAAATAGGTTGTTTTACAGAGCAGGTTTTGTGAAAGAAAGGTGTCTAAGTTAACTGTGTACCATTAATCTGATCTGTTCTACAGCAACTAAGGTCATTAGTTAACAGCTTTCCTGTAATGGGATCTTAGCATGCCACCACTGTGATAGTGTCATTGAGAATAATGGCACAGTGAGGTCTTGCATGGAAGCACTTTCTCCTGCAAGGGAAAACTTCAAAACAGGAATGGTTATTGAACTAAAGCAGAAGCTCTCAACTTTTCCATATTGTAGACACTTTTCAAGATAAATGCTTCTGCAGACCACCTCCCGCCCAGCCTGTCAGGCCTAATGCCACAGCCTCTGTAATACTGGGTTTAATTACGATGAGATAACAGTAGAAAAATATAATAATAAATTGTAATGCAGAAAGTAGTGGTATTTAATAGATTCCTTGCCTATTTTCTGCTCTCCTCAAGTACAGCATTTTAATAACGAATTTTCTTTTCATGTCTTTGGTCTGTATGCCTTTTCCTGTATCCCGGTTTCACAGCCTATCTGCTCTTCTGTCTTTCTGAAGCGAATGCCTTCTAAAGGAAATTCCTGACACAAGAGCTGAGCCCGCGTTTTGTGCTCCTGAGCCCTTCATTATTGGGCACGAGCAGAGGAGAGAGCCCCGCTCGCAGCCCGAGCCGGGCGTGGCTGTGCCTTGTGCCGGTGTCCCCGCGGCCCCAGGTGTCCCCAGGGCCCCCCGGCCGGCGGCTCGGGGAGTGTGCACTGACCAGCCCTTCCCAGCCACCTGCTTTACATTCCTGCCACCAGCGTTTGCCATCTGCAGGGTTTTCAGAGGAAGGAAAAGAAAGCCAAATTGAAAAAAGAAAATAAAATGGAACTGTTTTAATGTCCTTTATCTTGCCAGGCTCCACCACTATGTAATGCAGGTGCACTTAAAGCACTACGGATCCAGTGGAGGTTAAATTACTTTTGTATGTATTTTATATGTGTGTCAGACCAAGTGATGTCAAACTGAGGAGTATTGTGACTGTCACACTCTGAAGCTGAAGTATTACCATCTCTTTACCAAAATGTATTTAAATAATTGCTATTTGAAAATACTATAAAATGTCTAATGAAATAACCGATTTTCCTTTTGTCTGTTCCATTTACAGGCTGCTGGAAAATACAGACAACAAGGCAGAAATTACGTAGTGGAGGATGGAGATATTATCTTCTTTAAATTTAATACACCTCAACAACCCAAGAAGAAATGAGTATCAGATGTTGTTAGCTCAGAAATGAACTGTGCTGCTTCAAAAAGCATATGAATTTTTATTTGGAATTGGAATATCTGGAAACAAAAAGCATACAGTTTCTACCTAGGGAACCTCCCTTCCCCCCAGTGAAATTATTCTTGTTTGTTTTGAATTAAAATATGGCACCTCCAGCAAACATGCAAGTTCACTAAATGTGAACAGCTTTGCATTTCAAACGATTAAGACCCTACTCCAAATTGTAGAAGCTTTTCGGGAACCATATTACTCTCATGATACTTCATTAATCTCCATCATGTATGCCAAGCCTGACACGTTTGACAGTGAGGACAATGTGGCTTGCTCCTTTTTGAATCTACAGATAATGCATGTTTTACAGTACTCCAGATGTCTACACTCAATAAAACATTTGACAAAACCAGCCTTGGTGTGTTTGGGGATGTCTGTATTGACTGACTGTGGTGTGCTGAATGCGATACGGCACCTGGTGGATGCTGATTACAGAATTTTAAGACGTGTATGATACAGTAACTGGCAGTGTGGGGCAGCTGCAATTGTATCTCGAAAGTGAGTCTTTCATGGGAATCAGAAGATTAGGATGCCAATGATTTGTCTCAAAAAAGTTAATGAATTTGTAGATGGACATTCACTGAAAGATGATACTAAGGATAATAATGATGGCAACATAAATTATTTTTACCAGAGAGAGGAAATATATGTAGAAAAATAATGTTATTTATGAGACTGAAGCTTTTTCATTCAAATAATTTTGAAAGAGTATTTTATTCTTGCCTTGAAATTAATAAATCAGGCTGGAGCAGCCTGATGTTGTGTGTTGTCCTCTCAGGTCTGGTTTTGAGGCAGCGAAGAATGACACAGTGCTGTGAAGGAAGAGGTCACACTGTGCTGGATAGGTAAGTTCTGCTGAAATGAGGTTGCAGCTGGGGGTACCTTTTTACCTCTTTACAGCCATGAAAGGGAGCTGGTTACTCTGGGTAACAGAAAAATAAGATGTTGGCAAAAATGAAACCAAGTTTATTCTTTTAATGTGAGGTGTGGGAACTGCCCTTTCTGACAGTATGTTTAGAGTGTGTAAAACAGCCTGGCTTTGTCTGAGTGCCCGTGTGCCAGAGGTTTCGGCTACAGGTTCAGCAGGGTCAGGGCTGGGAGAGATGCTGCTGTTACCTGTGTCTTGGTGTGCCAGGCCTTTCGTGTCATGGTGATAAATTCCCTAGCTGTGAACTTGGAAAAGGCAGCTTGCCACTGGCTCACCCCCTGTCTGTAGGGCACTGGGAGTGCTGGCTGCACCCTGCTCTGAGACATTCCCTCGAGATGCCTTTAAGCATCATTGCTCACTTCTGGGAGCGTAAGACATGCTTCAGCCACAGCCACGAGCCTGATTGTTGAAAAGTTGGCATCATGCCTTTAATTGCACTAAAGAGAAAGAGGGAGGGTAGATGACTTCAACGCATAGTTGTTGATTTTGTTTTAAAGAGCATCTCCTTTTTGTATGGTGGCAGGAGCAGGGACAGTATTGTAGAGCAGAGAAATTAGGGCTTCAGATGTTTAGGAATCCTTGAAATTCTCTTTTGTGTCATCTCCCTGGTGCGGCAAGTATTTGTTCCTGGCGTTATTTTGATGTTACATAATTGAGAAAAGATTAAGACCATCAAATCTTGTGTTAAAAGTCAAATCCAAAAGAAAACAGAGCCTACCTGTTTCTCTTGGAAGTCAGCGAGGTGCTAGTACCAGAGAAGGGCTCATGCTGGGTTTTAGACACAATGAAAGGTGAGTGAGAAGTGGAGTATGTGTGCTGCTGAAAGAGAAGTAACCTCTTTACTGCACTTATACCCACTGAAATGTGTTCTCTCGTCCTGGCTGAAATTTGTTCTGATTTCCAAAATGCTCCCATGGCCCTGAATTGTTCCTGTTTCCTTGTGTGTACTTCATGATACCTTCCTGTTCTAAAAATAAAAATGATTAAAAATCAATCTAAATTGTTCATGGTAGACAGGGTTCTTTGAAGTTACTGCACTATCCTGAATATAGAAAATTAACTTAAAATGTTTACCACATCTTAAAAAATATATGTTCTATAATGTTTTATATTTCAGTTTATTTGCCTGAATAGTTATCTCTTCAGCTGTTTAACCAGTTTCTTTTAACTACTGAAGCTCATAAATTATTCCAGAGTAATCACGAATTTTATTGAAAGAAAGAATAATCTGATAAGCTGTTATTTCTATCACCGGTGACTTGTGACAACTGCCGTGTTAAATATGTGCAGCCCGTGTTTCTCCTTAGTGGGTTTATGCATTCAAGATGTACAACTCCTTAAAACTTGTAGCTTTATGTAGCAAATGTAAAGCACTCTGTTTTAAGTAGAATTGTGATTTAACTTAAGCTTAGCACACATTATTTATGCATTTCAACCTGCACAGGGTACTCCAGGTACAACATATCCATCCTACCCACATTTGCTATTTAAGAAAATCAGTCTACACACTTCACTGCCACAGGTGTGGTGGCAGTGGGTAGGAGACATGTTGTTTCTCCAGCTGGAGGATGAAAAAACATTGTGGGCACTGCTCTTCCAAAATACAGAAAGTAGGGAATTTTGCAAGGGAGGAGAAGTACTAACCCTTCCTCTTCACTTGGCGTTCCTCAGTGCCTAATAGCTGTGGCATTGATGGTATGTATCTGGGACTAAACAAACACTAGTGGTGGAACAGGGAGAAGGCTCCTAAAGAGAGTGCCCCAAAGTGATGTGGAGGTGGCAGTGAAAGTGGCTGTGCCTGCACTGCCCTTTGGGTTTACTGTGTAGGAGTAGATCTGGAGAGTGAGGCAGTTGGCTGGGGGACCTGGTGCTCCCATGGCATGTGTGAGGGGCTGCTTGGGCTGGTGGCAGGCTGCTCCTGGGAGGAGTTACAAGGGCAGTTTCCACTTCAGGCTCAAGAGAACTAGCTTGCTCTAAGATACCCAAGGAGTAGCCAGTTTGCCTGTTGTGAGAGCCCTGTGCAGTGCAGAGCAGGCAGGGAGTGTATTTGTGTTGAAGAGGTGTGATGAGGAGGTTCACTTTTAAAGGTATGTTCCTGGTCAAATAAAAACTGCTGTGGACAAGGACTTACTGCTGTTGGCTTTTGGCAGAATCAATAGCAATATCAAGGTGATATGCTTAGGAACCCCAAGCTGTGACATTTCAAACCATTAAGAAGGATAAAAAGCACAGAAATCTAACTTTTGAAGACTATTTGTACCCATAGATCCTTATATATAAGATGCAGTTTTCTGTCCTAATAGGCATTTCCTAATAACATTTGGGAAGCAGGTTTGGCCTTTCAGATAAAATATAGAAGTACTCTCTTCATGTCTATTTGTTCTTTTGTTGACTGTGTCCAGCCTTGTAGAGATTGGTGGAATTGCTATGGTTGTTTTAAAGGTTTTACATTTCCTGAAGGATCCTTTCTTACCTGCTGCAGTTTTCCACCTGCCTTTTCTGTTTCATCACCCAAGTTCACCCTGATCTGTTCCCAGCCCACAGGGCCTGTCAAGGATGGCAGTGCCTGCTTTCAGAGGCTGTGCTGTAAGCCACATTTTCCTTCCCTCCTTTCCCACAGAACAGGCTTGCAGCTGGAGTGGCAGCACTGCAGCTGGGTCACTTTGCTGAGCACCTCCTGGCACTTTATTGATGCAGTTGCCCCGTGATGTCCCTGCTGTGGGCAGGGACAGCTCTGCTCAAGCCATGTGTCCCCAGGCTAACAGCCTGTGCCCCTCTCCCTGCTCTGCTCCAGCAAGCTGCCAAATCACCCTTGTAGCTTCACAAACGTCAGGGAGGTGCAGTTCTGGTGCACTGTTTCATGTTTTTGTGGCTGCCAGGCTTGTTCAAGCAGCTCTGTTGGTCCTTACTGAGGTGGGGATGCTGCCTGACCCATTCCAGTGGGTGGTTTAAACACCATTTATTCTACCAGCTGCAGGATAGGGCCATAACATTGCTTTTTGAAAGATCAGTGTGTCTGGTAAAGTTTTCAGTTTGAACAATATTAGCTAAATTTTACCATTTCTCTCCACTCATAAACTCAACTCACGAAGGATGAAGCAGGGAAAGTGTTTAGAAATTTGTAATCATTTAAAACTAATTATCACTTCTTTTAGATTTAACACTCTCCATACTAATTCCAAATGTTTGATTACACTATTCCACAATTTCACTTCAATTAAAACAGGAAAACACTGGAGACTTGAAAAAGGAAATCGAAGTAATGGTATTCATTATGGTATCCCTGTGGATTGAAATAGCAGCGTGCTGGTTGGCTTAAAAAGTTTTAAAGTAAATTTTACAGTTCAAGGCTGTCTTTGGACCAGTTCTTTCTTGGCTTCTCTGCAGGAATAGTGCCCATTCCAAATCCATGGGAATAGACACATGTAGTCCATTGAGGAATGTTACATGTTTGGGTCAGCTGTGCTATCAGAGCTCCTTGTGGCTCTGTGCACTTAATGCCTGCAGCATTTTATTTTCTACACTCAGCACGTGCGTGCTCAGCACAGAAACCGATAAGCCACACAGCAAATCAAATCTGCAGCTGTTGGGAGAGGGTGTGGGATGTGTGAGTTAACAAATACACGCACCTGAGTCTGAGAGAGGCCGAGCAGGAGCAGGGCGTTCCTGCCCTTGGCAGCCCTGCAGCCGCGGGAGGGAAGGGCTTTACTTTGGCACTGAGGCCCTGAGGGGCAGCAGCTCTGCACTGCAGGGAATTGAGAAGGCTTGGATTGTGTGTGACGGGGATTTCTCCAAACACAGATATATAACATAGCAAAGGCTGTTTTGGTAGAGTGGGGGTGGAAGAAGTACAGCTCTGTGCTGAGCATGTTTCCATCCCAGTGACCCGGGCCCGCCACAGGCAGAGCCCCTGCAGCACCACCAGGCCTCGAGGGACTTGCGCTTGGAAGACAAAGAGCTGAGGCAAATTATTTTTTAGAAGGGCATGTAGGGACAGAACAAGGGCTTTGAACTGGAAGATGATGAGGTAAGATATTGGGAAAAGGTTCACTGTGAGGGTGCTGAGGTCTGGAAGTGTGGATGTCCCATCCCTGGAAGTGCTCCAGGCCAGGCTGGGTGGGGCTGTGAGGGAAGGGTCCCTGCCCGAGGCTGGGGGCTCAAATCCATCTTTGGGGTCTCTGCCAACCCAGCCCATTCTGTGATTCTATGATATCCCTGCACTGTTGTATCTCTGATACCAAGCTGCTGTATTTTGGTGTAATGCAAGGGGGAGGGAGGAGGGTTTGGGTTTATTAACCCTCACCTCCCCATGGCCATGGCCTCCGAGGAGCTGCCTGCCCCTAGGTGTGAGGTGAGCACATCCAGCCCAGGTACCTGCACCTGGCTACAGTGGGAGGTTCATTGTGCACAGGGCTCAAAGGGCTTGGTTTGTAGTAAACATGTAATAGTGCAAAAGGCTAAAAAAGCTCTTGCTCAGTAATGAGGAAGGCTGTTGCCCACATGAAAGGGTTCCCAGGATCAAGCCAGGGCAGCAGAGGCTCTGAGAGAAGACCCTGCAGCCTGGTGTGTGAACTCCGGGGGGTTTAATCTCAGCTGGGCACTGCAACTGGTCCCAGGCACGGGCATGGAGCTGGTGCTGCTGCTGTGGCTCAGGACTCACTCCCTTCTCTTGTCCTGTGCTGGGAGCACTCACCCGTGCTGAGTCAGGACAGAACTTGCTCTAACCAACCAGGGCAATGGTTAAACCTTTGCCCGCTGAAAGGAGACCTTGCCAAATCTGCCAACAAAAGATTCTTTGAAAAGTGCCTGTAAAACCCTCTGGTTGCTGAAGAGTTAAACTTCTCTGTATTATGAATCATGTGTGAAGTATCCAAATTTGGTTATAAATCCTGTTTAAGTTTCAAAGCACAAGCGTTATTGGAGGTAGCAATACTAGCATCAAACAGCCTTGATAAGATCAACAAATTACTAAGTATAATTGTTTGTGCTGGGGTGTGTGCAAGGAGATAAATAACTCATAAATTAAACACCAGTGCCTGAGGGTGAGTCATTCATGGATTCAGAGCTGTCCTGACACTCGCAAGCAAAAAGTAATTTTCTCTTAGTTCAGTAATTATGCATTTCAAGATATAAGATCAGCAATCTGTGCTAGGTGTGCTTGCAAAGGTAGAAGGATATTTCAGCTATTGGAGTTTCCCATACACTGATTAACAAGAAAAGTCTGTTTCTTTTCTCTGTAGTGGGGAGTATTCAGACTGAGGTTCGCTTCTTCAGAAAGATAATGACTAATAAAGGGATTAAGAACAGATTGAGGGTCAGATTTTGCTGTTAAAAATTGGCAGCATTCTCCTGGCTTCAGTAGAGCAGTACTAGCTTATATTAGCAATGAATCTGTCCCAAATTATTAAAGAAAATCAACAACCCCCCTGTGATAAGTGCTGTTAGTCATCCAGGCTAGTGCCTGCTTCTGAGAGGCACCTGGCCCCTTGCTGGCTGCGCCACGGCTCACGCGGGGTCATTAGAGCCCCTTCCTGACTTATTCATAAGACCCCGTGAGGATCTTGGTCTAATCAGGGTTTTCCTGAGGACAGGGAATGGTAATGTAATCTGTTATTGTAACAACATCATCTTGATCTGCTTTTATTTACCAATGTTTTGCCAGCCATTAAATATTTTTCTTCCGAATTCAGACAGAGATCACACTGAGAAATCATATTTTTGGAAATGTGGTGTAAATCTCACAGCTGCTCAACAATAGTTGCTGCTGGGATAAACTCCCAGCCTGCAGGAGACAATTGATGTGTAAGCTACACCCTCCTGGCCAATCGGATCTCACACAGCCTTGACCTCGTCAGTCTGTGGAGTTTTGTGATGGGGGAAGAGTGGTGGGAATCCTGGAGAAGGATGAGAAGTTGGTGACAGTCCTCAAGAGTACTAACAGTGCATCGGTCTTCATCCACAGATATGTAGGAGAGATGGAAACACAGCTGGTTTATGGTTACAGGTGTGACACATCATCTCCTTTAAGTGGTGCCATCTTCTTGTGGCACCTCCATCCTTGCACACAGCCTGCCTTGAGGGCTGCCTGAGCTTTCTGTGACTCCTACCAACCCAGCAGTGCAGTTCCCTGATGCTCAGGAGCCTGTCACCAGCTGATAAGGACACTTCTGCTGTTGCAAGCCACCTTTTTCATGCTGTGCTGCATGAAACCCATCACCTGGAGGAGGTTTGTGTCTAACACCGGGTGCTGGTTTGGAATGTGCTTGTGGAAAGTGTTAGTTAGAGGTCATTGCTGGCTGCACTGGCAGATGCCATTCTGGGGAAGAAAAAGAAATGCTTAATGTATATTTACTATTTGGGAAAAAAAGCAGTAAGCATACCCATTTATCCCAAAATAAAAATGAGTTAATGACTGGAGTGTTTAGCCCATTGGGGATGTCATTGTTTTCAATTATGTGCCATTCTGATGGGAGAGCACAGATTCTTAGGCTGAATGGAGATTTGTGCTCCAGCTATTTGTGTCTTTTAAAACATTTTCTTTACTACTTTAAGAGAAAACTGTAAAATGACAATAATGACATATTATTACAAGTAAATTACACTGTAAAATAGCATTAATATTGCAGTTGAAACCTAGAATTTGAAATAAGATGGAAATATTCATTTGCACACAGCTTTTGTTCTTATCAAAAGCAATTTGGATTAGGAATGAGATTTACTTAGCGCCTGCACTCGCAGGCGAGCTAATGCTCAGTCACCTGGACTGAGCAGACTCAAACTCATCTGTCACCAGCCACCACAGGAGCCTCAGGCAGAGCATGCACTCCTGGAGTGGCACAGAGCACCACGAGATGCTGAGGGAGCAGAGGTGCTGAAATGCAGCCCAGAGAGGCCCCGTGCATGGCTGGGCACCTGGACCCAGGGCTGGCAGCCAGGGCTCCCGTGGGAGAGGATCAGCCTCCAGTCTATCCCCACAGGAGAGGAGGCTCTGTACCACAGAATGTGAAACCCACTCCTCTCCCACCTAGGAGAAAGACTAATAGGAATTAGAAATTAATAAACCCACAGTGAATGCAGGGTAGTAATCAGAGACCTTGTGCTTAGGGAGAACGCTGAGCAATTTAACTCCCCATTTCATGAAAATTGTCCTTTGAATTTTACAGCTCCATTCTTTAGAGGTCAAGGGGTTTTGGCCGTGTTTTTCCTCTTCTCCATTCACAAATAGGAAGCCATCAGAGCCTGGAAGGGCCACTTCTGTACAGAGCAATTTTGCACTGGTGAGGACTGCAGGAGAGCCCCTTTATAAGGGCATGTAGAAGGCATGGGGTATCACACTGCATTGAATTGCTCTTTTTTGGGCTGTGTTGGCATTAAAGTTGATTGGTCTTTCAAGTAGGACATGCTATTGTGCATTTAATTAGGATCACCAGCAAGGCCCCAGGAGCAGCCCATGGCAGTGGGTCTTGAATCTTCCCCTTTCTCCATGCTTCATTCCCAAGTAGAATGGACTTCCCCTTTCTCACACCTTGGGCAAGGCCAGTGTACTACTTGGCCACATGTGGGCACCTTCAAAATAAGAGAGCTTTTTTCTATTTGGGTCTCTACGAGCAGTCCAGGAGACCAAAGGCATTTTGATGCTTGAGCCTTGCTGGGGGCCTGGCTGAGGATCCCAGTGCCTGGCAAGCATGTTGGTTCCCTTAGGAGCCCCCACCTAAGTGGGGGGTAGGAATGAGCATCCTTTATCTGATGGTATTAAAAACCCCAAACCCAAACATCAACTAGTTTATTCATTTTATGGAAAGTATCTCTAATAAGACAGATATTCAGAGGCACTTTGACAAAGCTACTTCATTATAATAATGAGCAGAAAAAAAAAGCAGGAGAAGTCCTGAGATAGGAGAGAGAAGATGCTTTGTAGGTCTCCCATGTTAACAGAAGAGTTTTTATGCTTCATATCTGAAATAACCTAAAAGGAAGGCTATACCTAGGGCCAGTCCTGTTTTTGTTTTCAGGCAAATGTAATTTTTATCATAATGATCCCACTGTATCCAGTGAAATTACTCTGAGCTTGGATTTACTGATGCGCCTATCCTTGCCTAAAGACAAATACATTTTTATAAGCAAATTAAGGGTAATCATGCTTTAAATCTTTATTATCCCAGTTAGTTAAATTGGAGTCTAAGGAAATCTTTCTGGTCAGAATCAGAACAGAATTCTCTATCTTAATTATCTAAATATTTTTATCAAATTTGTTATTTACCAGTGCTCTAGTGATGAGTGGGTATGCAGGAAATGCAATGAAATATTAAAATGTTTGACATATTCTTGCACATTTAAAGATTTGTAGATTTTGCTCAGCAGCTGAGTTTATGAGTCTGCAATACTAACATTTATGTTTTTGCTTCTTCATAAACCCATGGAAACTTTTCAGAAAAGTTTTAACTACAACAAAGGAAAGTCTTATTTTGTGTATACTCTCTTTACCTGAGGTCCATAGTTAGACTCTGCATTACAGCTTCTGGATTTCATGAGCTCAGTTTGTGCTTTTGATCATGCCACTCTTTGCACAAAGCTGAGAGAATTTCTGCTTCATAAAGAGGAAAATACAGACACGTTTTGATGTCTATAGAAATGCATGTTTGCTCTTGTTTTTGAGGCAGGGGAACTTAGGGTTTAACATCTCTACAGTTCTTCTTAGGTTTCTGTGCCATCAAAGTTTCCAAGAAGGACTTAATGGGGAATAGAAATCATTTGGTTTTGGTGGTGATGGTGTCCTTGATGCGTTTTTCTTTAAAGGTTGTACACTGATAAAAATAGTAAGTAACCCAGTCTACTCATAACCACTTCATCTTTAAGTTCATGCAAGTTTAGGGAGGTGTAAGTGGCTAAAAGGATGAGTGGCTTAAGATTCACTGAGTGATACTGCAAATACAAGGGCTGAAATACCAAAGGAGTAAAGGAAATATAGACCTTTGCCCATTACATCAAGAAAATGAAAAAGTTAGGAAGGGGGAGGGGGGGGATTCCTGTGCTATATTTTTCAAGTCCTACTCCAAAAGGGGTAACCAGCCCATTAGTATAGGTGCCAGGAAGCTGCTTTTGTGACATCTCACCAAACACACCTACTTGTACTGGACCATAGAAAGATCAATCCTGTCTGAAAACCACCCATTACCTAAGACACCTAATTTATATTAGAAGCTCACTAAAAGGCACTGTCTGGCCCCCAACCTTCACTGCCAGTGATAAAGAGGATGTTTCACACCATATGTGACACTTAATCAAAACCGATATTCTTTAACAAACCCTTAACCTCTAGCACACAGGAGTCATATGAGGCCAAGGGACAAGACACAGATCCAGCTCAGGGTGGCATATCCTTTGATTAAGATGATACAGATTTCCCATTTTTATCAGGGTTACAAATTCTGGATATATCCCTTTTTGATTTGTCAGCATTAAATTTCAGTAGAGGTTCAAGCCAAAGAGAGACCAAGACTAGTTCTGTCTTCAACTGTGTATTAGGAGATAATTTCTCTGAATCCTCTGCAGTAATGATCCTCTGATCTTCTCATCTTTCTGTAAGCAAGTTTTCCTGGGAACCTGGATTTAAACTATGGCACAAACCTTGCTTGCGTCTGGGTCCTTTCTTAAGGAGGAGTATCTAAATACTCTTATTCTGTGAGCCCTGAAATGGACCTTTTTTTCTTTCCTTAGGTCTTTTTCAAAGAGGGAAACCTTCAAGTGAGTTCTTTCACCCTCCCTTGGATTTCTGGGGCAGGAGGTTTTACTTATGGAGTATACAGTACTTTAGATGAGGATTGCAAACTTCAGGGGGTTAGAGAGTTTTCACTACCTGCAGTACATTGGAATCTCAGTTATAGTTGACTTTACTCCTGGGTGACTTCCCTTTCCCCCCAGTTTTTTTGGTAAACCCTTATTCTAGCATTTGCATATGGCTGGTTTGGGCATGGAGAAGTCTCTCAAACTCCTCATCACAGGGGTAAATCTGGTTGAGTTCCCCCTTTGTAGTCACATTTTTCAGCTGGAGGTTTAGATTTTGTTAGGAACATGGTTCTGCAGAAATGATTTCTAGTCACTATTCCTTGAAAATAACATGCTGTTTTATTATTAATGTGTGAAGGAGATTTTGGAAAGGGTTTTGCTTTTCAATTGTATGTTTTTAAACACTGAACCAGCACATCTGCTCTGTGAGAGTCTGTGGCTGGCTGGAGGATATGGGCTCACTTCTGCCAAGTGCACAATATCCTTGCCCAGCACACAGAAATGTTTCTTATTTGGACTGTTTTCATTGTTATGGTTGTTACATTTATAAGCAAAGTTCTCTCTGTGAGGAACTTTTTCCTACATTTCCATAGGAGCAAGGAAGCCCCTCTACCCTCACAGAAAAGCCAAAATAATCTACAAATTTCTCTAGCATGTAAAGGACAAGATTTTGCATGAGTTTGAGATTCCAGAAAAAAGAGGCAAGTAGGAAGCAATGGCTCTCAAACTTCAGATTTTCTTTTTTCTTTACACTCCATGAAGGAAAAGGGGCAATATACGTAGGCTGCTCCCTTTGAGAGGGAACTTCAGTCATAGAAAGACCTGTAATCCTATTAAACTTTATTCAAAGGCAGCTTCTGTTTCATAAATGCAAAGCTGACAAACAGAAATCTGGAGGACTGTTTCTAGTTTATGGCATATCACATACATCAAAGGTCAGCTTTTTATTCTCCTGTACCTTGGTTTTTAAAGCTTCTTTAATATACAGAAGCACAATCAAGGAAGAAAGACTTGCAACTCAGCTGCCACTCCCAATTTCTTACCCATCTTGATTTCTTAATCAGAAAATTAATTGGCCCTTGGAATCTTAATTTTTTTTAAATCTCTTCAGATTTAATCAGTGTGTTCTGCTGGAAACAATCTTTCACTTAAGATTTCATAGTGATGTAGTAGAGAAACCATGTCATTTCCTGCATCTAATACATCAAAGTTGTGTGTGTTGGGGTTTTTTTAACTTTGTCCCATGCTTCAGTTTTGGTCTCTTTGCTCTAAGGAAAGAGTGTGTTTTATTTCTTGTTTTTACAGGGGGGTGAATCTGCTCTACTGCAATGCAGAATTAATAAATTCCCAGGAAAAGAGGAGCAGATGCCTCCTCCTGTGCAGTGTGCTGGTACAGGAGCTGACAGCAGTGGCAGGGGTGGTTTTCACAATCAGTGCCTTCTCTGTTGCACATGGTATGAAGCACAGCCTCTTGGTATCATTATTTAATTAAAAGGCAGAAGGCAGACTATGCAGTGACCAAGCACTGCCACTATTATTTAACGACACTTCCCAAACATGAGTGCTCCCACAGCAGTGAGAGATGTAGCCTCCCTTATCCCAAACTTGGGCATTCAATTTACTGTTTGTGGTGTCCCAGTGAATACTTTGATTCTCTAATGAGATGGGAGGGTAGTTTGTGTTTCAGATTTGAAGCTTGCTGTTGCAGAGATTTGGCTCTGGCATTTGCAGGAGGAAGTTGCCTTGGGGGCCAGAGGGCTGCATTACAGCATTTAACAGCCTGCTCAGGTTGCCATCACATATGGGGTCAGCTAAAAGCAGTGCAGTCCCATGGCAAGGTGCCTGGTTTGTGGTTTGTCTTAAATTGAACCTTTCTAAAGAGGCTTATGAATGTTTGGAGAGAGTTTTCCTTTCTGGCTTTGTTTAAAACCCAAGATTTGGCCCCAGAGTTAAAGTTGTTGCCACATGCAGAGAGGAGTCCTGCTTGGCCTTGCTGCACAGATGCAAACCCCACTTTTCACTCCTGTGCATGCTGCACCCTGGAGCTTCCTCTGCTTCCTCAGCCTGGGGGGCTCCTCAAGGGTGGGAGTTGCTTTGAGGTTTGGTTAAACATGAATTCAGCCCAGCTGAGGACTCAGGCCAGCCAAGGGTGCTGGAGTGTGGCTCACCCCCACCCAGGTAAGAGTCTCTGCATCTGTCCTCTCATCCCTTTACCCCTGGCTGACCTTCCCAAGAGCTGGTGAATCTGAGATGTGGACGCTGCTGTGTTGGAGGCACCTGTTTCATCCCAGCCATGCCTGACAGCAGGTGCTGGGTATCGAGTGGCTGGAAATTACCTCGTGCTCTGTGAATGGGAGCTGCTGTAAGAGGGGCTGTTGGACTCTAGTCCCTTTCTTCTTTAGTCTCAACAACAGCAGCAATTCCCTGTCTCTTTCTTCCCTGTTTTCCTCTCCTTGTCAACTCTATGAGCTTCTTAGTGATGGATATACACAAATGCCTGTACCTGCCCTCTGCTTTGCAGGATTAGGAAATAAGTAACACACCTGTCATCTGTGTGTTCCAGAAATCACAACAGCATCCACAGAGCATGGACTTTGGTTCATTATTTTAATATTTTAATGTTATTAAAAAAAAATCTTTCATATTTGCTTGGCAAGTGAGCTGGAGCTTATTATAGCTGCATGCTTTATGGAAGCTTTGTAAGTGGTGAGTACAAGATACCTGGTAAAACTTTAACAACATGTAATGACATCCAAATTGTCTATTTTCTGGAAAATATATTGAAATTGCCAGTTTTGGCCCTGGGATTAGTTTTACAGGATGCTTATAGTTTTGAGAAAATTCAGGAGTGAAAATACAAAACAGCTTGACACAGACTAATAGAAGAATGAAAAAAAAGGCTATCTTAAATGCTGGTGGCAGGCCAACATGAGTGTCTATAAACTAATCCTAAATCTGATTTGGGGACCAGGAGCAGCTAGTGGTGAGTGCTGCAGGGGGCAGTTTCGAGGTTTGTGTGTGTCCTGGCTCTCCAGAGGCTGCAGTCAGGTTGTGTCCTGGGCTGGCTCTGCTGGCACCAGCAGTGGCAGTGCCAGCTGGCAGGGAGTCATAGGGGCTGCTCTGCCCTCTTCACCCCACATGGACACACTGCACCAGGGGCAGGAAATATATAAAAGCTGATGGCTGTGGAAGGATTAAATGCCTGTTGATACCCAGTTGGCTATGCAGCTGCAGCCCTGCACGCTGGCTCTACCTCTCCACAGGGCTTGCAGTCAGCTGCCACAGACTCCCCTGCATTTGAGGAGAATGAGGATTTCAGGTCTTGCAAAACCGGCCAGGAAAATAATCTAGAGCAAACTTAGAATGCAGAATGATCTGGTTGTTGGATGCAGGTACAGAGAAGGGTCCTAACTCATTCCATGCAGTCACAAGGGTACACAGGCAAGGTCACTGCTGTCCCGGAGAAGGAACGGTGCCACTGAGGGACTGGCACACCTGTGTGCCTCAGGTCTTGGCTGCGAGGTTCGCTTGTTCCCCATCACGTGCTTTCTTTCACTTTCACTGCTAATTGGCACTTTTTAGCCATTTTTGCATGTGGAGTATGTTAACACAGGATAGGGTTATTATCAAATTAATTAGGAGCTCCCTCCAATTATTCCTGCTGCGCTGCTGGGCTCTCCCCGCTCCTCCGAGGGGCTGATTGGCGACCACAGCCCCGGTGGCTCTGAACGCCGGAGCGGTGCCGCGGGCTCATCTGCCGCTGCCAGCTTGGCTCCCTGGTGCTCTGCAGCCTGCCGGGGCCGGGATGCTGCTCCCAGAGGGGAGGGCAGCTGCCCCGGCTCGGCCCCAGGAGCTCAGGGACAGCTCCAGCCCGAGGGCGAACTTCTCCTGGCACAGGTAAGCGCGGGGGTTCAGGGCGGTGCCAGCCTGGCAGGGCACGGCGGGACGGAGAGTTCATCCCAGCTCCAGCCTCCCTCCAGCGAGAGTGGAGCTGCAGGACTCGGTGCTGGAAACTGCTGAGGCTCTCAGGCAGGGGACAGCGATTTATTCACTAAAACTTGCAACATACAAAACCGCAAAAGCAGCTGAAGCCAACCAGCATGTGGACATTTGCTTAATTGAGAAATAAGCACATAGTTGTGGGTCAGTGACTATACAGCTGATTGGCTGAGGCTATTTTATTTTGGAATAATTTACAGTTGTTAAATGGATTTGGAAAAGCCTTAATAGTGGTTATTAAACTATTGACTTAGCCTGACGTGTTCAGTGTAGTAATCCGTGTTTGTGTTTGTGGCTGTGACGAGGCTGCTGGAGCTGGGAAAGGTGCGGGAGCGCTCTCAGCCCAGACAGAGAGCTGGGAAAGGTGCGGGAGCACTCTCAGCCCAGGCAGGGAGCTGGGAAAGGTGCGGGAGCGCTCTCAGCCTGGCAGGGAGCTGGGAAAGGTGCGGGAGCGCTCTCAGCCTGGTAGGGAGCTGGGAAAGGTGCGGGAGCGCTCTCAGCCTGGCAGGGAGCTGGGAAAGGTGCGGGAGCGCTGCCCGCCTGGCAGGGAGCTGGGAAAGGTGCGGGAGCGCTGCCAGCCTGGCAGGGAGCTGGGAAAGGTGCGGGAGCGCTGCCCGCCTGGCAGGGAGCTGGGAAAGGTGCGGGAGCGCTCTCAGCCTGGCAGGGAGCTGGGAAAGGTGCGGGAGCGCTCTCAGCCTGGCAGGGAGCTGGGAAAGGTGCGGGAGCGCTCTCAGCCTGGCAGGGAGCTGGGAAAGGTGCGGGAGCGCTGCCAGCCTGGCAGGGAGCTGGGAAAGGTGCGGGAGCGCTGCCCGCCTGGCAGGGAGCTGGGAAAGGTGCGGGAGCGCTCTCAGCCTGGCAGGGAGCTGGGAAAGGTGCGGGAGCGCTGCCCGCCTGGCAGGGAGCTGGGAAAGGTGCGGGAGCGCTCTCAGCCTGGCAGGGAGCTGGGAAAGGTGCGGGAGCGCTCTCAGCCTGGCAGGGAGCTGGGAAAGGTGCGGGAGCGCTCTCAGCCTGGCAGGGAGCTGGGAAAGGTGCGGGAGCGCTGCCAGCCTGGCAGGGAGCTGCGGGGCCGGGGCGGGCGGGCGTGGCTCCTCCTGCGCGGACATCGGCAAAGCCCTTCGGATTTTATCTGGGTCACAAGCTTCCCCATAGTTACAAATTCACCATGTGCATCTCCGTCATCATCTATTGAAACTAATTTAATGTCAAAAAACCCTCCTGTACAAAGAGTGACTTTTTTGCACCTGGGCAGAATCAGATTCGTTTTAAATTGTTTGTGCAGTGAATAACTTCAAGTACAGCACTCGTCGAGTTTGCCCTTCTGGCCAGCAGTTCAAACGGTTCACATTCATTTATATCACGGTGCAGGATACATTTGCTAAGGACTACAGAGAACATATTTTACGATGCGTAGAAGAAATCCCTCTAAATGAATTAAATATCTCTCTTACTCATCATGTCTCCTGTCCACAGGTGATTTACAGAGCAATTCTTATTTTCTTTTTATTGTTTTCTTTTGTATGATGGTTACAAAGGCAATGGACAGATACTTAAAAGACAAGCCCTCTTTTTTTCCTCTGTTTAACCCCTAAAATCTGCACAGTACTAAAGGCTGGTTTTGCCTGAAACACGGTTCTGTGGGATGGCAGCTGTGTGTTAGTGTAGAGGCTTTGCTAGAAGGAATGGAACTCTTGAATATTTTACAAAAAGATTTTTTTCTTCCAAATTGTCAGTTGATGACCAAAGTCCAGTAAACATCAGCCATGATGAAGGAATGCTAAGCAGTCAGATTAAAAATGGGAAAAAAAATTTCCCCTCCAGATTTTGGCTTCTCTGTCTCAGACAATATTATTGTTTCATTAGCTGCCCACTTAGCCAGAATGCCTTCTGGGAGAGATGTTTCAAAAGGAAAACAAACAAATAAACCATCCTGTAAAACCTCTCATCCCTGTTAGTTTTCAAAGAAAATATAATTCAAGACTCTTTTAAAATATGATATAAGAGCAGAGGAGGTCAGAGGTTCTGAGGTCACGTCAGAGGGCTGCTGTCTGCAGCTGATGGCTGCAATGTTGTTATTTACTCCCCATCCTCTTTTTAAATCTCCACTTTGGAAACACACCTTTGGTATGAATACCTCACCAGACTGAAAGCAGATTTTGAGGTTGCAGAGGAGAAGAAAGCCCCACTTATTCAGCAGCAATTACAGAAATGGTGTTGCCTGTTGCAAGGAGTCCTGGTGTGGAGTGTGACTGTCTCTCCAGTTTGGGCAAACCCTGACCTGCAATGGGAAATTCCCTGCTGGGGCTCTTTGCTGGCCAGGACTCCTACACTAGCCAATTGCCTGGCACACTTGTTGGTGTGCAAGAGATGGTGCTGTTGCTTTTCTGTTTCACAGGCCGAAGGTCAGATGAGAGAGCTCCTCTTCTGGCAGCATTCCTGACTTTTTTGTGTGCTTAGCAATGCAAACCCAGGTAACAGCAGTGACAAAACTCCACACGTCCCTGTCTGGCCACTGTAGTGGCATCTTGATATATCCTGGTGATGCAGGAGTTCATTTGCAATGTGCAGCCAGGTGAGACCTGTTTTGCTTTACTAATTATTATAAAATTTTATTTACAAATTATTTTTTAAACGTATCTGGACATGTCTTCTTCCTCTTGCCTTTTAAACAATGGTCACTAGTATTTCTACTTTAGAAAATTTATGTTCTGATTTCAATTATTCTATAGTTGTTTTCTAGCCTTAGAGTTGAGAGGTATTCCTGTATTAAATATATAATGCATGGGTACACTCAATGGATATGCATGCAGTATTTCAAATGAGAGTTGCTACTTTCCCCACATACTTAGTTATCCAATAGAGAGGAACAGCATGAGAATTTTCTATCATGGAATGAAAAGCACACAAAAATTTGGGAGCTCCATGTATTTCAGAATTGTGTAATGTCACTGTATTTACCTCCAAATGCTCTGTGAAGTATCCCGTGTGAGGGCACTAACCTAGATAGTTTATGTAAGACTGTAGAAATTCAATTCCCGAAATGAACCTTCGTATCTCTAGGAACAGCTGGAGAGGCTCAGGTCTACTCATCCTGCTCAGAATGGACACGAGGAATTTGGATTAGATGCAGATGGAGTGGGGATTTTGTTAATGACAGAAAGAGGGGCAAACATGTTGAGGCATAACTGCCTGAACACAATCACAAAATAACTGTGTACGCATTTCTGACTTTAAATGATGAACACCATAAATATGCTATCATGCAACAGGCAAAGCATATGTAAATGTAACAATATCCCATTACCTCTCTAGAAAAGAAGAATTTTCATCATTCACTCATATCCCATTGAATCAGCACAAAGATTCACTGCTGGTTCTTAATTATCCTCTACAAAGACCTGGTTATTGTGTTCAATTTTAGTAAAGGCACGGTTGTTATTGTAGAGTACATAGAGAGAATGGTACCTCAGGGAGCAGGGAGGAAAGAAATATGCTTGTGTAGAATTTTAACTAGGAGAGTTCTGAAGGGATTCATAGGGTAGGATTTTGATATGTGCTTCAGGAAATTAAGCTTTTTCAAGACAAAACACCTTGCTGTGACTTTCTGAATATGGGACACCACTCAGTATCAGTCACTTAAAATCAGCTTGCTGTTACTCAGAAGAATTTCTAAGACTACTTTGACTGAAGGGTAGACAGGAGGAACTGGTCTGTTTTTCTCTGAAGTCTGTGACCCTCCAATCACATCAAGGAAAGTGTATGCAAGAGTTCACAAGGCCCATTCATCTCCCTGGGGTTTTTGAGGGACACTTGGAGGTCACCAGCCAAAGGCAGCAATCCACTTCCTCTGCAACAGCATGGTGGAGGAACTGGGACCTTACACAGGAGCTTTCTTGGCAGAGCCAGTGTCACAGCAGGAGAGCTCCAGCTGGAACTGTGCTTGGGCTGGGTGTGGTGCTGGGGTCACCAGGATTCACTGGAACTCAGGAAAACAAGAGCTGGGAACAATGGTGAGTTATGCCAGGGAGCCATGTATTTGGGGCAATGAACTGTTGTAAACAGTGCAGTTGCTTGGCACTTAGAGGGTTCAGCAAAGATCTGCTGAAGGTGTTATTTTAGAGGGTGAGTTCTCTGCCAGCTGCCTTTCACCATCTGAATATCAGGCAGCAGGAGGCAAAGTCTGGAGACACTTGGGTTGCTGAAGTCACTGCTGTTGGTATGAGACAGGTAGGTGGCTCTAGGCTTATGTGGGAGGACTAGCCTTGCTCAGAGGTAGCAGAGGAGTTGCAGTGAATTCAGCCTCATCCCTTATTTCTGTTTCTACTCAATGTCTCTCTTCTCCTTGGCTGTGCAGGGATAAGTCCACAGAGTGGCTGTTTGTTCCAAGAGTGCAAGTTGAAAGGACAGGAGTAAGCATGTTGGCTGGAAATACTGAGAAAAATAAGAAAACAAAATAAAGCTAAAGGAAAATAATTAAAACTTCTATGAATGCTGAGAATAGCTAGGGATGAAGTGAACACAAAGAAGATACAGGGTCAGGAAAGTGAAGCAAGACATGGCAGGATGATCACTGGTGGTCACTGAGACACTGGCCATGGCACAGCCCCGCTGAGGTGCCTGTCCCTGCCACACCACTTGGATATGACTCTGGTAGTCCTGCTGCTGCCTGCTTGACTGCACTCCAGCAGAATGGGACAACTTATTTTGCAGTCCCTTGTGGTTAATTCAGTAAAGCAGCTAAGAAATCAGCACTAAAAGGCACAGTTCACTTAGGAGATACTTAGATCCTTGACTTGCATTGCAAAGCAAAGACCTGTGCAGCTACCCCCAGAATGCCATATTTGGGCTGATTCTAACAATGAAATAGATTGATTATGCCTTCTGCCCATCTGTCAGCACTGTGATCAGCATTAAATCCTGTCCAGCTTGGAGCAGCTACTTTTCTTTGCACCACTGTAATGGGAAGATTAGTATCGGATCATGCTCAGAAATTTCCCACTCAGAGCAGCTAGAAACAGTTCATTAATGAAGTGTGGTACATTGTTTCCTTTGCTTCGAGTTCTTTGTGAGGGGTGGGAGATGCCCACTGCCATATGGCCCACAAGAGCTGTGGAGTGTCTCTCCTATGACGAGACCTAATACTTAAACTTGATGTTTGCTGCTCAAATGATGCCTGTGAACAAGTAGGATACCAATGCATTTCTACTATTCACAGCCTGGAAAGTTGCAAGACCATTTTTGTCTGTGTATCTACTTGTTACCAGAATTATCTTTTGCATTTTGGCATACCCCTGGGTCATAAAGGAAGACTGTAAATATTTTTTGGATTTTAATAGTGTTACTACGAACTGTGTAGTATTCTAATAGCTGCTTGTAAAGTTCCTGTTTATTTAGGAGAGACTTTTATACAGATGTGATACAGATGTATCACATCTGTATAATTCTTACTGTTTAATATTAAAACATCTTGAGAGGATTTTAAAGATTTTTTTCCTATTGCTTTTTAGTGATGAGTCAGAAAGTAGTTTTGATTCTCCTTCTGCCTCCGATTTTCTTGGCCCCCAGCTGTTGTCCTGCAGCTAGAACAGATGCATACTGTACCTCCCAATGTCTCACTGGCAGCATGAGGGGAAAATAGCCCTCAGCAAAATTCTCTGGGAGACATGTTGTGCTCCATGCAGAAAGCTGGTGGATCAAAGATATAAACTAGGAGTATGTGGGGTTTTCTTTCAGCTCCTGCAGGGGGGTAAGACTTGCCTTAACTAGATTTACCATCTAGGAATGCAAACTCGGTGTAGAAGAACATTAGGTCTTCTGGTTTCCTCCAGTGTTTGGACTGTTCTTATTAGCCTTATAATAAAAGATATTAAAATTAATGTGCAAAATGTTGCAATAGAAATGGTCAGCTGACCAGCATCTAAGGGATGTATTTGTACTCATGTCTCAGAAGTTCAAGAGTGATCAAGTTCAGGTGCTCAGTTAGTTTTTATACACAAGTTAAAGAAACACCAAGGCAAATGTTGACTGAAAGTCTGAAAGCTGTTGGAGATAAGCTGGGACCTCTGAATGCTCAAGAAAATACATATCAAAATCCAGAATACCTTATTAGAGTGGTATTTGTGATCTTGCTTTTCCCACTTTGTGTTGTAGCAGCAGGGGGAATTCCCTCAAAGTCGTTGTTTCCTGGTGGATGCTGTGCCTTAATGGCATTCAGGGCAGCACTGTTGGGATGGAGCAAATCAGCTCAGCTTGGACCACCAGCCTTGAGGGGTTTGGAGCCCCATAGCAAGGGCTAGATCAGCCCAAAACACCCATCAAGGACACACCTGAAGAGAGAGAAGTCTAAGCAGTGCTGGGCCACAAGGTAGGTGACTGCAGCTTTGGGTTGGTTTGTGCTACATAACAGAGCTCGTTTAGGATTTCAGCATGGAAGCAAATATGTGTCAACCACACAGATGATGGAGTGAGTAAAGATATGTGAGATATGTGAGAAAAACAGAGATTAGATCAGCCACAGGGGAAGTGGACCAGAGGTTGGGTAAAAATGAAAAAGAAACAAAGGAGGGGGGGGAGTTATTCTGCCTTCTTTAGAATCATAGAATTATTTAGGTTGAAAAATTTCTTTAAGATCATCAAGTCCAGCCATTGACCCCAGCACTGCCAAGTACACCCCTATGTTCCTAAACATCACATTTCCCTGGGCAGCCTATTTCAGTGCTTGATAACCCTTTCAGTAAAGAGATTTTTCCTAATATCAAATTTAAACCTCCCCTGGCACAATTGGAGGCTATTTCCTCCTGCTCTATTGCTTGTTACTTGGGAGAAGAGGCTGAGTCCCAACTGGCTACACTCTCAGGTAGTGCAGAGTCATGAGATCCCTCTCAAGCCTCCTTTTTTTTCCAGGCTAAACACCCCCAGCTGCCTCAGCTGCTCTTCATAGGACTTATTCTCTAGACCCTTCAGCATCTTCATTGTGTTTTTACAGACACATTCCAGCACCTCAATGTCTTTTTTGTAGTGAGGGGACCCAAGACTGAGCACAGATTTTGAGATGTGGCCTTACCAGTGCAAAGTATAGGGGAAGGATCACTACCCTGGTCCTGCTGGGAACAGTTTTTGGGTCTAAAACAATGACTCAGCGTAAGCACTGAATCAGAAAGATTTTCTTTGTGTTGAGGAATCTAGAATGGTTTTTAGAGCAAAACCTGCCCTTAAAAGTGAGAGTCTGCTTCCCAGGATGGAAAAAGGAGGCATATTCAGCATGTAAGGGGTTAAAAAGTAGCAGGAGGGGCTTTATCCTTCTCCTACTCATCCTTTACCTTTTCCTAGGAACTACATTTCCTGATTAAAGGATCTGTTAGGTAAACCATGCAAATAGTTTTTAAAATATCATGATTACACTTCAAATGTAAAAACTCAGGGGTTGCACTGGGCTCTTTCTGGGCTTCTCCATGAGTGAGTGTGTGTGCCTAAGGCAGTGCTGCTGCCTTACCCATGGCCCAGCAGGGCTGGCATTGCAGGAGCAGCCAGAGAGCAACAGGGCAGAACAGGGGCCAAGGGAGCACTGGGTGCCTGGGACTGGAGCCCTGGTGGGAGAGAATCTGGCAATTTTCTATTTGACAGAGACCAAATGTTGAGACAAACCATTTTTGTAATGGCCAGATAAGATGGCAGCAACTGTGAAACAGCCAGTGCCTCTGGACAAGACACTGCTCCATCTTTGTTTTGGTTACTTTTAATATCCCTGTGATTAACAAGGATCCTGCTGAATCCTTCCTAGATGCAGGCAGGCTGCTGGACCTGTCACACAGCTGGCAGAGTGGGAATCCCTGGGAGTCTGGGTATATCTCAAATGCCAACCAGGGCAAGGGAAGGGAAGGTCTGTATGGCCACCAGGTCAGCCTGTGGGGGCATTTTGATTTAATCACATCTCATATATGGCCAGGGATATCATGGTATTTTTCAGATTTGCTGTTTCCAACAGTTTTAGATACCTCATGTGGGGAAAGTAGTATCTTTTAAAGAATACATTCTATATTTGGTGGTCAGTGATTTGAGGCATGAATGTGTCTGAAGGAGAAAGGCTTTTCAAGCAGCATTCTGCTGGCTCAAAGGATCCCACAAATTCTGCTGGGCCTGCCTCTGAGTCATGCTGCCCTCTCACAGCCTGAGCATCAAGGAATCAATTCAGGAACTTCTTGAGACCCTGCATGATATTCTTCAATGGTCTCTTTCTACTCTGAACGAAAAATACAGGGACATATCAGAGAGAATTAACAACTGAGATGGGCAGGTGGCAAGTCTTGAAAACCTTGCAGAGATGATTGAGAGAGGAGCACTGTCCCACAAGGAAACCGCTACTAATATTGGACAGCTGGTGGGCTTGGAAAAGTAAGTTTTGGGGTTTTATTAAGTACAGCACAACCTTAAATAAAAAGGTGCAAATCCAGATCTAATTTGTTTTCAGCCAGTATACTGGCAGTAGAATTAACTGACAAAATTTTAGGAAAGGCCTCTATTAACATTCATGCTGAAAATCTCAAGTTGGCTCTAATGCTATGGGGATGTAAAGAGACACTTGTTACACACAAGTCTGTGCAAAATGGTCCAAAGCAGAGAGCATGGGCCAGGCAGCAGCAGGAACTGTGGGGCTTTGCAGGATTTCAGGCTCAGGATTTGAAGCATTCAACAGTACATTGAGATGCTGATAAAGTCAGAGCCTCTCTCACCATTAATGCCTCAAGTTGTTCTCCTTCTGCATAACTACAGGTGCATGGTAGAGGCAGAACCTGGGCTGGCTGGGTTTGGGAGCTGTGTGTGCAGCTGGTCTGCTGCTCCCAGATGCAAACCAATGCTGTGCAGCAGCACCTCGTGAATTGTCAAGGTATGTGCAAAATCCACAAGAGCAAGGAGAAATGTCATCCAAAGAACAGAATGGAGCACTAGTTAAATTAGATTCTTAGTCAGAAGAGAGGACAAGGAAGAATGTTGATTCATTCTTCTTTGAGATAGAAAGATGGTGAAATGGAGGATTGACTGAGATTAAAAAAATGAGAATTTATATCTTGGTTCTGCCGTGAGAATTGACATGTAACCTCTGGCAAGGCTCAATGCTCTTGCACATCTCACTCATGTGTCTGAAATGGGGATAATCTCTTCCATGATCAAAAAATATTTCATGAGGACAACATCCTCAATGGTTTGAGTGCTCAGGTGCAGAGGTAAAGTGGTATCAGAGGGAGTTCTGTGATTTCCTTCTATCATGGGCACAGCTGAGTTTGATAAGAAATAAGCCAGGATTTCAAACAGTTTGAGTTGAACAGTGTTGGTATCCAACAAAGAGCAAATGTTTTTTATTGAGAGATAAGGATATTTTGTTTCTCATGTGTAAACACAAGAATATTGGTCTTTGTAGATTAGCTGCAGCAATGAAAATACTTTGCATAGTCACTAGCTGGGAGTTCTTGGACTTAGTTAATACATCCTAAATGGTGTGGTACAGGCTGGAATGGGGAGTTGAATTAAATACAAGATACTGGACAGGGTGAGGCTTTATCACTTAGGATAAAGCCAGTTCTGTTCTCTGTGAAGCCTCTGCTTATAACCCTCGTACTGATGACCACATAGCAAATGTGGACACACCAATGAAAAAATGGGAGAAAGGACCATCAGCTCACTGTCATGTTGGTTGCCACTGATCTTTGATGAGAGTGTCTGCCTCTCTGTCCCCATGGGAAACCCTCAATGTGCTTTAATTCCTATTGATTTATATTTGACAAAAGTGGTGTCTAACTCACAGTTTACGGAAGTCAAAATTTGAGGTCCTTTATTCTGACATTGACCAATTAAGTGTCTTCTCCCCATGGAAAGCCTCAGGGCAGATTTCAAAGTTTCACAGATAATTTGTAAACTCCTAAAATCATTGTGGGTTTTTGGGTTTTGTTTTGTTTTCCTGTGGCCTTTAGCAACCTACTTCCCAGCCTGCCTCCTCCATTGCCTGAAAATCATGGGAACAAGGAAATGCTTGCTGACATCCAAATGTGAATTATGACAGAACTGTGAGGATCTGGGTCCCAGAATCTCAGAAATCAAGTGTGTGTTTAGCTTTGGGTTTCTGCAGGGTCCTACTGCTCTGTGGCCTTGACTCTTTAGGGAACAGTACATAAGAAAAAGGCAGTTCTCTCCCTCTAGACATATAGAAATAAATTGCAGATGTAATTGACTTCTTTTATTATAGATGTTTATGCTGAATTGTCCTAGTACAGAAATGGTATAATTCATCCAGGAAATAAAATGGCTCCAATGACTAACTTGAGTGTCACATAAAAAAAATCAATGAGTACTGCCAACTTTCTAAGGTTTTATAATACTGTTCCCTTACACTGTTAAAATCGGAGTCAACTTGTTAAATATTTACTTATTTAACAAACATAGTGTTTTAACTTCCTCTGTATACCCTTAAGTAAAGAATGACAAAGCACAAAAAGAAGGCTACTCACCTAGTTTATTTTGGGTTAGGTATTTATATTCACACAAAATTGCAAAATATAGCTAGTTTAGAGTAGTTAAGAGTTTAGAAGACTTTATTGCTTCAGGCCCTTGGAGATTCTTATTGCCTTGCTAGGTCATTATTACTCTCTTAGCAGCAAAAGATTAAAAGAAAAGTTAATAAACAATCTCAGGATAAGATCACAAACATGTAGCAGCAAGAATAACTGCTACACACATCCCTTTGTCACCCAGTGACAAGAATGAGCACCTCTCTTTTACTGGAGTTAATCTTTTTGGAAGAAGAGGGGAATAGCAGGCTTTGGCTGTTGAATCTTTTCATTATCTTTCCTTCGTGTGGGGTATGAAGGACATGAATCAGAGCACTGCTAGATATGGCCACAGGCATCAAAGGCAGCCTAGGTGCATTGATTGCTGCAGCACCTAGAAGCAGGATTGCTGAGCTTGAGAGACAAGTTTCCATGTTACACAATATGAAGAATAAAAAGTTCCTGGATTGTATGTTTAGATATGTAAGCGTGCTTAGCAAAGCAGGGTTTGAGGTATACAGTGCAGAAGAGAGGGATAGATGAAAGCTGAGTTAGTATGACTAGAACATAAAAAGGCAGTCATCCAGAAGGGATTGTGAATGTTGGGAGTGCCAGTTTGTCCCTGGATGTGTTACTGACAGGTGATGAACACACAACCCTGGGGTGAAGTAAACGAACCTTGTCAAACCCTCCCAAGCCATGAAGAGGGAGAAATGTGACTGAGACAAGCACTACAGCACGTGAGTGGTTTCTGGAAGATTGTGTGTCCATTGATAGGAGTTGCAGCACTGGGGCTGGACTCCTCTCACCATCACTTTCCTTCAGCATCCAGTGAGGTGCCAGAGAGGTGAGACACTGGCAGGAGTGTCTCTGGCAGACCAGCAGAGTGGGGGCCCTGCATTGCACTGGGAAGGGTGAGCAGTGCCAAGAACCCTGACTGAACTTCCTTCAGCTGTGTCTTCTGCATGGATACCACACAACTATTGCAGAAAAAACAGGAACATTTAGAGACTCAAGATGTGTACCCCTCACCAAACTAAAGTGGTTAGACCCACGGACATCAGTGTGACAGATCAGAAAGTGAGATGAGAGGCTTTTTAACAGCACTGGTTCCTGCTACCTTAAGATCAAACTCCAGGCTGCTAGAGCATGAAGTTTATCTCTAGTCTGCTGTGAAGTGGAAGATGCTGTTTTCTCTTTGTCTAGTGTGCTGCACATGTAGATCCTTGTGAGGGTATCCCACAGGGTCTTTAAGAACAAAATCTGGTCCTTCCTTTCATGCTGGGTTTCAGCTCATCAGGTTTGAGAAATCTGCATGAAAAAAAACCAAACTTTTTTCCCCCCAAAGTCAAAGGGCAAAAATGGGAGTATGTCATCATCAAAGCTGGATAGCAATGCATTAGAAATCCAGCACAGACCAGTAGTCCTGTGAGCTGCAGATCTAATGGGGCTTGGTTTCCCTTGGGCAAATCTTGTTTGGATTCTCCTAGGTCTATATAGCTGGAAGCTCTGACTGCAGCTTTTCCTGTGGGTGGGCATTTGTAAAATCTTTAATCTTCACAGCTTTCCTGGTGTTTAATAAGGGTTTAACTCAAACTTCAGTGGGTCTCTTTTTACTTAGCAGCTTGCTCTTATGGAACGTATAGGAATTTTTCAGCCTTTTCTTGCTGTCAGATGTGGTTAAAATTGGCTACTGTTTGTTCTTATTTCTCCTCTCTTGCACAACATGCATGTACATGCACGTCTGTGTACACAGAAATTTATTACACATATGAAGAGATAATGATCTCAACCCCATTTTAATTTCTGTAGGAATCCAGGCTAGGAAAAAAAGTATTGCAATTCCTTCTTTGGGAGAGGAAAAAGAGAACGAGCTAATTTTTTTCTATGCAGTAAACAGATTATTCAATTACCACTTTGCTTAAACACGGTAAGTGTTGCTGAAAATCTGGCACTACTGTTAAAAAGTAGACGATGTAGTGGGCTGTGTGTCCTGGAACTGCACGGTCGTGCTTGTGCACGGCACGCACGCCTTGCCTCCAGTGCCAGAGTGGTCCTGCTGAGACTGGAGGAATGCATGGGGAATGGATGCTTGCCACAACATCCTGTCCCCATTATGTCTTTTGGACCTCTGCCACAGGAAAGAAGGAATTTTACCCTTCATTTGTAAGTAATTAAGATGATAGTGGAGTTTGAATTTTCCAACTTTGTGAAAACAAACTAATAGCAATGATCCACTTCAATAACTCAGATACTAATTGACACAAGAGAGAGAAACAATACATTAAAAAATAATTAACTTTTGTTAATTAATTTTTAGGAATAGGAAGGGCACCTGCAGCACGTGCAGATGTTTCCAAGTGTCAGTAATTTGGAAATTGAAACAGGTCATAAGGACAAGGAATGATATGCAGCAACGTTTGAGAAGTAGAATATGTGACTGCTAGTGAGCTGACATAAAGGTGAAGATGATGTGCATTTTTTAAGGATGTTTATAAAAGCCAGAGGTTAATTAGCAGTTTAAAAGCATCCACTGATGTTTTATGTGAGCACCGAGAGTATGTTCATTTTAATTTTCAGCCTCAAATATGCCTCTTTCAGACTAAAGCTGAAACAGATTATTGATTCATTTACTGAGGCATTTCTTAGATAAATTTTAATTACTAACTTCTCCTCTACCCCCAACAGTTTTCTTCTATAACCAGAGCTGGGATTTCATCTCACTCGGCTTTCTCCTCCTTGGCATTTGTGATGCAGTTCGAGTCTTACCTGTGGCAAAGCAGGAAGGTAAGAGATAAGGGAAATGCATCTGTTACCAAGTCTTGTCCAAATAATAGAGTTGAACTTTGCAGGAATGTAGACACAGAAAAATGTGAAATAAACCCTAGAACTTTCCACCTCCTTTTTCAAAGCTACTGAGTAGAAATGCACAAACCTAATTTGCTCTGTTCGTCTTAATGCTTTTGTCTACTCTAATAAAATGATGCTTCTAGGGAAGACCACAGAAGTTTTACATGCCACTGTGAACATGCCAGAACTCTCCTCAAAACCTGGGGTTCCTCACAGGGAGAGCAGGGTAGGCACTTTGGGGGCATTTAAGCCCCCAAATTGAGATGACATGGGCTGTGTGTAATCCCCTAGCACCAATTAAAACAATGAGGTCAGGTTGTTCTTTGCATGAGACACCTCTCAGGGAAGGTTCTCATGTCACACAGACTCCTGTCCAACCCTCTTCTGTAGGTTGCTACCCACAACTCCTTTTTCAAGGATCCCACCAGGGATTTTTTTTCCCCCTAAGAAACAAAAAACCTCCCTCAGCCGAAGATATGTAAGAATTCAGAACTTACCTACAGGTTTCCAAATGACCTTACAGGGACATTCATTTTATCTCTCTGTTCAGACCACACTGTGGCCTTCTGGCTGCTGGAACTGAGACTTGTCAGAGAAAGCACAGGGTGTCCTTTGGTCTACAGCCCCAGACTCCCTTCTCCTACAGACTCTACAGTTACAGTTATGCAGACTCTTCCTCTGAATAATTTTTCTAACCCCACCTCATGGATCTGCAATTTTTTGCCCAATTATTTCTATGATTAGATTTTATCTGTTGTGATGACCTCGAAAGGCAGGAATTAACCATAAACAGGATAATGATGGGGCCCAAACACGGTAACTGTTAGCAAACTTGAAAAAAGACATCTATTTCTCATTTAAGAGAGATGAAATGAATTATTAACTTGATAAATGGCAAGTTTTCAGCTCTGTACTGATTTGCTTTTTCCCGTTGCTTCTTCCCAAACAGGAGGGAGATTAGATGACTTTGTTTCATCTTCAGAAGAAATTTTTAAATGAAAAATATTTTTAAATGGACTGTACTGCCAGTTGAATAAAAACCACACATATTTTACCAGGAAGATTTAACTAATATACTCTTTATTTAATTCTTTATGCAACTAAAACCAAGAAAATGAAATTAATGGGGAAAAAAAAACCCTTCAGCAATTATACTTAACTTTGTTCCCTCTCATAGTGACACACTTTTAACACAAGAAAGTTTTCTCTAACATTATTAAGAACAGATCCTGTTTACTGGTCAAATACTAGATGTCTCCAGTGATTCTGAAAATTTGCAAAATACACAAAAATGTATCACCTGGGGAGTGTTACAGCTGTAACAAACAAGGAAGAATTTCTGATTACAAAGGAACACAACTTATTTTGTCCCAATTGCCCAAAAAATTCATAAATGCAATGACTAGTTTGAAAGCAATGTTCCAGAGGTTTGTCCTCACATACTGATGCATGCAGAGCTGGGACAGACTTTCTGTTGGCCCCATTCCTTGAAGATCAGTCATCTGTGCTGGTGAAGAGTCACAGCCTTTAGATTTGTTCACTGGGTTGTTTGGCTACTCATCCACAGGTTCTTCCTCTTACCAGGCAGAGCATTTTGGACCTCCAGAGAAGTGCCTGGGGCTGGCATATTCCTGATGTGGCTGCTCATGAATTCACTAGGCCTGCCTTTATCCCATCAACAGCTTCTACTGCATGTGAGCAGACCAGCAGAATCAAATGTCTCCCCTGCTAACAGCTGGATCCAGGTACCACAGACTTCTCTTTGACCTTTCTTTAAGGAAGTTCTTTCAAGCAGAGACCAGTATTTTTAGAATTGCTTCTCCATTTACAACAGAAAAAATGCTTTCCTAAAATGCAATTTTGCTAAATATGATTTGTCTTTCATATGGTTACACTTGGATACCAACACACTTATGCAGCAGACCACACAAATGCCTTGGTATTTCACATGCTCTCAGGTACCATTGGTGCTCCTTTAAAGGCTTGAAATCCTGGGCTATTCATAAGACACTTTGCACAAAACATAGCCAAAAGCAAGTCCCTGTGTTGTCCAGCAAGTTTAACACCCTGAATTAAGCTACTTGCAGCTGCTGAAGGGAGTCTTAGCTCTCATCTACTCCCACCCATGGAGCTCTGCTGCTCTGCTCTGCTAGTTTGACTCAATTTAGCTTGCAATACCAGAAGCATATTTTTGAAGCATTTATTTTCTTATGGCAATGTCCATGAGCTGTTACACAAGCTCAGCTTCTGGGCAGACCACACCTACTACTAAAGCCTGCTTCCCCCCCAGCAAAATTTGTGTTCTTATAGCCAGAAGAACAGGGAGGTGCTTTCTGGAGGATGATGACACAATGCCAGCCAAGACTTTTCTCTAACCACTGATTTTTTACCAGGCAAGGGCTCATTTCTCTATTTGATGAACTCGAGTCATGCAACTATCTCAACTACTATGTACTGACTCACAAAACCTCACAGGTCAACTTCCTGTCAGTCCTGCCTGTGGCCTTTGATGACCCAATACTCTTAAGCAAATGGACCCATACGGATGTAAAAATTAAGAGTGCAGTATCCAGGACTGGTAGCTACTCATGTTCTTGTCTGCTAAGACTTAAATTGCAAAACCAGACTGAAATTCAGAATGAAGTGCAATTTTACAAAGTTTAAGGGGTCCGATTCAAAACCTTGTCATTATCTCGGTTTTGTAGTACCATGTAAACATTCAGCACTTAGAAAACACATGGCTTTCCAGATTCCACTGAAATTTTAAACAGATTACTAAAACAGAAGGCGGCATCTCAAATTCAAAAAGATACCTCTCCTGAATGGTTAGTTTTTTGGTGTTCCAGTTACTTTCTGAGGTATGAGGTTTACAGATAATCCTGCTTATTGTCCCTCCAGCAAAGGACACATTTTAAGGCAGAAGTGCAATTGAATCCCTATTGATTCTTCATAGGCATTTCAGACCCAGCATTCCAAACTGAGGTGACCTGAGCCTGAGTTTTCCTGGTGTTACATTGTCATAGCAGAATGCATTCCTGTCTGTCTTGTCCAGCTGCATTCTAGGCTTCAGCATGGCAAAACCACCACTCTACAGAGGAATGGAGTACTACAGCTGTGAAAACTGAACTGGACCACATACCAACAAGCCTTCAGTAATACATTCCTTTAAAGAAATGCTGGCTCCCCAAAGCAGGGACCACTAAAGACAGAAATAACACGTCATAGCTCAGAAGCTTCAGAGGACTACAGAGACAGAATAGCTATTTCCAAGTATAGCAGACACTCTGCTGGATGAAAGCTAAGACAGTGCACTTCCTTCTGAATTTGTACTGAGCTGACACTGAGCTCAAGACTCAAACCAATGAGATATGAGATATAAGTTACAGTGGACAAATACAGCATTGAGCTTACAAGTGAAATACAGGGTAGGTATTAAGTTTTAGCATTCTTTCCAAGCTGCATCTTGTTTCATCTGTCAAAACCTTCTCTCAAGTTTCATGAGAAGCTGGCAGACATTGTTTCCTTTCCCATATTACTTTGCTACTTACCCCAAAGGCTGCACCTCAGTTCTGAAACTGCTGCATTTTGGTACTGGTAGAGGTATTCTTATTATTTATGGAGCAGTATTACTTTCTCTGTTATCTACACAGCTCAAATTACATCACACCATTTACAGCAAATTGATCAAGAATTCATCCCAGGAACTGTAGTTAACCAGGAAGTGCCTAAAGCAGGAGGCAAGGTTAAAGAGGCAAGGCTCTTTAAGGAAAAACTGGTTATGGTTAGTTTATTCAGATCACATGGATAGGGTACATCTGGTGGGCAAGCTCCAGCAAGAGGAAAGAGCGGCTCCTCTAGCTGGACACGGAGCTCAGTCTCTGGGGAACTGCCCCAGTGCCAGCTCTGCAGGAGAACCAGCACCACTGGAACTCAGTGGCCAGTTCTGACACACTATCTCCCTCATGTACCCAGGATTTTTCTCATGAGTGTCTCAATGCTAGTGTGTTGATAAGCAAAAAAACGTACAAATAATGTATTTTCTCATTTTCTTTTTGTTTTTCTTCTCATGTGTTCTTAATCCCTAGTGGAAATTGGTCAACAGACACATGTAATTTCTATTACCAAACAGTTTATATTTAACAATTCAGAGATTCTTTACACCTCTTTTTCATATGAGCATATATTTATTTTCAACTTTCTTGTAATTAATCTTGATTTTTTTTGTCTATTTTAAAAATAGTCAATATTCTGGTTTAGTTCTTTATCTGAATTCAATATATCAGAAGTGTCCCCCCTAATTTTAGATACTTGACTAGAAAAATATGGTCCTCTGCTAGTGTTAAGCCTGATTATATCTGAGTTTTACTGCACTGAAAAACTCTTCTATATATCCCATTATTGGTATTTCAAATTTTTCTGTCTTAAAGCACTGCAGTTATGTCTCAAGCCTGCAATCAGATCCATGCAGATAAACTACATGGTAAATTGACAACATCCCCCCTACGTTAAACAGCCCTCAACATGTACACACCCAGCTGTAGAAGAAAGAACAATTTTCATATTTTAGATTAAATCCTAAACAATATGATCTTCCTAAAGCAAAATGCCATTGATGGCTTGAAAATACCCTGCTAAATAGCAAGGGCCAGTTTTTCAACATAATTTTCCTTGTCACAGCATCTTAGCAGGAATTATTTCTCTTATACTGTCTTTAAATGAGCAGCTCAGTTACTGAAAGTCCAAAGGGGTTCCAGGATGACAGATGCTCATACATTTCACAAGCAAATTCTGATATTGCCAAACAAACTCCAAGTTCTATACTAGCTGTAGAAGTCATTTTTTTTAATACTGCAACAGTGAGGCAAATTTTGCATTTTCGTTTTTTTTTCCTGAAATGTCCTTATGTCTGTATACTGATGCATTTTTAAAGATTGTGTATATTAGCTTTCACTGGCTCAAAATTATTTCTGACACTGCTTAAAAACAGTTACAACTTTTGCTTATTAAAGTAAAAAATACAAACTGCAAAAAAAACTTTCCTTCTTTTATGGCTGCGTTATCTACCTTGTCCACAATTGATTCTGAAGTAGAATTACAAGAGACTATGTAAGCAAATACAGCTATTTATCTAAGAGAAGGGTTGGATTGGCCTTTTTTTTAACTACCTTGGTAAAAACTGAATTGTGACAACAAGATTGGGGATTGATTTATAACCTTCTATTAAGTCACCTGAAAGTACTCTCAACACTCCAGCAAAAGTAAATTGGTTAGAAATAAGACTAAACATTACACAGTAAGAACAATCTTCCACTGACAGTGAAATACTGCAATCTTTGTCCATCATAACTTTCTAATATTAAATTCACATTTTCTGAGCATGTGTTTTCCTGTTCTGCTATAGTTTCTGAGTTAAGCTTGGGCAGTTACTGCAAGGTCATAGCACTGGGTCAGATTAAAAAGCACTGTTTATTCTCTGCTCAGAGAGGCTGTTGAAAATCCTGACTGCATTTGTGGGTTTCTGAGTTACTAACTTTGCCACGAGTTATCTCAGGAGCCTGGGACTCCACACACTCAGCCCAACTGGGGACATGTGTGCCCGCTGTACCTCCTAGCTAACCCTCAGCTCCAATTACATTAAAGACTGTAGCAGAAATGTAGGTTTGAGGTTTTTTGGCCTCATTCAGACTTTTTGAACACCACACTAAGGGTAACCACAAAGAAGTAATTCTCTGGGAGAATTTGTAAGCTAGAGGTCAGAATCAGTGCCCCACTGTCCTATGACCCTGCACGTGCCCTCAGACGTGACGGAAGGCCAAGCCCAAAGTGTTCCCCTTTACAGGAACCCTTCACAAGCTAAGTGGTGTTACAGAGAAACAGGCCCCACTAATAATCATTCCTGTATCATCATATACTTATGTAACGTTTTAAACATATTTCCTGCCTTAGTTTAACAATCTGAAAGCTCCCAGTTTCCTCTGCGTTGCGTAACACGACACAGACCAGCAACTGACGTTGAGGGGAATCTTATTAATTATCCTTAACATGATGCAAATGAAGCCTGCTGTCACAAATGCTCGATGGGGGCCGAGGCTCGGGTGCCCAGCTCAGGGCAGGCAGCCCCGCTGGGAGGACGTGTCGCGTTAAGATCGAACTGGCGGCCTCATCCTGGACGGGTTTTGTTCTGCCCGACACAGCGGAGGCTTTGGGCTCGGGTCAGGCCGGTGCGAGCCGCCGCAGCGCTTATGCAAGGGCGGCGCGGCGGGGTGGCCGCGCTGAGCCGGTGCCCGGTCCCGCCGGCTCCCCCGGGGACGGCGGCCGACATCTTAGCGCCGGAGGGACAAAGCGCCGCGGCGCTGTCCCTCGGCCGGGCCGAGTGCTGCTCGGCCGCCGCCAGCCGTGAGTGACAGCCCCGGCGGGCAGACTTCGAAAGATCGCAGCCCTGGCCCGGCGCCCCCCGGGCACAACAGCGGCGGGGGCGCGGGGGGGGGGGCGGCGGAGGGACAGCGCCACCGCCGCGCAGCTGTGTCTGTGCGCTGACCCCTGCGGGCGGCGCGGCCCGCGGTGCCCGGGGAGCGCGGCGGCTGGGCCGCCTCCCGGGCCGGCGGATGCCGGGCCGGCGCGGGCCGCGGGCTCCCGGCGGGTGCCGCTCATTGTTCCCCGCACTAGCCCAGGCAAACAGGAAGCCGCCCCGGCATGGGGCGCCCCCCCCGCCCCCGGCGGGTGACTGGCAGCCCGGGCGGCCCGTGCGCGCGGCGGCGGCGGCGCGGCGCAGCCAATGAAAGCGCGCGCGCGCGGGCGTGGGCGGGAGTTCCGGGCTGGCAGGCGGGCGGGCGGGCGGCGGTGTCGGCCGGGCCCCCTCTCCCGCGGTAAGCCCCACCTTTCGGCTTTCCCGCACCGTCAATCAAAATAGGAAAAAAAACCCGGAGTAGGCTCGGGCCGCCGCCGCCGCTTCAGCCCGCCGTGAGCACAATAAGCATGTCCCCGGCGGCAGCCGCCTAGCCCCAGCCAGCAGGGCCTGTGTGCGAGCCAGCCAGCCTGCCTGCCTGCCTCCCGCCCAGCCAGCCGGCCGCTCGCACTCACACCATGACCGGTACGTACGCACCGACCGAGCCGCCCCGGGGGCTCCCCGCTCCTGCTCCGGCCCTGCGCGTCCCCGCTCCGGCCCCCGAGCGTCCGTGTGCGAGCGAGGCGAGAGCGGCACTGAGAGCAGCAGCAGGAGGAGCAGGGGGAGGAGGGAGAAGAGGGGCAGGGGCAGCAGCACGGGGAGGAGGAGGAGGAGGAGGAGGAGGGCTCCGTGCGGGAGGGCGGGGGGAGCGCTGGGGTTAGGGGGGGGGAGAGGGAGGGAGGAAGGGAGGGAGGGAGAGGGAGGGGGGTGATCGCTCCCGTCAGTGACTCTCCCCTCCCCCTCCCCGCTGTGCCCGCAGCTCCCGAGAAGCCCGTGAAACAAGAGGAAATGGCTGCCTTAGACGTGGACAGCAGCAGCCACAGCGAATATCTCCAGCACGGCAACGGCGCCGCCTCGGCCTCCGCCGGGGCGGCCGCCCCCCAGGTGAGCGCAGGCCCGGCTGGGCCCCTTCCCCCCCTCCCCCGAGTGACACGTTGTGAGCGGGTGCGGAGCCGGTGCCGCCGCCGCTTCCTGTGTGCGCGTCTGCGAGGAGCCCGGCCGCTGTCCCGCACTAACCGCCACCCCCCTTCTCTCCCTGAACCCGCCCATTGTGGGTAGGACGCGCAGCCGTCACCGCTCGCTCTGCTGGCGGCCACCTGCAGCAAGATCGGCCCGCCGTCGCCGGAGGAGGATGAGGCCGCCGCCGCCGCCGCTGCCTCTCACTCTGCCGGAGCGGTGAGTGCCCGCCCCGCCGCTCTCGCACGGCCTGCCGGGGGGAGAGACAGCACAGCCAGCCCGCCCGCCCGGGGGGAGGGACGGGACACACGGCACTGCCCGCCCGGGGGGAGGGACGATAGCAGGGCCGACCTGCCAGGAGAGGGGTCCCCGGGCTCCCCTGCCTCTCCAGGAGGAGCCGGGCTCCCGGGAGGAGGAGGGAGCCAAGCTCCCCCCTCCCCCGCCATTGGGAGCGGCGCCTTCATTTACTTTCAAAAACGGGGGGAGGCGGGAAGCCTCGCTCCCCCGGCCCTGGCACCGGAACGGCTCGCTCGGAACCCGGAGAGGCTGGGAGGCATCTCACCTCCACCTGAGCGCGGCCCCGGTAGCCTCGGCCGGCTGTGGGCCCGGAGCCGCGCGGCCAGGCTGCAGCACAAAATGAAGGCTGGCTGTGGGGAAGGATGTACTGAAGTAAAATGGCTGTTTAGAAGCGAACGCGGTGGTGGAAAGCTGCTTCCTGTATCGCGCTGTTTTTCTGGGGAGAGTTATCATGCGGTTCCTCGCAGCGTTTTCTGTCCTTATCTCTTATGCGCCGTCGCCTCTGAAAGGAGCCCTGATGACCTCGGGACCTTGTGTGATGAGATGGATCTTGCAGGCTAGAAACGTATTCTTGCTGAAGCTAGTTTAACAATCCCCATAACAAAAGCCTAATGAAAACTCATGTTCCTTAATTGGTCTAGCTGAATCTCGTGTTGATATATGCTCATAAAATTCAAAGAGATTATGCATTTCTAAATAATTGATAGCTAAAAATGTTGGTATCTTAAAAGAGAGTTCTAAAATATCTTCTAAAATGACATGTAATTTTTTGGCCTTAGCCCTTGGAAAATTGCACATGCTATCTCTAATTTTTTATTTTTTTGTTACAAAAATATCTTCAGTGTTAGCTAAGAAAAAAATGTGTTTTTCTTCTTTTAAAGCAAGTCTTGTTTTTTAAATTTGCTGTACAACAGCCTTTGTTACTAACAAAATCTTGTTAGGATTTTGCGAATAGGGAGGAAAACTGCAAAGCATTGTTCTAGTGGATGAAGTGGCTTTGGCAAGCTTTTAACAAATAGCAAATGTTAGTGATAAAGTTTCTAAATACTTGCTAAAGTTTAAAATAGTTTTCATCTGTACATTACAGCTTGCTTTGCATAAAGGGAAGCTGGAAAAAATTAGCTGTCTGAGGTCATATAGCAGGTTGTCGACTAATGACAGAGCTTGAAAATATATTAAGATTCTGACCCCTTTAAAGCATCCTTTCTACCAAGCCTATTTATTTGCTTGAGCAGTGTGTTCTTAAAAATCTTTTTATATGTTGTAAAGTGCCTAATACCTCTAAGATCTGTTTTGTTATACTGGATGCATATAGTGCTGAAGAGTGTAAACATAAATGATGCTTAAATGATTACTTGCTTTCCACCTCTAAGGTCATTCTTGTTGTACAGCTGGAATTGTGCATCTTGGGGGTGGATTGATTGATTAGGATGAGCTGTGGGTCTGACAGGATACTAGAATGCAGGTTCCTAGCAGTTCAAAATGGGCAAAGCAGTTTTGGTGTGTACTTCTTTACTTCTAATTAATTAATAGGTTGTTGTGTTAATGTGTAAGCAGCTTTTCAGGGGAAAGCAAATGCAATTCAAGAGAAGCCAAAATCTTAGTTAAAAGCTAAGTGAATATAAGCTCACTTACTACTTTCCATACATGCAGATAGGCCCTTCCTACATATCTTCTGTGAGTTAGGTTATAGAATTCTGATAATTTTTACACTCCCACAACATAACTCTTGAATGATTCAGAATATTTTGGGTGGAAACTAAATAAAAATTGAAGGAGATACCTTACAGTAGCTGAACTAGACACTGGAATTAATTAAGATGACCTTAATAAAGAGAGGGAAGAGACTAAGGGCCCTAAAACACATTCCTTGTGAAATACAGAAGAGCAAAAGAGATTTTGTGCAATAAAGATTCTTCTTTTTTTCTGATCCCTTGCGTTTATTATATTGGAGGGTGAAAGAAGGAGGAAGAAGCTAAAAAGGCTTAAATTGTAGATATCTCATATGTCATTTCATGAAAAATGGTATCTATATGCACAGACAGACATAATTGTCTTCCTGCAGTTTGTGATGTTCATCCGTTTCCCAGGAGTAAAGCTCAATCACA
Organism: Erithacus rubecula; assembly: GCF_903797595.1. Classification (NCBI taxonomy): domain Eukaryota; kingdom Metazoa; phylum Chordata; class Aves; order Passeriformes; family Muscicapidae; genus Erithacus; species Erithacus rubecula. The sequence continues at coordinate 16,889,840 of NC_136659.1, forward strand.
GACCTGTGCATGGGTGATGGTCCCTAATGGAACAGTGGGAGGGCAGCTCTTTCCTGTTACAGTCTGCACCTGGACTGCAGTTCTGACTGCTGAACATCTGGTAGAACTCTTAATCCACACAAATGGGTAGTAGAAGTCAAACTAGGTGTTTCCTCTTAGAAGTGCTTGAAGAGCTCAGGTGTAAAGGGGTAGCAATGCTGTTGTTTCAGGGTTGTTCTGTTTCTGTTTTACTGACATTTGCTTGGTAGAAACTGGCAGGGCTGGAGCCAGCATGCTGGGCCAGCATTCTGCTTTCCTGGCTGAAATGGTACACTGCAGCTGCTCCCCAAGAGACCAGCAGGATGATTTAAAAGCACAGCAGAACTCCCATAGGAACGCAGGGAATATTGCATGGCTGGGATCTGGGGGAGAGCTGGAGCAAATGTGATTGTGTTTGTAACGATCCAGTTGGCCCTGCTTTGAGCCCAGGGGTTGGACCAAGTGACCTTCAGAGCTCCTTTCCAGCTGAAATTATCTGTGATTCTGTATTGGTATCCAGGCTTACTATTAGAATGGACATTGCTGTTACACCACTGAAAAGATTAGTGAGGAAGTAAAAGGACTGATGAAAATGGCAGCTGCTTGTAAGAAAAAGCAAATGAAGAAGGCAATTGGCAGAACTAAACTCAACCCTCTTCTCCTTTCCATGGTTTCAGTGACCTGGCAGGCTGTCTTTAGACAGCAAGGTTTTCAGCTTGGCCGATGATTGTGTGGGAGCTGTATTTCCTTTTGGCTGAGAGGCACTAGCAGGCATTGCTGCTGATCTTGTCTTTGTGCATTGATGAAGATTGCAGTCTTTCAGCTTTGACACTGTGATTTACTCTGCCTGATTATCAACCAGTACCAGTATATGTTGTCTCATGGTGTTTGATATTAACATAAATGGTCTTAGGTTTGTGGCTTGCTTACCTGAGAATCTTTTCTTTGGTTGCCATACTGCTACATCCATGGTTGGTTCAAACACTTCCCATGGGAACTTTGCCTTGAATATTGCTGCCTGCTGGTTTGTGTGAGAGCCTTGTTGGAATGGTGTGTGCTACTGCCTGACCTAGAGTGATGGTAAAGTTGTGCATAAGGGAGGAAACAGAAGAGCAGACAGATTTAGGTCAAACAGAGCCTAGATGGTCAGCTGTATGGTTGTAGCATGATCAGATAATTGTTTAAGAAGCTACAAAGATGAGATGATAACCAGTTGTTCATGTTCTCTTCATTGTAATGCAAAGCTAAAGGTTGTCTTGGAACTCTGATAAGGGCCATTTTCTGGTTGTGCTGGGTGGGACTGGATGGGTGAGGATACTGCAAGGCTGAAGGGTGGTTGCCTGGGAGGTCTGGAAGGAGAGTGAATTGGGAAGAGTGGCAGGCTGGCTGAGAAATAGGGTGGCTCTGACAGCCACCAAAGAATGGGAGCTGTTAGAGGTCACTGCCCCAGTTGAGGTGTGTGGAAGTGGGCTGCACTGTCCTGCTACTCTTCAGAAAAATGATTGTGAAGAATGATTTATATGCTTTATTTGTGTTGCTGCTTGCCAACAAGATGTATAAAACATTGGACAGGTTAATAATTAGCATATGTGGGGAAGATGAGTATCATTTCTCTATTGTAGGCAAAGCATTTCGTGTATCTTTTACAAGTAAAGGTTGGAGTGCTTTAAGACTTTGGCATATTTTGAGTTTTAGAATTGAGTATCAGTGCTTCTCAGAACATAATGAAAGTCTGGAATTCTGGTTGGTTTATGCCTCAGAAGATTAACCATTTTGAGATGCACCTAGTTTAAACCCTGTTTAGGGGGAAATAGGAATAGTGCTGACAAGATGGAGAAAGAGGAAGGCATTTTAAATTTCCTGTTTTCCACTAAGCAAAAATATGCATGAGTGCCATGTGGCAGAATTAACCATACTACTTGGTTTTCTGGCCTGTATGATCATTTTGAGGAAGTTCAGAATTATTCTGGTGCCCATTTTTGCTTTTGTGGGTGATAAGATAGCTTCTTGATGCTAAGTTTCTGGATGTGAACAGATGAACCAGAATATGTTCAGCCACTATAGAAATGTCTGCCTGGAATTGTCTTGCTTCTCTCTGTTCTCTACTTTTGCAAAACAAAAAAGTTAACTAGAATGTAATGGCTAACAGTATATTTGTCCTGCTGCTGTCCTGAAGCTCATTTTTTAAAATGTTCTTTGGTTTTTATATTCCAATTACTTCTTTCTAATGCTGGATCAGAACCAAATGTTGAAGTTCTTTTAGAAGTAGGTGCTTTAGGGATGTTCTTAAAAAAATTGTTTTATTTCTCTTAATAGTTTTGGAGAAAGTAAGAAAATGTATGATTTAAGACATTTCCACATTTAAAAACAGCATAGACAAAAAAGTTCTCTAATATTAAACATTAGTAAGGAGTCTAAGATTTTATAGAAAGTTGAGGCTGGTAAGGATGTCTGGAGAATGTCTGGTCTGCCCCTCCTTGCTCAAAGTAGTTAGAGTCAGTGAGGCAGTTGTTCAGTGCTGTGTCCAGTGGGTTTGAATATCTTCAAGGATAGAAACCCTACCATCTCTCTGGGCAGTGTGTTCCAGTGTTTGATAACCCTTATGATATAAAAAGAAGGGGATTTTTCTTCTGTTATGGGGGACAGAGTCAAAAGCCTGACTAATGCAATGATAAACAATATGCTTGCCTATCTCCATTTACCAAGCTAGTCTTCTCATTATAGGGCATTGTGAGGTTAGTTATTTCAGCATTATTTCCCCTTCCTAAGTGTAGGCTGGCTACTTCTGATCACTACATTTTTTCCCCTTCAAGGTTATTTGAAGGTTAATTTTTTCAAGGTTCTTTTTAAGGTTATTTGCTCCATTGCCTTCCCAAAGATCAAGTTGAGGCTGACTGATCCCAGGTTCTCTTTCTTGTTCTCTTGATTACTTGGTAGACCCTACAGCAGCTGAGTTGAAAGAAGGAAGAAAACAAACAATTTCACAGAATGCTGTGAAGCTACATGCAGTTTGGCATGTAGTTATATTGAGATTCATACATACTTAGATTTAATAATTAATTAACAGAAGAAGTTACCTGTAATCTAGTTAAAAATGTCGCCTTGTTGCCATGTCTCATTTCTTAGTGCTTCAGCTTCCTTGTTTCTACTAAGATCAGGGATATTGCATTGTCTCAGTTTGGACAAGTTCTGAACTTCTGCTGATGGATAACAAACTGTTGAACCTTTGGCTCCAGTTGTCAAGCAAAACGATGTAGATACTCTTTAATTGAGACATAGTTAGATATATTTCACCAGATTGGAGTCTCTTTAAAATTAAAATTTGAAACAGATAATTTTTTTTTCCCTGAAATGCTCTTTGTTTTTCCAAACATTTTATTTGTGCAAAAGTGTTTCTCTAAATTGAGTGACTTCATTGGCAGAGGGCTCAAACATGCATCAGAATTAATTTGCCTTAACAAACAGCTTTGTGTCCGCTGAACCACAGTGACTGATGTTTGAACGTGTTTTTAACCTATGGCAAATACAAGATAGAATGTGTTAGCTCATACTTTAATGAAAGAGTTGAAGCAAGTGCATTTTATCTTGTATTTGTAATGACCTAAGAATGCACAGATAGTTTACTGTAGCTTGCTAAACACATGGTATTATTAAACCCATGCATTAGTACCCTAACTCTTTCATGAAACAACAATTTGGATGAGGCAGTGTCCAATCTTCTTCATTAGGTGTGTGATTTTTTGAATGTTTAGGAGCTCATGACTCATTATCTGTCCACCTCTGGTTGTTTGGCTGGTGCTTTTGCTGCAGGATTAAATGGGTCAAAAGTGACTTTCTGAAAAGTGCAGTAAAATGCACAGATAAATGTTTGGTAGTCTTTAGTGCTAACATACTGATGGCTAATGACATGTGCCCACTTGACATGTTGAGATGCAGGTGTCTACAACAGATACCAGTTCTTACAGGGGTGTTTCTCTGCTTTTGTCCTCTCCATTTTACTTTGGTGAAGCATATTTTGTTTTTTTATAAAGTTCTAGCATTCAGTATAGTTTAGATCACTTCTGAAAAGTATTTGATCTTCTGTCTTTCTCTTATCTCCTTCCACATTTGACTTATTGTTGCTGTAATTTTATCTAAATATATTGAACAAGACAATTACTGGATTTTTATTTATCATGGCTCATGATTCTTCAGGGATGAGACTTTTCTCTCAGAGACATCTCTTTATTTTACCCACTGGAAACTATACAAGGCCTGTTAAAGAATCAAAAGACAGGCTGAACAGTAGTTGATGCTTTCACTCTTTGTTGGTACTTGACCTTTCTTCAGGTGGACATGTCATTTGATTTTAATTCATCCTATCCCTTGTGTCAGCTACTCTCTTTGCTCTGTTCCTGTTTCTTTTTCTTATTTCCTGATGCTGCTTCCAGAGAATTCCACTTCCTGTTCTCTCCTCCTTGGCTGAGTAGTGCTGAACTTTCCTCAGATCTTTGTCTCTTCCTCTTGAAACAGTCTTTGGATTGAAACAATCCAGCCTTCTCTTCAAGGAACAGCTGCCAAGTAACTGCTGCCTGCCTATCAGTTGATAAGGGAACTGTTACTTTATCTCTAGCCTCTAAGCAATTTTCATGGATAGCTGAGACAGCAAGCAAACCAGTGTATTTTGAATGTAAAGCTCAGTAAGTGACTGGGCTGCAGATGCTGCTGCTCATAAACCAGTGGTAGAACTTTTGAGTTACTACAAAAGTGCTTAATTGCCTGAGGACATAAAGAAAGATTATTACTCTTTAGTTAGTAGGAAAAGAAGTCCAAGAAATATCTTGTCTCAAGAGACTTTGTGAAAGAGCATAACAGTCAGTCTTGTTATGACAGGCTAATGATGACCATTTGAGATTAGAGCTCATCCTCAAATACTCTTTACCATACTTTTTTTTCATGCTTTAGTGCTAGTAATTTTAGCTGCCAGATAGCTTCTTGAAAGCCTCACCCTCTTTTTGCTCCTCCCTCCACATGATTCAGCTGGTGGTGTCTGATATAGCCAGCTGTAAGGGCAATATGAATTATGTTGTATGTGTAGCATAGCTTCATATCCTCATGCATGGCTGCCCTGAACTTCTCCATTGACTGACAAGTGCATGTAGAGTGGCTCTGTTGTGCTAAAATCATTACAGAGCAGGATTTGAGGAACATTTCACTAGATCATGACAATGTGGGATATGTGCCCAGCATGAAAATACCAATATGGAAATGAACACATGTTTTGGGAGAAGAATAAAGTAGGTCATTTCCATATCACAAAGGAGACAGGTTGCCTTTGAAGTATTTCTGTGGAGGATATTACATGTGAGTAGACACAGACATGTTACTGTGTATTGGATCAGTCCAGTTTAACCTGAGCTTTCAACATTTGCTTGTATACAGTTTTCAATCAGTGAGAAGTTATATCAGACTTGTAATGGTTTATATTACTTTTCCTTTCTCTTTTGTTCTAAAAGCTAGCAGCTCCTGATACATTTATTTTATAATGACACACTTTAAACATATAACAGTCATATTTTTGGTTTTGGTATTTTCTGGTTGATGTTTATGTATAACATCTATGGGTCTTTTGATATTTTATGAAACCTTCAGTTAATAGGTATTTATATGCTGGTGAATTGAGTCATGCACTTTCTTAGCAGTGTTTCAGCAACTGGTATCTATGTGTAAACAATATTAAACACAAGTGTATGGAGCTAATGTGGTAGCAGAAGAAAATAGAATTTACTGCCTTCTTCTAGGTAAGATATGTGATATGGCATATTATGTGTTCTTTCTTCTAGTATAAGTTATGACCTTGAAGACTAAAAAATTTAAATACGTTTTTTGAATGAAAGGTTGATCAGTATAAGAGGAAAAGAAAATAATAGAAGAGAATTATTATTCTCCTTTTTCTGTTTCTTTTCCTTGAAGTATTAAGGCCATAAAATTAGTTTTGGTCTGGTGACACTGAATCTATTTACTAATATACTACCTGAAAAATTATGAATGATGCTTATGAACCACAGAATATTTTGAGCTGGAAAGGATCTCCAAGGATCACTGAATCCAACTCTTAATAAGAGTCACTGGTCTGTGAGGGCTGAAGAAGGCTAGCATTCTTTTGGGTTTTGCACAATAATTATTTTTACAGTTCTTGAGAAGAATTTAGGACCATGATGTGTGTTTCCTTATTGAAAATGAAGCTTGGTAAGCACAGTAAAACTTCTAATAAGTGTTCAGACTTAAATACAGTAGTTTTCTTTACGTGTAAACATTGTTTTGTTATGGACTAGAATAGGATTAGAGTGTAAAACTAGCAGTCCCATCTAATGCTATGGACTAAATTCATTCAGATGCATACTGCAGGATTCTTTCAGACTGGCTAGGTCTCAGTGCTATGTTAGGAAAGAATTAGATGTGTGCTGTATTTTGCATGGCCTGGTTTTGTTCTAAAGGAAGTTAGAATGCAGCATCAGAAAAAAGTTGTGATAGGTTCTAGTAACTTCTGTACCAGGAGTGATCACAGGATGAATGCAGAAAGACAAACCAGAGCTTTTCTTTCTGTGTCCTCTGGACTCTGCCAGAGAGAGTAGGTTTGTTTCACAGACCTGAACTGGTGGTAAGACAAGTTAGTTAAGTGTTGCTAATATGAAGTTATTCCATTGGTTTACTGTAGTAGCATGAAACAGATAAGGAGAAACTTTACTTCATATTTTTTAGACAGTTGGTTACTTACAATACCAAGCTGGTTGACTATGCAGATCTGTGCTAAGCACTGCAGGATGTTAAATCTAATTCTTAAAATACTCTGTTCTTGAAAGGCTTGCTTTGGTAAAGAAAGGTAAGTGCAATTTACCTTTTCTTTACTGAATAAAAAACAAATGCATAATAGGTTCTTTAAGCATCTGGGATCTTTTCTGAGACACTGATCTTTTCTATTGTTCCAACTTAAATGAAGATAGATTTTTTTTGTTGTTGTTGTTTCCCCTCCTAACTGGTGCATGTGACTAATCCAAACATGATTTCTGTGTGGAAGTTCTTAGTCTAGAAGTCTTCCTTAGCAAAGCTAACTCTACAAGCTTATAAATACTAGAGATTTGTGTTGTGTAACAAACTGAGGTTGTCCTACCTTTCCAACTGTGGTGACATCACTTGTTAATCTTCTCTGTTAGTGCTGGGTATCACAATATGCCCAAATAAAACAGAGTTGAAAGGCAGTGGAGCTCCAGGAGATACAAGCAACACTGGCTTCAGGGATTCCTCCACTTCTGTGCAATAGGTGCCTAGCTGGGCAGGAGTGTTTGAGTCCCAGGGTAGGTTGGTGATGAAACTCCAGCAGCTCCTGCCAGCTCCCTCCTCCCCACAACCAGGGGTTTGGATTACCCAGCAGGCTGGCCACCAGAATAACCCTGCTGTTGGTCACCTGACATAGCCATGACATAGGAGCTGCACTTGACATGTTTGGGAGCAGCGTGCAGCTCATGAGCCACGGACTGGCTACCCTGACTTAGCTGTTAGATCGCTTATAAAATCTGTGTTTCGTTGTTCTGATCCAATTGCTGATGGTCATATGAGCTGTACTGCACGTTTTCCAGTAGTGTATCACTATCTAGTGTAGAATTGCATGACTGGTCTAACACATAGTCTGTACGACATTTGTTTTAATTTTTTGTTTTGTTTTTTCTTTTTATCCAGACAGGGGATTTGGCTTCTGTGCAATTAGCCGGAGCTCCAAACAGATGGGAGGTCTTGTCTGCAGCTCCTACCACTATAAAGGATGAAGCTGGTAATATAGTACAGATTCCAGGTGCTGCCACAGTAACTTCAAGTGGGCAGTATGTCCTTCCTATTCAGAGTTTGCAAAATCAACAAATCTTTTCTGTTGCACCAGGATCAGATTCGTCGAATGGTACAGTGTCTAACGTACAGTACCAGGTAATACCCCAGATCCAGACTGCGGATGGTCAGCAGGTTCAACTTGGCTTTGCAGCCTCTTCTGATAATAGCAGTATCAATCAAGAAACTGGTCAAATTCAGATCATTCCTGGCTCGAATCAAACCATCATTGCCTCTGGAACATCTTCAGCTAATATTCAGAATATCTTATCTGGTCAGTCTGGTCAAGTCCAGGTTCAGGGAGTTGCCATTGGTGGTTCGTCTTACCCTGGCCAAGCACAAGTGGTTGCTAACGTCCCTCTTGGACTGCCAGGAAATATTACTTTTGTACCCATTAATAGTGTTGATCTAGATTCTCTGGGACTTGGCAGTGGTTCTCAAACCATGACAGCAGGCATTAATGCAGATGGGCACTTGATAAATACTGGGCAGGCCATGGATAGTTCAGATACTTCTGAAAGGACTGGTGAGCAAGTTTCTCCTGAAATTACAGAAACTGCCACTGATAATGACTTATTTGTGCCAACGTCATCTTCATCACAATTGCCCGTTACCATAGACAGTTCAAGTATATTGGAACAAAATGCAAATGATTTGACCACCACTAGTGGTCAAGTTCATGGTTCTGATCTTCAGGGAAATTACATCCAGACCTCAGTCTCTGATGACACACAGGCTCAGAATATTCAGGTCTCCACAGCACAGCCAATTGTACAACACATACAGCTACAGGAGTCGCAGCAGCCAACCAGTCAAGCCCAGATTGTACAAGGTATTGCGCAACAGACAATCCATGGTGTTCAAGCAAGTCAAAGTATATCTCAACAGGCTCTTCAAAATCTTCAACTGCAGCTGAATCCTGGAACTTTCTTAATTCAGGCACAAACAGTGACCCCTTCTGGGCAGATAACCTGGCAGACATTTCAAGTGCAAGGAGTTCAAAACTTGCAGAACTTGCAAATTCAGAATGCACCTGGTCAACAAATAACTCTGACCCCTGTGCAGACTCTCACCCTTGGTCAAGTTGCAGCCGGTGGTGCGTTGACATCAACTCCAGTTAGTCTAAGCACTGCTCAATTGCCAAATCTACAGACGGTCACAGTAAACTCCATAGATTCTGCTGGTATTCAGCTGCATCAAGGAGAAAATGCTGGAAGTCCTGCAGGTATTTATTTTATTCTTTTTACAAAAGGTTGTTTTTTATTACTGCGTGTTGTTGGTTTAAATGGTGATAATCAGAACATCATCTTGCTGCTGAAACCTAAAAAACACAGTGGATTAAACATGGTGATGATAGATTTGATTTGAAACTGCTGTTCCATTAGAAACTGTAATTGTAGAACATAGTCCTACCTCACTCCTTTTAATATGAGCTCATGTAACTCTCAAGTAGTCATATTAGTTAACAGCACTTCAGTGTTTGTGCTTAAACGTCTTACTCTGGTGAAGATCTGTATACTTAATTGAAAAAGGAGAAATCTGACTATCAGCTGCCACTCTTCTAAGGCATCAGTATCATTAACATACCCATTCTGCCTAGTCCTGAATAGATGAATTTTCTATAGAAAATCCAAATATTTATGTTTATGTAATTTTTTTCCCTTAAAAATTTCAGACTCCCTGAGGTGGTTATTTGTCTGCTCTTTTGTTAATTTCCTACTGATTTACTTTCAGTATTAGTATGATCTAGGAAAAACACATAAGTAGCAGTGAAACAAGCATGCAAATATCAAAATGGAGGCTGTGCTTTAGATTATGTCTGAATTTTCAGTACTGCTTGCTTACATTATGTTTTAAAGTACAATTATTAATTATAAGTATCACCATGTTTTATCTCGGTGGAGAAGAAATACTATTTTCTTAAAACAGGTGTTTCCTAATGTGAGAAAAAATAAACATGCCTGTTTCTTTTTGGTAAATTTGATACAGTGCATTCCAAATTTCAGGGCATAACTACCTAAATAAAAAGAATAAGAGATGATTGTGATTCAGGAGATTTTGCTATACCAGAAGCCATCTAAACACATTATTGGGTTGTGCCTCAGGCTAGTTATGAGGGGCAGAGTGAGCAGTAGAGGTCATTTGGGAGAGAACTGTTGCACAAAGTAGCTTGGGAACCACTGTTTTACTATAATCATGTGATCCAGCCCTCTGGCTCATCAAGATACTGGACCATAATTATTTAAGTAAAACATGCATGGTTTGTATTGTATGTCTATTTAAGCTTGTGAGAAGAATGCAAAGGTAAGTGAAACATGCCTGGAAGACCTGCTGGGTTTTGTTTCAGAAGGTTGCTGATTATAATACCTATATAGTTACTGATACTGCTGTATTCTATGTCAAGAACCTTGCTTTCCCATTTGAAATCTAAAATTTTATTGAAAAATAATATGCTGGGATGTTTTTTAGTTAATTTTGTTTTGGGATTGACTTCTGTATTATGAACTTACCATCAAGTATAGTTATTTAGATCTAGATAAGCCTACTCTTCATTGGCTTGTAGGCAATAGCAAAGGGATGCTCTGCTCACAGCATTTGCTCTTCTGTCTGATCTGGATTTTCACATTTTCTGTTTTCTGTGACCAGAAAGTCTTGGTTTGTCCCCATCACACATTGTTACCTATGAGGGTACAGACATCAGGAACAAAAAGTGCATATTCTGCGTGTTAATGCAGCTAAACTCAGATGTCAGAGTCTAAGTCTCTGAAAAAGAGCCCTTTACTACTTGTTATTAGCTCTCTGGCTAATACAAGGAGCATTATTTCTGAGATTTATATTTGGTTTAGGATCATGTAATGGTGTTGCTTGTGGAGTGGTGTAGCAAAAACTTGAGAAGAAGGATAGAAAGGAAAAGCAGAAAGAAAGCAAAAAGCCCCAAACCAGCTAGGCACATGAGAAAAAAGTTGAGTGATCTGTGCTGTGTATCATTTTATCTATTGATCATTCTCAAGAGTGTTTGAATGGTGGTTTTTAATAAAATGCAAGGGAGTTCCATTCTTCTATAAGGAATTTCTAGCAAAAAGCTGTATCAAATAGTATCTCTATATTAAGCACTGGCAGAGAGATACCTTTCTCACCTGTGTTTTGGCTTCAGTCTTCTGGTCTTGAGTGGAAATTAAACCTGAGAAAGCTCTCTAGTAGTGTACTTCTTTTGTTGGCAGTTTGTTATAAAATACTGCATTGTGTATAACAAAATGAGCTATTACATGCACAGTTCACATTACTCTTTAGTGACTTGCATGGTTGAGAAAGGGTTTTTTTTTTTTTTAATTTTTTAATTAGTATGTTTATATAGATTTCTTCTTCAAACATTTAAACAACATAGTGTTTATTTTGGAGAACTATCAGAAACTGAAATGTACCAACTTGACCTTCATGTTTCTGATCCTGTAAGTTTTGTCAGCTTGGAAGAATTTTTAAGTTACTGGATTTTCCTCCTGCCCCCAAGCCATTGTCACTCTGAAGGAAGCTTAATGGTGTTAATCAAATTGTAATTGTAATAGAGTCTCAGCTAATTCATTAGTGTACTGAATCAGTTTGGGATTGATTATTTCCTGGAAAAAACACCTGCAATTTTACCAGGTCTTATATATAGGTAGCTTAACTTTTTATAGGATACTAGATTTTTTTAAAAAATATACTTCCTTTGACCATTGCAGTAGCACCTAGAGACACTAGCAAATGTGCTGAAATAAAGTAGTGGCTTGAGAATGGACTTTGCTGCTTATCAGCTCAGACACACTCAGCTGGAAGATTCATTTATTTAAATAGAAAAAACCCCTGCCCTACAAACAGTTTTCCAGGTTGGTCTACAGCTGGAATCAAGTCAAAGGGATTCCTTTCAAGAGTTGACTGAAGTGTCACTCCAAAAGTGAGGTCTTCATTTCTAGATCTTTCTTCCCAGCTCCTCTTCTGCAGGAGTGTGCACAGCTACTTAAGGACTCATCTGCCTGCTGCCATTGCCCTTAGAGTCAGGCCAGTTGCTAATTTATACCACTTGATAGTGAGTGGGAATGGTTGGCTGTTTGTGGTGGCAACTTCATTCCGTTCCTACTGGAATAATTTAGCTACTCTAAATTTGACATAAAAATTGACAATTTTCAAGGTAAATAGTTGCCCAAGTGACAATTTATCTTTCATCTACTGGTATCTTGTGAGGCTTTGGTCTAATACCTGTTTCCTAAAACAGTTTAAATGCTGAAACAAACAAAATTAATTTTACTTGCTGGGACAGTTGTTTCAATGTTTTAGTGCTTCTGATGAAGTAGTGCAGAATGTGACTTGAAGCATAGCTTCCTTCTGGCATCTAAAACCTTTAAAAAGTTTTGGCTGGTTTTCAGTGCTGCAGAACTTAGTTTTCTTCTCTTTAAGTTTTGGTTTTTAACCTTAATAATTTTTAATTTCAATTATGCAGTTTTTCCTTCTAAGGCATTCTTTATAACAAGACTTTGAGACAAGGCCATAGTATCATTATGAAACAGAATCTGATTTAAAAAATAAAAAAGTGTTATTAAATGCATGGAGTAAACTGAAGCGATGATGTTAAGTATTTTCATCTGACAATATCTGCCTACAGCTATCCAATTTTCACTTGAGGCATTTAGTTTGCATGTTATAAAATCAAAACTGTTAAAAACAATTCTCCCCACTGTTTTTTAATATGAAAATTAAATTGGAAACTGACAAATTTAAGTTAGGGCAGGAATTAGAGCTATTTATGTACCAATCTTGTGTAAATAGTTTGCTGTCAGCATGCTTAAATTACATTCCTCATTTTAGCATCATGTTCAAAGGAAATTAATAAATTGTGGAAGAATTAGATGATCATGTTTGTATGTGTTTCACAGTCCTACTTATAACAGCACAATAGTAAATTATCTCACATAAAGTTTGCAGAACTTCAGTTAGTCTGGTTTATTTTTTAGTGCATTATCTATTGTTGTGGAATAGAATGGCATCTTTTTCTTCAAATTCTTGAAAATACTGAATTGTCACATCCTTCCTCTGCATTAGTACTTCATGGGCTTTTCTGCTCTTTGTTCCAAAACAGCTCATTAATGAATTTTGTTACAGCTGGTGGTGGTGTGGTGAAGTTTGTTGTGTGTGTGTTACTCCTAAGTAAATATATGTTGTGTATGCTGGGTGTCTGGGGATGCAGTATAGATTCTCAGAGTTAAGGAGGTTAGCTTGAGTTACCTTAGTCTCAGATATCCTCAGGATGTTCACAAAAGAATATATTACCCAGTTTCAGGTACGCATTCCTTTTGCATTTTTCATATGCTCTTTTTACAAGATACTCCTGACACAAAATGAAAACTCTTATGCACCTGTGGGGATGTGTGACAAGTATCCATGGAGTGAAACAGGGAAGGGATTTATTTCCAGTACTGCTACAACTTAAGGAAGCAGCTGGAAACTTGTCTTCTGTCTTTTTGCAGTCTCAGCACTTTAGGGCCATTGTTTCAGGTTCTGTGCAGTTTTCTTGTCTTTTGTATCTCCTGGCAGGATCACATACTTTGGTTCTGGTCTCTGAGATCAGAAGCAAACTTGTCAGTGCATCTGGCTCATAGAAAGTACCTGAAGTTTCTACTAAGGCCATTGAGAGTCTTTTTATAATGCCAGGAATACTCACCAGGATGTAGTTGTGATTGCCCCCTTGAAGATCAGGCTGGGTTGTAGGTGGGCTGTGTTTTACTGCTTGAGAAGACTCATATTTTTTCAAAAGGCAGTAATTTCAAGAGAAAAAGGAGATAAAAATACACATTGTCAATGACATCGTCATAATTTATCAGAGAAATGATAGTTCTGAACCTGCATCTAAAATTCAAGCCAGTATTTAATTCATGTATTCCAAGTATGTTTTGTACTTCATTTAATCAAAGTGTTTTCCTGTATCCTAGTAAGACACTTGCTGTGCAGAACTCTCAAGTATATTATATCAACGATGTCATCACTGATTTAAATAAAAAAATTAGTTTTTAATCTAATTGTTCACATAATCACATTTTGAGTGCACTAATTCTGTCCCTACTTCTTTGAGTCTTTGTTTACTCTTTTTCAGTATTATCACAGTATTAGCTTTTCTCTAACCTGCTGGAGCATTCACATGGCCAAAGACTCACAGCATTAGAACTGCAGAGAGCTCTTCAGTCTTCTCTTTAAAAGTATCAAATGAAAATTATCCTAATATGTTGATTTATTAAGTGTTTACTTCAGTAGCTGTTTTTACATTTTCCTGACTTGCTATCAGTGGGAAGCTTTTCATTGTCGTCTAGTAATAGGACAATTATATGGCTTTTACCTAAATACAGGAACAGAAACACTTACAGAACAGTTCTGTCTTCCTGAATTACTGCTGGCAATTCTGTTATTTGAGCCTAGTAGCTGTCTGATATCCTTCCATGTACAAGTGCTTAGCCCTGCTGGTCAGAGGCTCTGTGTCCTCTTGCTTTCCTTACATACCTTGGGAGTTTGTGGCTTCTTCAGTGTTAAGCATCATCAACTCTCCTTTCCCCAGTTTAGTTAGACCTTCTTAGATTTTCAACTGTGAGAAGAACAGCAAAAATAAGTGCATGCTGGAGCAGGCATTACTGTCTTCAAGAATCCAGAATCTTGAATCTGCAGACAGCACATCTCAGGGGAGTACAGTTATTGTGGAGCAAGTTCCTTGGTGCCTAGTGTGTTCTTTATGGTAGCACTGGCTAAAATACTTTCATGATTTAAATACTTAAGTATTTGCTTTAGAATAATAAATAAATAAACATTTGCATTTCTTGCTAGGAAACAAATCAGAAACTTAAAATCTGATTTAGAGCTGTTGAATCTAGATGACAGTCTTTCTTCTGAGTTGAGGTTTACCAGTATTTCAAGATGATGCTTTGCAGTGTACCTTATGTAACCTTATAATTTATTGTGTAATAAAAATATCTAAATTCACACTTAAGATTTGGGGGCAAATCAGAGTAAAAATCATTAATTCTGTTGAGTTTCCTGTCTGAAAGACTTGAACAGCTGGTCAACTTATTAGAGGAAGTTTAATTTAGATAGTTCAGTTTGAATGGGAAAGAACAAGAACAGTGTCTTAAGAAATTTAATGTCTTTATTAAAAACTTCCTCATATCTAGAGATTAAGGCAAGATGAGTCAAGATTCTAAGGGATTGTGGGTTGAACTGTAGATTAAACAGAGGACAACAGAAGATGGAAAGGAAGTAGAAATTAACATCTCTTTTCTTGGGAAAGGTAGGAAGGGAAGCCTCTATTTGGAAAATAAATAATTAGAAATAATTGAAGTGTGATTCTGTGAGGAAATAGGTGGGAAGGTATGTGTAGTGCTCCTGCAAATCTGTTTTCAGTTCAAAGACCAAATTTCTGCTTCTCAGATCAGGAACTTGTAAAGCTTGGCTGAGTAAAAGGGCAAGGTGGCTTTCAGCATCTTGACAAAGCAGCCAAACTAGAAGC
This sequence comes from Erithacus rubecula, assembly GCF_903797595.1. Taxonomy (NCBI): domain Eukaryota; kingdom Metazoa; phylum Chordata; class Aves; order Passeriformes; family Muscicapidae; genus Erithacus; species Erithacus rubecula. Next base: position 16,905,234 of record NC_136659.1, read on the forward strand.
TCGTGTTTTGGAGACTTATGATGTAGTACTGAGTGTGCCTTTGTGACATTCTGCATATATTAAAAAAATTCTGCATCCTCTTCCCTTCTCAGTTTACCCCTGTTTCTGGGGCTCTTGGGCAAACTAATAACTTTGTCTGTAGATGAAGAAAATAACATGTTCCTAAGTCCTGGTTGAAACCAGGTGAAGCATAACTGATGCATTCATCAGATACATGGAGAAGTAGGTAAATGATTTGGGTATATCCATGGACAACAGTATTTGTCTCCACACTAGATTGTAGCTGACATAGTCAAGAATAGTTTAAACTGCATTTCCATCTGCATTGTTTCATCCTGTCAATTTAGTTACTCTTCTCTGAAACACTTTAAACAAATCTCTTACTTACTGCTTTTATTTGCCAAAACCACTCAATCTTGTTCCATATTGTAGTCAGTTCTGGGCTTTTTGTGACTATAAAATGCTGCCTTTGGAACAAAACTATTCACCAAGATCCCAATTTCTATCTTGGAAAAGCTGAATCTAAATCAAATCTAGCCCACTAGACAGGAAGCAGAACTTGAACACAATATATGTTATTCAGAATCTGTGGGCAGTTTGAAACAATATCTTTGTTTAAAATTCCCCTTCATACTTACCTAGAACTAAGTCTTGAACTTTAAAAGCAAAGGCATATAGAAATTTGAAAACATGGAAATAAAAGAGTAGTGAAGAAATTTTTTTTTTAATTCAGCCTGTGTTTAATTGGTAGAAGAAAAACGTTGCCTCAAATTTTCTAGTGTTGCATCAGCTTGTCAGGACTTCAGGGATTATATAAATTCTTTTAGGCCTCTATTTTTTTTTTTTTTTCAGAGTTTACGTAAATTCTCTCAGTTGAGGCTGAATTAGAATGGAGCATGTCTAGAAGAACACTAGGGAGAAATGTAGTCTCTGATATCTGTATGAATTTTCATGATCTCAAATTCCATTGCATTAGAGAACACTTAATCTGTAGCTCTTGCCCATGGTTTTCTCTTTCAGTGTCTTCATGAGTGACACCCCTTCTCCTTCCAAAAACACTGGTGGAATTTTAACCTTATCTCTTGAAATAATGTAAAAACCTACTTGGAGGGCAACAGACTCATTGGTTCTGAGGACCTCAGTTAAGGCAATCACATTCACTATGGGTTTTGATGCAATCTGCTCTCTACTATGCTACATCCTGGAGAGGCTACATAAACACTTTAACTATGGATATTTTAATTGTGTTTTGTTTAAAGTGTAGTCTACATAAATAAGTATTAAAAAGTCCTGTAAACTGCCAGTCTGTTGTACCTTTCTGTATGCCAGATGTAGAAGATATTGCTTTAGTTACTCATCAGAATGACTAGCTACACTTTCTGCCTTACCAAGATAACCAGAAAGCACAGCACTAAATTAAAAACATGGTACTACTTTGTCTTCTTTTCAGTTTTGCCTTTTTTAGAATAATTCTATATAATAATTGAATGCACATTATTGTCTTCTCTAGTATTCTCAACTGTTAGGAATTTCTTGTCTGTCCTGTTTTTTTTTTTTTTCCCAAATAAATTTCCCAGTTATGGATCTATCATTACAAAACTATTATACGTCTCTGTGCTGCTGCAGTAATGGTGGTGATTGGGAGAAACTGGGAATAGAGAGATACTATTGAAAAAGTGGGAGGTACTCATGATAGAAATTCGTTAAGTGGAACAGACATTGCCTAGAAGCTATCATGGATACTGGCATGCAGTAACAGACTTTTTGGACATGCTTCTGCTCTTACGTGTATCTCTATTATTAGAGTGTGACTTTGGGAGGTCAGTGTAATAGGAGGAATCATGTTTGACTTCAGTAGTGGAGTTGGGTCTTGGGATCACAGATCCATTCCCTAATTTGTTCCATTCATCTTTGCATATCTCTTTTGAAGTGTATGTATGCAGTCTTAACTGGATTCAGCTACTGACTTTGCAGGCACACTATGTGCCACTGTCTAATGTTAGTGAGATCACACTGAAAGTGTGTTATTTTATTAACAGTACTTTAATTCTTATTTTAAATAAAACCAGAATTTATACAGTATACATTTTGTGCTACATTTGATTGGTAAAAGAATTTTGAGTATAGTGTGTAGCACTTAGTCCTAAAGAACTAGTTGGAGACTTGCATTGGCCTGTGCTGGCAGCCTTGTTGCCTTGCTATATTTCAATTCCTACTATGTGCCCTTTTGTGCAAGAGTGAATCAGGCTTTTGCTTTTTTCTAAAGTTGCTCTAAGTGAATGTATTAGTAGTATGTATAGTTAGTAGTTATTTGAAAGATAATTCTATAAACTTTATTGTATAGTGGTTTAATGTTTACTTATATAAAATTAATTTTATATGTAACATACAGATAATAAAGTTCTTTTTTATCTGAGTCTCAGAAAATAGCTTAATTTGATAGGAAAAAGTTTGGTGGCTCATGCAGAAAACCAGAAGTCACCACAAGTTTTCTAGCTATGAAAGATATTTATTATGGTGCTGTGTGAATTTGTGAACTTGTGATGGTAACAGTAAAGCTCAATATGCAGGTGACTTTGGGCAAGCTTATCACAGTAGTACCATGTGTGTAAAAAAAACCAGCAGATGTGAGCATGCTTGCTCTTGGGTTCCCAGAGCTCAGAGCTTGTCATGTTCATGCAAACTTAATTTCTAACACTGACTTTTGCAGTCAAACCAGATAAACAGTCTAGATTTCCCCGGTTTTGACCTGGAATTCTCTTCCCAGTGCAGGGATTTCCTAGAGAATTCAACTGTAGTTATATCAGTGATGTAGGATACAGGACAGTCCTACATATGGTCATATGTCTGCAAAAGAAAAGCAGACTGTGGTGGTGTGGATGACTGGGCTGAGAATTTATTAGCATCAGGGAAATTTTTGTGTAGCAGTATCCTTTGTCTCTAAACAGATGAATGCTGGAGATGATTTTGAAGGTAGACCAGGTAACTTACTCTTTACATGTTTTATCATTGGTTTCTTTCCTGATCTCTACTGGGACAGGATGCTCTTTATCATATGACCCAATACAGTTTTTCTTATGTTTTATCAGGCAATCTGTGCAGCTTTGTCTTCATTACAAAGATATGATGTCTGATGAACCGACTCCCAGAAAGAACTTAGAGTGACCACAGTGCTCTGTTAAGGTTTCAATGTTTAAGGATAAAAGTCTACATGATAATTGAGTTTGTTTTGCTGAAAAAGCAGTCTCTTGAATGTGTCTAGAAAGATAGATATTAGTTTGAAGCTTCAAAAAATAAATGAATAAGTAAATAAACCTACCTAAATTATGTTTGTTTTCTTATTAGTTTGTGCTAGTGGCTAATCATTTTCACAGAAAAAATGCAAAGCAAACTACTCTGATGAACCAAAGAAGGGGCTGGGGTTCAGCTTTCTAAAAAGATACATACAATTTTTTTTTTTTAATCCAGTCTTTAAGTCCACTGGGAATACGGAATAGTGTTTGAGGGGAAGATGTTCCTATTAAAATGTAAATTTATTAAGACAGTTGTTGTTATGACACTAATTAATTCTTGGATTAGACTGAATGAATGCTCTCTGGGGAGAGGGTACACATACTTGCAAATGTCCATTCTATAAGGAATAATTAGGAGGTCTTTTTGCATCCAAGAATCTGCTAAGACCCATTTTGACTACTGGTATATCAAAATATTGAAGTGGTTCATGTGTTGCTTATCTCTGCCTAATGCTGAATAACATTGTTCCCTAAATGTTTTCTGTGTATTGTGCAGAAGACATGAATTTCAAGTGGAAAAGGGAAATGGAACAAAAACATTAATTTGTTTTCTTGAGATATCTCGATCTTTCTCAGGTGAAAACTTTTTATTAGATTTATTTCTTATATTACTTTATATATCCCTCTGCATACTAAAATCTTCTGAAGACCATTGAGGAAGGTTGACGTTACCACATGTGACACTAATTCAGAAATGCTGTGGAAACAAAAATGGCTGCTCAGATTCATTTGAAACATGTGTTTACATTTTCTTCAAGCTCTGTCCAACCTCTTGTTCCTCAATTTTTCTCAAATTTCTCCTGGTGACAGCATTCCACACCCAGAACAGTTACAGCTTATCTTCAGCTTTGAAATGTATAGTAAGATAAACTTTTTAAATAAAGGTAACAAGGGCACAGAAGCAATGTCAGAATCCACTTAAGGATGTTGACTTTTGACTGACATAGTGCACTCAAGAGTAAAAAGATTTGATCATTATGGCTTCCTTTCTGGCTATTTAATGGGCTACTTATGTATGATCTGTGTTTGTTCTTTTTCTCAGATATTAGAATTAAAGAAGAGGATCCTGATCCAGAGGAGTGGCAGCTCAGTGGTGATTCTACACTGAATGCTAATGATCTAACACATTTGAGAGTACAGGTTGTGGATGAGGAAGGGGACCAACCACATCAGGAGGGAAAGAGACTGCGACGAGTAGCATGTACATGTCCCAACTGCAAAGAAGGTGGTGGAAGGTATGTAAAGTTCTGTGTCATATCCCACATATAATGGTGAAAAATTAATAATGGGCAAGAAAAAAATGACCTTTTGTTAACAGCAAGTTGTCTGCAGTGAGAGGAAACTGGCTTTTGCAAAGGAGTTTATGCAATAAACGACTACCACTTTCATTTTGGGGTTTGCAGATTAAAAAGCAGATTATTTCATTCTGTCTGAGTTACTCCTTTGAGAAGTGGAAAAAATGTGGAGTTAGATGTCACTTAGTACAAGTGAGGGGGATAGAACATTGCCCTAAAAATATGAAAATGAAATATTTTGGAATATGCACATCTGTGATTGGCTTCCTATCATATGTCAAGAACTTGATTAAATCGTGTGTTCCTGCATTTCCTCAGTGATTAAAGCAATTAAACTGTGGGAAAAATGCTTAGAGTGTTACAGAAATACAGTTTTCCTTGTTTTCTTTTTCATTGGTTTCCTAGGAGAAACAAGGTTTGTATAATCTAATGAGGTTTGTATAATAATTCTAAGTAACAAATTTTGAACTGTTTTCAGTCATAGTGAGATTTCACTAACAAAGAGGTACTAAATTCATTAAACTTCAGTACTGCATTGGAACCTATGCTTATTGTGCATCTCATTAAATTATTATAAATTTTTTATTCTGAAGATTTTATTCTACTTTTAAACACTTAATTTTAAATGTCTTGATTATGGATATGAAAGGGCAAAGGTAATAAGCTGCCTTTTACAAGTGTTTATGTTTGTGCTTGAGAGAATTGTGCAGGGGCTTCTTTCCAATACACTCAAATTTGTCCATTTGTTAATAGTTTCTTCGCTAAAATTGAAATCTTTATTTATTCAGGAGCTGTAGTGCAAATCAGTAAGATATCTTTAAGGAATCTATCAGTGTCCAGTGGCAGGAAGAGTTCTAATAGCACTGGCTGAGTTGCATCTCTTGTCAGTTCTTGCTGCATATTCTAGATACCTGCCTTGCAAGCACAGAGAGGTGATACCTAGGGCAGCCGTGCCGAGTAGTAGTAAGTGTTTTTTAAGAGGAAAAGACTGATACATCACCAGCAAAGCTAGTGATAATGGCTGCAGGTTATGCAGCATCTTCATCCTTCAGATTCCTCTTGTTAAATTTCTGTGTGTAGTTCACTGCAACATGGCACAGGCATTTCTAAGTTCTTGCTGAACTTTGGCTCTGCTATGAAAATCTGCCCAAAGTACACCCTGGGTTGAGATTTGTTTCATTTCAGGAGAAAACTCTGAAAATGTGATTTGCACTGTCTGTACTCTTAGGAAACAGAGATTCCAGGTGTTCGATCTTCCTTGTGCTCTATTCCAAACTATGGTGGCTTTAATTTAGAAATCTGTACTGCAAAATCCTCTTCTTCTGAGTGGAGTTGCTATAAAATGAAATTTTAAAGTTTCAGCCCAAGAGAGAATTTTTTTGAGAGATGGTTTGGGAAGTCTGGAGAAGGGTGTAGTCTGACTGAAAAATCAGATAGGTGATTTTTGGGAAAGAGTTGAGATAAGAGCTATGACAGAGTTTAGATAGATGAGTGAAATCCACTGTAAAGGAAGGCCTGGACACATCAAACATACAAAGTAACTAGGAAAAGTAGGACAAGAAGTCAGGATGTGAGAAGAATTGGAACTGGAAGAGAAACAGGATAATGAAGGAGACAATGGTGGGGAAACAGAAAAGAGTGAAAGTGCTTACAGTTGCTACAGCAACTTTCCCACCAGAATGTAGGACTCCTTTGGAGTTTAGGAGAAAGGAATAAGCCCACTTTAAAGAATATCTGAGCGTGATAATGTTCCATATCTGCTAGAGTTACCTGTTTATCCCTAGTGCTGGAATTCTGAGCTTTGATTTGTTTTTCAACTCTGGTGATGATTTGCAGAGTTTCAGATAGTAAGACATTTACTTTTGTAAATTCTTTCAGATAGCATTCATAATTCTTAAAATGACATTGAAGTTACAAAAGTTACAATTGGGCAAATGCTTAGTTAAGATATCCTTAGGGTATCTTAACTTTAGGGTATCTTAACTTAGGGCAACTTTAACTTAATTCCTTGTGTATATACATTCATCACTTGGTTTCTGATTATTTTTACTGCATACTGTTTTTTTCCTATGGCATTAGTGCCATTTGGTGGATGGGATAGCTGATAGACAGGGAATGATGAATCAGGGCTGTGTAATGACTGTCACCTGCTTCACTTATTGCAGAAATTGAGAGGTGTTTAGGGAATGAGACACAGGACTGCAGCAACAGGGCTCTGAATTTTGGAGGTGTAGTTCTATATACCCCACCTTTTCCACTGCAGAAGTACTGAGTTCATTCCTGTGAAGAAGTTGATTGAGCAGACTGTGAACATGTACAGTACTCTGAGAAAATTTGCTTCTACTACATTAACCATGACACCTCAAGCTGGTGGGTGTTTGACAGTTTTGGCCTAATCTCTTTCTACCTCATAGCAGGATGTACAAAGTGATTGTACTAGTTCAGGTTCACCGTACCAAAATGTTAGGATGATAAAGCCATTAATATTTCTGAATTGCTTAGGGACTGTGAGTGTTGTCAGTACCCATGATGAGCTAAAAAACCCTGGAGAAATGAATAAATTCTGTATAATAATTTAATGTAGTGCAGAAATAATATGTAACTAGTAAAACAAGAAAAATACTTCAAATCAGTATGAAAAAGCTGAATAGTGTTTCACTCAGTTAATACTATTACTCCAACGCTGTGAATGGAGAAGGGAAAGGACAATGGCTTCACATATGCAGACTTGATCATAATTTCATCTATTGTATGGCATTTGTTTTAGTATTTCTTGCATTTTCTGGGTTCAGAGGCGAGTTGAGAAGTTCTTTCTGGTTTTTGTTGTTGGCTTTTGGAATTGAACTACATTGCACTCTTCAGATTTGTACCAGTTTTGTGAAGTGGGCAGCCACTATTATCTTTGGCTTGGTGGGAGGGAAAGTAGGAAAGGAAGATGATGTATTAGATTTGTAAATTAACACCTTTTAGCCCCAAGCTTATGTAATAAATGGGGAATAAGCAAGCAGACAGAGAGACACATGCCTCAAAGGATGACTCTGTTTCCAAACAGAATGTATTAGGCTTCTAGTTAAGGTGTCTGAAGTTAAGTGGGAAGTTTAGTCTCCTCTCAGTTAGATATCCTCCTAACAGTTACATCTGAATTACACTGAGATGTAACTACTACTGTCTGATATATAGAGGAGCTGTGCTTCTGACTACCACTGCAGGTATGTAACTCTAAAAAACACATTCTTAAATTAATTAATAAGTGTGTGTTTTACCCTTGAAATGCTTAATGTTATTGCTGGAAATACTGCTGAATATAAAGTCCAGTTTCTCAGTGGATGAAGGTGTTTCCTGCTGCAACTGGCAGTCTGCCTGGTTATTGAGATACATAATTTTCAGTCTTTGTAAAGCTAAAATGTACTATGGAAATACTTAAATATTAATTGTTTTTAGGACTCCACTCAAGGAGTAGGCTGTAGCCATATACATCTACTCAGTGATGATGGCTGTTGGCCAATGCAACAAGAAAGGCCTCTTAGCATGATGTGTTAGGGCATAGTGCCAGACTGTCACAGCTGCAAAGTGTCCAGATAGAATCTGGCTTGTATCCTGTCAGTTTAGAGCACACATGAAGCAAACATGCAGATGCTCATGTGAAGTTGTATAGAATAAATACACTTAATTTCTAATTCACAGTAGTCTTGTGGGTTTCGTTCTATGGATCCTTAACTTCTCCCTCAGTTGAAACTTCAAACTCTGCTAAGGAATTGTCACCAGTTAGGTGAGGTGCTTAGAATCACATGTTCTATACCACCTATGCACAATAATGACCATGAGTTGAACCTTGGTTTCCTTCAGTCTACACTAAAGGTACAATGAAGTAATTTCAAATTATTGACTTAGGAATATTAACATTATTCTGAGGGAAGTTTGATGTGATTTCATCCAATTTTTGTACTATATCATGCCATTTGTACTAATTACTGTGGAAGGGAACTAGAGTATTTGGAGAAGGTGTTAGGATGAAGTCCTGATAGGATTATCCTGCTGCAGTAGGATCAAAAGCCTCCTGGACTCTGCTTCTGCTGCCATTGAATTTGTTCTGAAATCAAAACTTTTATTTGTCATGACAAAAGTGATGTTGGCAAGTACTTGGTACAAGTGATTTTTTTTATCTTCTGAGACAAAATGACAAATGAAGCACTATGAAGATTGCTCTATTTTGAGAATTTATAGCATAATTTTCTAGGAGTTAATGGGATGTTATCACCTTACTTTTCTGGACTGTCTATAATGTTTTAGGTACATATGTGATTAGGCTGGAATCCCCTTTAGTTTTAGAGTGAGTTCATTTTGCTAGCAATTGCTAGCTCCTTGAAGCATGTATGCACTTCAGCCTGAAGTGAGATGTAAACCAGAAGCTAAAGCACCCAGTTTAAAGAAAAAAAATTTCCTGGGGAGGCAGCTGAAAATTTTATAATCAGTCATGGAGGATGGAGCACCCAAGACTGTGATGCCAGAATCCACCACAGGTGCTCTGAGTTAATGTTGCTGAATAAGGTGGCCTGATGCCTGATTGCATTTTCCAATCTCCTCCCTGGTACCAGTATTTGCCATTCATATAGCTGTGTTGTCAGCCAGACCTATTCCCTCAAGTTCTCCTTTCAGCAGTAGCAAACACTTAAATTGGCTAAAATCAATCATGATGCTCTGCACTGGCCAAACCAAGGTCTTTCTCTGACTCTTATCTCTCTCATGATTTGATTTTTAAAAAAAATTAAAATTAGGCTGTTTTATCAGGTGCTTCCCTTGATCACCTGCCATTTCAGTGAGACAGCATCTTAAAAAAAGCATCAAGCTTAGTCTGGATTGTACAATCCATGAGTTCTGTGTTCATTGTGATGGATTTTTGTTTTTTTAACTGAAAAAACAAGGAATTAATGTAAATGTCAGCAAGATCAGCTTGTACTTCTTTTAGTGAAAGCATTCAGGTTAGTATGCATGTCTTCAAACCCCAAACTGATTCTCAGATTTCTCCAAGATGCCAAAAGTTCCATCTGTTCTCTACCCAGTTTCCAAAATCTCCACTGTCCTTTTTGGCAGTTGCAGTAATTTGTGTTTTTCTTTGCCAAAACTATCTTTGACATGGTAAAAACCTGAAACTTGGAGAAATGTAAAATATGGGCACTTCAGCATCAAAGTGGTACAAACTGCTATAATAACTGTATTTCCAACTTCATATACATGTATGCTTCTTAAAGATTATACTTCTATCACATACATTTCACACACAGCTGAATTTATCATTTTCTGTGGAGCTGGGAAAGCATTATAGAATTTATTTCCAGCTTCTTATGGAGTGTACTGGAATCCAGTTGTATTTGAAGTAAAAAAATGAGGCTGCTGTGGTTGGTGTGCAGATCCACTGTGATATGTGTAGCCTCACATATGTATATGACCAGTATTTAGGAGGAATGTATTAGAATTAATAACTTCTCTCTCTTTGTTTTTTTTTTTTTTTAAACAGAGGCTCCAACTTGGGAAAAAAGAAGCAACACATTTGTCACATACCAGGATGTGGCAAAGTGTATGGGAAGACTTCTCACTTGCGAGCTCATCTCCGCTGGCATTCCGGCGAGCGCCCGTTTGTTTGTAACTGGATGTTCTGCGGCAAAAGGTTCACTCGCAGCGATGAGCTCCAGCGGCACCGAAGGACGCACACAGGTTTCCAGTCTTTGATTCTGTGCCTTCAGCTAGAGGAGTGCTAGGGACTGAGCTTGCATAAATAACTTTTAAGAGGAGAACAGATCTTTGGATTGATTGTAATGCGGTGTGGTTTTTCTAAAATCAGCTAAATCTTGTTGATACTTGTACACTTTGGAGTCTTTGGTAGGTCTGAGGAGATAAAACAGCCAGATTCAGAAGTGACATTAAGGCTAATGTTTAATGTAGCTTAATCAGAATACTTTGATTCAGGCTCAGTAATGCATTTCATTTGTTTGAACCAGATCGTAACTATTTTTCTATCTTGAAACTTCAGTAAGAAAAGGACTGGGTGGCCTGGGGATTAGATATTCCTAAAATCAAAGAAGAGCATGTGATGGTGCATTGTTCTGCATCTTTTAGTTTGATTACACCATCAATTAGGAACTTCAGGTTTGCGTTTCTCCTTCTGTCTAATAAAAAGAAAATAATTTATTGTAGATATTCCACCTTTTCAAGGAGCAGTTAGTTTAAAATCTATTGTCTGTCTTATCTGTTTTCTTGTGAACTAAATCCATATATGCATTCCACAGGATGTTTACCTTTCAAAATCATAGTATTTGAAAAGCGTATAGATAAATAATTTTTGTGCTTAATCAGCATTTACATTGCTTAGAAAAATGTCTTTGGATGTCTGAAAAATATCCCATTGTTCTTAATGGTGTGCTTTTGTGTAGACATTTTGGATGCTAAATCTAGGCTGGGATGTTACAGTTTGTCTGGATGGACAGGCTGATGGTTTTTAAAAAAAGGCGAGTTGAATGATCAGTTCAGAGGGGTGTGGTTAATAGCTTCTAGTGTACCTGCCTACCAGGAAAAAGTAGAGCAATGTAGGGATCTATCCTTTGACCTCTTAAAATCTTTATCATTGACCTGGAGGAGTCAACAGAATTTTTCTGTTAACCTTTTAAGGTTTGTGGATAATCCTAAACTGGAGAGACCAGTCAGTGCACTTGATTGCAAGGCTGCTATTCAGAGGGATGGAGGCTGAAGGAACAGGTTAACAGGAATCTTAGGAAATTCAGCAAGAATAGTCACAAATACTGCAGCTGGGATGGAGTGAGCACTTAGGGTAACACAGAGTAAGCATGGAGAAGTTGGAATCAGCTCTACTGGAAAGAATCTTGATGGACAAGAGGAACATAATCAAGGGCCAGCAGCAAAGGTGCCCAGGTGTACCATAAAAGCAAAAACCCTGGTCACAGAGATTATTCATCTGTTCTGGTTAGACTGCATCTAGAATTTGGCATCTAGTTTTCAGCGCCCAATTTAAGAGAGACATTGAGGACAGGATTGAATTCACTGAGTGACCAAGATGATCAGGAAGCTGGAACATTTGCCATATGAGGAAAGGCTGTAGATGCAGAGAGAACAGTAATGGAAGAGGAGAGCTTAGTAGTAATTCTCTAGTTACCTGCAAAGGCCATCCTAAACAAGGCAGATACTGTCCCAGATGGTGTATTGGTTGAAGGATAATAGACAGCAGATGTATGTTGAAATAAGAAGGGTTCAGAACAGCTGTTAATAAAAACTTTTGAACAGCCATCGGAAGAGGATGCCCAGAGAGTTCCTCTGTCATTAAGTCTCTGTTCTTAAAGGTTTTCAAGAAAACTGGAAAATTCCTCAGCAACCAGGTCTGATCTCATAGGTGACTGCTTAGAAAGAGATCAGAACACAGACATTCAGAGGTCCTTTCAAACCTGAATTACCCTATGATCTTGTGTGTCAGTCTCAAGTGTGATTCTGCTCTAGGTCATAGTCTTCTTCCCTGTCCATCATTTGGTAGGTTTTGTTCTCCTCCTAGAAGTTATTTATTGGTAATAATTGCAGTGCAGCTTAGCAGCCTAAGGATATGAGATGGCTATATTCTCTAGCATGCCTGAAAGATCTCCCCAAACCTGATGACACACAGGAAATTAAATCGGTTCCTTTCATAAAGGATTTGTATGGGTGTCAAGAAATGTAACCTACAAGTTTATTGTGTAGGATTGCTTTCTTCCTCAGTACACTTCTTGTTAGAATTCTGACTCTAAAAAGTAAGTTGAATTTTAATTTTTAGTGTTCTTGAATGTTTTTTTTTTCTTCTTTGACAGGTGAGAAGAAATTTGTCTGTCCAGAATGTTCAAAACGCTTTATGAGAAGTGACCATCTTGCCAAACACATTAAAACACATCAGAATAAAAAAGGTATTCACTCTAGCAGTACAGTGCTGGCATCAGTAGAAGCAACATCTGATGATACTTTGATTACTGCAGGAGGAACAACACTTATCCTTGCAAATATTCAACAAGGTTCTGTTTCAGGAATAGGAACTGTTAATACATCTGGCACCAGCAATCAGGATATTCTTACCAACACTGAAATACCTTTACAGCTTGTCACAGTTTCGGGAAACGAGACAATGGAGTAAATATTACACAAGATACCTATTAATTGTGGTTATTTTTATACAGTAGTGAGAAGAATATTGTTCCTAAGTTCTTAGATATCTTTTTATTGATGTGCAAAAATTTTTGGATTGACAGTAACTTGGTTATACATGACACTGAAATGCCTTACTTTGTATGATATTCCATAGTATATTAAAATGGTAAAATTGCATGGGTTTTGTAGGTACTTTTGGAATCTAGAAGAGAAGAAATTTTACCAAGTTATATTAAAAAAAAAAAAAAAAAAGAATTTAACGATGGAAATGGTAGTCTAACCAAATGCATCAATCCTGTGTGGTTTAGTGTACAAAAAATGAGAACATGTTGGTATTTATCTATTGTAAGATAAAAGAAGTTGATGGGTGAAAAGAAATCACATTATGATAAAAGAAATTTTGTAATTTTCTTGATGACTGGAATTTTTATTATGCATAACTGACAAATCAAGTTTCCAAGCAAATGTTACATAGTGTAGGCTTTACTTAGCTCATCAACTTGTCATTTTGAAGCTAATTATTTTAATTAGGTTAACTATGTACAATATTTTAAGCATTACTCTTGTAAGATTTTGCAAACTACATTTTAACATGGAACTCTAGGGATAGTCACCTTTTAAATCCTATTGAAAAGCCATGTTTAAGATTTAATTTGCCAAAATGATGTCTTGTTAATATTCTTTCAATAACCAAGGTGGGCAATATAACCAATGTTTAAAAAGCTTAAAATGTTAAGAAAAATAAATATGTATAGGTTGAAGCATTTGGGTGGTAAGGCAGATGTTATAGTGAAGTATATCCCTTCTTTTGAACATTGGAGGACCAAAAATAAGGTGTATTGTGTCTCAGCAGTGATTTTTATCAAATCTTTTTCCAAAAAAACATCTGTATGCCAGGGCCTTAAAAGCCATCATGTAAATTACCAGTAAAATATAACATATGCAAATACAAAAGAAAAATCACTTCCATATTGACAGTACTCCCAAACATATGGATATAGTCATAGTGAACTAGGGGGGTTATGAGGTTTTTATTTGTTTGTTGTTTAGTTTTTTGGTTAGTCAATCTGCATTTAAATATCAGCCATCTTTCCTTTTTTGCTTCTTCCCTTAAAAATTGTATGTATCCAGTACATTTAACTGATAAACATATATGTTTTTTATTATGCTGAATTTTCTTTTTATTTTTTAATTACTGTTTATATTTTCAATTATAGAAAATGTACAAAATGAAGTTATATAGCCAGTCTGTAAGTGCTATACCATTTTCAAAAAATGTACAACAATAATTACTGCAGTTCACCTATTTACAAACATTTGGAAATCTGTTCATTTGTTATTCTTAAAACCACCTCAAATTTAAAGGCTACCTTATTGTACGTTTAAAGTGTATTATAACAGTGTGGTAGTTAATAAAACACTATTTTTTTTTCTTTTGACTTGAGTTTACTGTGCTTCTTGTTAACTAACAAGGTGTAATTTCATAATATGTCTTGATAGCCTGAGATGTTTGTGATTTTGCAGTAGGTGGTGGGAAGCAGAAACAGTGTTTTCTTTCCTATGGACACAGAGATGGTAATTCTCCACCTCCTCGCTCACAAACCCCCATCTGTATGTGCATGGACACAAATGTGCTGTGTTGGTGTAGGGGGGATGTTTTGCTCTCGTGCTGAGCAGGGCATGAAGAATATATAGGCCCCATTCTATAGGTTGTGTTTAAGTCCTCTGACACATGCACAATATGTGGAGTATTAACAAGGAGCTGTGACTGAGAACTGTGAGATTAAAGAGAGTAGTTGTTGTATGTAATGCTCTAATGGAAGTGAAAAGCTTTTATTTGTGGAGTCTAAAGTTTTGGAGTATCAAATGACAGAGGACAGACCAGGATAATTTAGGATAAACCAGGCAAAGTTCAGACTTGAAAAATGAGATGCGGAAATCACGTAGGAAAGATTTTCTGAATTTGCAGTTAGGTGGAAAAAAATTTATGCAAATCATTGAGAGATTCAGAACAACAGGAATTGACAGGTACGGAGAAAAGGGAGTTAATTCACCATCAGTTTAATCATCTGCTTAATAAAATGAAAGGATGAAATTGGTTGGGGTGAGAGCAGCAGCTTGAGGGAAGACAGTTCCTCTTAGAGTGTTCCATGAATGTTGTCAATATATTAACATACTCTGAATCTGCTTCCTTTAGGCAGGTGGATGGGCTTGGTTTTCAAAAGCTGTTTTAGAATGCAGAGCGTATTAGTGTATTTCTAATACTTGGGTTCTGTTTCTCATCTCTTAGCCATCAATAGCTGTGTTAGTGCATTATTTTAAATGGGAGGGAAGAGGGCTATTTCTTTATTCAAACTGCTTTTCACAACTTTTATGGAAGGACACTTTCACTGATGTTCATCTGTGGATGAAAGTGTTTTGGTGTCAAGGGTGTTGTTGCTGAAGATGAGATTGCTTTATTTCTCAGAGCTTTTATGCTCACTACATCAAGTGGTTACTTTAATTAGTGTTTAGGTAGCACATTTGATAAAAGGATTTGTTGTTGTTAAGCTTCAGAAGGTAGATTTTTTGGAAGAAAGTAACTCTGAAAGTCTCATGGAAAGCCTGTCTGCCTAATGGCTCACAGCCATAGTGTTTATGTTGTGGGATGGTAATTTCTGAAAGCTCCCTGCTCACCTCCAGGGTGAAGATTCACGAGCCCAAGATCTTTGGTGTATCTAGGATTGTTGCTACCTCATGGCCTCTTTTCTGGTCCTCCAGGCATTCATGTGATACCAAGACAAAAGTGTGCATTTTGTAGGATGCTTTCCAGTTCTTCAAGGGTTCCTGACAATGGTTGCTTGATGTGCTGCTTGCTTCTTACTGGTACAGTGTGTACATTTTACATGCTTTTTTTCATGTCAGGATCTGGCTTGTATGGTTTCTTGGTATGATAGCTTTTAGATCATTGGGTGGTCTTTATTCTTTACAGTCTTGTGTAATGACTAATTAAGAAGACCTTAAAACTGGGTCTGCAGGAGAGCATGAGTTTGAAAGCATCCTGTTACCAATTTCAGTGGTTCAACTTTCAGTAAGTACAAGGCCTGTACATGCACTTGCTATAATCTCAAAAATTAACTGTTCATTCCTGAATTAACTAATGGTTTGATCCTTGCAAGTTGCAAACTAACACTGATTCTTGCAGAGAACAGAGCTTTTCATCATTGTTGCTTTCCAGGTCAAGGAGCAATATGACTAATGACAATATCATCATTGCTGAAAGACTTGAGAGGAGCAAGATTTCTGGTCTGATGATGCAGATTTTCCTCTGGAAAGGGACTCTGCAAAGCACTTTTTGGGGTTTTTTGAAAAAGAAATATCAGGCCTTAGTTTTAGGCATTTTGAGCAGCTGCAGTCAGTAAGATAAGCCTTGCCAATGGCTTCAGGGAAGCTCTGATACGTTCTTTCACAAGTTTTTCTGGTTGTTGGGGAATGAAGGAATGCAGCTCATAGACACCTGTCAAGAGTGGTTCTTGGCTTCTTTAAGTGAAGAACTAATGAGCAGCTGGCTGTCCTTCCTCCAGATTTTTGCCACTACCATTAGCAGCACATGTGTAGAGCATGTACTGTGAAAAAGGGCAGAAGATGGCATGGCTGATTTAACTACAGAGGAATAATAGCCATTTTCCAGCAGTGGGGGTACTAGTGGTTGGCATCAGGTTGTTCTGTGCCCTAGTTTCTAGAAGATTGTATCAAAAGGTAGCATTTTTAACAAGCCATTTTACATGCCATTCCTTCTTTAATCTTGGAACTAAGGGAAAAAAAAAAATAAAAAGCCATTTCTGACTCAAAAGAGAGCCTCTGTAATTCCAGAGGTCACTTTGGCATCTTGACACTGTAAAAGCCTCTGTTTGGACAAATTGGTATGCTTCTCAAACCTTATTATTGCTGAGTTGGCAGAAGAATGCTATGAAAATAACCTTCAAGGAAATAACCTTCCTTCCCCAGCTATGTATTCTCTTCTGTCAGAAGACTCAGTTACACACATTTTGAGCTGAATGTGAGATGGACACCACCAGGAAAAGGTTCCAAAGCAAGATTTAGAACTATTTGTTGCTTGAGTACCACTTTTCTTATGGCCTTCAAAAGTTCAAATCTTGACCATGCTTCTGGGGTGCCTGCAGATGAAAAAATTTACTTGTGTATATATCTTGTAACATAGCTGCATTTTCCACAAAACTCATTGAAGAGCAATACTTTTACAAGGATGATAGGCTGGCAGATCACCATAGCAAATAATTTTCAAACAGCAAGAATTAGTTGTCAAGTGGTATCACATAATCCTTTCTCTGTCAAGGTCTTTCAGGTAAGAATCTTGATAGCCTCTGACAAGAAAAAAACCATCAGAGAGGTGGTTGAGTTGGGTGCCAGGCATGGACAAAACATCACCAAAGTTTTACATGATCTAAAGGAGGCCCTGACTTTCCATAAACTGGGTAACCCACCTACCCAGATTCTTAAGCTCTCCCTCCTTGTTTCTATGGAAGCTACTCCTCTAAGTAAGGTATTCACAGAATTTTATTTATCATTTATGCACAAATAGCACAAATGGCTGCTTTATCACAGTTACTTCCTAACTGGATATTTTTCTTCCATCAGGACATGTTTTGATTTGACAAATGCTGGAGAATGTAACAGTCTACTCCATTATGTTGCTAGCTGAAGAAAAGACATCAGGTTTGCAGGGAAAAATCAGTGGGATTCTGTGCATGGGATTACCCTGTGATGGAGACATCATGATGATATTAGATGGGACTATTCTACATTTACTGCTGAAATTAATTTTTGTTATCTGTCTTCTGTCTAGGCCACTGCATGAATCAGTATCAGTACATTGGGAAAGTATTAGAATGCAAAAAGATCTTACTGCTTCTGCTATTGTGGTTTTGGAGACTTAAAAAACTCTGTTAGCCATTCTTCACTCTAGAAGAAGATATTGAACTCTGATTCTAGTATTACAGATGGTGCTGCTGGAAGGTTTAGTGGTGAAAATGATGGTTCCTGAAAGGGAAGTAACCATGTCTTATATTGTTAGCTTGGCTGCAACCTGCACTGAGCCTTTCTACTTTTCTGAGCTCCTGCTATTTCTAATCTACTTTTTGCCTGTTTCAGAGGTGCACAAGCTAATCTAGCACAGCTGTATCCCTTAGTATGTAAACATTGTCTCCCTGTTGGGATCTCAGCTACAGCCTTGCATGTAATGTTCAAATGTGGTTGAAACAGACTGTCACAGGGCTGTATGGCAGCACTTTGCCATACTTCTCAAGAGCAGCGTGGGGGAGTGGATAAGAAGACCTGATACGTGACCTGGTAAAAAGCAGCTTGTACTGAACAAGCAGGTAAGAAAGGAGCGTTCTTGTGGGCTGGTAGGAAGATTTGTGAACATGAGGACAAAGTGAGGATGGTGGGAAAGAGGTAGGAGCAGATGGGTTGGATAAGTGACTTAGAATAGGGTTGCAGAACACTGTGGAGACATGCAATAGTAAGAGTTAATAGAGTTTATGATCCCTGGTGTTCCATTGGAACCTTCTGGAGAATGGGCTCCAGACACGTGTGACTGCAGCCATTTGGGGCGGGGGGGTGTTGATGAGTCACACAAGATTCAATAAAGCAAGGAAAGGGGACTAAAAAATAAATTGAGAGCTGCATAAAGCTTTTTCATGATGCTTTCATAGCAGTCCTTACTGCCTTTTGGTTCTTTAGTGACCTGTGCACCTCTCTATCTTGTAATTTTCCTGCTAGGTCGTATTTGCCATAATGCCAGCAGAAGCCCACATGCTAGACTGAGATTTGCCATAATATGCACTATTGCTTGAGGACTAATGAAACTTGTATCTGGAAATGTGCACTACTATAGGCGATTTATGGTGGAGAAAAACAGATATGCGTTGAAGCTTGAACTGTGCAGCTTGAGCCGTGTTTTGGCTGAATCCTTTCATTTGAAATACAAGGATATTGTGTCTATCTTAGGAATTAAGTACAGGAGAATGGATTAGTCCCGTGGCAGTGTCAGGATTGCTTGTGTCTTCACTTCTGTGGCTCTTCTGCACACTGTTTTTATTTATTGTCTGAGGAAAAGGTTGCCCCTCGGTTGCCCAGCCCCACAGGCCTTGTTCCATTGCTGTGGTGAGGGCTGGTCAGCTCAGCAGCTGAACTGAGAGTGCAGGCCCCACACACAGCACGCTGGTGCTGGGACTGGGGCCCACAGACCCCTCAGCACAGCCCCACAGACCCCAAATCAGCACAGCCCCACAGACCCCAAATCAGCACAGCCCCACAGACCCAAATCTGCACAGCCCCACAGACCCCAAATCAGCACAGCCCCACAGACCCCAAATCAGCACAGCCCCACAGATCCCAAATCAGCACAGCCCCACAGACCCCTCAGCATAGCCCCACAGACCCCAAATCAGCACAGCCCCACAGACCCCCCTGCACAGCCCCCCCCCCACAGACCCAAATCAGCACAGCCCCACAGACCCCCCTGCACAGCCCCCCCCCCACAGACCCAAATCAGCACAGCCCCACAGACCCAAATCAGCACAGCCCCACAGACTCCTGTGCACAGCCCACAGACCCCAAATCAGCACAGCCCCACAGACCCAAATCAGCACAGCCCCACAGACCCCAAATCAGCACAGCCCCACAGACCCCAAATCAGCACAGCCCCACAGACCCCAAATCAGCACAGCCCTACAGACTCCTGTGCACAGCCCACAGACCCCAAATCAGCACAGCCCCACAGACCCCCCTGCACAGCCCCACAGACCCCAAATCAGCACAGCCCCACAGCCCCCTGTGCACAGCCCACACACCCCAAATCAGCACAGCCCCACAGACCCCAAATCAGCACAGCCCCACAGACCCCAAATCAGCACAGCCCCACAGACCCCAAATCAGCACAGCCCCACAGACCCCAAATCAGCACAGCCCCACAGACCCTAAATCAGCACAGCCCCACAGACCCCAAATCAGCACAGCCCCACAGACCCCCCTGCACAGCCCACAGACCCCAAATCAGCACAGCCCCACAGACCCCAAATCAGCACAGCCCCACAGACCCCCCTGCACAGCCCCACAGCCCCCTGTGCACAGGGACACGCACACAGAGCACAGTTTGAGGAATGTTTCTGCTTTTGGGGACCATCCCCAAGGGTGTCCTGGGTCCTGGTGAGAAGGAGGGGGCGGGCAGGTGGCAGGGTGGGCAGGGTGAGCTGTGTGGCATTGGCACCCGTTGTTTTTAAGTGATGTTTGCCATGAGATGTGAGTCAGTGTCACAGGCAGCCATAGGTGCCACAGCCTTGTGTTCCTGACCTACATCCTGAGTTCTGTCTGGGCTTATCTGCTCCAAAGCTGCTGTCTGAGATAATGGGATTTAATCATAATTTTTCTGTGTACATTTGTAGCTGTTTTTACTACATGTAATGTGTCCTAAATATCTAATTATTTAACAGCTTGAAATGCTTCCAAAGGAGCTATTCAAGTCTTTTCTGTAAATAACACACCTTTTAAAACTGTATTAATTCTTAATGTCATTTTCTTTCATTTCCTTAAAAAAAAAAAAAAATACTTCCCCAGTCAGTATTTACCTGAAGAATTAAAATAGTTCCATTTTCAGTTGAGCTAATTAGCTTTTTATGTGACCAATTTTTCATTTGCTCATCTGAGCTTTGGAGTGGGGGATGTTTTCTGGCTTCCCTGAAAGTCTAAACAATCCTCAGAGGAAGAAGTAGCTATTAAAAATATTCCAAATGCAGGAGGATTGAAGGACGTGGCAAATTTTACCATTTTCCCATTCAATGCACGTACAATACTGAACAGAGTGAGTGGGAATAATCCTGGATAGCTCAAACTTCAGGAGCAGAAATAGGGAGGTGAACTGTCACTTTCCAGTGTTGATCCCTTCACTGCCTTCATTTTCAGCCTCCCTTAATACTTCTCTTCTGCAGCTCTCCAAATTTCTTAGAAGCCTCTTTGTTCCTTCTGCCTCTTCAAGCAAGAGCAGCAGATGTTTCCTGTCTGTTTCTGGAAGGCAGAGATCTTTGGGGTAGAAATGGTCAAAACTTTGTTCTGTCCTGCTTATGAGTGAGACAGTTTGTGAAAATCAAACTGAGGACCCTGTTCTTGAATGAACATAGAAATGGGGCAGAATTAACTGGCCTGATGTCTCTTTAAGGGATCTTTAGATCTGGGACTGTTAAGGTAAAAAAAAAAAAAGCTATTTGTGAATCTCTCTTGTCCAGTCATTGCATAGATTTCAAAATTTATTCATTATCCCATCTAGATGGCATTATCCCATCTATAATTTCATGCAATAAAGCCTATACAAGTAAAGTCTCACTTCTATGAAAATATATAATTAAGTTTACAAATTCATAAATAATTTATTGCATACACAAAAGTTATATCTTTTTTTGGTAAGTTTTATGACAAAAGTCATAAAAGGATTACCACATTAAAGCTCAGTTCAGCATTTTGCCACAAAAAGTAAATCAGGTGAAACACTTTTATTATTTTGAATAAGGGCTCTAAATTTTCTCTCAATGTTCATGACTTTTCTAATACTTTAGAAACAGACTAGTTTTAAAATTGAGCACCAAATACTGTATGAAGATTATAGATTTCAGAACCAGAGCATGTAAACAGCTGTGAAGGATTACAATAAATTTTAAAAAAATTAATAGTTATCTAAGTTATTAAAAATTAACACCAACCCTCCCCTCCACACTTGGCATGTCAAATATAAACAGTTTGCAATCTGAATGCTTAAAGACTGGTGTGTGCATGCAAAATGTGATTTGTTTTTCAAGTGCAGTGTTCAGCACACATTAATGATCCCTGCAATTTAAACTGACATTTCTCTTTGAACATATTTTAATCTGTGCTTAATCTGAGGAACACTAGAAGCAGCATAACTGGAAAATGCCACAGAGGTCAAAATTTTTCTACTCTTTTCTCATTTAGTTTCTGTTTGACAGCACAATTTTTGATATGTCCATTTAGTGTGTGCAGATGGCTGGTGCATAGCAGGCGTGTGAAATATGAATTTCCAATCCCAAGATTCAAAACCAGTTTGAGAAACAGGTACTGTGTTTGAGGACTGTGAGGTAATGTGG
The DNA here is from genome assembly GCF_903797595.1 of Erithacus rubecula. Classification (NCBI taxonomy): domain Eukaryota; kingdom Metazoa; phylum Chordata; class Aves; order Passeriformes; family Muscicapidae; genus Erithacus; species Erithacus rubecula. Next base: position 16,927,152 of record NC_136659.1, read on the forward strand.
GGCTTTGTTACTCATCATTGCTTGTTAACTTAGATTCCTATTTCTTGAAGCATGCAAGTTTTGTATGTGCTAAGGAAGAAAAATGGAAAGGTCCAAGACAAGCTACAAAGAAGTACCTGAGCTTGGAGTACAAACCTTCCTGATTCTCTTCAGCCAGGTAAGCATAAAGACTTGCATGAAATTTTTAAACTTTTTAGTTCTATTCTCTCTCATTCTTTTCATTTCAAGGACTACAGGAGGCATGCTAATGGCAGTCTTGAAAATCTATACAGTTACTTCATTTGATCTCAAGGACTGTGGTGGAATCTTGTTCCTCTGGATGTTTAGGAGATGCAGAATTTCATTTGAGGTGTTTATTAATTTGAGACAGCTTCTTTAATGGAAACATCTGCCACATTTGGATCACACTGTTTCTGACAGTCATCTCTCTGTCTCAACATTTAATTTCTCCATCTTTTCCCTGTTATTTTCCCTAATTTTTATTTCTCTAGAATCCTGTCTTTTCTCTCTCCCTGTTGTAGAAAGTATAAAGAGGATATTGTTTTAGTCTTTCTGACAATTTTTAATTCTTACATATAAAAAAACTTGCACAGTGCATTATTAACTTTTGCTAGATTCCTTTTGATAAAATTTCTGCTGTTACTATCCAAAACTTCACCAAATTCCAGAGCAGTTGTCTTCCATTTTAAAAGACTTTTGAACATCAGAATATGACATGAACATGTGACCATATTTGAGGATGTCATGGTTCAAAATTTGGGGTTTGCTCTACTGAAAAACCAGGTGTAGTCTGTGAAAAATCAGAATCCACCTCAGGCCAAGCTTGGCTCTCTGAGTATTCAGCTGTATAAAATGGCCATTAATTTGAAAGTTGTGCCCACCCATGAAAAAAGAGATGGCTTTGACTGCTACAAACTTTATGGCTGGAAATCTGTTAAATAAATAAAGCTTTATAGGGAAGCAGGGGAATACTGGCTACAAAGGCAGCCCAAAACCTGCAAGCTACCAGCTTAGAGATCTGCTAATTACTGTTGCAGAATGAGTCTCTTTCCAAAACTATAAAAGCTGAATTAGAGGTACAGCAAGCAAATAATAGATTCAGTACTCTTTATGGAAATAGAATATTGCTGAAATGGAGACTTCTATATCCACACAGAAGAGATTGAATAATCAGGAAAATACAGAAAGATACAAAAACTCTTAGTTCAGTTTGAAGGAAATAGTACAAGAATCCTAGGCTTCCCTGATAGGAAAAAAAAAAAAAAAGTTTCAAGAATGGTATGTGGTTATTAAGAAAGAGAAAGAAAGTACTTTTGTTTATAGTTTTGAATTTTTTATATAATAGGGTTTTTTAGTTTTCTATTTTTTTTCATTCTGTCTGTATCTGAGATTCAATTATGTTCTGACTTCCTCATACTCAGTTTGGCCTTACTGGAAAGAACTTAAGTGGTATGGTCAGCCCCCACATCTATTACAGAGATTCACTTAGACTGGAGTAGAGGCAAATGAAAAAAGTCTTCTGATTGAACAATTTTTAATGACATAATATAATGGACTTTGAAAGAAAAGGTGGAGCTACCTAAAAACGGTGCTTCTTCCAAGACTGATGGAAGGGAATGCTTACATTATGAGAGAAAAAATGTAGCAGCTTTGGCAGCAAAAAAATGGGAAAAGAGTCTGATAGAAACAAATCACGAGATGAATTAAAAAACATTTGGCAAAGAAGCAGAGGAGCACAGATTCTGAAAGAACCCTCAAACTGCTTACTATCCTTAGAGGCCAATTAAACCTGAAACAGTCAGGAAAGACAGAAAGAGCCCTCTGCATGCTTAATGAAAATTTATATCAGGCAAAATAAAGCCCTGAGATTATTGTTATATAAGGTGTAGAATGCTAAGAGAAACAAGCTAGCTTGGCTATTAATGATACCAGAGTGGTATTTACATTTAAAACAAAATCTATTTGTAAGGTCTTTGAAGGTTTTCTGAGTCCATCTGTATCTTAACAAAAAATCAGCTCCAGCTGACAAAATATTGTATGTAATGAAGCAAATATGCCCCCAGGTTCCAGCTGCCCAAATCACCATTTGAAGCTAAATAAGAAAAAAAATTAGAAAATATCTCCAGAAAATTGCCAGCTAGCCTAGAGATTGTGTCTTTTAAATACTTCTAAACACCTTACTTAGCAACTTGTAGAGACAGGTGGTCTTTTGCTTGTGATAGTTGATACACTGATAGCAAGAGCTGGCTAAAGCATCTCTGTTAAATGTCATTTTTGTACATTATTTTAGAAGGATATAATCACCAACAAAGGCACAGGTTAGAGTAAGGCCACCATTTATTCACAAAAATAGGCAAAGTTATGTCTCTTGCCCTGTGTCCCCATATCTTAGACCTCCAGCAGTCATTTAAAGGCTATTTTACTGGCATACCATTTTACATAAAAAGAAGTCTAAGTAGGAAATTAATGTTTTCATTTTCCCTATAAGTCTCCCTAAAGAGTCAAATACAAAAATGAATTGGAGAGATTTGTAACTCTGAGTTAAAATGAATACTTCTCAAATTTCCACTCTTCAGACATATAATTTTAGCATCTTCAAATGGAGCATATACCAAACTTCTTCTGACTGCCATCCTAGCTGTCTTGAAAGTCAGATGTATTCTAGGTTGATAGACACTACCAGATCTCTTCTTCCACAGGGTGTTTGTATCATAGTGAAAAGTTTCAGATGGACTCTGAATTTAGAAAACTTAAGAGGCAAGATCTAAACCCACAAATTACCAAAGGTAAAAGGAACCAAGGAGTAATTTATATTTGATCTAGAAATAAACATCCAAATTATAGTTCATATCTCATTGTTTAGCCTTCTTAAAGGCAGAGAAAAACCTCTGGATATAGGCTCAGTAGAGAAGATCAGTCCTCATCCACAGGATGTTTTTTCTTCTTTGCAAAGGATTTCCCATATTTGCCTTCAGAGTTCAATTATAAATTTTTGAAACATTTCTGAACCAATTTCCACATGCTTCAGGGTAATCCATTGTATTCTTCTTTCTCTATATCTATCTATTGAAATAATTCCTATGGATATACAATGCTCTAATTGCTTTTCATGTTGTACAGTTTCTGATTCTTTTACAAGTAATATATAATTTAAAATATTTTTAAAGATTGAGAATGTAGATATCTATCACTGTATACAAGTAAAAAAAAAAAAGTTAGAATTGGAATGAACTTTGTTACTTTATTTCTCTGTAGTAAAAACTTTATTCCAATAATTTTTACTTTACTGATTGTTAAGGCCTCTCAACTACATGAAAGCTCAGATGTAGGCCCTGGTGGGCTTTAGACTCCTGTTAGGATGTCTGATGATGACCAAAACTTTGTTGTTTCTAATAAATGAGGCTGTTTCTTAAAATGTCCTAAGTCATTACAGAGAGCACCAAATCAGCTTTCTCCTTTTAACAGCTGGCTTGCCTTATGCAAATACCTCCAGCAAGGGGCAAGTCAATGCTGTCCCTCATGGATATTTTCACCCAAGTGCTTCTTTCCATGTGTAAGCATTTGAGAGTTCCTTGGTCCTGCAATGAAGTATATCAGCTAATGGCTTTGTAACATGTCCTGTCACAAAACAGACACAACATTCAGACTGTGAGTTGACTTTTCCTGGGTGAGCAGGTGGAGTGCAAGGTGGGTTTAAATGCATGCTGCAGTGTTATCCTCATGTTTGTACAGTCACTGTAGACCTCCTGCTGCTGAGAGGTTTCTTTCAGACTTTTACTCCCACCATCTTCCAGATTCACATTTTAGAACCTAAATTGTGTCCCTGCTTTGACTTACTGACAGATTCCCCTTGAACAGGGGAATGTTACAATGGCTGGTCACACACAGTGCCTGAGGATGTGAAAATAGGTTTTGAAAAGCAACAAAGTAAAGCAAACTTCTTGAAGAATTAATGGTAGCAAAACTTACCCTTCCCCTAACAGGAGGGAACCACAGATGGAGTTGGAGAACAAGTACTCATTTTTAACACTGTGTCTGGTTATGAGTATGATGAGAAGACACCTATGAAATTCTCATAACCCTTTTTTGTTTAGTTTAGTGAAATCAAAACAAGGCCTTATTTTTATAAAGAAACTGTAGGGTTTTTTGATGACTTTGTTCTCATGATGACCAGTAACACATGGCAACAATACTAAGACTGTGTCTGCTTTTTGTACATTTACCAAAGCAGCAGTTTTCCTACAGAACTAGAATAAGGATGTTAATATCCATATATATATATGTGTATATATATATATATATATGAAAAGTATGGATAGAGTATATATATAAAACTTGGGTGGCAAGGAATAATTTTGTTCCTGAGATATAAATTTGAAAGGGAAATTCTTAAGGCCTGTTTGTCATTTATTTTTATGTTCTCATTAGAATTAAAATACCAAGTGATTACAAAATATTCAGATCCAGAAGAGTTAGTTATTTTTATCTTATTCACCCCTCCAGAGTTCCCATGCTTGAATTCAAAGGAAGAAGATCCTAATTTGGGGTTTATTTATTTGTCTATTTTACTCTGCAATCTAAACAGTTCACCTTTTCTCTTAGACTTCATCACAGAGTTACATAAAGTCCAAGACACAAAATTCCTTTTGAAAAACAAAGCTGCAGAGTAAGGCAGTGAGTATTTAGTAAGGGGAAGCAAGGGTTAAGGCCTGGGACTGCAGAACAGCTGGAATATGTTAGTTTTACAGGAAGTCAGCCTGGAGAGGGAGTGTGAACTGCCAGCAGGTGGCTGGGAATGGCTGGATAAATCAGTGGTGGGACTGGAAGAGAGCTCTACCTCTAACTGAGATGGCTCGGCCAACTTCAGCCTGTTTTCCTTTGTAACAAGGAACTTTTGTCAGAGCCCATTACAGTAAATTTAGCATTTCCTTTAAATATAATAGTCTCTGGATCTAACCCTGCTTGTTTTGACAATTTTTGTTTGTTCTGTCTCTTAAAGAACCTTGTACTTTATCAGATGAGGAAGAAAGAGCTGGTTGCTTGCTAGACAGGCTTCAGAGGGTGAGACAGATGTGTCCCTTGCAGAAACTGCCTGCAAGTCAAGATCTGGTTTGTTGAGAGAAGCTGCAGCAGACAAGTGTGGGAAGAAGGGTCTGCTGGGGTTTCTCTCCCTTCTGCAGCAAGGAAAGTTCTGCTGACAGAGACAGCTGCTCTTACCACAGTGATGCTTTGCTGTGGTTTGCAGTACTGGTCCATGTCCTCCAGAAGTCCTAGTCATAAACTGGGCTTTGCTGTGGGTGGCACTGTACAAGCACAAGAAGCTGGCCCTGCTCCAAAACCTTGCAGTGTAGGTGTAACCAGGAACCAGAAGACCCAATGGAAGTGCAGGTCTGGGAGCATAGCACAGCAGTTTTCTCAGCATTTAACTGACACAGTGGTAAAAAAAACCAAACCAGAACAAAAAAACCCAAACTAAACCAAACCAAACAAACACAGAAAAAGAAAATTTGAAGGAAGGATTTGAAGATAACATAATTCTGCACAATTATTTCTGAAAATCTCCTCCCAAACATGAAGAGCAGTGTAGCTAAGATATATGTGTTACTATTTGACCATCCCACAGGATGGCATTTGGCAGAATTTGAAGAAACCAAGATGGTAAGACCTTAGAGAAGACTTTTATCTATATGGATGGTTGGGAAAAACTTCACCTCATGCACTAAACAGCATGGCTCTGTAATTATTTTATAGAGTTATTAGGAGAGAACCTATACAGAGGTCTAAGTTGAAGATATCTGAATGATGTGTTTGAGGAATTGACAGGATGGCCGTATAATGACAGGAGACCTTGTGCAAGGTTAACTTGGAGAGAGAGAAGGGTGAGGACTGTAACAGCTCTGTTTCAGCCACAATGACATTCAGCTAGTGATCCAGAGAGAGCTGTCAGAGGAGGGATGGGAATGTATGTTCTGAAAGATGCAGGTGTTAGGGAACTGACATACTTTGTGTTCGCATGTGTACACCAGAGGAATTTATTTTTGAAGTCAAAGAGGTAATATCTGGGGCTGAAGGAAACACTAAGCAAAGACAAAGTTACAGTGTAGGTGTAAGATTAGAGACTTCAGATGCAGAGAGAGGTGCACAAGGAAACAAAACACCAGACAGAAAGCTGGCAAACTGGAGGATGTAATCACAGGAATTTATCCACAGGGTCCCTGCAAAGGCAGGCAGATACTAGAAATAAAAGAAAATGTTAAATCCCAGTCAAGAAAGACCAGTGCATCAAGAAGAGTGTTGCTGACTGTTGAGGTCAACTCAGATGGTGTACCTCAGTAAAAATTCAAACAGAAGAGATGGAAACAAGTTTAGGAAGTACATACCAGCATCATACAAAGGTGAGCATATTGAGGCTTGGTGGTGGTTAGGAAAATGTTCTACAGAGAATATGAGAAGACTTTTTACAGGCAGAATATCTTAACACTTGAAGGAACAAACGGCAACCAGAAATCCAGTTCCCTCATAAATGAAATACTCATCACTAAAGTAGTCCTCTGTATATTATTATATGGCTATACCCTTGTTGGTAAATTTTCTTGTGCCTTTGTTACTTTTCCAGAGTAGTAGGTAAAGTGTTCAGATTTTTGCTGAGGCTCAGCACGTATTAATCTTGGTGTTTTGTTAGTTTTGTTTTTGTTTATCCACTTTTTTCCAATTTATATTCTTAAAAGTAGACAAAAGCGATTACTTCTGAGAATTTATAGAGGTATTAAATAGAAAAATTGGTTGATTATTAATAGCTGTTTCAATTAAGACTAGCCAAAATTTGTATTCCAAGATATGTTTAATTGAAACAATAACGCTGTACTTCAATGAACTGTACTAATCCAGTAAAGCCATTGGCTATCTAATAGTTTAAGAAAATATTCAGTACAGATTTTGCTTTCTTAGAGAAAAACCCAGTGACCTATTACAAAATAATTTTGGCAAATACAAAACAATAAACTGCTTGGAACTTCTGATCAGGCAAACTGCTTCTTTAAACTCCTTTATGGATAATAAAGTGGCAGTGTGCATAAGAGCTTTCATGACAGTAAGATAATAAATACTGACATGGATAAATTGTCATGAGTTGAACAAAAAAATCCTGTCAAATTATCATGTTGATGAGGATGGTGCATTTGATTATAATGAAAACAAATGTGTTGGTTGCTCTTTGCAGCATAATTTTGCTGTCCAAGATGACAGAGTTAGTTCTGAGAAACTTTTTAATTGTTTTATCCACATAATGGCATACTGATCATTTTTATGTCACTGGGCAAGGAAATAATCTTGACAACAAAATCTACATTTCATACCAGAGGTACCACTTTTATATTTAGTTCTTTATTTGTGGCAGCATAAATGAAAATAGCTGTATAGCATGATGATTGACATAGTGGGATCCACATTGTCCATATCTTTGAGCAGGATGAGAGAAGACACAGAGAATATGTAGAGATACATGACTTGTGTTTAACACAAAAATGTTTGCAGGACCCCAAATAGTGTGGCTATCTGAAATATTTTCCTTGAACTGCTCAGAGGGTCTGTAAATGATACCTGGTTTCACTGCAGTTCACCAGGACTGGCCCCAGCACCTCAGCAGGTGCTGGTTGCATTCTTCACTGCCTCCTGTCTCTATGACCTCTATGGATGCAGCTGCAGCAGCCAGAGCTTCATTCCCAAGTGATTAACCTTCCAGAGTTATTCAGGTGGGGAGTGAAAGTGGCTGGATGATGGTGCTACATCAACATTTTGTGTGTTGTTTGAAACAGGAGCAGATCTGCTCGAATATTTGTTTATTAGATTTGGTTAAATCTTTACTTTGAAGGTTGCACTGGGCATCCCTAAGCTCAGTGCATGAAACATGAAAGCAGATCATGTCTGTCTTGGGTTTTTGTGAGCAGGACATCAAATAAAGAGTAGTGGCTTGAAGAGCATAGGCTCTGCACCTGAACTAAATCTGTACTTACTGGTGGTCATACAGTTCCTAAAAATTATAAGAACCAAATTACCTTGTTTCAAAACCTAATGTTAAAAATTAAGGTAGTTAAGTGGCATGGGTATTTTATACACTGCATGTTATTTGGAAAACACAGGAATATATTTTGGATTACATGTATACAGAAAAATTTACTGTTTGATACCTTATTTCACTGAATATTTTAGATAATTTTCTCAAAACCACAGATGCCTATATTTACTGTTTGTATATTTATAATTATAATTATATAAATATGTTTTGCTTATTCTATACCTTTGTTTGGTTTTATTAGAAGATGGAGAGACTGACCAATTTCTTTGTTGTTTAGCATGTTGCATTTCTACTGAAACTTTTCAACACTGAGCATTTCACTGATTCCCTTTTCTCTGCCATCTGTCTGATCTGGCCTTTTTCCAAATAATGCTGCTTTCCCAGTGGAAATGGTTGTCCTGGTACAACAGTTTTCAGTCAGGGTAAGAAAAATTCACATTATGTTCAGTTTTTTCTTTGATAGTGCATATAAATATTGAATGGCCATATACACTTTGTAGATTCTAAGATGCATGCTAAAAATACCTGTTTATCATGAACTCTGACTTGTCCTCTATGTTATTGAAAACCTGACACTGTTAAAAATATTTGTTTTTCTGTCATCATGTTCTGTGAAAGTTTGCTTATTTTGGCAGTTATTATAGTATCTGAAGAATGGATGTTTTGAAGTTTGGTTTCTGGTTAAAAAAAACATAAAGTTCCAGATTATACACAGCATTGTAGAAATGTTAATTCAGCACTTTGGAAATAGTTGTCTTATGTTAGAAGTTCAACATGAAGTGTCTTAGGAAAGATAGTATATTTTAAAAGTTGAGCAATTAGGCATGTGCCATTTAATGGACTGTCAATTTGGGCACAAAATCACATTCTTGACCAATAGCCTAAGAAGTCTAGATCTTAAAAAATTATGTATTGTTGTCATATATTGCTCAAGGTGTTGTATCATATCCAAGGACATCAACAGAGAAATTGCATCCCACTCATCTAAGGAAGTGCAGTGCATCATTAAAAATGCATTTGAGAAACGGTTGTGTTTTTACATGCACAAGTGCATTAACTGTTGAAAAAGCAGAGAGGTCTCATTTCACCTTCTTCCTGTATGCTAGAATCACTTTCATGCTAGTAATTAAATAGTGCATTTTATCACGAGATAAAATGATACTGACAACTTCTTTTAGGAGGAGCATATTACATTATATTCTGAACCATGTAGATCATCTCTGAACAGTGCTAGAATTTTTTGCTGGACAATTAACTCTGAGTGTCCCAGAATATGTTTCACAAGCTTCACTTTTTCTTTTAAAGAGAGAAATGTTTTAGGTTACCTGAAGTCCTGGTTTCAAGAAGGGATTTTCATCCATTCCACTGAAAGAGTGAACCTTTGGCTTTCAGGATCTGTCGCTGTGTCAGAGTCACTTCGAGCTCTTGACTGGGATCTTGAAACAAATGTCTTCTCAGGCAGTGAGCTCCAGGGTTAGCACTGAGCCCTGTGTGTGCTGGGACAGGATGCTGGGAGTTCAGCCCATGTTTGACAGCACACATGGGGGGTGGCTGAAAGGTGTCAGCACTATTTAAGTCTCCCCTAGGCTGTAACTTGAAGACTTCATTTATATAAAGGCCCTTTCCCAGTGTCCTGGCAGCACAAATGTTGCATTCCCTTAGCCTGTTCTGAACTGCAAGTGAGGGTGTAGTGAATGTAAGCATGTCTTCATCTTTTGACCTGTGCTGATACACTGAAAGAATGGCTGGTGCCTGGCAAAAGGAGAGTCAGGAGTGGCTGAAATCAAGGAGGCCAAGGACAGCAATTTTACTTCAAAGGCAGATAAAATTGATAAAACTGGCATCTTAAAAAGCTTCCTACTGAGTTTCTTGTACCTTGATAATTCAAACAGTCTCCCAGGAGGAATAGAAAACATTAATTTTCTGGGTTTCATCTGGCATTTCAGAAAGTGTATTTTCTACCCTAGTGTAGGTTTCTATAACAAGAAAGCTTTTTCTCGTCTTTTGGGGGCAACCAAGTTCAGCACAGAAAGTAATTTTTTTTAGTTTATTTATAAATTTAAAATTTTCCTGGTGTTGCCGTGAGTTTTTATTTCACTATTAGAAAGATTTCTCCCCCAGTGATCAGCATTCAATGTAATCATCTGGAATTGTATCTGGGTTCCATTTTGTGCAATTATGATATTGGTTTACCATATTTTCTTTACTAAGCAGACTCTCAACACCTAGCTCATAGTGCAGGGTGTAGCTTTACAGCCAGATGATAGTTATTACTGTGGTAAGCTATTTGAAAAAAACCCACCAGACTCTGACTTGCATGAGAACAAACATATTGTTGTGTAAATTCCTGAAGAGGAAACTGGCAGATAAACAAGTAGTTAACTTGTTAGTTAACTCCCTCCAAAACAGGGAGTCTGCTCTCTTCACCAAAATTTGCCCAAAGGCTGAGAAGCAGCTGAATTGCTGGGTAATATTAATACCTCATTTTTACTGTGAAACAGATGAAAGCTGCCAGATCTTTTTCCTGTGGGGTAACAAAGAACACAAACAACAAACACATTGACCCTCTCCACTCTCCGAACTTAAAATGTTATGTATGTTAGATTATAAATACAGTATGATTGTTTTCAAACTCCAGCCATCAATTCTTGTGAGATGAGAATCATCCCTTTTATTTAATGGAATATTCACTGTTATTTAATTAGATGAATATTGTCAGAAAACAGTCTTTCTGACCAGAATATAGAAATAGGGTTGTGACGTTAATTGTGTTGTTTTGTTGCAAGTAGTGTTTTTTGGATTAACACTGTTGACCCTGAGCCTTGTTTTTGTAGACTCAGTTGCTAAAAATAGACTTATGCATGGAATTTATTTTAAAATGCTTTGGTGTTATTTTTTTAAGAGACTGAGGACAAAATCTGGATCATAGCACTTGTAACAAATGAAAAATGTTTCTAATGCTTGTTGCTTTTGTAGATTTTTAATTACCACATTACTTTGAGAATTGATTAGTCTGTAGCATTGGATTTATCTTATTGTTCTATTGTTCCTGGCAGTGTTTAAACCACCATCACTCCAAATGCCAATTGGAAGGAGGACAATTACTGCCATGATTGCCATCTTGCTGACTCTGCAAACCTGGGTGAGTATTGCTTGCTCCATGAAGAGTCTGTGTATGAGGAACTACCCTTAGGGTAGGGTGTTCTGGTAGAGATGTGCTGCATGGCAGCTCTAATAATAGCCCCCAAACTGCTGTCTGAATGGTCTTGCCTCCCTGTTCGTTCTTGCCACAGCAGCATCCCTGCTGTTGGAGCACTCTAGAGCACAGCTGCAGTGTGACCCACAGTGTCTCTGCCTCCTGTGTTCGTTCTTGCCCCTCCTCAGCAGAGCTGTTAATCAGTTTGAGGTGCTTCAGCAAAGCTGGCATACATCCTAAAATCTGTCCATACACTGAGCCCATACTAAATAATGTAACTTTCCATGTGAATGGCCCCTTCAAAGCCAGTAGGACCACTCAGAGAAGCTAAAGCTCAGCATGTGGGCCAGCAATTGTAGTATGTCTTCCTCTTTTGGAAAAGGCTATGTGGAATTGTATTTTCAAATGCTGTGAAAGGGAAGCCCCTCCCACATCTAGAGCCATCCACAGAAATATTCTGGATAGCAAAGACAGCAGAACATGTCAGTCATCCTTGCACTACTCAGACATCTGTGAAAATTTCATGCTTCTGTGAGCAGATTCTCCAAAGAGCTGAATTTGGCTGCATGTCTTTGAGCACATACTTCCATTTTCCCTGCTGTGCCTGTCTGTTATATGTTTTTAGTTGTCCTTGGTATTTGGGGAAAAAAACCAAAAAAGCACATATTAAATAAAATGTACAAATAACAGGAGCTGGCAGGCTTCAGATGGCAAAGAGCAAGAAAAACAGAGTAGCTGTAAACCTGGAAATACTGTTCCCAGCTCCTAGTGAGTGCAGGAAATGCAGCACATATGGCACATGGCATCACCTGGAGCTAGGCCTCTCTGTTGCACCTTGGCACAGGAGAGCAGGAACAAAGCAGAGATGCAGACTGTAACCCTTAGTGGCCTGGTGTCTGGTAAGGATCAGCTTTAGCCTGTTCTTCTACTTGGCTTCCAGTTCACAAATATGAGATGTTAAAAATAGAATCATTACTGAATGATCCCTTTTATATTTAAACATGGATATCAGTGCATTTTTGTTGATTAGAAACTTTCAATATCATTCTTTCTGCTGTGTATGAAATACATATGAATGTAATTGTACCCTTTCTTATAGAAAAGTTGAATTTTATTATAATGACACTTCATTTATGATGCTCCTTGCAAAAGCTGTTTCTGATATTATGCTTTTAAGTGAGCTTCTCAGTGTTCCTTACAATCATTAATGAATCAGACGTTAGATAAAGACAGTGTAGGTATGGCAGCATATCATTATACAGGGGAGTAGAGTGAAGCATGGGGATGTAAATATTTACTACATCTTGCACAATGTTGAGGAAAAGATAGCTCTATGGGTAGGATGATGTTTTTTACTGTTCATAGTGTATTCATCATAAAAAGAACCCTTAAAAATTTCAAACCTTTCCTAACTTTTGCTCAACATTGGCAAAGGATTTTGTCTGGGCAGGAATAAAAGAAAATTAGAAGAAAAAACCTCAGAACATCTGATACCGAGTATTTCTTCTGGTTTTTCATTTTTGGTTTTTTGTTTTATTTTTAACATTTTTTTTTTCTTAAGAAGGTTTCTTTTTTTTTTTCTTTCTTTGGTTTTTGTTTGGTTGGGTTGGGGTTTGGGCTATTTCTTTGGTATTTTTTGGCATTTTTCGTTTATTTGGAAAAAGAAGAAGGATAAAATTTTTCTGAATTATAGAAAATACTTGCTGATTGATGCCAATCCATGGGATTTTATTCATACAAGAGATTCTCTTTAACCCCCCAAAGCTGCTACTTCTGCCTCCCTTTCTGCTCTAGAAATTTGTTTCCTTCATTCAGCTTACTCTACCACAGATCATCTTGGTACCACTATCTATGTGCCCTGTTATACTAATGCACATGCATCTCTGCTCAATTTGTCTGTCAAAACTTAAAGGTTTTTCTGTATTTCATGCATTTCTAGAACAAAATGTGTATTACTTATCATGAATCAAGCACTGAAAAATTTACTTTTTTTTTTTACAGGAGCACATTCACTATCAGAGGCTGATATTGTACAGTTATATCATTAACTGGAATCTTATGTTTAGAAATAGAGAAGTACCAAGATTTTAAACTTGTGAATATAATTATATGTATTTTTAGAAATTGAAATGAGCTTATGCAGGGATTTTCAAAATAGACCTAGAAGGAAGAGAAAATGTCCAGCAAAGTGTATGCATTCAGAAGTTTTAAGAACAGTTTTTATATTTAAAAGACAACAATTACTTGGAGCCCTAGAAAAGGCAGCAGCTGTTACCCAGTGGAACTTTTCTTCTGCGCTAGTATTTTCTGTTTAATAAAATTTCTGAAATGTTGCTATGTACTGGAATAATATATTTAAGCTGTATACACAATTAAATTCAATTTTATGTCTTGTATTTTTAAAAAGTAATAGACTTAGGAACATAGTGTAGTCAGTGATGCATTAATTGTCAGAAAAACAATGTGCATGTTCACTTGAGACAAGGAAAGCTAGAATGTTCTGGCTGTGATTAGCAGTTATTGGGGAGAAGGACTCTGCATTTCAAAATAGTTTGTTTGCAGTAGTTGAAATTTGATTAATGAAAATTATCCATTATCCTATTGTGGCTGTTTGAAAAATGTGGCTTTAGTACTGTGGAACTGGTTTCAAAGTTACCTGGAAAGAACATTAAACTATAAGCACGTGAATCAAGATGTCTCTCCCTGTGCAGACTGATTTTAACAGCCACGGGTTGTGAGCTCTGCACAAAATGCTTCAGACCAAAAGCTCTACAGCTGTTTCAGTCCTTTTTCTCCTCAGCTTATATATGCTGTGACAATATAAGGTTTTCGGATCAAAGCTGAATTGCATTTGGCTGCCCCAGAACAGAGAGCAGAACAACTTGTATCTTGAAATTAAATGTAGTTGGATTTTCAGTGAGGGTGTTGTGGTGAAGACTTAAATTCTTGAGTCTGACCCTAGCTGTTGTAGCCACACTTTTGTGCGCTCAGTTTGTGACCTGGTGCCAAGTAATCCTCTCTTCAGGATAAAGTCACTGCCCTCTCAGGTTTGCATTCTATGGCATTCACCTTTTTTGCTTTTTGTATTTATTGCAATTAGATTTAGATGTTTTAAATCTGTAGGGGGTTGCCTGAATCAGGACAATGAGTTTTGATGGGTTAATGGAAGAAAAGGAAGTGAAGAACAACCGATTTATTTAAATTTCCCTCCTGTATCCCAGGGATGGGGTGGAGGGAAAAATTCTCAGAGATGGCACTCTGAAGGGAGCAGATAGAGGACAAATGTGTCATTTCAAACACCCTCAAATTCCTGACTGAGTGCTCTAGGTTTGATATGGTAGAAGACACAAGAAGCTGCCAACACTAGTTCTCTTTTAGAAACAGGATTTACAGAAGTCAAAAAAGTTTTAGCAAGCCTAAACTGTTTTCAAAGTGGGCAGTTACTTCTTGCTTGTCTCAATCTGTGTTTTTTAGCACACCTCTTTCTTGGGTAAAAAAATCCAGAAACATCTTTCACTGTTAGTGACACATGAATGAATGAAACCATTGATTGTTACCGAAAGCACTTCTGCTGAGGTAGCCAAAATTTAACATTTTATTGGTGAAAGAGGATAGTAGCAGCTTTGATGTCTCACTCTTGCTGTTCCCTAAAGCTTTTCACACCAACTACTCATCTCAACTGGAGAAAACAGCACTTGGGAGTCAGAGAGCAAAAGTGTTCAGTGAAGAAGTTTATTCACGAGGAAAGAGTTTCATTGGTGTTGGAAGGCAAACACAGAAAAGTAAACACAGCCCACTGGATTACAACAGGTTAGTAAATACAAATGCTGTAACATTCCCACAAAGCTCTTTCTGTAGAGACAACTGTTACATGCAATGTATTGTATTATTTTGTTATGATCACATTTTTCTAAGTTATATGCCTTTTTTCATTTTTAGTGTGTTTTACTTACAAAAGTTGTTTGAAGTTAGTGAATAATAACATTGAGAGACATCAAAGTTTCAGAAAAATGTGGAAAAGAGGTGTTGTAATTTAGATGAATCAGTCATTATTAAGGTGTTTTGAGATCTGCTGGTTTGGCTTCTAATGTGCATTCAGAACACCATCTTGTGGCCTAAGTTTCCAGTAATGTGTTGCAGTTGTGAACCATTTTCATCCCTCTCACAGCAGTGCTGAGAATTGAGATACCTCTAACTCCCATAAACGTTGTGGCAAAACTCCCACTGAGCTTTACAGAAGGGAGAGGAAGGGTCATTAGTGACTTTTGTGAAGTGCAGTGAGGTACTGATGAAATGATCTGAATTGCTTTTGTTAATTACACATGGAGCAATCCCTGGACAGAGGAGACAGAGCTATAAATGAAGTATTTATTTAACATCAAGGTGCTAAATTTTAGGTGGTATATTGTAAGTAAAAATCTGGCCTTTTGCTAGGGCATTGACAGACTACCTTTTGTTCCTTTCAGCTTATCTTTTTAATTTCTGTTGTTTCTTTCTATTCATGTAAAATTGTCAAATTGTAAACACTTCCCTATTGACAAGAAGCAGTTATGTCAGTAGTAAAAATGTTGGCATGAAAGACTAATCTAATGTGGACAAGCATTTCAGAACTATTCTAAAATATTTCTTTTCTGGCTATTCACAGCTATGGGGTAGCAGATAAATTCTAATCATTCATGGACATCAGTTTCTTAGTTCTTTTGCAGAGAAGTTGAGATGAGAGGGTTGTATTTTGCCATATGCTGTCACTGTCTTTGAAGCATTTCCTTGTGTCTTGTTTGAGAGTTCCATAAGATGGAGAAAACCGGAATTGTTCCTCAAAGGAAATTATTTTCAAGCATTGCCCTGCTTGTCAAATTTCTTGTGACTATCTCTATATAAGATGATATGCAAGGACAAATGAAGGAGATGAGGTAAAAGATTTATAACTGAAATAATGCCAGCACACTTACTTCTACTTGTACCAGACTCTGTCATACATTAATAATTTGTCCTTAACTTTTTGTAAGAAACAGATCCAGGTTTTTCTGTTCTTACAGTTTATTCGTGGGACTGGTAGGCCAGTTAAGCTAAGAGAGAGATAGATGGATGGACAGATAGATAGATAGATGGATGTATAATGTTTTTATATATGATGAGAAATGCAGTGCTAAGTTTTGCTTTAATTGAACATGAAAGGAATATTATTTATTTATGTCTATTTTCTTTTAGCAACACAATATTTATTTGATTTTCTCATTATGATTAGCTCTCATGTGACACTTCAGGCACTACTGTACTATTGTCTTCTTATTCTAATGATAAAAATACTTGTTTTAGTAAGGCTACTTTCAATGCTTGATCATATGTGAATTGACAGAACAAACTACATCCTATTTCTATTCCTTTTATTCTGTAGATTTTTGCCTATGGAACTTGCAGTAATTCCTGTGAAGATGTCACAGTCTGTTCTATTAAAATTACTTACAGATCCTGTTGTTCAGGGATCGTTGAGATGATAGATTGCTGTGGTCTCTCTTGTTAATGTGTGCTTAGGGAGTCCTTCATTTACACAATAGACTTATTCAATTTTTGGTGAAATGTGGTTATTACTCTTGTACAAAAAACACACGCGCGATCTAGATATGGCTTGCTTATTTTTGAAAGTAATTGTATAAAAATAGGCTGTGCCTCCACAAAACTTTGCTTTTAACCTTACAAACTAATTGCCTTTACCTTGCCATTTGAAAGACTGACAATTTCGTGTACTGGACTGTTAATAACAGCTGGCAAGAAGTCCAGCTGCAACAGAGGCAGATTGAAGCATGACTGATGGCTCAGGGTGTTGGAAACAGTGGAAGATTCACTGAGAAGTGTATTCCTGTCTCCATCTGCTCAGCTATGTGGCAGAAGTGTGGTTTGAATAGTCTGGTACTGGTTGTGGACTTGTGTATGAGAAGATTTTAATATTTGAAGGTATCAGGTAGCTTGAACAACTGTAGTCTAAATCTGTTTTTTATCTACAGCATTTTCATTCAGCCATTTTAATGAGAATGGTGTTGACTTCTAAAACTTTTTCTTATTCAAATGCTTCTTTGATGTTATTATTTTAGTAATAATGACATTTCTTGGTAAGTCATCTGTGCTGTGACTGTGTAGCAGTGGGCTGAGGATCTAAAACTGAGGCAGGAAAATACAGAAAACAATTCTAAGTATAATCTTGTCAGTGTTTGCTTCTGTCATGGCAGTAGGCTGTGCCCACTTATGTAGTAGCTCATAAGGTTGAGCCCTCTGCTTAGGTCAGGAGCCTCCTAGTCTATGGACACGTGGAGAACATGATCTGAGGAATGCAGGGATATCCTGGGAGCTGCTTTTTTCATAACATCATCAGCTGTATCAGCTCTGCTGACTGCACCTTGTGCAGTCTGACTGTTCACAGCTATGGGCTAGCAGATAAATTATAATCATTCATGGACAGCAACTTCTTAGTTCTTGTTCTGTTATTTAAGCTTTTGTAGTCTCAGTTGTACTTTTAGCTTCGACCAGACATGTGAAACCACATACCTTAGAGAAAGAAACTAAATAAATGGATTGTATCATTCAATTTCAGGGGATTTATCCACCCTATCTTGTAATTTTTACTTACATGAATAATTTTTGTTTACACTTTCTTAATTTGAATGGGATTACTTTCATTAGTGATAATGTGAGTAGCAGGTACAGGATTAGTTCCTGTATTTGTTAGGGTGTCAAAAGCAATAGAACATACAGTAATTTGGTTACATTTTCAATTATAATCTGAAATTAAAGGGCTTTATTTTGGAGCTGTTGCTCTGAATAGCAAGTATTGATATTTGTAATTGAATTCTGAGATAGAACTTTCTGTACATTTGTAATGCAGAAAACTCTCATCATGTGAGATTCACTTGGCAGATGAATGGTCACCACTTAGTAACAATATTAAATCCTGCATCTCAAGAGTCAAAAGGACTGGAAGCTACTTCTAGGGTAAAATATTTAATCTATTTAATATCTCAAAATTCTATAGTATGAAATTACTACGCTGAAAAACATTTTGATAAATATTTGAGTATGTGCTGTGATTAATTTGTATTAGTATTATACTTTGAACTAGAGTAATTCAGGTTGGTAGGACACCTGATGAGGCAGATCTTGATTCTGAAAAAGGCTCCAGGCAAACCTCCAATGAAAACTTAGCTGCCTTGAGCAATTTTCAGGAATCAGAGGTAAAATTTGATATAGTGTGAATGGATGGTGGGATGCAAATAAATCATGCTGCAGCTAGCCTATTTTTCACAGCTATAGGCTTGGGGGTCTTGCTCTATCTTTTTTTCCCCTTTCTTTCTTTCCTCCCCCCCCCCCCCCCCCCCTTTTTTTTTAAATTTTATACTTGCACAGCTTGATTTTTAGAGATTTATTTAAATTTGGTTCCTGTGCAGTTTTTAGCCTTCATGTAATTAAACAGCAAATTTTGGGAATGAGTAATTCTGGCAAATATTATATTCTCAATATCCAAGACTTAACATTGCTGGATAAATCCTATCCACTATTATATAAAACTTTCTTTCACATGAAAAAATGTCTCCTCAGTAAAAATAAAAAGTGGGAAAAGAAACAGCTTGCAATAATTTGAATACTAGATGGATGTAGATCATCCCAGCCATTGTGGCTGTGAGTCACTTTGTATGCAGGGACATACAGTGACCCTGATTCCAATCACACCTTATTTGACAAAGAGGCAACAGTGGACAGTGGATATAATCCTGTAAGTGATGCTGCCTCTCTTCTGAGAACTACCTCTCTGAAACACAAGATGCAAGAAGTTTTTTGCTCTAAGGTACCCTTGCCATTTTGGAATCTAAAATGTCTTTTCCATGGCCAGCTTCCTTACTGATCTGAGGAGGTGACTCAGGACTCTGCCAGCTCCTTGATCACTGGAAGTGTTCCAAAGCAGCAGTTGGCTGCCAATATATATATGTGTTATTAAATGCTTCCATTATTTTTTCCCTTGAAATTACATAAAGGATAATCACAGTTTAGCCTTGAATAAAGACTTCCTGTTCTGATTTACAGTAGGTATTTCTGATGTTCAGGTTTATGTTTTGTAAAGTGCTGGATTTACTTTAAAAGCAAGTATAACAAACAGTAAAAACCTGCTGTCATCAACTGTACTAGAGGTAGTAGCTGTGTGAGAATTGGCATGATGTCAGGAATGAAAAATGGGTATTTGTGTAGCATATTTTTTAGATGACCAAAGAGTAGCAGCAGATTTTAGTCCTGTTAAAAGAACACAAGATTAAGATATAGATGAAGGGGCTGTGTATCTAAAAGCTCACCTGTTTTTCTTAGTTATATCAGATGGTCTATAAGAATGTGTTGCTTTTTTTGCTTCCTGGTCATGTAGCTGTAGAAACTCTGGCTACTACTTAAGACACAGAAAGACTGTAAAAGAAAATGGAAACAATATATGAAATATTACAGGAACAGTTTGATATTCTTGTAAAAATAGGGGTTTCTGCTGAATGAACAATGGTCTGCCTGGTGGAGTTAGATAATTGTCTTAGCATCATTAATAGCTTGAGTTAGAAGAGAGGATTTAGGAAATTGAAGTTGATATGTCCAAATACTGAAATGAAGAACAAGATTTGCATATTTTTTGATCATAGACTCTCATTCATTATTCAAGGTACGTTTTCATCTGCAATAGACAAGAGAAGACCACCATAGACTGCAATGATAAAAGCAAGGACAAAATTTGACTGTGACTCAGGGGGAAATGACTAATCTTTCCTAATTTGTTCTGAATCTTGACATGTAGACCTCAAATACTCCAATTTATGTGAAAATGTCTTCTATGGTCCCTTAGCTATTAAAAGTTGTAATAACGCGAGACCTACAAAACCAGAAAAAGCTTTTAAAAGCTTATTCTTCTAAATAAGTGATTCTAAACTCAGATTATACCCACTAGACCCTGTATTTTCTGAATTGCCAGGGAGTTAGCTACAAAACTCACATTAAAGTCAATGGGAGTTACTAAAATCGTTAGGAAATGTGTGCCATGATCACATGTAAAGTCTGTAAATTTCTAAGAAAATAACAATTCAAAGTAGTGATGAAAAATATAAAGTGACAGAGTAGATAATATATGAGTAAATGAGCCAAATATCTAACAAAATGGAAAACATAATGGAAAAGAGAAGACGGATGAAAAAAGATGGTTGAATACATTGAGTTATGTAAGACTGTAAAGGAGAACTCGTAAGGTTTCAGGAAATAGAATTTCTTGAGAAACTGAGGGAAAATGGCAAGAAAGCCATCAGGCAGAATTGCTGTGAGGAACAGCTTCCTGCTGAGATAGAAGAGGTTTACTTTCAGCACTGTACAAATGCATCCCAACAAGTACAACAAACAAAAATAGATGCATTATAAAATCAAGAGTAAGGAGAAGGAGTTTATATAAGCACACATGTAATAAAGAAGAGATAGACCAAAGGGATAACTGTGGGGGAAAAAGAAATATGAGAGAAAATGGACATTGTACTGTGGTTGAGGAGGAAAGCAAATAGGATATGGCTGCCTGAGCAACATGGGAATCATGTACTTTCTCTGTTCAAGAGATTGATGCTGATCAAAATAATTAGTGCAGGGAGAAACTAACTCGTCACAGCATGGATTTTTTATCCAGCAGTTATATATATCCATATATATATATCCAGCAAAATAACTCACTAGTTCTGTAAAAAGTATTACTGTAAAAATAGGATTTACTCTGATATAAATGTTGTAGATTCTCTAATTCATTCAGATTTCAAACCTGTAAGAAAGTTTCAAAAGAAAGAGAGGGCCATTACTACCTATAATCCTTTTAGTTCTACAAGATGCAGGTGCTTAAGACCCTTATAAAATCTCACCCAAATAAAAATGGAGGAAAGCTCTCTCCTCAAAAGCTACTATTTAGAAATGGTATTCCACAGAGACAGGTAAATAAATAAAATGTTTTTGATAAAAGCCATCTTTGAAACATTAGGGAGTGAGCAATGTTTTGCAATGGATATGGAAGAATGATGAACTTAAATGTCACTAAACAAAGCTCACTGACTGTTCATACCCATGCAACTGTTAAATAGGAGAATGATATTTTATGCTTATGGTGAGACTGGGCCATAATTTCAGACTAGAGGAAAACCAAAGTTAATGAAAGACAAAGTACTTACTCTGTAGAGCTACACAATGGATTGTATTGCCAAACGAAGGCTTTCTTAGAACTTTTTAGATCTAAGAAAATCATCTTCTTTCAAAGAAATTCAGAAAAAGTGAAGCCAATGTAGCTGTTGCAGCAGGGATTAAATTTAGATGGCCCATTAAAGGTTCCAATTTTTATGGATGCTCTGTTAGCAGAACCTATGACAAAACATAAATTAAATGGTAAAAATCAAAACATGAATTTTAGCAAACAGGAAATGACCAGTATGCATACCAGTTGAGCTGTGAATTGCTTATAGGTAACATATACGTTTCTTATGACATTTCATTTAAAAATTTAACTGCTACTTTGAGCTGGCTTTATGTCTTGAAGAGCATATTTACAAGCAGTGTTTTACAGGTGGTCACAATTGGTGATTTAATACACAGGCAATCTTTGCAGCTGTGCAGCAGCTGAATCAGATGAACAAATGGGATTTGGTGTCATTGAGAGGCATAACCTCTCCAAACTAATGAACTTTGTAGTGTGAAAGTAAAAGATAATGCTCTGAGTACAAAGCAAAAGAAGCTACAAAACCCCCGAGAGCAGCAGGAGAACACAGGCAAAGGTTCAGAATAGATGCCAAATACTAGAAGCTACAACAGAGATAAATAAAATACACAGTAAAGATGCAATATGATAAAATACTGTAATTTGGGATGTCAGCATGAGTGCAGTGAATTCAAAATAGAACAAGTGAATTAGCTTTCATGGAGTATTTAACCACAAACCGCCATAAACCAAGTCTGCTGCTGGTAATATATTCAAATGCAGTAAACATGTTATTGGGAAAAATTATATAAAATCATGCTATAAACTTTTTGGTTGTATTTCTTGAATTTATCCACTAGGCATCTGCAATTTGCCTTTTGCAGACTTGACATCTGCAGAAGTGGTAGCTTCATTGCCATTTCCCACAGTATCATGGTAATAATTATTACTATATTTACATAGGGCATCCCTGCCCATGTCAAGGGTTGGAACTAGATGATCAGTAAGATCCTTTTCAAGCTAGGCCATTCTATGATTCTGTGATACAAAGAAGACTTATTTTGGACATGGACAAACCAGAGTGTCTCAGATCCCACAGGCAGTTCTCAATAGTTCCAAAAATGCCTCCTATAGCACGGGGCTTTTTCCCCAAGTGATGCTAACTGAAAGTACAACTAGATCAGAGAGAAAAATAATTTCTGTCATCTTGGTTCATTATTTGGGTATGTGGAGAAACTCTGACAGAGTGCTTCAGGACAGCTGTTTTCATGTATTCTGCCAGAATTGTTTCCTTAGAACTTTGTACCACTGGCTTCTTGGCCTATTGTTGTAGTTTAAGAGCTACATAGAGTAATGTCTAAGAAGCATCAGTTCCTGGCCAGTGCCACTTGCAAGGCTGCAGTGCTGTCTCACAGTGCTGCCTCAGAGTATTTCACATTTCATGACTGCTATTCCAGTGTCCTGTTGTTTTGGAAATGGATAATGCAAGTCCTTCATGCCTTCTTAAGAGGTATTTTTGGGCATGTTGTCTGGTCTGATTTCCAGTAGTACAAGATAATGGGTCTTTCAGCAGCTGTTGGTTCCTCTCAGAACCACTCCTACAAGCTGAGCAAAGATAAAGTTTATTCTAATAATTAGAAATAAGACAGATATTGTTTTCTTATCTATTTTTATAAAGTTATATTTCTTTTGTGATAACGTTTTATATTCATTTTAGAGGTATCTAGATTTTTCCATTATTTTATTTTTCTGTATTTAATTTTTCATGGCTCTATAAATTCATTCCTACTATTCAGTTCTTAATCTCTTCCTCAACACCACTACTATTCACACAAAATATTAGTCTTACATTTGAAGAGATAAGAAAGGTAACTGCAAACCAGAATTCTATGTATATTTCCAAATGCCATTTCTAATTTACTTTCCAAGCAAAAAAACAACAACCCCAAACCGCCACCACGAAAAAAGCCCACACAAACAAACAAACAAAACCCAAAACAAAACAAAGAAACCCCCAAAACAAACCCCCAAAAAGCCCCCAAAGAACAACAAAAAACCCAAACAGAAACCCACAAACAAACAAACCTGCTCCCTGAAACCCCCTAAAACGAATTAGCAGATTATTCTGTTATTTTAACAGAATAACTCTGGGGAAAATCAGGGTTTAGAGTAAAATGTTTTAGAATAAAATTACAGTCTTTATTGATTGTTCAGTGAGTTTTCTGCAAATTTGCTGGTATTTAGTAATCTCCTGGAAAGGCCTGCCACCAGATCTAGCTTTTATCCCTATTTTTCTGCTGTACTGTCAATGTCTGATGAAGAAATTATCTGCTACAAAGACATATTTGAGAATCAATGACAGTAAGTAGGAAACATCTCCAACCTCTTCTTAATTCTATTATATTTTTAAAAAGTATCTATTTGCTCACATGGTTTTATTTATTAATTAATCCAATATACCTTAATTAGTTCAATATATTTTTTCTCTAGAGAGATATGTTATATTTCAACTGGTTTTGAAATTAGTTTTAAGTAAGTAGCTAGGAATTTTCAATTGTTTTCTATATTCTTTACAGTTTTATAGGCAGTCTCAGGAACACAGAAATTTTCTTTGCTTCTTTTCTGCATTATACCTGTTGATTTCTCTCCTCCCATTTCACACATGCTGTATTTTCATAGGGCTTAGTTGCAAAGGCCTCTTTTTTTCTTCTGCTGTGCAGTATTTTTAGTAATCTTACTATGAGTACTTACTTATGTACCTTTTATGTGATAAAATTTTTTTCCTGTTAATTTTTTTCCTAGGTGATAGAAATTAAAAATCTTTTCTCCTTCAAATAAATATTAAGATGCCTGGAGCTGTGTGTCCATTTTTAAACCTGCAGTTGCTAGGATGTAAGACAAGAAATTTTGTATGTTCTCTGTTTTTTAAGTAATAACTGTTTCTAAAGTAATCAGAATGTAAGGAAATATATTTCCACACATACTGAAATTAGTCAAATTACTTAGGAGA
This sequence comes from Erithacus rubecula, assembly GCF_903797595.1. Taxonomy (NCBI): domain Eukaryota; kingdom Metazoa; phylum Chordata; class Aves; order Passeriformes; family Muscicapidae; genus Erithacus; species Erithacus rubecula. The sequence continues at coordinate 16,951,666 of NC_136659.1, forward strand.
AATCTGAAATGAAATCAAAATAAACTTGCACCTGGTTTTTGCTGATCTTCTCAAAATGCTGCCATGGCTTTTGGAGCATTTCTATACATTTTCAGGTTAGGCACTTCTGGCTTTCAAACAAAACCAAAATTAGAATTATTGAAGAAACCATGAGACCATGAGACAAGCCGTTTTTTCACAGTATTTTTAGCCTGATTACAAGCAGATTTCATGGGAATTTAATGATTTAGTTAATTCTGAGATTTACAGTATCATTCAGAGAATTTGTTGTATTCTGCTGATCCTTCTGCTCAAAATGGAAATAGGTCATGGAAATTTTTTAATTCTCTCTTTACTGATCAAGTTTGTAATCATATCTATTGCTTGTGTGGAAATGAGACACTTCTGAGTATGGAAGATCACTTCTCCCTGAATTAGGATTTTGAAAAGGAGATACTATAAAAAGCAACTTGACAGTGCAGTAATAGTAGCAGGAAACTGGGAGATTTTTTGAAAGCAGATGCTCTTGTGAACCAAAACACAAGTACTGGAGGCTCTGAAATGTTCATGAGAAATTTAAAAATACTTGAAATATGAACACTTTCTCATCTTATTTCATTGAAATTCAAATTATATTAAACTTCCACTTTAAAATGAACATGCAGATGCTTAGAATTCTTCTTTTTTTCCCTCCCTTCACAACCAAATTACCTTCTGATGAAATTCAGTGAAAGCAAAACACTTAAACTTTAGACAAAAAGTTGACAGGCTTTATCCAGTTCTTTGGAATCCCAATAGAAAATAATTACAGCAGAGATTGCATAGATGTACAAGAAAGCTGATGTAGCCCATGACATTTTGGTTCTATTTCCTGTCTCTAAAAGCTCAGATCTGCACATCTTTATACAAGCAATTAAAGGTATGCTTTAATGCGTGTGAAAAATATGGAAATGTACTCATAAAGTTCTTATAGGATGCTTTTTGATTTTTATAATCCATTCAATGAGCATTGAATCATACTTGTAAATATATTCCTCATTGAATTTTTTCCTCCTAATTTCTCTAATTTCTACAGGGATCATGTGGAAGAGAAGAAATACGTCTGCAACAAAGAGTGAAGAAACATTTTCTCTTTAAGAAAAATATTGAAAAAGAGCATATGGCTATCTTGGCAGCTTCAGCAGAGATTAGATTTCACAATGCTCTTAATGTAAGTGTCCAGATCTGCATGGGGACAAACCACACTGAGATCTTTGTGAACTTCATAACTATACAAAACAGCTTATAACTGTTTTAGTGTCATCCCTGTTTACTGTTAAAGTTTTGCCAAAGGAACCCCCTTGTACTGTCAGAAAAGCCACTGAGATTCCTAAGCAGTAACGAGACTTGCCTGCAGCCAGTGTAAGTCCTGTTCTTGTAGGCTGTTCCACAAAGGTGGGAAGGAAACCATCTCTGAGCAGCACCTGAATCTCCTCTGTCATCCAATGCAACTTGCTTCAGGAAGCCCTTGGGATTTTGCTCAGAGACAGAGATTTTGGATCTGAAAAAACTTCTTTAGTCACTGAGAGTGACTATCAGGTATTTCTGATAATCTTAGAAAGAAAAAGAGTTTTTCTTACTCTTCATATACTGCAAATTTAAATATGTTTAAAATCTGTGCCAGAGGCTGTGGAAGATTGTGCTGCAAAACAAGTGGAATACATGATTTGTAGAGTTTTGACAAACAACTGATGTCTGACTCTGACTTGGCAGAATGCAGATCTTTGTAACCATAATGAACAGGCAGAGAGAGCTTTCTTAAAATGTGAATGAGAGAATCAGAATATTCAAGCATAATGTGAAAATGCATGTTGTATAGAATGAGTCAACCATTTTTTTGTCCAGAAAAAAAAAAGTATAGAAATCCTTTTTTCTATCCATTGATTAAAAAAAACCCCCCAAAACAGCCCTGTGAAGTACAATTCAAGAAACAATGGAAAAGATTTGCCAGATACTCTACATGATAGTAGATCTAGTCAGTACATATTTTGTTCTGGGAGTAGTTGTTGTCACTAAATAGATGTAAATACTTTTAGGAAAGCCAGGACTAAGTAAAAGCTAGTACTGTTTTCAAACATTTGCACTTGTTGATGCAAATCTAGCTCCAAAGGGAAATAGTTTTCTGTAACTAGTTCCAGATGTACTTGTAAAAGTTACAATGAAAAGGTAATTATGTTGTAAATAGTGGGAATGCTTTTCTTCATCAAAGTGAGAGTTTCTTTATTCCTGGACTCAGTTAGCTAGAATAAGAAATACACACTGGGAAGAGCAATTCTAAACCCCTGTTACTGATTCTTTAAATTACTCTTTCCAGGACAATCAGTATTTGCTTCAGACAGATCCTCTTTCTGATGAATGGAAATTCTACACTGAATACATGGATCTCATGATTGTAGATGGGCTGTTCAAAGCTATCAAGTGTTTTCTTCAGTATCTGAATGAAAACACTGAGGCAACATTTAAATCCACTTCTTTATTTGAAGTGCAGCTTTTTCTTAATAGCAGTTAAATAACTTTTAAACCTTCTTTGGACTTAATGTCAATGGCAATTTCTGTGATATTATGGGGGGACAAATACAAAACAGCTATGATACTGCATCATTTATAGACAGATTATCAAATAGTTTGGAAAAGATCCTTTTCAGTTATTCTTACTTTTGTTACTTTTCCTTTTTTGTTGTTTCTTTGTTTTGTTTTTCAAGTGTCACAATTTACCTTTCCTCTAGGCATTGTAGTTGTTTTCCCAGCTGTCTCACCCCTATCCAATGGCTTATGCCAAGAAGACTAATATCTGAAGAGAGGCTGTGAGGACTTTTCCCACCTGTTCTGGGTGAGTTGTCATATTCTACTCTCCTTAACCTCTGCTTCTCTTGTTTTATGAGTGTATCCAGTCATTTCCATCAGCCACCAACACATATTTTTAAAATTGTATTTTCTAACGTCTTTTTAACTTCTTCTGGTTTACTTGCCCAATTGAGACTACGTTTCTAATACACACTGAAATCTGCAGCTGGATGGACTCTCTTCAAAGCTGGTTCATGAATTTTCCTACTACTTTCAATGGTGCATTGTGCACAGGCAGTCTTTGCATTTACAGTGCCTGTTTCACTGAGCATTTGGTGTCAAATGACTTTTGCATATTCCAGGCTGGGCATTTCTCAAGAACTACTGGTTTCTTTGTGATTATATGTTGAATGTTAGCTTTCTTGGTTACTACTTTCATCAGGACACCTGATACTGCTTCTGGTCCCAGATCTGCAAGTACAGCTGAGCTATGTATCTGCAATAATTTCCTTTTGTATAAGCTGTGAGACTATGTTCACACACAGATGACAAAAGTGTTTAGTGAATTACAGTGAAAGAATTTTGCTAGAAATTTAATGTAAATGCAAGTTTTTTGTGCATGTGTATTTTTGCTAGACTAGCAGGACATGCCAAAGTCTCTGTGCAATTTCTTCCTTTTGCAGGTTTTATATATGTGATGGAAACAAATATCAATAAATAAGTATATCAAAATATCACAATTTACACAGGCAAAAAGACATTTATTATAAATTGGTTAAACAGCACAACAGTGAAAAGGAAACAAAGGACAAAGTTGGACACAATATTGCATTTTTTGGAGCTCTACTGGGAAGTGAAACTGCTGATCATAAGGATCTGAATCACTGTCCATCTCACTAGCAAGTGCTGTAAGTTAAATCAACATGTTGGAGGATGTGAGTAATAACAAGTGCACTGTTTTGTCTCTACCTGATGACAGTAGGTACTTTGAATTTTTGATGTTAGTGTGATGCATGAAACAGAAATTATAATACTTGAGAAACATGTATCCAAGCAGTCATTTCCTATTAAGTTGTTTCAGGGAGAAGACAGGAAACCTGCTGCTAACTGACAAGTTGTAATCGTCATTGCCATCAGTGCAATACCTTGGGTCTTGGCATGTGACTTAGCTTTAAGGATTTCTTTTGTTTCTCTAATTTAATCTTTGCCTCTACTGCTTTTTCACTTGAGGGTGTTCATTATCAGATGGTTACCCTGGAAGAAATAAGTCAAGTATGAAGAAGAGGAACTTGGTCAGTGTCTATATTCTGGAACAGCACTTTAACAAAGAGTGATACTCAATGGATTGATGATAAATTGGATGTGTGAAGCAGTTTCTGCCCAGTGGACAATTTCTTAGTGAAGAGAAGATGGAATTTTATTAGAATTCTGAGGGTCCAAAATGTTCATGAGACTGTATTCCAAAGAACAGATATTTCCATTTAAAAAGGGGACCTCAAATTTTGAGGAAAACTGCTCAGGTTTAGTCAATATATATTATATATATATACATATATATATATGATATAAATATATATATATACGTATGTATTATATATATGCATTTATCTTGAGAAAGATGGGTTGAATGATCTCTTTAAGTCTCTTCCATCCCTTTAGCCATGAGACAATACTTTGCAGGCTTTTGATCCATTCTTTGGGAGAGGAACTCTTTGAAATTAGAAGCAATCCTGGACTCTTCTAAAGAATGGCTGTGGATCCCAGTGCTGTACTCATCCCCTCAAATGCCCATCCAAACTATTTCTTGCTGTCAGACAGCAAGTCCCTGCCCCTGATTCTGCAGCACTAAGAACTTTAATAGGGTTATTGCTGGAACCATGTGCAGTAGATGCAGAAAAAGGAGAGATGCTCAAGAGTAAATGACTCCATGATGTTTCTCAAGAATAACTTGTCACTCCTGTGAAATGCATTTCTCTCCTTCTTAAAAAGAGGAGAAAAAAGGAGTCCACCAAATAAGCCTTAACACCATGCTTTAGTGTTTTATTTGACTGAATTTACTTGTTCATTGATATTATTAAGTGTTTGGTTTACTTTAAATTTTCAGGTGTTCTGTGCAAATTACTGCAACATTTTCTTACATTATATGTTGCTGAATGGAAAGGCTTACTCATGAAACCAGAGACAGGTTGACTAAGAGAGTGAGGAGGAGAGTACACAGCACTGGGTGAAATAATGAGGCACCCACAGAATCATAAAGTCCTCCAAGATCATAAAGTCTAACCTTGACCCAGTACCTCCATGCCCACTAAACCTTGTGGTGAAGTGCCATGTCTACTTGTTTTTTGAACATTTGCAGGGATGGTGACTCTACTGCTTCCCTGGGGAGTCTGTTTCAATTCTTAGTGACTTCTTCAGTGAGGTAACTTTCTGCTGCTGGCTCACCTTCCCTTGGGAAGCAGCCAGCCCTTGCTGCTCCGTGGTGTGTGCCTGTTTGCACACAGAGGTACAGAAATGGTGCAGAGATGGTACATGAGAACTGGAGGTAATCCTCTTGAAAATTTGAACCATGCTCTTTAATGTAACTTTAATTAGAGAAGTGTTGACAGGCCAAAAATTGAAGCAGTAAAAATAGCAAAAAAAAAAAAGTAAAATAGCAAAAAAAAAAAAGTAAAAATAACTGATTTATGAATCAGTTTTGCTATCAACCTGTTTTTTCCAAGTGACTAAATGTGTTTCTGCAGTTATTTTTTTCCTAGCATCATGAAATGTAAAGACTTACAGTGCATATGGAAACAGGGAATTTTTCCCAGTAATTTCTTTACTATTCATTTCTAATCGGTCGTGCCTCTTAATGCAGTTGAAAAATAAACTTCACCTGCATGGAAATTTTAAAGCACAATTTATAGACAGGTATTTCATTTTGTTCTTATTTACACATTGTCAGAGGATTGCTGGTGTTTATTAAACTTCTAGCCACTTTCTTCAAATAGTTGGGAAAACTTTCTGAGCAATATAACTTGCAAGGAGGTAATGAGGTTTGGCTGTGTCACAGGATTGTGAAATTAAGTTGAATGAGATTCAGAGTAAACACAGATGTTTGCAAAAGCCCTATGCAACTATTTCCAAACAACATCAAGGAAAAAAAACATTTACCTTTGTATATCTTAGCCTTTGAATTACAGTGTCTAATTACACTGTTGTGAGTGCATTCATGTCCATATTCAACTAGACTTGTGTCTGACCTTTTTGTCAACAGCAAATATAGCTTGTAGAGCAGATGAGCCATCCTTTGGGATATCTAACAGGAATGTAAGGAATATGGCTTTATTTTTTTGGACCAGACTGGGTTCAAGCACACCCTTGTTAAGAGCTAAGCAGGTTAAACAAAGCAACTCGACATGTTTGGGGCTTACTAATACATTCAGTTGTCACTGTGTATTTTTGTTTTTATTATGGGTGGGTCAAAATAATGCATTTATCAAACTCTTTCATCGTGGGTTGCATCACTGAAGTATTTTTTGTGTTGCTGAGGATTATTTCAAAATTTAATATATGTAAACATGTCCTAACTAGAAAATGCAGGATGTTGTAGTGAAACTTTAATCTTTCCCATAAACTTCATTTAGCAAGTTACTCTCTGTAAAGAGTTCATCTTTGTCACTGCATAAGAACAATAGGGAAGGAATTACACAAACTCAACTAACATTTTCAAAAAAGGGGACGAATCAGGGAAAGCTGGGGAGAATGAATGTCTGTGTGTTCGTGTGGGGTTCTTGGCTCTGCAAACTGACAAACAATATCTACTTGTAATGTGGTTAGGAACTACCTGAAACGTGGAAGAATCTTAAAAATATTGACTTCCCTGTAAAGCATGAAGCGCTACCTCTACAGTCCAAAGAAGCATTGGTTATCAGAAAAGAATGTGCACTTTCAGAGGTGAGATCAGTTCTGTGCTCTGAACCAAATGATTTTTCATTTTTTGTTCTGATAACAAGCTGGTGGCAAGCTTCACTGAGCTGAGAAATTGTAAACTCTTAGAAAAGGCTGTCTAAAGATAACAATTCAATGTTTCTGCGTAATGTATTCTGAATGAATCTGATAATTTAAAGCCCACTCCACCAAAATGGGAGTGATGCTTGTGTCCTCTTTATCTACAATTATGTCTAATCTGTTTCTAATTTAAACATGATAATGCTGTTGTCAGATCATATATAGATTTTAAATGTTTTGTTCTTCTCCATTGGGAATGTTTTAAATGTATGTGAGCTTTAGAATTATGTGGGCAGTACTGACTGAGTCTAATAAAATTTTAGGTGAATTTAAAGGAAATAAGAATGCTTAAAAGTGAAATGCCTCATAGTTCATGAGATGGAACATATTCAATGAATGGCAGCTAAAGAAAAGTTAAGGAACAATCTCCATGGTTTACCTACTTAACCTCTAAGGAACCCTAATTCAATAAGTAAGTTGTATCTTTCAGGTGAAACAGCATGGGTTTAGAAACAGATGTTTTGAAAACAAAAGTACCCTTTAAGCTTATCACTCAAATATTTTCCAGGGGATGGGTAAGTTAAGAAGAACTATGATTTTATTAACTGTTTTGATATATCTGTCACTGTCAGTGTCTTGGAGTACCAATCAAAATTTACAGTCAAAATAAAAACTACATCAACACTATTTATCAAGGTATATTCTCAAGTATTCTGTGTTGTGACAGCAAAAAAATGTAACAAAAAGAGCTCTGCCAACTAGACATACATTTTGGAGAAAGTGTAGCTAATCTGAGTACATTGCATTTTGAATGTCCGTTCTCATGATCTCTGCATTGAGGAATATTCACAAGTCTCAAATAGAACAGCTGATAAACTATTTAAAGAGGACTTTTTTTCTCTTCTATGATCAAGAACTAAATTAAAAATCCACCTGTATTCTTTGAAAATTCAGTCGATGAAACACTGAAATTATTCTAAAATATATTCTGATTACAGGCTGATTATGAACTTTGGTCTCAAGTTAGAAGTAATTTCTTTATTTGTGCTTTCTCCTCATCCTTTGATTTGTCAGTGGAGTGTTGTTTGGACATGTGGGGCTCAGTGACTGCCAAACTGATAAAAATAAGGGGAGAGATGGTGATATGTATGATGTGGTCCCTTTTTCTTTTGCACTTATTTTTGGTTTTTAGAGTGGTTGGGGTTGGTACAGAGCAATTATTCAGTTTTGTGTAGTCTGCCAACTTGCTGAGGCTGCACTCAATCTCATGGTCTGTGCCATTGATAAAGATATTAAAAACCACCAGTCCCAAGACATAGCCCTGAGAGACACCACTTTACATGAATGTAGAGCCACTGCCCACAATGAAAAAAAAAAAAAAAAGAAGAAAGAAAATATTTATTCAAAAGAGAAATAACTTTCTCAAATTTAACCCTAATATCTTGTGTAATTCAAGTAGGTCCTAGAAGTTCATTTCCACAGGGTTAAATGCAGCTATTAACCTCTAATCAAACAAATGAGCAAGGAAAAAATCTCATTTAGTACCTCCAAACACAGAATTGTTTCAAATAAGTTACTTAGTTTATAATTCTCTCAACATATCCTCCTCTTATCCCTTACTGTATTTGAAATATTCTCACTTGTCTGCCACTTCTGTTGTTAAACTGGAGAGCACACTGTCCAGATGAGAAATTATCTGCTTGGCCTTGCTTTTGTATTAATTTGCAGTCCTCATGATTTTAGAGGTGTGTGTGTGAGACTACAGGTATATGTCTAAATACATGTATGCTTATACTTTTTTTGTAGTGGCATAATTGACAAGTCCAGCAATTTTCTGTGAAGTGTTGACAGTGAGCTGACCTTTGTTTGCAGAGAGAAAAATCCCATCATCAGTACACTGCAGAGGCCTGGCACTCACAGTCCCCTATCAGCTTTATGCATTACTGACCTCCACAGGCACTTCAGGGGAAGACACAGCAGGAAGAGATGAAGGTCAGTACAGAAAGTGTTACTGCTTTTGCAGGCAAGTATTGGGTATTTAATCACTGTCTTACGCCATTTTTGCATATAAGGCTTGGCTGTTCGTTCTGGTGATATTATTTGTCCTGAAGAATTGCTTTCTCATTTCAATCTAAGGCTTAGTGATAAAGAGCACTGTCAGGTTCCACTGGGTCCATGTAACACTTCAAAACCCACGTGAAGCTGTGGTCATGTAAAAGTTCCCTGGGTGCCACTGCCTCCAGATCAAGACACAATTCTGTGCATTATTCTTCCTCATTGGTTCACACCAAGTTTGTCTGTGTATAAGAAACCCAGATTTGAAGATGTGATGAAATCTGAGTAGAACCCCTTCCTGTCCCATTCCAGCAGCTGGATTTAATATGTGTATTTCCTGTTTGCATATAATTTATTAATAATTAAGCAAAGTGATGTAATACTCATTATGTGTGTTTATATTTTGAGTACAAAAAGGCTCTTCCTTATCTATTAACACCTCTGAAAAGTAAAGTGAAGGGAGTCAATATTTTCCTAATATCCTGATTTAGACTACAGGAATTACAAGAAATCCTTGAAGCAGAGGAGAATGTTTGTGTTTGACTAGGCATCCAGAGAATTTTTAATGTGTAAAATTCTTTGACTGTCTGAAAATGTAAATCTATTGGTTAGGTAATAGAAAAAAAAAAAAAAACAGGTCTAGAAATCTTAATGAATCTCCTGCTATTTGTCTAACAGCAAATAGGCTGCTGATAATTTTAGTATTTTTCATATGTTAAAGGTGATTTCATGGTGACTGGGAGCCACCAGGTGCACAATCCAGCTTACCATGATGATGGGCACTGAGCAGCAATTCTGTTGGGTCTCAGGCTGTAGCATTGAGCAGAGGCACCTTTTTATATAGTGGAATCCTGAAGACATGACCTGATTGTTGAAGGATTCCCTCAAGTTTGTAAATGTAGTATTGGAACTGTAGCTCATCTACACAAATACTGATTGAAAGCTTAAAAATCTTGGTGGGGGAACACACAGACAAATCTTTAAATTTTCAGGGCAGAATTGCTGTTTTTTATTGGATAAAATGAGGAAATCAAATTAATGATCTGACTCTATGCACTTCATCCTTTATTTCAAAGAAATAAGCAGAATCCATGCCTGTATGATTGCATGAACCTGTTAAGCAAGCTTTAGATGAACTCTTAGTTGTGGCTTATCAGCAACAAAGTAATACAGACATAAACTATGGTTAAAAAAACCCAAACAAACAAGGGAAAAAACCTGTAGATGGGGTGTTGTATAGTAGCCTTTAATTGACTGCAGAGTATTCAGTTTTCCAGGGCCATGCTACTATCATGTGTTGCTATCTGGCTTGATTCCCAAGCTCAGTCTTGAATGGCCAGGATCAGGAAACACCACAAGTTGTGGGGATACATTGTGAACAAAACAGGCTCTAGATATGCCTCATGCTTAGCATATATGCAGAATACATATTTGAGGAAGGAACTTTGAAATAATTCTGTTTGGGTTTTTGCTCAAGTTTTCTGAACCTATGAACTCTCCTCAAGTGGTCTAAGAACCAATCTGAAATTATTTTGTCTGTGAACTAGCAATATTATAAACTGAAGTCTTAGACTTCTGACTTAGTTTAACTCACATGCATAAAAAAGGTCTAGTAGTTCATTATCATAACCCTCCCTTGGATGGAAATGCATTAGTGGTGTCTGCACGAATAAGCAATGAAGAGTAGTGAGAAGAAAAAGCCTCACACAGTACCATGTGAACCTACAGTGTCTGCCTCAATTTGTACCTTTTCAGTATCTGACAGTGAATGATAACATTATTGCAATGGTATTTACTGGCACTGCTGGAGTGTGGGGTCTGTCATTTTTTCTATTCTGAATTGTTGTGCATGGCTTTAAAATGTGCCCAAGGCTGAAATGTGCTTCAGAGGTCGTCAAAGAGGAAGCAAAGTGGTTTTTCCACTACTTTTTATGAAATTTGGCAAATCAATTTGAAGCTGGAGGAGTTCCAAACCTAAATGCACGTTATTATGGATTCAGATGGATAAGATGGTTCCTGGTGGGGATAAGTTTGTCATAGTGTCTTTCAGCAAATTATACAACTGTCTTTCGTTTTCTTCTATATTTCTTTAGTCTAAAGAAAGGAGGTTTCAAAATGGCCATTTAATAATCCCCTAGAAGAATAACCTTTGAAGCAGTTCCATTTTATAACATAAGAACTATGAAAACCTGGTCTTGGATGGATTATAACAGAATCCTGTCTATTGACTTATATTTTATGATTAAGTCACTAATCTGGCAGCCAGCTTTACTTGCATTTGTTCAGAATGACAGGAGTCCCTTTCAGTGGTCATCACAGATTTCTCTTTTCATCAGCTTTTCCTCAGAGGTAATTGCAGCTGTACACAAGCCATTCAGTCTCCAAAAGAGGACAAAATTTATTTTAATGTCCATGAGTGCACAGTTACCTCAGAGCTGAAGTTATTGTTGTTAAAGAATAGGAAAAGCTCCTTCTGCTCTGATGAAACAGAATGTCTGACAAGATTAGGAGGCAAAATATCTTCCTGATTTTTAAAAATTTATTTATTTTTACATGATCAAAACATTGTTCAGTTTTTAAAATATGAGTTGATTCAAGCTTGAACTCATTTTATGAAACTCAAATGCTTTGTAAAGCTTATTTCTAAATGCAATTCTATTGGTGTTAGTGTCTTGTATCATGATGATTTTGATGGAATTGTAGTCTCTGTAAATGGAGTGTTGCAGCTAACTGGTTTTTGCTAATGAGAATTTTTGATACTTATAATGTACTTAGAGTTTTGAATTCAATGAATCATTAGTCCTAAGGCAAAAACATGTTTCTGCATCTTAGGTGGACTTTTTTTTTCATTCCAGTCCACTGATTTACGGGTGGAAGATATTTATAATTGTGGGTATACACCATCTTTGAGTATCTCCTAGAGCTGTTTGCACAGTAGAGTAATTTCTCAGGAATAAAGTCACTTCATACCAGTGCAGAGCACCCAAACAGTGAGTTACTTAGAGTATCTGTAATGCAACCTTGTTTACTGAATACATTTTCCAGGTGATTTTTTTTGGAGAAGTTCAAGAGAGAACTCTCAGGGGCGTTTTTTCCCCCATTAATATGAATTCCATTAAAAGATTGAGTTTTACTTGCAATCCTTGCTTATACTAAAGCAGGTAAATAATGTATACTTTTCTTTCAGTTTCCCTGACTATGAAACATTTACCTTAATTGAATTTTCTTTGAGAATCTTAAGACAAATTCAGCCAATGCATTTTTTTTGACTGTAAGAGAGGTACATCTGCTTATCTCAGGTTTGAAATTTAGTTTTTTCATTTTTGTTACTTGCACACCTCTCATCAATTAATGCTACAGAAAAGACATCGAATAAGAAGTGAACAGGTTCCTAGCTATGGAATTTTAGTACTTTAGGCATGTGTTTGAACTTTGAAAACAAGCTACAAATCAAACCATAAAGTTAAGGATTCCTTCCCTATAACAAGTAGAATTCTAGCACAAAGGATAAAAATCCTCTTCAATTACTTTTCAGCATCAGTAGGTTTTAAATGTTGAAACTTATGTTGTTGCATTTGTATACCATACATATTCATAAACATTCACCTGCTGATGAGTTGGAAACCATGGGCATTGCTTAGAATGTAGTAGTAGCTGTTTGTTTATTTTTAAAATTTTATAGACAAGTATTAAAGATTGGATGAAAATCCCATGGAAACAAATAAATGATGAGCACATGGAGATGGAGCTCAGAAGATTTGCAAATGTGATCATTTCCCTAATGAACAGTGTTTCGCTACTTGAAATAATCTCTCGTGTTCTGAGTACTCTGCATTATGTAGGAGCCTGTAGCTTGTTAAATTCCCTTCATTAGAGGGTTTTTGAACTCAAAGGATTAAAAAAATTGGGGAAACAAGTATTACAGGATTGAACTCCCAAATCTCAAAGTACTTCTGAAAATATCCTTCTGAGTTTATTTTTTCTTCTGTAACCAGCAAATTACCAGCTGGCTTTCACATAGGATTCAGAAGTCAAATTCCAGGGTGCAGTCACTACCCTGCTTGCATCTTTACTGCCTCTGTCATTCTGTTCACAAAGGTCTGCTGTGTGAGAAATGAAGACCTGTCAAAGCATCAGGACATGGGATATGGACTTTTCAATCAAGGATTAAGCATCTGAAAATAGCTGAAGTTTAAGAAATGAAAACTTCTTGTAATTCAGAACCCAGCAATTACGGGCACAATAGTCTTTGTGTTCTGGATTTGGAGAATTTTGGGTAGCTTTATTCCTGAAGTGTTTGTGCCTTATTTCTAAGGCAGTTTGTCAGGAATGTAGTGCAGCCACACAGCAACGTGCAAAATATGGTCTGCCTGGAGAATGTGAGCCATGGGGGACCAGAACTTAACTCAGGACTGTGAAGATGGATGCAGAGATTAATATTGGCTCAAAAGTTGGAGATTAATATTAACAGGAAAGTTGAAAGATTTTGTCTTTTCAGGAAACTATTAAAAAGTTTTGTTCTGAAAAAAGTTTTTTTATTATAACTATTAATTTTCATTCAGAAAAGAACAGTATCAGACTATTCTATAACTTGGAGATTTCATGTTTGATATGCTCAAATTGGGCATAGAGAAGGAAAGAAAAATTAATAAGAAAGACAACTGTTTTTTCTTGAGAAAGAGAAAATTATATTCTCTGGGAGACCCTAGTTTCCCTTTAGCATCTGCTAACCTTCTCTCTTCTCTGTTCTCTTGTCTTGCTAGTGCATTCAAGTGCTTGATCTACAGGCTAGTTGAAGAATTTTCAAGAGGAAACTAAGAAAAGTCTCAATTTGTTTTCCTCCTGAACTTTCATTCCTGCCTCGGCAAATTCAGTCACTTTCTCACAGCACTTGTACTTCTGTCTAAGCCCAAGGAGCAAACTGAGCAGGGGAAAGACAGGTTGGATTTTACCTTTTCTATGGAGATTTTAACTTCTTCTACAATAAGTAACTAATTTAATGTTTTCAGTAATATTCAGGTTGCCTGAGAATAATAAAGTCCATATGCAACTGCAGGTCAGTCAGCTATAGTGCCATCTTGCCTGTGCTGCTCAACTAGTGATTTTGACCTTGGTATGAATGGATCATTCACTCAAGTGATGAGAGTTAATTTAGCCTTCATAATAGCCCAGAGCTCAACCTTTTCAAAGCTGCAATTGTTTCAGTGATGCCAAATTATATGCAATCACTGAGTAATATGAACAGTGATCCACTGCTGTGTCTTTGGATGTAGGCCACCAAAATCATTCTCCTCATACTGGTAGGAAATAGGCTAAAAATTCATTCAATGCTGCACATTGTTGAGTGTATGAGCCATGTTACTGCATAAACAGTATACTGGGAGAAAATGAAATTTGGTGATTTTTACCCCTTTTTTTTTTTTTTTCTATAGATCTTTTCTCATTTGAGGGAACTCTATGGGTTCCATTTAAGGGAAACTGTCATTAAATTCTCTCTCTTGGATTCACAACCTTTGATATCCTATTGTTAGAGCTTGGGGAGAAAGGCACAATTGAAGACAAGCATAAAAAAATGAGTTATTTTCATCTGTCTGCAAATTCACATAAGGTGTAAAGTAGTGCTTTTTTAGTCAAAGGAGACTGGGTGAAAAGAGCAGAACACCAAAGGTTTTATTCATAACAAACCTGTGTTCTGAGCAGGCAGATCACAGTGTGTTTTACAGGGCTGAGGTCTTTCAGAGTGTAGCTCAGAGCCTGGGGTTAGGGTAGAGGTTGTTCTGTCCTCCAGGGTGCTGAGCTGTTGTCACCTGGCCTGCCCAGGTTCCAGGCCTGTGTGATTTGCATCTTCCCAGGAAAATGGTTTAGCAAGAAGATCTTCAGAAGCACTATGGCAGTCTGTGATGTTATTCACACTTAGTAATGATTTTCATATAAATTGCTTCCTTAAAATGTTAGAGGAAATAGTATTTATACAAGGAAGAATAACGGTGAATTTAGAAGGAACTCTGCAACGTTTTTTGCAGAAAAAAATAATTGAAGCTGCAGCAGCATGTGAAAATAAACTGTGAAATCAATTAAAACTATTTGATAGATATTGAGAGTGTGTGGAGGATGCTGAAATCTTCAAGGATATAGAAGAATGGGTGGAAATTATCTGGAAGTCTGCAATCACAAGTAGGTATGTAAACCTGTTATGCACAAAATGTATAAAAATGGTAATTTTGCACAAAGGCATGAGTCTTATGGTATAAGTCCAATCTGTGAAACCTTAGTGATTTATAAAATTTAAATGCCAAAATCTAGTGATCTCTAGAAAAAATTACACTACTTGCCACTGTATCAATGTACTAAGGATGTGTGTGTTGAAAATCTTTTTTCTTTCACCCGTGCAAACATTCCCCTGTTTCACTGGTGGGATTCTGCATGAATCAGCTTCTAAAAATCAGTGACTTAATATCTTTGGCAGGCTTTGTCACAAAGATATGTCTTGCAAATATTAAAAAATATGTACTTACTGTTATTTCATAGCAAGTGTAATTTGGAAGAACTGTTGTTGGGTCCCCATTCCCTTCTTCCCCCCCCAAAAAAAAATTCCAAAAATACTTTATTGTTCAGAAGCATCACTTTTTAAATTAAGATATCCAGATGCCTGGGGATAAATCTAATTCATGGTGACTGCCAGTGGTTTCTAGGGCCAGGAAGACAGGCACTCTGGGCCACCTCCTCAGTGTCACCATTCCCATCAGGATGAGGAATTACATAGGGGTCTGATGAAGGAAGCTGTTCAGGGATCCTGCTTTTCGTGTTGCTCTGGCACAAAGAAGTCATCATGATCGAGGCAATTGGGCCTCAAAGGTTGTTGTTTCCCTCCCCTCCCCAGCCTCTGAATTTCCTGTAGCAAACATGAAGTGTATTGTGCATTTGGAAGAAGAGTTTTAAAGTATATGTGTGATACTTCAAACATCTGGTAGCTTTGTCACGTGTTACACGTCTAGCATTTCAAGTGCAGTATCACACTAGTATTTATCTGTTCTGAAATTAAGTTCTCGGAACCAGCAGAAAAGTGTATTTTTGTTATTAAGGAGTAAAATTAAAATTGTAAGAAAACAACACCATTATTAGTTTGCAAAAGTTATTTGCTTTGATTAAAAGCACCAATAAATGTGTCTTGGTTCTATAACTGCTCCATTTAGCACTTGACATATAATAGGTTTTTTTCCCCACAGTGTAATATCTCCATTGAAATATAATTATTTTGCAGATTGCTCAACTGAATGCCCTTATAAACATGCTGTTAGGGGAGCTCACCCCTGGTGATCATCAGAACATCATGACAATATGCACAATTGATGTACATGTGAGGGATGTTGTAGCCACGCTTATAGCACAGAAGGTAATTTGTTGCAGAGCAATTACACTAATGCATTTTTAAAAGCGTAAAATAAAGAATAATTTCATTTGTTGAAAAGATATTCTGATGGCTTATGTATGGCAATGACAGAATATTTTGATTAAATCCATTTTTGTTCTTTTAGAGTTTTTCCTTTAGAGTTAGGTAATTACATTTACCAGTTAAAAAATTCGCATTTAAAAATATATGGATCTTTTGTCCAAATATTTAAAAACTTTCATTAAAAATGTATACTGGAATGTGACAGCAGGTTTCTCATTAATTTGCCTCCCATTACTGATCTTTTCACAACTAATATAAATCTCACACTTATTGGAGACAGCTAGAAAGTTTAATATGTACAAAATAAAAGACAGCAATTGCATTATGTTTTCAGATAGCTTTTGGATTTTTTCTATAAATAGATTTTATTTCCCTATCAGTTTCTGAGGTGGAGTCTGTACTGCTAACCCTTTCCATGCCTGACTTCTGTAGTGCTGTAATAGTAATTTGCTACTCCATCCCCAGACTGTGATCACTCAGACAGGAAGGAGGTGGTGAGAGGCACCATGCAATGCCTTCTCCCTTACGCATGGTTAGGCAGGTGAGAGAGATCTGTTCTATCTTCCATTCCTCCTGCCTGCAACCAGCTGACCTCCAAAGGGGGTGCAGAGCCCCCAGTTTGAATAAGCAGCTTCATTCCAGAGTCAGACACCTAGAGTTATTCTGTTTATTCATGAAGAGTAACAAAGGAGAAGAGAAAAACTGTGTGGGTATGAAGTGTGTGTATAGTGCACATCCATTCACCCATCCTCTATAGCCTGTCATCTTCCTATGCATCTGTTGCATTTTAACGTTTACTCCCTGTAAAATCCACCTTTTGGCAACACATAGCTGCCAAGATCAAGGATTGTGCTGTTTGTCTGCATTTTCAAACACCCTCCCATCCCCACAATGGTAAGTATTCTTTATTTTGCTTTTTTATGGGTCACAATTTTGCTGCAGATCAGACACAGTATTTAGGTTTTTCAGAAATCCAGTTTATACATCAATGGACTAAATAAATATTTCAAGATGAAGACCACAGTGAACTTGTGAAAGTAAAAACTGTTTTACTTGAAAGAATGAAATAGAAAAAAAAAATCACAGTAAATTATTTTAGTGTGCCATGAAACCTTGTTCAGGACAAAATGGTCTCTTAGCCTTTTTAACTGGTATTCTTTAAAACTGAGGAAAAAAAGCAAAACCAAAAGAACCATAAGCAACAAAAAAATCCCTCAGCACTCTTACAGTCGCTGAACAAAATCCATTCTACTGAGCATAATCACTTTGTTGTGGTGTGATGCATAATAGCAGTTGCATCGAAAATTTGCAGCAATTTAAAATATTCTTTTCACTGAAATTGTTTATCCACATTGCCAAAGCCTTTAAGGAAGTACTGATGTTTTTCATATTGTCAGGAGCAGCTGTTTCTGTCCTCGGTGGCTGTCTAGCTGCTAACTAGGCAGATGGCACACAGTAGCTGAGGTGTGTCTGTTGTGTACAGGAT
The DNA here is from genome assembly GCF_903797595.1 of Erithacus rubecula. Taxonomy (NCBI): domain Eukaryota; kingdom Metazoa; phylum Chordata; class Aves; order Passeriformes; family Muscicapidae; genus Erithacus; species Erithacus rubecula. The sequence goes on from NC_136659.1 coordinate 16,969,452, forward strand.
CAACTTTTCTGGCTTATAGGAAGCACAGCTGCCATGCTATTATGATGATGATGATCCTTATGTATTTCAGACATTGGAGGCCTTACACAGAGCTGGATGCTTTGAAGGGGTGATTAGGGTCTTTAGTACACTGAATAAGTACTTAAATAATCAAACTGACAAGCTGTGTGGAAATATGGAATCCCTATTAATGAGAATTTTGGGTAGGGATCAGGGGACTCTGTAAAAACCAAGTAAAATTATTTGCCACATATACAAACATCTCAATATGATATTGCATGTTAATAGCAGTATAAAGTGCTTCAATGTCTACTAGACACAAATATATTTATGAATGAGTAAATATGTTTTACATCATTAACTCCAGTCAGTTATTCAAAGAACATGCTGTAGAAAATACTGGATGGTGAAAACTAGAGAAGGCCTAAGATTTCTATCTCAGTTGGCAGAAACTTGATCCATAGAACACTAGAACCAGAAACACTTCTTTTCCTGTCTTGTTTGCAATTAATATGTTAATATCTACTCTTTTTTTCTTCAGAAGAACTACTTCTTTAACACTCTTGTGCACTGGGGTAGCATAAGAGAGCTGGAGGCAATAGTAAGATGTGTCTGGGGCTTAAGGAAGCAATGAAGAGCTGACCAGATGCTGCATTTCCTGTTGATGTAAGGCATTAGTTCATTAGGCCACTAATCAAACCCATGTGCTCTGCTAACAAACCATTTCATCACCTGAGTGCTGGAGCATGCACATACTGCTTCCAACTAACTGGGACTCAATCCAAGTCAATGCAAAGTCTCTTGTCAGCATCAATTGGTGGTAGAAGAGGATGTCTGAGAATGGTTTGTGTCTTCACAGAGCTCATCTGAAAATATTTTAGCCAGAAATATGAAATTATTATATCTTTTCTGTATCTTGTAAGGGGAGTTAATGTTCCATAAAGAATTTCCCACTTACAAAATTTACAAAACACCAAAATAAATTAGGGGCCCATCAGGTTGATGTGCATAAATGTTTATTTTTCAGAAATCCCATTGATAACTTTTATTTCCTGAAGAAATATGTCAAGGTATTGAGCAGACATGGAAATTGATTCATCATTTTAATCCGGAGTTAAGAGCTGAAACTTTTTGAGGTACAGACTGAGCAATGTCACCTCAACATGCTTATACTGACCACTACTGTGTGTAAAGCAAAAATGCCCAACTTCAAAGCTTACAGCAAGGTTTTTCTTGATGGGAGTATGAACAATCTAATAGAATCATAACTTGCAGTCATTTCTAAAGGACTGCAGCCCTAAAGCATGAACAAATATAATGAACTTGTGAAACATGTTTGTTTCTTCAGCTTAATGCAATGCTATTACTCTCCAAGTATAATTTTGTAAGTTTGGAAATAGTTATAAGAACAATAACTTCCTTGCACATTATAAAGAACAGCTGATGAGAAAAGCAGGGAAGTTTGATCATTTAGATTTCACCAAATGGGAAGAGGGAGATATCAATTATCTCTTAGTAAAACTGTGGGATCAATGTGTCAGAGAGGTGTACAAGAACAAAAAAGGAGGATGACTCATGGAGTGGAAGGTGGAAAGACAGAGCATCTTGATCAGGAAAGGAGAAAAGAGATAGTCTGATTCCTCAGAAGCCAATGGAGGCAGACCTGCAAGCAAAGTACAAGGTGAGCAGTTTACAGCAATAACAAGAAATACTGCAGGGTTAGAGGATCATGCAGAGATGGTCATAGAAGAAAGCAGAAGTACTGCAGTGCTAAGGGAAAAGGTTTTCACAAAGTCACAGATATCAGAAAGCACATGGAAGACAATCACAAAGGTGAAGAAGATGAAGATCAAGGGCGGAGAAGTGGACTAATGAGCCTGGGAGATTTAGGACAAGCAAGGAGAAGCACTGGTGCCTGCTGCACAGGAGATGAAAGAGGAGAGATTGATAAATCGGAGAAGGGATTTCTTCAAGCAGGTGAAAAATATCACTGGGTAGGAAGTGAAGAAATCTGCCTTGATTGAGGCCAGAAAAATCTGCTGAGGTAAAATGAAAAGAGAGGAACAGGTGAGAGTTCTTCAAGAGCATTTACCTATTGTAAGAAAACAAAAGAAATTCCTACTTTATTTTTAGAGGTAATACTGGCACAAGCTGTTTCAGGATAAGATAGTTTTGTGGTTGGAGAGTTGTGGGGAAACAGCACTATGGATGGAATTATGGAAACATCAAATGAAAGATGTAGTTGTGATGGAATTTACTCATGGAGCTTTACAATCAAAATTGTACTGTTCTGATTGCCTATGTTCAATTTTACATACCTGACTCTGACAAATAACAGCCTACTGTGAAGAAAAACCTGAACAACCAACCAAATCAACAAAAACCTTGCAAATTCAACCAAGGTAATTTATTGTTTTTTGAGGAAGTCTTGTACTTTGGAATGACACATGCTCTGTGAGTAGCTGCTCTGCTTTCTTTGGGTTCAAACTACCAGAGTGTGTCAGGGTTTCCTCAGGTAGCCTTCATGATTCCTGCTGGGGCATATGGGCTAGAAGATCAAAGGCAAAGGCTGCTCAGCCTTCCTTAGTGCTGCTTTGTCTTTCAGTAGTAATTTCTGGTTTGGCTTTTTTCTCCTCATGGGTAAAACTTGCAGACATGGTAGGCACAGTAAGTCCTACACACAAAGAATATGTATTACATTATTTTGGTTGACATAACATTTTCCAGTTAATTATTTTTCTGCAGAAATATCAGAAATGTTGACTGTAATTGTGTGAAGTCAATCTTACGAGAACAATTCCGTAGTAAAAGGTAAGATGACCATAATATATGATAATATGGTAAGATGACCATAAATTTCTTTCTTTACGTGCATTGCTTTATGTAACAGACCCAACTTGTGTTTACTAAATCAGTTGTAGTTTTTTATCTTCTAGAGTCAGTAGACTGACCCTGCAAATGCTTGAGTATGTTGTTGATCAGATGTGGACACCAGGAGAAAAGAAGAAAATGCTTGGGCAGAATAACTCAGAGATATGCATTCTTCAAGAGCTAGGCATGTTCTGTGACTTTTTAAATCAACTGAAGAAAAAACTTCATTCTACAGCAAGAAAAAACCCTAAAGTACACCTGGTGTGAGCTGGCCAGGTGTTATTAACATCAGCAACAAGTGCAGGTGAGTAACAAATTCCTAGTTCACTGGATTTACTCCATCCAATAACTCCATATTTTCTTTTATACTGAGAAGTCCAGAACAAGAATGTGGTCCTGCTGTCTTTGTCTCACTTCATTTAGTATTATCTTATGCCTCTGCATACTTATAGCACTATAAGATTTATTTACCATATAAATATTCCTATAAATATTCTAATTTCTATATATGACTACATGTTCTCTACTTAAATTTGCTCTGCATTTTTATTTAATGGATGTGACTTCATAGTTTACAAATTAAAACAGTTAATCCCTTTTGCTAAGAAAAATACATAATAGGGCATCGAGAGGGTTGTTTAATTTTGTTAAAGACTTTTTGAAATGAAAACAGTAAAACAAGATAAATCACCTATCAAAGCAGTTCTAATGTTGTCATGACTTACATCAAGAGCAGTAAAATAGGGAAATCAATTATTGCATTGTCTTAAATTCAGAAGAAATGCAGCTCCCTTTTTGCAATAAGACAACATACAAAATCTCAGCAGCAGCAGTGGATATACAAATTGCAAGTATACATTCCCAAATTAATTATGTAAAGAAAAATCTGCAGGCAAGGGCAGAATTGCATATAACACTATACTTCTCTTTTTGCCAGTGATGCACTTTGCATAATTCATTCTGATTTTAATTTTGATGATTTTTTTAAAACAAAGTGCTCTCTCTAGAGCAGGTATCTACCAGCACTTTTGGTACCTGAATTATTTTTATTTGTACAAGGCATTGCTCTTGTGCCCTTTATTCTCTCCTATTGTGTGCTCTCCTGTGACTGGGTCTGCTAGTCTAGCATATTTCAATATACTGTATGCAATAGCCATCAAGGGTCTTTTCCAACCTAAATATTTCTATGATTCTATGCTTGTGTGGATCTCTGGGGGTTAGCCTCATAAAGGCAGGCTACTTTCCAATCTTTCTAGAATAGCCTGTTTCCAAAGTAAATAAGTCCCTTGAAGGACACAGTGAAGCCCTCTTTAGAAAGGTAAACTTCTCACTTTTCACCTCAGTGAATGAAAACCATCCCTTTGTCTATCATTGATCAGAAAAGATGAGATGTGCCACTGGAGTTTTTCTGCTGACAGGGTTATCCTTCTAACATAGGTACCAACAAAAGTGCCTATAGTGTTTCCTGAAATCTTTGTGAATCAAATGAACCATGTTTAAAACACTCCACAGAAAAGTCTGTCTTGTTGTTCTGGGCTCTCACCACTGCAGCTGGCTCTTTTTCTCTTTTACTATGGCTAGTTTGAAGTATCTGTAAAGGCTTATGGCAAACTGGAGTATAGGAATGCTTTTATGAACTCAGTTGCATCTCTGTAGATTTGCTTTCTGTTGTGGTACTTTGAGTTAAGACACTGCAGGATGGGGTTTAGCCAAAGAATAAAGTTAAATTAGCAATAAAATGATTTTTCAAGATTATTTTTGTGGTATCCTATGGCACAGTAACTTTTTTTTATTTTTTGAGGGAGACTGATGAATTGGAAATGGCAGGCTTTCATAGTAGTAAATCCAGGGGGAAAAAAAGGGGAAACAAAAAGCAAAAAAAAAAAATTTTCCAGAAAATATCAACACATTTTTGGTGGATACAAAAATCTCTCTTCTTCCCTCCCCTCAGTTTTTTGTTTTTTTTTTTTTTTTTTTATGGATGGTAGCACTGGGCCTTAAGGTATTCACAATAAGAAACAGGTAAAGATTATAGCTGAAGGTCAAGAAACTGACAAGAAGGCAGTTTGATAGATAGATCTGAGATAATTAAAAGTTTAAGAAATAATGTCATATTCCATTGTGAAACAGAAGACTGTAAGGGAGCTAAAACAATTAAGAAAATAAGCTATATGAGACTGCAGAGACAAATTTTTTAAATTAAAAAAACCCTGGATATTTTATTCCCTTGAAAGTACCTGAAATATATAGGTGAAAGATGGTATAAAATAATAAAGCATTGCTGGTTTATTAGAGGGGTTTTTTTCTGACTATCCCAACAGAGATTTACCACAAATTTTCCTGTCTGTATATGCTAAATTCAGGTTTCAATACCCTTCTCATTTTATTGAATCGTCATTCTAGGAAAGCACATAGGCCTCCTTTTTTGGAAATTGTTTGGTATAAAATCAGTTTTTTGTGCTTCTGAAACATTTATGGTTTTTTAATCTCAGGCAAGAAAATGTTTATTGATCTGTGAACTACTAATGAAATTTTCTTAATCTTGTCTTGTTTATTGCTAGTATTAACATTTTTTTCCTGTGCATTTTTAAGTCTGAAAATGCCCAAGTCCAAAGACTGCTATAAAGCATTCCTATGCTTATAGATATTTTATTAATTTGCCCTTGATATTAAACCACTGATGTGTTGACTGATCAATGGATTAGGCACATATTTTCATCATTAACAGCACAGTAAGAGGATGGTGCTAGTACAACTCTGTCTCACATGTTCATATTTTCTTTTTTCCCTGCAGAGATTATACAATGGCAATTTAAGACTTTTGTGTGAAATAGTGTTGACATCAGAAGAGCACAAATTCAAGGAGACTCATGAGAAAGTTAATATATCTCTGCACATTTTATTGTATCTACATGGGTGCTGGAGGAAAAAAATTAAACTTTTTGGTAATGCTGCTGCTAGGCAAGCATACTAAAGAATTTGGGGGGCAGGGCAGTATTCATTAGAAATGGTCTATAGAGATTCCCAGCATATTCAGGAGTAAGAATGTGAGAAATACTCTTGGCATTGTACTCGAATGCCAGCAGCACTAAGAGAGAAAGCAGGCAAGTCATTAGTGTACACTCCTGTATAAGCTCAGGTCTTGATTATCTCTTTCCAGTACCTTCAGAGGGTAGAGGAAAGAAGGCTGCTAAAAGACCTGTCCTTTCTGAGAGAGCTTGGGTGCATAATTATATAGATGTACCTGGCCTTTTCCAAAGGGAGAAATGGCACCACTCCTCCAGTCCCTCTCCTAACTAGTCTTTCTCTTCTTCCCTTTTTCTTTAACTCTCTGTTTTTGTGAGTGCAATACTTTAAGTCCTTCTTGGTGCAGAGTCAAGCATGTCTCTTAAGGGTGGGGGACTGGGTCTCCCTTGCTCCCTGGCACTGATAACCTTCTGAAGTAGCTGTGGACAGTGAGAAGATTCTTCTCGGTTTCTTCCTTCTGTAAAAAACTCTTCTGGTCCCAGTGAAATGCAGTGTTCAACCCTACCAGGCTATACTTGGCTCAAGCTTTGTGTCACATTTTTAATCTGAGTGCTCAGGGCCAAATTCAGAACAAATCTAATCAGATGCATCTTCTTGCTAAATAAAGCTGCTCTCTGTAAATTTGATTTTGATATGAAGCCATTGGCTGCATGACTGCACAAGTGCAAGTTTCCTATGCATGTGGCATTGCCTGATGCTCAGATGAGAACATCATGTCAGACATGTTTAATCATAACAGTGTTTATTCCTTTTACTCAGAATATACCCCCTTCATGACAAATGTATGTAAATGCTGAGATAAAAATAGCATTTGACAAGATAGTTGGGTATGTTTCATTTTATTAACACATTAGTCAACTTATTCTGCTAAAAGTAATATGTGAATAGTAGATATGTATATGATTAGCATAATTTTTTCAGTCAACATTTGTTCTGTGAGGTTTTTGATTACATTATTTTAATTAAGCAATAAGTCATGACAAGTACAGAATTTCATGGTGAGTATAGTGCTCCTAACAAGGTATTATAAAGCATGTGGCTGAAAGCTGAATGATTGTAACCATTCCAAATGTGCATTAATAATTCCATGAGACTGGCTAGAGTGCCCTTTGGTTTCTTTAATTAAGTATATATTATTGGACAAGAAAAGCATTTACTGGTCATAGTCATGTCCCAGACTCTGCTCTTGGACAGTGAGAAAGCTCCATTTGTGTTCTAAAGCCTTCTATGCTGCCTGGAATTAGTTTACTTATGAAACTGTAAGTTTTAAATTGATTTGGATCACATCATAAGGACTATGAAGGAAGCCAAATTATCTGTCTGGAATTTCACAATGTAGTAGGATACCCCATGTCAGAAATAATGAAGATAAATGAGAGTATGCAGCCAAAAAAAGTACCTATTTTCTAAATAAATCCTGCCAGTCAGAGATTGGGAAATCTAAACTGTTCAATTTCTTTGTACCTATCCACTGGAAACCAAAGAATCCTGAACCAGAAATGATTTGTATGTAACTTACTTTGTATCTGATTGCATCAGACTTAAGGATGTAAAGTAATAAAATGCTGGGGTTTACAAATTTCTTCTTATTTCATACATTCATTGCATATTTTTACACTTTCCTTAAAGATGCAAAGTCATTTGGATTTCTATGGCCAGAGTTGCAAGGTAATTAATTGTCTTTGTTGTGATTGTTGTTCTTGAAACAGACTGAAGTAAACCTGGAGCTTATAGAGCTGTGCTGGCTTTGATATTACTTTGTGGATACTTAAATAGGAAATTGCAAATTATAATTTCTGGACCTATGAGCACGTAAATCCTCACAATTTCACAAAATGTTTAATTTTTGTTGTTGTTCACTAGTCCCACCTGTATTTAATAACCATTTAATGAGGTAAATGAAGGATGGTGTCTTCTGCTCTCTCCAGAATCAGTCCTCTGGTAGGCATATGATTCTATGATACAAGAATACTATCTTTTCTCCTCCTAGCAGCCTGATCTGAAAAACTGAATGGAATAAATCCTGAGATAGTCCTGAGGTATCTATTGTTCTTCCATGTACACAACTCCCTTTTTTTAATGTGTGTCTGTCATTAATTAAAATGTTCATATATTTTTTAAATTCAGGTCTGTTCAGAGAACAAGCAAAGTGATGAAGTGTATTGTTATATTTCCCAGCCCATTTGCTTATTCTTGATATAAACTGTTTTAGGAGAATATTCCAGATGTAGAAGAACAGATTGGGCTCCAGAGGTTGGTATGAGGAAGGACCAAGCATTAGCTTGAAATGCCTTACAGAGTCTGCAAAGGACTAAAATATTAGAGTTGGCTTGGTCTGGTGTTTTGTTGGTTTGGTTTTGTTTTTGTTTTTTTTGAGGAGCTGCAATTTCCCACATCTTCAAATTGTATATCATCAGATGTGACATACTGTATTTGGTAAAAGAGGAAAGTCAATCAGAATCTCAATGTCAACTCCTCTGAGAGATTGAGATCACCTGTCTGAATACAAGTGGAAAAGTAAGGAGAAAGTGGTTGCTCTCAGAATCCAAATGTGTGTGCTTCAAGTGATAAAAAAATCTCAAGAACTACTGCTTGAATCAGTCTTTTGCCATTTGGTATCATCTAAATCCTAGGAATCCTGTTTGCAGAAAATTAGACTTTTAACACAATTTGTTTCTTGCATGAACCTTAGTAGTGAGTGTGAAGGTGATTCACTGTTTTGCATACCTAAGGGTAACATTAGTGCAATGAAATAGGGTTAAAAAGTGTCATGAGATTTGATAAGCATTCATACATTTTATCTGACTTGGGATATTGAATCCATGGAAACATTGGCTTTTACACATCATTTTCTCATTCACAAAATTAAGTAATTACATCCTAGGAGAAATGCACTGGCATTGAATATACAGTATCCAGACTATGCCACTACAGGTAGCAGATTGAGTTTAACTAGCCATATGGATTGTAATTGTCTAAGTATGATTAATTCATAATGTTTGTTAATTTTATGCCTTATATTATGGTTTGTTACTATAACATCAGTATTTTCTCTGGGTTTTTTTTTTTTTGTTTCTTTTTAATCCAGGTTTTGATGAGAGCCCTCAAGGGATTTTAATCTTATTATGACACTCATTAATGATGTTCTTATATTCTGGGGTCTCATCAATAGCTTGTTCCCCTTGCTGGAAGTTTCATGGAAAAGGGTTCTGAAGTTAGAACAGATGGTGCATCAGTCCATTGCAGAACTCTGTTTTCAGCCAGAGGAAAACTTTATATTGAAGGTGGAAATAATGGTTTTCTGCTTAGCTTATTGTAAATTCTAAATGGGGTGATTGAAGACTGTAATGATCACTGCTGTTTGATGCCTCTGAGTTTCAACATCTGGCTAATGCCTTTGCTACCCATAATAGTAAGAAAAGGCACTGTAGACTTTTCTGCTGCTTTCTCTTAAACAGATTATAGCACGTGTATATATATGTTTGTACATATACACAAATATGTAAGCTTGCATATGACAGTGTGTGTACATATTCATATGCATAAATCACTGTCTCTATTATTATCTGATTTGCACAACACTGAAATACAATATTACATAATAACATTTTCATGCCAGGCTTCTATTTTTAATACCCAAATTTGATTTCTACTTTTACAACTGGAATTATTGGAGTTGAACTCCATATCTACTGTTGCCTACAGATCCAAGTCATTAACCCAAAGTAAATTAGCAAATATATCTTTGCTTCTCATGTAGGTCCCAAGAAGAAAGGATTAGTGGGACTGACATAGATGGTCTTTGTGAAGGAGGCTGAAGATCACACTGGAATTGTGTTTTAAAAATAATGTTTTCAGGGGAAGTTAAAAAGTTATTTCTCTACTTTCACTGTTTCTTTGCTTGGTTGTACTTCAGTTTAGAGAATGAAAACAGTTGAGGAAATTTCATTTTAGAAATGTAGATGGCATTGTCTTAACTTACTCAGCAACTTGGCCAAGTACTCTCGAAACAAATTGCCAAAATCTCTAACAGCATTGTACTTGTGTTGTTTTATTCTTCTGTTTCTTTGTTTTGTTGTTTGTTTTTTGGATTTTTATGACAGTCTGGCTATACTGAAAAAAAAATTGGAAAGACTTACTGAACTTTAGTCACATGCTGTGAATACTTTGAATTCAATGGAACCTTAATATGAAAGCTGAAACACTTAACAAAACCCAAACAAAATCCAATGGTCTGGTCACTATTTAACATTGTTACTGGGGTTTGCCCCTGAAGATGTGATGCATTGTAGATTTTTGCCACAATTGTCTAGTAAATTAATTATTCAGGCCAGGCTTATAAAGTACCTGTTGATAAAAAGAGTGTCAAATCATTAAGCTTTTGAAATAACTATGTGGGAATTTAAAATTGTTTTTCTATATTTCTTCATTCTTTTCAAATTGGCAGTGTATTTGTAACTAACGCTGCCTCGTGTCAGCCACAAGAGGGTATAAAGATATATGCAAGTGATTTATCTACATGATCAGATGGAATAGGAGGAGGCTGACAGGAGCTTGGTGATCAAAGGACAATGCTGTTGACAAAATAAATCAATGATCACAGACTGTGATTCCTTTTAGTTGCTAATATTTCTTTCGGCTTTTTTTCTTACAGTGTGAGTTGCAAGGCATCTTCATGTACACATCAATTAATTGATTTAATTTCTGTATGATCAAGTTTTTTATTGGACTGGTGCTTTTTCTTCTCTTATTTTACTATGTAGTGAAATTCATAACAACATCCACGAAGTAAGATTTGATGTATTAATTTCCTTTGCAGGGAACCAGTAGTAGTAGCATCAAATGCCCATTCTTCAGTAAAGTAAAATCACTCTACCACTTTCAACATGTTAAGCTCCCTAAACAGCCTTTAATGTGATTTATATGTGTTGCTGTAACGATCACCAAGACACATAAAACATAAATCAATACATAGTAAAGCATCTGCAATTTGGTGAGTGGTCTTTCTGTTCAACATTTTTCTACAGTGCTGGTTAGTTATGCCTTTGTGCCTTCTTCAGCATGACTGTTTTGTCTCACATGGTGGCTGCAATGATGGAGATAACTAGCAGAGTTGCAAATGTTTCTAATTGCTTCATATCAGTTTTAGAGAATCCTAAGTAATTGGCAAATTGAACTTGTCTTTCCAAGCTTCTCAATGGGATGGAAAGGAATCAAAGAAGAGTGTCAAAAGTACTGAGAGATAGCCAGTGCTACACATATGAATAAAACAGCAGCCAGCACTGAGTTGCTAGATCAGCTAATCGTCCATTTGGTACAGCATTCTCAAAAGTGTATTCTCATAACACCAGGCCAAGTTGCAGAACAAGGCCATGCTCAACACCTCCTAGTGTCTGGTGATCCAGTAACAGATCAGATGGGGGAAGAGAAGAAAATAGCAATTTGCAGCATGTTAGGGCTTAGTAGGGGTTTTGTACTCCTTGACCTATTGACTGCTCCCCATTCTTGTTTTTTAAACTTTTTTATCACTGCTTTATGGCTCTAACATCTGAAAGGCATGTGAGGTCTGCTCCCACCAGGCATACAGCTCACCCTTCTGTCTGCAATCCTGTCTTGCTTATTCAGGCTTCCAGTTATAGAAATGCTAAGGTATCTTTTATTTTGCAGGTACTTCCTGGGGGAAAAAAATGGAGATGCTTTTTATGATTGCAGATTCTGTGGATTTTCATTTGGCCTAGGATGAAAGAGCTCAAAGGATCATCTGAGGTCTGAGCCAAGCTTGTCTCCATAGGGTATTTATCAGTTCTGCTAAGCCAGATCTTGCAGTATGATTGCTAAACCTCTCTGGTGCATAGGTTTACTATACTGAGTCCTATTAACATGCTCTATTTTATGTCTATTTTATGATCATAGCATTTTATTGAAATTGCAGTAGGGATGTCTGTCTCATGTCAGGAAGATATAAGTATTAGGATAGTTAAGTTCTGTCTTTCTGTGTGCTTAAAACATCTAGATTCCTTTTTAGCTCATCTCTTGGATAAAAAGGAGCACTGCTGCAAAGAACAGGGATGGGGAAAAACTGCTTGCAAGAGACTGTGTACGCTTCATGATAATAAAAGTTAGAAACATCTGAAAATGTCATATAACACAGCCCAACCTCGTCTAGAGAAATGAAGTGATCATTTGAAAATTTCCACTTCTATATTATCAGCTCTTTCTGAAGTAGCCTAATTGAAACATTTCCCAAGAAGATAATTCTTATTTGTCTTCTTATTCCTTCTCCTTCCTTCAAATAAATATTCCAGAATAGTTATTTGGAGAGGTAAATTATTTGTATGTGTCTGGAGATTTCTTACAGATTTTTTAGTGCTACAGGGATGTTTGTAAAATATATGCCTGTGTCAGGCTATTGTTTATCTTTAGTTTTAAAATCTTGTGACTCTAATTTCTTACAACTAGAAGCACTGCCAGCTGTGACACTTTTTCACAGAATCACAGAATATATTGAATTAGAAGAGACACACAAGGATCATAAGTCCAACTCCTGGTCCTGCACAGAGACATCCACAAGAGTCACATCATATGGCCAAAATGCTGAAATTAGGAAAAGCCAGAAAAAAGAAATTATATTTTCAAATGAACTCCATAAACACCTGCTTTGCTTGCTTAGACTTTTAAAGGGAAATATTTTTGTAGAACAAAATGTGTTTTTAAGTTCAATGCTTCAAAAGCATATGCAGCTTAACAAGTAGAACAATAGATCCAATTAATTGAAGTGTGAACCCCAGGTAAGATGAGTAAAATTGGTACATTTTGCAAATGCTTTCTCTTAGGTTTTTTGGTTGTTGTTGTTGGGTTTGGGTTTTGGGAAGTTTTTTGTACATTAGATAATGTGTAACATTATCTATATTTTAATTTCCTATCTTAAAATTTATTTTTAGAGGATATATTTCCCTTCTTTGTTTCTATGCATTTTCTCTGCATTTCATATAGGCAGCAGTCCATGCTTTGTTTAATTTATTGTTCTCCTTAGTTTTTCTCATTTGTTAATCCAAACCCTCTTAAACAAATACCAGCAAGAGAGAAATTCTATTAAAGTATATTTCAGGTATTCCAAGTTCAATGCTAACCTTCTAAATTTTTTAATGCTTCCTTTCTACTTATGTTTTCTGCATATGAAATAATCAGAAACCAGGAACTTATTTCCAACTTGTAGCCAGAAAAAGTGAAAATGCAGCAATGCTCTGGCATTGTCTTTGTCATTAGAGGCTAAAGCTGCAGCATAAGAGCTACAACAACTTGAAGTTAATGTCATTGTGAAGTGACATTAGCCTCAACACTCTGACTGTGTTTGTGACCATTTGGTGTTTCCTCATCCTTCAGTGGAGGAGTTGGAAGCCTCTAAGATGCCTTCAAGTAAAATAGGATAAATGAATGACTAACACATGTTACATAGTTATGGCTAAAGGAAATCAACTCTCAGAGTTCAGCTCAAAGTCTTCGACATAGTGCACAAAAACTTGCTTTCAACAAGTATAGAAAAACATGATTCTGCCACAGTCCAGGATAGCTCAAACCAGATTGTGCTTGGTGGAAATATTGATAGTATTCAACTGGATCAGTGAACTACCATGGACAATAGTGAGGTCACTGAATTATTACTATTACCTCTGTATTACTATTACTTCTGTGCAGTGTACACTCTACTTCAGTTTCAGAAATGCCTTTAATAATTGGTGTAATCAGAGTAAGTTTAATAATGATCAGACTGTAACACATGAATAACCACACATACAAAAATGATACATACCATGCTATATAAGCAATTGTCCAATACAGAGCAATCAAATTCATAGCTCAAAAACCTTCACTTGTATGATGGATCTCAAAATGGGAATTCTTCTCTCTCTACATGTATGTTTGGTGTTTTCTGTGAGGTGCCTGTCATTTTAACAAAAGTGACATGCAGAGTAAAGTGGAAAGGTCCTGTTTCAACCTGGGAAGAGGGTGGGGCAGACAGATGAATTGTTCCGTATTTTCTATGAAATCTTAATTGATTAGACGATCACCTTTATTCACCACAGAAAGACTTCTTTCTTTATGATGGATACAACAGCAGGAGAGCAAACTGTTGGAATTGATATACTTTGTTGCTTATCTGAAAGGAGATTTTTTGCCCTAATTTTGCACAATAGTAGAAACTTCCTTTAAATCCCATTTTCCTAACCAGCGCCTAGAATAGCTCTTGTTGTTAGATTCTAAGGACTCTATTGTGGCTTTTAAGCCAGAGCCCACAGTAGGGGTTGTGGAGGGATGCACCGCCCCCAAGAAACTCCTAGAGGGTTTGTACTTGAGGACAAATCTGATGATAGAATTTAAAAATGGAACAGACCATTGTAGATCATCCAGTCCTATCTCCCAGCACAGGATTTTCCCTCCCAGATATTCTTAATGCATTGTTCAATGTAAAAGTCTCAACTCTGGGAGTTTCCAAAGCTTTGCTTGGAAAATTTTTGCCTCTTTTTTTTCCCTCAGAAGTAGGAGGACACAGCAGCAGCCATGACCATGTCTTTTAATATATATCTGTGTGTACTTTGGACTGGCTTCTGCCTGCTGGCTGGTGTGAATAGGGGGCAGATGGATACGACATTTCTCTTTACTGCCTCCAGATGACTTAAAAATACCACGTGATCCCTGTGCCCTAGGAGGAGATTTGGAACTGCCTTAAACCATCACCTGTCCTTTAATGAATCTCTCAGATTTTGTAAAGTGTGATCTAAAGTGTAATTGCTCTGTTCTGTAATGTGGTGCAGTTAATTTGTGTTTCAGTCAGAAGATGTTGTCCTAATTTTCTGGGTGGTGATTACTCTCCCAACCAGTGAAATTGGCTTGAATGTTCCAGTGCATTTTGTTTACTGTTTAAAGGCTGATAAAACTCTCATGTGTTATTTCTTTTTTGGAGAATAATAATAGTGTATTCTTCAGTCTTCAGTGTTGATATACCCACCTTCCAGAAGGATTTTGAGAGATTTCAATTATCAGATATTTCACAACACTTTTGTAAGTGCTGTTGGAAAACAGATACTGAATTTTCAGAAGTTATGCAAGTCTGTAGCATAGATGAGCCCCAGTCCTGCAAAAATTATCTTGTTTTTAACACAGTTGTATGTGAGTAATACTGTCAGATATATAAATATCAACTCAGAGCTTGATGAATCCATGGGGTAAACATATTATGCTGAAGTATCTTGGCATTTACACGTCAGGCAGTGTCTGTGAAGTCTCCAGAGTCATTGAATTAATGTAACAAGTAGTGTAAATAGGGCTGTTCTGTAGGGAGGCATGTGGGAAGTCAGTGTTGTACAAAATCTGCCAGTAGTGACTGTAATAGTCATAGAAAACCCTGAAGGCACCATGAAGATTAAATTTCCATTGGTGTTTGAACCATCCTTCTTTGAGAATCAGTATATGAAACAATATGAAGTTTTTAACCCAAGTGGTTGGAGGTTAATGTTGAGCAAGCACAATTTAAAAGGATTTTTCCACTTTCAAAAAAATGTTTTAAAACTCTGCTTGTCTGAGCATTCTCAAGTGGGGAAAAAAATTATCTAACAAAGACTAGCAAAGAAAATCTTTAGAGGAAGAGAGAACTTTAGAAGGGGTAGAAGCAGATGAAAAGCCAAAATGGTTTAAAAATGGAAATTAAAAAAATGGAAAGTGGACCATTTCCTTGATCTCATGCTATGGGAGGCAGACCTGAGAAATAATCAAAATGCTTTCATTAATGCATATTTTGCAAGATATACAAAACATAATTGTTCAATTGATAAACCATTGTAGTGTTTTGTAGGAAAAAAATAGTTGGACACTACGGAACCTGTTCAAATGAACATTGCAAGTACTTAGTAGCATGCAGGTGGCCATGCTTTTTTTGGTAAAGTTCTGTCAGCACCAAGTAATGAAAGTATTTCATTAAGACTTCCAGGGATTGACACAAGCCATTTTTGAGCAGCATGTGTATCTGCAGTATCCAGAGGTGATGCTGCCTGTGTGAATACATTTGACTCAGCCTGGAGTTCATAAGTAAAATTAGCAGATTAATCAAAGCATCAGGCTAGCTTGCCACAAAAGAAATGTTTGATTTTAGATGCTAAGGTATTTTCCATTTAAAAGCTACAGACAGACTTAAGGTAGGAAGCCAGATTTCAATATCTGAAGTTCTTTGTCATTTTAATTAGCTGTTGTCTGGCTTTCTAATAGTTTCAGAACCTGACTTCACATGTTACAGTTTGATGGCTGTGGTGCCTGGGAGGAATCACAGAAGAGTACCTCTTCCAAAAATCAGATGAATTTTAGAGCTATTCCTAAGAGGAATTTTCCATCTACATCATTGTCCTGCTTCATTTTGTGCCTCTTTCAATTTCCGGGTAGAAAAAATACATGGAGCATTGTATAATTCCTAAACATAATTTCTCTCCAAAAATCTTTTTCAGACTTTCTACTTCCCATCAAGTGGCAAAGACTGAACAGTTGTCCTAATCAGGGTGTAAAGATAATGATACATTTCTATTTCTGTGAAACAGCAGCACAGACAGGATGACTATGAATTGAATATTTTGCAGTTTACTTATGGTTTGTTTATTCTTTGCAAAATATTTTGAAGACTATATATATTACATTTTCCAGCAGCTTCTTCACTATATTTTGCACAGTTCTATTCACCCCTACAGTGACCTCATGGGCTTTCTGCCATCTGTCATTGTTCCTTTATTCTAATATATGGTGCAGTCTCACGTAATTTATGACTTTGCCTGATATTTATTAGATAGACAGGATTATTGCCCACAGATGGCTGTGGTTCACAGCCAGAGGCATCTTCACAGAACTAGTGGGAAGAGATTTATTCATGTTGCCATGTGACTTCTACTGTAAGCTAATTTTAGCTCTGGGTTTCTCTTGATAAGTTAAAGTGAAACAAGAACTCTGGGTCAAATTTATTATTGCCTCAAGTGATGCAGTTTCATCGATTTCTGTTGAGTCATACCTGCATGTCAGGTGTGAAATTAGCTGTCCATTTTTTTCATTGGTAAAATAAAATGTACGAGAGGATATTTTAACTATAACGCATGTGTGCAGTTACAAATATTTCTAGTCTTGAAGCTGCACCTTTGGAGCAGCAAAACCAGAAAAGATTTATAAAGTCATGCAGTTGTTGCCAGTAGATGACATTGTCTGCCAGCTTTACATTTTCTCTGCTTCTTTTTATGGGCCACTGGAGTCATATATTCTGTCATTCTCAGTGTGAGACTCGGAACATTTCTTTGGCAAAGTCAGGGAGACTGGCGTGTTGAAAGTGAGCCAACACAGTCAGGTGGTTTCATTTGTACTTGATTTTGAGACTAGTTCTTGCAGCAGATAGGACATGAAAATTGTATTGTATCTTTTTGGTGTGTTTGTTTCATTCCTAGTGAAATAGTTGCTGCTGGGAAATTTAAGAAATCTAATTGGCAATAAATACATTGAGTTGAATCAGTGGCTTTTCTAATACCTGCAAATTCCATTTGGTATAGTGCAGCCTTAAGTGGGTCTTTGTTATAACATTGCAACTACCAGTATACAAATTAAAGTGCCTACATGTTTCCTTGCTGTAGACTGAAGCAGAAATTCCCAGCCTCCAGACTGTAATCTATAGGGCGTTTATAAGCAGTTGGGCTTGAGGGGAATGGTGCTTGAAACAAAAGCCATCTGGAATACACATTACAAGATTCTGCTGCAGGAGAGCTAGGAACTGAAGTAGACACAGGAAAATGCAGCATTCTCACCCTGCAAGGTGCTAGGCATCTTTTCCATTTTGCTGGGAAGTCAGTGGGAATTAGGAGCGCTCAGCACTTTCAGCTTCATGTAATTCAGGAATGCCATATGTAGTTAAATAGGTTAAACCAAAAGATGAAGTAAGTAAATATGCTAGGTGAGGTTCTGCCAGCACAGTTATTGATGCCAGCATCAATATAAATTTATACTATTTGTCATTACTACTGTTGTTATGACAAAGATGATGTTGGCAGTATTTTTAAATTTTTGCTTTTCTGCATTGAAGTTAATCTGGACTGACACTTCTAAAGAGCACATCTGATCATGCTTTCTGACATGTATGTTCCCTCTATTTTGATAGTGTAACTTTAAAACTATTCTATTAATCTCTCCAAATGGCACAGTATGGGTAAGAGTAAGAACAGAATTTCCATCCTACTCTTTACTGTCCAGCCTGGTTTTCAAATGTGCTTGTTATGGATGAGAGAGCAAACAGAAAGGTAAAGGGAGCATGCTTGCATGTGGAGGATTTGCAGTTGTTTGCTTTGATGCTATGAGCCCAACTCTGTTCCTGTCCTTCTGTGGTCATTAAAGTTGAGCTGGCATAGAAAATAATGCAATACATGCCCCACTGAACTCTAAAGCCTGGGTAGGTGGGTCAGCACATTTGAGAACAAGTGAACAGTTTCAGGTGCAGCACTGCAGGATTTAACCCTATGGAATAGTATCTCCTCATCCTTACTAAAGACATTTCTTGAAGGTACAGGCTAATTTCAGATTTGACCTGTCAAGATACAGAGAAGAGTCATTGACACAGCAGGTGCATTTAAATATAACTGTCTAATTATACAGTGATGCAAGTTTGCTCCCAAGAAACTAAATGTACAGGCCATGGAAAACATGGTAACAGAGTGTCATGCTGTTAAACAGAAAAGCAGTCTTTTGCAGTCAGGCACGTTTCATGTATGAAATCATAAAAATCATGGTGAGGTAAACATCAGATCATAGCCATTCTTAATCAAGATTTGTGCTGGTTTTAGCTGGGGCAGAGTTAATCTTTGTCACAGTAGCTGGTACATGGTTATGTTTTGGGGTTGTGCTAAACACAGGGTTGATAATTTAGCGATATTTTGGTTATTGCTGAGCAGGATTTTACACAGGGCCAAGGCATTTTCTGCTTTTTGTACTGCCATAGTGGTGAGGATGTTGGTGGGTTCATGGGGGGCTGGCAGGAGACACAGCCAGGACAGGTGATCCCAACTGATCAAAGGGATATTCCAGACCATATGACACCATGCTCAGTATATAAAGTGGGGGGAAGAAGAAAATCTGAGGACATTTGGAGTAATGGCATTTGTTTTCCAAAGACATATGTGGTGGGGCCCTGCTGTCCTGGAGGTGGCTGAACACCTGTCTGCCCATGGGAAGCAGTGAATTAATCCCATGTTTTGCTTTGTTTGTGTGCATGGCTTTTTTCTTTCCCTATTGAACTGTCTCAATCTCTACCTGTGAGTTCTCCATCTTTTACCTTTCTGATTTGTCTCCCCAATCCTGCTGTTGTGTGATTGACCATAAGGGGTTTGACTGCTGGCTGGGGTTACACCACAAGAAGTATATACACTTATATACTTTTTCCCTTCTGCAGACTTGGGGGCTTGAAACGTGTACAGCCTGTCACAGAGAAATGCAAGTTCCAAAACTTGAGCAGGTATTTTAAAGTTTGATTTCAAGCTTATTTTGTTAACTTTGATTTAGAAGTTGTGCAATAGAATTCCTGAATCAGTTTTAAATTGACCATAATAGTAGAAGATAACAGAGCAATGTTGTTCTGCAGCTACTGCTAGTCTAATTCTGGCACAGGGGGAAGTTCACTGGTGGCTGAATCTCTAAACAGATCCTGGAGCCTTGTTGTGTGCTGGGGTTGTGAGGGGGAGATAGTTTACAAACATGGTCCTGACTTGGGCATGTTTCAGTGATAGAAGTGTTTTCTTGCCCTTCCCACATGCCCTATATCAAAATTCTTTGTTTCAATTGGCAATTCTGCCCTAGACTAATGATGCTCTATCTCTACTCAGTGGTTGAAGTCTAGGCAGACAAGCAAATGTAGAGAAATGGGAAACACAATAAAATATTATCTCAAATGATAATCAGAGAACAGTTGTTCTTCTCTATGGAGAAAATCTAAGTAGTAAATAAGAGTTATTGCATCTTAAATGGATTGTGGTTTTTATTAATTTGCTTGCCCAGTGAAGTACAGGCATTCACAACCCTTACATGCCAAATGATACAGAGTGAGATTGTGGTAGGTTTGTTCTTTCCATCTTTTGCTCAGTATCCAGTTCAATACACACATTTATAAATTTTTGCTGTATAGTCAGCTGTCTGGGGTTTTTACACCTCCTTTGCCATGCCTTCTCCTTTACACTGACTAGATCAGTATTTAGCTAGTAGAGTTGACTCTGCAATGTTGACATCATTCAGAATTGAAATAATTGAACCCAATAATCAATAAATGTTTTGAGATAATATGTATTCCCCAAACAGCCATTACAAAATGCACTAAATTTTCTTAGTACTCTCTGAAATATCCCTGCTGAGAAGTAAAATGTTCCTGTAATGTACACATTCAGTCTAAGACTACCTAATTAATGACTCTAAATGCCATCTTCTCTTAGTCATGATGGAGAAAGGTTATTTGTTTTGAGCCCAAAAAATTTATTGAATGACAAAATAGATATTCAAAGCAAGCCAGAACAAAGACAGTGAACATTGTATAATAAAGAACATGAACATTCATGATGAATCTTTTAATATCTGAGTTTGAGATCTATCTTCAGTGAGATCCCTTGGTGTTCTCCTATCAATCAAACAGACAAAAATTGCAAAGTGAAGGGTGTGACTCATTTGCTCACTGGTATATTCAGCCAAAATTACAGAGCTGAGCAGATCCCATAATTTCTGGCTTTCCAGCACTGTCTCTGGCTCCCAGCATCACTTCACCATTACCACCCTGCCAAGAATCGCTACATTCAGCAGTCACTAAAATGTCATATATATGCAGAAACCATTCATACACCTCAGACTTAGCTTATATAGGTTTTTTTAAGGCAAACATCAATTCCATCTTATTTCTGATGCCCATATCCCCTTTACACATTCACTCTCTAAGATTCTGCTGCCATCTGTAGCCAGTGCTTAAACCACAAATTAATTTGAGCAAAGATACTTCCTTTGGGAGATAAAAAAATTTTTCTCTCTTTTTCTCATGTTAGTCATAGTCTGAAGAATCTGTCCTGAAAGAGCTACAGAGATGGAAATGGACTGGATATCCAGAGATGGAAATGGATGGTGAAAACTGCTTTTCTGATGAGCAAGAAATACAGCAGATGGTTATTATGTGACCTGGTATAACTCGTGCATTATTCTGTTTTATATTCAGTGTTGTTTTCCCTCCTTGAAATATTGCTATCTCTGTACTGACATCAGTTCTTAAAAATTACATTTTAATTTGTTAGGATTTTTTTGCAGACTGCTACAGATTCTCCCTAATTCTGACTAAAATATTGCTGTGCCAAGATATTCGGTTTCTCAAAAGAATTTTGCTAATTATTTTATTTCTTACCAAATGTTGATTTATGGGTCACATTAGAAATGCCTTTTTTATTCATCTTGTAACTATTTAGAAAATAACTATATATAAAAAAATTATCTGCTTTTGTTGCTTATTACTATCTGATGGGACTGCATATGGCCACATTGTAGACATCTTTATCTAAACAGTTTTCTGCAAGGCTGAATCCTTATGAAGACCTAGGAAAACTTTGGGAAATCCTATGTTTTCTGGGAGAGAGCAGTTCACTGCTCTTCACAGACTGCTGATTCTGGTCATAGCCATAAAAGGCCTAATTACAGCCTTTACTGGAAACCCTGTAGAATCCTTGGCACCTGCTGCTGCTGCACAGTGAGTACTTTTCTTGTTGCACAATGGATTTGTCCCTTTCATTGCTCAACAGTCTTCCTTCTCACACCTTCAAACAAATGTCATTGTTTCCTGGAGAAAGAATGTTTAAAGGGTGCTGTAGCATTCACCCTTCCAAATGACAGAGCTGTCTCTATAGAGCTCTGTCATGCTAGAGGGCTCATTCCAGTATCCAAGCACTTCCTCCTAACATAGCCAGGAAAGGACAGCTAACACATAATTCTATGCTTTAGGCTGTCAGGTGGTTCTTGGCTCCTTAGAAGCTCGGATCACTTCAAGGACAGCAGCCATTTGCTCCTGATGGTACCTGGATCATCTTCCTGTCCATCCCCTTCTATTTTAAAGGGAAGGGCAAAGGCAAATTCTCAAAGAGAATTACTGATCATTAAATTCTCATTGAACTAAAAATATAATCTGCAGGAGTTTAAAGCAACTTGCTGGAACTGTTTAAAAGTGGGGAAGGTAGCAGTTCTGGTCAGATCCTGCCTGATCAGAAAAGTCAATGGAAAATGGTAGGAAATACAATCTAGAAGATTCTGGAACATATTGATAATTAGACCAAATCTGCCGTCATTTTTAAATCAGAAATTTTTGTGCAAAGTTGCTGGTATTATACTCTGTATTGAGTTCAGAGCAATTCACTGAATTTTCTGAAAACTTTTTTGATCAAATGGTTCAGCTGTGAAAAAGAGAAGGCAGAAGTAAAACCAAAGCTTTGTGAACAGTGTACAATGGTCTTTAGCTTCAAATGCAGATCTGGGTCCAATTTTTGAAATTCTAAAAGTCTCTTTGAGTCCAGGCTTTTGGTTTAGGGGCACAAAGTAGTTCTAGCAGTTTTTTGACAGCCTAATTACGAGCATAATTTCTTTATGAAAGAATAATACGAAGTTGATTTTTTTTCTCTATTTATTTTTTAAGGAAGTCCAATGTCCTATGGGGCAAACCACAGTTAAGTTTAGATGCTGTGTCTACAGCAACAGGTAGGTGTAATCAGCACTAAATACTATACACAGGTGTTCAGACCAAGCACTTGTCATGGCATTTAGGGAGAGAGCAATCACAGAGACATTATTCTGTTTTGGTCTCCACACTCAGGAAGAGTGGATATCTGGGGATCAGGGCTGTGAATTTACTTACATCATTAATGGAAGACCTTTCTTTTTTGTCTACAGTGAGCTTGCATGTAGACCTGTTAGAAAAAATTACTCATTCAAAGACTATATCTCATAGTACTTGGGAACACATGCCAACTCTGAGTTTGGGAACATAACTTTTTTCCATTTATCACACAGTAAAATATCTTGCCTGGCTTCAGAAAGTGTTGTAAAATTTATTACTTATGAAAGTTCAAAAAACAGGACTATAGTGCTGGATGTTTATTATATTAATGTTAATAAAATGTTTGTGCGGTCTTCATTAAAGCTTCTCTGTTACTGTTTTCTTCTTCAAGGGTTTCTGCTCATTGCTGGATTGCCTGCTGATGCTGTCTCAGTTCTGTGAAGTATATTTCATCTGCACATGCAAGTGTCTGGGTTTAAACATGTTTACAGGAACATATCATATAGCAGACATTGTATGAAGAAAAGCTCCTCAATTCTGTTTTTACACAAGAAGAAAAACTGTTGGTTTATTATGTTTAAGTTCAGTTGGGTTACCCATATAGTAAATATTACTTCTGTATTGTAAATTATGAAACCTGGAAATGGTTAACTCCTCCCCATTTGCCATGCCTTTTCCTTCTAGCAGAGTGTCTTAGGCTCTGCAGTTAATTCCTCATGCAGGGACACCAGCTTTCACAACACATTTGCACTCTATTTCCCCATACTGGACACGCATTCTGGCCACATAAAAGTTCTCCAGTATTATAAGTTTTTGGTTTCCACAAGCTATAGTTTTTCTGGGTTACTCAAGATTTCTGAGCAGATGTTTTGATCAACCAAATGAGAGTGTTGTTTCTAGACAGTTCTTACTATCCCTGCCCCCTTTTCCCCCCTTTGTTTTCCTTTTTTTTTTTCCTTGAGAGAATCCAAATTTTAAGGTGCCAGATGTTTCTGAGAGTTTAGAAAGAGAGGTATCAATCTCCTATTTTCTTCAATTCTTTCTTTTTACATAGTTTTGTCTGTAGTGGCAGGGGAAGCATTACTGGTCTGGATTTAGTTTTAATTAATGGTCAAAAACTAAACCACTTTACAAACAAGCACTATTTGTTCCTGCAGGCTTGTGCTGTTTCATAGTTGGAATTTGGCATTTCGATTGATTAATGCTTTTCACTTTTTACTTGAAATAGGAAATAAAATGAAAGAAACTATGATCATGGAAGCTTTTGCCAACAACAAAAACAATATGCCCAGAGGCTTCCAACATGCACATCTTCTCTCCAATATAAAAAAAAAAAACCCAAAAACACAGACTAAAGCAAGTCAAAGAATTTTGAGGTAAGTCTGAACAGAGTACTTAAATTTCTGAATATGTGTCTGAACTTATGGCCATTTAAGATTTGGTCAAAAAAATTTCTTGGTAGTAGCATGGCTTTTGTCTTCAGCTTTTGTTCTGTTTTCTAGCTAATTGATTATTTCATGGAATTTTGTAATTGATTGATCAAAGTAAAAAGAGCACTAGAGTTTCCTTTATGTTTACTTCCTTGACTAATACCCAAAGTTTACTCTTTGTTTGTAAAAAGTTCCAAAAGTTAAAAAGGAATAAGGGAAGAGGATACTGCTTTCCAGATATGAGCTCTTTAATACAGTAAGAGGAGCAGCAGCATATTTTGGATAGGAGCTGCATGATTAAGGGAGGTTTGCAAATCATAACACTCCAGTCCAAGTGACAGTAATCAGTGTCAGTAACTAACAAAGCAGTAGGAATGCAAAGCCCAGAGATGGTACAAGCACAATATGGAATCCACAGAACAAGCAGTGTTTTCTTTGGCACAAATGAGTTGTGAATCTGATTGTAAATAATCTAAAATGAACTTACAAAATACTTTGCATTTTATCTGGCTTTATGTGCAAGGATTCTGCTGGGCATTGTCTCAGTCAGTACTGAAATGTATTTTTCCTTGGGCTAGAAAGCAAGAGCTGTGTGATGAAAAGCAGTCCAGAGATGTTTGTTACTGGCACTGGGGAAATGGTGCCAGTTACTCCTTTCTCAGTATGGGCCACATCAATCCCAAGCACTGAGTACTCATATCCCTTGTGAAAAATGGCAGCCTGGGAATGCAGTGCATTTATTTGGGATAGAAGTATAACACTGAGTCACCACATGCTTTTTGCAATTTGTTGGAATTTATAACAATTTTGTTCTAAATTCAGGGTGGGGGAAGAAGGAGGAAGTGTTATACTCTTGTGAAGTATGGTGCCAGATGACCTTTCTGCCTGAAATGGTATGATGTGTTACAGCATGCTGTGCAGAGAAAGTACTTTGGTGCTATCAGTAAGTTGCACAAGAAATCATAGGGTTAAGTTTTGAATTGGAGTTTTGCAGTTATTACTTTTGATCTCCTTAAAAGGATTATGTTCTTGACTCTTGTGTTGGTGGGCTGAAGTGAAATGATAAAACCAGTTACAAAATTTATATCTGGCAAGTTTTTTATATGTGGAAAAAAAATGGGAGATCACTATACTCATGGTCTGGAAAAGCTGATGGAGGGAAGAAAGGAAAGTTACTGCCAAGTAGGTACATACTGGTCAGATAAGAATGTTCCCATGCCTCAATTTTAATGCCTGCTACTACAAACTCTTCAGACCACCTTCTTAGTTGTTTTGATTTATGTGATTGAATATAGCTAGGATTGGGCTTGAAAGAAAAGTGAGTATCTCTAGGCAACTTCTGAGTATGTCAACAGTCTGGGCTAGGAGGCCATTTCTTTTTTCCCTGGAGGTTGAATTGTTTGCCAGAGACTTTTCTACCTGCTCCATCCCTCTTTCCACCTCAGCCTCCTACATACACATCTGGAAGCAAAGTAGGAGCTGTCACTGGGAGCTCCAGCAGCTTGCCAGTCCCTTGTGCTTTCTTCAGTACAGCTACAGTACATGGCCATGGAGCCTTCCAGCTGCTGGAAAATTCCTTTGTTCCATTCCTGCCATATGGAAACTGAGACTGTGGCTGATTAGAGTGATGTGGGAGGCCTGGACAGAGA
The DNA here is from genome assembly GCF_903797595.1 of Erithacus rubecula. Taxonomy (NCBI): domain Eukaryota; kingdom Metazoa; phylum Chordata; class Aves; order Passeriformes; family Muscicapidae; genus Erithacus; species Erithacus rubecula. Next base: position 16,995,278 of record NC_136659.1, read on the forward strand.
TGACACCTTGCCTCTGTCTGTTCTGCTTCTGTTCCTCCCAGTGGCAAATAGCTTTACAGCCTTTTTCTAAGGGGTGGGAATTTACTTGAGCCATGTGCCAGAAAACCAATTTCAGCCTTTGAACCCTGTAAACAGTGTAATAGATGATGTGTTTCTGAGCCTATGGTGAGAACACCTTTGTGGTCCATGCAGGAGGGACTTGGAGGACAGTAAGTGGGAGAGCCAGGAGCACATTCACTGTCAGACAGGGGCTCCTTTGCTGGGATGGAAATGGTGGAAGAGAATTTTGTCATGCTGCATAAGGCCTTCACCTTGAAGGCAATGAGCCCATGGGCAACCAACCTGGTTTCCCTGGAGCAGGAGGGAGAAATACCTGAGGATCTGGGAGAGCACTGTGAGCTCTGTCCAGGCACCCAGAAAAACTGGGACATGTAGAGCAGCAGCAGCCAGTGCCTGGCATTTGGCCCTGGCTAGGCATTACCATTACAGGAACAACCCACAGCTTCATGAAACTCCCCCTTTGCTACCAGTACCCTGACAATTTAGGTGACACCCTGCATTTTCTTCCAAAACATATTTTCCAGCTCTACTTTTATATCCTGCCAGTCCCTTGGGAGGTTCTATTTTTATCTGTATATATTTTTTCCACTAATAAATAAAGGCTTTCACTTTGGTGGGTCTTCCTTTTAATTTCTAATGGATGAACTGTTCTTGGAAGAACCTGTCTGTGATGTTTGAGTCTTGTGGGCATATTGAGGGATCTGATCTTTTCACTAGTCAAGTCAAGCAAAGTAAAAATGTACTATCACCAGTATGCCTATTTTATTTGTATTATAGCACCTCAGCCTTGTAATTAGGTAGATTGTGCTGAATTCAGTGAAGTTATTAAAACCTAAACCTTTATTCAGTAGCTTTGATTTACCCTCTTAATAATTTATTTGTTTGAAAGAATTATCTGTTCTGCATCCACCTGGAGCTTTTATTTTATTACACTTTGTGATCTAAAATTTGGCTAAAAGAAAAGCCCTCAAGGTTGACAAGGACTAGGATTGACAGAACTGTGGCTCTTTGAAATCCCTGTTGTCCATTTAAATTTTAATGTTTCTATCATTTGTTCCTCAGTGTAAATTAACAGCCATGGCAGTGTGTTGGGTTTCTTTTCTGAAGTCAAGACTTTAAATTTAATTCAATAGCCTAGATTTACAGCTATTCTATATTTCACAAGGCAGAATCAATAATGTGACTGAAGTGAAGAAGATAAAAATTTATGGTATCTTGCAATTTAATGGTTGAAAAGATGCAATTGGAGAGATCATAAATTGTGAAGGAGTTTATGCTTCATTGCTCCTGATTCAGTGCTTGCTGTTAGAACTTGATTTGTGACTATTCACAAGGTGTGATTAATGGTGTGATCGATGCTTGCTTCAGTGCAGTAAAGCAGTTGTAATGCTCTTCATTAGAATAAATAAAATAAATTGACTGAGGCTTTATAAAAACTGTGTAACATTTAAAATCTAAAATGTCAATTTTTTTTTCCTGTTACAATTTAGGTTTCTTCAGGCAGTTTCCACCTACATCACATCAGTCATTGTCATTCTTTTTGGATATTATAGAAATCCATGTGGGTTTGGGTTAGCTTTATGCAAAGCTCAGTGAAGGGGAAAAAAAAAAGACTTGAATAGGGCTGACTAGAGACTAAGATTTCTCATGGCTGTGTTTTGCCATCCTAGGAAAGTACATGTATTCTCTTACCACATGCAAGTTTAAAGGAATCAAGGCAGAAAATGAATCTTCCATATACAGCTCTACTAAAACCAATAAAAATTAATAATGTTCATTGTTTTTAAATGGGATGGATGTATGATTGGTGCCCTAGCAGAGACAATGAAGATAAAGAATCCTTTTGAATGGTGTTTTTTGGTTTAGGGATGTAAATTACATAATCTAAAGCTATCTCACAGTATGCTCTAAAACAGACAGGGGAATACAAGAAAACTGCAACAGCCATGAAAGGCAGAATGTAATGATTTTGATATAATTTAAAGAATTTGGCACCAGGAGATACAAACAATAGGGTGGAGGATGCCTTTTGCACGCTATTTAAATGCCCTGCAGTATATGGAACATTTTGAAGTTTTAAAAGAATAAATATGCTGTGTAAAACCTGGGGGGTGAAGAAATTGTACTGTAAAACTTAGGGGGAAAAAAATCTACTGTGGCTTGAATCTAGAGCTCTTTCATTTACTTTTCTTTGCCTTATAGAGAGATAAACCTGTAACTAGCTGGAAAAGTTTATCAGGTTTCCACTGTGCTCCCTTACTCTGATTTTCTTTGGTGTCCTTTGTCATGGTGTGTGTAGAGACTTGAGGTTTGTGTTTGATTTTAAGAGGAATTACAGGTAAATCTAAAGTTTTTAGACAGCAAAGCACCATTTGCACAACAGCAGTGTATTAAATATTTCCTATAATTTTTGTATATTATGTATATCTTAAAATACAAGTATAAAATGCTGTAGCAACTCAAGGAATCAATGATCACACATTTTCTGATTGGGATTCCAAAGAGAATGAAAAATGTAAGGAAACCACAAACGTTTTTGAAACATATAGCTATGTCATATTAGTGCTTCTATTATTGTACACAGCAGTTGTAACTTCACCAAAAAAAAAATCTTAAAATAGATCATATTCTGTCTGTCAGCAGTCTGGCAGAAATTCAGATATTAACTACAACACATTCTGACAGTAAACACATAGTAAAATGTGTGAGACTATAATGTAAGTAGCTAAGCTTTTATTTTGTAGATGATTTTTTGCTCCTTCACTGTCAATTGAAAAGCCAATAATTCACACACACACACGAGTTTCTGTGAGTCATAAAAACTGGGCTTGGTAAAGCAGCACAATGCAGCTGCAGCCATGGACCCCAGAGCATTGTAGCTGAAAGATCCCAAGAGCCACGATGCTGCAGTGGGCACAGAGAAACACTTACATGCTGCAGTCATGGGTACTTGACCACCCCAGTTTGCCACTCTCCAGCTACTATGGAAAAATGTAGGGTCACGAGGAAATGTGAAGCTCTAGCTGTGCATAACAAAACAGAATATTGACTCAAGCTAAACTCTACCACTTGTGTGGCAGGAAAAATATTTGTGTCTCTACTTGTTTGGTTTGATTGTGGGGTTTTTCTCCCCAAGGAACTGATGACAACATATTATGAAAATTTGGGAAGAAGCAATAGCATGGAACCCTTGGAACTCATTGTTTTACTTTATCATTAACAAATGCATCCTCAATCTTGTTTTATAGAAAAGAAGACTGAAGCATAAAACAATTTCTTCAATATCACATGCCAAATTTGCTGCAGTGTACTTTCCACCATCTCTTTAGATCTGAACGACATTCATAGAATCAGAATATGCTGAGTTGGGAGGGACCCATCAGAATCATTCAGTCCTTCCCCTGGCCCTGAACAGGATGTTTAAGAATCATCATGTGCTTGAGAGGGCTTCTGCATTCTTTTTGTCAAGGGAGAAAGCCCCACCCATTTATAAAGAGTGTCAGAAAGGATGACTTTTTACTTACTTTAAAAAAAAATAATTTCTGTTAAGTGACGATGTTTTCGGCTACTTAGGCAGTTTGCAGGTTTATTCAGCCAGAAACACATGGGTAGTATATAAAGAGTAGATTTTGTTATCAGGCTGATGAATGAATGGTGGTTTCACCCTATTTCTTCAAATGTGACATCTAACCTCTTCAGAAAGAGCTGCACTCTATGCTATGTACTATGTGCCGACATTCTCAGCTGGCTCCACCAGCACTGGGGGTTTCACCTGGCAGAGGAAGTTTTTGTGATAAAGGAATGGGTTTAAACTGAAATAGCTCTTGCACATTGCCCTTCACAATGGACTTTGTTTCTTCTATTCCCCTCCCCCACACTTCTCCATTAAATGCCTTGCTGCAGTCTGACTTACTCCAAAGTGGACTAGACAAAAGGGCATAAGGAGATAGGAAACTACATGAACTGCTTGAAATATGAAAATTATGGATTTACTAGTGCTGGTCCAGCAACACAGAAAGGTAGCCATGTAGCCCATTCTCCAGCCTTATGTGCCCATGCCATCATGTGAACATGAAGACAGTTTGTGGTTTCTATTCATTTTCCTCCAGAGGAAAAGCTGTTTTTCTTGTCTAAGCAAATGTCTTTTCTCGTTCTTTGCGTAACATCTATAAATGTTGGCTTCTCCCCTCAATCAAATATTCTCTTCTCTGTTTTCCCTTTCTTTGTAACAGTGTGAGTGGTGAAGATTCAGTAGTACCATAAAATGCTAAGTGCTTTCAGTTGAGGTTCTTTAATAATTTCAAGTATGGCACAATTTACCCAAAGCTATATTCTTATTTCCTTGAGCTGAATCCTGTATCCTGTCCAGTGGACCATTCCAGAATGAGGGAAATCATGCCTCTATACCCAGAGGTATCTTCTCAATTTTGAAGGAGATGCTGGCTCTCCTTGTAGTAACCAGCAGATGCTGCTGCAGAGCATCAATACCAAACCTACTCCTGCTATTTTTGTTATCACTGTTAATGCTGAAAGGGATACTGTCTATTCCTGTTTAGCTTTTGCAAATTTGAGGTGTGCTGATGGGATCTATTTCTTCGTTTCATGTTCCCTTTGCTATTGCCATTTTTTCCCTAGTTATGAGTGTTTCTGCCCAGTGTCTATCAGTTCCTTATAGATCACTCGCAGTTCATTATGGTGTTGCTCAATTTATTAGGACCAATCGTGCATTCATATCCTCTTTCATCTGAAGTGCACTTTTAAATGTTAGGCTACACACTAATCAAGTTGAACATAATAATGAGAGCACGTTCACATTGTTAAGGTAAATGATCCAATGCATTCATGGTGAAGACATATTTGAACTACAGTTTGTGCTTTTTGTTGCAATATTGAACATTCTGGACAAGTGTGAATTGTGTTGTTTTGTGGCAGCCTTGCAAATATGTGATTATTATTGCATTGCTGGCAGAACTCTGGATATTTCATTGCAGCTTTGTGATAAATTTCTAAGTGCAATTAACTGGGGAGAATTTGATTGTATTTAAATTTCTTCCTACAAATCAGAATATTAATACATGAATGGGACATCCAACTGTACAAATATGCATCTTTACACCTACAGTAGTAACTGATGTATGAGGCTGAGCTTGATACCATGAACAACTTCTCAGGGGAGACAGTAGGTCTTCATTAGCAACTTCAGTGTAGTTGACACAGCATGTGAAGCTGGTGAGTGAAACTAAAAAAAGTAAATTATTTATTTGGAGGTAGGAAGATGGGAAATAGTAAATGCATAAAAATTTTCTATTCTTCATGCTGAATGGGGCACATTTTGGGATTTGGGCATTTTGCATTTTTCCTTTCCTCAGAAAGGGGATGGAACTGTTTGATGCAGTTGTTAAAATTGTATAGGAGAACCTAAAGGTTCTTTGTGCTGTGTGAGGAATTCTGTTCCAGGAATTCTGCAAAGAAAAGGGTACTTCTATATGAGTAAATTGGTCTGATTGTGTTCCTACAGAGCAAGCAGGATTCGGCTTCACCTTTGTAAAAGGATGTCCAGCCTTAGTGCACAAAATGCACAGCTAAATGATGGTGAAACATGTGCCAGGTAATCTAGTGAACGTGAGTAGTGACAGTGGTGACCAGTAGCAGTGACCATAATACAGTCCCAAGGTCCCAGTGTTGTTTGCCTGCTGGACACAGGTTGCCCAGTAAAGGTGGAGCAGAGCTCACTGTTTTTGCCATGCCTTCCTTCTGGAGAGCAGCACAGTTCCCAGGGCAATGAAGTTCTTTGTTCTGTTGCTGCTTCATAATGTGAGTTGGAACATTTTCTCCTGAGGACACTTAAACTCGAGTTCATTGCCTAATTTCAGTAGACTTGCATATACCTTTAGGAAATGCCACTCCAGGCTGCAAGTGAGGTGGTTGTCTCCTGTCTTTCCTCTTAACGAGGCATAGCAATCCCTTTGAAGTCATGTAGACCAGATTTTTTCCACATTCTGAAGCAAAACTTTCCAAAACAGTTAATTTATTGTAAGTACCACTCCCAGAAATATAGCTGTACTGGAGATCTTTCATTGCTGTTATTATGACTTTCCATGCATCAGTTAAGTGTCTCAGCATGAGGTTCAGCTGTGCTTTTCAGTCATTGTTCCCATTTTCAAAGCTGTAGTTTCATTTCTGTATAAAATTCTAGACTAATCATATCTCCTCTAAAGTCATGTGGGCAATTGCATATTAAAGACAAAATTTGGCCTAAGCTTTACCTGCTTTTTTCAGGCCAGGGAAAATGATGAAAGAAAAGAGCCCAAATCGTGGAACAATCCAAGCCTTGTACCAAATTTCTAAGTCACATTTCTCAGGGCAAGAGTGTATCCTTCTGCACTCCACATCTTTCACCTCAGAACATCTGGAAAGCAGGATTATACAACTTAGAACACAGCAATACAAAAAGAAAATTTTCACTCTGAAATCATGTTTAGATTTAAATACAATTTAGAGCACAGTGGCCAAAATATTTACAGTAGGTTGTTTATCTTCTACCACTCATTATTTTGTTACATATTCTTAATAATTTTATTTTTAAAACTACTATAATTTGCAGGGTAATATAATTGGTTTTCATTATTTTGGCTGTATACCACTCGTGTTCCTAAAATAAAGTAAGCAGTGAAAAATGGGCACTGTGCCCAAACTCTCAAAGTTATTTTTATGTCTCTAAAATCCAATCTAGAGGAGGCAAATGGAAAATTTGCATTTTTTGTAGTTGAAACAAGCTTAACATCTTGCTGAAAGTGTCAGAAAGCCAAGCTCAAATTGCAGTGAGCACATGGAAACTCAGATATGAATGCTGTTCTTTAGTAAACATTATCTTACCCAGCTGATATGAAAAATTTGTGCAGCAAACAAAAATAATTTAATTTGTGATATTTTTTCAAGGGAAAGGCATAATGCATCACCTGGCTGTACTTCATTTTCCTTCTACAGATAAATCAGTGTCATGCACTTGTGTGAATGAGCCACAAGTTCACATGGATTTTGCAGACTGACTGAGACTGAAAGGTGCTTTCCAATATTAAGCTGCCCTGCTTTAATGCATCTGATCTCTTTGGTCAGAGAAAATCCTAATTAGAGAAGAGCTATTCCTGATGACCCTGTAACACTGTTAAGGTAGGATAAGTACATTTTCTAGTGCTTCTAGTTTCAAATAAGAGAACTGTAAGTTTCACTGTTTTACTTAAGATGACACTGCACAGTCTGATGCATGTTTTTTCTCTGGTATTTTGTCTGCATATTCTTTTCTAAAATTCTGCTCAGTGCTATTGGCAGTTTTTTCACTGTTAGCAAATCTACAGTTCTTGCTTTTAAAAAGAGAAAGCAAAGTGACCAGTGAAACAATAAAATAAAAACTGTTCAACAAACATCTAAGTAAAATCTCAAATGTGTTGAGAATCTCAGATCTCAGAGCCCCATTTAATTTTTCATCCAAATATGTCAGCTGACTGAAGAAACCATTTCAAAGGTTCTGCAAGATATTTGACTTTAATTTAAAAAAAAGCAACAAGGCAACATCATCCCAAATAATTTGGTAGAAAACTAAGATGCTTACATTTCAAATTGTTACCAGAGTACTTGTAGCTGGGTGCCTTTTTCTCTTTAGTGGCTCCTTGCTAGTTTCTACCATGTGCTGCCATGCTAAATTCACACCAATGGAAGATTAAATCCAAGCAGAGCCCTCATTTGGGGGAAGAATCATAATGAGATGATGCTTCAGGGAAGTGATGTTCTGGCTCTAAAGCCAGAAACAAACATTTCTAAATTGCAGTATATAACCAAATCTAACCTTGTATTTCTTATCTGTGGGGCCTTTCTGTTGTAATTACTTTCCATGTTGCTCCTTCTCACTATATCTGCTTTTTCTTAGACTGTAATGGCTTGTGTTTTTCAAAATGCACGTTGATTTTTTTGAATTTGTGTTTGTTAGTGGAAATTAACTTTATTTAGCATTAGGATTTCAGTGCAGTTTTCATTGTGCCATCCACTGGTGTTTGGAGCCTACCAAATGCAAATTAAGCTGCCCTACACTGGCATTCCTGCAGAGTCTCTATTTAGGGATTCCTCTAGCCTGCAAAGTAGGACAGGTTTTGGCAGGATCTGTTATACCAGTACTCTGATAACCACAACACACACAGAGGTCCCTGTTCTGCATTCTTGCTGGATATTGACTATCCTCAAGTCTGTCTGTGAGTTCAGGTTCTCATCAATGTAGAAAATGCCATAGGATCCCCCTGGCAGGTCACAAGGAACCATTTAAAATTCAGAGGTTGCAGGAGGAATAACTTTTACCAGGTAACAGGAGTCTTTAGTCATCCCAACATTAATCTGCAATAGACTTAGATTTGTACTTCTGGATTTCTCTTCACTCTCCAAACCTTTCCTCTCAAGCCCTTTAAACAAGAAATCTCTGCCCTTGTTCCTCATATCCATTTTGCTGACTGGCAGAGGCAGCAGTCCCCTCCACCTGCTTGGTCCTTTCCAGACTGAACCCTTCCTAGATTGTCAGCAGTGTGCTTTTGTGGGAAAACTCTTTCTGGGCAGTGTAACAGAGAGCTGCAACGAGGATCAGACCCAGTCAGCACTGGAGGATGGCTGCTTCCTTTCTTTCTTTTTTTCCTCTCCATGCCCAGGGGAAAAAGCAAACAGGAAACACCCATTCTTTGAAGGGATGCATGTGACAAGTAGAAGGGGGAGGAGTGTGGGCAAGCTGCCCACACTTGCAGTATTTGTGTTCCCACATCCTGCTCCACTCTGCTTTTCTTGCCCAGGCTTTTCTCCAGACGTATTTTGACTCGCCAGAATTGGCCTAGAGCTGAGCAGGAATCACCAGCCAAATTATTTGCACAGCAATCCCAAATCCTGTCCATAGGATGCTGTCCAGTGTGGCCAGCAGCCTTTGCCATTGATTTACCATGTGTCCTTCTTGTGTCATTCCCAAGGCAGCTTTCCTTCTCCTGGGAGGCTGTGAGACTGCCAGAGAAAGCTGAAATTCCCATTGCTTGGGGCCATGGACGAAGTTCTGTGTACACAGTCCAGGCCAAACGAGTTAGATGCCAGGTGTTACAGATACCAGGGTGTGTGATGCAAGGGTATGTGCCACTGCACATACATCTGGTGTTTTCCATGAAGTCTAATGCCCTTAAATGGCTGTAAGCTTTAGAGGCCTTGCTGAGTGTCTGTGCTGTGCTGCTAAATTTATGCTTGCAATGAGAAAACTGCTGGCATAGCCTCCAGGCTGGGGGAGAGAGCCCCCAGGTCTCCATTTACCTTTCTCTCCTCTGGCAGTGCACATCCAGGCACTGCTGCTCACCTGTGCACACGTGGAGGTGTCAGGCTGAGTCCAGATCCATGTCTTACAGCTAAGGCCAGGTGATAAACTTTAGTGCTTCTTAGAATAGTGCTGCATTGTCAGATTTAATACCAAAGGGCAAAGCAGGCTAACTTTTTTACTCTTAACAAGGATTAATTCACATTGGATGTTTGATTTCTTTAAAAACAAAATACTTGTCCATGAGTGTATGTCTCCCTTTATGTATCTTGTCTCTTATTTTGATTTTACTCTAATTATTATTTCTCAGGGTTTGCTTCTCTTGCTGTTTCTTTCATTCTTTCATTCTATTCTTCCACAATAAATAATTTTCCCTGAACAGGTGGAACTCAAATAATTGCTTTTGAAAAATTTTGCAGTTTGCAGTCTAAGCCCACATTTACCAATGCAGAACTTGGTAATGGCCATGCAGGCCTCTCAGCAGCACATGCATATGTTCTGTAGAGAAGGGGAAAGTAAGAATTAATTCAGTTTCTTTTCAGACATAACATGAGCTTCTCCATTTCCTGCCTTCTTTTTCCCTTCATTTGCACTTGAAGCAGCTCTCCTGCTCAGCCTTGTGCTGGACCTGACAGCTCTGTGGAAGGAGGGTGATGGTGCTGCAGGGTGTGAGTGCAAAGCTCTTTGCCATGGAAAATCAGGCTGCAGCATTACATTTGTCTCTTTACTTGATGAACAGGATACACTTGTTCTGAAAGATCCAGCTGGCTCCTGGTCTGCATTTAAATCACTCATGGTAAATAACTACACATTTTTAATTCTTAACAAAAATATTTATTATATTGGCTGTATCAGATTGATGAAAATCTTTCTTATTCTGAGGCTGCTGCACTACTTCAGTTTTGCACATGAGGTATTGTAACATTTTAGCACCTTTCACTTGCTTTAGTTTAATAATTTGATAGTTTAAAATATCTTTCAGATAGTTTCTTTTTGGTGATGTCGGACTGATTTCATCATCTGAGAGGATAATTTTCCTCTCTAAGGTGTGCAAAGAAGATCATGCTAGAGGGCCTCTGGCAAATTGTCTTTTTTTTTCATGTTGTCTCATCTGCAAAGTGAGTATCCATGTTTTGTAGCTTTTGGTAGAGAAAATTTGCAACCAATTTCTTCTACTTTCAGAAGTGGACTGGTTATTTAAAGGTTTGCTTCTAGTATTTTCCGGAGTAATTTGCACTGGGCAAGCCCATTCTATGATAAGTAGTTTGATTCCTCAAGGTACCAGCTGAACTGGTGTGAAACAGTGAATCCTTAGAGTGCCCAGAGAATCCTTAGAGAGCCTAAAGAACAGCACTGTGAAGGCTGGATAACTATACTGGTTAGCTGGGTTGTCCTAGTTCTGTAATGAGCTTAGGTAGTGCTAATTCTGTAATCTCTGCATGCCATTCAGTTGTATGTTATAAGCATACTCTCTAGCACCTTACTTTTGTCCTCATTTTTCTTCCTTTGTCAATTGGATTATTAAAAAAAATTGCAGTGTTCCATGCATTCAGGGGAAAAAACCCCAGCAATGTTGCCCTTTTTAAACCAGGCCATTTAGCAATCCAGGACTATAAAGAAAAGTAATTTGTAAGTGGCAGTGAGTTGCAGCCTAAGCTCAAAGGTGCTGCCATCTGTCAAAATGAAATAGTTGTGTTTACACAGAGCCCTACACCCAAGGGCCTCAATGTTAAGACTATTAAACCACATAACATCCTAGTGAGGGACCTAATAGCAGCAAATCTGTTCTAGAGATCAAGGAGATAAAACCAAGTTAAATGACTTGCCCAAGACATAACTATCTGCTACTGGCAAGAACAAGAAATGAACTAATTGACCCCACTTTTCAGAATCTGTTTTAATCTTGAGACAATTCTTCTGCTTACTCATCCACAACTATTTCACTCACAGTTTACCTTAACATGTTTTATATAAACAGCCAGAAAACTGTAACATCTCTGAATTATGCAGCGTGTTTTCCAATACAAAGAGCCCATTAAGCATATTCATTTTTCTGTCTGGCTCCTCCAGTTCATAGTTTCATCTCAATGATAAGGCATTATGAAGCCCTATATTGTGTTTTTCATTTGGAGATTTATAGACTGCAATTTTTTTCTTTCCCCACCAGCTTATCCACTACACAAGCTAACTTCATACCTCATTTCTGCCATTGATATGGCTATTTTCTACAATGTGAATGAAATACCTGGAGTGATAAATATTGAAGTGTATCTGCAGTTTCATTTTCACATACAATTGACACTTTTCAAAGAATAAAACCGTTGCTGCAGTATTTACTAAGTGTCCCTATTTTAATTCTGATCTTCTTGAAGAGTATTTCAATAGAGCAAGCAATTCAACATAATTTCTCTTCATTTATGACCATGTTATATTATTTCAACATAATCATGAAGTAATAGAATGAATTATGTTTATGACACACCATTCATATTAGAAAATGTGCATATAGATACCACAATAATTCTAATATTGCATTTCACTACCTTCTCAGTGACAGGAGAATGCACTATTCTACTATACTGAGTTACAAATGCTATACTATGTAATCCTGCTGAAATACTTGTTTGCATTTTAGTTTTGCAGTGTTAATAATCCTTCTGTATAACCAAAAAACTAATATCAGTTTCAAGTCTGTATATTTTTGAGCACTGTTTATTTCCACTTTTTGACTTGGTCTGTTAAGAGACTCTTCATCACATTAACTTAGTATACTAAAAACACACAAGTGTAGTGATTGGTATCAGCATCTGAACTCTCCTAACAGTTCAATGTAGTAATTCTACTACTAGTATAGAGGTATTTCTACAGCTTGTCTTTGCAAATAGGTTGTCTTTGTTCTTATTGCTAAGATAGCTTTCTTGGAATATTTTGTAGTTGTCTTTCTGGAGAAAGGGAAACCACTTATGTTGGTTAGAAAGGCTGAAGTTGAGAAATAAATTGTTCTGTCTGCCAAGGTTACCAACTATCAGCAGAATATGCAACAGTCCAAGTCCCTTGCAGTTACTACACAGCATCTCTTGTGCTTCACTGTCTGTAGCTATCACAGTCCTTGCTCTTCCATGGGCATGGTTCCTTCACATTACTGGTTTTTGCACCACGTCTGCTGTAGTAGAATCAGTGTAGTCTCTTTTGGGTAGAACTGTGGAACAAAGAAAGGGTTAGAATCCCTGTAATGTATGCACATCCTCTGAGTAACTCGATAAGCTCAATCAATGATGAATGGTAACTCTTCAATAGGAATCCTGTCAATTCTGATAGAATTTTTGACATTCTTTTTTATCTAACCCTGATCAAATCTAGACATGCTTTTCAGAAGAACAAAACACGTATTTAATGCAGTATAGCTATCAATCATTGTCATAAATGTGAAAAGTTAAATGACTATTTTTCTGGTATAAACTATTAGTTTTATAACCTACATTTCAAGAGGAAGGGAGAGATAATTGCAATTACAGGAATTTTGGCACACTGGTTATTCAGTTTTGAATTGTTGGACATGAAGAGGGAATACTGTGATATACAGGTTTATTTTTGCTGCCTTTTTGCTAAAGATAAACTCAAAAATAATAGCTATTATTTCTGTACATCTTCAGTCCTGCCTGGTTGAGCGAGGTAAAATTAATTTCAGAGATTACTGGACAGGATTTGCTGGAGCAAAGAATTAACCAAAAACAGGTGAAAAGGTAGTGGGCAGAGGGTGAGTGTCCATGGCAAGGAAATAGATAACTCCCAGAATGTTCAAATCATGGATTGACATCCTCCCTGTTACCAGGGAGGAATGATTTGAAGACCTCACTTAACTTGATGAGGTTTGGAGCACCTTCAGCACCTGCAGAGCAAACATGGCAGAAAAGGCAGAGTTACAGGATGTTTTCTGGCTCAAGTTAGACTTTCAACCACTTTGCTTCTACATTAAAATGGTGAAACTTATTCTCCCACTTCTTGTACTGCACAGTTCAGCAGTGTGAAAAGCAGAAAAGGAGATTTCCTTCTCAGCACTGTAGTGGCATCTCTTCTATAAATACACTTAAAGGCAAAGCAATGAAGTGTGCCAAACATGCAAAAGTCATGTTTGTTTTTTTTCAGGGTATGAAACAATGGAAACTATAAATATACTAATGTCTGTAGAGATATTTTAAGTTTGGTTTGTGATAACCTCTTCTGATTATTTTCATGAGATTAATATTACAGATGATTAATGAGCAACATCACATATGATTTCAGTCAATTATATCATTCATCTTGATCTGGAGGAGGAGAAGCAATTCAAATTAATACTAAAAAAACCCCATAACATTTAGGCCCTGAAGCAGTTGGTATTGGAGAAGTTTGGGTCAGGTAGATTCCATTGTTTTTTTTTTTTTTTTTTTTTTTTTTTTGGTCTGTTAGTTTTTTTAATTGTTGTTTTGTTTTTGGGTTTGTTGGTTTGTTTTTTGGGTTTTTTTCCTAAAATAGCTAAGGGATTTACAGATTTTTCTGACCTAAAATTATACTTTGCCTATTTCAATTACAAGCCAATGGCTAGATTTGCAGTCATATGCTATTGCAGTAAAAAAATTTAATATCTCTAAGTAATTTTTTACCAGCACAAATGTTCATTCCTGGAATCCTTTTGGATTCTCAGTGAGGCAAAATCCAACAGATACAATTTAATTATATGTGTATCAAATATCTAGCCTATATACCTCTTTTCTTTTCTTTTCTTTTCTTTTCTTTTCTTTTCTTTTCTTTTCTTTTCTTTTCTTTTCTTTTCTTTTCTTTTCTTTTCTTTTCTTTTCTTTTCTTTTCTTTTCTTTTCTTTTCTTTTCTTTTCTTTTCTTTTCTTTTCTTTTCTTTTCTCAGGATTGCTTCAGACAAATAGAACCACCTGGCTTTCTCATATATTGAGAAAATTTTATTGGACTAATTTGCAGGCTAAAAAACAATGATCCAGGAAGTTTAACTACCTGTCATTGTTAATCCCATGCAACATGATATGCAACTGAAGAGAAGCCAGGAGATTACTCCTTAAGTTGCAAGTAAAGCTCTGGTAGAACACTCGTGTTGGTAATGAATATAGAGTTTTCAAGGGTGCCGTGGAAAGTCAGAGGTGACAAGCTGAACTAATGAAACCATCTATCCCATAGGTAAACAAGTAAGCAGGGGATTTTTTTTTAGCCCAGTATCAGCTTAATACATAGGCCAGAAGAGGAGGGATAGTGTAGAACATGAACCTGCATTTTGTGGGACAGAAGAGGAGGTTGTTGCTGGCTTATTGGCTGTCCTGCAGTTAGATGGAGGAGTTAGCCCTTGTCTTGGAGGTGACTTCTGAAATTTTTTCCTACATGGAAGCTATTCCAAATCTACAAATATAATTTGGTGAGAGGAGACCAAATTTGGACCTGTCAACTTTGTTACATCCCTTTAAATATTCCAAATGATAGCAATGGTGTGTAAGGGAGTTGTAACAAAGGAGAGATTTTCAGCTCTTTTAACAGAGAGCTATATAATCACACTTTCTTGTAGAAGCATTCAGTGTGAAGATCTGTCAATAGAAATCTCAAACTGTGAATATACAATTGCACTTTATTATCCCTTTGTTATTTTGTAACTACATAGGTATGACAGACAGAAACTGATGTTAAAAGAAATCCACAATTGTCAGTGTGTCACATGCATGAATCCCACTGCTGGAAGTTTTTCAGTAAATCAGCATCTTTGGGTAGGTACACCAAATGCCATATTTTAACAAAATGTTTTTTGCTCACAGTAACATTCAAGCTCTTAATTTAAGGAGAATGAACATCCTAAGGGTTTGTTACTGTGGTGCACAGCAGACAGATGGTGCTCTGTCTTGCACAGAGCAAACAAGGAACTAAGCAGATATGAGTAGCAGATAAAAGGTGCCGAGGGGACAGAGTACCTTGGGAAACCTTCAGTTAGACCCATTGCCAAGGCATGGCAATTGCAGCCCACATAAGCAAATAAGTGCTGTATTGTAAAACAATAATCATGTCTAGGACACCCCAGGTGTCCTCAAAAGTCCTTTGACTCTCTAAAGAGTACAGTGAAAGAGTACACAGAGGTCTCCAAATTTCACACACCAGCAAGATTGTTTTCCTTTGTGTCTTAAGGATTTATGGTGCTACTGTTCTTGGCAGGACCTGGAAACTAGCCACACACAAAATAGAGAGATGGAAGCAACTGGTGAACTTCAGATTTCTGTCTTTCACAAAAGATGAAGAGGTGGGAGCAAAACTCTGCCTGAGGGGTCATTTTTTAAAGAATTAACTTCATTTTGTGTTAAAATTGTTTTGTGAATTCTTTGTTTAGGAATTTTGGGGAGAATGTGTTGGCTGTGTTTTGTCTGCCAGCTCAAATTAGCTTTGTGGAAGTTGCATAGCCTTTTTTTCTTGCCTTGTGCCAAATCTTGGTTGTCACTGCCTGCACCTGTGCTTAGGGTCAGGGTTTTCCATGTTTAAGGTGGTTAGGGTTTGAATTTCAAAGACTGGCAGAATGTGTCAGGATGTGTATGTAACAATTACCTCAACAGGCACACTTTTCTGAAAAGTGTGTCTGTGCTGTATTTCTTAAATGTATAGACTATTAAAGGAAACAACAATTCAGTTCCCTTAATGCTAATTCTGCCAGACCCACGTGCAAATCCCCTGAGAGAACCATGCACCTGTGACTGAGCTGAAGGAGCAGCAAAGCAGAGAGGAGGCCTGAGATCAGCTCCTGAAACAAGGAGACCTCACTGAGTGACAGCTTGTTTGTGTCCTGACTGATGTGCAGGGTCTGGTTTGCAATCTCACAATGGAATCGCTGCTCTGTGACAGTGACTGTAATGTACTTCAATTCAGTCCCCCCACAGGAGCAACAAAGGCAAAAAAATCCACCACAAGTATGCTTAACTTCAAAAAGAACAACTCTCTGAAAACAGGGAAGCCCACTAAAAAGAAGCTAAAATGGGCCACGAAAAGAATTAAATTTTTCCAGGCAGTAAGAAGATCTCTGAAGTAGGGACACAGCAGCAGAGCATGCCCCATCCTTTGGGAAAGACTTCAGAAAGGGTGAAAAGAGCCTGGCATGGCTAATCAGCAAAGGAAAAAGGCTATTAGAGGTAAGAAAGATCATTCAGAAAACCAAAGTTGTCTCTAAATGAAGGTAAGAAGACTGAAAATAAAACTGTATCAAACTAGCCAAATGAGTTTAAGGGCTAACCAGTTTCAGGGATCAGAATTTTTCCTAAACACTTTTTTTGTTCACTTTAGCAGAAATAGATGATGACCAGCACATAAAATATCAAAATGCCCATGCATTTTTTGTACTAATATTTGCTGTGAGTAAAACTGGGGCTAATCCCACATAGACTCTTTTTTTTTTTTTTTTTTTTTGAGGAGAAGGGAGTGGGGACATCAATATAGGTCTGAGGAAGGATTAACAGTACCAGAAGGGAGATCCATGCTATTTAAAAATACTTGAGAAGTTTGGTGACTATGTGAAGCTCTTCCAGGTAGTAATGATGAGGATCACTTGTGAAAAATTGCCAAGGTAATTGGGTAATAAAATTACCCAGATGAAATTCAGAATACATGTAAAGTACATGTACACTGAGGGAAAAAGCCTTTTTCATACAGAAGATTATGGGCTCTGAACTGATGATTACCACTGAAGAGTGAGGTGGGGGTTATAAAAGATAAATAGTTCCATGAAAAGATAATCTCAGTGTTTGGCTGTATTTAAAAAAAAAAAATAGACATTATGAGAGAACAGAGAACAAACAGAAAACATAATTATCCCAATGTATAAAGCCATGATGCAGCAGGACCTTGAAAATTAGGTGCAATTCAAGGCATGTCATTGCAAAAATATTTTAGAACTGGAAAAAGCCCAGAGAAGGGCAGAAAAGATGACCAATAGCTTCTGTGCAGAAGCTGGGAGGCCTTATAGCACTGAAAGGAGGCAACATGAGCAGCTCTATTAGAGATCTACAAAACCACAGCTGCTAGCAAGGAGGTATGTGCAGACTCACTGCTGTCCCTTGCAGTGCAAGAGCACATGAAAGGAATTTGAGAGAGTTTAAAACTAGAGGGACTTCATGCAGGGGATAAAGGACCTTTGCAACAACTCCTTTCCAAAGTCTTTAATGAAAGCAGGTTTTCATGCAATCAAGGGGAGACCAGAGTTTGTAACTGGAAGGCTGCTGCCTTACGTGTGTAGATAAAGCACAAAGCACTCAAAAAATCTCCAGAGCTGAAAATATTCAGAAACTATGAGAGTATTAGGGGAAAATATCATATGTTTTTGTGTTGGTTTTATTCTCATCAGGTGGCTGCTGCTGACCACCTCCTAGTCTGATTGAATCCTTTCTCTGGCCCAGTATGGCTGCTCGTGTGTGTGTGTGATCACAGGTAATTACAGATGCAAACTTTGCACATCCAGAAGGCTGTAACATATCTTGCTAAATTAAATCATGGCTTTTTGAGATAAAGTATCAAAATGAGATTGTAGTCTTAATACTAAAGTAATACAGTGGCCCTTTGTAATTAGTGACTTTCCTGTAAGGGAGCTCCTAATAATGAGATTCAGTGTTGGCTGTAAGAGTTGGGACCGTGGTGCCTTGGCTGTGGGGACAGTGCTTAAG
Source organism: Erithacus rubecula (assembly GCF_903797595.1). NCBI lineage: Eukaryota > Metazoa > Chordata > Aves > Passeriformes > Muscicapidae > Erithacus > Erithacus rubecula. The sequence goes on from NC_136659.1 coordinate 17,013,349, forward strand.
TGGGCAGGTTCACCTGGTTTCAACCATTCATTCATGGCCTTGAACAAGAAGCTCAGGTTCACTTCTTTCCACCTGCTAATTTCAGCTGAAATTAAGAGAGCTGATTAACTAGAAAGGAAGGAGTCCTTGTATCTTCAATAGCAGACCTTGTGCCTGGCTACCAGGCACTGTTAGTCTTTTTATGCTTATATTTCACTGGTTGCTCAGAAATATGTTTAGCATGGTTTCCTGCCCTACATTGAGTTCTTTCCTAAGCAACAACTTTTATTTGTGTAATTTTAGTATCTTTTAATATATAGAAATATATAGATTTTTTTCTAAGTGTTTAAGCATTTATTCATTTATTGTAACCATCTTTCCAGTTTCTGAAGTATTCTCTCTATGGTATTTGAAGCTGTCAGCAATATTTTGTTTAGTAATAGAATTGAGAAACATATCTCAAATAGCTTCTCATACTGCTTGTTCTAACTGTTAAGAATCACTGTTCTGATACAGCCTATATTTTGTATATTACAGTATATTTTGTAGTTAGATTAATTACAAATGTTCTGTGATATGAGGTTATTTGGAAGTGTTGACTGATACAAAGTGTGATTTCTAAAAAAGTGGATGTGTCTCAGAAATTTCTGTCTAGCTGTTTTTTAAAACAGGTGTTTTTCTTTTCTTTCACACAGGAATGAACACTCTGAAAAATGGGGGATTTTGTGTTTTGCCCAGTCCTATCTGAGCCACACCAAGGGTAAAAACCATCCTCAGCTGATTTTTTTTTTTTATTCTCTTGTTTTTAGGTGACTGTTAAAAATACCATAAAGATGTTAATAATAGAATTATAGTTGTATCGATCCAAGATAGGGGATCAATATGTCTCTCTCCTTAAGAAATTTAACAACTCTATGGTTGGTTTTGCTTGATACTCCACTAAGATGCTATCTAACATATTTTTATTTTTTATAAACAACATTCATACTCTGAACCATCCAATTTGATTAATCATACACAGATTATTAGTAATTCTGAAAAGAAAATGGCTGCAAAGGAGCACACTGCCCTGAAGTCAGGCACATTTGGCAGGCTTCATACTAACTTGATAGTAATTATGATCTCCATGGAGTGAGACAGGCAGTGAATAAGATATTTAACGCTGTGTGCTTTGGCTGTGAAAACCTTCTCAACTCGTGCTTTCCATTTCTGGGTTTCAGTGTTATTAAAATATCTATGTGGGTATATTTTAAAAGAGATAATTATCCTTTCCTATACACACACTATTTTTTTTACTCTCCAGGAATTTTCTCTGTTTACTGACTGCTCCCCAGAGATGGATGCTCTAACCACCATAGAGAGAGCAGCACCATAAATATCCTTTTGCCACACAGGAGCTGCAGTTAGAGTGTAGTGAAATCTATCATCTCACTCATATGAGATGCAATCTGCCTGCATCAAAAAATTACCCAGAACTTTCTACCCACACTGACTAGATTCAACTGTGTTTTTAATTTTAGAGATTTGATGTAGACCAGGTAATGCAGGTCTTTCTAGGTAGTTCTTGTATTTATAAATTGCTCTTCCTCTTTACTAAACATTATAGACTCATGTACAATTTATGTAACATTTGTTTTCCTAACACTGCAAGCCTAACTCGGTGGAGAGATCCCCAAACACACATTATAGGCTATGTCAATACTCAGAGTAACTACTATGTCTGAACATCTAAATTCTGTCATGCCATTTTCTCATGGTAGTCCACTGGCCACCAGAAAGAGAATGCAGCACTCTCAGTCAATGAGGAGCTTAGTCATAAAACATCTGGACTGCTGTAATCATCAGGATAGAAGTGCTTATAAAATCTCAAGGTACAACTCTCCTGAAAATTACCTTACAAACTCTGAAGGGTAAAGATATCAAGACAATATATTTGACCATGTTTTGTATACAGTTACACTGGATTCAGTCAATTTCCAGTTGTTCTGAAACACCTGGAAAACTTGTTGTTGTTTGGAATTATTATTTTTAAAACTGCAATGCATTGCATAACAGTCTTGATCTTATTCCTAGGTTTCTGTCTACTAGTATAACTCACACATCTTGCTCCTTGTGCCATTCCAAGGCACTTAATGAAGGGAAGAGTAGTAGGAATGAGAGGGTAAAACCAAATTTTCAGAATGTTTGACTAATGCCTCTAGTCCAGTCCAGAGTATGAATGTTATTGATGACTTTGCAGCAATGTGGAGGGCAAAATACTGACATACTACAATAAAAATTTTTGAAAGCTCAAAATTTTGGCACCTATGACAAGATGCAACATGATTAAGAAAATAGGTTTGTGTTCCACACTGCTCTGCAACAGAATGTGAACAGTTCCTGCAAATAGTAATTGTCCCAAATGTGTTTATTCCAAGTATTTTTACTGCAAATTACTGTGGCCTGTGTTGTGAATCTTGAACAAGCTGATTCAAGTACCAGAAACAGACTAAATGTGTCAGATCTGTGGTCCCTGCACACTTGAAAAAGCCAGGTAAATACCCTGCAGAGATCTGGTTCCCACATAACCAGGTTGTTTTCTTACTGAAGGCAGCTCAGATGTAAAGTTTACATGGTCTCACTCCACTCTGCTGTAGTCTAGGAAGGAGATATCTGATACATGGAGTCTGACAGCAAGGGAAAAAATTTGGGCAATGGGTTAAAACTCCCAGTTGCTTCTTCCTTTTCCTTTTTTTTCCCTCTTCCTTTGTTTGTTTTGGTTTATATGTGTGTTTGTTTAGCCAAAAAACTCGAGCACAACCTTAGATCCCGGAGATATCCTCTACTCCCTCCCAGTTTTATAAATTACCAGAAGCTTCTGCACAGAGCAGACTGCAGGAGGGAAGAGCATGCAGAGTGCTGGGAAGTCCAAGTGACTCCCATTGGAGATGATGGGTTTCCTCCTCATCCTTCTCAAGTCCATGTTCAAAAGTTACTGTGGTGGTTGTCTTTTCAAATATGAATGGTCCTTGGTAGGATCTTTCTTGAAAGAGTATCCTCATCACAGTTCCTGTACTGCCTCCTGCATGCAGGCAGAAAGTGAGGATGGAGATAAAAAATAAGAGAAAGCAAAGGACATCTAACAACTCTGAACATACTTTTCTTCAAAAAAATTATTGAAAGAACCCATAAGATTTAACAACCCAGTGAACCTAGCATTATTTTTTTTTTTTTCCCAAGCTAGCTTTCTTTTTGTTTAGCCTTCCTATCTGGGTTAGCTTTTAACAAATTCAGCTGTCACTTTCTATATGAGTGAGAACATTTTTAGTACTGTGGCTCAAGCTGGCAACAAGTGAGCAGTAGTGTGAGACCATCAGCAGGTGTGTGGGAGACAGCAGCAATTTGGGAAGCCTGAAAGAGTGCTGGTGAGGAAAATCAATGTTAAAACAGCATAGTAAAAATCTTTCTGGTCATAAGAGGTATTGCTGGAACAACTGTGCTGCTGAGAGCGTAATTTGTTTTCCTATTCTTCAACAGTTTCTGATCTTTGTATGTTATCTCTAGGATTTAAAGATAGATTCCTTTTTTCAATGCATTTGGAAATACTAATCTTTGGATTGAGGTAGGAATTTTACCCATAGTTCCTGAGGGCCACTTATTTAGCATCTGTTTAGAAGCAAGGAGGATATCAGTTTTTTGAATCTCATGCTACATCTGGATCAAAAATTCACAGCAAAAAAGGAGCATTTTAACAAGAAATACCCCAATCATGGAAAATTTCCAAATAAAATTTCTTAATAACTATATCTGCTAGACATAAAACCAGATAAATTATATTGAATCAGCTTGTACATAAATATGAAGACAGTAGGGGTTACATGAGCCACCTACACACCAAATACTTATTAACATGTTTGTTGAATTTAGTCTTAAGTGTCAGGGTGATTCCCTGCTGTAAAAGCCCCAATGAATGCATTTGTATCAGCACTTTGCAGCAGAGACTCTAGTCTACCAATTCCTAAAAATGAATTCAACATTCTTGAGGAAGCCACTATGGAACTGGCACTCTGGGTGAAATCCTGAAGTGAAGAGGAACATTTTCACTGCCTTTAAGATGGTCAACATTTGTTGTCTGATAACAACCAATGACAGAATGGAGAATTGGAGTACCAAAGATATAGTTAATGAAGGATATACTAAAGGGTCGAGGTGAACCACACATCAGAAATGGGAAGTGTTTCAGTTCAAGTCTGATGTGCTTTTCAGTGCTGGTGCATCCCTTTGGTATACAGTGTGTCAGGGTAACCTATGCTGGGAGTGAAGTTAGGAATATTACAGAGCAACAGAGGCAATCCAGAAAAAATTTTTTCAAACAAAAGCTGGGACTCCAGAAGGATACAGGCAGGCTATCCTAAAGAAAAAGAGGTGTGCCAGAGGTAAATAAAATGGGATTATAACAAATATGAAAGTAATAGAAAGAAGGGGTAATGAAAAGGATTCTCTGTTTCCAAGGCAAACAAACACCCTCATTATAACTCCTTTTACAACAGGACATTAATTGTCCATTAAACATAGGTGTTGTGGAAAGTAAATATTCATCTGTTAGTGACCCAAGAATGCATATCACTGACTGAAACACTTGTGTCTAATGAGGGACTGACAGTATCATCTGTAAGAAAAAAAAGATGTTTGGATTCAAATGTGTTTGCAGGGAGCATTTTCACCACCCCAGTCATATAGAGCTTCTTATTTCCTTGGTCCTTTTATGGCTCTGTGAAATCATCCTGTATTTCCTTAGTTAAATGTATAGAGGAAAAAGATACTGAACATTTTAACAAAATTTTCATCCATGCAACAGAAGGTTCTTGGAGGTGCTATTCTCAGTATGAGTAAGACAGGTAATCTGCCCTGTTTTAGCATATTATACTCTAAGTACTAGGAAGATGAAAGGGATGATATTATATTGAAACAATATCTTTTACAGATAAATTGTTTATTATACAGTGGTTTTTTTACTCTGTTCCTGGTCTGAATGAACATGATTTCAATATAATAGAAAAGAGGATAAAAACAAGATCACTAGATCACATAAGAAGAAGTGTGTCTTCTGTTTTATTTGAAGAAGCATACTTATTGAAGTTTCTTCTTTGTAATGAGATTATTTATCTTTTTTCTGTTCAGATGCTACCACCTTATGGTTGCACACCATGATAAAGACTAGGAGAATATTCATAATCAATGGAAGATACAGAGAATTAGAGTGGAAGCCAAGGAGGGCAGAGTAAAACAATAACATAAAAAATAGTCTCATAATTTTGGGGTGAACTTGTTCTCCTCCAGAAAAGGAGATGAAATGAAAATCTATCAACAAAATCTGCATTGCATTAGATAGCCTGTTCAGCTCTCTACAGAGAGAAGACCCATTCCAGGAGATCTAGCAGCCAGAACTTCTAGAAATGGCATGCTGCCAGAGTCTGACAGAATATAAATTAAAATACTCTCTACTGGTTCTATACTTGACAGGGTTGTTCCCAGACTTTTTAAGAGCACACACAAAAAGAGACAACTGTGATAAAGGGTTAATATGCTAGGTGAATACTTGTTTATATCTCTATAATGTTAGCACCAGGGTGTTGATGAGCACATATTTATCCATAAGCCACTAATTTACTGCCACTTTGCCCATGGTGTTGGAGAACCTCATTACTTCCCAGTATCTGATTGGGAGAAGCTGACCAGAATTTTAACAGAATGATGAGAGCACTACAATGAGCTTCATGCTGCAATGAGCTGTGTTGTCTGAGGCTGCCACACAGCACATGTAAGTTTCTTTACTTTTGATATGTATAACATGTGCTCTAGCAGAGTTAATCACTGATGTGCAAATTTATTTGAAGGTGACCTGCAGGAGTGTTAAATATAACCTCTCAGGTTTGGGGATACATGCTGAGTGCTCCAGGCATTTATCACAATTTTCATATGAACTGTAACCATTTTTACTTGTAATGCTCCCAAGAAGTCTCCACTCACTGTGAATTGGCTCCTTCTCAGCATGACCCCCTGGCCTGCTGCTGGCCATAAATGTACTGCAGGGCTCTGAGGAGATGGTTTGAGCCACCCAGGCACAACAAAACTCCTTTTTACAATGCCACAGTGGCTTCAAACCATCTCCATTTTATTTGGATGGGAAATGAAAGATACTAAACACAACAACAACAGCAACAAAAGCTCTGCATGTTAGAAATATACACAGAGCTTTAGAAAAGAGATTTGTTTAATGCTGTTAAACTAGCCCCATATTTTGCAATGGGATCGTGTGGTGCATCAGTTATCATCTGCTTCATGTATTCCAAGAGGTCATCTCACATAGAAATGGAGTTTAAATGTAATTTACTAAAACTTTGGAAGAATTTCTATGGCATACATTCCATGTTTCTAAATCTGACAAGTACTTGATAAAGTGGTTTGACTTTCCATGCTAAATTCCTCACCAGTTCAGTGTAATTATTTTAATGACTTATTAAAATTATTTCCATTAAATTTGTTAGACAGTCATTATGCCATTTAATCTAGTATTTTTTTATACAAGCAAGGATTTCCATGTCTATTTCTCAGAACAAAATACTCATTGTTTTTGCTGGGTGCTCACTTGTTGTAGTTCACACAGTTTTATCAGGAAAATGGCCTTAGTTACATTTGTTTTGTATTTGTTGCTTCACCCTCATACAAATCTAAATTGGTATTGGCTTTGAATTGCTGGCACACTCAAAATCTGCACCTCTCCCATTTCATAGCAGGTAAAAGTAAGAAAATATTCCTGCTTACATTGGTTCCTTCCTTTCATCTCCGTAAGCCTAAAATTAATTTAGTATAAATTTAAATAAAATGTCTTATTACAAAAATCTTGGTGCACCCAAAAATTTCCTGTTTATAATATTCTCAGGAATGTCACTGGATTAATCTCAGTGCTAAATGATGAACCCCCAAGAAATACATATAGGCTTCATCCACTGGGACCCAAAGCAGAAAGCAAATTAGCTCTTTATCTTGTTTGGATTTTTGTTAATCAAGAAAAATGCACTTAATTACTGTGACAGGAAGCAGTGCATGTAGAAACTGCTCTGAGCCTGGAGCCAGATGTCATGCAGTCTAAGACAGCTTAAGTTTGTTGTGCTGCCTCTCTGTCAACAGAAGAGAACCTCCTCAATCACAGCTAGAACTTGTTGTTTTATTCAAATAGGGATTTCAGTAACTCACATAAGAGAAACAGTTATTTTTTTCATGGCTATAAATGCTTGTTTGTGGAATTGGATTTTGGTTTTTTTTTTTTTTTTTTAACGTGGCCTTGTGGGATTGCTCTGAAACCTGGAGGAAGTTAACATCTATGTGACCTTTCAACTTCTCAATTTGTTTTGCAACTGGCTAGTGAAAATTGCCAACTTTGAATCAACAGACAAGCATGAAATATTACTGAATGAGAATGAAAATAAAGCAAATTATTTTCCTTATAAAAAACCTACATTTAGAGAAGGTGAATGAACACAAAATGCAGAGCAGGACTCAGTCAAAACCTTCATTTTGTTCCCCTTGGCTGCTCTGGGAATCAGAAGTTCAGATCAGGATTAGCTGGATCAGCTTGGATCAGTTTATGAAGATTTTACTACTATATTCTAGTCCATTGCTTTTGATAATTCAAATATCTCAAGAATGCCTGCTATCATACAAAAAATAAATACTCTTAGTCCTATTTTTATAATTATCAGCTGAATTCTTGAGACTTCTTGTGGCAATGCTTTCTTAATTGGAGTTGGAGGTAGTAGCAAGCAAAGTCTACACTGTTTGGCCGTGTTTCACAGCTCAGTGGAATTTTACCAAGTCTCCAGACTTTAAAGAGAAGGAGGATATGGATTTTGGATTGCTGTGATGTTATGTTGCAACAGTTCATAACGCATTGCTGACTCCCAAATGCCAGCAAAGAGAGAGTGTTTGCTTTTCCCAAGGAATGATCTGAGTCAGATTGTGTCAGCAGTGGGATTAAAGTCCAACAGCAGATTGTAGGGTTTCTTTCTACCTTAGGGATGGACTTGATGGTCTTGGAGACCTTTTCCAGCCTTAGTGATTCTATGATTCTTCTCCCCATCATTGCACAGCCTTCAGATTTTGACCCTGGAATACTGCTCTGTGAATTGCCTGGTTTCATACTGTTCTTGTGAGTACATTCCACCAGTAAGCAATGTCAGAAGGCAAATGAAGCAGGCTGGTCACCACATGTGTGCATAGCTCCTCATCTGCTCTTTTTTTTTTAATTTTTTCTCAGCCTTTGTAAGGAATGTTAATTTAGCTTCCATGTTTATGTTGTTTGGGCACTTATCCCAGATTCAGACCATCATTCAGCAGCCTATTACAGCATCTCCCAGCAGAGTGCAGGGATCCATGACAAATGGTGTGCAGCCAGGCAGGGGGTGAGGCTGTGTGTGAGATGCCAGTCCTTAGCTCTGTCAGACTCAGCACAAGCTGGGCAGCCAGCACCTCACAGACAGGTGATAGGGTACCAGGCAAGTGGCTAGGTGAAACCTAAATGCCTGTTCCTGGCTCCTACTGTGTTCCTACTATCACAGTTTATCTGTAATTTAGGAAAGAAACATATAATCTTACCAATTGCCCTGTAAAAGTTGTCAGCTCCTTGTTTACACGGTTCCATGAAATAGATAGTGTTTCAAGGTTACTTGTGACTAGCTTTTGTTCTGAGGTGACAGGGAATGTTGCTTTTAATTAACTCATCATGTTCATCAAAATCAAATTCTTCAAGTCCTTGGGACCTGAATTGCAGAGAAATTGTCTCCAAATATGATGTAGTAAGAAGAAACTAGCATTATTTAATCTATTGGAAATTCATAGAAAATCATGTGACATTTACCCCATTTTGACTGACAAAATAAAACATTACAATATTATTTTTCTCAAAATACATATTCAGAAAACTATAATCGTATTAATTTCTAAATTATTATTTTTAGATTAATGAGAAGGCTTAAAAGATAGATTTTACTAGGAATATGCCTAGAGTTATAGAAATAAGTATTTTATATTTACAGTGCACAATAAAATGTAGTCAGTGATGAAAGAATACTGTGAAAATGGAGTCAGAATATTAGAAATAAAATCTGCAGAGAAAAGATTTTCTGCTTTTCTCATCAGCAAAATTATGTGATTATAAAGTTTGCTCCTATGTGTCTGATGGGTGATAGTCTCTCTCACAGCACTAGGCTAAAGGCAATGCTCTTTTTGAAGACTGATCTTGGTATATTTGTCTATTTTTTACTTTAACTTTATAAACAATTGCACTCACGGTGTCTTTATTGAATCTCTTATAACAGTGAAGCAAATTTTGGCTCAAAACCCCAGAGTAATGGTAACCAAAATGTTTTGTGTTAGTTTTGAAGAATTTTAAAAAGACATAAACAAAGCTTCCAAGGATTCTGGATTCTTTGCTCTAAAACTGGTAATCACTCAACTTCTTGGCATGATATTATTTTGAAATGTTAAAAAAATTTGGATTATCTCAGAACTAATTACTCTGCCCCATTTTTAGGAAAGCTTGAAACTGGGTAAATGTTGCTAATAAGAAAAATAGTTCTTTTTCAAGAAGAGAACTTCCCCTAGGAGTTGCAGCTCTGATTTTTCCAGTCTGCTTTAATACTGCTCTAAATACAAGAAAATGCAAAGCTGATGGTTTGTGTGAAGTTTCCAGAAGTGACTTTAATAAGGCAACTTTCATGGCAGGATAGCATTTTGTGTGGAACTTCACACTTAGAGGACTGAATTGGAAGAGTGTGGCTAAAACTATTAGAGAAAGGCATAAGTACTCAACGATAGCAAACAAGTGGCAGAGGAAACACAAAATCTTGTCTAATGGTACTCATTTCCTTGCTTACCTTCTGTTTCCAAAATAGGGGTTTAGTGTAAAAAAAAAAAAAGCATTAATGCTATTTATCAGTTCTATTTTGGGATAAGGAAAAGCAACTGGGAATTTTATGATTGTATCAAGGATTTGTTTCATAAACTCAATAGTAGTAGTCTCTTTATTATGCACAAAATATTCATATATTATATATATATATAAAAACTCGAGCTTTACTTTACCTTTGTAATCAAGACGACTTTAACACTTATTTAATCTTCTTTTTACCTGCCCCCTCCCCCAAACAAGAGCATTTTATTGTTGTTCTTTCATTCTGTCTGGTTGTTGTCCATACAACATAAATCCTGCGATTCCTGCGTTTTACTAGAATATTAAATGACCCTGGAGAAAAACATTTACGACAGAAAGTAGTGGGTGATTCTGGAAGGACAAGCAGCAGGGTTTACGGTGTAGTCAGGAGCAGGTTTTTTGGGCAGCAGCCCTCCTTGGTGGCAGTGCCACTCTGCCAATGCTGATGGCGCAGTGCCCCCTAGGGACTCTGCCACCGCGCCATCCCCGCTCCTCTTCCCCTTCCTCCACCTCCACCCAACTTGGAATTTCACCCTATTCCAGCTGGAGTGATGCGACCGGCCCTTTAACTCCTTCCAGGCTTTGGTTTGGTCTGGTTGTCTGATTTTCCTAAGTATTTTCTGTGTATTTGCAGTGCATGCATATTCAGTTTTACATAAGAAGTTTACATTATTTGAATTTGATGGTAGCACTTTAAGACATTCTTTTCTGGTTTGGTATTTCTAGGAGATGGGTTTTCTTTTCAACTGTTTGTTAAAAAGCAGCTGTGTGAATTTCCTTGTCAGAGCCATGGTTTGATCAGTGCTGATAGAAGGAGGCTGAAAACTGCAGTACTTTGCACAATGTCACACACCTGATGAGTGATTTCTTATACTTATTGATATGGTGGTTTCAGGGAAATAATAGTAATAATGAGAACAATGATAAGGACATGTTTCCTTTTACATCACTCACATAGGTGAGCTGAGATGTCCAAATTCAGGTGAAAGAAGAATTTTACCAGAAGTATGTATGATCAAAACAGTTCAGAAATAAAAGATGGTAAAATGAGCAAAGGGCAGTAGGTTTTGAATAGGCTTCATCAGCAGAGGGGAGAGGTCATCTAGGAAGATTAGTTATAGCAGCTATTAAATCACCTCTGTGACACTGTTAGAAGAAGCTGCTTAACATAATCATGTGCAATCAGTAAAAATGCTGTTTATTACAGAGCAGTTTTCATTTTCATATTTGGTATTGTTATGTAAGATGGTGTAATGTAAGGCCATACACATTTCCCCAGTACAAATTACCAGCATTAATGATTTATGGTATTTTCCTGACAACTTTTAAAGTAAAAAATTACTGTGAAATATCTCTCCAAACCTATTTCCACTAATACATTTATTAGAGACTGGCATACATTTTTTTCTTTATACTGTAGTTTTAGAAAATTGAAACTGATACAGAATTTATGTATCTAGTCCTGACTTTATGCAACTAGTCCTGCATCCTATACCTCTGATTATCCTTCTTACTGGCACAATGCCAACCATCTCTTTGGAGTGCTTATTATTTAGTGATAAGACTCCACAAAAACAGACTGTCTTCTAATGTGGTCTCTCCAGTTTGGAATCAGACTTCTCAATGCTTATTTTCTTATGTGCAAAGTAGAAAATAATATCATCACTTACATTTCTTGTATATTTTTGTCTGTCCATTATCTCAGGATAGACCTGCCAAATCCAGTTTTGCATTTGGACACATCTTGGTCGCAAAATATTAAAAGTTGATTGTCACATTTCATGAGATCTAGATAGAAAATATGAGGGTGATGAAATCTTTGCCAGGGTGTTTTGTTGGCATTTTTAAAAAATTATTTTATTTTTTATAAGTTTTTGGCACATGTTAGCATCTTGCAAAATACAGGCTTATAATTTTCCCTGAGTTTTCCTTAAATCTAGATGATAATCTTGTCAGGATGCATGTTTTTGTACCACAAAGTACAACAGATTTCCAGATAAACTGAGTCAACAAGGGGATGACAAAGCAATTTCAAATCAGGAAACTTTAACTGAGTCTTAGTTGTTGTAATTCTTCTATAGTGATTCACAGTTTTGGGAGTGAATTTCTACTAACAAGCTACCAAACTGCAGCAGATGATAGGCTGTTATTCTCAATTATTTTATTATTTTCTACAAGTATATCTTGTTCATAAAAAGTAAAATCATGTCAGAAACATAGGGCTGTATCTTTAAAATTTTACTTCCTTATTTCATCTTAGTTTGGTATAATTCAGAATATTCTTTGTATATTCTTTTACCTCACTTTTTGTGATTTATTAGATGGCATAAGCATGTGTTGGCTCTTTCTTTCATTTACACTGATAATCTGGCAGCTAGAAAGAGCTAGGATGAGGTACAAGTGCAAGTACATACTTTTGGAAATCGTTCTAAAGCATAATATATTGAAATGTTTCATAATGAATCCTTGTTTGCCAGAAAAATATTCAACCATGCCAGAAAATTATCTGTGAGGAATAATTCTAGCCCCTTCTTTCCTCCCCCTCTTCCCAATTTGTGTTGCTTGGAAGAGGAGACGAAAAATGGCACAGATGCATGCAGCATTGCACAAAGAGTATATATGGACATTTCAGTCACTGATATTTCCCCATTTTCTGATGCTAATGTAAGATATGTTGGGTTTGCATTTGTAATTAAGATGAACAGATGGTGAAGACTTAGTTTAAAGTAATACTGTACATGCATTAAAATAATCTCTGCTGACAGTGGTTCTTTACTATAGCAAGTCTTAATTGCATGTATAACATGTGTACATCAGAAAGAACTCACTCTTTAGCCATTTGCTCCGTTAGGACAATGGTACAACAGACGTCACCAAAACAGAACTGTCCTGGAGACTACTAAGAGTAACAGATGCATCTCTGCTGACAATATTGCCTTGCTTTAATTAATGAACACTTTATGAATAAAAGAACACATCATTTCTGAAAATGTGCAGGATTTATTTTGAAAAAATAAGCTCAAGTTTTGCAGGAGGAAGGTTTAGGAGCACAACAGCAAAAAAAATTAACAGATAAACTTGATGTTGCTTACATTGTTTCTCTCATGGAGCAGTGCACATAATTTGAGAGTTCCTAGGCAAGCTTTATAAATGTGTGCCTTTTTGAGATGGATTTTTTTTTGGTTTTTTTTTTTTTTAATTAGGTATATTATGAAGAGTCTGACTAAAGCAAGCCCTTAAGCCTCTGTGAAGCAAAAGTAGACCCCTGCATGTTTTCTTCTTTCCATAGAAATGATATAAAATGCCATTTTTCAAATTGTTCATATATGGGTTATATAAAAATGCCATTATGTGTTTTAATCTTAGTCACAGGAAATGGAACTTCAGGTTATATGTCCAAAGCAGGTATCTATCCTTCACCTGTTGTACAGAAGAGCAATACATTTGTTGAGCAGTAATACTTATTTTTCTAAAACATCTTTTGATGGCTGTATATTTATAACTCCACCCCTTTCTGTTTACTTCTTATCCTACCTGCCATCACCACATTGGTAACTATTTTCCATAATAATGAAAACTATAAAATTCCAACTTCTGAGGACATTGTTGGGCAGAAATACTTCCCTCCTTTCCCCAGGCTTCTTTTGTAAGATCATATATTTTACTATTGTTATGATTACCAAAAATTGAGTATAGGGCTTGATTAGCATTTCTACAAGTTTTCTAAAACTAAAGTACACCTTCTATTGTGCCAGAACTGTCAGCAAAATCACTATACAGTGGCTGAACATGTCTTTACTGAAAAAAACTGTTGTCCAAACTAGTTTCACAAAATCAGAGAATCCCCATTTTTTGTTTGGTGCTTCATCTGTTGAAGGCCTGGACTCCATTCTCTCTCCTCCTCAGGAGTTGTCACTATCCAGGAGAACATCTTGGGGATTTTAGCATGTCACACTGTGGTTTAAATTCCTTCATCTTTTCCTGTTAAAAGTCTTCTTTGTTTAAAAATATTTAGATATTTATTGAAGCAAAGACTTGTACTCTGAGGCCCCATTTTCCACAGAAGTACCACAAACTTCATGTTACTGAGTCATTTTCACAGTGCCTCAGAATATTTAAGTGTATTAAACCAAGTGGAATAGCACCAGCAGGAGAGATTGAGAGAGTCTTTATCCTAGATTATGAAAACTCTGTAGCATGGTAGTTAAATATTTTTCCAGGAGATATGGTTCAAAACCCCTCAGGCAAAAAAAAGAAAATAATTGAACCAGCCTTTCTTCTATTCAAGATGGGCTGTAGGGTAAAGCAGGAGAGAGGTACTGCTTTCTTTTAATCAATACATTAGTTTTCTTTAAAATGTCTGAAACTGGAATTAAACATTTCTCTTCAGTGTGTGTACCTCCTTCCCATCCCACAGCTTAAACTATTTAAAAATAATTTGGGAAGAAATTTGTGCTTGGGAAAGAATATGGTTTGACAGGCACACTGAGAAAGTCTTTCATTTGCATAGATTTCATTCTGGTGACAGAATTAGACCAAGTAATTCTGTAAATACAGCTGAGGTATATGGGTAGTGCTCACTGGAAAAGGAAATAAAGACAAGGAATGAGACAGACTGGGACCCAAGGGAACACAAAAGGCTGCAAGTTTTACAAAACATTAATTTGTCTAATTTGCTCAACATAATAAAGAAAGGATTGTTTATTTGGGGAGTTAGCAGAAATTATTTATTAGAGGAATGGTATATTTACTGAATATGGGATGGGTAATGTTTTTGAATGGATATAGAAAATATGTCTCCCAAACTGGAATGATCCCCAAGTCATAGGATTTTGAGCACAAAACACCAACAGACTAACATACTGAGAAAGGCTTTAAACAATTACTGAGTAAATCTTGGAAGAGTTCCAAAGAAACTGGGAACAGAAAAGGAACTACATGCACAATAATGGGGTTTAGACAATAGAGATAGTGCAGCAGACACTTGTGAATGGAGTATTAGCTCTTTAATTATAATAATTACCTAAGTTTAAGGTCAAGGCACCTGTGCATTGCTGTCTGTGAGAAACTGATTAAAAAATTAGAAGTAGCATTTAATCTCTCTGATACTATTTCCAAAAATTCTCTCAGAAATTTGGATACTGCCAAGATTATTACTTATTATTTTTACTGTACCTAGAGACATTGACTGAGATGGGTCCCATGTCACCACCCTGATATCATTGATGCCAAGATTGACTCTCTTACTGCTTGAAATAGAATATAAAATGAAAACTCTCCACAGGGAGGAAAACCATGAAAAAGGAAGACTCACATCTTATTTTATTCTGCTTTCCCATTCATACTGAACATGGAAATGAAAGGCTTCATTTTGTTCCCTTTAGTAATTCAGAAAAATCTATTCCTGGTCTTGAAAATTAACTTTTTAGCTAATCAGTTGGTATAACCTCAGATTTGCTGCCAGGGAGCCCTGTCTGAGCAGTGGTAAAGGTGAATCTTGTCACCTGGACGTGGATGGAGCACAGAGTTTTGCCAAGTATCTCTGTCTGGAAACAACACAACTCACATCATCCCAGTGAGGTTCATGGCTGTTGGAGGTCTGTCCTGGTTTCTGAGCAGGAGAATGCAGCTGTGTGAGCAGTTTTGGGCCCCACATGCAGCCAGTGCCTGACACCAGGGCTGGCCAGCAGTTCTGTGTTTTGCTCCCTGCCTGCCACATTAGGCAAGTTCAGATTTGAAAAAGAGCAGGCAGAGATCACTGAGGTGCATACACGGAGAGAAGGACTTCTTTTCCCTTTCTCCTCCTCCCCCAAGGTGTATTTGGAGGTGGATTGCAGGTAGAAAAAGAAAGGAACAGATACCAGCATTTTTTATTGAGAACACAGAGGAGACCTGAGTGAAGAATGGATGTGGAGTTGAGGGAACAAACAGAAGAGACAGAAGAAGGAATAAAACAAAAAGAAGAAGGAAATATTAGAGGTGATGGAGCCAAGATATCGAGATGTGTTATATAGGAAGATATTTACTAAAAACTTACAGAGATGAGGAACATAAGGTTATTTCTAAAGAGAAGGGAGCAAGTGCATGAAAAGAAGTCATAGGAGAGGGCAAGAGGAAACCTGGAAAAAGAGACTGAAAATTGAATGTGACATTTTGGAAGTGAATTCCTGTAATTTGTTATAACTGTTGCTCTGCAATGCCATTTCTGACAGAAGAATATTACTATTCCAATAAAAATTTAAAACTTTTATAGGGCTTTTAAAGTGAATAACTTCTGGTAGAATACATATGGACATTCTAGTATACATTTTTATTTTAGAAAACAGTCCTGATTTCAAAATTTTCATTCACTGTTTCTTGACTTTCTCTATTTTTGCTACTTCCTCCCTTTTTCTTTTTTCTCATTCTAACTCAAATCGGCACCATCTTCAAAAGAGAAGTGTATTCCAGTGGAATTTTGACTGTCTGAAAATGTCAGAAATGAAGAAAAACATCTCACAAGTGCACTTGACAAGAAGGAAGGAACTGCTTTTGCAAAAGGTCACACAAAAGAATAAAAAACACAGACTAAAACAAAAAATAGTATTTTCTGATTAAAAATGTAAGTGACATGTCCAGGAAAACTTTGTTGGGAAGCAAAGATGTTTTCTAGTTTGTATTTCTCATATTTCTGAGTGAAAAAGAAAATATTGAAAGGATATGTTAAGAAGCAGCCTTTGGATCCTGACCCTGAAGCAAGTGTCAGGCTATCATTGCAGAGGGAGATGTTTTCTCTCCAGCTGTGGCCTGTGGTTGGTAACCAGGCCTTTTACATTTCAGTTGTAAGTGTTAAAGATGTCACAAAAGAAACAGAATTAATGTTTTTTCACCACTGTACATGCTCACCCCCTTTTGTGCTTTCACTGTTTCAGGGGTCATTGTTTACATTCACATTTGAGGTAAAATCCGCTAGAGATGATCACTGGAAAAGGAAATTCACAGAAGGTGAATTGAGAAAATGAGGTGCCTGTGGTGAAATTCTGGGTAAAAGCACAAAATTAACTGTCATCCAAGCCAAAGAAGGTGAGTAACTCCAAGTCAGTACCACCATCACCCTGATTGAAGTAGTGAAAGAACATTGAAAGAGCCTGTTCTAGGTGAGAGCAAGCCTAAAGAGGAGGAAAATGGTCAGAGGATGAGAGGATGGAAAGCTTTTAGTGACTCAAAAGCACCTGTTAAAAATAAATGAATAAATAAAAGTGAAGAAGAGCCCTTCTTAGTTTTCTTGAATGTTTTGGTCAGATAAAACCAAGTCTTGCAGTATCATTTGTCAGTATCTTGTGAGAGGGATTGCAATAATGTAAAATATGACAAGAAATCAGTAATATTTCATGGTTAGGATGTTGTTACAATGAAAGTTGAGACCAGGGCTGATTGTTTTCAATATGATTGAAAACTTAAAGTTTGACTAGAGCAGAAAAGCAAAACTAAAGCTCTCTATGATTATTTGCTTTTAATACCATCTGAAAATTTCAAGAGGGAAGATTCTATAAATTAATATGCAACCATATTTAGAAGCAGTTGCTGCTTTAGCAAGCTTGCAGTTTAAAAACACAAATGAAAGTACAGAAGGCAGAGCAGAAAAGGAAGCTAGTATACTTCCCAGCAGAAGTGTATTCTGGGAATTATTAAAAAATACAATTCTAAAAGCAGCTTGACGATATCTCAGGATATCTGGAGACATTAGGAAAACCTTACTGCAAAACTAATCAATGTGTCTTGCATAATACCTGTTTTTGTAAAGTGGCTGGACTACATTTCCTTTTAGGTTGCTTTAAGCAGAATATTTTTTGATTGGGGGAAAAAAAGAGTTGTGGTCTTCTGATTCCAGGCTACCCAATATCTTTCTCACTGACTTTTTAGGAGCAATAGCATGAAACTTTGGCTATCTTTGCAGTTGTACTGTGAACAGCTTCTCCTCCACTGGTATACAGCTATTTTCTGAAATAGTTCAATTATTTAAATGTGCAAATAATTTCTACCAGAAGCAAGAACAGATTCATCATATGGCCCTTAGTTTTGGGGTTGGGTTGAGGTAGGGGTGAGGGTTCTGCCCTAAATGTGATTTTTTTCTTTCACCTAAGAATTTAATTTGGCTCTTATGAGGCAGAATTTACTGAATTCTATAGTGCTCTGAGATTCCAAAGTCAGAGGTGGTGAAACCACTGCAAGGTTTTCCCTACTAATTAACATCCCAGTGATTGGATGGGAATTTGCAGAGTAGGCTGACAATTCTATGTAATGATCTTATATTATAGATGAGAATATTTGTCCTTTCTGGTGATATTTGCATTGTGTACTCAAGGTAAAGTAGGGAGTATCATTCTTTTTACTGGCATAGAATTACAAGGGTTTAGCAAGGCAGATTTGAGAGATAATGGCTGGCAATTTTTTCATTGACAGAGCTTGTCAACAGTTAAAGGTGAGAAAGGACAATAGTGGGAATGATAAAAGCTTTTTTCTTTTTTGTCCATTTTAAAACTGACAAATAGCTTCACCAGGCAGAAACAAAGCAGAATGAATTGTAATAAACACCGTGTTTTGGTAAATTATCTTTGTTAGTGAGGAAAAATCAATTTGCTTCTTTTATGTGCAGAATCAAGTTATAGGATGCTTCATAAAAATCATGCTTTCAATCCTTGTATAAGAGTAAGGTAGAGAAACTCCAGATCACAGTGTTCCAGTCTCTTTTTGCTTTTGGAGAAGAAGTTTGAAGGGCAGAATGGTAAAATCATGTTCTTACTGATTTTGAAGGGTAGTTCCCTTAGTTTCAATTTGGGGTAAAAAGAAAAGGTGTGTGTCTGTGTAAGTGAATTTAGCTGCTGACTTTCTGCAGTAGTTCACTGGAGCAGACAAGCTAATAGTAAAAAGCTCTGTACACCTGAGCAAGGCACCTTCCTGCAGGGCAAAGGAAGAGGTTAGATGCTTTTGGAAGCTTTAATTAAACTTTATGCAAATGATGCCAGAAGGCTGCCTGTGTTGAGTGCTCTTCTCTTTTTCTTTTATGCTTTCCAAAGATACTGGCAAAATATTTTAGTTATCTTAATTTTCATCTCTAAGTTCCAACACACCTCTGATATTGTTTCCAAAGTAACAGGCCCAAGCACACTCCTAGCATACTTCTGAAAGTTGTAGGACATAATTTGGCAAAATTAAAAATTACAAATTTGGCACTGGGGCTGAAGTAGAGAGGATTGAACACAATCACTTCTGACTCTATTATGAGCAGTAAGAAAAATACACGTTCATGAAAGGGACAGATACATGGTACTGGTTCTACCTTGTTAGTGTAAATGTGCTCAATCAGATTGAGTTATACAAATGGAAAGGCAACATAAAGGAGAAAAATAAATCTAGTGCATTTTGAAAGCACATTTTGAAATCTCATTTATGCTACATGCAAAAAGTGTTTGCTAACTCAAATACTTTTTGCATAGTGTTTTGTGTATTTGAGCCTGTGTGAGAATTCTCTTCCCTGGATTTATGCATGGAGCAAAAATGCACAGGGTTTTTTTTTTTTCCTGCTCTAGAGACTCGAACCAAGGAAGAAAACATTGGCCTGGTTTGAGGTGGCTCTGTTTTCACCCACCAGATTTATTTTGCCAATTAGAGTCATGGTGAGAGCCACTATGAGATGACGGTGAAGAGAGTGTTCAGTGAAAAATGCTTCACCTATTTGTTTCAATTCTCCCAGCAGGTGTTTAGTTGTAAAACAGTAATTTAACATATAGAGTAACCTAGAATCTCTGCCAGATGCTTATTCACCTATGCTGTTGGCTTAAATGAAAATACAGATGACTGGACCAAGCTTGATGTTTGTAATGTCATTAGTCATGGGAATAAATGGGATTCTTCATGGTTTGTTTTCCTTTAAAAATAGAAGGAAATAAAATTCAGATGAGTTAACATTGGAGGCATAGAATTTCCTGTATGTTTCTAGAAATAATTTCTTATAAAAATTTTCAGGCTTTTGAGTAACATGTGGTCTTTAAGATGCTGATTAATTAAAAAAGAATGTAAGCATAGCCCGTTTCATGTGGTTTTAAGCATAAACCTATGCTCTACAATTTTTCCAAAATACTTCCTCAAGTTTTTCAGCCTTCTTTAAGCCATTTTTCAAGCATTTTTTTTATTATTATCTCTGCTCTGCAGTTGGACTTTTTTTTTCAGATTAATTCCTCGATTAGCAAGATGTCATAGTGTCAGGTTCCCACTTGAACCAGGTAGTGCAGAATTTATGGCAGTAACATTCAGAGCACACTTGACTAACAGCCAGTGTCAGATACACTTCCCTGTGTTGTGCTGGGATGAACAGAGGTAGTGAGAACCAAACCTTCACAGCCTCAGCAGCTTCAGCTCAGGTACAAAGGAAAAGTTACTTGGCAACAGTTCACAAATGGGGAAAAAGCTTTTGCAAAGTAAAATGAGAAGCATGTGTGCCTTTAGGAGTGTGTTTCTTTGTCTTTGAGCAATTCTTTCTACAGTTCTCATCTGCTTCAAATATATTTTGTATATTCAGGTTTTGCTGTCTGACAAATTCTGTTCAATAACAGGTAGGATATGCAGATCTGCAGCAAACATCCCAGGTTTTTGCACTTACGGCTATGTAAGATTTTTCCCTATTTTTCCTCTGCCTTGTTCTGCTTCATATTTTGGCATTCATATACCTCATCTTTTTGATATACATTATATATCCATGGTGCATTTGTGTGTTTGTGCACTTTGTGGAATTTCAGTTCAGCTGTGCTACAATATGCATGCTGTGTATATTGTACAGTGAGAATCTATTGTCCTGCCTTTGTCATTTGATCTTGATTTCATTCCTTTCCAAGATACTGTAACTTCCATGTTTTGACCTTCCACCCCCTTTCAACATTTCTCCAGAGAACTGATCAATACCTGCTGCTTTCCCTTTATTCAGATGATGGATAGTTTTGGATAACTCTGTAATCTTTTCTCTCCTGTTCGCCATCAGATTCTCCAAGCACTGACCTTCATACAGGAATTCTTCAATGGCATTGAGGAGCCATGCCTCTTTCCAAATGTTAAAGAAAGTCCAGTGAGCTTCTCTTGTTATTTATTTAGATTTCCTGAAATAGAGGAAGCAAAACATAATAGAAGTGAAACATTTGAGTTCTGACCTCTTGTAGGATTCCATAAAGCTTCACCAGCTGAGTGTCATTTGATCCCCTTCTCTGTTTCTGTAATCTGTACTTGACCCAGTTCTAAGTGTGATCCAGCACTTTCCAACAGGTTAGTTTCACGTGGCTGAGTATTTAAGTACTTACAGGATGATGCCTAAGGGAGAAAATAAGGTATTTACTGCTCAAAGAATATAAGTCTGGTGTTGAAGCTGCTTTCTGGTTCTCTGAAGTGACTCACACAGGGCTAGAGATGAGAAAGAATTTCAGAGGAATATTTCCTAATCCTGCAGAAAGCCTCCCCCTTTTAGTCTGAAGATTCAAGAAGAAAAGCAGATCTGTTCATGATTAAAATGGAGGGTAGAATACACCTAGTTGTACTTAAAGTTAGGACCAACAGAACACTGTTGTGAATTGAAGGCAGGGGAAATAATGAGCAATTCCTATTTTGTGAGGAAGTGGGCACTGAGCAGATGATTCTAAATCTGAATGCAATGGTATCCAGCTTCCAGCCAAGAGGCAGCTGGGATTGCCTGGGCACACAAGGTGGCAACCAGGAGGAACTGACAAACCTGAAAAAAGTGAATGGTTTTAAATGAGCACCAAACCTCCACAACAACTTTGAGAACACTCTCTATAATATCATTTTGAATTGCCTTTTAAAATGTCTTGGGGGGTTTTTTTTTTTTTTTTTTTTTTTTTTTTTTTTTTTTTGTTTTGTTTGTTTTTTTGGTTTTTGGTTGGTTTTTTTTTCATTTCAGCTCTATGTAATATGCATTAATTTTTAGATCTGTCCCTTTCTGTTGTTTCTCCTTACTCTATGCATTATGTATATTTGTATCCAGCTGTGCACATGCTTGGGTGCACCATGGATTGGTCTGTATAGAAGAGTCATGAAGTATTTATGACTAGATCTTAGCCTCAGATGGATAAAATTGCACCAATATCTCACAATGAACACAAAACAGACTGACAACATGTCATAAATATGACTGAATTTTGACTTCAAATAATTGAACTGGCAATACACAATAGTACCAGACTCAGTAAGACCTGCTGAAATGATCTTGTTTCTAAAAGGGCTTTGCCAGCATAACTTCTTAACAGTCATATTAGATAGCAGCAAAAAAGGCCCCAAAAGCAAATTTCTGGTGCAGTGTGTGTGCTAATTTTTAGCACATTTTCCTTTCCTACTTTTCTTTCAATGTTTCCTTTTTAAAAGTATCAGTTTCTCTGTTCTCTGGTAGCATTTAGGAAGGATTTACTTTGATGGACTTTTTGAGGCAGTAACTGATTTTATATAAAGCCAGATAGATATTTACCCATGCACACATATACTTTTACACCTATGATTTCCCATGTATTTTATTGTTGAGCAAAACACAAGAATGTTATTTTTCATCTTTTTAAGTTGAATTTTTAAAATATAACTTGACTTGATTGAATTTTTGTTTTAAATAGAAGCACGGACACTTTGTTTTCTAAATTGTGTTGACTAAGAAAATGTATTTTTCCTTCAGATACAATTATGTGAAATAAAGATAATCTTCCAGAAGGCCTATTTGATATTGGGGAAGAAACTTACAACACAGCAGAAAGAATCTCCTGATTGTGTGATTTTTAAAGTAGGAAAAATTTCCAGTTCTGGTGAACTGCACAGCCATTGACTGAGCCATGTGCTGTCTTGAGAAGGTAGAGTTACATAATTCACCCGTGTTACTTCTTTCACAGGTCAGTATGATTTTCCCATTCTCCAGTACTGTGTTATTTGGAACAACAATATTATTTTGTATTATTTCAGACTATCTCTTAGTAAGAGTTTCAGCCAAAAGCTGCTTGGTTTACTGCTATGAATAGTTGCCTAGAATGATACTAAATATAAATCAGATCAGCAATGAAAAATAATTTGTGAAATGTATTCACAGGTTAAGAGGATTTCACTTAGATTTGTTAAATTTTATTTTTGCTGAAAGGTGCCAAACTAAGAATAGAGAGTAAGGCAAAAATTACACATTATGCACAGTGTAGGAACAAAGGATCCACATGCTACTGTTTGAACACACCCAGACAAATCCAGACTGGGAATTCTTATACCTCTACTGGATTTTGTGATACTGAGATTTGTGATGGTTGTCACCTACCTTCTTCTTAAAGGCTTAATTCTTAAAATCTAGGAATTGCTAGGAAAATTTGGTTTTTTCTCATTTTCTCTTCCTGTTTTTTTTTTTTTTTCTTTTCTTTCCTTTGTTTATTTCCTTTCTTTCTTCCTTTTGTTTATCTAGCTTGTTTTTTCCACCTAATAATTTTTCTACTTCCATGGCTAGAGAAAAAATTCAAAGCATATTCTGAATAAAAAAAATGTGTATCTTTCTTCATTACATTAAAGCTAATTCAGTTTTTAAGTGGAACATAGAACATATATAGAAATTAGCAAAAATTTCTGTTTCTTCTTCTGTAAGAACTAATTTATCCCAATACCAGTAACCAGCCATCCTCCTCAGATGGCAGAGTGCTCATGAGCTCAGGGAGAAGCAGAGAAAGGAGTATTCTGGACAGCATTGCATGACAAGGGCAAAAAGATGTTTGGGGCCTGTGGCTGCTGCTGTAGCAGGTTCTTCTGCCTGGTCTCATTAGAGCTCTGCCTCTGCACCAAAATGAGCACCAGGTTTAACTGATCTGGAGACTGCAGTAGATTGAGATAGCATGAGAACAAATTCTTGCTTCCAGTGCCCCAGGAATTGCTTTTTGAACTCAGAGGTGAAGGTTGTGTTGCCAGTATGAAGAATGACTAAATTTGGCTGACCAATATTCATGCAGGCAGAGGTTGAATTTCGCCATAGTGAAGAGGATGAAAATTCTGGAGCAAAAAGTCTTCACATTTTATATCTGTTTAAAAATAAATACACATGCATTGACATACGTTAATAAAAAGGTGCTAGAGGGTTTGGGATTTTTTTTTCTCTAACTTTGTAGTATAAATTTTATGTTCACTGGAAAATGACAAGTTGTTTTTAAGTGATGGCTTCATGTCAGTGCTAAAGGCTGCAGCTATGATTACCAGAAGGGTGAAATGCCCATTAAAGATGGCTATTTTACTAGCACTATGGGATTCCTGGGTACAGTGAATTTAGCCATGGAAAAAAAAGGGGAGGGTTTAGCAGAAACATGCACTTTTTCCTAGATTCAGTTTATAAATACCAGTCAAAGTATCATTGTCCTATCTGTGTATGTGATTACTTTCAAGATGGAAAATGGGCATTTCCACAAAGCTTGAAAGCTGTGATCCTTGAAAAACCATTCTCTGTCAAGGATGACTGGAGTAGCTTACACTGGAGTATTAAAAATACTAAACCACAAAAATCTTGAACCATTGCCACACCTAAGCTACTATTACAATGGTAATTTTTTTTAAAATCTAGAATATGTAGTGTCAGCTTTATCACTGTAAGAATTTACTTATCCTTTGCAATCTGCATTTATTAGTAACACTAATGTAAAAATAGAACAATTATATTTAAATGACAGAGCTAAATATTGTGTCAGTGGTATGAAGAAAAATGGCAATGTTGCTTATTTCTTGAAGAATGATATACTTCATGAAAGCTACTTTTCTAGGTTATGAAACCCAGCAGGGCCTTTCTGACGACAAGCTACAACTTTCAAGGATATTACATAATGCAATACCAAGTTTCTGTATTTCATATGCTTATGTACACATTATGTGTAATTTTTTCTCCCTGCTCAGAAAAGTTTTTTGAGTTAGATCCCACTTCTTTGCATACTAATGTAAATTTTAAAAAACCCCAAGGAAATTAACAGTTAAGCCATTCAGCTATTCACCTACACTGCACTCACTTAGTTACCTCCATTCTGTTACTTCCCACACACACATCTCCATCCTCCTCTTGAACAACCCACAATTATCTCCATAATAAACCACTGTGTTTATAATAATGGAGCTGGGAGCATCATCTATCAGTTTAAGGCAAACTTAGCATTGTATGGCCATGTTTTCAGTTATTCATATGAATGAATTTCAGATATCTAATAGAATTTCAGTTACTTATAACCTTTATGAGAATTACTTTTTCCTGTGTGCATATCTCAGTCTAAAAATTTGGGAAAACTGCAGCCAAAACAGCCATTTATAACTGAAATGCTGAGGCTAGGTGAGTGAATTTGCTCAAGATAATATACACTGGTGACTTTTTTTGAGCATGTAAAATCCTTAGTATTTGGGCAAGAGTCTGAATTGATCAAGAAAAACATTTTATCAAATCTGTTGGATACTGCAAACCTTATATAGGTTGGAACCATAAGCTGTGTGTAATTGGGTCAGTCTTTGCAACTCTGAAATGAGAAAGGTTCAACATGAAGTTGTAGGTGACGGACCAGGACTTCCCATTCAGTAACAACTTTCAGTTGATGTGAGCTTTGCTCCTGGGCCCTAGAAAACAATAACCTATATCTTCCCTATTATGGTTCCTCTTATTCATTATTTTTTGTGATTTTCAGGAGCCACAAAGCTCAAGTTACGAGCCATGGCTCCTCCACTGAGCAGAACAGGGCACACAAAAACTGCATTTCCCTGCAGGATGGTGGCCCCAGTGTGGCAGCTCCTGACACACAAACAGCCAGGCTCTTGCTGTGGTTTCTGAAGGCAAACTGAAGATCTGAGGAAGGATTTTAAAAGGCAGAACGTGAAGGCTTTGCAGATGCTGATAGACAATTCCTTCCCCACGTGTGAGGGGCAATGGAGGAAAGAGCAGGACTGGGCTTGTTTTGAAGCTTTGCAGTCAGAGGAAGGTACCTTGGCTCACGGACTAATTGGAAGCAAGCGCTGACCTTTGATATTGAACATGAGAGGGTCAGTGGAGAGCAGATAGGCCACAAAGGGCTTTGGAAGTCAAGACAAGTCATTTGTGTCTAATTCGACTGGGAAGGCCACAGAGAGCCAGCTCTAGGGAGTGGCAAGGGAGGGAGATTTGTGTCGAGCTTTATAGAGAAAGGGCTGAGACTGGAGGCGGGAGAGGGAGCTGGGAGAGCAAGGGAAGAGACTGGACAATCTGAGAGCAGCAAGAGCAACCAAAGGGGGAGGGAGCATGGGACGTTTGAAACAACCTATGAATGAAAGCTTGACAGAAATGGCAGCAGTTTCGAAATTATTATAATATATTCCAAAGACATGCCAATTCAGGAGTTCACAATGCAGCTGTTGTTTCTGAGGGAACAAGAAATTATTTTAAAATTTATGCAAAGGACGATTAAAAAGGTGGCAGACGAAGGAAAAATATCTGCATAAAAAGGAAAGTTAATTGCTTCATAAAATGACTCACTGAGTGGTTCAAAATCTTCTCATGCATAAACAGCAAAGTTTTACTGTTTGGGTTTTGTTATTTGGTTCCTTCATATACTGAAAGAGTAATTTTCACAGGCCAGTATCTCTAGAAACAGTGGTAGTTACATAATTGGATGTTATGAAACAAAGCTGATACCTCAGCTTTAGCTTCCTGGAATTGGAAAGTTACAGGAGCTGAAAAATGTGGTTTCATTTTTATTTGCTGAATTTACCCATGGACATTTGTTCAAAGTGCTCATTATGTGCCTAACCTTCACCTTTCCTCTGGCACTATCAAGGACATAACTTTAGCTGAGCACGAATCTCTTGTCACCAAAAAAAAAAAAACTTTTGTCAAAGTTATAGCCCTTGTAAATTACCAAGATAAAATAATAAGTGTAATGGGCACTGGACTTCTGGTGAGGTTCTTCTAATAAATGGCCACTATAATAATTGAAAGATCTCTGTGAAGTTTTCGGTCATTTGATTCTATTTCTCATATGAAGACCACACATGCAGACCACTCTGAAAATGCTTGTTGATGTCTTCAAATCATGGCTGGGACTGGCAGTGTTCTGTACAATCCTAAGCCCTTTGTGATCCCAGGTGTCTCATACTGTTCTACAACAGGTTTGTTTAGATGATGTCCTAAAGTCCAGTGAAACATGGGCTCTGTTCTGATGAGTGATGTGCAGATGTGGAGCCAAAATGATGCTGGCTTTGTGGCAGCTGTCTAATTGTTCATTTTAGCACAGAGGCTGATTTCAAAACAATGTTCTGCAAAGAGCCCAGTGGCGACAGAGTTTGCAGGGGTGCCTTTTATGCATGTAGGTGGCTTGCAACAAACCACAGACCTGTTCTTTTATTGCAAAAGCAGCAGCTGGATGTTGTGGTTTGGCTGGTGTCTATCAATCCCTCACCTACTCCAAAGACGAGAGCAGTTTTCTTAACAAACAAATTGTAGTTATCAGTCTATCTGAGTTCTTTGACATGCAATTTGTGAGAGCTGTCTGCTCACTCTCATTTTGTGATCTTTGCTGGTTTTCATGGTGTTCAAAGATATGTTTCTTGTCACACCTTAATTTTTTACAAAAGAATAAATTTTCGTGTCCCATTTTAAAAAAAAAGCTCCTCTCAAGAATCTTCCTGAATTATAAGCTGGGTTCCTTGTTTTAATTTATGATGGTAGAGCCACTTAGTACACAATGTCCTTCTCTCTAGTAACTTATGAATTGACATTGCAAAATAAAATGTCCCCAAAGGTGTCTATATCCCACTTTGCAAGGTGAACATGCTCTGCTATATAAAGTGAAGGGATCTCGTATTAAAAGACTAATGCTTGGAACACCTGAGAGCTCTTTAATGTTATTTACTCAGTGTTGGATTGAAGCCAGTGACAGAAACCCTTTAAATACAACAATGAAGAATTGGGCCCTGAGAGACTTTGTAATAACAAATTACCTCTCTCTTTCCTCCTCAGTTATCTCCACTTGGGAGATGGGAATAGCCTGTTTGTCAGAGCTCAGTTGTGAGATGTAATTCATTAATGCCTGTGAGAAGGTTTGAGATCACTGGATGGAAGTCTCTGTTTGAGTGTCAGGTATTATTAGGTCTCAAATGAAATCTATTTTATATTGCTGCATCAGAAACTACTTGGACACTCTTGTTCCATACAAATAATGAGCAGTACAGGAGAGACATTTTGTTTGGCTTAATAGGATAGTCTGTCCAGAGTGCAGAAGGAAGGGTGAGTGCTAGCACAGGGGCATTAGGGAGAGCTGGTAAAACACTGAGCAAAGTCACTCATTCCAGATATATTTTGATTTGGGAATTCAAAGAACCAGGAAAGAAAGGAAGTAAATTAGAAAAGAGAGAAAGGCAAGAAGAAATTGATTGAGGCATAAGGTAGGAAAGTGGGGTGGGAGGAAAGGAGGAAGGCAGGTAGAGCAGAGCAGATAACCTGAAAAAAAAACTTAACAGGAAAAGCAGAAATGTTGTAAAAAGTGACTTTTCAATTAAAATGAAAAGGCAGTTGGATGTTTATTGCAAAAAACTACAACTTACAAAAACAAGGCTGTAATGCCATCTTGGGGTTTCTGGTGACATCTCAATCCAGCAGAGCTCTGCTCATTTGGTTTGTGAATGTCAACAGAAACCCCTTGATGCTATTGAGGCTCACAGTTGCCTCTTATTGATTCTGTATTATTTCAACAGTGGAAAAATAACACCTTTATTTTCATAGCCAAAGTATCTCACACTGTGACAGAAATGTACATGAGCTTATTGAATCTCATCTCTGTTCATTTCTATCTAGCTTCCAACACCTAGGTAGTGTTATCACTGTGGGTTAGAGAGATACATGTTCTTTTATGGCTATCAAGTGAAAGACTATTTATCAAATACACCATAGTCCAAGTCTTTATTAGGCTAAGGGATATAAAGTGTCCAGCTGTCTTCTGCTGTTTATTATTTTAAACTCACCTTGTCATTACAAGTATTACCCCAAACAAGCCTCTTATTGATTCTTCTGATGTGTTGTATACATCTTATTTTTCACAGACAGGATAATCAAACTGGAATAAAACCTGTTTTGTGAACTGAGTGAGAATATGCACCAGTTAGTAATGAGTTTGTATAAATGTGTTGGAGCTTTGAGCCTGGCTCTGTAATATGTTGAAAGTCTTTCAATTTTGCTGAAAGAGAAACAATTCAAAGGTGGCATCCCTGAGCAAGTAGTATGTTGCTCTTGATTTCCAAAGAGTTCAGGTAAATAGGTGTGTTGGCTCTGGCTGAGATGGAGTTCATTTTCCCCTCTGCTGTGCTGTGTTTTGTGTCTGGAGAGGTGCTGGTAGCACCCAGGGGTTTTGGCTGCTGAGCAGTGCTCACACTGCACCAAAGCATTTCCCAGCATTTCCCTCCCCACCCAGGAAGGGTATGGGGAGGTCTTGGGAGGGGCTTTAGCCAGGACAGCTGACCAAAGTGACCAGAGGGACATTCCACAGTAAGTGATGTCTGCTCAGATATAACAGCTAAGGAGGGGGTTAGGGTGGGGATGAAGGGAGCATTTGTTACTATGGGGTGTGTCTCCCAGGGTGATTGCTACACGTACTGAGGCCCTTCTTCCTTGGAAATAGATGGATATTGCCTGCTGATGGAAGTAGAAAATAAACCTTTTGTTTTCATTTGCTTCCTTATATGCTTTGCTTTTGCTTTGCTAAAATACTTTTATCCTGACCCAACAGTTCTCTTCCATGTTACTTTATTCCTACTAGTCATGCTGAGGAGAGGAGAGATAGAGCAGCTTGGTGGGTGCCTGTCACCCAGCTAGGATCAACACACCAAAATAGGAAAAAGATCCATTGTAAAGCACATAGCCTGAACTGTACTGTCCTGTGCATGAGTCACAAAAATTCCATTAATTAACTGGAATTTAATAAATTTACTATCTGTTTTGCCAGTGGGAAAGACTAACAGTTAAGTTCTAGAAAACTGAAATGTTATTCTGCACTGTTACCAGTCTTTCCCTGTTGATCATGTTTTCTAAATTGCTCTAATTTTTTATTGCTCTTCCATGGATTTTCTCTGTTGTCAATGTAACTTGTGAACAGTGGTGCCAAAAACCAGCCATCAGTTCTCTTGCTGAGACCTTGTGCATACTGCAGAGATGACCTCTGATACAGTACTCAGATCCTGCAGCTGGGACATCCCAGACTGATGCTTTATGTTCTTCCCAGTTCCATCTCAGTGCTGGCCACACTCTGCTTTTGGCCTTCTCCACCCTGCACTGCTGGTGTCTGCCAGGTATTCTTCTTTTATGCTTGTATATTTGATACTTGCTACCTAAGTACAGAACATATTTTTCATACTAAACACAAAAAAAACTCCTTGAACTGAGTGAGAATTTTGAATATGGAGGCACCACATGTTCTGGCTGAGGATATGGATATGGTTTGATGAGTTACCTTAAAACCCTCTTGGTGCAGTAGAGGACTCCTATTATCAGTCTTAAGTATGTGTATATTGCTTCACATTTGTGGGGAAAAAAACCAACAAACCAACAACTTGATTTCAGAATTTTAAAATTATGCTTTTTTTCTTAGCAATTGGCACTTTATTCTGTCTTTAATTACCAAAACTTTATTGAAAACATCAAGAGTTACGTTAAGATACACTTGACCTGGAGTGAAGTATCAGGAGTTTTTAAACATTTAACTTATAGTGTATATTAGTATGAAACTAAGTTGAGCAGAACCCATTAATGTCACAGTGGTCGGTTACCAATGGAAATAAATAATTCATGATGAAGGGAATTAGTCTAATTAGCAGGCAGTTTGAGTCCTTTGATAAAACCCAGCTCTAATTCCGTGAAGGGCAGGAAGTGCTGTCATCAGTCAGCCCTGAAAAGATTAGCATCTATTATGAATGAGGTTAGACACCCTAGTGAAGTCATGTGTGTCCTGGAGACAAACTTAATATGTTCCAGAATGGGACACAGTTTGTCTCACCAACACATCATGATTCCTACTGGGCTATTGTATGTAATAACAAGCAAAGATCAGTGCTCCTTCCTATCATTCTCCCCTTGTCCATCATTCTGACAACTGTGCAAATACATTTTCCATGCAAAGCAGGGAATGTGCCCTGAATACTTGTAAAATTGCACGAGATGTCAAAGAAAATATATTACCTTTTCTCAGCAACCTAAAACCAAACAAACCAGAATACCACTGAAGAAAGAGGTAAAAAACCACATCTGATAAATATATGGGGTGTAGAGGAAGGTGTATCAGTTTAGAAGTACATTGATTCCATTTGAAAACATTATTGCCATCTGTCACAAGATGTGTCAATAAAGCTATAGACACAGGTCTGTGTGACAGACAGGTTTAAAATAACTGGTGATGCTGTAAGGGTGTCGTATTGGATGGAGAGTAATATCCTGCAAAATTGCCTTAAATTCTGGATGTATAGCCTCAAAAAAAGGGAGAAGCTTCTTTGTGTTATGTATTTTCATTTAGAAATGTTCACTGCTTCATTTGAGGAGACTAGCTGTGAGCTGTGCAAGCTTCACAGTTTTGTGCTACATGCTGACGCAACATCAGCTGTGTTTCCATTTTTGCTTATGAGCCTTTTGAAATTATATGTTTCCGTTTTGCAATTTGATGCAATAATGAAGAAACTCCACATTTGTACGTTATTGTATTGCCTGTTTTTATTGTAGGAAATTAATTGCTTCTTTTATTTATGTTATTAAGGGGGGGAGAAAACAATTTTGCAGTATTTTATCATTTGCTGTAATAATTATCCTACTAGTAATACAACGGAAGACTTAGAAACAGTATATTATGTTCAAATGTCTGAACAGTACTGAGTGTGTTGACACTTGTGGCTGGGGAATGTTGGTCTTCAAGTTGTATTGAAAAAGGTGACTATAAGTGATTAATAATACCCCTGGCAAGCTTAAGATGATTTATAATATAGAAATGAAGAGGAAAGGAATAAGTGTAGTCAACACAAAAAATTATTTTCATAGAATCAGAACAGCTCAGCAACTCTGCTGTGCAAATACTAATTGACAGTGAAGCACTGATACTGCAGAGTGCCAGAATCAAGTGCTGCACTAACTTGAAGTAGATTCCTAAACGAGATTTAAAAATAATGATCTTCTTTGTAGAGCTTCTTGCTCTGAGTTCCTTGAAGAAGGAAGGTACAAAAGATACTGTGTCAGTCTTTATTTGTTCATTTTTATCTTGAATTCACTGGGTAGTAAAAGTCAGAACAAAATTTCAATTGCATAAGGATTTTTGGGTTTTAATTCTTTGATCTCTGTGTGCACCTTTAAAATTACCTACAGTGTAGGTGTGCCCTGGGCTGACAAATGGGTTAATTCAGCTTACTGAAATGGATTTATTTATACATTATGTGGAAACAGGTACATACAATCACCACCATTTTTATCCCTGTGTTGGTAGGGGGAAGGTGCTTGGAACCAGAACATTTTCATGCTCTAGAAAACTTGCAGTATTGGGACCAGTTTAGGAAAGTAACTCCATGTGGCCTAAAGACAATTGGAATAAACAGGCAGAAAACTGTAGGGAAAAAATATTATTTTTTCAAGTCTCTTCAGGTCATTAACTGGCCACCTAGCTTTGGCTATTGTAGCAGAATACAGGAGCTTCTTGTATGATTCATGGGTATATGTTAAGTCTTCTATGGAATCCACAGATTGGCTGGTACACTTTTTTCAGGTTCAAAATGCTCCTGAGTGTAAACATAAGGATATATTGAAACATTATTTTTTCCATAGATCCAAATAAGCACCTACTACTTTGGTAGTATTCACCAGAGAGAGAAGTAGAGCAATGAGCTTATTCTTCCAAAATCTCTCTGTGTCTTGTCTGAGGAAAGCTGAAGTGACTCAACACAGATACTTTGCCTTTCCTGTCTGTGTGCTGTACTTTTCAGCAACTGTGTTTTTTCACATATTGTTCCTTTCAGAATGGGCAGGGTGAAGCACAAGGACTGGGTTAGTGACCAAAGGCTGTTTCCATCCAGCTTTGCTCTGTAGCTCCATGTGAACCTTCCACCAGGCAATTGTGGCCTGGTATCGGTGAGCCAGAGTCAGAGTATCACATTCTCTGATATATGATGAATAGGGTGGTTTGGGTTGGAAGAGGCCTTAAAAAATCACCTAGTCCAGCTCCCCTGCCACTCACAGGAATATCTTTAACTAGATCAGATCATCGTGGACTATTTTACTACTGCTAAATCCAGCCCTCTTGGTAAATAAATCACAAGTAGTTACACAGCTCACTGTGTATATATACCCACTGAAGAAAGAGACATACTTCAAGTGCTACCAGAGGACAATTTTTTAATCTGCTGATTTTCCTTGAAAGATGTGTTTAAACAGTACCTTATTCCTATTTTCTGATTACTCTGCTTTCAGTAGCAGGAAAGTGACACTGGAAAATGGCCAATGGCACAGCATTTCTGACTCTTATAGTGTACCTATTTTGCTGTGTTCCTGTGACAATATCCGTGTTCTTAGCTGGGACAGATGCATTCACTGTGTCAGTAAGGAACACTTGGGAGGTCACCGTAGTTCCCACATCATGGGACAAAGAGGGCACACGCCTCAGCCAAGTTGCTATGGATCTGCTCTTTCACATTTTACTGAAAAGGTGAATTCTGCAAGACTTAGATATTTTAAAAACCAGAAAGCTGCTGAAAGAAGGTCCTTTTACTGAGGCGCTCTTTATCTCAGCAGCTGTCTCACCTGTCCCCTCATCAAGACATCCTTATGGGATATCATCCATTAATCAATTCCTCTCCTTCCTGCTATTTTGTTAGCGGTGTTTACGTGTCATCCTGTGTCTCTATTGTCCTTATTGTTCTCACACCCTCCCACAGCAGCAATACAGCAAGACACTGCAGCAAAGGACACATGAGCCACATTCACAACCATGACATGCTGAATCCTTTTCAAGGTTTACAAAAGTGTGTGTAACAGCCCTATGTATTCTCATTACTGATCACATTTTTAATCTCTTCTTGCTGCATGTTTTATTCAGGGGCCCTTGTCACACATGTCAGTGTGAACCATCTCTTTTGTAAATAAAGGACTGTTTAGATCTTGTAAACATTAACAAGGAGCTAAAATTCTTCTGATGAATGTAACATATTGGTGAAATGTTCATTCTCAGGTATGTCTGATTCATGATCCTTATAATATACTAGCTATCTAAACAAACAGCTGGCTATTGTCCCCATCTCAGATCACCTTGTAATGTAATGTAATGTTTACAATTATCTCCTAAGAACATTAGATATCTGCTGCTTCAACTGAAAAAGAAACATGAGCAGAAAAATGTATGGCCCTCAATTTCCTAATTCACCATGAAGTTAAATTCTGGGGGGTTTGTTCTGCTGGTAATGTACATTCAGGTGCAGCAACTCTCAATCAAAAAAACTTTTTCTGCATTTAGATCTACTAGATGATTGTTATAAGTCCTCTCTGACTAAAATATTCTATGCTAGAGCAATGAAGTATAGCAGGGAAAGACAAAAATACACAGATTGAATGCCATATTACATACTGGTTTTAGTGTGTTTATTGGAATCAAACCCACCAAAGTTTACTTTGAGTTAAAGAAACTCGGTAGAAAGGGACTACAGTAAGGTTGCAGGAATTTTCATCAGGAAAGCATTCAATTCTCAGGGCATTACTGAGCATATAGCAGCATGACAGGCAGGAGAAGGACTGATAAAACTGCAATGTGAAGTCAGTAGCATACATGAAGGAGCTATCCTGAGCCTCATTATAAAGAAGCTGGACCTTGAGATAGGTAGAAAGATGGTCAGGCAGTTGAGTCTTTGAAAAATTACTGGGAAATAATACTTGTGCATTACAGGCAAGTGAACTTTTCACTGCCTTAGTTCTAACTGATTGTACTTCATATCATCTCCTGATATTCCCATGTCAAGTTTGCAGTCCTGATCAATGGGAGACACTTGCTCATCCAACAAGGTGAAGTCTGATGCAAGTAGCCACAGTCAATTAAACTCTTACGAGAAGGTTTGGCTTAAATAATATTATTATTTGCAGATGACTGTCTCACTTCCTGTTTTTTCATTTCTTTCAGTTCCAGCTCTTTCCCTGACAATGCTTCAGGCCCTTTTCTCTGCTGCTTTTGGCAGACTCACAGCATCATCTGGAACTTGCTAAGTGTCACCAAATGAAGGAGCAGTGAGAACCCACCGGTGAGATACTTTCAGTTACCACTCTCAAATATCAGGTTCTTGTCTGGGATTTCCATCAAGAAATTAAAAGAATAGGAATTGGTGCTTGCAGGTGAACTCAAATCTTGCATGACTCCCTTATATATGCAGCCTCTCTTATACAGGGCACATTGCAGTGTTTTGCAAAACTCTGTTGAGATTGACCTTCTTCTATAGCACAAATTATATGAATGAAAAATGTGTTTTACCAATGCACCAAAAATTTGAAGCTAACAAACCTTCTCTGAGCAGTGTACTGTAACTTTTGTTCCATAATTAAACCAGAACCCCTCTCCTGGACAGGTTTGCCTTTCTTTGAGTAATACACCTTCAGACCAGTGCCTTGTTTTGATGTATTACAATGATAGACTGAAGAGTTCATGCAATATATCATGACAGTCAGCAGTTGCTGGACGCTGAGGATTGAGAGACTGAGCCAGCTGTTTTTCTGATGTGCTCTTGTAATGCATCACCAGCTGATGGAAGCTGATAATGTATTACTTCAAAATGACACCACCCAGAAAAAGAAGAGTCCAGAAGTGCAGATTCTGTATAATGAGGCATTCAGAGTATGAAACAGGGCTGCAAACTCCTGGAAGAAGATGTTGATAATAAATCAGCTTTCCATAGGATTGCATGTGGCTACACAGGTACAGGCTGTGTCTGATTTCCAGTGCCTCTGGGGTGCTGGTTTTGTGCAGACCAAAGATAACTCTAGCAGCAATTTTGCCTTCACTCTTCTTATAACTAAACAGTTCACAGCCCAAACAACCTAGAACAGGGAATAGGGCAGAATTATGTTGGCTCAACAAATTCAAGTATTTGGGATTCCTCCTTATGTTGGGGTATCATGAGAACCCCTCAATGCTACTCTTTTAGTGAACTAAGCTCATCCATGGCAATGGCACAGATGGGAATAGCCCCTTTGTCTCTTTTTTGGGAATATTGCATCCTAAAGGGACAGAATGGGCTGGCCCAGAGCACTGCAGCTACGTTTGACTTTTTCTGCTGATTGACTGAAAGCAAGAAAGGCTCTTTTGGCCATCTCTTCATCCCTTTGTTTGTCTTTCACCTGCCACACAAAGAGTTGGGACAAACAGTAATTGATCCCTAATTATCAACATCAATTAGAAAGAAAATGACTGGAACAGAGAGCAACTCTGAAAATTTGCCTACAAAACTTTATCTTGCTGATTAAGCAGATTGTGTAAAAGTATTTCCTCTGAATTTATTTTTAACCCTGGGCCGACCATGAGAAAACAGAAAAACTGGAAGATAATATTTTAAAATCCTGAGCTATATCTTTACAGTAGCTCTTTTAAATACCTCTTGTCTGTTAAATGCAGTACTGTTTATAATTTTGCTTATATAAGCAGCATTATATCTTTGGTAAATCCTTGAAGATAAATAGCTTCTACCCTCAAATTTTACTTTTTATTTATGGATGGCTTGAACTGCAAATAAAAAGCAATTATATTTTACAAACGAAAAGTACACTTTTCCATCTGTAGTCAAATATTATAAATCATGACTACAAGACATTAAATATGTTTTTTTGGCATGTGATTCTCCATCAAAAATATTCCAGTCTCATATAGAGAGAGGTCCATATTCACAGAACTTTTCTAGGTCAGATTTGATGGGGGATAAACAAGAATTTTCTGTGCTTGCTTCAAACTTCCTTGTTTTATTCCCAGGGTTTTATACATGATTGGCCAGCAACACTGGAGCATCACAGAAGCATTCTTCTCAGTCTTGACTGCTTGAATTAATTTTATTTTTATTTTATTTTTATTTTAAAGGGTATTTTTTCTGTACTTTTAAATATTCTAGCTATTAGAATGGGGGAAAGGTTTGTATATCAGGAATTATGTTTGCAAGGGACAGGTGGAGAATGTCACACATGTGTTCCCTCTGTGACAACATTTTGTCACATTTAAGTAGTGACTATTAATATCTCCTGGAATGAGACTTTATGGAAATTGCAGTTCTGCACATGCAGTCAGCTCATTTATGGCCTAAAAAGTGTTTCCCTGAGCCAGCAGTTGACTGGCATTTGATCATTTTTGTAAAATACACCTTATCTTCTACTATTAGGCACTAAGATGGCACTTTTTGCTACAGTTTTTGACACACAACAAGCATCTCTACTGTCTGTGAGGAAAAATCACAAAACTTGTATTTAGCTCTCCTCATAAACTTGGACAATATGACAGGTTTTAATCCAAATAATTGTTTAAGATTATTACAATGATAATTATTGTAGTGATAATAACACATTATTTCAGCTGACAATACATTAGTTCCATGGGGAGATAAACTGCAAGGCCAATGGATTTATCTTGATAACAAAATGGATTACCATTAACTATGATGGTAATTTTTCCATCCATGCACAAAGAAATCTCCCATTGAGTTCATTGTCTTTTAACTGAATGCTGGTGAGAATTTTGTCTACATACATGTAACAAGAATGAGTTCTGCACTAGTGCAATATTGTCATTCTGTATTGTCCAGACAAGCTCCAAAAGCCCCAGACAAGCTCTATGGCTTTACCTGGCACTTCAGGCACAGAATTTCTCTCTTTCAAAATGCCTCTTAAAAATTATGAAATTAGGGATTAGAGCAACTATATATTTATCAGGATTTTGCAGGGCAGGTTTATAGATGAGAACAACAAACCTTAAACTAACTATGGTTTCCTGTATGTAGCAGCATGGAAGAGATGGCTTTTCTTCCATGACCTTGCACCATAAAGCCATAGCTTTTGCTCTGCTGGTGATACAAGCTTTGAACATTACACTTCCAGCTCCTTGTTATTATTTTGGATCATAGTAACTAATATCTTTTGTACCAATTTTTTTATTCTCAGTCTGAAAAGTCTATAAGGAAATTGAGCTAGAGAATGATTTTCCCAGTGATTATGTTTCTGTAAGAAGGCAAACATACAGAACTGCATTGTCAAAAATCTACAGACTAAGAGTCTTTAAAGATGTTTGGATCAGAACCCGAGTCAGCATTTAATGCTTATTTACCAAAACTATTATAATTCATAGCTCAAAATCCTTACTTGTTTTGTTTAGTTCATCTGGTTCATTCCTCTCCTATATCTTTATCATTGTGCTCTACTGGCTGTCTTGTCTTTACTTTATTTTAAAAAAAAAAAAAAAAAAAGTTTATTAATCCAGGTCAAATATATGATAAAATTCTTTGGAAATTTTGGTAATTGTCATGGACATTTATTTGCAAAAAAATACATTTGACATCGTAAGACTGACATTAATATGCAAATCAGTGGACTATAAAATTCATTTTCATGCCTCCAGGGCAGTATTTTTATAAATACAGAAACATAATCATGCATCCTCTAGAGAACTAAAAATAATTATACAAATTTACAACAAAGCCCAAGGCAGTGTCTCCTTTTAACTGTCTGGTTTTAATATCATTTAAATCTTGTTAAAACTTAATTACCAATTCTCTTCCGTAATTTAGGTGGAAGAGCTGATGTCTAAGTGTGCTGTTTGAGAGAGAGAACTTCATCTGAGAAACAAAGACACCAAGGCACAGATTGACAAAACAAGAAAAGCTTGGTAAAATTACCACGGGCAAGAATGAGAAACAGAACTCACATCTATCTGTTTATGTTGTCATAGTTTAACTCAGGTCCACATTTAAGTTCTATGCAGCCACTTGCTCATTCCCTCCTGCCTCCCCATGGCAGAATGGGGAGAGGAATCAGGAAAAATAGGTAAAACCTGTGGGTTGAGATAAGAATAGATTAATAATTTTAAAACTTTAAAATATAATAATAAAATGGGAAAGGACAGAGGAAAAAGCCCAAGAAATGCAAGTGGTGCCCAATACCCTGGCTCCCCACGTGCTGAGACCCAGCCCATCTCCAGCAGTGATCAGACCCTCACATCCAGCTCCCCTGTCTGTACACTGCCCGTGGCATTCTGTGCCATGGAATATCCCTTTGACCATCCAGGGCACCTGGCCATGCCCCCCAGCTCCTTGTGCAGCTCCTCTCTGGCAGAGCACCAGGCACCAAAAAGTCCTTGACTTAGGGTAAGCATTACTTAGCAACCAAAACATCACTGGGCTATCAACAAGAATTCTATAGGAAATCCAAAACACACTGCTGTACCAGCTGTTAGTAAGAAAATTAACTCTGTCCCAGCCAAACCCAGGGAAAATATCCACATAAAAATGGAACTGAGCTGATGCCTTTTGTGACAGAAATATAAATAGACTAGAGTATATATAAACCTACATAATAGTATTTACATCTACACATTCATGCTTATATATAGGTGGTGATTTATTCATTAATGCTGATTCAGCTCAAGCTGTATCCACCTAGGAGGGGAGTTGCAGGACCAGTGCTTTCATCCACTTTGTTCCATGGCTGGATTTTGGGAGATGATGGCTGCTCAGAACAGGTGTAAAAGTGAGTAACTCCAAATTCAAAGCCAGCCTGGCTACAGACTTTAGGTGGTATTTGGAGTAGGCACATTTTATCAGGAATTTCTGCTGTATGAAAATCTGTGGATATATGTTTATTTTCTAAGCACTTTGGAACATGATAATCTTCTTTCTTCCTCCATGACTGATAGAAGAGGTCAGAACAGCAACTCTATCTCTGTATCAGAGGTATGAGGTCAGGGACAGGGCCTCAGGTTTGTACCCCAAATAAAGCTCCTGGTGAACAATTTTAAAGTAATGTTGTACTGACAAAACCTGTTTCTTGGGACTGATTTATGGAAGATTCTGTATCCTCACTGTCTACTCTCTTTCTATAAAGTGTAAAGCAGAGAATAGAGCATATGGTTTCTCTGCGCTGTGGTGCTGTGTCCCTTCACTCCCTTCCCCCAGATCTACCTTTGCTGCCAAAAAAGACCAGGAATCTTGAAAATGGTACATTCCTGATTTCCTCCCTCCGTGATACGTATCCCATCAGCACAGAGACTGCTGCCTCAGGTCTCTCCTTTGTGCTGTGTTTGCCAGACACTGTTTAGTAACAAGTGTCACTGTCTGCTCCCCTGCTTTGAACTGGAACACATTCCTGTTAGCCCTCACATCCAACTGAAAGCAGCTTTGTATTGATTTAATTCACCCTTTTTAGTATGACCATAGTCACAATGAGGGATGTGCATCCAAACTTCCAGCTATTGCACAATTGCCACTGGGCAGAAATTCAAGTGGTTTGGCACAGCACCTGGTTGGGAACAATTCCCATTGGTTCATTCTGTCCAGTGCATGCCTTGCCTTTGATTGAAATGCCAGGCATTTGTTAGCAGTCCTGATGCCAGTACTGACAGCCTTCCACAGCACTGCTCTGTCCTTTCAGGCTGCACATTCATAGGATGTTAATGGAAGAAGAAGATGCAAAATATTAGAGAAGATGGTTATGCTATAGATTTCACATCCTCACATTATTGTATTAACAAGTAAACCTCTCATTTACAGATATACATCAATTCATCCTATTTGTGAAGGGCACTTAGTATGCCTCAATTTTTCCTAGAATGATGACTCTTAAATTTTAAGATGTCAAAATTATTTTTTTAACTGCATAGACTACTCAAAAATCTTTCATATACAAAAGGTATCCTTCATAGCTAGAAGTAGGCCATGTTTAATAAGTCTTTAATAAATAATATTTAACAAGACATTTAAATCAAGGGTTAAATAGGCTGTCATTTGCTCCTGTGTAAGTGAGTTTGAAATTGAGGGGTTTCCTGAGCTGGACTAGGTTGTAAATATGTTGGTTTCATAGGGCTCTGAATCCATTTGTTTCTAATGATTATTTTGCCATGCAGCCTGACTGCAGTGGGTGTGAAAATGGAAGTGTGATATTTCCCAGGTTGCTGCTAGTCAGGCAAAAGTTAGAATCAGCAACAGGAGTCTGAAGATGACCTTGCTAAATCTGACTATGTTCTTAATGCAAAAATGCGGCTTTAAATATTCTAAATATATTAATGTGTCTTTCTTGCTCTGCCATAGAATTATCAGAATTTTTTTTTTTTTGCCTCATTTGGAAGTTCTGGATTTCTACTGCTTACAACAGACCTTTGTAATCTTGTCAGCTTTTAGTAAGCCTGATGGATTTGGGAATTTTCCTGAACCTACTCAAGGTATAACCAGTGTGGCACAGCACCACAGAGCCTGTGTCTGTCTCTGTGGGGGAAAGTCCAGAGGACTGAGGCTGGAAAATGTCAAATATACATGGGGAGAAGGTAATTGAAAAATGTTGTGAGCACACTTAAGAAATGTGATTTATTTGAACAGTCCAACTAAATGAGGTTTTATTGCCAGACAGAGGTTTTCCAGTGCTATTTCAAGAAAATATCAAAGATCACAGAAATAGCAGGATTTTGTCAAATTCAAAAATTGTTCCCAAGTGAATTGCAAGCACCTTTACCATCTTATTTCTGCAAAATGTGACATATTTAAATATTGCCAAAGAATCCACTTCTTAAATGTCAGTATGTTTTTAGCAAGTATAAAGGCTCTGAGATGTATGTCAAAAAAACAGATTCCTCAGATGGGTGCCAGAGAAAGTCTTTTTCCAAGGAAGCTTCAGAAATTTCAGTCTAATGTGCACCATTAATGTGATGCTGTGACAGCTTTTAAGAGAGCTGTCATTATCAGGCTTGTTTGGACTGGACTGTGTCAGGAAAGCACAGGCTGAGAACTCAGTGCTCAGCCTTACTCACTCTAATGTACCTTAAGTAGCATTCATGGAGCAGCCAGTGCCTGCCCAACAGTGCACCCTGTTCTTGCCATACCTTGGAGGCCTGCAATTCCAAGTAAT
Source organism: Erithacus rubecula (assembly GCF_903797595.1). Lineage (NCBI taxonomy): Eukaryota > Metazoa > Chordata > Aves > Passeriformes > Muscicapidae > Erithacus > Erithacus rubecula. Next base: position 17,055,417 of record NC_136659.1, read on the forward strand.
GTCCATATGTGAAAAGGGAAAAAAGCTCCTGTTTGCTTTGTTTGAGGCTTGGGAAATATGAACTCTTACTCGTCATGCAGCTGAGTGCTGAAATGCCAGAGGTAAGCAGTGGGAGGTTTACAGCATGTCTGCTTACATTCCCTCATCTCCTTTGTGCTGAATTCCTCTGTAGCACACCCTGTCCATTTGTCACCAAGAAATAAGATATAGTGACCAAGAGAAAGTTGCTTCAAGTGAAGGATTAATTTCATACCATGTAAGAAAGATGGCTATTGATACTGCATTCAGGAACACTTATCATGCTGATGATAGTGTCAGGCACCAAAGGTTCAGTTTCAACACAGCCTTCCTTGCAGCTTTTGCAAGTTCTGAGGCTCAGTTAAGCACCAGCACATTTTGAAGCTGAAGCCTTGCTTGGTAACGTGCACGGGTAGATTGAATCCTACCTATTCAGCATAAGGTTCAATTCTCAGTCTTTCTTTAGTACTTCTGATGAAATACAGAATAGAGAATGAGGTTTCAAAGCCTCTAGTTGCTATATAGCAATAGCTGCTAGTTATGAAAAGAAAAATACTTTTTATTAATGCTAAATAGATCTTTTACATACAGGTAGTAAATTTCCTAGAAGATAAAACATTTTCTTTGTGCCCCTCATCCCTGAAAGGGAAAGTGCAAACATTTTCAAAAGCTTTAATGGTGGATAAAATATCATGGATTTCTTTTCTAGTTTCCTGGAGCAGTGTAACTGCACAATCCCTGCCCATGGGTTTGGCTGAGGGAAGGCAGGATGATGCCCTGGATGCCTTCAGGTGGGTGCAGTTACAGTTCCTGTGAGTGGTGTTGTGACAGTTCCCAGCAGCAATACTGCAATCACAGCATAGCAGACTTTCAGTGTCAGGCTGTGTTCCAGCCTCCAGCCTCTGCTCTTTTCTTCAGCTCTGCCTAGCCCAGGTTATCTAAACTTAAATGATTGAAAAATATAAAGAGTTCAAAGCACATCAGGAAAAAGACACACTTCCCATCACATTAGACTGAAACATTTCTGATTCTGTTCTGATTTAGGACATAAACATACCAGCTCTGCCTCTTTAATTTGATGGTGGTGTAAAGGAATTACAAAAATGTGTTAGACAGCTCTGAGGTGGATATTAATACACACCTCACAGATTTCTCTGTCTTCCTTGGAGCAATGGAAAGTCAAAGGCTTGTGATACTGGTCCTTACTGCTCTAGAAGTGTTTGAGACAGGGCTGTGGAGCAACACTTTTAGGTTTTAGCATGTCCAGATGTCACTACCAGTACCTTTGAGAATATAACATCAGTCTTCAATTAAAAGGAGTGACTGGAAAAGTTGTTGATAGCCACACAAATGAAAAAGTAAAACAGCTGGATGCCCTGAGTATGGGGTTTCAGCTGTCTGTCTTCCCCTATGCTTTAAGGTAGTGTCAGTGCAGTGTTGCACACATTTTTCTGGAGAAGTCCCATGGAGGAATACAGGGCAAGTCAGAAAACCAACCTATGTGTGAAGATCTTATCTTGACTGCTGCATAGGTGGAGTTTTAGTTTATCCTGAGCTATTGCTCATAAATAGTTTGACAATCAGTTCTGTCCTAGGGACTATTCATGCTACTACTTCAAAGACTGTTTGATCTATTGATTAATGAAAAAATAAGACAAATCAAGTTGTTGCTTAAATTAGGTTAATGATTGACCCACTGGAGTTAGTACCTCATTTAGATTAAACATTGAAAATTTATGCTTCTGCAAAGTAATGTATTAAAAATAATTTTGTCATTTTGACTTCTTACTGGTCAATTTCTGAAAACCAGCAGTCCCTGATGAATAACAATAATTAATTACTGCAAGTTTTAAGTGGAGTTCATGTTAGCAAATCAGCCATTAGTCCAATTAATTACTATTTGTGTCCAGAGATGTTTCTCATATCCTGGAACAATGAGAATATCTACAGGATCACAGACATTTAACCCAGTGATTGCAAAATACATTATTGAGATGTACAATATTGGCATAGATTGCATGTAAAATCAAAATTTTCTGTTATCTTTTCTCTGTTAAGGCTGTTAGTAAATTGCTGGATTACTCAGAAGGCTTGTTGAGATCACAGAACTATCCTTTTTTTTTTTCATTGTAGCAAAAATTAAAAATATTGAAATAGGTGACTATATTTTACTTTCTTTGTGTATAATGCCATGTATACAATTTTCCCCCCAGTAATATAATTTTTCAATTTTGCTAGTTAAACCCCAGGGTACTGTATTTAGGTAAGGGAGATAAGGAAAAAGAGGGGAAGACAATTTATTAGTAAAGAAAGACTTGTATTTCCATGTAACAATAAGCTTCAGTAAAAGGAAGGTATGAAAGAAGAGCAGATACAGTGTTGAGAGAAATATCCAAACTAATAATCAAAATACATCTAAAAAACAGTTCTGAATAATTTGTTACCATTTTTGGTACTGATTCACGATTTATCAAGCTGCTATTTTTTGGACCATAATGAAATTTCCACAAGCTTCAAATTTTGTTACCTGTTTACTATCTCCATATCTACTTCTTTTTTTTTTTTTTTTTTTTTTTTTTTTTTTGGTGGATTTCTGCAAAACTATTAATTTTGATAAAGAATACATTTCTGGAGTTACCATTAAAACTGTAAAAGAAGATTGTCTCCATGACCCAGAGTTCAACTCAAAATTTGTACAAGAAAATTTCAGTGGCTGCAGCACACAGTGCTTGAGTTAACATCATTAGAGTCCAGGAGGTAGGAGTTAAACTTGTGTAAATTTCTTCACCTCAAAATTTTAAGATTTTGCTTCTTTCAGCTCTTCTTTTGCTATTTCAAAGAACTCACTTCATAGTTAGAGCCATTAAAAAATACTAGAGAAAAAATATTTTGAATGTCATAAATTACTTTTAGACTGTGAGAATGGGTTGTGTATCATGGCCATGCTTCATTTGGAGGCTTCCAAAAATAGGTCAGCAGAAGAGTCTCTGCACAGAGACACAAAAGATATGAGTTTAATCCTGGTTCTATCACTGATCTGCAGGGTGACCTTGGGCAATCTGTGTGCCATTTTCCTTCTTGCTAAAATGAAAATAATAATACTTATTGCTTTTGCAAAGCACTTGTAGAGTAAAGCATATGAATCGATAACATCTTCTCCTTAAGTATGTGAAATAGCAGAGGAAACTCTTCCCACTTGCATTAGTGTGCTTTTAGCATTTAGAAATGTGAAATTATAAAGATTATTACATAGGAGGGAGAAGCCCAGAAGTGTTCCCCTAATCAATAAGTTGCCAGCTGGAATGCAAAGGAAAGCAAGGTAATGTACCATTTATTGTAACAAAGAAGAAAATATATGCTTTCAATGTGAGTATGGCAGCTACCAGGGCAGTCATACTGTATTATCTTGCTGGCTTGTGTGCTGGTGTGGCAGCAGAACAGCATAAAACATACAAACAGTTTGAAATCCCTACACTAGTTTTCAAGACTTCCAGTTCTCCTGGAGAGATCTGTCAGTTTAGGTAGAAGGGAAAAGCTTGACTTAAGTGCTCTGACCACGTGTGTGTGCCTTGTTCTGCACGTGGGGACTGACTCCCCCTGGAATGCTGCTTTGCTTTCCCCAGCAGATCCCCAGCACAAGCTGCCTTGGCACAGTATGCTCTACAAAATGACAGCAGACACGATTTTTCACTTGTGTCCATAGGCTTGTTGACCTGCAGAGCCTTTTTGTGATCCATGTGGATGGATTCATTGAGCTTGAGTATTCATACATTGCTTGTATAATATTTCTCAGTATTTTATAACAGCATTTTATATCAGGCACTACACAAGTCCAGTGTCATCTACTGTGCAGCCTAGGTGAACCCTGGCAGTAATTAAAGTATTTTAAACCATCTGCTTAATTGCATAAAAAATACACTGATGAGCTTGTACTGTTTGAATGATCTTCAGGAAACTATTAGGCTAAAGCAATTCCCTCTTGCAATGTTTAACTAATTCACAATGTTTGTTCTGTGAATTACAGTTGGTCTTTACACCATTTGTTAATCTTACTTGTAGCAGAGCTCTGCTTGCTGCTACTAAGTCAGAAGATTGCTCCTGCTCTCCTTCCCTCTCTGCTGTCTCATCTCTGCCTGTCAGGCTCTTCACGAGGAGGAGACTTTGGGAGCAGAGCACGGGAGAGGCTGGGCAGGGAAGTGCAGCCCTCTCCCTTCCCTCGACCCTGAGCGAGGAAGAATCCTTGTGCAGGTGCTGCCTGTGCACCCTGGCTCTGTGCCAAACATCTGCCCCTGCTCCTCAGGGCACCTGTTCTGCCAGGGAGAGCAGGGAGGTGTTGGAGCACCATAGCCAAGCGGCACTTCCAGCTTCCCTTCTGGCTCCTCAGCTGGAGCATCTGCTGAGTCCCTGTGGCAGAGCACGGGCATTTCCATCTGCTTTCTCTTTGGCACTGGGTCATGTAGCCCTGCCACGTGGGCAAGAGTCAGTGGGTAGCTTGTCCTGAGATCAAGCCCCACCCTTTCTATTCAGAAATCCCCCTCACTGTTTAATTAAACTGTCTGGATGTCTCCCAAAAACCACCATGTAAGTATCTAATAATCTGGATTACCAATATTAGGATGGTGTGAGGTAATACCATTAGATTATCTCAGCATAAACTGAAATAAAATTGTAATGTTTATACATATTACTTGAGATATATGCAAAAAAGAAAATTTGCTGTTGGGTGTGGTATAATGCTTATGATTAAATGCTTTATTCATACTTGTATGTCAATCTATTAGTGTGCTGTTAATTCAAATGTTACTATGATGTATTTTATCGCTGTTAGCACATTTATCACAGGTAGATGTGAAACTTAGACAAAGGTGTACATTCTCATTAATGATGAGCAGCCTATTCATCTTACTGGAGTGTAATTAATGTTAGTTACAATACTTAATTTTTCACTGTTTGTCATGGTGCATATTTAGCATTTCTCCTGTCCTTTATCAATCTGCTCTCCTATCACATGGGCACATCAAAAAGATATATGTAAGTATCTGACCTGTTTTGATGCCTAATTTTTATACTTTTCCAAGAATTGGAATATTTTTAATCTTATCCTGTAGGCAGCACAGTTGGCTAAAAAACAGACTGTGAAGTGTTGCACATTGCTTTGCGGTTTGGGTTAACTTCATTTGCAATAATAACACAAAAATCAGATAATGAAGTAAAGCAGGGCACACCATGAAGAACAGGTACAGCTTGCTGTAGTGTTGTGCTGTGCTTGTGTGGGGTTGTAGTGGTGCCAGCTGTTCTCCTGGATGTTCAAGTGCATGTTTTTTGAGCTCTAAGGCTGTTAGTGCTAGAGAAATAGGTTGTGTGAGTAATACAGCTCCAAAACCAGCGGAAGCAAGGAGTATCTGCAAAGTGCAGGTTGTTCTGTAAGTGCTACAGCAGCTCCTTCTGCTTTGGGAGCATTGCTTTGTCAATAATGCTGTTAGCAGAACAGAGCCAAAGCACAGCCCCGTGTGCAGTGGTGCAAGAGGGGAAGAAGTTATGGCTAATGTGTCACAGCAGGTGGGAAACAAGCCCTGCAGAGGTGGGTAAAAGGGGCTGAGCACTGAACACACTCTTGGATTTGCTCCCCAGCACGCCAGTAAATCCAGCTGAGCTGGAATCCTCGGATAAGTCCATACTTTTGTATTGGTCCCAGAAAAAATACAATCACCTTAGCTGAAACCTGGGCATCAAAGCATTTTTAATTCTTGATGACTCCTAATTCTCATTAATCTGGGTTGAAAGAGAATTGATCTTTCCATTAATTGTTGTTGAATTCAATTTCTAGGGAAAAATATTTGAGTGAGGTCAACCAAATGCATAAGGTGCAGAATGGATTTGGGGTGTATTTTCTCAAAATTTCAAGGAACTGTCTCTGAGACAAAGCACACCAATTCCTGTTTATTAGTTTCTTAATTGGTAGATATTACACTTCTAATATATTAGGAATTAGCTGGTTTTTTTTCTGTGAAATTGCTTCTTTTGTAAACCACTGTGCATGCCAGACGTGAAGCTGATCAAATCTCCAACATAATGGCATCAATTTTAAAATTTCCTTCAAACCATCAGAAAAAACCAGGAAAACATAAGTCTATTATAAAATCCTTAAAATAATTAATTTGTAGGCCTTGGGTTAATCATAATTTCCTTTTGACCCATCACAATTGAAGTATAAGGGAATCAAACACAGGAATTTAACATATTTCGTATGAAAATTCAATTTGGACACAATTACAAGTAGGTTTAATTGTAGTTTAGTAGCAAATTAAGAAAAAATGCCCCAAGCTTGGTTTAGGCATTTAAAAATGATAGTTGAAGGTGCTCCATAGTGATTGAAGTATAATAGTAACCTGTAATGTGAACAGAATTGAGCAGGGTTTTATTCCATGCTACCAAAGCAATGCTTGATAACAATGACTTGTATTTTTATGACTGCACCAAAATAATTTTTATGAAACAACCCTTTCTTTGAATTTTCTATGGCAAAAAGACAAGTAAGTTTTCCATCAAATAACAAAATTCCTAAAATAATAGACTCTCTTTCTCCCCACTTATTCCCTCAGCCCTGACTCATTTGAATAGAGGGAATTGCTAAAACTAAAATGTCTCTTTTTAACAGATAAAGATTAAATAAAAAGAAGTTGCCTTTAACCTTCATGGCATTACAAAGCTAGGTATAACAACAAGCTGTAAAACACACCAAAAAGATGAGCATTTCACTCCATTTTGATTTGACCATTTTGCTTTCAAAAGGAATTTATAAAAACACCCAGGAACAATGAACATTTGAACTCAAAATGGTCCAGGTTTATTTTTACTCCAAAAGAAGAAGTCTCAATAGAGATATTGATTTTCTAGCATTCATCCAATATTGCACAGAAAATGGACCTGACCTTGCAATCCCTAGTGGAGACATGGAAGCAGTCATTACAGTCATGGTTCCCATTGATTTTAGTGGGATTACTTGCATAAGTAAGGGTTTTCAGGATGTGTCCCAGTGTCCCATTAGCAGCAAGACCAAGCACACATGATGTCAGTCCCACTCCATTCAGCAGGATGCAGTTTACCTTCCTGCCATATTCATCCTATAGTTTTATTCCCATCTATTTATTCTACATATTTTTTTGTTTTCTGTCCCATAGAGCCTCATCATTATGTAAGAAGTACCAGTACTCCTAAGTAGTTTTTTTCACTTTATCTTCAAAAATCATTTTGAGCTCAGAGTTGACACTTGCACTTGCAGATCTTTCTTCCTTTGGTTCTGTTGTTTATGATGATTCAAAAATACTTTGGGCTAGGCACTCCATCTCCCTGTATTTTTGTAATCTCTGGGACCAGATGAGAAGGAGACATTACTGTACTTTGCAAAGTAAACACAGGAGTAGAAAGCTAAAAAACTCAAAGAGACTGATATTTTTCTTAACCCTCGGGAGGTTTCTTGTGCCCCATGACTCCTACAGGAATTCTACTCCAGAACCTCTCTTCTCAGATCGATGGAAATCTCTTAATTGTGGCTTTAACTGTACCACCAAACATTTTATTCAGGTTTGTTCTTGTGACAAGCTTGTCTTTTACCTCAAAAGGTTCTTCTCCTCCTTCAGTGTTTCCTCACTAATGTAGCTATGATGCATCTTTTTGTTTCATTGATTGTGAGCAGAGGGCAGGAGAGGTGTGGAAGAAACAGGATGGCCACATGTTTGTACAGTGCCTTGCACAATTGCCCAGTCATGGTTCAGGGCTACATAGGCTGACTTTGTTTCAGCAGTGAATAATAATCACCCTCCAGAACACCCTGCATGCTTTATTCCAGATGGACACCATTCATTCCTTCAATTTTCATTGAGATGCAGAGCTTTGGAACAAGAATGTTAGTAATTGTTTATTTTTGTCAGTGGTATTTTCAAAGAAATGAAGAAATGAAATGTACAGTATATTTCAGTTTGCAATGATCATTCTGTTGTTCCATTTGCAATGGAAATGAGCATATAACATATTCATGTGTACAGATAAGGAAAATGACAAACATTAACATCCCTTGCTCTATTCATTTATGATATTCAATTTAAAAAAATTCCTTCCATTCCATAGTTTTTAGTTTTGTTTCTGTAGCACAATGCAAAACAACAAAAAAAGAGAGAATTAACGGATAAAATGCATTTAATTACTTTCCAAACAAGTTTCCTGAAAATGAATATAATCTAAATTTGCAAATTCTTTGCAAATCTATCAATTAAAAAAATGCAATTCCATGCCTTTTTTTTTTTTCAGATCTTTATATTTTTTTAAATATACAGTCACTCATGAAATCAAATAATCCAAGAGTGTGTGTACACACACTTATATTTTTGTGGCCAAGCAGCCTTTGATGTGAGACTCAGCCTGTTTAAGCAGACTGCAGTGTTTGCCTTCTCAGTGTCAGTCCATTTCTGCACAATTTAATCTGCCACTAAAGAGGAGTTTTTTGTTCTTATGGGTATAAAACAGTATGCCAAGGATAAATCAGTGCAGCTTGTCTTCCTTAAAATTTTAGGCACAACCTGAAAGTGCAGCTCTTTCCTTTTCTCATCTCAATGGGATGCTAACCTAACAATCACAATTTTAGGACAGGGAAATTATTTTGAGCAGAAATAAGTGTCCTGCCAGTATTGTTTCATGGGGTAACATTAAGGCACATTGGGCCTGGGGTTCACAGCTTATGATATCTGGTTTTGGAGGACTGGGGTGAAAGTAAGACCATGTGGAGAAAGAAGAGGAAGAATTAAATATGAGTTCTAGATAGTTCAAGTGAGTTGAAGCAGTTAGCAGCAGCCATTCCAGAATCCTGCAAAGAGGCTTTTCTCCAGCTACCTTCCCTGGCACATTGCCATCTCTTGTCAGAGCCCCCAAGGAATTATTCTCTTCAAGTGTGCATTCCCTTCTTTCCTCTTTTGTTGAGGTATCTAAAGATACTGGGCTTTAACTTACGGCTTATATTTGCTGAACAAAACAGGAAAAATATATCTGTGGTTTTCTCTGCAGCTGCCAGGAAAGAGAAGTCCATTATTTGTAGCTCTAGGGGAGCAGCAGAGGAGGGGTCTTTTTGTCTGCTTGCCAAGCCTGGGGTGAAGATGGTCTGGGAAGGGCAGGTTGGGGCAGCAACTGCACCAGAGCTTCCCAGGAAGGCTCAGGCTGGGCACAGATGTGTGTGTGACATTCCTGCCTCACCTGCTGTGAAACATAGCTCAGCTTCTGATCTCAGTGAAGACAAAATGAGCTGCCCCTGAGGAATATGGAGCTGGGGCTGGCCTGCCACAGCCCTCCTTCCCCCTGGCAGCACCCCAGAATGACACCTGCAGAATGCATCCTGCAAACCTGGCTGCAGCACAGCAATGCCACAGGTGAAAAATCCCCATTGTGACCCTGAACAAGTTAATCACATCACTCCTCTTGAAGGTTCATACTGCCACAATATAACTCATGTGGGCCCTCAAAGATAGATGGAGACGTCAGCTATTGATCACAAGGAATTGCTGCCAGTCAGCCTTTTTGTTGGTTTCCATCCTTGTGATGTGTTTTTAAAAATATTGTATGATTCAAAATTATACCTGTAAAACCTACAAGTAGAAAATTACTGTGTGCATTTATCTTTAATAACAACCTTGCGAATATTTATAGTACTAGTAGAGTAAAATGTGTTATACTAGTTTATTTCCCAGTCTGTTTTAAATGATATTATTCATTAGTAGTTGTGAAGTGGTATGACATATTTTTTATGTTGCTTGTTTGTAACAAAGGTTCTTAATAACTTTTCATAATGAAAGGGGATAAATGCTAACATGGAATATGGGAAATTGTGCTTGCAAGAGCACAGTGTTGTCTTAGGGTATTAAATTAGCATTTGGTACTGTTCTGCTTTGTGTGCATTTCTAGCAAATGTTTCAGCTACAAATCACTATAATACACCTGTATTCTGGTTCTTCAATTCATATAGCATTTAAATCCTGCCAATACTGTGTCTTATAAATATAAATATGCAATTTAATTTAATTCAAGCATGCAACACATAATTTTTCTTCTAATTAAAATATGATATTGCAATATGGGAGCTGCCTGGGGCAAACAGGACGCAGCAGATTGCCAAGCCAAAGGGAATTCTGAGACAGCTCTGAAAGCTGGCAGGGAAAGGGACAAACCCAAGCCCTCAGTGCAGGGTACCAGAGGAGCCCTGCTGCAGGCTGCAGTGTTGGTGGGAGTCACAGGTGCAGCCTGGGCTTGCTGGAGACACTGCAGAGCCTCACTGGCCACGGTGTGGGAGCCTGGCAGGCACTGCCCCTGGTTCTGTGCTGCCCCTGCCCCTGGTACTGCACTAACCTTGGTGCTGTGCTGCCCCTGGTGCTGCCCCTGGTGCTGCCCTGCCTCTGGTGCTGCCCTGCCCCTGGTGCTGTGCTGCCCCTGGTGCTGTGCTGCCCCTGGTGCTGCCCCTGGTGCTGCCCTGCCCCTGGTGCTGTGCTGCCCCTGGTGCTGCCCCTGGTGCTGCCCTGCCCCTGGTGCTGTGCTGCCCCTGCCCTGCCCATCCTGTGTGTGCCGGCAGAGGAGCACAGCCGTGGCAGTGCTGCTGCTGCAGTTGGCTGCTGTGCAGCACAACTCTGATCGTTCTGGGGAGGAGGAACTGCCCCACACAGCAACTCGAGGGATTCCTATAACGCTCTCTCAGAATCGAGCAAAACAACACCAACAGACCTTCTGCATAATGATTCCAAAACTGTTAATGGCCATCTTTAGTAACATAGCAACAGCCAAGCCCTTAAAAAGAGGAAGTTTTCATTGAGAAAGCGTTTCATTTTAAACATTGAAATTTGGTATAATGTAGTGTATGAAATAAGTTTTGAAAGGAAGCTGATGATTAAGAAGAAATGCAGTGGGCATTTAATAAATGGAGGAGCCGCAAGATAATTAACTGGCATGCATAAAGATTCATGCTTTATACCAAAATTTTAATTTTGCACATAAATGTGCCTGATGTAGGCAGCATTTAATCACCTAGCTGACAGGAGTAACTACTTTCATTTAACCTTGACTGAAGATCATGAATTCTAACAGGTTTAATTGGATACATCATTTAACAGAATGAACAGAGCAAATTTTTCTCAATTCATAGGTTCTGATTGACATGCACCAGCAATAAGGCGTTGCACAATTAAAGCTGATCTGTATTCCTGGCCTGGGCAGCAATTGCCATAGTGATGTGACACTGTTTGATCACTGTGGCACTGAAACTATACTGAATTTCCCCTTGTTTTGAAAAGGGCAATGCTTTAAAAAAAAAAAAATAAAAAAAAAAAGAGAGAGAGAAAGATAAAGAGATTTTTGGCACTTTTTTTTTTTTTTTACATTAATCACATTTATATGCACAAACTGTAAGGGAAGGAACTTGTCTTGTTATCAGTAACTCAGAGGAAAGAAGGAAAAATGGTATATTCTTTTATCCATTTAGCACATTATTTACAGAAAGTCAAAAATGTGGATAGTCAAATGAATTGTAACACATTAAGGGCCTGATTGTTCTGGGCTTCCATTTGAATAGGAAGCAATTCTGTGCAGCTCTGCTATTCACCTGCAGTTTGGCCTCTCTGCCTAAATCAGTTCCACATCACAGATAACTTGCCAGCTGAGTAAAGGTGCTGAGAAGGAACTGCTCGTGTTGCAGGGAGGTTGCAAAGGATGAGAGGGAAGAAGTGGTATCCAACAGTAAGCTGCTACATACTTTTCCTGGCACACAGTGTTTCATATAATAAAACCTTAAAAAAATACATGGAGGAGCTGGCAACTTCCAGCTCCCCATACGGCTCCTGCCAGCACTTTCACTGCCTCTGGCACCTTTCACAAGTTCTGGGTTTGACCTTTGGAATTGTTCTTCTGTTGTTCAACCATAAACATATACATGCATATTCACACAGACATATATTTATATATATACACAAATGTGTTCTTTCATGTCTCTGTCTTCCACTTAAATTTTTGCTTCCAATAATTTATTTTAATTTTTTTTCTTTTAGAGCAAGGTTTGCCAAACACTAAATGGTCTGAGGGCAGAGAAGCACACAATATGTTTCAGCCTGGCTCAGTACAGCCAAAACTGCAATAAAAAAATCCTTCCTAATTCTTGAACGACCTCTAAAAGATCTTCAAGCAAGTTCTGCTCCCTGCCATGAGCATTGCAGCATCCATGCTCAAAACAGCAGGTAGCTTTTCCACTTTTTTCTCTCTCTGCATTCCCTTAGCTTCAGTACCTATGTGCTGATCCTTGATCTCACCTGAAGGCAAACCTATTGCTATCCATCTGACAACCTTAATTTCTGTTTAGGCAATGTATATACATATCAATCAACAAGATTTGTAGGAGTGCATTACAGTGGAAGACAGAAAGCTTGGGGAAAGCTGGAATCCCAATTGGCTCAGAGACATGAACTTTAAAGTCAGGACAACTAGATGTACCAAAAAATACTTTCTTGGTCATTTTAGAAGCCTCTAAAATTCAGTTACTGGTAATACCTTTCTCTGTCAGTGCTATTTCCCACATTTCATTGCAATGCTGGCAAAGACGTTTGTCAGTACAATTCATCACTCACTAGTATTTTTAAGTTTCAGGTAAAGGATGGGACCACATTCCCAGCCTCTGCAGCCACATAATGTGCCTTGGAACCAGAGCAGGTGCTTTTATTCACACATGGTGAGTTTTCAGCTGGTGCCTAGATGTTCCCTGTGCAGGAAGGAGAGGCAGGATTCAGAGTGCCTTGGCCTGGCCAACAGGACACATTTCTAACACAGGTGCTGCCCATGCTCCCCTGCATGGGGCACGCAGCAGCAGGGCCAGCCTGTCCCCACTCTGCCTGTTCCTGAGCCCCTCTAGGCTGCACAGGGGCTGCACAACTGCTGGGCCCTTCTGTAAAGGGTATTTTTGGGCCACTTTTAGAAATGCCTGTGCTGTAATGTACTCCAAATTTCTCCAAACCTTCCCAATGAAATAGCCATCTGTCCCATCATACATTCATTTCAATGTCCTATTACACACCCAGGTTTCACCTCATGGTATCATCAAGGCAGGAGCCCACTCAGCAGTTCTCTAGGGAATTTCTCTAGCATTTCTCTAGGGAGATTCCCAGGGCACCCCTTGGCCTTCCCCAGGGTGCACAGAGCTTGTCAGCAGCACTGCTGGGATAAAGTACAGCCCTTTCCCAGGAACCCTGCTCAGCTCTGACTTTCCCTGGGGAATGCTCCAGAGTTAGTAGAGCTGCATGGACATGTATTTGCCAGGCTGAAGGGAATACATATTTGCTGCTGCAGAGAATCATTTCTCTGGCTGCTTGGATGGCCCAGCCACTGGCTCTGTTCACAGGCACCATTTCTGGAGTGCCCTGCTATGCTGGGGCCTTACAGCACCCTTCTGGCCTTTCCTTTATCAGCTGCCCAGCCAGTTCATCCTCTGCACTCAGAGTCATCTGGGTGCTCTGCCCGTGGCTCTGGAGTTGCACATCGTTCTTTCCTTGTCTCCATGCTCAGTCATCCATGCTGAATTATCTTCCACTCCTCCCTCTGGGAATAACCAAGGCTTTGACCTAGTGGGACTGTTTGTGTGCTCGAATGTTTTGATGTACCAGACACTGAGCTGCTTGCTCCCAAATCTAAGGTGGCTGGGGATTTCAGGCTGTTTTCAGAAACAGTGCATGTGCATTGGGAAGCATAATCTAACTTTAAAAGTCAGTAAAGGGTAATGACTTGTGCATTTTCAAGTATCTTGTCTATCATCTTTAAACCCTTCTGTTTTCTTTAGATTTCTAAAGAGTTGTCTTTTCAAGTTTCAGATCCCCTATGGAAGATGTTCATTTCAGAAATTCATTTACAATTTCATTTCAGAATCCTCAGGGAGAAGGGGATATTCCTTTTTTACTGACTTAAGATAAAGTTTATAATTTCATTCTAAAGGCTGTTCTGAACAACTGGGGGAAATCAGAAGACCAGCCCCACTTTTCCCCAGGTTTTCCTGCATCCACATTTGGACCACAACCCAAACAAAATTCTGAGTGCAGTTAAAATTTACACCTTTCTTGCACTGTGTAATTTAACTTTCAGCGATATAAAATGGGATAGCAGGAATATTTCATGTGTTCTTACAATGTCCAAAGTTGTTTGTTACTGTTTTTATTTGAAGGAACCAGACACAATCCTGGCTGTCTTAACCACTGCCTTTGAGAGAGCTACAGCTGAGAAAATCCGCTGCCAGGAAGAAGTGAATAGAACTAACAAGGCTATTGAGCTGGCCAACAGATTAGTGAAAGGTCTGAGGTGAGGTCCTACAGGGCAGGCTAATGAAGCAGCCTACAGAAAGCACTTCTTTTTTATACACTACTGATCTGGCAATAACAGAGGCACTTAGCAAAGAACCTGATGAGCTGAAAAAATTATGTCATTATCATTCATTTTTTTCATAATAGAAACATGGTTTTGACCTTTGCATTTTCTTACATTTTTGCTCCATTGTGGTATATCTTAACAGTAAGATTACCTGGTAACTAACCTATCCACAAACATTAAGAGAAGTAGTCAATTGTGGATATTGACAATGAAGACAATTTATTAAAATGCAATGACTATATTTGTAACAATTAAACAACACTAATGATTCTGCCCAGGATTGGGATACATAGAGTCTAATACAATTTGCACTACTTAGTTAAGCAATATGATAATTCTTTAATTATCTTTCTGAGATTTGCAATGTGTATTTCAGGAGAAAATAAATAATGGCAAAGTCATGAATTATCAAAAATCCATACTGTCTGTTCATCCAGGCTGGCTCAAGGGAATCCATACTTACCAATGGATTTTTTCATTTATCATTCATCTACTGATAAGACTGCTTTTTATACACATACACTTTTTACAGATACTTTATTTTATTGCAACATTCGTTTAGGAAATCTCTCATGGTGGCTCACTGCCATTATAGGTTTTGTCCTCTTCTACCCAATACTTTCAAGCTGAGTTTGATAACCAAACACACAGTGAACAGCAAAAATAGAAGATCTATTTGTTATTGAGCAAAATTATATGGCTGAGTGTAGCTAGTAGAACTTAAAATATAAAACTGGGTTTAAGAGTTGTTTCCTGAATCAATAGAAAGGATTTATTGACTAAAGGGGAGGGAGGGCAGTGCAGAAGACCCATTGTTTCTGTTTAAAGAAGCAAGATGAATGCATTTAAAATGTTAACATCCTGGCTGAAAGTGTAATGTATTTTCGTGATTAATAATGCCTGTAAAACTAAACCATGTACCTAATACAGAATAATAAAATAAATAACATAGCAGACCTCTTTAAAGTGTGACAATAAATGATTGTTCTAATATTTTCTTCCACCTAACATATCATATTGTTTGGTTCTCCCATGTGCCTCCTGCTGGGCCTGACAAGTGCTGGAATAGCATACGTAGAGAGATGAAAGGCAAAGTGTGGGTATGCTGGGGAGGAGGCATAATGAAAAATAATCTAAAGGAGGAAAGAGAGATGAAAGGAAAGAGGGAAAGTTGAGCCATGCACTAGATGAAGACAGTAAAATGAGTTTTAATGGAAAGCCCTTCAGTTAGTACCTCCCAAAGCACCAGCCCCATGAAGAAGGGGACCAGCTCAACAGATTGCTGATGGGAAATAGAATTCATTCCTGTTGTTAGCTGTACCACACTTGGTCAAAGGCAGTAATAACCATATGACAGCTCTGTAGTGACTTATAGGAAAAATCCATTTTAATATACTCTGTGGTAAACAATAGGTCACTGTTTGCTATTAGCAAACAGTGTAATACTGACACTTCTGTACTGTCAGTCCTGGCTGTTTCTTTGCCTTACTTTTTGCTGAGAAGACAATCTCTTATTTCTCTAGTTGTACTGCCATGTGGAGAATTTATTAAGAAATATAAAAATAAAATTATTCAAAGCATTTTTTATAATTAACAAACAGGAAAACATTTCTTTATTGACTGGTTTTTATAAGCACACCTTTGCCATGACAATAATAATAAGTAAACAAATATGTGAGTTTTTTTCTGATTCTTAGGGAAAGTGTTGACCAAATAGCAGAAAAGCTGATCAAGTCTAGCCAGGATCCCAGGGAAAAGCTTGTACCAAGTGTTATGTCAAATTTCTTATTGACTTTATGGCATAAAATATTCTGCCCAGAAGTAAAAAAAAAAAAAGTCTTCCTTCTTCTGTGAGCCCTGGCATGCAAGGACTGGTTTTTGGCTGGTTACATGAGTAGCTGTTACTCTGTACCAAGGAATTCTTTGCTTCTGACAGGTGCCAATTATGCTGTGGACATCTGCCCTGAAGGCATTGAATCAAGCTGACAAGTCATTTTATATCAATCAAACAACAACCATTTTCAATAATTTTCCATCCAGCTGGGACTGAATTTGCACAAGTGATCTATGTATTAGAGACATTACCAATCCACAGAGACATTCAGAACCATGATTATGTTCTGTTTTCCCACAGAAACTCTTGCATCTGCACGAAAAAGCAACAACTTCTCCCACTATGCAGGAGGATGCTGACAACTCAATTTTGGTCACTCGCTGCTAAGCTCAACTTGCAACAGTCAACTCACATCAGACTGGAAGGGGATTTTTTATGTCCAAGCTTGCCATTTTCAAGTCCTGTCTGTTGATCCTTCAATCAATGTGGATCTGTGAATCTGCAAGGTAATACTTTAGCATTCACTACTGTTTAGCCACTGTAATGGGCATTTAAAAAAAAAAAACATAGTAAATGAATGGTAATTTTAATCCTGTTGTCAGATTAAAAAATGGAAAGGTTGACTTATCACCACAGCATTATTAGGAACAAGAGAAAATGTGATGCAGAACTGTTCCAGACAGCAACATTTCTTCACTGTGACAGTTTATTTTCAAAGTGGTACTGGCATGAGCTCAAATCTCATTCTGCTTTGTGCAGATAATACCTTCTTCACAGATATTTTTAAAATACACGATTAATCAGAAAAATGCCTAATACTGATTCCTTTCCCTTTTGACCCCTTGAACCATGATGTTGCTTACACAAATTCCTTCAAATACTTTATTTAATACAAACAGTACATTTGGAGGCAAGGAATTGGTAAAATGATCTTCTGGAAAGGACCAAAACATTCACTTTGCTAGTGTGTGAAGTACCTTTTGCTGTCTGACCAGAACTAGAGGTGACAACTAACCCACAGACCTTGGGAATATGGTTGGCAAGTCAGAACAGTAGGCAGGCTCACATTCTTCTTGTATTCTGTCAAGTGCTGTGCCCTGCTGTTTGCATAAGGGGACCAGCCTTTATTATTCTACTCTGTCCCTGCTACTGTGCACCAGGGCAGCACAAAGCAAGATTTAGTGCTTGGATACAATATTTGCTTGATAGCAATTGTTATAGTTAAGGCTGCACTGAGACTTCTGTCTTAACCGGCTGTTCTTCCATGCTCAGAATATTCTTTTTAAAAAATAATAAAAATCCCTTTCATCTGAAATTTTTCATGCTTGTTATCAGCTGAAATATGATTTTTTTTTTTTTTGCAAGCCTGAATAAAATTCATTCATTCATATTTGAATTATGCAAGGAAGTGGGTGTAAGGAGAAAGGTCTCTTTTTTGCACATTCATAATTCACAAAAAAACTGCATATTACAAGCTGAAACTTTCCAGGTGGCTAGTTTTGACTGAAGGGTAGTCTTCATGCTAATTACAAAGAGAGAATGACTGAAAGAAAAATGAAAGAGAAAAATTAAAAATGACACATATTGTGATTAACTCATTTGTTTTGTAGGTGTGTCATACAGAAGTTACATTGTGAGCCACTTAGAGCAAGTTTAAAGTAACAATTTCATTTAAGTTAAGATGAACTACCATAATTACATAATATCAATGTTTTGTGCTGTAATTTCACTAAGAATCTCCCTACAGAAGCTGCAGAAGCTTTTACTTATGCAAATGTGGTAGCTCACAGTGAAATCAGTAGAGAATCTTATGAATCATTAACTTTGGCCAGAAAGTCAGTCTGGGGAAGGGGGGAATGGTGTGCAGAGGCAGCAACTGTCCCTGTGTTCTGGGTCCTCCTGAACACTAGACTGCTGAGGAAAATAACTCAGGGTTTTTGCAGCTTCTTCCAACTTAATACACTGTCAGGGATAGCAAAAGCAAACCAACTAAAGCTTTGTTATTCTCTTTTCCTTGCTATATTCCCATATACTTGTGGACATAACAGGCAAGCACTGTGTGACTGACCCTCCACAAAAACAAAGGATTGCTTCAGCAGAAGGTACCTGGGCAGCAGAAGCTGAGGATGTCAGAACAGTCTCCCTTAACCCATGGAGAAAAGGTACTGTGACATGCAGATCCATGTTCTCATAAAACACCTGGAGATAAAATACAAGCATATAAGTAAAGCAATATAACTGCAATTTTAAACATCTGGAAGAATAACTGGCAATGGTTCACATAGTAATTGCTGACTTTGCTCCACATGGAGCAAAGATGAGTTCAGAACTTCCCCACTACTAAGTTCCCATTAACCTCCTGGAGGCCAAAAGACTGCTGAATTCAGTACAAGAATCCTCCTCTTTTTTATCCCTTGAATTTTGAGTGAAGTGAGGACAAATAAATTTTGCTGCTTTTTAAAACAAAAAAAACAAGTGAGTGAATTCTGAGACATACTAGCTTCTGCAAGTAGAAATTTAAAACTTAACCTTTATTATTCCAGGTCCCTATTCCAGGAACAAAAGGTCTTGATCCAGTCACCGAGTGGATGGATGCTACAGCAAATGCTAAATAGAAAAGTGACAGCAGTGCCTGGCAGTAATACAGCCACATAAAAAGTCCCTGGTCTTAGCTTTACAGCCATCATTGGCATAAGATCAAACATCAGCACTGGGGGAAAACTGGATACAAGTCACATCTGTTTCAATATTTAAATTACCTATTTGAATCAAAAAGGGACAAGTGCTAGTGAGAGTAAAACTGATGCAGAGCTATGAAGGAAACATGGCACTCTTTTTCTTCTGAATTCCTGATTTTGTCCAAGGTGTTAATGTCCTAGCAACCATAACAGCTCTGCTGAAGCCCTTTCCTACTTTCCATTCATGGCAGTATAATAAATGGGATACTGTATACTGCCATTGTATCTCTTGTCTTTCACCAGCCCCATACTGGGATAACTCCATAGCTGCATGTCATACTGCAGGTATTTCTTGCTGGTGGTCCTGTTCTAGCAGAAACTTGAAGAAATTATTCATCCTTTACTTAACTCAGAACATGCAAGTTATGTTCAGAGTATTTTAATAGTCTGTTACTTTCTTCATCGGCTCTTTCTCGGATTATGTTCTACAAGAATTCAAAGTAGCTTCCTCTGAAAACTCTTCCTACACCTGTATGATAGCTACACTAAGTCATAAGGATTGCAGTGCCCAGGATGCATTGACTCCAGCTGGATTTTTACTTGTCTATTTTTCTTATCTTATTTGCACCCTTGCATGAACTACAGTTCAATGACTGCAATTTGAGCACTCCTTCCTATCTAGCTGAACAATCTTTCCCAACACACAACCATCCTGATGCGTAATCACTCAGGAGACATAATCATTCACTTAGAACTAAAATAATTCTCCTACCATTTGCTCTTTGCCTCCATTCTACCCTTTTTCTCTGATTTATTGCACTATATTACTTATGGAAATATTTTGACATCCATCCCCTCTCTTCAAGTCTTATACCCACCCTTGGAGGGAGTGCTTTGAACAGAGGAAGGCCAGGATGAGTGTGTATCTCATATACTCACCCTTTTATTCCAGTGTCATTTCCCCCACCTCCTCATTATATTCCTGAGCCCTTCCCCTCCTTCTAGTTTAGCTGTACCTACTATCTCTCCTAGAGCTGAGTCTTCCCTTCCCTCCCCTGCCCCTCTAGTAAATGTCAGAAAATAATTCCTCACAGCCTCTGCTACTCAGGATTGTGTCTGAATATAGGGATCCTGAACCCAGCCTTGTTTAAGCTCTCTAAATCACTTGACCCCAAAAAGGTTGCCACAGGACAGCACTTACCTACAGCGCAGGCTGGAGAGAAAGTGCTGTTAAGGCACTGAATTCCTCCAGCTCCAAGCTCTGCAGCTTATTTAGACTGCAAGAAACAATTTAGTGAGCCAGAGCACTGAATTTTTACTCGTTAAGCTTGGTCAAAATTACTATGAATTTTTTTAATTAAACAGTTCAAGCTGAGAAGCAAAATGCTCTCTAATCCAGCCACCACAGTGCCCTACTCAGTGCTGTACCTTTGCCTCCTTTCTTGCTGCCCTCACGTTGTCATGTTACCTCAGGTGCTGCCTGTTGGCTTTGCTTGCTACGAGTGTCCCCTGACCCCCACACTGCACCAGCAAGCAGAAAGCTCTTTATGCCAAGTACTGACCTAGTGGTGTGCACCAGCCCAGCCTGCAAGTGCATCTTGAATTTCTTGCTCCCCCGGGAGCATTTGATTAAAGGAGGATTTTCATGGTGTGTTGAGATTCAGAATGTGGCTGCTATTCAGTGCTGCTGGTGGCAGTTCTGAGCCAGAACACACACTGGGGCTCTGCTCCTTCTGTGCTGATAAACTGAGTCCTGGGACAAGGAATTCTGCATGATTTTCCCCAGTGTGCAGAAGAGCTCAAACAAGGCCATGCTCACACTCACTGCTAGGCTGCTATTCTTGCACTTGGGGACTCAGCTTTCACCAGATTTTCAGTGATTCTCCACAGAAGGCTTCCATACCTGCCCTCTAATGCATCTTGAATCAGCTTCACTGTTACTCAAGATGCTGAGTTTGGAAACTGAGGCCATTTGGTGAGTATCTGGTCACCTGCACAGGGCCTCAGAACAGCACTTGCAAATGCAGGAGACCTCACAGCACATTGTGCCTTTCACAGGCCTCAACAGGCTCAGCCTAACTCACAAACATACACATATGTTTCTCAAGAGTAATACACAATCTAAATTAATTTCTGCTATTATAAAACTTGAAAAACTTTATAGCCCAGGAGACAGCTCTTGAGTCACAACACAGATGTGTACAGTTGTAAAGAATAAAGTTAATAATTTTTTTTTTTTCTTCTCTTCCAAGTAACTGAAGTTTTAATTTAATGAATTAGGAAAACAGAATATTTTAAACAGAGGTATGTATTTTCTTTATTTCCTATTGTCTGATTTACAATTTGCAAACTTACCACTTCGGTCTGAACTCGTAAAGCAGAAAAATTACTTTAAAATTAAGTTGACAGTGCTTTAGGATGAATTATGGATACATATTTTGGCTTCTGACAGTAATTTGCTTCGGGATATTCTTCTGGCTGAGAAGCTGTAAACAAGACACAGCAGCAAAAATATAAGCAAAGCAACTAAAATAATTAGATCAGCTATAGTATTAATCATTTTGAATTTGGCTCCTTTGAGTCTAACCAAACTAACCATATTTATTTTATAATTTTTATTTTTCAGTTCACTTATCCACAGTGAATATATCCATGTGTATTGTGTTTTCTCTCCAAGAATCACTATGTCTCTTTCATGAGGAAAATAAAATAAAACTTTTTAAATTACCACAAAACTCATTAATTTATTTAAAGTCTGCAAGAGGGGAATGCTAGTGCTCCATTTTACATATCATATAAATGAAGCTTTTTTTTTTCCACAACTCCTTATCCTGATAACTGTTAGGAATTGTACCACTGTTTATATTACTAACCAGAGTCCAGGAATACAAGGAGCTGTTGAAGCACTCACCCAAGAGACCAGCCAGAACACAGGCACTGCAGTGGAAGGATTAGTGAGCAGGATGCTCAGACACTCATTTCCAGCTTGGAGTGGCCACAGCTGACTGCAGCTACATCTGGCCACCGGATGTGCACCTCTCCATGTGAAAGTTGTGGATACTGAAAAGTTAATGAAGGCATTTTCCAGCTCTGCAGGATCTCTGCTGCTCCTTTCTGCTGTGCTGATGCACATGACTGTGTACCTTGTGCAAGTAGTTACTGGACACACAAATCAGGAAGTGGGTGTTGGAAGTATTTGTATCATTAAATGAGGAATCATATCTAATTTAATTAAGAGATAAATACATCCTTACAAGTAAGCAAAAGAAGGAAAAAAACAAAAAAAGGAAAACAAGTTTTTTTCAGGTGATGCATGAAGCAAGAGTTCAATGGACTTGACCAAAGAGTATCAGCAAGTAAACTAAAAATGCATCCTATCAATAAAATCCTTACAAGGACATGTTATAAGGGCAGTGGTTTTGCAGTTGACTTCCAGGAATTGAATGGGCAAGGAGTTGAAAATTACAACCAAGATGGCTGGCTCTTGTAGCTTCATGCTTGCTTTGCAGTCTGCATAAAAGGTTTGGAAATTATCTTGGAGCTTCACACAGTTATCAGTCTTGAGCTGTCCTAATGACTGAAAGTAAGATGTTTCAAAGAAACAAGTCAATGATCCAGCTGTTCATAACATGCTTGTGTTTGCCTTCTCATGGTATTATCTTCACATAATCTAAATTTAGACAACCTCAGACATTGCAAAAATCAGTGTTTGCATTGCAATTGTAAAATTTCTTACTTTTAAAATCTAAAGATTGCAGAGAAAGTATTTCAAAGAGTAAACAATAGAATATTTAGAAGAAGGAAGCAAATATTTTGTTAAAATAATTTTTGGGGAAAGCCTTCATGAATTTTGAAAAAGGCACAGTCCTTTTTTATGACCATGTGGAGCTTAAAGGTTCTTCTTCCAAGTTCTACTGTAGCTGCATTTGAATGACAAACTGTGGGAATGCACAAAATCCCAGGCAAGGAGACTCCCCTCACTTTGGAAATCTATAGATTTTAGAGTTATTTTTCCATAGCACTTTGTGATATCACATATCACAGTGCTTTGTGCTGTCATTTACATGGGTGAAGAAACGACTGGCAGCAATCTGACTGCTCACTTTGAACTAACAACCACACAAGATGCTGACACAGAAAATCACCCTTTGATTTCTCAAGAGTTAAATTGCATCTGCAAACCATGTCAAGCTCGATTCAGAGTAAGCTCTGATGTCTGTCTAGTGCATTTCTGCCACTGGTTATTCTTTCTTTTTTTATTTCTTCAGATAAGAAAGGTCTGCATCCTAGTTGCTCATGAAAGAATAGCATAATTCTGAAATGCTTAGTCACTTTTATACTTTTTTACTGATGCTGGTAAGAAGTGACAGAATCCTGTAGATAACATGATTCAAAAGATAAGGGGGAGGAGAAGGTGGAGAAAGATTATATAAAATATATTTATATTGCTTCTACCACTGAATTGTTTTCAGAATAGTGTCCTGCTCTCAGTGTGGGGGAATTCTGCATATGTCATGATTCAACAGATGCTCTTGCACAGTACATGCAGCTGCACTATTTGTCATGGCCAAATTTAAAAGCAAGATGCTTGTTATGTGTTCCCTCTAATCTTAGTTCACAAAAACACAGAGGGGAAAAAAACCCACTCCCAGATAGCTTGCTTGCTTCCCTTCTTTATATAGCCTTTTAAAGCACTTTCAAACCAATACTGGGGACACCCATCTTTTGTACTGAATTCTGTAACACCTGCAATTATAGCTCTATTCCTTTGCTAGAATGATCTTGTTCTTTCTAATGTTTATAATGCTAATTAAATAATTTTAAGTACCTGAAGAGGTCATATTCCTAACAGTGGGCGTTCTTCAAGAGCTTGATCTTTCAAAAAGAATAATTTCTGCTAAGTCCTGAGTATCCTCTGTTCTCAGTGACAGAGATGAAACTCTGAAGCACTCCATACAGCAGCATGGCAAAGCCAAGTGCTGTCAGAAATTTTACAGAGTCAAACTCAGAGGAGCTTTCCTAGTCTTATAATTTCAAAATTGTGGCTCCTCTCCTCTAGGTATTCTCTGTCCCAAGCATTTTTGGTCTGAAGGCAATGTGTTAACCAGCTCTTCAGAGGGAACCATATCCTTGGGTTCCAGCTTCTTGCAGATGTATTCAGGAAGTAGAACAAGATTCTGCAAATAGAAAAGGGCAGGCAGGCCTGCAGAGAGAGAGAGAAAGAGAGAAAGAGAGAAAGAGAGAAAGAGAGAAAGAGAGAAAGAGAGAAAGAGAGAAAAAGAAAGAGAGAAAGAAAGAGAGAAAGAGAAAGAGAAAGAGAAAGAGAAAGAAAGAGAGAAAGAAAGAGAGAAAGAAAGAGAGAAAGAGAAAGAGAAAGAGAAAGAGAAAGAGAAAGAGAAAGAGAAAGAGAAAGAGAAAGAGAAAGAGAAAGAGAAAGAGAAAGAGAAAAAGAAAGAGAAAGAGAAAGAGAAGGAGAGAGGGAGGGGTGATCACTTGGAAAGCCTGTAACATGCTGAAATGTGAATTGTCTAGTTAGTGGCAAGGGAGGTAACTGAAGAACAGGCAGTGCAAGGAGAAACTTGGACTTCAGAGAACAAAACTGACACCTGAAGTAGAAGCATATCCAACTAAACCAAACAGGATAAAGCTCAAAAAGAAGGTACAGCTATAGAAGATGTTAAGGGTGTTACACTATCAGTAAGTGTATGAACAAAAAATAAATGCTATAAATGAAAAATTTAAATAGAATTACTGCATCTCCTACAGTACAAGACATTAACCTACTCCAGTGAAGGCTATAGCAGGAAATCTGTGAGGAGAGGCTGAGGGCCTCTGTGGTTCTTCAGCCTTGAAAAGGCCAAGAGGGCAGGGGGAATCTACTGCTGTCTGGAAATATTTCACAAGAGGCTTAAAGAAGACAGAGACAGGGTTTTTTTAGATGTCCACAAGGACAGGAAAGAGGCAACCTGCAGAAGTCAGAGCAAGAGAAATTCTGACCGGGGATTAGGAAAAATCATTTACTGTGAGGGTGGTGAAACTTTGCAGAGTCCCTGGAAGGTTGTGACTCCCTTATCTCCAGATGTATGTCCTCTTTTGGAGAGTAATCACATTTAACAGGTCACCCTAGATATTAATATCTACACTTGTAACATACATACATACATATATATTTACAAGTACAATTGAAACTCTGAGGTCTTTTAAAACAAAAGAAAAGATGGATCAACAAGGGGTTTTTTTTGCCATTGAAAAATCACATTTTTGAAAGAAATGTACCATGTATGTACAATTGTATGGGAGGTATTTTAAAGCATCTTCAATTTTGTACATGGTGAAAATTGAGTATATGTAAAATGCATAGTTCATGTATCAAGTTGATGAAAAAGTTCTTGTTGTTTGTAGGAAGCTGATCAGATAATTTTGGAAATGTATAACAAGTGCTTCTGTTATTAAAGATGTGCATCTGTGAACACAATCTGCCAAAGAAAATGGAATATTCAGTGAATGTTTTCAGAAGAATGCTGACAAATAGCCTTGAAATATTTAATAGAGATGTGAAGATACTAGTTTCCAGTCTTCAGATGATTACTTAGCTCAAAAGTTAAACAGGTGTGACTATGACATCTCTCATTCTGTTTCTAATAAATTTCAAATCATATATAAGAGATCTAGTTGTGTTCGGGTAGAGACCCATCTTCAGAAATTGTTGTGAACTACCTCATGTAAAACCTGCCTGCTAGTGCCTGTCTGTGTGCCTGTATGTCTCATGTATCTTAGATTCAAGCATGTTTCTTAATTATCCTATACCTTTATCAGGTTACACTATGGTCTCCTGCAGCTATAAGAATTTTTAACTTAGCACTACAAACTATAGCGCTCAGTTTAATAATCACAGCATTCCTGCTGATTGGGCAAATTATATTGGCAATGAAAATCAAATACTTTTTGTTAGCTGGCCTCCTGATGGCAATGAAGACATATAAGTCAATCAGACTTTGAATTACTCTAATTCAAGAGAAGTTAGGAAAGTGTGAATGTTTCCAAGATCTGCTGCTCAGTCATGACTCTGCAGTCATAGCAGGGTTTGCAAATCCTTGCTCTGCACTTCACAGACTATTCAAAGTGACTTTATAGCCCAATAAATGTGATTTTGCCATTATTAGTATAAAGCAACAGGGTTTGTATTGAGGTGACAGTGTAGGGATTTGACAATGCTCTGGTTTTCCTGGATCTAAATAGATTCTAACTTGGTTTAGCTATGATAGCAATTGTCCAGCTGCAAGGCACTCTTGATTAGATTTGTTTTAGTTTAACTCTCATTTAGGGTAATAACAAATGTTTATTCATTGTGAACTGAACTGCCTACAATTCTAGAGTCAGCTGTGGGAAAGAGCGGAGACACCTTTGACACTAATCATAGTTAGATGAAAGTGTTAAGAAAACATATAAAACTAAATCCAAGCAGACACCAGGCTGAGAAGGAAGACATCCCTCTCCCATGAGTATCACACTAATCCTGGTGATAACTCATCATAATGCTTCCCCATTCCTTTTGAGGAATACCAATCTTAGGACCCAATGGAGAACTGGGGGAGAAGGTGCAACAACCAGAGAAGAGGAAATTCTTAACACAGCAATTTTAACTCCATTTTTAATGAGATCTTTCTATATTCATTAAGTAATTTTGACTGTTAGACTGTTTAAAACATTAATTGGACTAACAATAAATTCTTAGATTAATTCATATTATTTTGCCTTTTGCCAGCACATTTTTGCCAAACAGAAGACTTTGAGTGTAACAGCACATCATCACACCACCATCTTTAAGAACCTGCAAGTTGAAACAAGCACTATAAAGATCACTGAAGCTCACAAGCACTTCTGGCCAGTTGCAGTCAATGCTGCTGTGCTCTACTTTCTCATGGACAAGCTGAATAAAACCAATCCAGTGAATTAGCTCTCACTTGAGGTTACCACTCAGGAAGAGGTCAGTGTGTTTGTGAGCTGCTGTTTTAATCTAGTGCTACCACTGGCTTACCACTTTCCCTCTGGTCACAGGCTTTTACTGCTGTATTTCACAAGGCAGTGCAGTGAGCAAAACCCTCTGAGAACATGAGGCTGAGTGTAAAGAACCCAACTGCCCATGTAACACCCTCAACTGTCATTTACCTTGGTCTGTTTCAAAGGATAGAGCTTACTTTCACAGCCCCGTGGGCTCTCCCTGTACAGCATAAACCTTGCATGAGCTCCCATTTACCACTCTGTGTATGTACACCTGTATGTGTGGCCAAACAGCCCACAGAGCAGACCTTTGCCTTAAGGTTTTTAGGTCTCCCTTGCATGCCTTCCCCACAGTACAGGGAACACGGACAAGTTTGTGTACTTCTGCTTGGGTCTCCTTGCTGTAGCTTGGCCTGTTCATGCTGTCAGCTGGCTCTGCTGGGCCCCTGGAAAATCCCTCCCCAGGGAAGAACATCAGTCTGAAATGCTTCCTACAAACTGCATTTGCTCTGAACCAGTCCAGGCTACTTTCTTGTTAAGGACAGAAGAGCATAACAGCTTCACAAATATTATTGTGGCTGGGGGGTACCTCTGCAGGGACAGGCAATTTTCTCACTCTCTACTTTCCATCTTCATCTCAAACACTGGGAAATGCATCAACTTTCAAAGTAGCTCTTCATGTCCTGAGTGCTGCTGCCACATGTATATATTCCTCCTAGAATGAGCTGAATGGAAAGAGTGTTGTATAACGATCTCTCATTTAACTTAAAGTGTCATCTTTTCCTTCACTGCATTTTGTCTGTGAGAAGTGTGCTGAGTCTTGTGCAGCTGTGTTCTCGCTCTTATTTGGCACAGATCTCTTCTAAGTTCTGCACCCATACCAAGAGTTTCCTTCTTCCCTTTGAAAAGAGTGACAAACTAGTACAGAGCAGAACAGCCCAAAGCCTACATGGATATGATCCAGGACTAGGATGAAAGTATTAACCTGATAAAAGAGATTTCTTTGGCTTCTAGTGCATGTGTTCTGAGCTGGAAAATAAAATTCCAAATGAAGAAGAGGAAGGGAAGAAAAGAAATTCAGATTCACATGCTGACCCTACTTGTTTTCAGAGCACAGAATATCTACTATACTGAAACACAAATCAGCCAGCCAGTGAATTTTTGCCCAGTATTCTCAAGGTTATCTGGAAGTCAGCTATAAGCATCTGGCATGAGGACATGTGCAATGACTGACTTCAGCAAGGTGACAAAGACTACTGTGGTCGAGGTTGGGATGCTCAGAATGGTCACCACCACCACACATGGCAGGGCCCTGCCTCTGCTTGATACATTTCTCATTGAGCTGTGTAAGCAGGGTACAGTTCTGCTCAGGAAAAACACACTCTATTAATAATTCAAAATTAACTAGGGTTAAACCAATTGCCACTGTCAGGCATGCTAACCTTTAGAGCAGATCTAGCATTAAATCATGGATATCTATAGGGAGTTCCCTTGGATCATTTGATCAAATTATGCTCTTAAAAGTACACTTCAAAAATGTCATCCTGGTGTAGGAGGAAAAGAAAGAAAATAAGGCGATGAAATTAATGGAAATTTGGAGAAATTAAATGTTATCTCATGTATTTTGACAGTGCAGGCATCAGTAGGTTTGCCAGACAGATCAGCTTCAGATTTGACTTGAGTAAATTAAACTAGTCTAAAGCACAAGCTACTTGCTAGTCATTTTCTTGGCTTTTTCCTCTTGAACCATTTTACAAGTTTATTTACATTATAACAGCACTGGCCATGCATCTCCCACATTTGAGCTCATTCCCCAGCCTTTTAGAAGAAATCTGGCATCTGACAGGGTGGCAAATTTCTGGTCATAGAGATGCTGTAAGTAACAAGGTGTACAGGCAGCAAGAGCAAAGGGGGAAAAGATGTGAAGTTAAATAAATGAGAGACTGCTAAAACAATCAGGTATAGACAGCAAGAGGAAAGAGCAGTGAAACACCTGAAGGGCTGTGACAGGGAAATCCCACTGCACCAATTGTTTAATCATCACCCTGCTTTGCAAACAGCACACTGTGGGCACCCCTCCTTCACATACAACTGCTGCTGCACCCCATTTCTTTCAACAATAAGACAGCAGGCAAAACTGAGCATTGCTGAGGGACCCATAATAATATCAAAAAAAGTGAGAAATTATACCCAAGAAAAAGTGATGCCAATGAAAAACAATTGCTCACCACCACTAAATCAATGCCCAGTCAGTCCTCAAACTGCAATCCCCAGACAAATTCCACCTCTAGTCTATACAGAGAGCAGGTTGCCATATGGCAGGGAATATCCCTTTGGTCACTTGGGGTCAACTGCCCCAGCTGTTGTCCTCTCAACTTTTTGTGCACCCTTGGTGTAAGGAGCAGAAAAGGCCTTGACTGTGTGAGCACTGCTCAGCAATACTTAAAACATTTCTGAATTATCAACACTGTTTCCAGCACAAATCCAGAACACAGCCCCATACCAGCTGCTATGAAGAAAAGTAACGCAGAAAATCTACCCCAGTCAAAACTAGCACAATCGTAAACTGAGTTTGCTGGGCTGGAAGGTGTTTGATGGTATTGGGATTTTTAATTAAATGTGACATATTTGACTGAAGTGTAAGAAACATTTTTGCAAATTGCCTTAAAACAGGCTTACACTTTAATACTGTCTACCCTCACACAACATGCTATGATTTGATTTCCCATTTTTATGATGATGTATTACAATGCCAAGTAATAAAGACAGTAGAGAATTCAGATTGGAGAATATAAATGTCAGTCTCTTGTTTGATTTTCCTAAATCTCTTCCTGACCTAAGCACCTAAATATCCTCAGTCTGGTCATAATCCACACCTTGACCATATGGTCCTCTAGCAGAAAACAAAATAATTCTAGGCAATTAAGACACTTGCCCATATCCATTTCATCTGCTAGATCTTTGGAGGTGCAAACAAAACACTGGATGGGAAGATCTGCTAATGCTGATAGTGCTTTAGATCACTTGATAATCTTTTTCCTGTGATAGTTATTACTGAATGGAAATCAAATGCATGCATGTTAGACTAGTAACAGATGGCACTTCTGTTCTGTGAGGAAGAAATAGGGGCAAAGGGGCAGCAAAGTTGAACCTCCCCCCTTCCCTGTCTTACCAGGATTCATTGTGTTGCCCTCCTGTTACAGTTGGCTGTGACTCTTTCTTGTTATAAAGAGATGTCAGAAGTTAGAGAGAGACAGACGATAACCTTAAATCCTTTACTGCATTTTACCAGGATTCTGAAAAATAAAAAATAAAAAAATAAAAGCCAGCTGAGGGAGTTGGAAAATGTCAGTGAGGCATTACACAAAGAACCTGATACATTTGTTGACCTTTTTTTCTTACTCCACCCTTCTCCTCTAAGATGGATTTAGTAGTAGCGAGTGCTTAGTGCTATAAGTGCTTTCTTAAAAATAATTTAGATGCTATTGGCTGTCTGCCTGCACTTGGAAAACAGAGCTGTTTCAATGAGCCCCTGCTGAAACGGAAGAAAAAGGGTTTATTGAAATGCCTCCAAAAATGCTCCAAAATTTCATTCTTTCCCTTGTCTGCTGAAACCCATCTTGTTCTTGCTTTTACAGTCTTTTGTTTTATTTTTTTTAATTGTATCATTGTATTCAGGGTCTTTTCATTCTTCTCCGCTATTTTACGAATGGCGTGTGTGGTATTAAGAGCTGAAGGCAGAGATGAGAGGAGAAGTGTTTTGAATTGACTAATTTGCAGGCAAGAAATAAAGCTCTTGTAAGGTGGTCCCAGGGGTATCTTTGCCATGAACACTATTTGAAATGACATGTAATCTGGTACATTTCAAAGGCAAAACATTTCCTATTCTAAAGTATCTTCCTGAGCCAGGGTTGGTTTACCTGTTTCCAGAGAATAATAAACTCCTCCGAGACCAAGGAATCTCCGTCTCTCTCCTCTCAAAATTCCTGTTCTTTTTCAAGGGGGCAATTGCAGCCAACAGTTTATTTCTGTCCTATCTTTTGCTGCTCTAATGGCTCAGTGCTCGCTGCTAATACATAGCTGAATGTACCTCTGGATTAAATAGCAGGTAACAGAACCCAGCACATCCCTGTACAATACAATAAATAATGGTGTGGAGCTCTCTTGTTTCTTACAGCAGTGGAAAATTAAGGTCTGGTTCTTACAGAATTCTAAAATACTAAGCATTCCACCATATAACTTGGATTTGGCAATTTCTTAATATAAATTGTTCCTCTTCTAGAGAAATCTGAGTTCAACTGACCTTGGAATGTTGTATTAATACTCCTCAGCACAGTTCGGTGTTTCTAGTCCTGTTTACATACTAAAAGGCTTATACGCAAAAGTCCGCATTTAATTTGTTAAGACAAAAATTTCAGAAAAGCTTTGTTTAGAATTTTGTCCATACTTTGGTAAAGGTCTAGCTGGTCTTTTAAACTGACATACTTAATCATGATCTGTGAATATATTTATATACTTCAAGGAATATTTCTATATGTGTATGATTTAAGCTTACGATATCCAGAAGCTGTATCACATCATTTTAAATGATTTTTAAATGTTTTAGATGAGGAAATTAGCCACAAATAAACTCCAAAGCTTTTGAGAAAATAACCACTGATAAATATTACAAGTAATTTCTATTAATTTCACAGCTGTTCTGTTCTAAAGCTTTCAGTTACTGAAAAGCAAACTCATGCTTTGTGAACATTCTGAACTTCCACAGATCATTCTTTCAACATTTACTTGATTTTCTCTTTAACTTGCTGTGAAGAGAAATCAGGGTACAGTGAGTCTACAATAATGACCCTACATTTTTATATTTTAAAATTCATTTTATTTTATTTAAATAAAAAACTTCAGTTACATTGATTTTAAAAATCCACATGCTTGTGCTCAAATGCACTGACTCCACATAGTATTTTTTCATTGTGGGCAATGTTAAATAAATTACATTAATTGAAGAGAGATACTGAAGGTTCCTGGATAGAACAAACACAAAAAAAAAAAAAGGATTTGAAATGTCCAGAAAGGAGAAATTTCTAAAGTCATGAAAAGTGAGAAGTTCTCTCCTCAACCTAATATTTACATGAGGCAGCAGAATGCCCAAGATAACTTGTGCTGTCAGTCTCAGCCCTCTGAAGGGCAGATTTTGTACTGTGAGTAACCCTAATGTGTGTTGCTTTTGGATCCCTACCAAACAGAAGTCATGATAAAATATTATGCCCCACAGACCAGTCTTACACCTTAATTGTTGTTTTTCACAAGGTTCTCTTAATATAATTCTTAATTTATGGGAATTTAGCCCAAATGTAATTTGGAACTAAATGTGTCCAGTGTTCACAAAAACTTCTAAAGAAGGCAGTGCTGTTCCCCAGTAGCACTCACCTCAAGGACTGGTCCCCTTATCAATTCTGAACTATTAGATCAGTCTGGACTAGATGTATTACTAACAATCACGAGAAAGCATGAAATACTACCATGAAATAAAAGAACTTTCTACAAGTTAGTTAGCAATAGCACTGGTCCTGGATATTCTACCACAGCCAGAGGAATAAACCGGGCCTTGCCACGCCTGCTGAGTGCTGTCCATGTTAACACACCGATGGCATCACACCTCCCGTGCCTGAGCAAAGTCTCTGTGCCTGGCTCAGGCAGCTGCCTGGAGAGCACTCGCTGCTTTCTGAAATCAGAGGTAGCTGCCTGCTCTTCTGTATTTGCACAAGTCATCAACCTTGCACAAGTATACTAGAGCAACAGATTTGATCCCGAATTTTTAAAAATTTGCTAACCCTCCTCTGACCCAACTACTTCCTAATGCCAGCATAAAGATTTCTGTTAAGCCCCCTTAATTGCCTATGTGTAATGTCACCTTCACTGAGACATTAACTTAATTTCTTTTTTTTTGCTTTAGATAAATTTCTACTATATCCACTTCAGTGTGCATTGAAATATTCATATAAGCAACATGTAGGGAAGCCATCAGCAGGAATCAATTGTTGCACTCTGGGATGCTTTTCAGCCACAGGTGCATTTTGCTAATGCAGAAAACCTGGCCAGAAAGCAGCACAATATCCTAGCTCAGCTGATTTATTGAAACTATATTTTTTGAGTGCTGTTTTTTTTCCTTTGGTGACTCATGTGATGCGGTAGCATTTTAACACTGTGTGTAGAACACATGCTTGTTTGAACACTCCATTATTTGCCTCAAAGTAGTACAGTATATTGTTCTGTTTAGGGAACAAGTTTGAATTTACCATTGACTCAGGAGAACTTCACACTGTATCGCTGGGTCAAGGACAGGAAGCTGCAGCAGAAATAGCTATGGAAAAGGCATCAAAAGAAGGCCACTGGGTTATACTTCAAGTAAGTCAAAGCCCTTCATTACATCAGTGCTGCACTGCGGTGTTAAACTGAAGCGTTTCAAAATAACATGTGCCCAGATGAAAGAGTACTAAATAGTGATTTAAAACTTCCTTTGTCTTTGCCACAAGGGAAGCACGTAACTTCATCTGTAGATGAGAGTATCACTGAATATCACACAAAATATGAATTGCAACTATCTTGCATGTAGGGAGTCAACTAACATATTTTCCCCAAGTACATGATATCTGATTTACTAATTTATTATCCATTTTAAAAAATCCTTTAGTAAATAAATGTGTAGCAAAAAGAATTGTTACGCTGTATAATCAGATGAATAGATACAAACAGGGAAGATTGCTGTCATTATGCAGTGTATTGTGCTAAACAGATGCACACAATTTTTTTCAAATATTGTGCAATATCAAACTGCTTCCTTATGTCTGGCTCTTTTTTTTGTATCAATAAAATGTTTCAAATTTCAAATCAATAGCTCACTGGGAGGCCTATTTTTTCCTCCCTTCTCCCCCCCCCCCCCCTTTCTCTGAATATTTATTTTGTAGTAAAGTGGTTGGACACATTAGAGAAATTACTGAAGAAAGCCAGAGAAGGAAGTCAGTTTTGAGTGTGGGGAACCTGCTCCTTTTCCTAAAGCACATCTCATTCCAGAGTGGATTTAGGAAACCTCCTATCACAATAATTGATAAACCACTACCTGTAATACTGCCTGATCACCATGCTGCACTCGATAAATTTGACCAGGCAAGTGAAACATCACAGAAATAAAACTTTAAAAATGTGAGCATTAAACTTCTCATTTTAAAGCCACTTGAAACAGTGAAGTTACTCAAAGCCTTTACAAGATATGCAATAGTAAAACAGAATTAATTGCATTTCTTAAGATTTGTTCACATATCCTAGAGTGACCGCATATCTATCACCAGAAAAAAAAAAAAAAAAAAAAAAAAAAGAAAAAAAAGAAACTTCTTTCAATTTTAAAGAATCACTACAGGTTTTAGCAAAGTACTTGTCCCTGTTCATGGGAAATGAAGAATTTGCAGTCACTACAGGTAATTACTGTAGTACAGAAAAAGAATTTATTTCAGTTTCATCTAGCTTAGTTTGGTTTATCTTGAGATACACAACCATGTGGATTTGTGTTTCTGGCATATCTTTTACATATTGTGAGCATGCAGTGCACTGGAATTAGACCTTCAGCTGAGGTAAATCAGTGAGGTTCACTACACCAATTTATATTCCCAAGGGTTTGGTCCAAAGTATTTGGATCATACATTAGAGGAAACTGTGGCTTGGCTGCTAGGTTATCGTATTTTCCTCTGTTTTTCTAATTTTTGTTTTGGAAGGTTTTTAATGAAAACAATTTTTCTTACTGACTCCTAAAACATACTTATAAACACAGGTACGTATAGGTAGTAGTTATAAGCTGTGATCAAAAGATACGGTCAAATAAATCAACTATCTCTTTGGAACATAAATCTGTATTTAAAAAAGAGCATCCACCTCAATGCTGAAAAACCCGCCAATTAAAAAAAAATGTTTTTTCGGCACTATATTCTAAAAATACCTCTGCAAAAATTACAAAGGCTTTTCTTCTTTTTTCTCTTGCATAGAATACCCTCTTCCAGCAATAAAAATGGAAAAACGGCCAGCCACCCGCGCGGCGCAGGAAATATCACCCGAAGCGCAGACAAGCACAAAGGAACGCGCGGTGCAGCCGCGGCCGCAACCCGCCCGTCACCAACTCCGGCCGGGCCCGGCGCTGCACCGCGCCGCCCGCCCCGCCCAGGGCCGCTCGGGGAGCCGGGCCGGGCCGCGCCTCCCGGGCCGCCCCCGCGGCCGGCGGCTGTGCCGGGGGGCGGTCACCTGCCCGCTGCCGTGCGGCAGCCCGGCCCCGCGGGAGCTGCGGGGGCCGGGGCAGCCGCCCGTGCCCGTGCCCGTGCCCGCGCTGTGGGCGGCGGGGCGGCCTGCGCCGGGCCGGGGCAGCGGCAGCGCGTTCCCGGAGCCACAGCGCCCCCTGCCGGCCGCTGCCCGCGGGCCGTGCTGAGGGCCCGGCCCCGGCGGGGGAGCGCGTTTGACCCCGGGCAGCGCTGCGGGGCCGGGGCGGCGGCCCCGGCCTCCAGGGGAGGTTTCCCTCTTGCAGACGCTCATGTGAACTCTGGAGTGGGGGCGCTCGGGACTCCCAACGTAGGGGGGCCGCGCTCCCAACTCCCGGGCACCGGCGGGGAGAGTGTAACCCGCCCCCGGTCCAGCGCCTCCCGGCCGGGCGCCTGTGTGAGCCCGGCCATTACCAGCGCTGCTGTAGCGGGGGCAGCACAGCCAAGGCACATCCTGCACTTTCTTCCACTGGTTTCACCCGGAGGACAGGAATGTGGCATGGGCAGGAACCAGAGGTCACAGACCTGCGGGGCTGAGGGACTCGGCCGGCGCCCGTCGGGCTGGGGTTCGTGCCTAGGGAAAAGCACACACGGGCTTGAATGGGCACGCTCTGTTAACTCCTTTAAATGGCCACAAGCGCACTGCTCTTCCTGAGGAATTACACATTAAACAGACTCGGCTGTTTAATAAACCAGCCCTAGTCCCGTGCAGCGGTGACCTCTGATCCCATAGCAGTGCAAAGATTCCTTGTAGAGCCGTGCCCGCGCTGCTGCGGCCGAGCGGCGATAACGACCAAGGGTCCGTGTGCGACAAACTATTTCAGCAAGAGGGAGGCGGAGAAGTCCTCTCCCCCATCTGTGGAACATTTGCAGATGATCTGTGGCAGTGGCCGTGCCTGGCGGGCGGAGGGCTCCTCAGTGAAGCCGGCATTTGTCAGCTGGTGATGGGAGCAGGTGGCCAACAGCCCCTTCCCGGCCGAGACGGGCGGGTCGCAGCCCCCATCCTCACCTGAGAACACATTTGCCATCTCGCCTCCTCGTCCCCCGCAGCCCTGAGCAAGGCAGGTGTAGAAGCTGCATAGGCGCGCTGTGCCCGGGACAGAAGCGGGGCGGGGAGGGAGGCAGCGGTGCCCAGGCCCCGCACGCCCGCGCCCCGCCCGGGGCTCCCCTGCCTCCCGCCCCCGCTCACCTGCAGCGCCCCTCTCACCGGCAGCGCCCCTCAATTGCAGCGCCCCCCTCATCTGCAGCGCCCCGCTCACCTCTAGGGCCCCTCAATTGCAGCGCCCCTCACCTGCAGCGCCCCTCTCACCTGCAGTGTGGAAGCTGGTGCGGGGTTCTTTCCGCCCCTCTCACCTGCAGTGTGGAAGCTGGTGCGGGGTTCTTTCCGCCCCTCTCACCTGCAGTGTGGAAGCTGGTGCGGGGTTCTTTCCGCCCCTCTCACCTGCAGCGCCCCGCGGCCGCCGCGCCCCGGCCCCGCTGCCGGGAGCTCCCGCTGCGGGATGAAGGAGAGCATTCCGAGGAGACAAAAGGACGAGATCAGAAAAAAGAATAAAAGAAGGAAATGTAGCGAACACTAAAAACAAGAGGAGGAATTTTCCCCGTGGGGAAGAGAGAGGGAAGAGCCACTAAAATAAGCTTTTTTTTTTTCCCCCTACAATTTCTGCAGAAATTCTGACAATGCACGTGCTCGTTTTCCCTTTCCCAGCCCACACAAACCTGTTGTTGTTTTACTTTCATTATTTCACTTTATTGTATTAGAAATGCTGAATCATAAAACAGGGGTTAGTGAAAATGGTATTTATCTTACAGAAATAAGCCCCACATTATTTTAAGGATCCCCACACTACTGCTGTTATTATTATTATTATCATCATCATGCATCTTGGCAGGTTGAAAGGTATCTCAGAACAGTAAGAATTCAGCAGTAATTTAACATCCCACAGCAGTACTTTAAAAGCTTCAAATAGCATTTTGAATTTTAAGTCAGTACAAGTGTAAATAAATGGATGCACTCCCACATGTCTGTTGTTTTTAAACTTGTGGTGATACTAAAATATTTGCCTAACAGCTTTGAGTCGTAGCAGAATTTCAGCTCACATATACACATGCGTGTGATATTGAATTAAACCGTTTGTCATTTTTTCCATAAAAGACACAATTTGGCTCTCGGCAAACCATTTGAAATAGAAATTATGATGATGATACCACAGCTCCATTTTATTTTATGATACTGTATTGATTTTCAAAGAGACAATACATGTATTTTTGTAATGGTCTAAAAGAAGATATTCTGCCTTTTTATTTTACAGTCCTTATGCTATTACTTGCTTTCATTTCAATAAAGAATGGCATTTTTCAGAAATGCTACCATAAATTGCTTCATTTAATAAGTTGCTACACAGAATAATAATGTTACACCAGAGAGCAGCACTTCATAATTTGGAAGAAATAACATTTTTCTTTTAAGAATATTCCTGTCTCTTTATTTTTATATTAAAATTATCTTTCTACTGTTTTCTTTCGGAAGAATAATCTGATTATTAAAAAATTCCTCTTTTTTTCTTGCAAGCATCAGAACTTGGGTGTGACATAAAGGGGCTAATTAAAATGGGGAACAAATTAGATTAATTTCCACGGATATAATAGTGATATAAAAGTCTTGTTCTCAACAATGACTCCATAATAGAACTATTTCATTTATGCCTAAGCAGGTTTCTTATTCTGTCTAGTGAGGATTGCCAGCAGTGTCTTAGTGACAAGGTTTTTATTATTTTTTTGACAGGTTGATAGGAAGTCGGTGCTTGCTTCAGGGTTTGCAGTCTCTTCAAACCTGGATTATGAAGGATACCATAAAAATATGGATAAAATGCTTCCTCCCCACAGTGCCATACGTTATGGCCTGCACCCCAATGTGGAGATTGCTTTTGTAATAACTGCAGACAACATGCTCCACATGCTATTAGAGCTGCAATTCAAATACTTGGTCACTAAGGAGCGACTGGGGAAGGAGTCTCCTAAGCTGTGGAAGACAAGGTCAGTCAAAACATAGAGCAGGCTTCAAATTTGTCACAAGACAGTTTTTGCCTATGTCTGTGGGTTTCTGTTTGGGTTTTTTTTTCCTCCTATGGACACTAATTTTGATTGAATTAGGTATTTTCATACCTGTTCTTCGCAGGGATTCAGTCTGAAATTTGCAATGAGGGATCTCTAGTATACTTCAGACATAAATACATACATTATTTTGCGCCACAGAGAAAAAAAATATCTTGCTGAAATGTTACAATATATTAATAGCATTGTGCCATTTAGGATCCTTTGTCAGGTTGCAAAATGCCATTATTTCCAAACTATAAGGCAGAATTTGCTTTTCTTCCTAACAGCATGGATGTACATAAGTCTTCTTCTCCTCCATTTCACAGGATAAATCCTCCCTATCCTTCATACATGAAGGCACAGAAATGCTTTCACGGCATGAAGATAAACAAAGTTTATTATTTACTTTACATTTATGCAGTTTTCATAATCTACAATTATGCACTTGTGGGTACACAAGAGACATCATGAAACATGGTATCTCTTGAGGATGAAGGCAGAGCTAAACAACATAAAGAAAAAAACCTTTCAGAAGAAAGGAAGATCAGCTATTTCACTCAAACATCAGTGGAATGATACTCACATAAACTGATTTGTCTTCCAGAATATGAAAGACTGGATCCACTCATACATGAGGTAAGGCATTCTCTTCAAGAACTTAACTTAGGTCTGAAGATATGTGCGCTTTGCTTTACTAATCTTAGGGAATGCATGGCTTTAAATGGCATCAGTGTAAATGCCAGTAACAGGCAGTTTTAAGTGACACTTGGGGAGCTCATTTCTCATTTCATTTTTTAAAAAACTGTGCTTTCATAAACTGCCTACTCCAAACATATAACTCATCTCCATACATTAAATTGTTTGAATTTGTGTGGAAAAAACTATCATGAAACTGCTCAGGACACTGAAATCCTCTCTCTGCATACTGGGAAGCAAAATGCAAGGTCTCTTTCTATGGTCTGATTCCTGTTTCAATTCAGACATGGAAGGAAGGTTGGCACATTCTTCTCTTCTACCATTGCAGAAATTTGTCTCTTCTGTTATAACCATGGAGAGATCTGGTTGCTAGTTATGGTATATGTTCATTTGTGGTTCAGGCAATCCATAGAAGAGAAGGCCAGCAGCTGTTGGATGCCTCAAGAGACCTTCTGAAGCTAAAAATGAGCACTGCTTTGTATAGATCCCTGCTGGAAAAGGCACATGGTTCAGATTGTGTTAAATGATCAACACCTCCAAAGCCATCAGGATGTGGCATTTGGCTGTCATTAGGAGAGGGCCACTAACTGCAGGTAAAGGGGCAGCATCAGCAACACCCAAGTGCTGGTCTCACTGTGCATCTGGTGAGTGCAGAGAAGAGAGGTGAAAAGGAAGGTAACTCATCACACATCTTCAGCAATTTTTGGTAATAATATGTCTCTCAGCAGCAACAAAGTGCTGAAGAGCAACATATAATGTTCTTAATCATAGAAGGCCAAATTTCCATAATATCCAGCAATCTCAAACAGCAATGTACCTGCTGCACTAACATGTAATACTCGTTCAATCACGTAACTGGGCGACCAAGTAGCTTCTTAGGTACTGCTTGCAATTTATACAGACAATTGTGGTAAATCCATGCAGAGCTGTAGTTAGTGCATACCACTCCAAAAGTAGGTACTGAAATTCTAATTCATAGAGCTAGTTTAAAAGACCTCCTTTTTTGCTACCTAAAATTACCTTCCTTTCGATCCTTAATTCAGAGTAACAAAACATGGGCACTCAAATAGCCATTAGTGCAAGCAAGCCAGCAGAATGGTAGCTTGATTGCATGTACAATTTTCTGTGGGATATCAGAAAGCAAGTTAGTAATTTGGCCCTTTATCATTTTCTCTCTGTGCATATGCGTAGGTGGGTGCTTCCATGTGTATGTATATGAATTACTATATCATATAATTACTTAATGCAATTAGAGTGAAAACCCAGAACCTACACTCTTGTTTTTCTGACTGTTTCCCCTTTTTAAAAAATAAATGACTCACCTCAGTGGCAAGAGCCAAAATATTCTTTACACTTGACAATTTAGCTACCTTATGTGTTTTTACTGGGGAAAAAAAAAGCCCTCTATCATTTATCATGTCATCTTATCACAGTCTCTTTGTGAGACGCAAATAGCACACTAATGTTTTCTTTTGTTAGGGTGAGTTGGCAATCTCCTCAGAGATGGAGCAACTACAGACAGCTCTTTTTTTTGATAATCTTCCTGACACTTGGATGAGACTGGCTTATCCATCAACATACAGTTGCTCAGTGGCAAGTCGAATGCCAACAGTCATTCAGCATGGATGGCACTTCATGTCCATTATAAAAAAATAGAATTGAAACTCAATAATTTTTTTTGGCAAATATCTTACCTTCTTGTGTAACTCAGAATAGCTTTTTATCATAAACTGATATTACCAGTGTTATGAAAAGCAGAAAGAGCCTTGCATTTATCTTGCCAATTACTGCAGACTTTGAAAGATTTCTCAAAAATTTGCATTCCCAGTTCTTCCTTGCTTGCTTGCTTTTTTCTCAAGCCGTATGCACTGGTCAAATACATTTGACAAGTGCTGTAGCACTTAGTATCTGCTACTCAGAAGACCAAGCTTGGTTTCTAGTGTTTTTTGGGATCAGAATTTGTAACAATAGAAGGGCACTGCTCTGAGCTCAAGGGTGAAATGATCACCAGAAGAAGGAGCAATTAACAAAGCAGCTTTTGTTAAGAATAGAGAACAGTTTCAGAGCAAGTAGCGGGGCCATGATGTTTCTGTTCATCTTAATTGAACACCTTAAAATGTGTCCATCTATCTACTCTCCATGACTGTTTTATAATACCAAAAATGAAACTGAAAACAAGAAATGAAAGCCATCCAAGGCTGGCAGATTATTTCCTTGCTGACATACATTCAATTCTCCACAGGTAGCCTCCTGAGTGAGGCAAAGAGCCACTGGCTGATGGAGCTAACCAGGACTCCAGAGCTGACCAAAGGACAGGAAAGCTCTGCCAAGCACAAAGACAGGTAGCGCTAGAAGGCAAAGCAAGCCCACACTTCTGACATCAGTTCAGACTTCTGAGAGATCAAAAGTGGAAGAAGAAATCTTGT
Organism: Erithacus rubecula; assembly: GCF_903797595.1. NCBI lineage: Eukaryota > Metazoa > Chordata > Aves > Passeriformes > Muscicapidae > Erithacus > Erithacus rubecula. The sequence continues at coordinate 17,096,890 of NC_136659.1, forward strand.
TCAGCAGAGGAGACATTGAGAAAAACACCAGAGGTACATTGTGGTGAAGATCAATCAGAGCTTTACGGAATTAAATGCTCTTTTAGCTTTCCTTGATGGAAAACTAAACCACCATAGAGATACTGTGATGTCTGTGATAAATATATGTCCTGAAGACAGAAAGCGTTGCCTAGGGGATATAACACAGTAATGCTAAATTACAAGCTGTTTTCCTGAAGGACAACACAGCTGCTTTCTTTAAAAAAATATATGGGGGATTCAAGCTGGACCTTATATTCACATTTGGACAAAAGAGGGTAAAAGTACCCACTGATTATATAAAAGCTATCTTGCAGAACTAGTAGGATTTAAGGTGACAGATTATCTTTTACCATCAGGTGCAAAATGCAGTGAGTCACCAGGGAGTGAAATCATTGCTGTGCAGCAGTGTTATGCAGCTGGGCTCGGAGACAGCCTCCCTGCTGGAGCACAGCGTGTTTGGGAGGCACTGCAGAGCAGGTGAAAGGGAGACACCAGGGAGGTTACACAGACACAGGGCTGGTGGAGTGGTCAGCCTAGCCTGGCTCTCAGTTCCCTGCATTTGGGGAGGCAAAAAAAACAAAAAACAAAACCAACAGAGACTGAAAAGAAACCTTGAATCACTGTCATGTCTAAAACCCCACAGTAATTGTCAGTAACAGGAGCTGAGCTTCCTCCAGGGAAGGACATTCTCCCTGTCATGCATGCTGTAAAGAATGCAGAAGCCTCAGTCATCATGATAGTTCTATTCTTCCTGTTTTATACCCCTCTGTCTTTTATATACCTACCTGACATGCCACCGTCTGAGACATCTGAAAAAATGCCTTTGATTTCTAAGCAGCTGACATTTTAAAGTAAGGTGGGACAGGGTGAGGAGGTAAAGGGAAAAATCAGAATACACAGTACACAGTTTAATATGTTGGGCTCAGCAAATGTGTCAGAAACAGCAAACAAGTGATAAAATGATGGAGATCATCAGATCACTTAGTAATCTCACATCTTCAGTTTATCTTCAGGATCATTGTCTGTGTCTTTGAAATGAACAGAAATTCTGTTAATGCTGGCCCTATATGTCACCGATTTTACATTTCTGTAGAGGAGTCACCTCTTGCCTCTAAGCCAGCAGTCTCCTCTCTCTGGCTTAGAGGCACTCAACTGTCCCCAGGGCACATGTGTCTAGTATTTCTTCACAGCAGCATTTTAGGAAGCAAGAAGCAAAACCACAGACTGCCAAAAAACCCCTCAGCTAGAAAGGTGGGGATGTGACACCAGAGATCTTAAATGGAGTAAAAAGCAAAAAAAAACCAAGCTGATGCTTTCTTTTTCAGGCCACAGAAATTCAGCAGATAGGGAAATAGAGTGTGGAGGAAAAAGAAAGATGGAAACTCGTGTCATGGGTCATCCAGATTTCTGGAAATCTGCAAAATACCAACAGTGGGATGCCTCAACAGAGGCAAAAAATGTTTGGGGTCTGGGCTGTGACTGCATTGTCAGGCAGTGGCTGGAGCAGGCTGAGTTAAGAGCAGCAGTGAATGAGGATTTGAAAAGAGACATCACATGTAGAGGGGATGATGTGAAGGGGCATATAAGGAGCAGAGGATGGTGGGGAGGGAGGGCAGGAAGGCACAAAATACAGGAGCTGCCAGAAGAGGGGATGTTCATTCCCTCTTTGGAAGATATTCATGATACACAAATACAGGCTTAGAAACTGTTCCAGAAAAACTCAGGGTTATGGCACTGACTCCCTCACAGGCTAGAAAAATACATGCTTGAAAGGAAAAGGCCTTCAGGTTAGGAGGGTTTGTTATTTGGGGTCTAAAACTGACAGAATGTGCTGCTGACTTGTAAGGTGGGGAGGTATTAACACCTGAGAAGGGGGAACAAAAGGCAAGGATTGCGATCCTGCGAGAAAAGACAAGGAGCATTGCGAGTAGAGGTGGGCTGGTCCAGAGGGGGGGTTAAGGATATTCATCGAGTGCTTTGAGATGAAACATGCTGTGTGTTCGCAAAGGTGTCTGTCAGTCAAGTGGGGGAGCAACATTATGACAACCTCTCTTCCAGGAGCAGCAAAGACCAAGATTTTATTCCCTGCAAAGCCAGCCAAGAAATTACTGAAATGGCTGTTTTAACAGTCAAAGCTAAGAGGGAGAGAACAAAAGAACTCCAGATGCACGTACACACACATCCATCCATCTCTCCATGTCCTCCTTTGGCCTCCAACTTCCACTTAAAGAAAGTCTCTTACATTGGTGAGAAAACCGGCAGCAAATAATTTTGCTGCTGTAAAACAAAACTATCTCTGTTTCAGGGAGGGGTGCAAAATGGGTGTAACTTGCATGAAAATTTCTGAGAGTACTGTAGAGTCTATTGCACATGGAATCACAGGAGAGAGGTTTCTTTTGAAGGAGCCAACGTTTCATAAATACCAACTTTCTGTCTTACTGGCTACCTCTCAAAGCACGGCTGCTGCCGTGGCTCCTTGCGACAGGCAGGCTCAGGTTCCAGAGGGGCTGTTCTGAAAGCCCACAAACACACAGTATTGCTGCACTTGCTGTTAGTCACTTGTCAGTATTTAATTAACAAACACAAATGCAGAACGGTGCTGGAATTAAAAAAAAAAAAAGATAGTTCAGTTTGCAAAAAAACTTTTAATATGAGGAAGTTGCTTATTAAACAGAGAGAAATTGGTTGTTCAGCTGCACTCAAAACACAAGAAAAGGGAAAAAACATTATTGTGTGCCAGGGCAAAAGCACCACTGTCTTGGCAAGAAACAAACATTTGCAAGCTTCTGAGTTAGTATCTGAACAATGGGGAAGAAAATGAACTAGAAAAACTGCCTGATGGGCTGCTGAGAATAATCTTCCTCCCCCTGCTACACACACTGATTTTTGTGTTTTCTTATATCCAGATAACATAGACTGATGTACAATAAATAATATCTGTCACAGGAGTTACACAAAAACTGTGGTATCAAAAAACAAAATTTATAGTGGCCTGCACTCCTTGAATTCAATGGCAACCAAATGAGCAACAAAAGTATAATCAACTATCACTATTCCTTTCTACCAGAAGATGCTGAAAACTCTATAAGCTTTTTCACACAGTTGCTATCCCAGTATAGGCTAACACAAAATAAAAACTAAAACACCAAAACCAAACCAAGATTTGAATTCTTGGTTGAAAATCAAGGTAAAAAGAAAACTTAAGCCTGGCTGTCTAAGGTCTGAAGGAACAGATTTTGCAGTGTTTGCTTGGTCATTTTTCCTATGGTGGATAACTTTAATAAATTAGCCTTAATCCTTCATCAGAAGTCTGCCCTTCTTCAGTTTTATCCCAAGTTTCTAGTTAGCAAACTTCTCAAACTGCTCTTCACATTTTGAAACTATCTTCACATATTGCAAGTGAGGGTCAGAATTCCCTGTTGCCAAGCTATTCATTAGCATTTCCTTTTAATCCTGTTCCTATATAAGACAAATTTCTAAATATTGCCCATATCAAAGTAAATAATTTTAAATATACATACTTAACTTGGGGCTGGTGGGAGGTAGGGCTGCAATTGTTTGCAGTCCAGGAGCTTCACTTTACTGGATCCTTCTTAGTGTGACAGGTGGAATTCAGAGTGTGTGTGCAGAACACAGAGCATTCCAGGTACAAAGTGCATCCAGGTCCTTCCCAGCACTTGTGATTCCTGACCTTCTACACCCAGTTTGCTTCTAAACACTTTGAAAGCAAAAGCACCCTATTCAAACCCCCAGTGTTCCAGCATTTGCTAAGCAGTACATGCTATTAGTGAACAGTTTCACTGCAGGTTAAAATTCTCAGACGCAGATGATACAATGCACTGAGAAGTATTGGCTGGGGGAAAAAAGCCTGTCATACATAGCAGGACTACTGATAATGTGCAGTGCATTACACTGCAGCAAAAATGACTAACATCAAAGCTAAACAGGAATGATTTGTATGGTTGAGACAAGTAGAATAAAATATGTATTTTAACTAAATCAGTTTTTAGGAACACCAGGCACAGGTTAATCCTTTATAAATATGTTCACAGAGTACATTAGACACCAGCCCGCCTACACAAAATGAATGCAGCACACACTCTGATGTATTACAGAGGCAGGATAAATGAGGGAACTCTTCTGTGTTTGATCTGGTTCTGCTCTGTAATTCAGAGATACTGGAGATGGGTGGTGAGTTTCTCATTGATCCCAAAAGAACCAATAATGTCAAATCCTGTGAAATGTAAGCTTTGTAGAGGATTGGAGGCTATGCACGAAGGACACTGTAGCTTTAGGGGCATATTCTCTTCTCTGGAATGTGTGCAACTGGCATTCACAAGAGTCATACATATCCCAGGGAAACTAGACCCTGTAGCTTAGCAATACTTAAAATGCATACCTAGCTCCACAGGCAATTATATCACTCTCGTGGCTACATCTGCATCCAGTTATCAAAGGATAGATTTCCAGCAGATAATAAATGAACCTGAAAATGAATATCTTCAGAATTTTGAAACAATGCTAAATTTGCCACACATCAGCATTTAAAAATGCAGCAGAACGAAGCCAGAACATCAATCCAAGTCTAAGATATTTAGATAGAAAACACAGAGCTAGCACATAGATATGGAAATAATCAATTCAATTTCCCCCCACACCCCCCATTCTTTCCAGCATTTTAAACCACTTACTCCAGTCCTTGCTTCTCTGAACTGTATTTTGCATGTGATGGAGGTGTTAATCCACAGTAACTGCACAACAGGGTTGTGAATTTTAGCTAATGAAAGCCTTTAAAGGCACAATGAAATGCTCAGATGAAAGGCAACAAAGAAATGCAAAGTATTATTACAGCCTAGCCTAAGTTTTACTGAGAGCATTCTTATATAGGATGGACACAGCATAAATATGTATTACAGATGATAACCTTCCTGTAAAGGCTAATTCCCACCCCTGAAGCTGCCAGAGGCAAGGGGTGGCAGTCTTATAAGACTTAATAAAGTCTCATAATGTTTTCATCCTGTTCCTACCCCCAGGAAGTGGAAGAGAACCCCTGTATACCTCTGAATCCTTAATGAACAGCATGTCCATCCCCGCATATTGCCAGCACAATTAGATCACAGGGAGTGCAGACTAGGATGGTTCAGTGAACACTTAAAGGCAGAGGCAAATACAGGAAGGACAACAAATGCTGTAGTCCGTTACAGCTATTTGGCATACAGTAAGTTTATAGTGTGTGTCTATATGATATCTATGGGAGAGGTGAGCAAAGAGACAAATCTGCCTGTCACTGTCCTTGATAATTTTTGCTAAAATCCAAGTAATTGTGCATGATAACAAAAAGGAACAATTAACACGGTCTGTATTTTGCAAAGGTGGGAAAGGGATAGCTGTCAACAGGATGTGGATGAAAGCACCAGTAACTCATTTGGAAAAGAACTAGCACCAGAATAAATGTACAACAGCTTACCAGGCAGAGAGAGGACAGGATCTGCTGCTCTGAAAGATCCTTTCAGCAGGTTTGATCTCTTACGGTGGGAATGAGGTCTTCAGTTTGAAAAATATTATTCTGCTTCCTGGGTCTGCAAAAGCTAACATTGTTCTAAAGACTGCACCTCTCTGATCAGCTGCCGTTTCACTGATCATAGTCTAAGTGATCCGTAGCCCTCTTCTTTTTCTGCCTCTGTTCAGATAAAAGATTGCAGCTTCATTTCAGTTATTATTTGCATGCTTTTCTTAACAGTTTATTCTCAGCAGCTTCTGATTTAACCTTACATGTTCTGTAGTTTGGGAAAAGGCTAGAAAGATAATTTTTAGATAGGCACCTAACATTTTCAAAGTAATAGCAGGCACCTCACACATGCATCTCATGTTCCACCCTTTTGGTAAATGTATTCTAACACTCTACTTACCTGCTTTAAAAGGACTGGCATGTTGAACCAGCTGGCCTTTTTCCAGTGCTATAGCTTTTCATGTTATATTCTGTTCCTCCAATTTCTGTATTTTCCCTGCATTTTGCAAGACAAAATACAGAAGTTTAAAGGCACATGATGTTTATGTGACAAAATCTCACTGCTAAGTACAGTATTACTGACGGTTTAGTTTAATGCAATAGCATAATGTAATTTAATTATAGTAATAGTGCACAGCAACAATCTTACTACTTATGTCAGATTGTGAGACATTCACTCCTAAAAGCTTCATCATTATTATTTCGTTTTTGGATTTAGTTCCACAGTGTCCCCTCCCCCCCTCTTCTCCACATGCAGTAAATTAATTCCATAGGTGTAGAAGAAGAAATATTAGGTAAATTGCTCTCATTTTGCCCTAAGAATTCACAATACTAAGTGAAAACCTATTTTGCATCATTAGACAATAGTCAGACAGCCTATGATGAAAGCTTGTAGCCTTTTGGGCATAAGTCCTCAAACCTGCATACTGCAGTTAAAAAAATGAAACAAACATCAAAAAACAACACAGGCAAAAAAAAAAACCAAATAGGAGCATTCCACTACATCTATCTTTTGTATTTACCTGAGAGCTTTTACTGGAGATTGATCCAAAATCCTGTGCAGCCATTAACTATTTATACATTCATGCAAACTATTGTATTTAAGGGCTCCAGGTTTCTTCAGCCCACAGCTTCCACTGATTTCAGCTGTGGCTGACAGCAATTCTGAAAATCCAACCCACAATAATTCCTGTTTCTAAAGTGTTTTCTATCTGAAGACCACAGAATTTTCTATCAGTGTTAATTTAGCTTCCAGAAAGACACAAAAATGTATCTTCAGCCAGCACAGCTGTATGCAAAGTGAACATCTGTCCATTGCCAAATTCAGTTTAGCTAATAATAAAAAACCACACTTTATTTTCTTTTCCAGACAGGATCAGACAGCAAGGGAAAGCCTGGAGAGGATTTCCATGCTTTAAAAAGAGAAATGGGGGAAGACTGAATTTCCTGAGGTCACTGAGGAAACGCGTGGCAGCGCTAGGAAAAGAACTCAGCACTCGAGCAGCAGAGATACCACCTTCACAGCCAGAACCAGATGGTTTTCTCTGCAGTGTGACATAACAGCACACACAGTAGGTCTGGGGATTTAGTGGCAATGAAGTTAAATAAGGTTAATTTCTGGGTGGCTGAGAGGTGTTGTCTTTTTGTAATTGCATCATGGCAAAAGCTCTTCTTGCTTTATTTCAATAACAAGAAGCCAGGTAAGGTGAATTAGCTGAACCACTGCAAATCACTGCTTTTTAGAAGGGAGTAGCAATGTACCCTTTCCTTGAAAGTATGGAAACTGCAGAAATAATCCTGCTTTATACTGACCTGTTGCTGTTCATGTTGTAGCTTGCACAAGGCTTTGTATGTATTTTCAGTGTATACATTTTTTTAGATGTGAGGCTAAAAGCACAAAGGGTCTTGGGCTCAGTACTGTAATGCTTGACTTTTAGGGGCTCTTTCAGTGTAAAAAACCCTTAGCTCCACAAAAGCCAGCACCTCTGCATCGCTGTGTCCAAGGCACCTGCATTTCTGCTTCTTTCAAGGATTTTGGAAGATGACCAGAGGGTAAGTGGACACACTTCTCTCCCCTTTTGACTTCACAGTGTGTAAGAGTGTGTGGAAGTATCCATGCCTGGTGGCTCCTTTTAGTACAACATATCAACACAAGGAGTAAATGTTGTGCTGGATTTCCCCACTCCTTTTAAAGCCTCAACAGTGTATTTAAGAGCAGTTCTATGCCATGAGAGAGAAAAATGCACAGCCTTTTCCACTTGGTTTTGGGTAGATGTTTCAATCCAGAATCAATCATCTGCAGCAAAAGATTTTTAAAAATCTTTTAAAAATTATTTTTGATCAAAATTTGCCAAAAGCTAGCCAATTCAATTGGGTTTTACAATACCAAATACTACCTGTCACATCTACAGCACCTTTACAAGCTACAGATAGAAACATAATTATATGCCAATTCATTTTTGCATTAATTTTGACATACAGCAGAACCCCTTTCGTTAGCCAGTCTCGGCTACTGCAGCAACACCCTGTGCTCAGCAGCAACCTGGACTTTGATAAAAGTGGCACCATTTTTACACCTTTATGCCCTGGTGTTATTCATACTGTGTACCATTTGCTACCAAAAGCCTCTGCATTCCTTAAAGCTTTGTCTCAGAAGAAAGAAATCCGGGTCAAACTCCCCTGCTTGAAAGCAAGCTGGTGGGGGATTTAAATCTTTGTCTTAGCTCCACATCTTAGGTGACTCTTCTGAAGATTTAAGGGCACTATGAAAACACTGTCCTCTTTGCTGTGTTTTGCATGGAACTTTATTACAGCTGGAAAGCAAGAAGCTGTTCCCATCCTAAGATCTACTACAGTAAATTAGGTCACTTCAGCTGCGTTTGTAGCAAGTCGATGTACAGAAGTCTGTTCCTCCCATTGATAACATTGTTCCCTTGCCTATAGGTGTCGGTTTGGAAACAAATGTAGAGCTACAATTTCAAGTGAAACTCCTGATTATTAGTCTCTCAGCTATTTCCCCCCCCCTTTTTTTTTTTTTTTTTATTTTTTTAGTTTAACCATTCTGGTGCAGTGAACAACTTCTGCGCTGCTGTGAGCTTGACTCCTAGCCTCAAGATCTCACCCTCCCTAGTGTTGTCTGGATATCAATTTTTTCAACCCCCAGTCCTTCCTCACAGGTAGGAAGCACATCACAACTCATTAGTAATTTACTGCTACAGTAATTTTTATAATTACTGCCAGGAGGCCTCATTAAATTTGATCTAATGAATAAATATTGTATTTTTCAACGTGATTACCAGAACAGCTTAAGCTGTGTGCCATAAACAATTATTTTCCTCAATATGCAGTATGTCAGTGAGTATTGATTTTTATTTTGTAAAGAATTTACTGTATTTCTATCCATGGCTATTAAGCAATAAATAGCCAACCCTCTGAAGCCTCAATTGCCACAGAGCAGATGGCAAAACAGAATTTGGGGTATCCGTTGCAAAAAGTAAAAGAATGCACATTAGTGAAGATAAAGGGTTTGTCTGGGGGTTAAGAAGGAGTGTTCCTATGTGAATGTCTCTCCTAGCCCTCAAGAAAGCAGCCTGCTCTAGTCTGGAGTCTCTGATGTGTAAGTCTGTGATATCAAAAAAATTTAGGATACAACAAAGCATTTTATCTCAGAGAACGAACACATGAACAAATATTGATGCCTTATGTTTCATTTGCTTTTAGAGCAACTGCTCAGATGGAACAGTCTTCTAACAGGTTTAAGAAAAATAAAGAAATATACAATATGCTGAACATGAGTCTATAGTTCAAACCAAAGCTGCAAATTATATTTACTTTCCAGCATAATTTACTCCTTTTTTCCAGCAATTGCAGACTTTAGCACACAAAACTGTAACACAGCAGTGAACTGTATCAAAAGGCATGCATTGGCAATGTCTTAGGACATACATCAGAGGATCTCAGGACCAGGAGAAAATCCATTACATTTTTGTCATGTAAAAATGTTTTCTGCACCTCCAGCTATACTGTTCCATGTTAGACAGGTCTAATTCCTAGCTAAAGCACTGCTTAAATAACTTTAAAGTAAATTTCTCTACATTAATAAATAAAACTGCTGGTCTGTGCTATCAGGTTTCTTTGTTTAAACAAGACTTTCATTTAGGACAAAAGTAAAAGGGGTGTGGGTCACTAGAGGCAACTCATGTACCTGAAAGGATTTTTTCCTATTTAATGGATATTTTTGATCTGCATTTTCTTCCTTGAATTTTTATTTTAAGGAAACCTGGGAAGTCTTGAGATTGTTAGCTCAGTCTCCCACCCTCGGTCTCCAAACTGGAGATTTCCCTGGGCTGGGCCCAGTGTAGTTGCCAAGCTGTAACTGTGTCACCAGAACAGCCTCTCTGGCTCTCACCAACACACAAACATCACCTCCAAGTAAACCACAGGCAATTAACTCTACACAGGGCCTCAGGACTTAGATCCACCTCAGCTGCTGCTTAAAACATGATTAGCATTATTAATAATTTAACATTTCTACTTCAGGACACTTAGCATTTGCTCTCATAAGGTTCCTTTACATCCAGGTTTCTGTTGTGACAGATGTGAAGGAGCCTCAATCTCACCAACAGCAGCTGAAAAATACCTGTGCTTCCAGACAGGCTGTCAAACAAAGCATAACCTCCCTCATCTCACCAGTGGTGGGAGCTGGCAGCCACTGCTGAATGATCCTTGCAACAAACAACAACTACAAAACGGATTCTCTCCCCTCTTTTTATTTTTGGTGCTCTGTGTCCCAAAACCACACTAACCACAGCATTGCAGAGCTCAGTACAACTACAGGTAAAAGCACTAGCAACACTACCCTGGCCTGACAGAGAGGTACTAGAGGTACCTCTGGCTGCAGCAACTGCCCCTTTTCTGAGGGAAAAGGTCAACATGGTTTAGGTGCCATGCAAGCATCAAGAAAATATTGCTCAGAAATTGAGGCAGAAAGAGCTCGAGGTCTTTTGAAGTGTGCAGAGGAGTTGAGTGTTTTGTAGAAAAGAAGCCATTTGCAAAATCCATATCTTGCACATTACACAGCATGCTGTGGCTCACTGGGAGGTGCAAGGGAACTTCAGCAAGGCTAGTTGTTGCACTAGGTATCAGGGAACTCCAAGATATGGCAGGAAAAACATTTCCTTGTGTATCCCAATATGTAAAAAGTATAATGTGGTATCTGTACAGGGGAAAACAGAAGATACATTTCAACAGTCCTGATTAATTAGCAAGTTAGTTAAGCCTAACATCAGCCAAACTGTTCATCTCATTCATAACTTTTCTTCAGAACTGGGAAGAAAAATAGAAATAAAAAAACAGACATGAGATTTTAAAAACTGGAAAAACAAGTGGGGAAAAAAAACAATGGTACCTAAAAGACTACAATACTCTCAACTCCCATGAATCAGCTATAATGTAAAATATACTTACTAGTGATTATATCAAAGAAATAAGGCATAATATACTTACTAGTGAGTATGTCCTGTTTGCAAGGAGAAAGGGTGTGCGTCCCCAGCCTGTGCTTAGTAGGTATACAGAAGAAAAAAAGAAAAGCATTATTCCTTGCTGTGGGCAAGTCTGCCTGTCTTGATGAAAATTAATTGTACTCACATTAAGAATATTCAAGTGTTAATTTTTTTCCAAAGCAAGCTTTGGCTATGTAGGTGAATGGGGTTTTGGTCTTGCAACTACAGGAACAGTGACTTAAGTGATTAAGATCATCATCATTGACAGAACACTGTATCTATTCTGTAATGGGCACATCATATACACAAGTATATTTTTATTTACTGGAGATGCTTTTCAGAGCTTTGTAGTACCAATGCTGTTTTCTAGCCACACCAACCATTTAAAAACTAGAAGTTACTTCTCCTGGAAAAAAAACTAGAATTACATCAAAGCATTTCAGTTCCTCACAACAAAACTCTGTGCTTGGTTTCCAATTCTAAAATTGTAACATTGCAACTTTTTCATAAGAATTAAATGGAAAGAGAAATAAAGGGGGAAGAAAAAGCTTTAGAGTGTTAACTCTCCACGGCAGGAGGAAGCCAGCATGGGCATTGAGCTCAGCACACTCATTCCCTTCTCCCTGCTGAAAGGGACACAAAAAGAACTCTGGCTAAGCATTTATTTTTCTGCTAATGTGAAAGTTTTCTTTTAAAGAGGAAGCAGATTGAACAGAGCACGAGAAAAGAATTTGACTCTGGCTTATTTCCAAAGGGTTTTTTTTTTTCTTGATGATTCACTGTTATCACTTGTATTCACATTACAACTAGCCTCAAAAAGAAATACCCAAAAACCAAAACCAGCCCCCCAACACACCCAACAACAAAAAAAATACACAGCACAAAAGCACTAAGAAATAGAATCTTTCCTACTGCTAAATTCTGCTAATAAGCTATATAAGAAGAGAATCATGTAAGATAAGAGTGCCTGTGTTCATTCATATTTGAGTAGAAACATTGCTAAGCCTCTACATCTGGAACTTTAGAGCATCTAAAAATGTTTTACTTCCAAGGTGTAGAACAAAATGATGGACACTGATTGAACTTATTATACTTCATCTATACAATAAAGTAGAAACCATCTAAATTTCTCTCAAGTCTAAAATGTTTAAATAGTCTAAAATGTTTAAATATTTAGTATAGTCTTTCCAGTAGTTTTACCTTCAAACAGGAGTTTGTTTGGATATCCTGAAAGGACACATAAATGTTAATTCTCTAAAAACATGAAAAATAACAATTTTTATTTGTGGGAGAGCTCTCACCCTCAGTCCTGGTGTCAGTCAGTTGTGAAGCTTATATAGCAATTCACAAACATACAATTTTTACACAGATATTCAAGCTAAAAAGAGGTAAGGCATGGCCAAAAGAAGTGCTGATAGGGTTTTTTGTTATTGAGTATGTGATTAAAAGAAAATGAGGATGGCTGCCATAGGCTTCTGTTACTTACACCTCTTGACACAACCTAGCACATAATTTCATTCTCCAGGCCTGCAGTTACATTAAGAGACAGGAAAGGATACAAAGCCATCTCGAGTCTGAACCCAAATTTCAGTAACATTTTATATCTGCTCTCAGGAGTAGATGTAAGTTTTGCCTATAGACATATTCAAGGGAAAGACTGTATCACTAAATTTCAACATAGCTGGAGCTACACTTAAACTGATTTTTTTTCCTAGCCCAGGTGATCAGTACAAAAACTACTGAAGTACTACTAACAGAGACAGATGCAATGCCTTCTTGCCCCATCCTAACTACACCATAACTTCTGGTTTATTTTTTTCACATAACAGAATTCTCTGCCATCCTTACAACAAGAGGTTGATCAATTACAGCTGGAAGAAAGCCTGCACCAAACAGCAACAAGAACTGGTTTAATATGACTGTATCTCTATGCTCTAGACATATTTTCATATGGATTCAAAATTCACAACTTCTTGTGAGTATCAGTCACAATAAGATCCCCAGTTCCCCTCTCACCTTCCATTTTCAGGACTCCTACCTCTAGCACTGAATATTACATTTTTGAGTTCAAACATACAATTCCCCTACCATTTCCCAGGTCCAAGGGGCTTGTGGGGCTTATGACACCCTTTTAGGAGATGCAGGCTTATTATTTGGAAAAATATTGAGAGCCAATCATGGAAGTGTGGTGCTGTCCTCTCTCTTTGGCATCTGGAGCCCATGCATTCACATGTATCTAGAACAAACACCAGCATTATCTGGGTGCTGACATTTAGGACCCCATAGACTGGCCAGCCTTCATTTGACACCTTTATCTTTTTACTCACTTGCTTTAGAGGCCAAGAACATGAAAATAGTAGGCAGTTTCCAAAATCACCCCACTAGCTCATGCCATTAGCCATGCAAAAGCTGCACTCACAGAAAGGCGTAAGAGAACAAACTGGATTATGCCAGCAGAGGTCAGTGGGTGACTCCCTTGCCAAAAGTTACAAATGCAGTGTATTACAAATGATTTCCCTCACCCTGAAACACTTCAAGTCATTCTTTTACTAGACACCACCATTTTGCCCTTTTCCATTTAATTTGCCTAAGCAAATGATGATGATGCTTCAGTACGTTTCCACCTCTGTGCTTTTCTCTTCAAAATACATTTTAGGTTGCTGGCAGACAAGATCACCTGGCTCTGAAGCTGAGTACTGGGGAAATGTCAACTCATGCAGCCTTTTTCAATTATAAATCAGTAGCCATTCTACCTCACACATGAGTTTCAATCTCTTGTTCTTCCTTACACAGTGATACTCTATTCTATGCATCTTTGGGTTTTAAAGCTTTTAAACACTGGACCTTTTCCTCTCAAGTTTCCTAAACTGCTGCTCATTCACTGCACTTAAAAATCATGAACTCATTTACTATTTTTCAAGTCCACATCAACAGCACTTAAGTAGCTTGGGGACTTGGGGAAAGTGGGGTATTGACACCTCAAAATCATCACATAAAACAAACTAACATCCTACACAATTCATAAATATGAATTTATTATTGCATCACCAGCAGTGAGATGAGGGGCATATCTAAACACAGCTTTTAGGTGAGAGTAACAAGGTTTTTAGCACTAAAGATCATCCAGGACAACTCAGTCACTGCTAGATCACTTGTTTCTCATTTCCTCTCACTACAGGTTACAGCTTTGTGTAACCTTCTGCCACAGCCTCATACAACTCTCTAGAGCCAGGGCACAAAAGCAGCACAAGTGTCTTCACTATCAGCATGCAATCAAGGCCCCATCAGGTAATTCTCTGCTCCAGGAAAGAGCTCCCAAGGGGCTTCTTAAGAGCTTGTTTGTAAAAGAATAAATAAATAAATAAATAAATATGGTAGACACAATACTCCAACTTGTGTCCAAAATTTTATCCTTATCCTTGTCAGCTCAGGATGCAGGCATCTGGTTTAAAAAAGCAAAAGCAGAAGGGTAAAGCACACAGCACACCTGCCCAGAGCCTGTATCAAGCCTGAACTAAGCACTCTGTATTTTGACCATCACTACTTAGTCACCAGGTACCTAACAATTCCATCCAAGCAGCATGAATGTCAGAGCAATAAGATTCAGGAACACAGGGCCAAAGATAAGAAGATGTCCAAGTCCAACTGCTCCCCCAGGGATGATGGGAATGACCAAGCCTTTACTTCGTAGCATAAGTTCACCTGAGAGTGGTAAAATCAAAGTAAAACTCTAACAGGCTTTTAAAAACCAGTTCAGAGGCAAAAAATATTCTAAAACTGATTTTTTTTTATTTTCAAAATAAAAAAATCTTGTACAGAACAGCGTAGATTTGAGTAAATCTAAATACAGCAGTCTCTGTAATATAACATAAGGGTCTGCTTTTAGCACAGTACTTTCACACTCTAGCAATCAGAAGGCAAGCCAAGCAATTAGGAGGAAAAAAAAACCCAACCACTTTTATCTGTCAGAACATGTATTTCTAAAATGAGTTCCTTCTTCACAAAATGTACCTAGAGAGAAGAGCACTCTCCACACCTCAGATTGCACAGCTATTCACACTATAAAAACAGACAAAGAGAGGACAGGAGATTTTCAATAGGAGTGATGATTTATGAAACAGAACTGCAAGTCTGAGACATAAATATCTGTTGTTTCTAAGTTCCTCTCTCCTCCCCTCCCACACACACTGATGCAATTCCCAGAAAGGTATGAACTGTGGATCATTTTGTATCCACACAGTGCAAATACTGCACAAGCACAGAAGTGTAAACCCATGTTGATTGTTCTTCTACTGTTCAACTGTACATTATTTATAACATTACATTCTAAAGCTTATACAGTAGTTTCCATAACAAAACTAAGCACATTTACACCCCTTATGGTTCTCTGCATTCAATTTTCATGGCACCTTCTTTTCTATAACACTGAGTACAGGCAACCCCTATCTGCTCAGCTATCAGAACTCTTGAGCTTCATTTCTGCTGTACTTACATTTCACAAATGTCATGTGAAAGAACCTTCTACAAACACAAAGAGCCAGACACAGAAACATTAATTGCCTGTCTTCCTGATAACCAAACCAAACAAGTTACCACCTTTCATCCACTCAAAGATGGCCAACAACCACATGAACTGCTACCCCTCTACTTGACCAAGCCCTGGTCTGGAGATATCCCTCTTCCCCAGGACCACTGCAAAGCAGTTCTGCAGCTGCACCAGGGACAGGGAAAAGAGAGCCCACCAAAACAGTAATTTAACACATGGAACATTCTGTTTTACAGTGGTCACTACAAAATGTATACCAGTATGTTCACACCACTGTCACCAGTAGGCAATGCTACTGCTGTGGAAGCTTTCAGCAGTGGCCCTCTCCATCAAACACAAAGTGCCACGTCAAACAGCATTGACTGCATTGTTTAATTCAGAAAATCTCCCTTGAAATGGCCAGTGTGAACTTTTAAGTACTCTATAAAATCAAATATTAGTGCTTGGAGACTGCTCAGCTGCGACTTATAGGGCTTCCTTTTTGAATTTAAGAACATGCTGTTGTTCAGAGAATTCTACAATTCCATTTGATGGTGAAATGTCTGCATTGCAGAAATTGGTGCTTGGTTCTGTGAGGAAAACTTCCTCAGATTTTCAGAACATCTCTATCTTTTTGCAACCAATTTTGGAGCATAAGTAAACCTGCAGCAGAGATTGTGGCGTGAGTGAAACTAATGGCTTAAAGCCCCATCCCCTTTCAGGAAGAAGAAAAGATACTATCATGAAAACAAAGACTGATTTGGAAAGTTGTCTAAAGAGAAAACAATGGCCTGTGGGTAAAGACCTGCATTAAACAGCTTTCCCAAGTATGATTTATACTGAAATAAATGAAAGGTTTTTATCCATTTTTTGCCTAAAAGAGAAGCAGGGAAGGCACTTTGTAATCTCATTTGATAAAACAATTCACTGCAGGCAATAATATTACATTGGTAAAAGAGCATATAATTTGAAGGCAATCACAGCTTCAGTCTTCCATTCCAAGTTCTTGTTTCAGACTGAAAGACAAGTAAGAATATAAGTCAGTTTGTAGCAAAACACTGAAAATTCTTTAGACCAATTAGTGGAAGCCCTGACAATACACACTGAGGTTGAGCTAAAGGGCAGAGTGGGTTTGTCACTTGTTTCGGGTAAAGAACCAGTGCATCAGAAAAACCATAGGATAAAATCTCAGATTCTGGAGGCAACTCAGTAATCTTGAGATTTATCTGATGAACTAGGATGTGGACATCTTTGCCCTCCCACTTCTGAGATGCTTATCCCACTTAATGCAACGACATCACTGACACAATGGCACACTCACCTTTTTAAGTAGGCATGGACATTGTCAAAGCCGTGGTACTTGGCCAGGTAGACCAGGACACCTGTGGCACATCGGCCATCTCGCTGCCTGCAGAAGCTACAGTTGCAGATTCCACGACATGGGGGGCACCTCCATGTCTACACAGAGAAGAGACAACAAGAAGCCCTTTTAGCTGAGATGCTACACCAGATGGAACTCACACCCACGACTTAGAAGAGTGCCCTGCTACACACTGACTTCTGCAGTGAACATCAGCACTGCATAAAGCTGTCTAAACCAGCACAAGAGTACAAATTCCTCAGTCTGCAGGGGATTAAGCTCTCTATTGACTGCCTTGCATATAACCACAGGAAGCAGTCCACAGCAGCAGCACTTTATCCACAATACAGTTCCTTTCCATAGGGCATTGAGCACTAATGCAAGGCAAAAGAGAACACTATTTCTGATGCTCAAACACAAGAATATTTGGGCTGCTGCTCTGTTCTCATACTTTACTCCTGCAAATAAAACTACACAAGTACTAAATACAACAAGTCCTATACCACACAGTTCTGTGATTCAGGCTGAAGCAAGCCAGGAGTGCATGACATACTACAGCACTGTGAGCAGCTCTGTTAAATCCCCAGCTGCCAGTGACCAATACCCCTGGCTGTGCAAGCCCAGCACAACCAGGCAGCAGGGAGCACTGTCCTACCGGGTCCAGCAGTGCTGCTCTGACATCCTCCCCGTATCTGTTGCGGAGGCAGGGCCCACAGAACTGGCCCCGCACTCCGACGCACTCGGGGTTGCGACAGTTGGTCTTGGTGTCTATGGTCTTCTGGCGACACTGGTGACAGGTGGACCCCTAGGACACAGGGAAAACAAACAAGACATTTAAGTTTTAGTTAGGGGGAAAAAAGCATTGAACAAAATCCCTTTGGCAGCTAGCAGTGCTTATCCTGAAACAGAAAGCCACCTTGCAATTTTGAACCGAGACTGTTTTAACACTGCATCTTCGGTGTCTGGTAATCACAGCCCCTGGCTGGTATCACTTAGATATTACAGTTGTTCCAGAGTGAAAGCAAGCTAATTGGCTTGGTAAAGGCTATTCTACAAATTCAGGCAAAAATAACAAAGGACACTTCACGATCTCAGACATATTTCTCCCAAAAATCACATTCTCTCTCTCAGTGAGAGGGAGTGTGCTCTATTTGATGCTGAAACACAAACACGGAATAACAAAAAAATGACTTTGCAAAGTACACATTTCACTAAGCTGGAATATACTTACCATAGCCCTGTTATATACTTTTTCACTTGCAGATCCACAAATATTATCCAGCTCTTCTTCTGTTATGTCCTCAACTGGGCGCACAACATGTGGAAAAGCCATGGCACCACGGTGACCCCTCCTGGGAGCACGGGCTTCATGCTGAACAGCAAAGATGAAATACTTTTAGTATTAGTTTCTGCAAAAACTATACAAAGGCAAGGATCTTCAGCAATGCTGAAGTCTCAAACACCCATCACACATTTAAGCAAAATATAACAACTTTGTATAGAGTATGATATGGATGCAGCTTTAGCACCTTTACTTGACCCATCCCCTTCAGGGTGCAGTGATGGTACGTACTTATCTTGCTTCACTCCTGCTGGAGTGCAAGTGCAAGTGGTTTTTCAAGGACAAGGAAGAGGAAATGGAAAGCATGCACAGAATGTCCTTTTTTTTTTTTCTTTGATTTTTTTTTAAGATTCTTCCAAGGCCATGGCATACTGATAAACCTCATCAACTCCCTAAGAATCGCTATTTTTTTGAAGTGAAACCTTTATACAAAACAACCCACAACAGGAGAACTATACCTCCAGGTATTCATCAGACATTTTCCTTCTTCTCACCAAGATGTACCGGTCATCTTCTTCCTCGTCTGGTACCAGAGTAGGAGGACCTTCAATCAAGGACCTTGACCTTGTGTGAGGCCGAGAGCTCCGGTCTGGGTTCCTCCTCAAGGCACATTTGGGCAATGAATGCCTTGGAAGTCGCTTTGGTCCCTGCTAATGTTTAAAGGCCCTTATGAAACAGGTGAAAACACAGATAGCTCCTGACCCTACTGAATTCCTCCCCTAAAGATGCCTTCCTCTCATCTTTTCCAAAGACATGTCTATCCCTGTCCCAGTCAGAACACAGGTAAAAAGAACCTAAGCAAATTCATCTTGTTCATCTTAGGCATTCTACTAGTCACAGAGAAATAGTCAAAAGCAGCAGAACCCGTGCCTATGAGGAGCTGCAATTTTCAGTGCTGTTCTAATCTTCACCCAAATTACAAATACATCAGCAGTGAAATTCATTACACTGCTGATTTACAACCCAATCTTCTTAAAAGTTTGGCATAATGCCAGGTGTTTTTCAAGGCTCCAAACTCACAGAATATTCAGGTCTGAGCTGCCCTCCCTCATCTCCAGCCTTTGTATAAACACATATTTACATAGCACTTTGTTTGGTTTTATTGGCCTGTGGAGACACTTAACCTTTATAAATTAATCTGTTCTGCTGTATACCATGGCAAATCAAAAGAGAATTATAGAGTGAGGATACCCATTTTAGGAAGCAATAAAATTCTAACTGGACTTTGATTTGCATGGTTTATTAAGTTTTTACGTTGAGAATCCTGCTTTGTAATGTCAGAATTTGACTCTTAGAAATCTGAATGCAAATACAGTAAGTTTGTACTCACATGACTGACAGCTGGCAACGATTTTCTCCCACCAAAGATACCAGAAACATTTTGCAACTCAGCCATTAGTTTTGCAAGCTAACAAGAGAGAGAAAAATGAAGCAGAGCCTTAAAAGGGTATTTATGTGTTATTACAGACTACTAGGGCAATTGGCTACAAGTACAATTACTTCTAGGAAATGCAGTCTTTCTTCAACTCTTTACATTTATGTCTTATTTATGTTTTAGTGACTGCAAGTAATTTGGAAATGCTCAAACTGATTATGTCGTTAGGCTTGCAGCCTATGGATTTTCATATGGCAGTAAATATAAAGCATCAGATTTATATTTAAGGAATGCAAATTCATTTTAATGCATTCACATAATTCCCATTACAGAGAATTTAAACAGAGGTCCCCCCAGAGTCGAATGGGAGGGGGGAAAAAGGCCAGTCCACAGGAAGACAAGAGTACTTGCCATTGCTTTGTTTTCCTTTATGTTTAAAGCTCTTTTTTCTAAAAACATGGCACCACTTTCTTCAGTGTCAGAGTCTGAATCTGGAGCAGGCATGGGAGTTTCAGGAACAGGCTCCACAACCCCCTTCCTCCTCTCTGATCTCCGCAGTGGAAACTTCATGGCTACTTTCAGAGGAACAGGGCATCTCCCTCTCTGATCCATCTCACTTTCAGCACTTGTATCATTCCCATCTGAATCTGATTCCAATTTCTGTTAACAAACCAAAACGGAAGCATGTGAATCCAGGAGAGTTGCTCTGCAGTTAAATACAGTTGACATTTTGTCTAGGAGTGGTTAAGAGGCTACCTGGCTGAAATCCAGTCCTACTGTTCTAATGCACTTTTGAGTGGGAGGGAAGCAGAGGGGACACAGGGATAAAAAAACTCAGAAATCCACATGGTTGTGCCAAACACACTAGAAAAAGGAGTGTAGGTAAGTTACAGCTGTCTCAGCTGTTACTTGCAGGTCTAATAGCAAAAGTAGTTAGTGTGTATGGTATGAGAAAGAGAACTGCCTTTAAAGGGCTCAATTTTGCTACATAGAGTATTTGGCTGTAAAAAAAGGACACTATGCAGATCTCCACAGAAGGTTAAACCAAATTTTGTAAATTGTCAAGTACAGTCATCTCACAGTATCAATAATAAAAAATGGAAACTTCCTTCAAGTTTCCATTGAATGGAACTAGTGAAATAATTACGAATAAAATACCACTATTTTCTAATCTTTGAATTCTCCTGTCTTGCTTACAAATTTCCCAAGAAACAATAGTTCAGTGAGGACATAAATTAGTTAAAAACTCATTAGGCAACAGGCTTTGATTTTTCTTTTTAGACACAACAAGACAGTCTTATTTTGATCACCAGTAATAGTGGACATCAAATGGCCATTTTTATTTACACAGGTTTTTTATTAAGTAGGTATGTGTTTCTGGTTGCACATTATGTGTAGTCATTGACTTTTTTTTTTCTACTTATCTATTCCAGCTTTGTCTTCTACTTATTTTCTTCACTACTGTGTTTTAACTCAGATGTGATTTCTTCCAATTAGATGTTTTTCTTTTCTAGTCATTCTTCAGCATGTCCTGAAGTTATGACAAACCTGGTTTTGCCAAATGTGGTACTAATACAGTTTCTCTTCTGAATGTCAACTACTGATCTTTTTAAGCAATAGAACTGATCTTGAAGTGAGGTCAAGGAAAAGCAGTTTCTTTACTGCTGAAAGATGCACAGCATTCCCTGTTATGCTGCCAGAGTGGAGGTCTGAACTGCATGTCAAGACACACAAGATTTTTTCTGAGGCTTGCTGGAGCCCATGGGCTAGCCTAACATTTCATACTGAGGAAACCAGAAACACTGGGCTCCAACAGAGTAACATCCAGCAAAGACAGTTTTAAGAGTTATATTTCAAAATACATATGGTGGATTTTAAAAGCTCAGTATCTTGAGTGCTTTTCATGGAGATGAAAAGAAAACTAAACTCTGGCTACTTGGACTGTTTACTAAATGGAATTATGCTTTCTTCTGAAACACTGAACTTTCAAATCGAAGCTAGCACTGTTTTCCAATTAAGAATGTGTAAGTATTTAAATATAAAATAGCAAACTAAAATCAAGTGTCTTACCAATGCATCTTGAACCTCATTTTCTGAAAAGCCACAGAAAGATTCATCATCAGAGGCTTCATGAAAAATTTTGGCCAGTTCTTCTTTAATATCTGACCTAAATTTGCATTTCTACAAAAAATAAAATACCCTTTAACTTAAGTTGTACAGAAAATTATTAACATTTGTAAGTATAGTACAAGAAAACAGTTTTTTAATGCAGAAAAAAAAGTTAAAGAATTTCACAAGGGGTTTCAGAACCATAGCTGCAAATTATCAGGCACATTAGGTTAGGTGACATATCAAAGAACTGATAGCTAATCTGTTTCCAACAATTACCACCTAGAAGCACAAGAGTGGAATGAAATTACAACATACAGCACAGGTTTATAACTAGTATACAAAACCATAAGTAGAGCAAGTCGTTTTACATTACTAGCTTCACATTTTTTGCAGTCTTTACTAGTACTGCCCATATGATCCTATTTGTTCTCGTACTGTACTTACTGTGTTTGCAAAATTATCAGAACCAAAACTGTCACAGCTGTCATCAGAGGATGAGGATGTTTCCATGGGAATCAGTTTTGTATTTCGAAAGGCTGTGAAGTTTCTCCTTCCTGAACAACGACGCTACAAAAGGACAAAGCAACACCATTAAGAAGAGACCTACTGCAGCCTTTAAGAGTATCTTTTTATTGAAGCTTAGGAAGTTTGAACATTTTAGGATGTTTAGCAATCTTGAATGCAAGTCAGAAAACAAACATCAGCTTTGAAATAAATCCAGAAGTTAGGAATGACAACAATTTTTACTGTGATGCAGTTCTGATCGTTGTCTAGATGAGTTTCATTCAGTATTTAAGAATACTTATTTTATGCAAAGAGACAAGTGGAAATAAGCACATTAATCATGTCATTCCCCAGTCATCATAGCCAATGACGGAAAAAAGCGCAGGTACACGAAAGTACCTAGAAATCCACATATTACTTGCAGTTTGAGGCAAACACTAAATACTCTGCAGCTCTTAAGGAAGGGCCAAAGGATCCTACCCAGAGACCTAACTATTCTAGACAAAGCAGCTTGCTGTTTTGATAGTTTTGCCACCGATTTAGAAGACTTTTTCAGGTTTTCTTTTCCCAGGAAATGCTTCTACTGGCAGTGACCCAGTTTATGCCCTGAGGAGGGAGGCCGGGGCAGCGCCCACGCTGAGGCGCTGCCCGGGTCATGAGCGCCGCTCCTGACGGGCGCGGGCCGGGCCGAACAATGGGCGGCAGGGCCCGCAGCAGCTGCCCGGGCCCGCCTGGAGCCTCCGTCCTCTCGGCAGCACCGCTCTGCCCGCGGCTTCTCGCCCCACAGCTCCGCCGGGCGCCGACCCAAAGCGGCGCTTTCCGGAGGCGCTCGCCGCGGGGCACGGCCCGCACCGGGCCCGCAGGGCCCCGAGCCGCAGACACGCGCGGCCCCTCAGCGCGCCCCGCCCGCCTCCCGCTAAAATGGAGCCGCCCCCGCACACGCGGCAGGGCCGCCCGCCCGCCGACCCCTGCGCTCCTTCCCGCCCCGTCCCTGCAACGCCGCCACACCACCGGCCCCGGGCGTCAGCGAGGCGGGGGGCGATGGGCGCATGGCTCCGGGCCGCCGGCTCCCCACTGAGACCGGCTCCCAAGCCGAGTCCCCCCCCCCCCCGGGTTAGGCGGGCAAGGGCACAGCCATGCGCGGGGCGCCCGAGCACCGCGGCGGGGCAGGAAACCCGAGGTGGCTGCGGCTGCCCCCACGTCGATCTCCATGGGGTGCCCAAACTAAAGACCCCCCTCCCGACCCCGCCACCCTTCCGCAGCGCGGCTGAGTCCGGCTTGCCCAGGTTCGCAGGACCCCGGAGGGCCACGCGAGCGGCGGCAGCGCCACAGCCTCCCCTGTCCGCAGCAGCGGCGACCCGCAGCCCTGCGGCGGGCCCGGGGCCGCGGCGCGCTCACCTGCGGGCGCGGCGGGGCCATGCTGGCGGCGGCGGCGAGCGCGGCGAACTGAAGGTTCGCGCCAAAGCGGCTGGCCCGCGGGGGGCGGGGCCCCGGCGCCTTTCCCGCGCTGCCGCCGCGTCCTGGCAGATGCAGCGCGCACCCCGCGGGGTCGGGCACCCGGGGGCTCCCCCTGCGCCCTCCCGCCCGCCTCTGTGAGGAGCTCATCAGGTCTCCCAGCTGTCCCCGAAGGGGCCAGTGCGGAGGTCTCCTTTTTATTTTTCTGTTCGCGGTGTAGGTTTTGTGGAGCTGCAAGGGCCTGGCCCTGTGGCGCGAAAAGCTCGCGGGCGGAACGCGGCGGGACTCGGGTGCAGAAGGGGGGCGGGGGCCGGGGCCGCTCCTGCCTAGCCAGGGCCAGCTGGGAAGCCTCTGTGGTTTCCAGCTCTCCTGGTTTTGTTTTAAATATTTAAATAATTTTATATGCTAAACCTAGGTTGGCTTCACTCTGAAATAAACCCCCACAACCTGCCAGTTTGCAAGGGCAGTGGGGCTTCTGCAGGAAACAGAGCCAAGGGTCTGTCCTGGCTGCACCCAGCACCGCCTGCCAGCTACAAGTGTCCCGTGTCAGAGCAGCTGCCCTGAGCCCCGCGGGAACCAGGGTCACGCAGCCCCCCGCAGATCAGTGGGACGTGCTGACCGTGCCTCTGCTCCTCCGTAACAGCAGTTCAACAGAATGTTACACACAACTTGGCTGCCTTGCCCTTTGCAGTCGCAATACTATTTGAAGACAGGCCAGGAGAAAATAGATCAGTCATTTTAAACCATTTTTGGTAACACGTATAATAGCACATTAAATCAAATACAGCCGTTAAACACAGCAAAATAACTGCTACGTGGTATTTGGCAGCAATAGTAAGGGAGAAGCCCTGAAGAAGCTGTGGGATTTGTGGCCCTGGTGTTTGCTATAATCCTCTGTTTATCCTGTGGTTTGAGCAGGGCTCAATACCAATGCAACTCTTGCTGTTGAGCATTTTTCCAGGTGCCTCCCTGGCAGCACTGCAATCAGCTGGAGGGAGGAGGCCGCGTGCACGTGCAAACCTGTGCCCGTGTAAGGCAAACCAGGAATCATCTCTGAGCCAAAGCCTGTAAATAGGCTACAGCACAATAGGGTACAAGAGCCCTCACGGAGGTGTGCTATTTTCTGTGGGCATTATTCTTCCTGTGCATGCTGCAATCTGTCATGTAAAAGAATCTCCATTTTAAATAAGCCCATAATTACACACTTACCTGCACTGCTGGCTTCTCAGCACACACAAAAGCAGATGAACTAAACCAGTTCTCCAGAGACCAGACCATACTCCATTCCTCTAAATTCACATTAGTGGAGGATTTCCACCCACGTGGCTTCTAAACAAGACAGCCAGTTGGGAAGAGGGGGATGTTTTTTTCAATTTTGATGCGGTTTTACTTCTTTCAGAAAAAGAAATCTACAAATACTAGTTTACTTACATGGAAGAAGAGATTCAGTTTATGAACAGTAAAAACCCTTAACATCTTGAATCACAATTATCAGAATTCTACTAGAGAAGTAGCCAGCCTTCACAGCTTTCAAGAGCATCATATGAAATGTTATGGAGTACCAATGGCACTAGCTAAAGCAGCACTTCAGACTGCAGTGACTTGTCCATTTAATGCTTAATGCAAACACCATTCTTCAAATCTTCAAACTACATGTGTAGTCAAATGTCATTCAAATTAATAGGCAGGCCAAAGCAGAGACTGGAGAATCCAGACAAGACATTTTTTAAACAGTATTGTCAGGGCTTTTTTAATATGTGAAAAAAAGTTATTTTATTGAAAATTGTGTATATCAGCTCACATACCACTGGAGAGAAGAGCACAGGAAAGGGAAGAGAGAAATGGATACATGTGAAGGGCAGATGCTTCCCATCCTACAGCATCCAGCAAGGGTACCAGAAAATGAAGGTCTGTAACTCAGGAGATGTTCTTGTGACCTGTGACACTGATTTCCCATTTTCATCCTCACAGCCTGCATGCCCCTGCTCTGCCCTGCAGGGCCCAGTGCCCTCAATGGATGGCAGAACAAGCTTATCAGCTGACTTTACCACGATGGAAAAAGTTTGTCTATGTTTGTCAAGACACAGGCAGCACCACTGTCCTACATTTAGCTATTAACAGTAGCTGAAGATATGCAAAACTGAACTCAGGTGAGCATAACATTTTCAGCCACACTTAAATTAGGCTACTGTGAGTGGAGGAAAGCATCCCTGCCCGTTCAGTCCCCCAGTCAGGGTCCTGCATAGCCTGCCAGTGCTACTAGCAAGCTCATCCCTCAGGGCTCACATGCCAGCAAAGATCATCTGGAATATTTTATCAGGTGTTTTCAAGAAAATAGTCTGTTAAAGTCTTGTCTGTCCTGGAAATGAACTGCCACTACATGGCAGCAGCCCTTGGAAAGGCTGAGGGAATAGGAGGGACATGCAGTAGATTGAGCATGCAACTCTTTCTGTGTTTATCTGGGGGAATCCAAGTTGTTTACATGTTAGGAGCTTCAAGCAGCAGCAAGAACACGGGCCTCCAACAATAGCTCCATTGTCAGAAACAATAGATGTGACTTTGGTCTGCTGGGACAAAGGACAAGTGCTGTCCTCCGTGTCACCCCACGGGTTTCAGTTGTTGGCATTGTAACACAGTTTTTCTCCCTATCTTAACTTCTTCCTATCTTAACTTTTCTTCCTATCTTAAATCTTACACTCAACACTCCTTATGCTTCTTCCCACCCCCCCCCTTTTTTTTTTTTTAATTCAACCAAAACATTTTTACCTGCTGCCATGAATGAGTGTTTTAGGACACTCAAAGAATCCCTGGCAAAAATGTTGCTCCACTTGGGTTGTTATTCAGGCAAGAATAATCAGTTTTCAAGGCTGTTTGTTAAAAACAGCTTCACTAGAAAGTGTAAGCTCCTGGGAGCAGGCAGTGTTTCTGATAAGCTCAAGAGGAGCTTAGCCCAGGTGGTGTTTGTCAAGGCCAAGGCTTAATGAGTATTTCTAAAATCACAATTGGCCCAGGGGTGGAGGTGCACCACCACACCTGCCTAAAACAGCATGTTTTAACATCAGCTAATGTTTGTATGATGTATTTATTGTGATGAGACTTGCACTGTGATGTGTTTATAGATGCAAGCCTTTTAGAGGAAAGGGAGAGTTTGGATTCTCATGGCCAGAGTACCCCTAGCACAATGCAATAACATGTATCTTAGCTCCATAGAAAAGAATCAGATTGCAGCCACTAATGACAATAATTAAAAATTTCTGTAAGAGCTGTCCAATCACCTCTTCATCTGAGCAAATTATAGTGCGTTACTGAAACCATTAGTGCAATAAAATGAAGCTAAAACACATTTTGCATTAAAATAATCAGACGTTGATTTATGATGTAAATTGTAAATCGGTAACCTATAACACACACTAATTGTTTTTCTCTGTCCTGTAAGGTGTGTTTCTTGGAAAGATCTGATCAAGCATATCTATTTGTTCACATGCCACCCTCCAGTGGCTCACACTACTATACAAGACATAATAAGGTGTATAATCAGGCAACCTGCTATTGATTGCAATCCAGAAAGGACACACTTGTTCTCACACAGAAGCAGGAGGATAGCCACTTTTGGAGATTTAATTACAGCTAGATCTCTACATGTTTGCTGGACATGGATTTTTATGGAGCACCTTTTTAATATAAATAGCACTATGCTCTGAAAGACAGAATCAGATCTTGTAAAAGAAATACAAGTTTAAATATTTAACATGCATAATCAGTTTCTAGTTAGAGCAACTGCACCGGCTCCATAAAATATCTCCACAATGTAATTAGTATCTTTTTCCTTTTTTCTCTCTCCAAGGAGATTTTCTCCTTTTAATTTAACAGGTTTGTATCTCCTCGTGCTTTGCTGTGATTCTCTTGTTAGTAAAGGCTGGGTGCCAATGCATTCTGTTCATGTTTAATTGAAGGTGGTCATGTCCAATCCTATTCAATACCGTGTTTCTTTGACACAAACTAGCAAGACCACAAAAATGGAAAGAATAAGAGAAGGAAAACCAAAGGAATAATACAAATCAGTGTCAGAAAAAGGGAAGTTGATACAACATTCATCTGAGTACACTCAGAGAATGGCTGAAACGTGGTCATTTTTGATAGAAACCTTAATGCTTATTCCGAATATAAGTCATAGCAGATCATTTAGAGCCCAGAGCATTATGATGCACATTATAGAAGTGTAATTATAATGCTAATTGTAGCCATTCCACAAAATGCTTAGCAAAAAATATTGATTGAAAGTACCTGGTTTTGATATTCAGTAGCCACTTTTAAAAGTGCAAGATGCCAGCCTCTTCATTGTTGGGCTTTGATTTTTATTTCCCTTTGAAAACACAGACTACATTTAGTCACATCATAAAGAAATAATTTTCAAAATGTTCTGGAAACGTATAGCTATGAGAAACAGAAGGCTATCAGGAAATAACCAAAATATTTACTGTAGTTTGTGTTTTTTCCCTTTTATATAAGCTTTGCCACTGCCTTTTTGCAAGTGTTGATTTGCATTGTCTCCACCAGCCTTCAGCAAGATGTGGTTGCTGGGAGAGGATGGGTGGGAGGAGAGGTGTTGGCATAACCTCATTCCCAGGGATCTCCCTCCCCAGGCAGCTCTCTCAGGAGGGAGGAAGCCAGGGGAACAAGTGGAAATCCTCGCCCAGGACCTGCCAGAGGTCCCCAGGGCGCATCTCAAGTTTTCAAGCCCTGGGGTTCTTGCACAGCATGAGGGAAATGCCCTCTCTGCTGCAGGGAGCCCTCCTCTGCTTGCTAAGGCAGGAAAAGGAAGGTGTGTGTTGAGCCCCGGGGACACTGAGGCACTGCATTCTCCACAGCAGGATGTCCAGCCCCCAGACAGCCCGGAGGGGTCCAGGAGGAGCCCTGCCATTGCTCTGTCAGAGCTCAAATGCCTGTATTTACATCCACTCAAACGTCATCTTGGCAGACCCTTATTAGTGTTATTGCCTTAATAGACTTCTCCTCTCTAACCTCTAAATTTTTGCAACAAACTGGCTTGAACTGCTAAGCCTGGCAATTCATTAGATAAGAATATAATGTGAAAACCCTTCTATGGTGGACACATGTACAGAAAATAATTCTATCAGATGCAATTTACAGAGGTAGCACAGCTATTTTATTCCATTTAGTGACATGAGATGCCAGGAGGTCTCTCAGTTTGGGGTTTTTCCACAGTTACATAAGTCACTGCCCGTCTTTCCCAGCCTAAAGTAATAATAATAATAATAATTATTACTATTACTATGTCAAAGTGCATTCTCTAGCACAATCAAAAAAATCAATTGCATATATGTGATGTCCAGTCCAATGTTCTTGGCAGCAAGTCTGCAAGTTATAGAAAGTCTTAAAATACATGGAGTTTGATCCTGAGCAACACTGGGTGAGCTAGAAAGCAGGACAGAGGTGAGGGGTGCCATTGCTGGGGGCTGTAGCTCTCTGTGAGGCACCTCTCCTCCTTAAATCAGCTCAGCAAGCTGCCAGATTCTAGTCAGCATGCTGTCTGTCACACATGGCCAACTGCTAGGAAATGAAGTGTGGGAGCAGATAAGATAGAGCAAAACTGCAGTGGCCAGTTTTTTCTTTAAAAAGTAAACCATGTCCAAAATCACCCATCCCCGTTTCCCAGCAAGAATGTAGGTCTCATGGGGCATGAGCTCAGTCATGGCAGAGCTGGGGGAGGCACAAATGGGCACTCTCCCCTCCCAGCTGAACAGGGTACTTGTCCTGGCTGTATGTAAACAAAAGCAGCCTGTGTTTGCAGGCCTGGGCAATGCTTTTGCTCCAGGGAGTCTCACATTCATGTGCTGCCCTGCCTAGGAGTAGGTTTCACAGGCACTTGAATTGCAGCTGGTTCACAGCACAGCAGCATGTCCCTGACCTGCAAGACACAGGGAACACGTGCAGCAGCATGCCAAGCTGCTGGTCTGGCTCTCACTCCCTCTACAGAGCAGGTCCCAGGACACTGATCTCTACAGCCAGTCCTGGTGGCAGTGGCAGGTACCCAGTGCTGCAGGGAAATCTGTGTTCTTAGGAAGCCAATATAGCACAGGGTCAGACCCAGCTCTGGGCCACTGAGCTGAACAAGAATGATTGCTACCCTCAGTGGTGACTGCTCTACTGCTCTCCATCCTCCTGTTGCTCTTTTCTTTTCCTTTTTTTTTTTTTTTTTTTAAACACATCCTTAGGTATATGGGAAAGACAAAAAAGTAAAGAAAAAACATTGACAAAAATTGAACCACATATCTTGGCAGAAAAAGAAACAAGTCTTTTTGTTCATGCTATGAAGACATCAGCTGTGGAGGTAAAGCCTGTAAAAATTTCAGAAAACCAAGGACCATGATGCTGAGCTTAACCTGCCCTTCCTGTCTGAACTGAGCTCTGCTTCCTCCCTCACAACCCACAGGCAGGGTCAAGAACCAATTGCTGGGGAGAGATTGCTGCTGTTCACCCTGAAACCTTCCTGCTGATGTTTGGCATCCAGAGAGAGCAGGGCAGCTCTTGTGATTCCCACAAGATCCAGAGTAAAATGCTGTTGAATAAACAGAAAGACTCTCTGTAAGCTCTGACAGCAAATCTCACAATAAAAAAAAAAAAAACCAAACCAAAAAAAAACAAGGAAAAGAAAATTCACATCTGATTTTGTAAGCATTCTCTCAATTGGACAC
Organism: Erithacus rubecula; assembly: GCF_903797595.1. Lineage (NCBI taxonomy): Eukaryota > Metazoa > Chordata > Aves > Passeriformes > Muscicapidae > Erithacus > Erithacus rubecula. The sequence continues at coordinate 17,127,310 of NC_136659.1, forward strand.
AAATATTCACTCACTTTGGACGTTCAGTTCTGAATCTGCCTTCATGAGCTCTTTGTTGTTTTTCATCCTCCATTCCAGTAGGCATCTCAGAGCTCACTTCTTACAATTCAGAGCATTTTAACCCTAGGAAATGCAGGTACCTTTTGGGAATTAAGAAAACATCAACATCCAAGCATGGAGATATGAAGCCCAAGGGAAAGACAAACCAAGAACCAAAGAGGCAGCTCTGCAGCACTGGGATTTTGTGACACTTGCAGAGTCAGCTGTGGAGGGAGAGGGTAGTAGCACTGCCAAGGATAGTGTGTGGATGGAGGTCAGTGTGTCCAGCTCCTGGCATGCAAATCTAGACATAATGGTACTTAAATATGGTTGCCTTTAACAGACTTGTAAGAAAAACCTAAGTGAACACAACATGGCTCCTTTCCAAAGACCATTTCCTGACACATAGTTACCCAAGACAGTCTGATTTTACACATTGCTGGGCATAGTCTTCTAGCTGCATGTTAATGAAACATGAAAAAAACCCAAAAAGGCTCAGCTTCGTAAAGTACTGGGGGTATGTGTGAAAATGTAAGCACATTTATAATGAATTATCACCAGTATAGGGAGTAGCTACATTAAAAGTGATTAAAAAACAAGACAGAAAACTAAATCTTGCTAAACTTTTTTTTACAAGTTCACTCGCTGTTGCTTTAGCCAGCAATGCTGGTACAGCAAAAGGATTTCTAATCAGTCACTAATGCATGATTGTTTAATTTTAATGGGCATGATCAATACCATCCGCTCCTTCTTTAAATGCTAATGAACACTTTAATACAACAGATGTGGACAAACAGTACATTGCAGATTAAAATTAGGCATGGCATTAAATAGCTTACAAACAGCAGAGGAATCCTGCTGGACATCTTGACAAACAACCACAGGCAGCTGATAAATCTTGAATTGCCATCACCAGTCCAGTGTCTCAGGCTTGTACAACTACAGCGCCATCCTTATCACCCTAGAAGGGAAAGCTGCCTTTCCAAACTCTTGCAATTTCTTTCTTAGGATTTGTGCAGGCTTAACTGTGATTCCTGAGATGCATATCCAAATTTTAATAACACAAGCACATTTCTAGCAACTACTCTCAGTTACTACTAGTTGGTATCCTCCAGCCCATTTTAGTCACGGCAAGAAATGTCAGGGAAGGATCCCCAACCTAGACACAATCCCAGTCCCCTGCTAAGTTGTGACAGAGAAACATCCAGTGCTAGATTGTCCATGTCCCCCAAATTAGTTGTCAGGCTCAGTAAACCAGGGCCAGAAGCTAGGTTACTAGCTAGCTTTCAGCCAGTTTGAAGCCAAAAGAAAATGGCAAACTTAGTTACCACAGGGCATAATGTGAAGCTCAATTCACTTCAAGGTAAAGCTTCTGTTTTTGCTGTTGTCAGAGGAAAAGGCACTTGAATGGCAGAGATCCAATTCCTGACACCTGGTGTCATTTGTGTCTGTCTCCATTGGTTTTGGTGGACCTGTCCTGGATTTGTGAAATGTGAGTCCCAGTTCACTCTGGTACTTACTGGAAACTCAGGCCAGGGCTCAGCCCTCACTGGGGCTGGCGGCAGTCAGAGGCAGGAGAGCTGCATGTACCCCCAGGAGTGGCCTCTGCAGAGCAGGGAATTTACATGTCCTTTGGAGCATGCAGTGGTGATGCCCTGTCCCCCTGGGTGGGTGACACCCAGCAGCTCTGCCAGCATCGTGCACAATGGCATGCCAGCAATGGGTGCTGTGCAGCACACTGGCCAAAGGCATCTCTAATTTACAGTTCCTTGGCTTTCACAGGCTACCATGCATTGCTTTGGGTTCAGCTTCCTTTATCTGTTTCTTCCTTTTTTTCTCTCTTGCATCTTGTGAAACCCAAACTTTTTTTTCTCCTTTTTAATTGTGTGAAATCAACTTGGAGTGAAAAGGCCACGAAGAAACTTTCTGACGCCAACCGAGTCTAAGCTGTGTCTTTGTTCTCAGCAGAGCTAAAGACCACATTAATCAGGAACTTTGCTGACCTTGTCTTTACTACCTGAATACTGAAAGACAAAAGCGACACAGTCTGGCCACATTTAAAAATTCAATTAAAAATACCAGCTGCACAGGGATAAATATTATCATAGACCTCAGTGGGGTTAGTTGTAACTATGATAAAGGCAATGCCTTCTTCTCATTCTATTTACATTTTTTTTTTTCCTCCCAAAAGAATAAAGCCTAGTTTTTGATTCTTCTGATTAAGACAACTGTGTACGTGACAGGGTGTGCTCAGTGGTGTTGGGCAGCAAATGTTGGGGCTTCTAATATGGAACAAAGTAAGAAATTCCTGAGAAGGTATGGCAAGCTGAAAGTGCAAAAGTGAAGCTACTAAAGTGAACCTGAAGAAAAATATCCTTGAGTCCATTTTTTTTCAGACTGTGCTGATCTGATAGAAATACTGCCTCTTCCTATAGACCTGGCAGAAGCAGACTAGACAAGTGGTGAGAAGACCCTGCTCAGAGCTGGACTCAGCATCTAGAGGCAAAATGAGGTGAGGAGAGAGGTAACAGCACAACTCTCCTAAGGATGAAACGAAGAGCCTTTCATTGTGGCATCTGGCTGTGCCCTACGGATTTTATTTTTAAAATATTAAGCAAATGAGTGGGTATCCAGTCAGCTGACAGCACGAGCAGCCAAACAGAGGTAAGAAAACCAATTAAATCCCTTGGTGCTGACAGTGGCAGGAGGGGAGGTGGCAGCTCTCCCTGTCCGCTGGCAGGCCCCAGCCGGGTGGGTACCGGTGCAGCAAATGAAACAGGAGCAGGCATGTCCTCTCTAGGCTGAGCGTTCAGTTAAATAAAGGCCAAACGCCTCTCAGAACATCCTCCGGCCCCGCCAGCTGCCCCGGGCTCTGTCCTTCCCCGGCTTGCCGGCGGCCTGCCGGTGGGGCTTCCGTGCGTGCTGCACCTTTATCCAGCCGCCCTCGCTGGCCCTGCTCTGCCCCTCGCCCGCCCGGGGCTCGCTGTCCCCCTGCGGCGGCATGCCGGGGATGGCCGCGGGCTGCGCAGGGCCGCGGGGGTACCGGCGGTGCTGGGAGGCGGCGGGGGCCGGCAAAGGAGTCCTGCCGGCCCTTGCCGAGTGCCGCGGCGGCACCGGGGAGCTGGTGCCGCTGCGCCGCCCGTCCGAGGAGCTGCGGGAGGCCGCGCTGTGCGAGGCGGCCCGGCCCTTGCCGGCGGACCTGTCCCTCTCCGAAGGGGTGTCGGAGGCTGTGCTGGAGGCGCTGCTGCCCTTCGAGTTCAAGTGCAGGCTCGAGAGGTTTCTCACGAAGCTGTGCGACAGGGGAGAGGAGTTCCTCGAGTGGCTGATGGCCGTGAGCTGCTGGCTGACGGGAGCGCGCGTCCGGCGGACGGCGGCGGCGTACGAGTCCTGGCTGCGCAGGTAGGGCAGGTACTGGGTGACCGCGCTGGGGCTGTGCGGGTGCCCGTGCTGCAGAGAAACGGCCTTTGCTACCTGCTGCATGCGCAGAGTCTGCATCCACTGGCTGTCCGTGCCTGGCAAGGGAATGCAAACACACTCAGCTTTCTGTGAATCGATGGAAAACCGCGCTCCAGCTTACCCAGGGTGCGAGGTTTGGTACCAGGGTTTCTCTCAGAAAAATCTCGAAACCACCCTTCCCCTCCCAGCCTTGCAGCAAATAGTCCTAGATTCGAGTATGTTCAGTGTTATGGTTGAACATAATGTTGGGCTTTGAAAATAGCAAGTGATACAAATATTTCTGATGCCACTGCAGATTATGGAGCTTAGACTACAAGAGTTACTGAGCCATCCACTTGGCTGTTCAGCTGGGTTCCCACTCCCAAGTGCCTCCTGGAGTTTTGAACCCAACCTGGTTTTAAACATGCCCTGTGATGCTCTTGGCAGCCTCAGCAGATTTCTCCATAGCTTTCACTACGAAAGAGCCTGGAGACCTCCGGAGCTGGCACAGAGGTCACCCCAAGGTACCAGCACTGCTGCAACGCTGCCTTCCAACTACATCTCTCCCACCTGGCACAGCCCAGCACAGAGAGGAGGCAGTGCAGAGCCACTGCAAATCCCAGCTGCAGCAGCCACATCCACCTCCTCTGGCTCCCATTTCTTCTCAAACTGCTACACACCATAAAAACCAGAGCTACTTCAGTTGTTGTTGCTACTACAAATTCTGAATTCAATCCACTTTGCATCCAGCTTCACGCAGAAAACCAACTCCGTATGTGGAAAAGCCAGTGAGGCATTAGGCTTCAGCCAGGCTGGCTCAGACAGTGCTTAACTGTGAGCAACTCAGGATATTACAGTTCCCTCTACACCTACTGTCACAGCCCTGGGGTCGTAACAAAAGTTGTAGCTTTCAGAGATCACACTGAAGTGGTTTTGAAAGTCAGTCCTGTGGTTTCCATGAAAGCCTTTAGCAAATACAATAGCTGTAAATTTTCCATTTGAACTGCAAAGGCTGCCTGGTTTGCTACTTTGTGGGTAGAGCAGAGAACAGGAATTCCTCTTATCTGAGGCCACAGCTCTGGCCAAAGACCCATGGGGAGCAGCTAAAATAATTTTGTTCTAGACAGATTTGAATGATTTGTCCTTAAAGATTGCTAATATCATTCCAACAAGAAAGCATAACCCTCGCTGCCTCTCACTGGAACACTTCATTGACCATGGGGAGTTTTGTGGGAGCTGGATAGCAGCTCTGTCCTCATTAGGATTGCTCCTGTTAAAATGTAATGGACGATCTCTTCCACTCCTCTTTTCCTCAGACTTTGTTTGAATCCAAAGAGATTTAAATCACTTCAACTTATTGTAAAGTATGTCAAAAGGAAACTGGCTTCCCTGTCATAGTGTGTGTGACACTGACACAGCAGATAGATACTTGCACTTAGAGGTGAACCTTCTTTCACAGAAAGACAGAAGGGAATTGCCTCCTTTGCTTCTTAACTTCCTTGAAAGTCATGGTTTCAAAAGAAAGGTGCATGCCAAAATGTACTTGCTAGACATTATTGCCTCTGCCATTCCCCCATGCCCTCCTACCATGGCTGTGGGTGTAAATCAGAGACCTCATAAACCTGGAAACAGCAGGCTCAGGACTCAAGTTTGGGTCTTCATTTGTTACCAACACTCAGGTGGCCATCACGTGTGCTATGGGACCAGTGCTGATCTCTCTGAACAAGGGGCTCCCTTCAGACTGTTCAGTCCTTGCTGCTTTCTGTCAGCAGCAGTTGCCAGCCCAGGATGCAGCTCCCAGTGCAGGGATCTCCCAGTGTGCCCTGTGGGGCTGCCTCTCATGGGCTGGAGGGCTTCTCCTTCACGTGGTCTCTGAGCCACCAGCTCTGTACACTGAGTTATGTAGCCCACAGAGGTACTCCCTTCACTGCTGGTTACTTTAGCCTATTAGACAGGTATTACCCTTACCTTTGTGCTGGGATTTGGTGGTCTTTTAAACCTGGGATAGGTGGTCTGGTAAAGAAGACAGGCCAGAAGGCTTGCTAGAGCTGAGGCACAGCTTTCATGCTGGCTGGTAACCCACCTCCTTTGAACTGTGCCTATTCAATTGGCTGCTGACAAAACATTAGTGCTTCCATGTAACTCCTCCAGGGTGCCAAAGGGACAGACAAGCTCTCCCACCACTCACTGGAAAAAAAAGCAACCATTTTGGCTTACAGCAGCTGAGCCAACCTGTGAAGATACACACCACACCTGGAATGGCTGCAGGGCTCATCACCCCCAAACCAGGATAACCTCTATCTGCAAAGCTAATCCGGAGTAAAGATGTATCCTTTAGGACATGCTCTAGGTTTCATTTGCATTACAAAATGTAATTGTGTTGCAAATGGATCACAATTGCGTAGGAATAAGCACATCTGTGTTAGATGTGCCTGTAGTCCAAACCCAGCACCTCTCAATTCACAGGGTCATTCTTCTACAGTTGCCAGTAGTGTACAAAATTGAGAAACTCCTCCTCTGCTCACTGGTATCTTGTTCCAGCTCCTGAACTGCCCTTCAGGTGTCCCAAACATTTCTGCAGCCCCACTGTGAACTCAAAGAGAAAAAGCTTGGCTAACAAACACCTTTACAAAAACAGCAGCAGATCTTAAAGGCAGACCTGTGCTAGAGCCAAGTGAGAACTAGTGTGAATCTGTCAGCAGCATAAATTTATTAGGAAATGAAAACTGCATTGTAGAGCCCACTGCATTATTAAATGTATCTCACTGAACAAATCAAGCCCCAGAAGCCATGATAAACACCATTCCAGAAGTCAGAGAGTGATGAGCCAGGGCTGGCTCAAATGGGCAAGCTGAGCTGTGGAAGAAGAATGCAGGGGGAAGATTGCCACAATTCCTCAGAGAAGAGCAGGATGTCAGGAGCACTGCCAGGCTGGCAGTACTGTACTTGTCAAAACAGTGTATCATCCACAGGGGACTTTTCTGCCACCCCACATGCAGCTTCTGAGGCTACAGCCTCAGTCTGGGTGTCCCCCTGCAAGAGCACTGGCCAGAGCAAGAGCACCCATGGATCTCTAACAGGAGCTGCCCTTCATCCAAACACATCCTCTGTGCAAAGCTGTGTGCTGGCTGGGAGGGAAGAGCCGGCCAAAGCACTCCAGCTGAGTTTGAAATTATGACTGCTTCCAGCCTGCTTCCCATAGGAGCATACAGGGCATCCCCCTTACCCCTCAGAGACAGGTAATAACAGGCAGCTCTGCCAGGGGCAAAGTGGATCTGATGGCCACCAGTGTAAGCAAGTTAATCAGGGACATCAAGACTGGAGGCAGCCTGGGCTGCAATGATGATGCATTGGTGGGGTTTGCAGTCCTGAGGGACATGAGTCACGTAAAGTTAGGCTCATGAATTTTCGGAAAACAGACTTCCAGCTCCTCAAGGACATAGTCAAAAGGATCCCCTGGGGACAAGGGAGTGGAATAGAGCTGACAGATCTTTAAAGAAGTCTTCCATAGAGTGCAAGAGCTCTCCAGGAGCAAGAAATTGGGCAAAGAAGGCAAGAGACTGATGTGTCTGAGTAGGGAAGTGCTGGTCAAAGTAAGGGGAAAGAAGCAAATGCATGGGAAGTGGAAACAAGGACAGGTAGCCTGGGAAGAGCATATACATGATGTTTGGTTGTATGGGGTGCAATGAGGAAGGGCAAAACAAAGTTGGAACTGAACCTGGCAAGGGATGCAAAGAATAACAAGAAGGGTTTCAGCTATGTTAACAAAATAAGTTCAAAGAAGGTGCACCCCCTTAATAAACAGCACAGGAAAACTGGTAACAACAGATGGGGAGAAGACTTTGTCTCAGTCTTCAATGTCAGCCTCTATTCCCACATCTATCAAATCAACAGCAGGATAAGGACTGGGGCAGCAAAATGTTTCCTGATCTTAAAATCACTGGACAAGGGAAGAGATGTCATTTATCTGAACTTCTGTAAAGCCTTTGACATGATCCTCCCCCAACATCCTTCTCTCTAAATAGGACAGAGATGGATTTGATGGATGGACTGTTAGGTGGATAAGGAATTGGTTAAAAGTTTGCATCCAGAGGTCAACAGCTCAGAGTCCTGGGGCACATCAGTGACAAGTGGCATCCCTCAGGGTTCCACACTAGGATCAGGGTTATTAATGATCTTCATCACTGACACTGCACCCTCAGCACACCTGCAGCTGACATGCATTGATATTTTGCTTTCTCCCCATATATGCCCTGCCCACGTCAGCAATAAAGTTCATGTGTTGACTCACCTGAGTCAGATCTGCTCCGTGAATTCCCCTCTGAACTGGGGAGTGAGGTCTGTATCAAGAGCTGTACTGCCTCCACCTCGTCCTGTGCCTTCACCTTGCTCCAGCAGATAGCTTGGATGTGCCTCGTGCTTTTGGGAGCTCTAACATCACTCTGCTCAGGAAGGACACAAGTGTGAGGATGTAACAACCACAACACTCTAACCTCCCCTGTCAGGGAACTTCCACTAGTGCCTGGGTGGCAGCAGTTGTTCCAATATAGAGCCTGTTCTGCAAAACCACTTAGCTAGTTCTCAAATATTTTTAGACTCAGGATAATTTTGGCTGGTACTTGTGATTATGCTAAAAATGTGGTAGTGAATAACTGCTTCAATTCTTGTACCCTGTGGAGGAAAGATCTGAAGGCCTTCCTCTACAAACACAAAAATACATTTCTACTAGTTCTATTAATGAGCATTGAATAGGCACTGCTTTCTGATAAAACAGGTAGGACTAAGCAGGTATTTTTGCAGGGGGGACCCCCAAAAAATTTTCCTGGAGTACCATTCAGTTTGCTGTTAAGGGCCTGTGACTCCTGTGAGAAACTTCAGCCTGAAAGAAAACTACTTCTTCACTTCTGAGACAAGCAAGCAAGGTCCAGGATTTCTGCATTGCCCCATTACTGCCTGAATGCTTGTTCAAGACATAACTGGAATCTCATTTACTAACCTTCTTCTGACAGACAGTCTTTACAAAATCAGTGTTGTAAGGAACTGCAAACTCTTTTTACAAAGCTAATTTCTATCACATCAAATTCTGGGTTTTATTTTATCTTATTCTTAATTTCTCATTTTCTTTCTTCTCCTGTTGCTTCTCTGCTCTCCTAATTAGCACATCATTGAAGAGATAAAAAACAGCCTCTTTAAATAATGCAAACAACACTGACCATTACACTTCAAGGAAAAGGAGCTTTCATCCTTGAGAAGAAGAGCCATCCCAGGCAGCAGTCTGAGGCCATTTTCTCTGTAAACTTCATTCAGCTTTTGCTCTGAAGTTTATATTTTACAACTAATTACAGGCTGCTGAGAATTTGATTATAGGATATAACAAAGCCAGAGGATGTTATTTCCACACCTCCTGTGTAGATTTTGTCTTGGATCAACTATTTTATTTGTTTCTTAGATCTTACCTCATATGTAACAACACATTCTACAGACTGGTGCTCTTCTATGCCCACAATCCATTTCTCCATTACAAATGGTGGCTGGAAAAAACATGATGGGAGTTTTATAAGGTGCTCTTCATCTCCCAACTAAATCACCCAAAAGGGATTTACAGCATTTGCCTCTCTTCATTCATTCCTATATTGATAACATCATTTTTTTTTTTAATTTTATGAGACAAAGCAGTATATTTTTGAAATATTTACTTCCTGGTTTACAAAAGGAAATTGAGAAGAGATTTCCATACATAACACACAGCAGATGAGACAACATGGAATGTTCTTGGAGATGGGGCATAAATCTTTTTCAATTTTTTGTGTGTACACTTCTCCAAGATTTAAAGAGGAAAGTAAGAACAAATATCTAGAGATTCTCAGAGATATTCTTTGACAAATATAAAAATGTTGAAGTACGTGAAAAGTTAATGCTACTGTATCTAGTTGTTAGTTTCTTTAATTCCACACCTTTTTTAAAGGAAAAATTGAAATGTCCAAGACTAAAATTAGACATAAAAATAATGATAGCAATAACAACAGTAATAATAATAATAATAATAATAACAACAACAACATCACAAGTGTTGTTCCAGAAATCACTAACTATAAAAATAGTATTAGTATGAATTAAATATTAGAATCTTTTTTTGACAAATACTCCTATATCACATTTTCCTTAAAATTCTGATGCTTTTAATTTTTTCCTTTAGAAAAAATGACTAAAACTTCCCCCCCCCCCCCCAAATTCACAGTTAAAAGCACTCAAGAGTTTGGGTATTTTTACCAGTGCACATTAGAGCAGCACTCTAATTTGCAATCAAGCTGTATATTTTTTCAGTTAGAAATTAATTTTGTTAGCTATTATCAAGTGGAGCATATTAATAAAAACAAACAATTTAAATAATAGCTAACAAAATGCCCTCTGCATCAAAACTTCTGTTCCTTAGGGAAAAGCAGTCTAAATGCTTACTGGTAAATATTTACAGGCAGATTCTGACACAGGGTAAAATGCTCAGTGACAATGAACTGCAGATGGTCAGTGCTGCACTGTCTGTGATGGGTTTCAGTCTTTGCAATCCACTGGTGCATGAAAGAGAGAGTTTTAGAACCAGGTAAAAGTTCTAAAACCATGCAAACACAAAAAAAAACCCCAACCCCACAAAACAAAACAAAACACAAAAAAAAAAAAAAAGAGAGAAAAAAACCCCAACAAAACCACCCAGGGCAAATCACATGAAGTTTCTGGAACATTTAAATTGATTTTGCCTCTTGAAAAATAAAGGAATTTTTTGAACATTCTTTTCATTAAAAGGGGTAATAAATTCAGAGGATATAACATGGAATTAAAACAAGAAAATATAAATTAGTTCCTTCTCATATTTGTCTATTGTTAATATTATTGTCAGCTTAAAGGGGAACCAAAATACCTAACTCCTATTATGATACAATTCTATTTAAAATGTGCATTTTATTTAAAAGCTGTCAAGAGATTGAGCTTCTGCAAGCACAAAAGTCGACTGCTGTGGTATTTTAATGTCTTTGTTTGAGATCTCTGAATTCGTGAAAGCTTTAAGGCTGTAAATACCTTTGTCATCTTTAAAATCTCTACATCAGGTAGGTTAGTGTTGAATGTCACATCTTTTATGTAGGTTATTGCAATTTCATCCCCGTCCATCTCCATGTACATTTTCCATTTACAATCCTATGAATAATAAAAAAATAGAATGCTGGATTGTTAGAATACAAATAGCAAAAAAAGCCCAACAACAAAACCCAAAATGAAACAAAACTGAAAGCTGAAACAACCCAAAATCTAATCCTCAACACATCAAGGGAAAAAATAACCCAGCGAGAAAGTTAAGGGATGTATATATATTTTAGGATATGCATGTTTGCAGCACAGTGTTGATGGAAACCCCTCAGCCTTCTTGTTCCCTTTTCTCTCAGCTCACCCTGCGAGGCAGCTGCCACCCTGACAGTCTGGCTGTTTTCTGAGGTGTGGTGTCCCTGGATGGCCTCACCTGGACAGACCCCAGGGCATGGAGGGACAGGGCACTGCTGGGAGCCATCACTTGGGTCACAGTCGGTGCTGGCAGCCAGCCACAAGGACATTGTCCCAGTGAACCCAGGAATAAATGACCAGAGTCTGTGCAACACCTTCAACACCTTGCTCAAATAATGGGCAAAAGGATGAGCTTGTTATGACAGCTCAGTTATTTCAGATACTGAGAGCCCAGCGAGGCACTGAGCATCCTCAACTTCTGCTTGCCTCCAATTGCACTATTAATTATAAAGAAGCTCAGCTAAGAAAATAATCACAGTGAGTCTAATAAACCACAGCAATAAAAAGTATCCTTAAACAACCCCCTGAGCTGAACAGGGGGCCAGCATCCCACATTTTGCAGGTGTGAGCCTGCAGAAGTGACAGCTGGCAGCACCCTGCAGGACATCCCACATGGACTGAGAGCTGGAGCTGGGTTTGTGCCTGTGGCCAGGGAGGCTCCCACTGGGGACCAGAGACTGCCTGTCCATGGTGCAATCCAGCCAGAATTTGCTGGTCTGCCCAGCAGGTGCTCTGGGGATGAGATACTGTGCAGGGCACTGAGCTCCTCCAAAAATCAGTGTCCTGAAGGACTAATCTGCCAATGAAGCAGAGTGTCTCCATCTCCCTACAGGAAGGAGGGAACCTTCCATTCACAAAGACAGGAGCTCCTCCAGACATGCCAGGGGTTCGGGGGTCAGTCACATGCCACCTTCAAGGCAGGTGTGGGCTCAGCAACTTGCAGAAGGCAGTCTTCACCTTGGTTTTGCTCAGAAAATGCAAAAACTTTCAGTGGGGACACAGATGGACACTAAGGGCCACGGGCTTGTGTATGCAGTTATTTGCACAGGCAAATGTACAACAGCCTAAAAAGTATCTGTTCACACAGGTGATTATCTGTGGTGTTTGCATATGAATCTATCATAAGTGTAACAGGAGCTCAGCCCTAAGAAGGCTCAAAGCTTTTCATCACACATTGAATTGGCAATTCCAATTGAAAAAGAAAGAATTGAAAGAAAACTGAAATATAATCATTTCTGCACTGCAACAAGAAATTATGTTTATGACAGCATTTGACCCTGTGTGTCCATCTGTCTCCTTTGAAAGCTCCCACATTCTACAAGCAGAGAGGGCATGTCAGTTGGTTTTTGCACTGCCCTGCTGCAGGTTTGAGTGATGGGAACTGCAGTTCAGTGGTCAGAGCACCAACTGAGACTCAGAGGCACCAAGTTCAGTTTCCCACTCTGCTGCTGGCTTCCTGTGCAACCTGATGAGGTGCTGAAGCCACCCTGTGCCTCCATTTCCTAATCACAGACTGTATCTCTCTGCACATCTCTTTTCTGTCCCGTTTTTCACATTTGGGAGCTGACCCAGGGCAAAGCTGCAGGTCCAGCACTGTGCACCAGCCCTGGCATTGGCTGAGGAGGGCACGTGCTTTGGAATGGAACAGCAACAGCAAAGTGAATTGTCTCTGACTCCTCCTCATCCCTGTGCTCCTCTCCCTGCCCAATGTTCTTGTTGCCAGACTTTTTTGCAGGAGATTCCTGCTACTGCAAATCAAACCTGAGGATAGAGACAAGATGCTTGATGACATCTGTAACTTTTACAAAAACACCCGAGCCAAGAGAAGAAAAGAATACCAACATAAAGTACTATTCTCCAGTTAGTTCAGCACATCTCCTGCCATCTCTGAGTAATACCAATGCCAAGCACTTGAGAGCTAGAGCTGCACCTTGTGCCAGGGCTCCCATGCCCTCCTGACTAAGGATTTTGTGCCGTTCACTCACATTTCCCTGCAGACTATATCTGACAAATATGATCTCATTTTAATAAACAAAATAATCAATCAACCACCTCTAGAGAAAAGCTGTGTACATCCAGGGTCTGGCAGGGGGTGGGCACTGCCACTGCCCATCCCCTTGCCAGATCTGCTGCCCAGGCAGGATCCCTCTCCATGTGGACCAAATTGCCCTATGCAGGGGTGGATGCCTGAGGCCTGCACAAACACTGCCTTCCCCAGCTCTGAACTGCATCTTCAGAGAAACACACACTCTCCTGTCCCTCAAAGCCAGTCCCCAAACCTTTGGAGCCCTCCCCAGCCACACTGTGCAGATACCAAGAGGCCAAGATACTATACTCTGGTCCCTCAAAAATACATGTCTCACTTTATTTTGAAAGGTTTTCATTTTGTGTTATTAGAAAATCATTACTGGAAAGGGGAAAGAGAAAATGGGAGAGAGAGAAGGAACAGATAAGGAGAGTGAAAGTGTGAATTTCAATTCTTTGACTAGTTGTAAGTCATATGACTTCTTAGATCAAAACTACATTTAGTGCCAGGTGTATGTGGGAAAATAATTTGGAAATGGCTTATTCAAAGTGTCTGGTTGATAGAGATGCTTACACAAGTCCTTCAAAGAGACTTCCCTGTATATCTTGTTATTCAAGCATTAAAATACCTCCTAATATCTACCTGCTTGATTTTGATCTAAATAAAAAATTTCAGCTTTTTGTTTAAAAAAATTATCTAGTTTCAGAACTGAAAGGCACAACCGGCAAAACTTCATGCAAAAACATTTCCAAATAACACTTTGACAAAGCCAATAAAACAACAGCCTCTGGAAATTACTGCAGAAAAGCAAATCACACATGTATTTAAGCTGCTTCTTCTCAGCTTTGAAACAGAAAGTATGAACACTTTAAAAATTAAGTCTCCAGCTTACTGTGGTGACAATACTCCTTTAACCTCATATGCGTTTATGTCTGCAAAAAAAACCTGAAAGGGAAATGAAAAAGATCAGGCACAGGCTCTGAACAGCAAACACATATCCTGCAACAACAGCTTAAAACCTCTGCTAGGGAGGCACTTCATTTTCAAGGGGGCCCAAATCAAGGATTCATTTTAAAATCAGTGGCTGCAGTAAACTTTTTTGGTTTTTTAGAAGATTGAAATAAAAATGGAAATGGCATTGTAGCAGATAACTGGATATTAGAAGAAAAGTAAGATGTAGCATAAGATGAAACAAATAAGAAAAAAAATGTTGGCCATGCTGATACTAAAAGTAGTAGCATGTTGGTGATTTAGGTCCCCAGAAGCTCCTTTACGTTCTTAGCTATTATCTATCTCAGCTGCTGAAACCTGCTGTTTTAAAGGCATTAGAGTTGAACATCTAGTGACAGCACTTGGGTTATTTATCATTATGTATCACCCTGCTACACTATATTTTATTATACTGGATTTAAAGGAAGATAACACAATTATGGTTAATTTGCTTCTCTTCTTTATATGTATAGTGTCATGACCCACCACAGCTTTGTCCCATGAGATATTTTTAACCAAAAAGAAATCCACAAGAAACTCTCCCTAAAAATTCCATTAATAACCTCTTGTAGCATGTATAGGTTGCAGGGTCTGGAACTAAGAATGTTTTAATCTCTTCAGCAAAACAATGTCTCATAATGATGTACAGGACTATTGCTGCACTGATGAAGAATCATACATAATTCAGCACCTTTCACTTGGCACCACTGTGATATCCTCATTAGCAGTGGCTCACAGTGGCTGTCAGATGGTGTCCATGCGAATGCAGGCATTATATTGTCTTTGAGATGTGCAGCTGCTTCCATGACACTGCCAGTATATAAAAACATGACGCCAGTTTGTTTTATTTAGTGCTAAACCTTCCAGTTTGTAAAAACAAGGCTGACACAGAGCCTGACATGAGGCAGTGAAAATAATTAGCTCTCATTTTCTCAGCCTCCTATTTCCTTCTCCCCGCTGTGTTCTCTTTCCACTAAACCACCACATGTCAGTCGAAATGGGAGGCAATTAGTGGGCTCATTTCAGTCCCCACAACTGTGCTGAAAAGAAAGTATTTATGATGGCACAATGAACAGCTGAAAGATTAAATAACATTTGCCTTTTGAAAAGAAAATGACTTCTAGCTAAATGGGCAATTTTTGATTATTCTCAAACAAGCTTAGAGTAGTTGGTTTTTAAAATACAAGAAAGGAAAATGAGTCATTTTTAGGTGAAAGAATCAAATAAAACTTGACACAGTAATGCAAATAACTGATGTTTTATTGCAAAATATGTAAATGTGTTATACCCTTAACAATGGCTGGTGTCTCAGGTCAGGGCAGGCTGCTGCCAGCCAGGCTCCAGCAAGAGAAGGTGGCTCCACCGCTGGTTTTGTTTCAGCTGTGCAGGCAGAAAAAAAGAGGGGCGGAGGGGAGGCCTTGCAAGAGAGATGGTCTTAAAATGTACAGAAACAAAGCAAGCAGAAGATACATTTATGTTATCAGCTGCCGGGGAGCCTCCTCCGAGCCGAGCCCTTCCTGCTCTGCAAGGCAACAGGCAGGGGCTGGCTGCAGCTTCACACAGGGCCCCTGAACACCCACCAGAGCAGCCAGCAGTACCAAAGATATCTGTGCCCTGACAGTGCCTCCTTCAACATCCAGCACTGTGGAGCTCCGTGCTCAACAGAGGGCACACACAGTAAATACCAGGCACTGCTGGTGTGCCCTGAGAACAGGGGCTTGCAGCAGGCAAGGCAAGAGCTCAGAGATCCCCCAGCAGTTACCAGCAGCTGCCCTGGCCACGGGATCAGGGGCAAACAGGGGTGTTGCAGTCACAGGCACCATCCCCATGAGCAGCCTGCTTGCCACAGCAGGATGGTAAAGGTGGAAGCACCAAAAACGAGTCCCTTCCCTGAGGGCTGCGTGGGTGCCTGCCTGTACTGTCCTCAGTGGCATTTCCAGCGTGGGGACAAAGTGCTGGAGCCACGTGGACACCACGTGCCCACTGCAGCACGTGGAGTGACTGCTCACACTCTGGGACTCTGCAGGACATCGGCTGAGGGAACAAGGGTGCTCAGGAAAGGCATGGCTGGGCCACTGCTCTGCTGGGAACAAAGGCTCCTCTTCCAGGCTTTTGTCTGGATAGCACATGCCAAGCCTACAGATTACTGGGAACCTGTCTGTGCTTCTGCAAACACACCTGTGACCGAGGCTGCGAGGCTGTGGAAGGCAGCAAGTTAATTCAGTGGCCAAGGCATAGAAATAAATCTCTGGCTTAAAAAGTCTAGAAAGCCACGTGAACCAAATACCTTCCTAAAGAGTCTATGTCTCTTCAGGCCTATGGAATAATTTCTAAAAGGAATCCCTGGTCTAGCACTGCTTACACAAGGATTTTTAAAGGTCTTGGCTTGAGTTCAACTTTAGTTACACATGGATGCTACAGCTGGAGTATCTCAGTGGAGATGGTGGAGTTATACCAGCTCCACCTCATGCAAAAACAATACATGGTCCTGAAAAGTCTTTGGAAGAAAGTACCAGAAGCTCAGATCACCTGCACTGATCCACCTTCTTGGAAGACTACATTATTTTGTTCTTAATGGTGGTAGCAATTTTTTAATGTGGCTGTGGTTTTATTTTACAGTTTAGGTAATTTTTTTGTGTCACTTCACTGACTGCTTGTTAGAATAGGAGCAAATCTATGAAAATAGCACACAAACACAGTTACTCTGATTCTTGCATTAACTATTAGTCTTTAGTATGAAAGCATTGTGCTTTGACATGGAATTAGAGAGGATTTAGAAGACGAGGTTTTGAGATAAAGATAAATAACCCCATGCTAGAAAGTCAAGGTAGCTATGCTTAATTTGCAAAGAAGGGTCAGATAAAACCAATTCCTCCTCCATTTTTACTTACTGAAGTGGGTTAAAATATCTACAGAGCATGGAGAATATAAATGACTGAAAAACTGTAAAACTGAAATTCCAAATTTTATACCTTGGCTCTTGCTTTATTTTTAAGAAAATAAAGAAAGAATTTCTGAACGTTGATATAGTGGGAGGGTGGAGAGGAACAAGCAGCAGAAATGGTCTCAAGCACTTGTGAAACCACATTCCAGTTACAACTATTTCAGTACTGGTTTTTCCTTGTACTGCCTGCACTTTTCCAGCCTGGGCTTCTCCACATGAAGAGTTGGTCACAATATTACTTTAAAGTAGCCTTAATAGTATATTACCTTTGCCACTAATATTTAAATAATAGCATTAAAATAGATTTCAGATATTCAAGGCTAGAAAGCAGTTCAGTTAGCAGAAGGTTTTGAAGAGGGTCTGCTCCTTACCTTGTCATATGGAGGGAGAGGTAAGTGGGGAAAAATAAGGCAAAATGGTGAGCCAACTTCAAGGCTTTGTATTTGGATATAGGTCAAATTGTGCCACTCTCGGTAAAAAATGAAAACATTCAATGGCATAGTGAAATCTGCCCTTTTGAGGACCAAAACTAAAGAATGCATCAATAGAAGGCAAAAAGACTGTAAGGCATCCTTCTCAAGGGGTTTGGTGATTCATCAGTGTGGAGCCGACATAGCTCAGGCACCTTTTCCTGATTGGGAAATTTTAATGAGCCATCTAGGATGAGAAAGCCATTGAAAATTCCCCCTGCAGTCCTGCAAATCAGCTCAAGCCACAACTGCCAGGGTTTGTTGTTTTACTCTCCATCTTGGACTTAATTGGTGGTCCCCTGCTTTTTCTTTTAATTTGTGGGGGAAAAAAAAAAAGTCTAAATCTATCACCTTTCAGCTCATTGGGAATTGTGTACAGAAAGGTCATGAAAAGGCAGTGAATGGAAGTAACCACATAACTTGAACTACAAGAGTTGGAAAAGAAACCTCTAAAAACCAGGTTAGCTTTGCAGTGCTCACTCCTGATGCATTCAGAGAGCACAAAGGTCAACTGAGCTTTTATCGTCTCCAAAGATGCAGCTAAAAAAGGAAGGAAACTGTAATGAAATGACTGCATCTGTCAGCTGGTGGAAACCAACATAATCCCACTACAAGATGAAGTTTAAATTAGATAAAAAATATGGGGCTGGTAAAGCTGTTTACTGGGAAGTCAATGTTTCATTCAGCATACAGAAAAGGCTGAACATTCAAATGCTGTTCTGAAGCATTTTCAGCAGGATCCTTGCTAAAAGGCACTGCCATTCCTAAAGCTCTTAAGTTTCTGCCTGCTGACAAAGAAAGGTGTGCTGGCTGTGCTGATGGGGCATGGTGCAGTGCCCAGGAGAGGACATCTGTGCCCTGAGGAACCATCTTCACACCACAGAATGGTGCTGTGCTCTTACCAGCCAAACACATCCAAATTAACTGAAATGGTTTCTGGGTCCTGGACCACTTCTCCACCACTTTCATATCTGGTGGTATTGCTGTATTCATGATGCACTCCACGGCTGCACCCACTCCACAGCTTTAGTTTGGACCAGGAGGCTTTCATCCTTTGTGTCCATCCTGTCCATGCTTGGATGGGCTTGCTGCCAAGTGCAACTTGGAACCAGCAGATGCACTACAATAACTAAAGGGAACTCGACCCAGAAGACCAGCACAGATCCAGCTGTAAAACCTTCCAGCATGACCTGTTCTCCTTACAGAGCCCCTCGTGCTGCACTGCACCTTCCCCCAGCTGAGCCCAACCACTCCCCTGGCTGTACACAAGTCTAGCAGCCAACACATCACCCAGGGAACACACACCCTCAATGTGTAACCCAGATTTGAGCTTACAGCCTCTTTTCCTCGTGATTAAAACAGGAGAAGTGCTTCTTAGCTAGGCAGCTGGTTATGGGGACTGATTAGGATAAAATTCCTTTGAGAAATTTATTTTTAAACTGATGTAGGCCAGCTTTTAGCTATAAAGATGGTGGAAGGTATGATCCCAAATGCTTCTGGTGACCCAGTTTTACAGGAACAGGCACCACTCTTTTACAAAAATGAGACAATAAAAGAAGTTTAAACCCTTCAATCCTGGTTTTTACCCTTTCCCAGTTCATTTTGGAACAAACCTAGATGGCAGCAGTAGCTGGCTCAAAGCAGCCTCTAGGGGAGCCAGAAGATTGTATGCAGGGGTTTTCAAAGAAGGAAGCTAGCCAAATTTCCTATACAGTATGTACCACATCAGTCTTTGTTAGTGCTATGTTTAATGCAAATTACTTGTCCATGTTGGCCCTAGCATCCTGCCCAAAAACTCAGACAATATGCTCCTTCCAGTTTAAAGGCAGGTACAGGTTAATGTGCAGATCTCAGACAGATGTTTCCAGGCCAGACACATTCAGGTGACAAGCTGTGCATTCCCTGGAATGGCATCACTAAGCACAGGGGGTGCTGCAGCAGGGCAGCTGATGGGGAAGGCATGCCTGGAATGCAACCACAGCTTTCAGAGGGAATGGCTTCCTTAGAAAAGGGCCCAAGAACACACAGAGCAGACAGCACCAATTAGGAGCTCACAGGGAAGACAGCACCAAATAACAAAGGTTGTAAGAAACCTGCAGAGGTTATGTCAACACTGCACAGGCCCATTGAACTAACTCTGCCCTGCAATAACAATTCAGCTTCTGTCCCACAGACTTTGCAGAGTCTCATTTGCACATTTTGCTGTCATGCCTAAAACATCAACTCATCTTCAAACTTAAGCAGGCGTTAGTACAACATGAATTTCTCTCCAGTGCTCAGAGGTCTATTTGCTCCTTCTCTTGTTCTTTCCTGGGAGTGGTTGCCCAACTCCCTGCACTATGGCTCACAGCCCATATTGGAAATGGAAGGGAGATATGAGCTTTTTCATGGACTTCTAGTTCCTTCAAGAGTTAGTTGCACATGGGAGAGAAAAATGCACACCTACTAAAAAGCAGCTGTGCATAAACCATGTATTCAGGAACACTGAGACAGTCTAAGTAATTCACATAGTGATAAATAAGATTTTTATAGGAAAAAGAAGTACTCAGGATAAAAGAAACAAACTAAAAAAGGAAATCTCCAGACAAAAAGCTTTTTCAAACTGATGAAATTATTTCAGTACGAGCACAAGTTCCTACTAAGTTCAAACCTAAATGCTTTCTCTGCAAGCACCACCAAGTACAGAAATCAAGAGACTTCTGCAAACAATATGCCCTGAAAGCAAAGCAGCCAGATAACACAAGATGAAAGTCAGCCTCCCACAAGTTTAGGGTGGACACACAATGCAGATTTATCAAATACAAAAGGAAACAAATCCTGCTGTCACAACCCCTGACTCTAGCTCAGAAATGCTTTGCACACCATTTCCACACAGATGATTAATTCTAAAACCCTTGAACTCAGAGTCCATGGCAAGCTGGACAAAGCAAACAAAAAGCATGGGACAAACCTCACTCTTGAGAAAAAACAATGTGGTAGAAATCCTTTGCTGGAACATCTGGAGTCATCAACGCTCCTGTTACACAGGGTGCAATGAGAGATCCTTGAACCAGCTCAGCTTGGAGCTGAGGTTTGATTAGGATGTGGCACACTGGCAATTGCTGAAGCACAGCATTTTTGTGCAATGTGCTGCAACTATCCCTCCCTTCTTCCCCGTGTGTGCTCATGAGGGCACACAGTCTCCACCAGGACCAGTCCCATCCTGCCCAGCCAGCCATGCCATGTATTTTCCAAACTCCTCTTGTATAAAACAGTATCTCCTTTCTGCTGAGACAAAAGGAAGTCTGTCCACCAACAACAGGCATATGCCACTGCTCAACTGTCAGTGGTTTTTTTTTAATAAATGGATTACCATTTCACAACTATTGGGAAAAAAGGAAAAAAATTGCAAAAATTACAATTTAAAAAATTGTTCACAAGGAAACAAAAGCTTTTAGACAAAACTTTCTGTGCCACTCTTTTCTTCCTTGCCTGTTCTGGGGGACAGCTCCTCATCACTGATGCAGCCCCATCTGCCACCCTGACATTCAGTTGTCACTTTCCAAAACAAGAGGATTCTCATGCCAATTTATCTTTTGTGTCCAGAAGACTCTGGACCCTCTGGGTAAGGACTCATAACCAAACCAACTGATCTAGCACTACCAGCTTACCTTTGGACCGTTTCCTGGCTTCAAGTGATAACCAAAAACAAGTTCAAGATTCACTACTTTCTCTATGCTTTCTTCAGCTCCACCTGCAGAATCCTGTCAAGAAAACAGGCAAAGGTGAGAATTCACATCTACCACAACCCACTGGGAGATGGGAGCACACCCTTTGGTGGCAGAAAGGATTTGCCTTTCAGGTGCTACCAGTCTGGCAGGCAGCAGAAAGGAGAGATCACACTCCAAGAGGGGCAAAGGCTTCTGCATGGTTTAGGGCTGGTAGTGGGTGGTAACTGGAGATGCTGCACAATTTCTGCTCCTGGCTGAGCTGCTCTGGCACGCTGCAGTGTCCCTGCAAGCATTGTGGCAGCCTCTGCCATTGGAATTGCAGCTGGCACATAAAGGCAGCAACACTCTGACTTTCATTTTCCCCTCCGGAGAACAGAGTTTTGCTATATGCAAATTTGATTTATGTGGATTTCACCCTATAGATGTGCAATAAATTGTTACTAAAAAAGCTGTTTCAGGGTTTGGGGACTAGAATTCCTGGATTAGCTCACCGAATTAACTAAGGCAAATATCTGCTCTAGCAACACCAAGGTTCCAAACACTCTCTTCCTTTTGCATGGGTCTTATTACTGATATCAGAAAACCTATTGGTTAACACAAGGGTGACAGGACACTAAATCATCCTTCTCTCCTATAACATTAGCAAACTGGGGAATGATGGCTTATTCTGGGCCAGGAGTCTGCTGTTCTTCAGTGGTGACCAGCTGGTGGCAGCAGTTTGAGGAATGGCTCTTCAAAGTAGTTTCTAATTAATGACAGCAAACAAATTGCAACCAGATGTCATTTAACTTAATTCTACTGGCACCATGATATAAACTTAGAAACACCTTGAAAACAACTTCTATTTTCCTATTATTTGTTCTGATGTGACTCATTGCTGTTGTTGATCTTCTGCATCTGTTACAACCCTCTGTAGGAACTGCAGCCTTGCCCTCCCCTGAAGGGGGGAAAAGTTGAGGCATGAGAACAGTGAAATATTCATACCAGCATGAGAAGCACATCTTGTATCAACAGTGAGACTTACCTTAATTAATGGTGGAAAATGAAACAGATTTAGGTAGTCATGGGTTAACTTCTCAATAGCAGTCTAGGAAATAAAAAATCAATAAAACCAGATGGCAATTATTAAGTAACTCATCCTGTAAATACCAGCATGAAAAACAGCACAGCCCCATGTGCCCTCTATTTTCTACTGTGGATACATTAGGACATGTGAGAAGCGTTTAAAATATAGCCCTGTTCTGGAAATTGTTGTGGTAGATTTGCTCTGGTTTGGGTTCAAAATCACATCTTAATCAGAGAAAGAGACGTTCAGGGGCTTGTTTTTGTTGTTTTTATTTATGCTCAAATCAACCCAGGAAGCTGAAATCTTTCATTTTGGACATTATTGACTTTATTAAGTTTCAATAATTTTCCCTGTAGGAAATGTAAATTAAATATATCAGTAATGGTGTGTGGGCATGGAAAAAATGGCTGATGAGAAAAAGGGGAATAAATCTGTGTGAATTACAAAGCTAAATTTTCAGGACTAGCAATTACAAGTATCTCTTTACTAGCAAATTGTGATCTAAAATAATTGAGACCTAACAGAATTATAGATGCTGCTTTCATAGAATCCTTTTCCAAAGCTGACTGCCAGAAAACTGAACTCTCTCCCGTGGCTACAGTACTAATATCATTACTGCTGTTGTGATCACATTTTCCAGACTGTGATTTTCTTAACTTGTTACAAGCATTAGATATTTAAAACACTGTTTTAAAGCAAAGTTCTAAGAGCAAAGAAACATGTCTGTCACTCAGCTTTAAAGTTGTCCAACTGAGTTTTGTTAGTCTAAATATACTTTATGCTATAAATTAGATGTGGACGTCAGGAAGCTGAGCTTTCAGTTCAATAAACTGTATTTTATCAGTTTTTCTTCCAGCTAAAGAGAGCTCTCTCTGAAGATTCCCAAGCTCTTCTGCTGGGAGAATGGCCCTCCTAGATGAATCTGGAGCAGTACTGCCATTCAGCTCACAAGAAAATCAAGAATTAAAGAGGAGTGTAAAGACAACAGCACATTTTCATGCCTCATAAAATGCTCAGGTTGCTTTGAGCTCTAGATCATTATGAAGCTATAATTCTGTTTATTTTAGATACCAAATATGTTCTCTATTTAGCTCTGTCACTTTTTTGTTGCTAATACTACTGAAACCCTATAGACTCCACAATACACCACTGCAACATTCAATATACCCTGATAATACCTTTAAATGGATGATGTGTCCTCTGGAAACAATTCCCATATCCTTTAAATCCTCTTCTTCTAGAAGGAGCAATTGCTTCCCAGTGATATGATGTTCCTTAAACAAGCTAGCATAGATACTCATTTCACCAGAAGTATCGCCTTAAGATAAAAGAAGTTATTCAAAAATCCACAAGGCACTTGATTGGAGGGGGGAAAAGTGAACAAATATATATTAATTGATAAATGTGAATAGGAAATGATATATGAATAGCTTTTACCTTTTCTAGTAAGTTGCTGCATCCAGAAAAACTGCAAAAAAGAGGAACCAATCTTGAAGTTCAAATTATCAAAATCTTGTATTACAGTTATTTGGAGTTCACAAGTAATTATAGTTTTTAAAACAAAATTTAAAAATATTTCTGAAATTGGGATAAATGACTAAAGATTCACCAATGCAAGTGATTACTTCTATTTAGCTTTTCCAAACTGCCTTCCATTTTGAAGCCACCTTTCTCAGTTTATTGCCATGAAGAACTGAAATGATTGAAGCCAAAGCTGAGAAATGTCATGTGCTGAAAGGGCTGAAGGAACCAGGGCTTTTATGGTTTTTGCACTGGCTTTCCAGACAGCCCTTTGGTAAATGTCAGCCAAATAACACCATGATGCACAACACACAAAGGGAGTGCTTGATAGAACATTAAAATCATTTTGACACATCACTATGCCAAAGATAAATCACTGATGTGTCTTGTTTAGCCTTTCAACTGAATAAAAATGTAGAAAATACTCAATGCCACTATTTTATATGATAGAGACATTCCACAACCCCTAAAAAGCCCTAAACTTTTTTTCAGTTAATTGCCATCCAGGTGGCACAAGTGGGATAAAACTTTTGAACTAATTTTGTTCTGTCCAGGGTTGGATCATTGGGCACTTCCACATTCCTTAAAGGAGGACCCAGGAATGCTCTCCTGGCTGCTGTCAGTTTCCAGCTCCCACTGTTTTTTGGACACTGGAGAATGTAGCTGTTTTATGAAAGTAACTCAAATCCTTAATTTTCTCCTGGTCATTTTCAAGGGACATAAGTTTCACCAAACAAACAGCAGTAAAATCTCACCTAGATGTTCTGATCCAGCCTTCCCTCCCACCACACCCACTGCAATTTGTTAGAGTTCCAGCAACACAACCCTGGCCACATTAACACAAAATACTCACCACATCATCTTCGGTCCATGCACAAATATCAAAGGAGGGCAGCAACTGTGTGAGAGATACGAATTGAAAAGAAAACTGTCTGACCATTTTTCTCCCCTCCACCCAAATTTTACTCTGGTGGCTGATGCTATTCTGTTCCTTTTCCCCTGCAAAGTGCAGGACTTAGGCTGCAACTCATATTGATGCACTAAACCACAGGATTCACACTGATTGTGGGCTGGCTCCAATAGTGTGTTGGCAGTGTTAAATCGATCCTGTCCCTCTCTGCAGATAAAATCACCAGCAGATCTCCAACTAAAACAACCTAGGATGCAAAAGTAAACCATCTGATGGCAAGGGACTCTATCTGCCTCTTCTCTTCGTTCTGACAATACAGGAAGGCTTTTGCTATGGCTTTGGTATCACTTGATTTCTGCAATGAGAATAATGCTGGGATTATGACTCCCTCTCAAATCACGGGTATTTCTGCAAAAGGAAGGAAAACTTTGATTGGAGAGCAGCAAAACCAGAGTCTGGAGTCCAACCACTGCAGACTGTCTTCCCACCAATGTACAGACAATTCTCTCTTGGTTTCTGCCACTGCTTTGTAACCACTTCTGCAAGGCTGGAGGAGTGCAGCGCTTCCCAGCCTCCTCCTCCACTTTTTTGGATACAAGATGATGTTACCTCTTGAAGTACTAGGAAACCATGGAGGAATGGCTGCATTAAAAAATTCTATCATGATGTAATTGCAAACTCTTTTGCTGTAGCTAACAGTGATTTATGAGAGACTCAGCTTTGTTACCCATGAGCAACCATGGCTTTGTCCCCTCCTCCAGAGAGCCCTGCCACCCCCAGGCTCCCCAACCCACCCACAAGCCAAGCATGTCCCCCAGGCAGCCCCTCGCCCCAGCACCTCCAGCTGCACACTAACAGTGCCCCACAGCCTGGGCAGAGTGCTGTGGGGCAAAAGTGCTGCTGGGGGCAACACTTAAGCACAGGGAAGGGCAAGTGGCAATTGTTAACACCCTCAGCTGCTGTGAGCTGTGCCTCTGGGAGCACTTACAGCCAAACTGGCTGCTGCTGCAGCAGGAGCCTGGAATAATCATTTGTACAGCTGAAAAATTTACTGCAGAAGACCAATAATACATTTTTAGATGGACAGTGGGTTTTTCCAGCTTTCTTCATGTTTAAATATAACAGTGGCAGAACAGTTTTGTATTAATTTTTTTTTAAATGGGAGAATAAAGGAGAAATGTCACACAGCTAGTCATACAAAAAAGTGGCTTAAACCAGCAGACAATAAGAAACCTCATGGAACACCAGTGTTTTACACAGTGACACAAATGCATAAAATTTACTGTCAAAATGTTTATTGCAAAATAGAAGTTTGGAACAAAAGAGAAGCAAGGGAAAAGTTCACACCAAAAGAAAGTTTATGACACCAATCAAGGAAATTGAATACATTGCATGATTTCTTTTTGTTTGTTTGCTTTGGTTTTACACTGGAAAATCGAATCCACAGTGGGAATAAAACAAGACATGATATGTCAAGTGCAATAAAGAAGATAACTGACACTGCAAGATTTTACCACACAGAAGTGTAACATTGCATGTTCCACACAAATGATATATTCAGTTTACAGCACAAGAGTCTTGGCATAGGCATTGCACTCAGCTTTGCTTTTTCAGAAGGGAAAATGAAGTTTTCTAACACTGTGAAAATATTTTCAGTTCGAATTCCATCAGTTCAAACCTGAAGTGTAAATAGCACAGACTCATACTATTCAGTACAAAACTTCTTCAGTAGTGCAAAAGCAAGAAATGCAGTGGACTATAACTGACTTTAAAAGGCATATGAGTATTTAGCACACAATATAAAATGTTAAAAGAAAGTTGTTGGTTCTACAGTTTTAAAATTAAATCTTCACACATCAGAAATCTCTGTGCAGATTTTACAGTGTACACTAAGTTGAAGCCTGGGGGAAAGGGGAAAGGTCTCTCCTCCAGATTCCTACCAGTGCATTTTAACGGTTGTGAAAATTACTAAATGAATTTACTTCTTCTACATGAACATTCTACCTAGGACTGTAGTTAAAACCTCTGTCAAGTCAAGAGGTCTTATTAAAAACCTGTAAAAGCTGCCTGATTACAGATAAAGGAAGTACAGCACTAAAGACACACAGTGCTCAGTACTTAACAGCTACATGCACACTACAGATCTATTGCTACTGCTGAGAGCCACACCCATCATTACTGCATCAGATACTTAACTCAGAACAAACACTTTAAAACCCAGAAGGAAAAGGAATCAACATCTAAGAAAACCTCTGGAATGATAAGCAAGTGACGAGCCATGACTATGACAAGAGGCCGTGCCAGAAAGCCCTTCCTGCCCAGAGGGGACAAGCTCCCTGCCAGGGAGCACACCTACACACCGAACCTTAAGGCACTTGCTACGCCAAGAAATTAGTGATGTCATCGTCACAAAAATGACTAGATCAAAAGTTTTCCTTCATTAAGCCTCATTTCCATTTTTTTTCACCACTGCTGAAGGAAAAGGAAGACCTGTCTTGGTCCCAGCTGACCATTAAGCAGGCCAAAAGTCAATCCTCCCCATTCTTCTCTGAGGCCACTTACCACCTAAGTTAATGTTTGCAGTACAGCAGCCTGGTAAAAACGCCAAGTTCAGGCCTGGCTCTTACCTTTCCTCTCCATCAAATGCAGTGATACTATTTTGCTGGAAATACCTTCAGGCTTTATGGAAGACAAAGGAAACTGGGAACCCAAAAGGCCTGGCAGGGTCTAGTGAGCTGAGAGGTGTACAAGGCACAGGAAGGCTTTTAGTGGTTTGTTCTGGCTTTGGCCAGAGCAGCAACAGAAATGCCTTCTGGGTTTGGTTAACGCTTTCATAAGCTGACACACTACGTGGCTGTGGACTGTTGTGGAGATTTGTATAACCTGGGGATGAGACAGACAGAAGATGGACTGGGATACATTGCAGAGCAAAATCAGGTGTGGAAGATTAAATACTCTGACTTCCTTCAACCACCATATCTGCCCACCATTTTCAACACCTTAATCTATTGAGTAGCATTTCAGAGGCAGAAACAACATATTGATTCTCACATATGATAAGTGGCTTGTAAACTGGAGACACCTGGTGTGAAACTATCACAGGTGAGTAAAAATGCAAATAATAGTACTGTATTTTTTTTTTTTAGCAAGCATAGCCAATATCCTAAGTGTAACATTATCTCAACTGCATCAGAAGAGCTTGTCACGTTATCACCTTATCTACAACTCAGAGGTCACCTTTGCTACTTTAAATACACGGGGAAGTTTTAAACGAGCTTATCTTTTCCCTTAATATAGTTTAATTTGCTTTGAGAAACAATATGGGGAAAAAGATGAAGGGGAAAAATCCCTCTTGATTCATTAAAAATACTGAAATAAGCAGATAGTAGAAACTACTACAAACACGTTACCACATTGTGATGGTATTTGCTGATATAAGTCACACCCCTGGGTAAGCACAAAACCTTGAAGACAGACTTAAACTTTGTGATGTTGTAACTACGAAAATCTGTGTCATACTACTTAAAAACTATTTTTTCTTTCTGTAAAGATTAAGGAGTGAATTTACAAATTCAGTTAAAATCCACACAAACAGAAATGTGCATCAAGTGCTCCAAGATTGTCAAACACCAAAAAAAGTGCAAAATATCAATGCTAGGAACAGATTTTCCAGGGTTTTTGAATTTAAAATGTACTGAACCAAATTTTGTTTTCAGTTGTACAACCCTACACTGTTTATGTGATACAGTAATCTATGCACAATGATACACATCTTAAGACCTAAAGTGCACACATTACATTACACAAATCCATCAAATTTTGCTGAGTGCAAAGTGGCAGTTACAAAAATAGATTCATTGCTGTAGGTGTAAGAAGATGTAGACTTACAAAAATAGTACAAATCTACTCTGGAAAAGGCTACTTGATCTTATTTCCATTTCATTATTTGCCCTTCCAAGTCTCTTCTTCTCCCTAAAATAGGGTTGCTTTGATGGACCTAAGAAGCCATCCCCACCTGGGCCAAAGAAATTTCTCCTTGGGATACTCTGAACATCTACTGCATCATTTAAATGATAAATTCATAATGAGAAAAGCTTCCAAAAAAAAGAGAGTTAGGTTCAAGTCAATAGATTTGGGAGTGTTTGTAAGAAGGTTAAATGACATGCTGCAGGAACCACACATCTCAGGTGGGTCTAATCCTGTGCAAGCAGAATGGAGTAGGCCAGCTTGGAGCACAGCACTTGTGCCTTGCAGGTGACCAGATCAGTGCTGAAGATAAAACAATTCTTTCTCACAACCCAAAGAGGGGCCCACTTTGTTTTGTTGAGTGAACAGGTAATGATTTCAGGCCTGCTGTTATCTAATGTATCCATTTTTCTCTAAGCTATCCACAAAACACTGTAATATGTAGGTTAGAGCTATGTAACAGGCAAGTCTATAATTAAAGAAGCCACTCAAAAACAGAAGTTTTATAAAAGAAATCCTTCCAGTAATTGAGAATGGAATTTTGATGGCTTATTCCCACTACTGCTGAACTACACAGTAACATTTTTCTTTTGAAATGCTGCCCTTCTTCCTTGGCAAATATTTTACAACATTTTCCTTTCTAACCTGCATCTGTGTTCGCACTGGTTTCCCTCCCTCCTTCTGCATCACCACTAAAGGGGTCATCAGGAGAAACATCCTCACTGCTCTCAATGTAAGTGCCTGGCAGGCAATTATTGCAGCAGATTGTTACACACCGAGTTTTATGGTAAGCTGTAACAGCAGTGACAATACTTTAAAAGTACTGTAGCTGCAAAAAATAGTTATGCAGAGACTAGTAAATATTCCTGACATTACTGCCAGATTCTACTATGCAGAATTTCCACAAGCCACAGGAGTAGGGCCCAAGCTGAAGTGTCACAGTAGCTTCTCTTTGTCCTTTCCTAAGGATGGCACACGCTGTTTAGCACATACAACAATCAAAATTTACAAACACCGATTTTTGCTCTCAGGTACAAGAATAAGTCCATCAAAGTTAATGAGGCTTCATGGATTCACATCAACATAACTGAAAATTAGCTTCTAGATCACAATATCTGATAATAGATGCAGAGGTCTGATTGCAGTTTACTTTGGGAGAGTGAATTATATACACATGCACATACACGTGAGGGAGGAAAAAAAGAACATTTATACAAATCATCTACTAACAGGGATTATCTGGGTTCTGCTGCTATTCAGTTTTTAAATTATATCTTTAACCAACCCCTCCCTTCCCCCCCACCCCCAGCTTCTCTCTTCCTGGAAACCTATATGTGACTTCCTACAATGTTGCCTTTAAAAAGGCTGTAAATTAGAAACACAGCAAACCCCTTCACTACAACAGTAAGAAAGAATGGATGTAGAGAATAGCAAATTTGGAAGTACAAGCATATGCATGTGACTGACAATTAAAGGGGTAAGGGAAATGACAAAAAACACAAAAGAAAAATTTGAAGTACATTAATGGCATTAAAGTTTCTCCCAGTGTTTCCAGATCTTAAATTTATCAAGCCATAGTTTCTGTAATCAGGCACTAGGAATTTATGATAGAATCATAAAATAGTAATTAATAATCTCAATTAGTTGGAAAAGTTTAGTTTCAAATTTCATCAAAGTAGAAGTAAGTTGGCACAACCAAAACAAAAACAAATCTTTCTACATACAAATATGCTCACCCTGGTAAATATCATTGTTGTTTGTTTGTTTTTTGTTCTTTTACAGGATTTAAACAGACCAAACTGACAGGATTCTTGTTCTAAAACTTTATTGTTTTGCTTTGCTAAAACGATTTCAGGGTTAATTCTACAACTTATTTCATTCGCTGCTATCATCTGTGTCATCAAAATCATCATCATCATCATCATCGTCATCTGACCAGTCGAATTCACTGAAACCCAAAGCCATGTTGATTTTCTTCCCTTTTCTCATAGAGGTGGTTTTAGAAGAATTCTTTTTGGCTTGCATGTTTATCTGCATTCCAGAATGCAGGACAGATCCTGCTTGGTTCAGAGAGAAGATATCCCCAAAGCCCGTCATCATCAAGGCCTTCAGACTTTGGTTCATGCCAGCTACCTCCCCGTTACTTGTTGCTGTGATCTGACATGACATCTCTGCACTGTTTGACTCCTCTGTTTTAGATTCAAAGTAAGACTCCTGAGACATTCTTGCAGCAAGAGGTAAGAAAAACTATTTAAAGGAGGAAAGGACAGAGCAAAAGTGAAAGTTAGAACCAATTTAAAAATCAAGGAAAAAGACACCACCAGATTAGTCAGCAATCAACAGAAAGCATACGATTAGTGAATCTTAACACGGAGGTCAAGTAGGAATTCATTAAAACAGATAGAGTTCTTCTGGGGTCATTGTTCTTAAACCAAAGTGCAAAATCACTGAGTGGCATGGCAAGAACCACAGGCAACAGAGCTTTCATGACAAAAGAAAGTTCAAACTCTTCAATCCTTCATTTTGTACAGCACAAAACAGAGTATGACATTTCCCAAACAGGTGCACTGGTTCCAAGGCAACTGGAGTTGCTTAATCCAACCTTTCAGGATTGAAGAATAAATCAGGTAAAGACCAGAGAATCAAAACAAGCTCTGCAGTTTGATGCAGAAGCAGCAGCCCCTAAATATCAGAAATTAAAGCAGCAGCAGACTGGTTTGAGAGTATGCTCAAAAGGAGAGAAAGGGTCACCCTGCAACAGGCACAAACAGAAGTGAGTCTCTCACCAAAGCAAAGGACAGAATTGTCCTCCACCCTGCACCAGCACCACACCTTCAGAAGGCATCCCAGGGACAAGCAGGCAGGGGAAGAGGGGTGGTTTGGGTCAGCTTGTCAGCTTCTTCAGCTGCTTATTTTTTTCTTTTTTGCCTCTTTTTTTTCTTTAGTGGTACCAAGAGACATCTGTCAATTGGTTGTACATCATATTAAATTTCTGCTAATCTTCACCTACAGACAATGGCATTTTCCTGGCCCAGGCTGTTTCTAGTAACAAATGAAATATGCCCTCTTCAGGTAAATGATTAATGCCTCTTCAGAGTGACCAGGCTAGTAACCTCTGTGACATGTCTGTCTATGTTTCACAGGCAATAAAGCACAGGAATTTCACCCTAAGTTAAACTACCTACTTGTCTTGGGGTGCAAACTGAGACACTACTAAAACAACAGTAAGGGAGCTGTGCATAAACACCAGCACTAGCCTTTCTTTCCAAAGCATTTGTAAAACTACCTACCCAAAATTCATGGGTTTTCATATCTATTTTAACCTAATCAGAAAACTGACTCCAGAGTCAATGGCAGTTGATCACAACAGGTTACAGGGTGATGCCTTGGTAAGAGGCTTCACAGCCAGGGCTGCTCAAAGAGTGCCCATTTCTTGGTAAAACCACTTGCATGGACTAATTTTCTATCATTAAAAATGACAGTATCTGTCTTCTGTTTCACTTGAGATTTCCCTACTTACGCAGACTTACTATTTGTGGTTAAGTAAAGTTAGTGATCAGGGTTTAAGAAACCAAAATAAAACTAAGAAGTTGGGATGATGGGGTGCTCTAAGTACTCTTCATAAATCCTATTGCTGTGTGATGAAAGAACCTCCAGCTAAGCCTCTGCACACCTGGCTGTACAAAAACCCCCAGTTACACCATCAACAGCATGCTAGCTGGATCAAGAATTACCAAAAGCTCTTCCTGATAAAAAGAAGGAATCTTTTAAAAAAAATACCTAGCACACAGCACACATGCTTCACTCCCAGGTAGTTACAGTCATTTTAGATCCACAGAAGAGCATCCCCTGACACATGGGAAGAATTCCCTACAAAAACCAACAAAGCTGCAAATCAGCTTTCCACTAAAACACCTTTTTGGTTCATTGACTGTTCAATGCCTGAGAGTGGGTAAGCTGTGAATTGCTCATCTTGCAAGTCATCATCACATCCTCCATATTTTGCCATCTCATTATCTGGAGAATTTAAAGAGTTTGCTGGGACAGGGCAGGCCTTATAGTGACACACTGCATATGATGACTGTCAGAAGAGACCCTTAGAAATGGCTGGGATCCACCAATCTTTCTAAATTCCATGGATCTTAATGAGGACCTACAGGTACAGGGCATCAGAAGTGGTATATGGATTTCATGAGTTGCTCACTTTCTTCCTCTAAATAAGATGCTCATCTTAGCTACACTACCCTTGTAAAGTCAAATCTTCTTTCAAGAGAAGTCTCCCATTTCACATCAGCTATGGATATATTTTACTCCACCAAAATGCTCCAGATTCTCTTGTGCTAGAGGCTCTTGGAGATGTGCACAAAGGAATTTGCAGAGATCAGACTCAAAGGTGTCTGTTGTGTTAGATGCAGCAAAAATAGGATGAAAACAAGAGCAGGGAGAAATGCACAGAAGCATTTCTAAATATTGGCCTCATCCTTCCCTCATGCTGATATATGTGAAGCTACACTTTACTATTTAGAGCAGCCTGCCACTCATAGTTACCTACCATGTAGGATGAAGCTTCTACCAACCCTACAACATTGGAGAATCAAGTGGCAGAGACAACTTAGCTGTTCTCCTGTCACTAGGTTTAAGTTTCCACTCCTGCACACCACTGTTGGCCTCTGGTCTTTGCTGCAGATCCAAATGAAGGGGTGACTGCAGAACACAGAGCAGGGACAAGACTACCAGCAAAGACACAACGAGGCCTAGTGCTGGCTAAGAACCATGTTTATACCTCGTGGGAACTCTAAGATGTATCTGGTTACCATATCTTTACTCCTGCTTTTATAGTCAAGACTGTTTAAAGTCAAGCACTGCAGCTCCCTGTTGTAACTCTCTAGTCTGATGCTACTGAGCAGACACTGTCTGAACTAATGGAGGGAGACAGATGCTTGACTCCCAAGAGTTCCAGTTTGCAAACATAATGCCCAAAGATATTTTGCAAATGATTTACAGCTATGAATTTACAATATAGTTGTATGTGTAACCAGTGCTAAAAAAAAAACCTGATCCTCCTTGAACAAGCCCTCTTTTTCCAGTATGTCAAATTTTTTCCAATAAAAGGGCTCTTTAAATAATACATTCTGTGTAACAGTTCACTTAAGATGTATGGAAAAAACAAACTATTTCTCTAACAGAAGAAATTACATTTATATGCAATAGGAGAGTTGGGTTAATGCTATGCAGAAAGACAGTTCATGCTTAGCACAATAGGCCTTAGCACAATGCTTTATTCTTGCAGCAATGCCAGCTCTAAGTGAAAAGTACAAGTCATAAGCAAGTACAGCATAAAAAAACCCTAGGGCCTTGCTGGTGAAAAGGTTTGCTCATTAAGGCTGTGTCTCATGCTGTGCTCAGGATAGAGGATGGCCCACAGCTCAGTTACTGGAATCTTGCAAGTGTTAAAGCAAGCATACAGACATCTACTGAAAACATACAGAATCTGCACATAGGAAAACATTTATTCTCTGTGATTTCATTACTGCATGTTTGCAGCTGGAACATAAATGCATCTTCATTCAAAGAACAGCAATAAACTATGTCTTAAAAACAAGTCCTATGTAAATGGGTCTGGCTGGAATCAAGGTTATAAGTAGGATAAAATTGTGCATAAGAAAAATAATAATGCTACTTCAATCTCAATTTGGTATTTGTTTTAGCTAGTGCTCTAAAAACAAGTAGGTATCACAGTATTTTTTTAAACAACTCTGTTGTAATATGTCTCGCCATGCACTAACCCTGTGGTCCTCCCTCTGCCAATCAGTGGTTTAAGAGCATGGTATTTCATTAAGAAATCCAAGATAATGCAAGGAAGGCTTTTTGTTCAATTTACTAACAGAAATGTGGGAATTCTACTGGCTGGTAACTGGCCAGTCAAAGTTATGTTCACAATAATTATTAACAAAACCTTAAATTAATACATCAAATTTTGACCCCCTTTTCACAGAATGGGGATTTGCTTCTTCTCAAAGAAAAAGAACAGAATAAAAAAAATCTGCATAAGTTTCACAACATGCCTTTTGAAAGATACAAATGATTCTTACATTTAAGACCAAACCCTGCATTCTATAAAGTCAACAACTTCCTAGTTGAACAAAGAATTTATTAAATGTAAACAACTTCTAAAGCTGAGAACTCTAAATAAAACAATGGGACACTGCTTAAAATGCCCATGTCACAATATGAACTACCAGTAATATGTGGTATCTAAAGCATTAGGTAAAATTAAAAAAATAAATTATTATCTGGAGTGATGCAATAAAATTGGCCTGAAGGAACAACTGAAAACAGGAGCACTACTTCGGTATATCTTGAGATTTATATAGACAAAGCTTCTGACACAAGATGAAAGTTGAATTATTGTCTACTTACAGGAGTATTTGATTGTTCAGTTAACTTCTGCTCCCACATCTTCAAACGTCTCTCCCGTTCCTTTAGTTCCTGCTCTTTAAAGCTCAGATCACGCTCCAGTTTCTTTAGTCTCTCTAAGGTTGCCTCAATTTCACATCTGCACGGAGACAATTTGTTACGTCTTGTCTTTTCCTGACAGATATAAATTGTTCATAATTCTCACTTGAATGTTAATTAAATGTGAAAGGCTGAAAAGTACAATACTAACTCAAGCAGCTCATTTAATTATCAAATGCAAAGTCTTTCACAGCTTTAGGAACAAATTGTAATGTTTATACTTCAGAACAACCACAATACCTTCAGTTGAAGAAAAATAACATTTAAAAGAGTAAAATACCATATAACAAAAATATTTAAAAAATGAAAATTCTTTTCATTTTCAATTCTTTTCCCCCAACATCATGAAACATGATCCATAAAGCAACTGCATTAAGAACTGGTAGTGGGACAAGCATTAGCAACACAAAACAGGCAGTCCAAGAAGCCCATTTCTCTGGGTTTACACTATAAATGGTATTTGGACTTGCACACAAAATGTTCAGAAGCATTTTGTGGGAGAATGATTTATCCATTTGCCTTCTTATTTCTTTAGGTGAAGATACTAGAGCAAAAATACAAACTGATATAAGCCATCCCTTCAAATGGTTACAAACACAAACTTCTCAAGTTTGAAACAATTGTGAAAAGGATATGATTTACTTTTCTCTCCTTCTCACCATACACGCAAAGTTATGAAAAGCAGGAAGAGCAAGAAATGAAGGAAATATTCTAAGAAAGTTTCAGATAGTATCTTTATTTGGTTCCACTGCACAAACCTCCAGTAACAAGGTAGTTTCCTTTGACACACTTTCTGATGGATGGTATATTTTAAACACATGAACTGAACTGCTCGTGGAAAAGAGTTTAACAGATTCTGCACTACACACATACACAGAAAGTGAACAACAATTCTGTCACCAGATTCAGAAATATATTTTGCTTGTGGAGGAACCAAAGAAAAAACTCCAATTAGTATGAGTATGCATTTAACATTTCTGTGCCTGTTTGGGAGATTGTGCACTGCCTGCCACCTGTATCCTGACAGTTGTGGGAAGTCAATCACAGTGTTTTGTTTTTCTCATTGAAAAAGTGAACTCCTAAGAAGACAAGAGATCCTAAAGAAGAGCTCCAAAGATAGCTATTTGGATTCTGCAAGGCCAAATATTCTGCTCCAACTTCCACATTATTTTTCTTTGAGTCTATTTAATCAAATCAAATAATATAAATATTTCAAATTTAATGGATTTCTCATTTTGATAAGGCACCTCCGTCAGACAGCATAGCTTACAAAGTACAGTGAAAGGATTCAGAGCCAGAATAACCAGCAAATCCTACTGCAAACTTTGCTACCATGCTTAATTCTACTGCAGAAATCAGCCACCTGGGGGCAAAGGCATTTATCACACTTGAGTCCTGCTGAGTGAGCTGTTCTATGTGGTGGTCAGAACAAATACCCCTCATAATTACCATGCTTCAGATTTCAAGAAAAATTCTCTATCATATTTAGGCATGCATAGTTTAAGACTAATCCATGTGCTGGGTAGAAAGTGGTCACATATCATAATAAAGAGACAACAAGGGAACAAACTAAAAGGCACTGGACCAAAATTCAGAAAGTGACTCCTCCCCAGACACCCATATCCCTCATAAACCCTCTCTGTCAGGTGAAACACATGCTATGTTATCTGTGGAAACAGCAGTTTGAGGGCAGTTGTAAGCACTGCTTCTCTTAGTTTGTCTCTCATCATCGCTGCTACTTACACACAACTCTATAATTTTTTAAATATGTAAATTACATTCTCTTTTAAAATAATATTATGCACTAGGGGAGTCCTGGTAACAATAGTTTTTTCTCTGTCAAAAGTCTGTTTTGTACTGTAATTATCTCTCTTCATTAGACAGAAACTTCTCTTATAATAAAAGGTTAGTCTGCAAAAACAGTTGCATTCTGAAAAATAATTCCACTGCATAATGGAAGTGTAATTAAAGAGAAAGCTACTGTACATTGCCCAGTTAATGAGTCTTACTCCATAAATGAAGCAGCTTGAAACATTATACATTGTAGGGCAAGTGGATTTGTTTGCTTCTGTAGTGTGAGCTTACTGTTTTTTCCAGAAAAATTTCATTCTGTAACACTGAAGAACACATCCTGCATTACTAGAAACTATAATGATAAACATTCACAGATTAAAAACAATGACTGGCATTTCTTTACATGCCTTGAACTGCTACTAATACACCAATATAAGTATCACTAGTAAACTATTTTAATCACTGGAGCAGCCACTCGTGGGGAGAGGATGGAAGGAAAGCTGCAGTTAGTATATATGACTAAATGCAGATAAATGTGATCTCTCACTGAACTGAAACATCATTACTTCTACAGTAATTTTTTCTGACTGTAATAGAAGTGACTTGAAAAAGGGCTCCAAAAAGATCACAGAATATGAACATAAATACAGGGCAGACCTATGCAACTCAGGCATAAGGCAGTGCCCTTGTTTTATTAATAATAAAATGTGCCAAACGTGTGGAACAGTTAGGAAAAAGGACACTGAATTATTTTAAAGAAAAACAGAACAAGCAGATCAAATTATTAATATAAAAATTAAGACCTGAAAATGCTACAAATAGGACCACATCATATAGGTAAGTCAAAAAATCATCTGTGTTGTCAACTCCAGCAGTTATGTACAGACTCAGCCCACTCTCAGTTTTCATGCCAGCTACTCAGTGATACTGAAGACTCCAGTTACTTGCTGTTATAGCTACAATTTTGGCATGTCTATACAAAAACAACCTCAGCTTGCCTTTTTTTAAGAGTGGGGGAAAATGCAATCCAGCTTGCCTGAGCTTTGATTTGCTTTGGTAAGTGCAGTATCCCTGTGAAAGTGCAGTATCTGGATCATTAATTCAGAGGTCCCTCAGAGGAACAAGCATAATTTTTGCTTCTCCCAAGCCCACCCTTCTCCAGGGCTCTGATATCCAAGCTTCATTAAAATTCCCTATTTTGTGATAATACATCTCATTCTTTTCCTGCTGCTGGTTCCACTATCTCTTTGCAAATCACTATGGTATAAAAAAACATGGAAAAAAAAAATCACCAGTAAAAGCTAAGATTTTTCAATGCAGAAGTTGAAATACATTGAACTTTTGGGCAACTGTTTTTAGTAACAAACTTAGTCTCTTTCAGTTTATCCTTTGGGATCACTTTACACATCTTTCATCTACTTCAGGTGGCCAATTTTTGCATACTTTCAGTTTATTTGGCTAAACTTTCATGAAAGCTTCCACTCAGACCCAGCTTTTGCACCAGGGCGGGAAGCTGCTACCAGAATTTGGATAGAGGAGCACCCCTCCAGCTTCCAAGCAAGTCCCCACATGATTTGTGCTCTTTCTGAACACTGTGTTTTCATTTTGGCTCAATTAAAAAGTCATCTTTGCTTTCATGCAAATCATGTCCCATCACCAATTTTTATTTCCTCTCATATTTCTTTGTCTCCAGTCATTTATTCTTCCAGAAAAAATGCCACATTCATTTTTAACACAAGTCTCCATGGTAAGAAGTTTTTTCATTACTTGATAACACCAGAGAGCTTTTTGTTGCTGTACACCTTTTGTTGTTTTTAACACCTTTTCAGACACTCCTCATCTGAGAAACTCAGGTGTATCAAAACAAAATTTGCAAGAAATACTGGGGTCACTTGAGACACACTTCAAGAAATAAACAGATTAATAAAACAATGTTTGTTACCAAATATCAGCTAGCACAGGTTTTATTTTGCTATATTGGCAAGATTTAAGTAGTTATTCACTTTTCCTAAAAGCATTTGAATATTTGCTCTTGATACCTTAAGTTTTAGCTTGTGTATTTTTCAGATTCTGTACTGCCTTAGAGTGTGGCTCTGAACTTCACATAAAGTGTTAGCACGTTCTCTTCACAGTTTAGTTAGACAAAACAATCCATTTCCAGCCCGAGAACCAAGGACACCATTACAGCTTTGGGCCCAAAAAGTGTGAATAGCAGCAAAGCAATCTAGGAGGAGGGGACTTCATAACCTGAAGCTGTAACTGGACAATTAACCCCAATATGTGGATGGAGCAAAACTTTTAAAGTGTGAAAATGTGACCAGGATCCATTTTGCATCCATCTTGGGTAGAGCCACAGCCAGGCCTTGTACGTCCCAAGGCGTATCCTTTGAAGGCCTTTAAATAAATACCTGCTTCATTCATTTAACACTGTCTTGCCTCTGCTTCAGGTAGACTCCTTAGGCATCACTCACCTTTTAAATAAATATTTGTTATAAGAAATCCCTCATGAGGGTGTACTTTTTTTCCAACCCTCCTTGCTCTGTCTGCTGTAAAACCCACCCCACGATGCTCAGCGTCTGCATGAACAATGGCGGCCATGAAGTTGGGGTACTTTAGGTACCACCATGAGTGCCAGGCCCGGGAGCGGGGCAGGGGGCAGCAGCGGTGCCCGGAGCGGGCGGCTCGGCGGGGCGGCCCCGCGGTCAGGGGGCAGCAGCAGTCCCGGAGCGGGCGGCTCGGCGGGGCGGCCCCGCGGTCAGGGGGCAGCAGCAGTCCCAGAGCGGGCGGCTCGGCGGGGCGGCCCCGCGGTAGCAGCGGTGCCCGGAGCGGGGCGGCCCCGCGGTCAGGGGGCAGCAGCAGTCCCGCAGCGGGCGGCTCGGCGGGGCGGCCCCGCGGGGCGCAGTGCGGCGCTGCCGCCAGCAGATGGCGCGCAGCCCCCGCCGCCCGGCGGCCCGCGTCGGGGCTGGCCCGGCCCGGGCTATTTATACCGCGCCGTGTGACCGGGGGCGTCCCAGCTACAGCTCAGTTTTTCCACTCGCCCCATTAAAAATCTACGCCTTGCCTTTCCTGGCAAGGCAGCGGAAGAACCGCGGGATTGCCGGGCTTGACACAAGCCCCATTTCCATGTGCTCTTCCCCATCCCTCCACCCCGTCCCGGTTTCTTCGATGCAGGGAATCTTTCGGTATTTCTGCTCCCTGCTTATTTGGCATAAAGCCAACGCTTCTTAATATAGACTGAGACACGATCATCTGCAAAAATCATCTCCCTGTGCAGATCTGCTTTCAATATTCCATCTCAAACAGAAGGCTGTACTGGGAGGCAGCAAGTTTTCTAACCCACAAATAAG
This sequence comes from Erithacus rubecula, assembly GCF_903797595.1. Taxonomy (NCBI): domain Eukaryota; kingdom Metazoa; phylum Chordata; class Aves; order Passeriformes; family Muscicapidae; genus Erithacus; species Erithacus rubecula. The sequence goes on from NC_136659.1 coordinate 17,167,373, forward strand.
CTTCAGGGACGGGTTTTTGAAGTTTTGGCACATTCCAAAGAAGATGCTGGACGTTTTGCTGCAAAACTGTAATGTAATCAAATAGTCTCAAACCTCATCTCCATTTATAATGCATAACAATTACAATCAGCAACAGCTAACTGCCAGAATCATATGCTCAAGCATTGCTGGAACATTATGTAAAAACAGGACTGGCCTGGGCATATGCTGGACATGCAAAAACACAGTCATACAAAGTAGAGAACATATAAAAAATGGCAGAATGCATACAAATGGAGGTTTGGCTTGAAAGGGGGGGTCGGGTTTATTAGGCCTGTTATCTTTTTTCAGTTTTAATACTAACATCACCGATACACTTTCTGTGAAAATGGCATCAAACCTACATGTTATCTGAGTTCTTTTGCCCCCACACTATTGACTGAAACCTTGTAATTGGTTTTAAGATGTGAATCACAAAACCATAAATACCGTGATGCCTAAACCAGTGTAATAATAAATATAGGGTACAGCTAAGTGCATTGGCTCCTAATACGAGTTTCACAACATTCTGGGCATTCCTGAAAAACAACAAGGTAAGTTACGTTCTAAAAATACTTCAAGCACACATATTTTCTACCAGTACATCACTGGAGTCTGATGTCTTTCTGAAAAACAGAAAAAACACTCATACCATTTCAATGTAAACTCACATCACATCATCTTGGAAGAAAGAAAACTTACCTCCACTCCGCCTTGTTATGCAGGAATGAGTTACACTGGTCTGGAAGGTTGCTGTCATTTGACATAGATTCCAGGATTGAAATAATCTGCTTGAAAGATGGTCTTTTCTGAAGAAAAAAGAAAATGAAAACAGAGCATTTGCATTATACAAAACTACTAAAACTATCTGTAGGAATTTTTCAACTGAAACACCACAATTAACAGAAGTGCCACACTTCTTTCTGACCACAGCATCCTTCAAGAGGACTGTAAGTCTGGAAATGGTTTCTTTTTGTTCTTCCATTAGAGAGAAGTTTGACAAGAGTCACACAGGCTAGTAGGACTCAAGCCTTTAGCTGTCTCACATGTCTACCAGTAAAACAGTGTTAAACATTAGAATCATCAATAATCATCTAGATTCTTAATTTGAAAGAATAATTTTTCTCAAGCAAAGAGGGAAAATGCTTCCAAATAGAGAAGGCTGGACCATCAGCAACTCATAATTACACAGATGGCCTTTTACAGGTATTAACGTAAACTCTTTGGTGTGTGAACAAGTTATTTAGCTGCCTCTCAAAAACAGGTTTCTGACTGCAATTCCCCTCTTGCAGAGGGGATACTTTCAGAAAAACTCTCACTTAGCTACTCCAGGAACAGCCAGGGAAGAAGTGAAGATTGAGGCTAGGGAAGGATGTCTTCTTGCCTGGCAGCTAAGCTCACATTAATGCACTCTGTGCTCTTCTGTCCTGGGCTCATTTACTGAACTTTCTGTTCCAGGGCTCTCCATAAAAGACCCACTGTGCTCACAAGTCAGAAAGACCATTTAAAACTTTTCTGTTTATTTTTTTTATTCCTTTTCCCTTAGTCCTAAGGGGAAGCTATAAAGTAGGATAATAACTGAAAACTGAAAAAGCCAGTTAAAGGTGTTTCTTGAAAGAGTGCTGACTCTGTTAGTCTGTTTGACAGACCCCAGACAAGGTTGAGACAAAAGGTTGAAACAAAATGTAGATACATAATAAGAGGATGATGCACATTCTCTCTCTACTGTGCCTTTAATTATACCATTTCTGCTAAAATTACAGATGCCGCAATTAAAACGTGCATTTTAATTTGGGAGCACAAAAACAATTAGGAACAATGCTGAGGTGTCTCTCTCAGGAAGATCCAAGTGATTTCCACATTATAAAAGACAGACAATTTCTTTATTTTAAATGTCAAACAGCATGAAAAAGTGTCAAATGCGTAACAAAAAAAGAGACAAGCTCTCTTATACAGTAATGCTGTACTATTCGTCTGTAACTGGAGGCTTTGTCTGTCATTTTTTGGTCCACCTCCATGATTTCAGGCAAGGGGCAGTTCAGTGAGCTACAGGAATTTTCTTTGCCCCAGCCCCAAGTGGTTATGCAGTTTGTTCCCCAGCCCAGCATGCAGAGAGCAGCACGCTGGGCAGGCACAGCTTCACAGCAACAGGTACCTTTCATGCAGCACGCTGCTTGCACTGGTGACACGGTCCCAGTATGGAAACCAGCAGGGTTCCCCTGCCTTTACAGGGTCCTGGGAGGCAGCTGTCCTCCCCTCCACGTGCATGATGGTGCTGGACCTGCCACAGCTGAGCAGATCCTCTGAACACAACCTGGGAAGAGCCTGAGCTTCCCTGGTCAGGAGTGGGCTGCACTGGGGGTACAGATCATAAAATCCATCCATGGCACCACCACCACCATTTCCAGTGCAATTTTGGGGCACGAGAACCTTTGACTGGCCTTCACACCCTTTTTGTTGCTACAGCTGCATTTCTTGTATGCACACCAGTGGATGTGAACATTTAAGGGATTCAAGGCCCTCCCAAACGGTGAGGAACTGCCAGACAGGAGATAGTGGCTTCTGCAATTTACCAGGGTAAACTGCTAAACATTGTCCAACAGACTGGCAGGTGCATAATGTGCCTATACAAAACAAATTCTATTTTCAGGAAGACATCAAGGGACAACATTTCCATGCTCAATTATTTACAATATTTTATGGACTATTCAGGATCATTTACAAAACACATTAGGAGCTTTGCTTGCCCCTCCTTTCTCAGGTGTATACTGGGAAGCTATAGGGCCAGGCTGACACTAAGTGAGCACAGTCAACGCTACTGTCAGGCTTGTCTGAAGCAACCAGAGTGGAGACAATGACAGAGAAAACAAGGCTTCTACTAAAGGCAGGCAAAAGGGTCAACCAGGTGATTTGGGAGAAGCAGCCACAATCACTTGGTGGGTTCTGCACTACAGGCGAAGGAGCTGCTGAGCTGGTGCAACTGGAGCTGGAACAAATGCAGAGTCACACAGTACTGCCAAAGTACTGTACATTCTGGCTGTGCAAATTCTGTAAACAGCCAGCAGTCACCCTGCCAGCTTTGCAGCTGCCAGATTTACAGGTAACAGCTTTGCATGGAGACAAACCTGACAGGAAGGCACAAGCCTACATTGTCATGTGGATTTTGTTGGTTTCTTGCCCCTAGGAAAGGATAATTTCAGATTTAATAAATGCACTCTAAATGCAGAGTGATACCTTGGTTAAAACTGGCAAGAAGTGAGAGCTGGGAGCCTGAGCTCATCCTGAGCTGAGAAACTTTTTAAAAAAATCTTTTCAGTAGATAGCTGCTTAGCACTTTCTAGAAAGCCCTTATAAGGGATTCTTAAAATATCAAGGCGTGAGTCGCCTTTGAAAACGGTTTCCCTTTATATCTGCGATGTCTCATACTGAAATCTTTAAAATATATGCCCCTCTAGAAATAATTCTGGCTAATGTTTTCATTGTTTCCTTCCACTCAGTATTTCCTACTGAATAGGTCTGCATAAAACCAGGATATTTAATCCATGTGTCTTTCCTTTTTTGTTTCTTTTCTGTTCCCAGATTTCTGATTTCCATTAAAATATTCCATAATTTATAAACATCTTTGATGTGGAAAGAAAATGAAGAAACAGATGAAATGAGAAAGAATTATTTACCTACGTCTCAAAAGCAAGTAACCCCAGTAAACAAAGACATCAGTGATGAGCAACCTTGTTTCTACAATTACCTAATACCCAAGCAAAAGCACCTTGTTTGGTAGAAATTTTAGGGCATGAACTATTTGTTTCAACTAGCAGTTTAAACTGTATAAAAACTACCATTTCAAATATCACATGGAGCACTAGAGATATTTTTCTCCATGTAAAGAAATTCTTAAGAATTCAAAGCAATGTTAATAACTCTGTCTGTTCCCATGAAGAAATTATAGTGTGAGCAGTGTCTGACACTCCAGCTGCTCTGCAGCAGCTCTCCAAGTGTATTCCTTAGCCCCATCATAAATGCATATCCCTCATTTCTTAGGGGCAAGCCACCAAAAGTTACCTCATGCTTTTTGTGGGCTAGAAGTATGCACCTTAGCAACTGCTTTTGAGCAGCTGACATATTCCAGCTCACCCCTGCTTGACCTTCAGTAACTTGTTCATGCATCAACGATCTGATTTTCCGAAGCTAATCCTGGCAAAAAGGGAATGTTACAGAGAGCAGTATTTCAGAGGAGCGTGCTCCATCTTTTGGCTCATGCAGGCCACACAGCCCTTTATCAAAGCATTTTGAGAGCTGCAAGTAGCAAACCTTTCCCAGCACGTGACCGAATAAGTCAGTCACATGTCCAAATTGTGACCACAGATTACTCCATTTCAGTCATGTGAACAAAGCTGTAATTGCCTAACAGAAGAAGGGCTGCATGAAACAAACTAGCAAAGAGCAGACTGTCAGAAAAACCCCATCTCACATGAGATTCACACTTTGCATCAGAGATACCTCTGGGAACAATGTCCCAGGGAATCAGCCCACACCCAGTTAAATTACTCTATCAGACAGAACTCAGTCTGATGGTTAAGCATCATTCTTTAACAACATGCAAATCCTTCCCTCTCCTTGAGAAACAGCAACAGTCTTTTTGGACATTTATGGATGTGGCTCGAACAAGGCAGAGAGTGAGCTGATCTAGTATGTGCTACAATTACAGAAAAGAAACTCAAATAATTCTTTTTCTGAGGCCTTTGGTAGTGATGCTGGCACTTGGGAGCAGTTAGTAAAGATAAGCAGTTGGCACTCAAAGTCCTTTTCAGTAATTACTGACCTAAAACTTAAGCAGCCTACTTGTAGATTCAAAAACTCAAAGCATTTTTCTCCCCTCCCTTCTGTGGGGAGGATACACAGTTATTAAGACAATAGCAATTATATGTCTGTTCATGTGGAAATCACATGTTGATGGATCTCAGTGTTCCAGCTCCATTCTGTAGGAAAGCAACCCCTTGCTTTTAAAAGGGAGACCAAGAATGGTTATTTCCTTTTTCATATTATTCTTCTGTGACTACTCTTTGGTGATAAATTCTAGTTTAGAGCATCTCCATGGTCTAATTTGTCTTGGAATTAATTTTGGTCTATCTGAAGTAGTAGCTAACTTTCTCCTGAGTTTAAAGAAACAAAGCTCTTCTCTTGGTGCCTTCATTTGAGAAAAAAAGCACAGTTTCCTTTGCTTAACTATACTTCAATGTCTCAAATATTTTCATAGGCAAAGGAAATAGATGTTAATCCTTGGTACTAAAGCTAGTATACCCACAGGCTCATTTCAGCCAGTTTTATGTACAACAGAATGGTCGCAAAGTCCATTTATAGAAGGTAACTCTAATAACGTACAAAAGCTTTTACTGTATAAATACCTATTTAATCCCTTCCTTGTAGCAGCAGATTAATAGTGACAATGGTGTGGCTCTTTTAAATTTTTGTTCCGTTTTCATGGTTAAACAGCACTGTTATTACCATATTATTACAGTACAGTCTTTATAAAACTCACCATTCAAGCCCTAAGGAAACATATTAGGAAAGGTTTAATGTTAATTTAGAATGTGTTGCTGCTGTTCCTACACGTTTTATGGACTAACTTATTCTTTACTTACACTTGTGTTTTTGACACAGTAGGGCACAGAATTGGACCTTGAAATTTGTATTTCATACGTGATGCTCACATACATCCAAGAGGGATGAAGTATTAACCTTTGAAAGAAAATATAAAACCCACAAATTTTTCATGGCTACATTTTTGCCATTTTACCATATTTCCTGTCATTGTCTTTAGGAGTCAGAAAAGTTAGCAGCATAGTAACTCTTGACTAAAAGGGAGAGAGAGATATTTAGGTATAAATATATAAACCCACTAAGAAAAAGACAATCCTGGGTATCTTTGTGGAGAAATGTGTCAATGATGTTAGCTCAGATTGTTAGCTCCTAAAGAAATGCTAATGAACTTTGCAAAACAAAGCTGGGGTAGTGGTGCAGAAATCAAACACACATTTAATTACCTTTGAATCAGCATCCCAACACTGGTGCATCAGTTCTGCAAAACTTCTGGGACAACTGCTTGGAATGGTTAATCTCTAATGGAAAGAAAATGTACTAGTTACTGGAAGCATTTCTTTTTTAAGCTGCTACTAAGCAATTTCCTGTGGGACCAATAAACTTCAAAGAATTAACATACACTTTCTCTTTTAAACACAATATAAAAAATGTGAAGATATATTAGAAAGAAAAATCAAAACTACTAACACTAGCAAGAAGCACAAATAATTTTTAATAGACCTTCAAGAAAGTAATGTATCAAATATACAAATGGAGTTCCTTAAGAAAGCTCAGATAGAAGAAGCAAAACCAAGACAAACAGATTTTAACACTAAAACAATAGTTTGTGGACATTGCTGAGTAGCATTTTAAGATGCTTGTCAGATAGGCATAGTGTACAGCCTGCCTTAATTCCTTTCTCCCACATAAATGATCTAGCTGTACAATACTATAATCACTCCTGACACACAAATAGCTGAAATATAGATTACATTAAGTGAGTTAAAAAGAGTTAAGTGAAGCTCTACATGACACAAGACACATTTCATGAGCCTGTGGTCAGCAGGATTAATGAGGACATGCAGACCTCAGAAAGCACTCACAGAGCACAGTGAACTCATAAATATTTCCTAATGACTGAAGACAAGGAGTTGCTGGTTATAGCCAGAACTGACTACAGAGAATTAGTTTGAAGCTAGTTTAGTTTCATTTGCTGAGAGTTTTAAATTAAAAGATTCTTACATTAAGAGCCTGCCTCCAGACTGGAAAGCCTAGAAGCAAATCCTTTCTCACATACAGAGATACTGAAGCCTCTCCAGTTGACTGCACATGCTTCCAACATTTCACACTGAAGGAGATCCTCTGCTCTCACTAGGGTCATTAAATGACTTCAGATGTTTCATATTATATAAATATGTTTTTTTAAAATTAGATAGAAAACCATTTTCTCAGTGAAAATGAGTCCAAATATAAGAGGGGTCAAGATGGAAAAAGGGTTCTTGTCCTCCATGAGGTGAGAACCAGGTATTACATTCCTGTTCAGACTAACCTGCGAGGAAGATCCTCTCATCTGCCCTGCTATTGCCATTTCAGAAGTAAAATAGAGCAAGTTATGTCACTCTGTACCATTACATTACTACAATGTGACCTGCAAAGCCTTACAAGACACAGCAGCCAAAAGCAAGAGTTAAAGAATTCTGCTCCAAAAGCATTTGAACCCTGTAAGAAGTAGAAACAGAACACTGCATAAGTCTGATTAGTAATGTCATAACTTAACATGCAAGGGTTTCTGTGGAGGAAATACACAGAAATTTGTACAATGCGTAAGTAAGTTGTACTGGTGTCTGATCTCTAATTGAGTCATCAGCCTAACAATACACTAGCTAGTCTTGCTACAGTAGTGTCTGTAACCCTCACTGTTCCAGGAGGCAGACAAACAGTTGCAATCACCACTTGTCTCACTTGTGAAGAATGTCGCCTACCTAATATGCAATACAGAGGTAGCAGGTTCCAAATGTCATATTACGATAAAGAATACATTTCTCAGTGGCAATTTATTATGAGATCATGTCTAGCATAACTTTAACTCTCATGCTTTGCTTTTCTTACAAGATTGGCTTTAAAAAATCTCTACCAGAATAAAAATAACACTGTTAAATTATGCATAGTGTCAAATGAGAAACACATAGAAACATTCGAATCTACTCCATTTGCTGGCCTCAGGCTTTACAAAGGGTGTTTCTCACCTTATACAATTATGCTTTGGCCTTAATCCCTCACTGATTTTAACAAAAGACTTGCTAAAGGGAGGAGTGGCTCAACAGTAATCCAATTCTGTTGTGGACTGGAACCATGCAATCCCACTGATATCAACAGACTGAACTAAGAGCAGATACCTGACCCTTACATTTATTTTGGGACACAGAAAACTAAGAAGAAAGGTAGCACAAGCTGACTTTTATAAGGCTTATACTGGACATGTTACCCATGTCATGGCCAGAAAAAATTAAAAGTATGCAATGCCCTATAAGCTCCCTCACAGTCCTCTAAGGAAAGTGGTAGCCACAGGCTAGTGGTACCTGACAGGCAAAGAGCTGACTCTGAGAATACCACCCCTTAGGTTTCTTCAGACACAAGTAAAATAGTCACGTCTACATTTTGTTCATACAGTATTTTACACAATTCCTTGCCCTGGAAAACTGTAGAGAAATGTGTGTTCTACTCTTGGGCCTGTTTCAGCATGTGACTGCATGTCTTTACAACATTCCCAGTACCACTCTGTACTCCTTACATAAAACTGCATGTGGTAGGCACAAGAACCTAATGCTGTTGATGGAAGGCTTTCTGGTTCCTCCTTCAAAATAATGTGTGAGGCTTTTCCTAAACCAGGAGAAAGAGTGTCTTTGTACCCCCTGCTCTGATAAATGCAGTAGAAGACCACACTCACAATCTTCACACTGTTAGTGTAGCATTTCCAACTAATTGGTATTTCACAGTGTCGCTCACTGGAATTAATCCAGTCCTCAAAAAGAAGAAAAAAGAGAGAGGGAAAAAAACACCAACAAAAAACATTAAACTAAGAGGAGGAAACCTAACTCCTCTGTTTAACTCTGAAGCATTTTGAGAAACAGTTTATGTAGAATAATAGAAATCTGTATTGTACAGCCAGTGCCTTGCCATTGTAATGTTTCCCAAGCTTCCGCTGTGTCTAGATAGAGGAGGTTTCATCTTTGTGGAGGATTTCCATGCTTGTCTGTGTGTGGTACAGTCACAACTTTAAATGTTTTTTAAATGTAGTTACTGTCTTTGATATCAAGGGACTATGTGTTCAGATATACGCTCACATGTCCAACTAACTGAAAGCCTCAATTTGTGAGAAGAAGAAAAGCGAGGCTGGGGACACTGTACAAACGGTGTTTACACCACTGAAGTGCTTTTGAAATGGAAAGACTCTGCATGAGGAGGCTTGCAGCTATGCCACAGCCTTGCCGATACCAGTGAGGAGCTCATCTTCAATGTAGTGTTGAACGTAGGTGGCAAAACTGTAATTTCTCTCTTTTTTTAAAACTATTTTTTCTTCTTTTATTTTTGAAATTTTCATCTAAGCGGCAGTTTCTTGTACTATAGTGACTCCTGCTGGGAGAGTTAAGTTGAAGTAGCTGAAGGTCTCTTACAGATATATCAACTCCCGGCCAGTAAAAAGATGTCCTAAACGCAGGAGATGGAGTTAAACTGTTCCCCTACCTTGGACGCAATGGCTTCTTTCATCACTAAGAACAAACCCCTAGGTTTTACAATTGAGACTGAGAAACTAGTACAGTACTTGTACAATTTTTGATCTACAGCATCACGACGTGAAGCTGCAACAATTAGATGTAAAGGGTCCATTCATGAGGAATAACATCACTTTGACCCTTTGTGTTAGCTCCTACTGCTAATCTTTCCATACGCGTGAACTTACTTTCAATTTGAAGAAGATGAAAAAGTCTTTTGCAAAACCCCAATACTGTTTTCTGATCTATGTACCTGAATGTAGAAACGTAGTCTTACCTCGTTTTTTTCCACTACAAGCCAAGCTACTTGTAATCCTTCCAAGCCTTTAAAGGGGACCTCCCTTGTTAGCATCTCCCAGAGAACCTGGAAGAGAAAAAAAGAAAAGAATTTTTATTTCTGTACTTTGTATTTTAAATACATTATTAAACCTTGATACAGTACTATTCTGTATCCAATTACCAGGCAACCAGTTTTCATTTGCAGGAACTTGGACCAGTGTTTGTGTGCAAGATACTCTCACAAAATTAATTTGAATGTTTCTGCTTTTTCCTCTATAGAAAAGTCAAGATGAAAAACTGGGTTGTTTTTTTACTATCTTTGTATACTCTAAAGTTCCCATTTGGCAACTGGGACTTGGGAAGACAATGAACTCTTCCTCTCCTTCTCAGCTCCAACTAGACATATCTTTGCTTTGCAGTAATTTTTCATTTAAAAATATTTATATGCGATTGCAACCACTGATATGACCCAAAAGGTATTTTGCTCCTATGATATGACTATAAAATATAATTTTGCAATCAAAATTGTAATTGTTTATCTCCAAGTATGTGATCATATCAAACCAAGCAATATACAGCATATAAAAAATTACTCTCTTCTCCTCGAGTTTTTATAGGCATACTGTCCTTAGATATCAAAAGATCTCCCAATTTTGCATGCTTTTTTTTTAGCCTTTTGGTTACACTGTACCCAAGAATCTAAACTACTCTGTAGAAAAGAGTTTGGCATCAACAAAAAGGCTTCAAGTCAATGAATCCAACTTGTTTTTCTGCCATTGTGACAACATATTGGAATTCAACCAAGTTAACAGCACTTTGTACCTCCACTTGTATATGTCCCCTATTTTTAAAAGCAGAATTTTCATATATACATCTTGTTGTAAATATCTACCAACTTTTTCTTCTACTCATATATCGAGTATAAGAACAACAAAAAACCTTTAATGCAGGATTTGCCAAAATGCATTATGATCCTTATGCAAGTCTCTATATCCTCACTGTTTGGGTTAGTGCCCAGGTTTATTCCAGCTGCATAATTTTTAATGGATTGTGGACAGCTATGAAGATAATGAGAAAGCAAATGCAACAATATTGGCAGATGGAAGTTAAGTTAAAAAAAAGCATTGAAGCAGAGTTGGTCCTTTAATCAAGTGAACAGGGTACTCCAACAATAGACCTATTTGAATAATTCTGCTTGAGTCAGAAGACTGATTAGTAAAGGTAAGGGTATCTTGGAAAAATAAGAACAGTTTTTCTGAGAAAAAGAAATATATGGGGAAAGCTATCACAGACATATTCAATTATCCTGTTAGCCTCAGTTCAATCCTTTCAGAAGGAAAAAAAGGCACCTCAGTTGTAACTCAAATTATCACCTCTCTACAGGTAGAGAAGGAAATGTAATTGTGAGAGAAGGAAAAAATTTACCAGTCCCATGTACTTTGGAGAAAAAAGCAGTGTGTAGAACAGTCAGTTTAAAACAAAGGCTCCTTGACCAAATCAAACATATGGTTAAGCAGTCTTGCTATTGGGACTGTACCATGAAACTACAGAGGAAAAAGCTGAAGTTTGCACATCAGGTAGAGCAGTATCTAAATAACCTTCCAAGTAAAGAACATAAATGTCTCCAAGAGCCTTGATCTGGAAAACCACTGCTGTGCTACCCTCCTTTCAGAAGACTGTAAATTGTAAGAGCTGTCTTGTTTCATTCATACATATGTGCTTGTGCAGAACATTTTGCACCAAATTCTTTTATCATGACACCTTTAGTGTTTGTTTCCACAGCCCAAACAGATCACTGCCTCCCTAAACCAAAAGCTAGCTAAAATCTCTTCCAAGATTGTGCATAGTTGAAGAGAAAACCAGCAATTTGACAAAATATCAAGAAGGATTTTTCTTAATGCCTTCATTTTACTAATAAATGAAAGTAAAATATATAAAAGTCAGATATTGGAAACCTTTATATTTACTTACACAGGTTTAGAAAATATTTTAACAACAGTGCAATTTTCATATTCAGGCCAAATATATACAGAAAGCCTTTCCTTCCAATGGTGACATGTCTCTATGTTCAGTTTTACAGGAGTTTCAACCCCTTCTCATGGACTAGCTACCCTGAATCATCAGCTGAGGTGAATGATTGCATCAGCAGTCTTCTAAAAGTACCAAATGGAGACCATCTGCATTCTCATTTGCCTCTTCCTCTCCCCAGGGTGATTCAGCAGCAGACAAGGACTTCAACCTAACTTAGCCCAGCCTCTTTATTGTGAGGCAACTGTTCATTTTCAGAACTGGCTCCCCAATTCACTGCACATGGAAATCAATTTATCTTTCCTTTCTGGTGTATAATCTAATTGAGACTGACATGGTTAACTGCCCCTCCCACCTGTGATGGTGCTTTACCAATTACATCACATCTCTGTGATGATGGACAGCAGGTGCTCAGAGAGAAAACAGCCAAGCTAGAAACAAGGATGAAAAACAAAGCAAGGCCATTTAATATTGTTTATAGGTTTATAGGTTTGTAAGCTGCAGCCTCAGAAGATGTTGGACTCATCTTTGGAAACAGAGAAACAGAAAGGAGAGATAAATGTACGAATGTTCACCCTATGCACGAACCTGAGAGTAAGAAATGTGTGGTCTTCAGAAAAAGCTCATACTTAATTCTGTTGGCTCAGCTGTGCATTTCAATTCCTATCCTCTCAACTATGTGACAATAAAGGAAAAATTAAACCTACAAGACCCCTACGTCACCCCCATCCTCACACCAGTGCAAAGCCAACAAAGACAAAGTGATATTTGGATAGGGGAACATCCAAGTAAGTAATATGAGGAAAAGAAAATACTCTGAACACCTTCCCTTAAAAAAAATGCTTTGTCTGGTAGGAAACTACTCCCAGACAATGGTCAGGAGCCACAGTTAGCAGAGGTACAGCATAAACATTAGCATTGCACTCACAGGGGTACTGCCCTTAGGTGTGAAAATTAGGTCTGTCTTCTCTCTATTGATCCAACTGCAGTTAAAGATCGCATCATTCTTTTCAAAAAGAGTAAGGGATAACCCCTGGAGCTGGCCAACATTCCCTCTATAAATAACATATGTTCTCATAACTAAAGCAGTGTTTGAACAGCTGCTACATTTAATGGCAGTCTCTATGCCACCAATAGCCAATTAATGGTCTTACTTATTTGTCCTTATAAGTGATAAAATACTTCAGCTACACCGGATAAGCTTTCTGTGATTAAACACATTTGTACTGATACACAAACACACTGTGGTGCACTACAAACAGTTCTGCCAGGATAACATATTCTGAACATATGTCTTCATGATTTTGAACAGTTTTTAGAGTGACACTGCCATTCCACATACACTTTTCTATCTGACAGAGATAGAAGGAATGACAGAGATGGCAAGGAATAATTTTTGAGCATCACACAGTGACATGCAAGTCAGTTTCAGGGTTGATCACTTGTAATGCTTGCTTTCAGTTGTTTAGAGTACAGACTTGGAAATAGATCAGAAAAGAGAACTACAGCATGGCTGAAGGAAAGTGTAAGATATGTCTTTGTGTGGTAATAAATTCTCCTGGAAAATTTAGCTTTAGCATTTCATGACAGTATTATAAATTATTGACTATGTGTCTTAGAGAATACATAGGCCTGTTTAACCATCCACAAAGAGCAGGACAAGCTAATCTAAACATTAGCTATAAACATGTATACAGCTGTTCACAAAAAGGAAAATTCATTTCAGCTGAGAAGCAGCTCAGACCTATGAGGCTGCAGAAAGACTTCAATACTTCATGGAAAAAAGCTCTTGCACAGATTAAGAAGAATATTTAAAATCACAGATTGGTTTATAAAATGAAAAGACTGTCAGATTAAAAAAAAAAAAAAAAAAAAACAGAAGAAAGGAAATTAAAGAAAACCATGGGAAAGATGACAAATACTGCAAATGAAATATCTATTCCTAGCATCTTACTAGTTTACATTTGAAAGGATTCTGTTCTTTGTTAAGAGGACTTTAACTGAAGTAAAGCAGATTTGACTCTCTAGCACAAAAGCTGCTGGCAAGTGTTATGCTTCAAAAAGGGATTCTTTACATTTTGTTTTTATAGATGATAATAACTTAAAGAGACAAAAATACCCTTTCTCAGATTTCTTGTTTTCAGACCCCTAGCCAATTCTCTGGTAGTCACAACACTTATTATAGGGAGATTCCAACTTTCAATTTTATTTTCAGGCCATTCCTTGCTGGTATAACCCCCTAATATCAGTTATTTTGGAAACAGACAACTTGGGCCACTGCCATTCTTCATTTCTACCCTTCTATTTCCTCTGAAAGTGATGGTGTTTCAAGACTAGAGTTATAAAAAGAACAATAACTCTTAATTGTTTATGAATTCATAAGCTTTTACACACTGTAGAACAGTGTTAAAAAATAATATCGTGGGTCATTACTAGACATTCTAAAATAGCACTACACACCCATAACAATGTTAAAATACTCTGGTAACACTGACCTGATTTAAAAGGGAAGGTAGTTCAGTTCTGCCTGTAAGCACAGAACTGTCAAAGGAACCTGACTTTGAATGAGGTAAAATAAACTTTGCACAACATACTGTTTCCAAAGCACTGTTAATACTTGATGTGATAAGATACTAAACAATTTCTTACCTTCTACTCCTCTGAAAACATTACCTAAAGTTAATTCAAACTAGGATGACTATGTGAGCAGCTTGAACTATAATACCATGTTTGGATATTTTCCTCTAACACTGTTGTTCTGTTTTGAAACTGGAATGTTTCCCTTCAGTGGATAAGATGTGATTGCTTCCAGTAACAGTTTACATTAACATTTACATTTGTTAGCTTATGTTCTCTTACTCTTTGTGACCTAGTTCAGTTAAGCAAGCAAAGATTTTGAATCTGACAATATAGACTCCTTGCAAAATTTCACTGTTAAGTGGTCACATCATGTCTCAAAGATTTTTCTCACTATAAACAACTGTTTGGCAGAAAGTTAAAGTCACCCTCCACTGAGACATCAGCTTAGCTATGTATAGCCATAGGTGCTAGCTTAAAACCTCACATCTATCTCCTCCCATTCCTCAAAGACAAAGAGACAATACTTGACAGGTAGTGAAGAATTTCTCATTCTGCCACTCACTGTTGAATCCAAACAGAAAAACGGTTGATGTACCAATATGCATGGAAAGTACAGCCCCACTTCCTTTCCTTTCCTCCCCAAGTGCTCTTCAGGTCCTCTGTCAGAGCAGTCACAATTGATGTGAACAGTAGGGCTATTTCTAGCCTACTTTGTATTGCAGAGTAAAACTAAGTTAAACTGTGGACAGAGTAAAGTAATTCCCATTACTGAATCTGAAAACCTGCCATTCTTATGAACTATAACAGATTCCTCACCCTTCAGAAAAGCAATGCAGGGCTTCTGTACTTTCAGATGGGGTCTATTCTCACAAATAGTGATAGCAGTGTCTTTTAAAGAATTGATCATAGAGCAGCTGCTTTTTAATAAAAATCAATTACATTCTATTTTGGGGGAAGTGGAATTTTAATCGTTACACCCCTATTACAAAACAACCTTTTCTCTATGGTTCCACAAAAAAACCTCACAAGCAGAGGTTCATGATGCAGGTTGTTCAGTTGCTCCTGAAAGCCTATGGACATAGGCTGAATAACTGTGGCAAAACATGCACTTCCTACACTGGCATGCTGCTAAAATAATTGGATGTTATAAAACATGCAAGATACTATGTTATTCCTATAATTTTCAAGCATGTAATTATAAATTGGGGGTCTTACAAGTCTTAAAAGGAAGTGTGGTGTTTTTTGTTGCTCTTATTTAGAATTGTTTTTTCTTGCACCACATGAATTCTGTCCCACTGAAGAACTGCCACAATGCACAGTGACATGAGGCACTCACCACTCCGTACGAGTACGTGTCACATGTTTCAGACACTGGAAGACTTTGAATAACTTCTGGGGCCATCCATGGGAAAGTGCCCACTAATGACATGTGTGTCGTATGGGAGTGGAATCTTGAGGCACCAAAATCACAGATCTGGCAAAAATAAATAAAATATTAAACTGGTATTAAGAATATTGACCTCATTCATCAGACATGGAAACATGTCAAGCAGCAGCATCTCTCTACAAACAATTAAAGTGTTCATACCTTTAACACACCATCAGCAGCTATAACAACTGAAAAATAAAAAACAGAAGATTACAAGAATGCAAAAAGCAAGCCAAATACATTTTTACAGCAAAATACTTAATTTTTCATTAAAACAAATGACCCTAAGGTGAACCATCATCTGAATGTGCACACCTGTCCTGGTTTCTCTGAGAAGCTGACAGAACATCTGCTGAATACCTACAAGCCTCTGAAGAAATGCAAAACCTTTCAGGCCTTATTGAGTTAAAACTCAGCAATACAGATGAACTTCAGTCTCCCCCATACAGTTAGGTTTAACAAGAAGCTCTCTGGAAGAGTCATTAGTAAAAGAAGAAAACCTACAACCAAGGTGAGACCTACATGTTTCTTGACTATTATCTTCCTGTGTGCATTATTAAAATCTGTGCCTCTCATATCCCACCACTAGTAGCAAAAGTTTCATTTAGAAGGCAAGGTTCAGTCAATTTCAGAAACTACTGTCAACTGCTAAGTACAGACTCCACACTGAATGTGTATCACTCAAAAGCCTGAATATCTGTCAAACCTCAAAAAAGGCCACAGTAAAGACAAGATTTTCTGATAAGAAATAATAGGCCTTATCCAGTCTGTTGTGTCTGCCAGCCTTTCCTGGTACTCAACCTCTCCAAATAGAAAAAAGAAGTGGGGAAAGCCCAGGCAGTATCTGAAAGCTTCATCAGCTTTCATGGCCAATCATGGCCAGCAAGACACAGGCTTGGAAGAGCTCTCCACAGTGCTCTAGATGATGCCAGGTCTGTAATGAACTTCAGACAGGATCAGGATGCGGAGGAGGGAACAGGCTTTTCTGTGCCTCAACAAGTGTAGCTTTGATGATAACCAAGGCATTAGTTAGTTCTGCTTGCTCACAAAGCTCAGGCACAGATTTAAATGCCACATTAACAGGTAACAGGTAAACACAAAGCATTTCAGTGTTTTGCTACTTTACCATTCCTGGACTTCAGGTCCCTGTGGATAACTTTGACTGGAGCTTCCATGTGTAAATAGTGCATTCCTATACAAAACAAAGGAACAATCTAATTAGGCTGAGCAGGGCCATCACATATCTGCAGTCATGATTCCTGGCTCCCACTAGTTGTACTCATTGTGAGTAGCCATACCTCTGCACCATACTGATGTGAAGGAGAAGCAAAGCTTCCCATAATCTGCTTTGAGTAAAAAGCACTAAGCAAAGCTCACATACATCTCCCTGCATCTTTATGGATATGCTAATGTTTTTTAACATCATATGTAGTTATTTTCTCTAACTATAGAGTTAAGGAGATGTCTATGCAACTAAGCTGGATATGAATTTAATTTTTTTTCATTAGTTTACACAAATTCTTGTGTAGTCAGTCACAGAGAACACAAAGGATGGACCAGCTTATTCTACATTATTATATGAAGAATTTCAGTATGTTTGCTGAGAATAAGCCCTTATCTTCCTTAAATGCCCCAAATCAAATCAAATGTAAGGGCAATTATGCACTTTACCTCATAATTATTCTACATCAGCAAAATTACCCTCTTGGGACTCAGGGGCACACCAGAACTGACTCAGAGAAGCCATTTTCACTCCAAAATAATTTGGATTCATAATAAACAAGGAACATATTAACAAGAATAGTGAATGGGTTTTGCTTTTTTATTTATATATGTTTGACTGGTTTTGTTACCATCTGAATAAGGAAGACTAGGAAGACTTTCCTAACTAAGGAAGGCTGTACATTTGCTGGCTGTGTAAGGCACTATACACCACTCTTCTTGCTTACCTTTAGCTATGTCAGTGGCCCAGGTCATGATATGATCCATATCCATCTCTTCACTTTTGTTACTATTAATGTAATCAAACAGTGAGCCAGCAGAAGCATACTCTGTTTAAAAAACAGCAACAAAGAAGATGTTTAAAAACACTGAACCTAACTTGAAAGATGTAATAGAAACTCTGCCAGTTCAGAAAGCAGTCAACCTCTGGCTTAATGACAAACAATTTGGATTCAACAGCCTAATATTATTATCAGTGTAGTAGGAGAGTTTATCTGACTATCCCAATGCAGACATAACCTACAACTAACAAAAAATGAAAAAAAAACCTCAAGTGAAATTATATAGGAAAACAGACATTACAATGAAAAGGCATTAGAAAGACCTGGCATCAAGGAAGATCAGGCAAAATAGTTCAAATTCCTGAGTAAAAGGTTCTGCATGCTCCTTCTTTAGGAAAAGCAGATTTTTTTTTATTATTTTTAATTTCCTTTAATTATACCTACAGAATCCCAGAGCAGGATTCTGTGGGTACAAACAAGGGCATTTGGGGCCCACTGGAAGTGTGGCAGATGGAATCCAGTCTGACTGTCAGAGCTGTGGGGCTTAAAGCAGAAATAACAAACTAGTCAGCCCTACACACATTTAGCTGTGAAACTGGAGACAACTCAAATCTTTACAGTATCACTTTCATATAACCTAAAATTCTTACTTTTTAAAATAGTGAATTAGCCACTCTTGATAAGAACAGTTAACAGATGAGTTTGGTGGTATCAGATTCATCTTATTGTTTCCAAAATCAGAGGATACTCCCCACTGGTAAGCAGTACTGTGTATAAACGATGCCCCATAACAAAACTTTTTTTTTTTTTTTTTTTTTTTAAGTAAAGCCACATGCTAAATATATAATGTTCTGTTGCAAAGAAAGGGTTTGCAAGTAGACAGTTTCCTATTTGTCCATGGAGTAACAGAACAGCAGATCAAATCATTTGTTCATGAAAAAATAGAAGGATGAAACTAGAAGTGTAACCCTGAGATAAGCAGGACAGATTTCCTTATGCTGCAGGTCATCGACATCAGTTTAAAGGCTGCTCAGTATTAAATCATCTTTATCTTATTTAGAATTCATTAATGTTTCACCAAAAACACAATAGGAGGCTTGTAAGATGAAGCAGCTGATACATTTTCTTTTATCTGTTTGCAATGGCAGGGCAGGTAGATGCCATCCAGTGCAGCCCAAGTAGCACAAAGACCAGGAGCATACAAGGAGCAGCTTAAGCCTTTTGTCCCTCTCTCCTAAGGCTATTCAGTGTGTTTCTTAGGCAGAATTTAGAACATACCTAGAAGTGTCTCAAAATCTTCATACCATTTCAAAGCAGCCAAAAACACATGTTTTAAGACTACATCCTAAAATCAGCCTTTAAGACTACATCAAATGTGTCTGAATTTTGATAATAATATTATTAATCAATGATTGATACATGATAGGGTAAATGCATACAAAAATTCCCATTGTTCCTAACCAATGAAATCAAAAACACTGGGAGATGATTGCATGGGGAAGAAAACTGAGACCTGGATCTGCAGCCTAGAACATGGCAGGCCAAATGGGAAGACTCCAGTGTAAATGAAAGAGGGAGAAAATAGCAAGTCCTTTGAAAGTAAACACTCAAGTGGCAAGTTAGCTTTGGATCACTGCTGCACAACCTCCCAATGAAAGGACAGACATGTTGTTTCTGATGTCACCGAGAGAGGAGTAAGCTGCTGACCTGCACATTTCCACAATTAAAACAGAAGCTTTTTTTACCCATGAGGTCATCATCTGTCTTATAAATGGATTCCTCAGGAACAGGTTGGCTGCATGCTTTGCATGCCTTTACAATGCATAATTTGATCCACCAGGGTCAGGAACAACTCAGCTCCTCCAACCCTTTGGCACTTTGTGTGAACAGAGGCAAGTAAGCTTCAATCAACAAAGCTCCACTGTTAGTATTTTTTCCATACATTTATTGTAGCAGATATTTACTAGGAGCTTGAGAATTTGGAAATCACATTGCAAGGACAATGTTTTGTCAATAGAAAATAAATATTTGCTTCAGAAAGAAAATGGGCTGTGGCATACATATGGTTCTGTGCAAGGGGAACACAAGCCCTGAGAACCTTTTGGGATGAGGCAGCTGTGGCCAAAAGCCAAATCTAAAAGCTTCATATTGAGACTGCTGCTGACAGAGATGGCCAGCAACATCTAGAATGATGTGATCCATGACAGCAGCTCACTGGGCAGCAGGATGAGCTGGAACACTGACATACATCCCAGCAGGAAAACATTTCTTTAACTCCAGCTGTAGCCCTTCTCAGAGAACTCTTTAGCAATCCCACTAAGGCATTACATGCAGCTAATGCTCAGTACATGCCAATTACTTGGTTGAATGCTCTCATCTCTATCACTCTGAAGAAACACTAATTTCTCAAGATTTCTTCTTGTTTGGGATTTTCTCTCTCAAAAAAACATCTCTGACTAAACACACGATTGTCTGCAACGCTGAAGGCCATCCAGAAGATCACAAAGTGAAAATCCTTCTAAAAGACATTTGAAGCATAATTAACATTTCTTTTATCAGTAGCCATTCTCTAATTTGAAAATGGTGTGGGGAAAATAGAGCCTTGCTTCCATTTCAACCCACAGGACTTCAGTCTCCTTGGAAGCTGCACAGAGAATCAACAGTTTGCTAAAAAGTTCCCAAACTGTTTTCTTCTTTAGCCAGGTATGATCAGAGTTCCCTGAGAACAAAGCTGTTGAACTACACACTGGTCTCTTTCTCACAGGCAGTTAGAGTCCCCATTCTCAATAGCATAGTGAGTTACTTCAGTTGCTGTCTGTCTTGTGACTGCTAAGCAGGTTGTCTGTCCTCCAAACACTGACCTTTTGTGAGACCAAGCTGAACACTTCTGATCCAGACATCATCCCAGGTCATTGAATACACACCTCTCCTTTGCTACTCTGCTTGCTGGTTTACACTTATATTAAAAAGGATAGTAAAATTACATGACTTGATTTATGAGCTTTCTATTAATTTTATTGCTTCCAGAAGGAATTCAAGTTCCTGTCTATATGCCATCATCAGTGAATTTCCAGTGGTGTAGACTGTGGTCAGCCCAAGCACCTCTGGAATGCTGACTGCCACACCATGACCTCCAGTAGGCTGATATTCCTGGAGTAAGTAAAGCTCCCCATGCCCTGAAATGTTCTGCATTTTGGATTACACTGCCATCTGCTGTGATAACCAGAAGGCCAAGAGACAGGTAGAAATAACTGAATTTTCACAAATTCTGACCACACCATCTAAGAACCACTAAAAACTTGACCAGCAGAGACTCAAACTGGCATTAGATTGTGTCACATGCACAAGACTACATTGCCACATGCAAAAGACTACTCTCCACATAGAACTTTGAAAGGCTACAGACATGCCAAAACATGCCTCTTAATCCACACTTTCATGGGTTTTATCTCTCCAAACATTTGTTTGAGCAGTTGGGAAATTTCTTTGCTTTGGGTTTACTTTCTACTCCTATCTTATGTAGCTTGTCCCATACAGCAAAGAGAGAAAATTCTGTATCTGGACTATCTCCCAAGATAAGAGCAGGAAGCTTAAAGCAGCAATAGAAAAAAAAACCAAACCCACCAACAAAACCTCCCAACAATACCATAAAAAACAACTTCTACATAATTCTAGGGATGTCAAAACAAACAAAACCTAGTTTCCAATGTATAAAGGGAGTTGTCTTGCAACATCTTATAAACCCTTGACTCTATTTCAAGCTCTTCCCATTGTGAACCTCACAGTGCAAATTCTCCTACTTTCAATGTAGGGAGAACTCATGGGCAACTTTGCTCTGAGCAGACATCCAGCCCACCTTCTTCACAGAACCAGCCAGAACTTTGTATGAAAACCTCTGCTTTTATGACATGCCAGTTAAAATGGAAAAGCACTTCTCTAAGCAGGGTAAGAGAACACAGTGAAAGGTGCTGTTTAAAGGAGTGCTGCATTTGTGCACTAAGAACACCCTAGGCCTCACCTGCCTCCAGCTATGCTCCCAGCCTGGTTCCCACCTCCAGCACTCCCACTCACTTTGAGCAGATAGTGTCAAGCACTCTCAACATTTAAAGAAGACCAGAACAATTAGTGAAATACTGTAATTGGGTAACACTGGAGATAAAATGGTAAAACTCCAGCTTTACAGAGTCAAAAAAAAGGTCAGACAAAAATCCTTACCTGTAACTATGCCATAATTTGGAGGTTCAATGACAGCTCCATAGAACTGAATGATGTTTTTGTGACTGAGCACACTGAGTATTTCTGCCTGTTGAAAACAAACAAATAAAAAAGTTAGACAATTCAGACATACAGAATATTACACACACACACACATATATATATATATATAAACACACATATATCTAGGAAAGACTGTTCACAAATGCTTAGCATTTGAAAACCTAGTAAGAGAGTTTGGCAGATGAATGCTTTGTATGTTTGGGGAGTGGGAAAAATAAATTTCAGACTATTCTTTCATGGGCAAGGCACTGATATAGGAAGTTAAGTCTCTGGAAAAACTGAAGATCTTGGAAGACTTTATTCCAAGAAAGATCTGGGATTTTGGCAGTGCAGCAGCAGTCCTATCCAGAATTTGTGTTTATGCACAAAGTACCGTGGGTTCAGCGAGTCCAGCGCCCCAGGCTGTTACAGCACACACAGCTCCATCCAATGTTTACTGGAAATGAGGAATTTCCAAGCATGCGCTCTGGAGTCTGATTAAATACACAGAGCAAGCACGCCTGAGATTGCCAAATACCCAGCAGTGCAGTTGAAACTGCTCCTCAGAGCAGACTACAGATGTTTGGCAGTTCTGGATAAACATACAAAACTTTCCAGTTCCACTTGAACAATGCTGCTGGCTTTGAGCAAGAGATGGCAAGACAATGAGACTGTATCTACAGAAATTAAGACATGTACGCCCTGCAGTTTTTGAGAAAAAAGTCAGGTATCTCTTGGAAGGTGTCTCAACAGTTTCACCTCTGCAGTGTATCAAAACAAATACTCAACAGTTTTTAGACCATGTTTTTACACAAATAAACACATTATGAAATACAGATATGTACTAGTTTATATTTTTCTCCATAGTAGTGCTTTACTTTAAGACTTCAAGATTATGTTAAGTCTATACCAGACAAGAGCATCTAACAAAAACAGGATCACAACTCCTCAGAACTTTTCAAAAGTATCTGACAGATCCCTTCACAGATCTCTTGACTTGCAGGGGAAGTGTTGCTGTTTACCCATGGGTGAGTTTTCACACATGTTCTCAGATAATTGCTAATTACATTTTTTTGTGGACTTGTAGGCGAGTCAGTCTGCAGTATGATTTGCTGAAAACTGCATACATTTTAAAAGTTAATTTTCTGGTATTGTGAAAAAAGATTACTCACTTGACGGTAATATTGTTTTTCTTGTTGAGCAGGCTAAACAGCATGAAGAGTTAGTGTAACCCAAGTTCAGTTTAAAGCTATAGTTAAGATTTAATTGAATATGTGTAAATGTCTGAGCATTAGCTAAAGGTCTTCAAAACTGTTGAAGCTACTAAAAAAAAAAGTCTTTAAGCAACAACAATAGCAAAAAATTGAGTCATCTAATGCATTTATATGTAATCATGCAATTAAGCACATGTATCATGGTACCACCTATAAAACATAGGCCAAACAAATACTGGTTTGCATAGCTCTACATTTATTAGAATAGCAGTAGCTGATGTACTATGGATCTCTGCATAAAAACTACTATAGCCTTCCTGTTTTCAATGAATCTACAAGGCCACAAAATAATTTAATTGGAAGCTATCTAAGCAAATGTAGATTCACCTGCAGGTAAACAGCAGCACTCCTAGAGCCAGTGAAGGGATCTGCCAGCAGAAGGAGCTCTGCCCTACAACTGCAGCCCCACCATCCTCCCAAGACAAGGGACTCTTGCAGCAGAAGAAGCAGGAGCTGTATCTGCAACCTCCTTCCCTAGGCTGGAGGATACAGGTGACCACTGAGTCATTCAAATCTCCATCTCAGAAACTTTTGTATTATGTTTGTATATTCCTTAGGAAATATTCACTTGGGCATTCAATTCTCCAATTCCTACAAGCATTACTGCCAGGTTACCAGGAGACCTTACTCTCCTTGACTGCCTATCTGAATATTCTGATATGAGACAGGAACAACACAGTTAGAAAAACTATCTAAGCCACATTTTCATTAATGCCTTGGTCAGAGGAATGTAATAAAACCATCTAGTAAAGTACTTAGAATACACCATGTCTTCAAAGGAATGAGCACACCATTTGCTGTGGTGTTTACAACACAACTACTTCAGCAGATCATTAGAATTAAATTGATGGGTCTCATATTTAATTTTCCCACAGCATAATATATTTAGGTCCTGGCTATAAAAGAAGTATAAGACGAACCTTTTTGGAGAATGATTAAAAATGTCCCATAATTAACAAATCTAAGTTCAACATCTCCTTATCCCACCACAGCTATGTGCAGAACCCAATGACTGCTCTCCATCTCACACAAGATGCTGCTGGATCCAGGGAAAGCCCATCAGAGTCAGTGGACAACAGGAGGGACTGCACTGACCAATCACCCAGTGCTACTGTGACAGGGACTGCAATCAAAATACAAATGTTGCGCCAAGAAGATGAGTACGTCACTGCCACAGACACACTGACACACAGTGTTTTTATCACTTGGAAATGCACAAAAAATATTTTTAAGATTATCTTATTTACATTATATACACTAAGATCACATTACAGAAGTATGAAGAAAATGCTGTGTTGACCACAGCTAATAGCATCACCTTCACATTGATGTTCATACTCTAATCTGGGATTTAACAGATACCAAAGCAAGGTTCATCTAAGAAATCTAGAGAAGCACCTTCTAATTGCCCAGAGATATGACAAGGAACAACTGTAGGGTAAAAAAAATTTCCAACTTTTCCTAAGGACCATTATATCGCAAAGAAATCCTCTCTAAACATTTTAATCACTCTGCTGTTGTTAGCAGTAGCGATTCCAGACTATTCCTTTCAAGCTTTTCTTCTTTTCTGTTGCTGTGGATCAGCTGTGAACTCTATTAGCCAATTTAAAGACACTTATTCCTTACAGTGAGAACCAGATGCAAGCCAGTCCGTATCTTTGAAGCTTTTGTACTGTCTTTGACAAGAAAGTGCCATATTTCAATGAAAATTACTTTCAGAGAGCAAATTACAAAGTGGTGGTTAAAGACAGGATTTCAAAGGTCTCTTAGACATTAACAAGAATATTTAGAATCACCTTTAAGCGTCAAAACTGTACTTTAATCCAAAATGCCTAAATGCTTGAAAGAAAATGCTGTCATGCATTCTGTCTGCCTAAAGGCAGCCCTTGCTGGCTTGGGCATTGACAACCTTCCCTCAGTAAAGCTGCTATCTATTTTATGCAAGCCAAATGAGCACCAATTTGCTTCCTAGATAGTGATGACAAGTAACAAGTATTCAACTACTTCATTACATTAGCTTTTGGTGTGAAAGACATTTTTTATTTTTTTCAAAGATTGGTTTGAAGCAGAACTAGTGGAGTTCAGATGAAGGAAAGACATCCAAACACATAAATACAAACTCCCAGACACACAAGGTAACTGCAATAGAATAGAATATTATGCTTAGTGCCATGTCAGTAACAGCTTGTTACTGACCATCATACTACACTAAAATTGTCCATACTGCACTTACATCACAGGTATGGATGAAATTATGTCCCTCTCTTGAGTCCTGCTGAAGGAATTACAGACTGCACACCATTTCTTGAAGGCAAAGGGATTCAGATTTCTAAACAAACCTAATCCACTGCTTACATAATTCAAATACCACAAAATCCAAGGTCAGAACAAATTACATTGAAAACTTTTTCATTTAATTCTCACTTACTGACTTATTGTAAATCAAACCCAATTCATAAAACAATTACAGTATAAGAGCTTGGAATTCAGGTAATCCCTAAGTGTACAAACAGTGTAATTGTGTCCTGTGAACACATGTATGGATCACAGTGTTAAACAGGTAATTTGGTTTTATGACTCTTTAATCTCTACTTATTGTGACATGTGAAAATGACAGTTACATTATCTAGGACTGACATCACCCTAGAGGTGCTTGTAGACCTACTAGTACTGCTCTTAAGCTTGTAGTACAAACAACCATGCATGAATAACCATATCTTCAGATGTTTCAGCAAGTAAAAACAAGGTCATCCTCCAGGTCTTGTCTGTGTCCAGCAATAGGTGGACAAAAATCACAAACACAAACTCTAAGCACAGCCTGCAGCAGATGAGAGGACAAAGCAAGCTGGCTGGACAGCATGGTCTCATTATGAGCAGCATAACCTCACCAGCATGACCCAAGCCCTCACTTGTTTTTGTCCTTCCTTATACCAGTGCAGCCAAAGCAGCAATGCAGCTAAGCTCTGATGAGGTCTTCAAGGCTGGTGCTGACTGCAGATGTGGGCTGCAGATGCTGAGCTGGCATTACTTGGGCATTAGACAAGGCCACAGCGTCAGATCTTTAATTGCAGCCGCAAAGGCAGCAAGGATGTGGATGGGGGCACTTTGCATACAGCTGTGTTGTTGCTCGACAGCTCCTCATAGCAGCTGCAGCTGCTCTTGTTAGAGCCCCCCACCTCAAGGCAGTTAAAGTTAGCAAAGACCAAACCACTCAGCATATTTCAGTTACTCTGGTTCTCCTTGGAAATATATTAGGAATTTGCTACCCAAGGGTTTGGGCAGTCTGTTCCAGCAGCACAGCTGGAACTGTAAAAGAACATCTGTTCACAGAGTTTTTCTGCATCAAGAGGCTTTTTTGCATGGGTCCAGACAAACTGAGCCCAAAGCAACTTAACCACCACTTCTTCCAGGTGCCTTTGGAATAGCTGACTGGAAAGACTAAAGCATCTTTCCACTCTGGTCTGAGCACTCTGGTTTAGGATTAACACAGGAAATAGCTGCAGCCCCTCGTGAGAGCACTGCATCAGCCAGCAGCCAACCAACTCTGTTAGTTAACCCCACAGCAAGCGGCACCTTTGCTCCATGCAACATTACTGAGTTACACATGGTTAGCTACTTAATCTGATTAACACAACTTCCTTCACTGCCTTCTAATATTTATTATTACATTGTGCAAGTTTGACCATTCAATTTCACAGACAACTGTCTGCCACGTTTATTAAGGAGATATTTAGACACACTTAAGGCAGCTTTGGAAACATAGTTTTTTGTTAAGTCTTGTAGCATTTTAAAGGCTTTGACCTTTGTTATGTTCTTGGGAGAGTTGCAACTTAACTACTCTCAGGGGGTTTTACAGTCTAATAGAAGGGCAGCTGGGGAAGGCCAGCTGATGCTTTAGTAAAATAATTCTATTAGTGGCAACCACATACAAAAAAGATACAGAATGCTAACACATATAAATCCCACACCTTTATTTCTAGACTCGTGCTCAGAGATATATCCAGTCTATGTCAATTCCAGTGTTTCATGAATTCTCTCCTATGAATTTACTGGTGTCTAATAAAGGATGGCACCTCTTAAAATACCAGTTTCTTTAGGTAATCAAGCTCAAAACATCATTTTACAGATGAAATACTAAGACAATCAGCACCTATCATTGCTAACAAATTGTCTTCTCAATATGCAATGAAGGGATCAGAAACATAAAATTATTACCAAGAATTATATAGCAGGGATGGTAAGTAATTATTATAGTTTTGAACACTGAAAATTAGGCAGATACAAAATAAAAATTTAGGACTATCCCTACTGATTTAAGTTTTCTAAGGAAAATATTCAAACAGCATTTTATGCTTCAGGGGCCCTAAATAAGCAACGGATACTGATTGTCCAGCTCAGAGAATTTTTGTTAAATCTGTTAAATTGTCTTTAATGCTAACAGTGCAAGGGGAAAATCACATGAACGTGACAAAGCCAAAGAATCCTCAGTGAGATGTTTTACCTGCAAATAAGCAGTTACCAAGTGCTTCAATAGGCACACTCCCACCATACGTGTTACCATCTCTTCCCACAGGCAATCATAGTTTTAAAACGATGGATGCATGGCACTTACAGCTGTGTGAGCTTGGTCTTCTTTTCTAGTATTCATTTAGATGATAACTTATCCCCCAAAAAAGCTTGTTTCCATAGGCCATTTACATGTTAAAATGTCAGCACTTAGTCTTACAACACAGCCTCTATATCTAGGCTGCAATAAGAAACGGTATCCTCTTTCTTAAACCACACAGAAAAGAGTTAAATTGCATTCTCAGATTGATGCCACCAGCATTTCTGTAAGTAACAGAACTAAATTTCATAAATACATCTATAATGATGTATGAAATTTGTACTTTGAAGCATTTTGATTGAGCAAATCTTTCAAAGCATCAAATTTGCATCCAAAATTATGTCCTACACTATTACAAATCCCAGAGACTAAAAGCAGAAATGTACAGGAAACCAATAAATTTTCCTTGCTATATAATTATTTTACCATTATTTTAATTCCACTGGTGTATATCACCAAAAATATCTCATTTTTGGAGATATTGTGATAGAAACACAGACTTTAAATACCTTGTATTTACTCAAAGGTTACAATCTTGAAGAAAGATAAAGCACATTACCAAGACTGATCATTTCTGTTAAATTATTATAATGTACCCGAGATAAGGAATATAGAAATAAATTTATTGTATTTTGTTCTAGGCTCACCCCATCTTATGAAATTTACTTTAAAACAGTTAATCTGCATAATGCAACACTAACAGATTTGCTAGTAGTAAAATGCATTGGATTTTGACCATTTGAAAAGAAAGCTGAGTTTTATACCTTACTACAGTTCTTTATAGCAACCTTTGCACAAAACTTGGTACATTATGGATAATTTGAACACTAGGAGATTAAAAGCAGTAGCTTGCAAATTCAGAACGTGCCTGTCAAAACACTGCAAAGGCTTGCTTAGCCCATGAAAAGCAGGCTGGTCCCTCTAAAAATCACAGGGGCTTTGTCCCTGTGAGGTGGCAGCAGACCCTCTGCCTTGTGCAATCAGAGGGAGTGGGATCAAGCTAACTGGCTCAATCCTCCCTCTGACTTCCATCAGCTCAGGACAATGAGCACATGGAGTCAACACAGCATAACCAAGAAATTGCAGGATCATGGTGTTGGTTTTCCTCATGAGGAGGGTTAAAAACTTGCTATCTGTTAGAGAAGAGGCTGCTAACAGACTAATGAAACTAAGCAGAGGCACTTGCAGCAGAAAAATCCTTACAGAATGGTTAGTACATTTGAGAAAACTCTATATTATGTTAATGCTGCCATTGACAAAAAATCCAAACAAACAAAAAACCTGAAACTAAGGTTATGAAAAAATAACTCATTTTTCAGACAGATTTCAGGTAGAAATATACCCACAGGACTGTTTTTTGCAGCATACAACATGAGATTGTATGAGCATTTGATATTAAGGTATCTGATAAAGGCAGATCTGCCAAGAACAAGTTTAGTTTGTATTTCACTACTGTTAATCACATAAAGTAAAAACCATTCAAAACATGCATAACTATGTATTTGTACTGGTGTAAGAGTTTAGAAATGTCCACAATATTTGCAATTTTTAATTCAGGTAGATTTGGAGCAACAAGATGCCTCCAGTTGCAAAACAACACCAGCAACTGAGTAGAAACAATAGGTGGGTGGACTAAACAGCAGGACTGAAATAACTGAGCTGCCATAGAGCTGTTTATTTTCAGCAATCATTTCTCTTTTCAACGTTGGGAAATTTTCCAAGTTACTCCCAATTACTTTTAACCCAAACTGGCTTTCACTATAGAGAACAGTAACAAAATCCTCAACATTCCTAAAATGCAGAATAACAAAACTTGAAACTTTTTAATTCATGGCATACTCCAGAGGTGAGAAGATATCATAGCTAATGTGCAACACAGCGATCATTCCAGACCCAACAAATGGAAAAATATCCAAGGAAATTATTTCTGAGATCACAGTCACTGTAGGTTTCATGAGCACCTTGTTGGAAAAGCATTTTGATATGAAAGTGATGGGCAAAACTAATCCACTCTCGAGGAGTCGTGGCCATACATACATAACTAGAGCAGTGATTTTTCTGAGGTCTGCAAGGTATTTGTAAGGAATCTGGATAAGATAACCTAGAACAAGTCAAATCTCATTATACAGTGGGTTTTGCTGAACAATTAGGATAGACTGCAACAGAGACAGAAACAGCTGTACTTATGCATCCTGATCCACTCCTCTAAAGCAGCTGTGATCTTTACAATGAAGTATTTTTCTATCTTAATCATGTAAACTGTAATTTAACCACAGGGAAAAAAATCATCATGTTCTTGATGAACACTCATTTACAGCCTGTCTTACAATGGATAAATCAAACCTACTACAGCTAATGACAGGGACAACACTTGATGGGAATCCCTCTTATTGGAATTCTAGTGAATGTTATAATTCCAGAAAATGTTGCTCAACCAGGCAGGCTGAGCTCACCCTTATGAAAAAAACACTTCACAAGATGTGTCACCTGTTGTATGCTGAGAGCAAACCACAAGGTTTTGTTTTCCACATGGGCTGCTAGAGCTCTGCAGAAGGCTCTCCCCAGCTGTCACTCAAAACTGAGCTGCCCTTGCAGAAAACGTATAAATAGTTCCCAACTTGAAGTCCACCTAACTTAAAAAGCTTTCAAAACAGAAATTACAGCTGTGATCAGCAGGCATAAAAAGAAAGGAAAACAGTTGCCAACTACAGATGTTGGCACTCTGCTGAAGTTAATGAGTCCTCCACAGATGAGAGGCATTTTCCTGACATTTACGTACCCCAAAACACAATCTCACAAATCCGAGGTTTTCAGGAAAATGAGCTGTCACCCTTATCTGAATGACACACATCATGGTTTTATGTGAAACTGTCCAAAAAATCCAGAATGAGTCATGGTGAATTCTACCTCCTTTTCAGAAAAATCACTCTTCTTCACAATGAAAATTGTATTTTACTTAGAAACTTAGTTCAAATGCTACTTCTATTGGGTAGATATGGTAAAAAAATAAAACTAGACAAAACTCATCAAATTTTAAGCTTCTATCTTTATGAAACATGGACCCAGTGTTTATTTTTTCTTGGGATTCTTCATGCTGCCTTTATGGTAGCTCAATCACTTTTCCATTAGAACTAAAAGATTTCAAGTAAAACAGTGGCTAAGATAAAAACCTTAGAGGAAAATTAGCAATATTTAAAAAATTATTTTAGTGTCATAAATCCACATTTATCAGTTATACTCTACTATGTATGTCTGACATGTAATTTCAGCTTTTCCCTTACTTCTCTGTGATTAATTTCTTGTACACAGAACTCCCTATCTTATCTAAGCATCTTTATAGCTCTCAGCTTACACAGACATAACAATAACAACTATTTAATTTCTAATCCTTGTTATATAGAAATACAAATGGTCAGCCTCAAAATACATTTTTAAAGTTAAAAACTGGAATAGCAGTATCTCTGAACTCTGCAGAAAGTGGAAATCCAGAAGAATCTATCTAGAAAAGTAAGACTGATTACAGACTGACCTACAAAGCCAGTTGCTTTGAGTCTTGCAGACCTACAAGGAGCAGAGCACAGGGGTCTTGTATCACTACAGAATATCAAATTAAGTCAAAAGTCTTGTTTTCCCACTGCTCTTCCCCAATGAAACAACAATACCTTTAGCCATGTCCTTCCCCAAATTTAGGGCAGAATAATCAGAGGTACCATAATCACTACCTATGTCTGCACTTGCTACTATGAGAGGAACATCCCACGTACCTAATGGGGAATGAATAAAGGCCAGCTACAACATGAAGATGATCTATTCTGTGCTTGCAAAACCACTGACCTGCACTACTCCCTCCATCACCCTGCACTGTGCTTGCCAAGGACCTGCAATAAATGAAACAGCAAAGAGGAAATGAGAACTGTATATATATGGGACCACAGGAACTTTCAGGACCAGGGTGACATGCAGAGCACAGTAAAGCCTCTCTCCTGGGCTGTACCTAAAGAGCTGAAGAGAAGGCATCAGGCTGCAGCTAATGGCAATTCCAATCTGAATCTGAGTGCAGCAGAGAGAATTTGAATCTCTTCCTATTCCAGCAGTGCCTGTAGTCTTTGCATAACTACTGACTGACTTATGCTCCAAGCATGACAAGGATTAGATTAGCAAAGTTCAGTACAATGAACTGAGCTCACAAGCTGGGTCCAGGGCCCAGGAGCTCCGCGATGTTTTGGTGGCAAAAAACACATTCAAATTGGCATGGAAGAATAACAGCATCCCATATACCACAGTTTCTCATTTTCCAGTGCCACACATACCCAAACCCTTGCCTAAGAAATTGACTCCTGTCAAGGATCAGACACACAAGCAGATGTAATTTTCCATGCCACCTTCAGGTCCAGCAAGGCTGGAATGACTTCAAGCATTCTCCTTCAACCAAGCAAAATCATCCTCCAGTAAAGCTTGGCTGCCTGAGACACAACTCTCTACAAGACACAGCAAGAGTTCTTTTCCACCCTGTCACAGCTACATGGCTATGCAACATTCCCCTTCTGCACCTGCTGTTACTGTGCTGACACTTTACTTGCAACACCAGTGGCCTCCTGAGGGTGTTTACTTCTAGGAGACAATTCCTTTACTCCAGGTGAAGTCCTTCCCTGTGCTTGGGAAGGAGCTAGTGCTATCTTGTGACTGGCTTAGTGTTACTCTAAAGAGGGCTTGGCCGACTCCATATATGCAGAAGGCCATTATAACTCTCCTGCCTTTTCCCCTTCTTGAGTTTGAATTGCTGCACTTTGAAGAGTTTTTAGATCTCTCCTCAAAGTCAATTTTATCAATTATCTGTCTTTACAGAATCTGGATATAATTACTGTAGTTAGCTCTGAGAGGAGAATGAGACCATTTTGAGGTCTCTATCGTGTAGAGCAAGTGTGATGGTCTTGAATATTATTGCAAACCCTGCAAATATTATTTTTAAATATTTAAATCATTTATTAGTCCATATTGTATCCTCAGGGACAGCACCGGAGATCTTAAGCCTTTAGAAGTGTCCTGCATCTTTTCATGTGTCCTCACTGTTTAGTTTAGACTAACATACCTTTATTATTGTGTATGTACAAAAAGAAACCACAAGGTGTAATAGCCTTTTGAAAATATTGCTTTTTTGTTCAAAGTCTCTACTGAATTCAGAATTTTGATGGATTGAAGTAAATGGTGGTGCTAAATTAATACTAAAGTTGTAGAATTCAGATTGCAGTTCTTCCAAATGTATATTTTAAGATACACAGTTTCTTTAAAATGTGAGGAAGCAAAATTCCTCATAAAAGCTGTGTACAGAGAGGGGTTTTCACAACAATGAACAGCCTAATCAGGGTGAAGAATCCTCAACTGAGAGCTCACAAAGAAATCCCTCTATCCTTTCTCCATTTTTTCAATTCTACTTTTCTCGATAGGGGTGTCTCACCAGAGAACCTGAAGAGTGAAAGATTTAAGTATAGGACTGAAATCCATCAAACCTAGGCTTGTGGTCCAAACCCAAGCAGCTGTCAAACCCAGAGACAGGAATGTATGCTCACTTCTGCCTAATAAAATTTGAATCAAACACTTTGCATCTGATTCTCCATGTGAGCTTTTATGCAAACTTCTAAAGTGCAAGGAATCCTGGGGTGGAAGAGCTATTCTGAGAGCTTTCACATAGTTCATGTAATTAGGGAAACCACTTCCTTTGATTGTAAGTGTTCAAAACAGCTGAATTTCTTCTTTCAAAGGACTCTGTGATTTGGGTCATCTCTTTTACTTGCTCTTTTATGTTTCTCAAGATGAGAGGTGAGACTGTAAAGCACATTATTTAGAAAAAAAAAAAGATTCCACTTTTTGTTTTAGGGATTGAACTTCGACTATTCAAACGCTTGTCATTTGGAAATCTATCTTTCTTTCCCTCCCTCTGTTTCCTTCCTTTTCTGAGAAGCTCTTCAGTGGCTCAAGCGAATATAGCCCAAAATGCCAATTTAAACCTAAGGGAAAACTGAAATACAGTACATAAAGGAAAAGGGACTCTCATTTTCCTTTGTGTGGCTGTGGTTGAATATGTAATTATAAAGGAGCTCTAGCTGCAGGATCTCAGTCCCCATGTCACATTTACTTTTTCAATGGTTCTAAACATTGACCAAGCAAAAAGGCAGAAATACAGATTTTTAAAAGACAAACAAAGCAGCTGCCCTGGTCTTTGAAGTGGGTTTGCAGGTTCTTAGTTTCTCAAAAAGGGAACTCAGGTCACAGTTTCAAGGCAATGACCATGTCACCAGAGCTAACAGCTGATGCCAGTGTTGCTACAGAATCAAGTGTCACTCGCCCTGAATTTCTTGAGTCAGGCACCCTGTTAGTGCTGTTACTTCACATTCATCTCACTAACAGCTGTAACAGGCAGTGAATATCCCACTTCTCACAGTATAGCACAGAATCATTCTAGTGAAAATGCAGGAGATTTCTTACTGCAGCTTTCAAATTTATTAAGTAAAAACAGAATGCTTGTTGATCCTAGGAGGACTGAGCATTATTCCCAGTCAGTGAAAATTTGCAGGACTCCTTCCAGAACTATAGCACTTACAGGGAATCTGTCTCCAACACGAACAGAGTAAACCACTTGGAACAACATGCCAGAAACCACATTACTGCCAACTTCTGCATAGGACAGATGAGACACTGGCCTGGAGAGATGACTTTACAATAAAGACTTTGGTACAAATACATAAACAACTGAGAATTCAAAAGTTATAAGCAGAAAACTTCTCCTTGGTTTAGGAGATTAAAAGTACACAGTTCACAAAAATGGAAACCCACCAATCACTAATTATAAGCCTTCATGTTTGAAAGGTTTGCCTCAAATGCATCAAATATTACTAAAATTGAAGTTGTTATAAGATTAGACAAGAAGTGATTTCTGCACTTTTCCCCCAATGTAATTTCACATAGACATGCTCAACACTTTCTCAGCTGTACAATTCTTCCAAGAGGAAAAGATAACCTCTTGGAAAATGTCACTCATTCACTTGACTTGCTTGCAGTAACTAGTTGATTTTAACAAGTTTCCAGAACTCATCTCTCCTATTCTGCCTATGCCAGATAATAATTTGCAGAGTGCCTCAGCTTTCATTGAAAGGCTGCCACCCACCCAGCCTGCATGCCTGTCTTTTGGTTTTCCCACCAGCCAAGAGTAACTTGGTACAAGCAACAGCATCTCATCTTCTGGTGTCTACCAAGAGCTTCTTCACTTCTACAACAACTCAAGGGATTTTACAAGCCATGCTTATTTCTGATGTAGCTAATGGTAAATCAGGTGCCCAATACACAGAACCTAAAGCCATTTGGTCAGATATGTATATCATGACACAATTTTTTCTCTCTTGCCTCCACCATTTAGCCACAAGGAGTCTCAATTTTCAAGAGTTTTGGAGTAAAATAAATAAGCAACCAGAGACAGAAGAGAAATGGATAGTTGTGTGGCACTGTTCCCCTTCAATGACATCCAAAGACCAGGCCCTATTTTGCCAAGGAGGTGCACCCATAGGGGGCCCCTCCTGTGTGCAAGACACCCAGTTTCCCCATGGAGCTGACTTTCTTAAATACAAATTATGCAGAATGCAGATTCTGTAAACATCAGCCTAATAAACAAACATGTATTTGCAAGTAGGATTCTTCCCCAGTAGCTGAACTGCAACAGATGAAACATTTGAAAGGAACAGGGCAGTTTGGAGGCAGTTGGATCAGCAGCACAGCTCTGTGTTTGCCCTTGCTGGCCTCATCTCCCTGCTGTGTGAGTACAATTAACTGAGTATAAGAGAAAGAGTTAATGTTGAAGCTGTTCTCTGGGCTCCTCTGCAGCCTCCAGCTAACATAAACACATCTGAATGTTTCCCTGTGACTGTTTATATTGTCCTCTTAAAAAGGAAACTTTCTCTATCAGCACCTTAATAAGTGGAAATAGGTAAATATGAAATAACTTTTACAAGTCTTAGTTGTGTCATTACAATTAAAAATACTGGTTTTGATGCTTGCATTCAAGTTAGGATATATTTTCTTTTTTCTTCAGAGTTCTTCAACTCTGTTTTAGTGAAATCTTGTGCCTCAGACCATTATACAACTTGCATGCAGCAGTTTAAAATGAAGGACTAAAAAACTAAAAAAAAAAAAAAAAAAAGTAAAGTAGGGCCTATCCAGTTCTATAGAGCATTTTATTGCCCTTTTAAAAACACAAAACACATTGTTCAAAATTCTGCTGCCACCATGTGTGTGGCAGGTAGTTTGGAAAACCCAGTCAGAGACTGCAGCCCCCATGGTCATCTTTGAAAACTCCTGTGGTGTCCAGGAGATTAATGGTCCCAGACTCAGATCACATCAGCTCCAGCACAGATCTCTGACTTCACCTGAACCATCACACAGGCGTGCAACAACCTAGTGTCACATTTAAACAATACTTCCACACACCTCAAGAGCTACTCTGGGATTATCAGAGATAATTTGTAACTCCCAATACTGCAGTGAGTTCAAGTCATTTAATTAGAATCCCCAGGAATTGCAACACCAACAAATTTCAGTGTGGGTCACAGACATTTAAATTGTCAGCTGTCCCTCAAAGCAGGTCAGACTCAAACATGCAACCACTTATCATCTCTCAAGTTACCACTTACCTGTCATTGTGATTTTCAACTTGTAACTTTTTTTAAAGAAAACTATATAGTTAAATAAATGTTACACAAGTCTAATTTTAATCAATCCTCAATTGCTTGGGCTTGCAACAGCCTGAAACAGCACTTTGAGAAAAAAAGATTTCTTCTGTATCCATGAAATTTCCACAGCAAAGCTTTAGGACAGCTTAAACATACAAAAATACCATTTTACAGTTAATCACTTCAACAGAAGCTCAGGGTCAGAAAATGTCATGGGAGGGGAAACAAAAGAGCTGCCATTTGATGTCAAGGGTTGTTGGCATAAAAAAATAAGCAACACAACCTCTCCTCCAAATTAAAAATAACAACTGATTCCATGCAAAAAGAAGACCAAAACAGAAGAACATATCTAGAGAAAAATTTAAAATAATATTTAAAAAAGGAATAAAAAACCAAACTAAAACAAAAACACAACACAAAAAAAAAAACAACCCCAAAATAAAGAAACAAACAAAATAAACCACCCTAGGAAAAATACCTTTAATTGCAACTAGGTTTCTACTGGAAATGTGAACAGCCCACTGTCAAACCAAACCTTACAATTGACATAACAATAGTTAAGACAATATGCAATGTAACTAAACTAATTATGAAAGTAAAAAATATTTAATAATATTCTAACAGCCTGCATGTTGTGGATAGTAAAGAGCATAAGAAAGAGTGTTTCCTAAACAATCAGAGATCTTCTCCCTGTTCTAAACCACATTTAATCATAATTTATAGAAAACAAGCACAAAAACTTGTTCACTTGCAGATGTTTCTCCTTCCTAAAAAAAAAAAAAAAAAAAAAAAAAAAAAAGAAAACAAAACCACTTAAACTGAAGATTACTGAGATAGAAGGGTCCAGACCTCACAGAGATATTGCTAACCCAGGGATGAGGCACACAGTCATTTCCTGTGACTCAACCAAGCTAAGGAAGCTGGACCTATATTCCTAATGAACAGCACATGCAATGTAATTTCACTTCTCACTTACAAAGTTTAAGGCAATTCAAGAGACAAGCAAAAGGAAGCAACAGACATATCTGGTGCATCTTAGCTTAATAATTTACCTGTTAATTAAATCTGCTCACGTAGCAACTGCTCAACACTGGCCACCAGTCAAGAGGACATGCACACTTGTCCCTTTATAATTTTAGTACAAAATCTGGTGGTTTACACCACTGACAGTTATTATGTCACAACTGATTCAAAATAACTTTTGAAGCCACATACTGCCAGTGTGGGCCTGACAAACCAGTTTCACTGAAGCTGATGTTCATATCAAATTAATCCCCAAACTAGCTTGATTTAAAAAAAAACTTGTATATACAAGCCAGTGTAAGTAAGAATCTCAAAATAAGTTGGTCAAAAAAAATAGTAAGCCACACAACTTGTACTACAAACACTCATTATTTATATGAGGCAACTCTCAAGTTGTTACTCATTTAACAAAAAACTTTGTATAAAAATGTTTAAATACCCGAGTAAAAAGACCCACTACAATAAAATGCAGCAAAATACAGAGAAATACTTTTCTATATCTGAATTTCTGTATTTCCAGGATTGTTTTAGGAGGGAGAGACACACGAATTAAGTTTCTTGAAACAGACAAAATAAAAGTAAAGCCTGTTGTTCACAAGAATAATTGTATTCTGGAATCTTTCATTATACTGGTGATTCCCAGATATGGGGTTTGGACAATATTTTGGTTGCAACACCAACATGCCATGACAGAACACAGTCTTATCCAAAGCATCCACTAAGAAAATCTCATGCAGTGACTTTTTTAATTCCTGGAAATACGACATTCATTTACGAAATAAAGTCCTCCAGAAAATTACCCCTTGAAGGAAAGCCAAGAATAGGGCAAATAAAGAATCAGTCAGATTCAGTGCAGAAGTCTGTCCTATCCAAAATGATTTATTCTGCAAGATACAGATTACACAACAGCTGGAGCATCTGAAGCAATTTTGACAACTTCCAGTCTATAGCTGATTCTAAGTATCCTCTTGATACCTTTTGAGAATACCTTAGTCAGCACCAAGAGGAGTGCCCTAGGACAATTCCTTCACCAAAATATATTAAAAAAAAAAAAAAAAAAAAAAACATCAGAAAACCTTGCAAAATAACCATTCTGTAAAACAGAAACAAAGTAATTTTAAGACACTCCTCTGGTATAATAAATACAGTTTTATCTCCTTTTAGGAGCTAACACCACCTAGCAGTAAACCTGAAAGGAGGCTGTAGCCATGTGAGGGTCAGTCTCTTCTCCCAGCAATTAGCAATAGGGCAAGAGGACAGAGACTTAAACTGCACCAGGCAAGATTTAGGCAGGACATCAGGAAGAAGTTTTTCACAGGAAGGGTGACTGAGCACTGTAATGGGCTGCCCAGGGAGGTGGTAGAGTCACCACTCCTGGAGGTATTTCAGGAAAGACCAGATGTGGCAGTCAATGCCACAGTCCAGTTGACAAGGTGGTGTTAGGCCATAGGTTGGACTTGATGATTTCAAAGATCTCATCCAGTCTAGCTGATGCTGTGATTCTGTTTTTCTTTAAATGAATATGGGGCTGGATGGGTTCCCACAAGATCACTTACTGTGAACTCTGTAATTATTCAGTATAGGTGCAGATATCCCTGGAAACTTCACACATTCAACTCCTACACCTGCATAACTTCATACAGCACACACACACTAAGCACTCTCTCACTGTTCATCATTCCCAATACTTGCTGACTCAGACCTGAGAGAGGTAAGGGAGTAGAAGCTCCTAGAAAGAGCTAATAAAATATTAATAGAGCATCGAAATTGCCCTTCATTACAGCCAGGACCCAGTGTGGAGAGAGTCATTCAAGGTTGGCACTGGGGCACCCATACCAGCTACAAACCACAAAGAAAAAGAATATCTACTATTTTTAGTCCTGTCAGGACTAAAGTATCAATTTCAGTTTGTTTTGCTTTGCTTTATTTTACTCTGTTGTTTTTCTCTTGTTACGCCTGCAAATCACTGCCAGTTCTTACTCTCATGACCCACATTAAAATTATCACATGCTCTCTTTTAGCACTACAAACATGAATGAGCTAAGTCCAGTGACATGCATGTGATTATACTTAACTCATCCCCTTCAGAAGGTACAAGCACCATCTATGTCTTCTGGACAGTCCTTTCCAGAAGAGGATCATAAAAATCAAAAAAGTGAATACGTTGCATTATATACCATATGAAAATTTTTATGAAGCATTAAAATATCCCCTAAAGCTTACAACACACGCATTACAGACAAGAAACCCTGACAATATAAAATTAACTTCCTTGGTAGTCAGACTCCAGGCAATACAGCATCAAAACCAGAGAAAGTATGTTTTTATTTTTGAGCCTCATAAAACTCAAATGCATTACAGACATGAATGAACAAAGCATGCATCATTAATCCTGCTCAATTTAACTTCTTCTATCCACAAGTTAGTTCTGTTAGTTCACCAGAAATATTTTAGTATTTCCCAGTAAGATTACAATTACATTTTGCTGGGGTCTTTTTCACACTCTCCTGCAGTTTGCACAGACCTCTGCCAGCATTTTGAAGGAGTCCAGGAACACATGTACTGCATGAAATCAAGTGATCTTGTACCCAAGTACCCTGGTTGGAATGGCTGAAGCAATACTGCTGCCCATCAATAGCATGGAGACAGCTTATGGACCATGGAGTACTTTCAAAGACACATGGTATTAAAATTAATTTCAAATTTCAGGTGAAATTCCAGCAGTAATAAACCTCCTGAAGTACCACACTCCATACACCAGCTGCCAACAAACTGCCATCATAAGCACAGCCCTCAAAAGCAATGACAAATAACAGGTGAACTTCAGAGATGGGCAATCAAAGGAGGTGAGTGCTCTTCAGTGAAAAGCTAAGGTGGCAAGGCATAAAACAACATTTGTAATACTTCACTCCAGCAGTTATCTGCTCCAGATAATTGAGTCAAAAGAACTGCTAGCAATTTGCAGAATAAGGCCCCTGGCCCCAGTCTCTCCCATTCATTTCAGTGGGAGCCAAATTACAGGTTTATCTAATAATTCATATAAATCCCTCACAAAATAAACAGGTAACTTCTGGAGTAGCAGATGTGCAATTGTCTTCAATGAGTGGACACAATTAGCACTTAGGGCAAAGGGACAGATCCTGCTACAGGAGGCACTTCTACTCTGCCACATGCATCATAAACATCATGCTGACAGCCTAATTTTCTATAAAAATTCACTAAAAATTCCTGCTTTCTACTTTGAACCACTATAGTGGTTGTACCAGATAATAAAATGGCAACTTAATTTTTCTTTTTGCGTCTATTTAACAATTCAGGCCACATTCCTATTTTACTTAATCAGCACAATTCTTGTTCAGTTTCACATCTGATACTTCAATCAAGGCCTTATAGCATATTTTTTTTTCCTAGCAGATCTGTTTAGGTGTACTTTTTCACATAAACACAACATCCCTTCCCATAAAGTTGTGTTTTACTGCCTGTCTATAAAAAGTCAATGTCTTGCAGAGCTGTTTCTCAGATTTCAAAGAGCTTCAAAGCAATCTGTCTGAGCAACACTTTTCCAAGTATTTGTAAGTTTTTCTAAGCACATATTCCAGTATGCTATGCTGTAACAAAAATTGCTTTGTTTCACATGTTAGAACTTGTTAGCCCCTTGGCTAATATAAAACCTTCACGATCTTTGCTGGTTGTGATTGGCTTGCTTAATAAAATGACACACAGATACAACATATTTGCAGAATGATACCACAGCTCTATTGACTTGGCTTGTTCCCTTGGACTTGGCTAGCATGAAATGCCTCTGAGCAAATTTTTCACAACTCTCCTATGTTTTCCCTCTAATCAGTTGTTATGGATTATTGGCAGCAGTTAACAGAAATACAAGGCATGCAGTCATGGAGATAAAAGGACACTTCCTTCCAAATAAACTAGAAATAGTAGAATCACAGATTATGCTGAGCTGGAAAAGATCCACAAAGATCATCAAATCCAACTCAGTTCCATACAGGACCATCCCCAAGAGTGCCTGAGACCACTGCCCAAATGCACAGAATAATTAATTTCTGGACTAAACACATCCAAGTATCCACCAAACACAGATACACACGAGTTACAGCAAGTTATGTTTGCACTGATATCAGAAGAGTCATTAGCTCCCCATGACTTTCAGTGCAGCTCAGCCACAGACATTCACTATTGTCATCACTACAGATGAAGATGCTGTGCATGCAAACACGTGACAGCCATTAGGGTCAGAAGACCTTTCAGCCACCAAGCAGGCTCCTGGTACAGCAAGGCCACTATACTTCAGCAAAATGCTCCTGTGGTGAGCTCAACAACTTGACAAAAGCAATTGTCTAAAAAGACATCTCACTGAGAAGACAGATGAAGAGGATCCTCCATCTTCACTCCTTTCATTTGTAGTCTGTGCCAAGTGTTACTCATCCTCACTCCTGATAATCAATCTGTGCTTTTCTTTCCATTCTAATTCTTCTGGCTACAAACTCCAAGCACTAGTAGTTCTTCCAATAACTTTTTGCACTGAATTAAACTATCCCTTCATTTTCTCCATATGAAAACACAATTTTTGTATATAAGCTCTTACTTTTTAATTCTCTAAGGCTGTTGACAGAAAAGTTCTGCCAAAGCTTGTCAGACTTACTTAAATCATCACCACTTGCCTCTCTGCTGCCTTCCCAGAAAACTTTCAACATAAAGTGCCCATACCAAGCTGCTCCCATAACCTGTCATTTTTAGTTTAAGTTGCAAGTTATAACCACTCTGAAGAAAAAGAAACAAATTTGTGATGGAAGGCACTTGCTCCCCTTCTGTCAACTCATCCTGATGGATGATATTCATTAACCCCTCTTGACACCCCGACTTTCTCTAACTTTCCATTCTGTTTTGCAGATTCCCCTGGGCTGCCTGTACAGCACATTTACACCTTTTTGAACACAACAGAACCACATATGCCTGACAACCATTTTCCCAGTGCTACATACCAAGATAAAGCATGCCTGATTGTTAAAAATTACTTGATCCTGATTTGCATATGCAAAACAATTAACCTAATTTGCCTAACAGCACCATGATACAAGGTCTCACTGAGTTGCAAGTCTTCATTAATTCCTAAATAAATGCTTAAATTACAATAAACTCTTTCTGGCATACGGTTTCCTTTTCCTACTGTACAACCTGTGTTTCTTGCTACTCCAAGCTGAACTATCTTAAAAAAATGTATTTTTGTCGAATGGTCCAAATGTGTCAAGTAATATACAGGATTTTCCTTTCTCCATCCTTTCCTGTTCTATTAAGTTTTGTGCCATCACAAGATGTAGTAATATTGTTTCTAAATTTATGTTCAAAAAATGTTTCAAGTATATAACAATATGTCTAGCACAGATACATACATGTTCAATAAAGATATATCACTAACCCTGAGATCTGATAGCCAGGTTATTTTTAAGGAGTGCATTACTGATACTGCATAGCACAAATTTTACCCTTCATGTATCTTGTTATTAAAAAATAATAGAAATAAAGAGAACAGCACAAACCGATATTGGACAGAATGTATAAATCTTCCATTGTTCTAGAAAAATCTTGAGATCCTTTTACAGTATTTTAGGCAGCAAAGTGCTCAATCATGATCAAACACGCTTATCACATCACTAAGCATGACACAATCACAGCAGCTTGGCAGCTACAGCAGTGGATGAACTTTGGTGTCTGATTATTTACTAATCTAATATGCCTAGCACTGCTCTGCTGTCCTCCAGCTTGTGTTTTCCTACAACACTCTGAGGATATTGTATTGTATTGTACATACAGCCATGATGGAACAGCAGTGCAGGAACTGTGCTGACCATCATTGCACTGGGGTGTGCTCACTGCTCCATCAGGGTACTGACCAGCAAGCAGACTGGAGCACTCTGAACACCACATACACCATGGCTCTGTACAAAGCTGAGGTGTTAAAAGGACTTTAAGGAAAATGTTTAAATCTCTAAAAATAACAAACAACCAAACAACAAACCAACCTTAACTAGTAAAGGTGCATTTAGCTAATTCTGTCTTTTCCCCTGGGATTGCCAAGGACCTATCTGCCCTTCCAGGTCACAAGACGCCCCAAGGGAAGGTGACTGGCAGAACAGTTAGGGTTAAACTACCTCATTGAAAAGACCAAGCTATGACTATGTGGCTATGACTAACTAGAAGCCAGTGGAGCCCTAGATCAAAATCTTCAGCAGGCAGGAAAGGGACAACTCTAAGCCTGTAGTGAACATACGGATGTGAACCACAGAGCAGACGTCAAGAGGACAA
Organism: Erithacus rubecula; assembly: GCF_903797595.1. Lineage (NCBI taxonomy): Eukaryota > Metazoa > Chordata > Aves > Passeriformes > Muscicapidae > Erithacus > Erithacus rubecula. Next base: position 17,211,261 of record NC_136659.1, read on the forward strand.
GATGGAATCAGGTAATGACAGGAACACTTCCTATCTAGCAACATGCCAGTGGTATCAAGAGAAATTAGTAGCTCCACAGGTGCAGCCAGCTCTCCTCCTCCTCAGGGCCAGGCAAAGGAAATTGCAAAACAAGAAAAGTGGGAGACAGTGAAGGGTTAAACAAGGTTTAAATCAGCCCCCTTGGCCTGGACTGCTCGTTAAATCTCCACTGTAACATCATCGCTCATGGAGTTTTGTAACTAAACAAACAAAAATTCCAAGGTGGTTTGCCTGCATTACCTAGAGGATGGAAAACACTACAACAGAATTTTTGTTCTTGTCACCACAGCAGACAAAGTAAATGAAAAATAAACTTTTACCTCTTTTTCTATTTTGAGCAGCTTCTTTACTGCCACCTCCTTGTCCTGAGAAATCCATCGGGCTCGGTAGACACTCCCAAAACTCCCTCCACCGCAGTTCTCAAAAAACTGCAAGTCATCAAATTTAATTTGCACAAATGAAGCACTGGTAGACGACATCTCATAATGACAAAATATACCACAGCAAAACCTGTAAAGAGAAAAATTTTAATTAATGCACATATTCCAAGGATTTATGGACTTTCTTATTTGTGCTCAGTCACCCCAAAATCAGAATCATAAGCACACTACAGTAAAATCCACAGGCCACAGGAGGAAAAAAGCATGAGAACATGTATTCCAACAGGGTGTGCAAAAGTTTGCACAATTTGCACAAGCTATTAGGAGGAGCTGGGGGACAGAAACAGCTAACAGCATTCCTCAGAGCAATCCTGATGTTTCTCAAACACCTTGGAAGCAGCTCTGCAAAAGGCAGGCACAGGGCTGCCTTCTCTGTGGGCACACAGGAAGCGTGCTCCAGGCTCAGGGCTGCCTGCCCGCTCAGGCACGCCAGGCACGCTGTCCTGCAGCCACGATGGCCACGCACGAAGCACACACCACCCTGGCCGGGCACGCTGCCTTGGGCCAGCCAGCAGCCATGGCCAGCGAGCAGTGACACCCTGGCACACACCACCCTGGCCGGGCATGGCACCCTGGCACACACCACCCTGGCCAGGCAGTGGCACCCTGGCACACACCATCCTGGCCAGGCAGTGGCACCTTGGCACACGCCACCCTGGCCAGGCAGTGGCACCTTGGCACACACCATCCTGGCCAGGCAGTGGCACCCTGGCACACACCACCCTGGCCAGGCAGTGGCACCTTGGCACACGCCACCCTGGCCAGGCAGTGGCACCTTGGCACACACCATCCTGGCCAGGCAGTGGCACCCTGGCACACACCATCCTGGCCAGGCAGTGGCACCCTGGCACACACCACCCTGGCCAGGCAGTGGCACCTTGGCACACACCATCCTGGCCAGGCAGTGGCACCTTGGCACACGCCACCCTGGCCAGGCAGTGGCACCTTGGCACACACCATCCTGGCCAGGCAGTGGCACCCTGGCACACACCACCCTGGCCAGGCAGTGGCACCTTGGCACACGCCACCCTGGCCAGGCAGTGGCACCTTGGCACACACCATCCTGGCCAGGCAGTGGCACCCTGGCACACACCATCCTGGCCAGGCAGTGGCACCCTGGCACACACCACCCTGGCCAGGCAGTGGCACCTTGGCACACGCCACCCTGGCCAGGCAGTGGCACCCTGACACACGCTGCGTGCCCAACAGTGCTCCGGGCGAGGCCGCAGCACTTCGTGCAAGGATGTGGAAAAACCTGGCCGTGGTAAATCTCTCTTCCTGAGTGACTCAGATCTGTTTGCACGTTGTAACAAAGCGCAAGTACAGGGTAATTCATCGGGGTTACAATATGTGAAATTCTGCAGCCTGTGCCAAGACTGGTGCCGGCAGTTTCAGGAGATGATCCCAAATCTGCTGACAGGGGAACAGAACGTCCTTCCCTGAGATTTCACGGTGATAAAGCTTATGGCTGTAGGAATTTCAAGAAACATTATCGCCTAAATGCATGAACAATGACTAATTTTAGATTTCTTTTTTTAATGATACAAGATCAGAAAGCTCAGGTCTTTAATGGGACTGCAGGACACGGCATACTCCAGAACCATCTGCAAGCCTGCTGCAGGTTCAGTTCAGATAAACCAGCCTAGACAAAGCATTTTTAATTACCAGCAAAAGTTACTGTACTTGCAATTAATGACAGTAAATTTATCAGCATAAAATGAGAAATGAGTTTTAATAAAACAAGCCAAAAAAGAACTGGAGATTTTGGGCTGATGGTGAAAACTACACATCCAATTTCGCTGGTAAATTATAGTACCAAAATATACAATGTCTTCTGAGAACCTCCATTCCATGGGGCTTTTTGAAATAAAGCACACCTTATGTGTTGTCAGAGCTGTGAACCACACCTGTGTTAACTCCTTGTACTGCTGGCTGTCAGAATCTCTTTATGCTAGTTGCCTCTGTAACAAACACAAAGGCACTATTTGCCCCCTGGCTCTCCTGATTGTGTAGCTACTCTGATTAAAAATTTGAGATATCATTTGATCAGGAAATTCTGGCATTATTTGGTTGCAGCTATTCTCCAAATGAGAGATAAAGGTATCAACACTTTTCTACACACAATATAACATACAGTTATATTGTAAACTGCCTGCTTCATTTTATACCTCTTGACCACCCATAATGACAAATGCTGAGCAGATTGTGACAATTTTACTATGTGTCCTGAAGGCTTTTTAGCAAAGGGCAGACCTCAAGCCTTTCACTGACAGCCAGCCTGCAGAGCTCTTGGACAGAAAACATGCATGACCTCTCCACAGAGCTGCAAGTCAGAGCAGGGGTTACGAGTGGGATGCAAAATAAAGTCCATTCTTCCAGTGCTTTGCAGCCTCTTCCCTAATACAAGTGCCTGAACTGTCCTGCTGACCTTCTGTTCTTGTTTTAACCTTGTTGCTGTTGTTAATTTCCTGCCATCCCAGAGTCATCTTTTGCACAGCCTGCACAGGTTTTCTTTAGAGAAAGCTCAAAGAAAAGAAAATTGGTCAATCCTAGAAACCAAGAGAGTAATGAACATTTTAATGTTTTGCTCTTTGCCAGTGCTGCTTAATTAGCAGATCTTCAGAAACAAAAGTTCATTTGTATTGTTTACTCCAGCAGTCACTCCAAGTTCATCCTCTGTACATGGTATCTCAAGCATACGTGACACTTCACAGACAAATAAAACAGGTTGACATCCCAACCCAAAGACCTCACAATTTAAGGCCACAGCCCTGCACATATTTATGCACATGGGTAACTACACTAGAGTGAGCAATTTCCTTACTGACAACAGAATTATCCAGAAGAGTGATGCTACTCACAGGCAAAAGCATACGCACCGACTAGACCATAAATTTAACAGGAAAGTGGGAAAAGCTGAAAACAGATAATTACATTTGGGATAGCAGAAGGAGATGGAAACCACGTGAAAAGAACACATCCCTGGAAAGAAATTTCTGGTCTTCACTATCTGAATTCAATAGCTTTGAAGAGATGCCAAATTATTTAACATTATTGTTCACCCAGAACCACCAAATCAACCGTACTAAACTAGTAAATTATTTGATTTCTGAAAATGATACTTGCAGAGAAAAACATGCACACCAGACACTTGACAAATACAAATGAGTACTTTTCTGATGAGTCCTCCTTACTGCTTCAAACTTTATCTAAATTTTCATGCACTCACAATGCAGTGCCTGGTACACAAGCACTTGCAGAAGCTATCATTTGTTCTTTAAACACCTTCTCAGTCTCAAATTTACCAACTGCAGTCAACCAGCTGCAGATCACTGGATCACACAATAAATTAGGTGGCGAGACCTTTGAGATACTGAGTCCAACCTATGATCAAATACTACCTTGTCAACTAGACCACAGCACTGAGTGCCTCATCCAGTCTTTCCATAAACACCTCAAGGGACAGTGACTCCATCACCTTCCTGGGCAGCCCACTCCAACGTTTAATCACCCCTTCTGTGAAGAAATTCTTCCTCATGTCCAGCCTAAACCTCCCCTGATACAGCTTAAGACCATGTCCTCTTGTCCCTGGCTGTCAGGGAGAAGAGGCTGACCCCTGCCTGACCACAACCTCTTTTCAGGTAGTTGTAGATACACTATAGGCCACCAGCACATAATAGTTAATGTTATTTAAAAAATGATTCATTGGTTGGCATCATGTTGTTCCAGATGCTTTTTTTCCAGAGAAAGCAGAGATTTACAAGACACTCTTTATTTAGAGATCTGTAATTAAAACCAGCCGGTGTTAGTTTTCTTTTTCTAGATGAGACAACAGACCTGTTTAAACATTACTCCATGTTTTTGGATTCAAGGTAGGTAATCCTCAATTAGAAAGACCGATCTCTGTGTTATGTTCGAGAAAACAACTATTTAGATTAACAATTGCAAGTGACAAATCCACACAATTATTAACTTGTCATCCTGATTTAAAGATATTTAACAATCTGAGTTTATAACATTGGTTAAGAGAAAAAAACAAAAACAAACAGATCAGGTATTTCATTAAACTCCATGGTCTTCCACTCGCATCTGAAACAAGCACAGCATTCCAACTATGTGTGATACTTTTTCACATCTTACACTTGTGCAGACAGGAGAGCAGCCCTCTGCAGCACAGTCTCCAGGCTGGGGCATTAGTGCACCTCCCCTGCACTCAGCTCAGGAGGGTTTGGCACCCAAACCCACCTTGCCCACTCACAGTTTCAGGTGCCAAGCACATCAGTGTGCAGCAGGGAAACACTGCACTGACTGACTTCGTTGCTTGTTCTCCAACAAATGAAAACATGACAATTCAGAAACAGTGAATGAAGGGGATTTCGGGAAATAATTAAACTGCTGGTTACTTCAGTTATTCCTATGGGATCTTCTTGGGGGTAAAAGAATTTTCTCCTTTTTCTGTTTTATTTCTAATAGTTAGCATGACTTTGTAATCTTGCAGCAACATCTACATCTTCATCTTCTCCTGACTCTTTTTTTATCACACAGTAACTGCTATTTGACCGAGCTGTTGGGGCAAGCTGTTCATTTCATACCAAGAAGTAACAGATCTGAATTGTATTTGGCAGTGTTTAACATCTGAAATTATTATTTGGCATTAGTATGTAGCATGTCAGGACTGTTACGCAGAGTCACTGCAGCAAGCAGTGTCACCACATTATGTCACCACAAGCCCAGTTCAGTACACCAATGATGCAGGTGTAGGAAACCATCCATCATCACTGACTTCTTGTGATTACAGCACTTCAGGGGATTAACCCACGTGAGGGTCCTGGCCCTGCAAAGGTCCCACATTTGCTGTTCCCCCTAGACCCCCCCAAAGTGAGGGAACCCCCAGGCATGCAGGCTGCCCTGCATCTGAGCACAGCAACACTAGAAGAACTCAACACATTCACTTGTACCTCCCAGCTCCCTACAAACTGCAGTGTAGGGGAAGTGCTGCCATGCCCAACACTGCTTTATTCCACGTACATAACAGAAGACCCTTCAGTTTGTCATTCAGCTACTGCTCTCAGACCATAGACAGCTTCCACTTGAGGGACTTAGAGACAGCAGGGAGGAAAGAATTTACAAATTGCACAGTAACTGCAACTCATATTTTGTTTAGTGCGTGGCTGCGAAACTGAAAATTGCATTTCTCATCTTGCACATGCACCTGACGCTGCTCAAGTATTCAATTAGTGCAGGAAAGCCTTTGTTAATTTATTATGGGGAACAGCCATGCAACTCCCTGCCCCTCACTTTACTCTGTGGTTCCACAAAGTAGGATTTAGTGCTTCCTGCAGGAAGGCACACTGCCAACATATTGCCAATAAAGTAGTAGCACACCACACTTGTGCTATCTTAAAATACACAGCTGAATGTGCCAAGTTTCCTTATTTGGCAAAACAGCCCATTTGCTTTCAGGATCTTTGACCATCCATTTTTAGACCCAAATCATCCTTTGTATCCAACATGGCCTGCAGTCTTTGAGCACACCAACCTGGATTTTTTTCAGCAGTATATTTATACAGAATTTAAAAATAGATATATATATATAAAAAAACAAATAAAAATGTCCAACAAAAAAACCCACCTCAAATACCACAACATGGTTAACCATTGTCTTGTCCAAACAGAAAACAGAAAAGGAGTTACAGTGACATTGAGCTACAAAAGATAATGCAGAAAGAAGTTTTTATAAATTAAAAAAAGCCCTTAATCATATCACGAACTGCTGACAGATAAGATGCAAACAAACTCGAAGCAGAAATACAAATTAAATATATCCTAATCTTCTAATCTCCCAATGAGTTAAAATAAAGCCAACAACCCCTACAACTCCTCAACTTTCTCAGTAAGACTGAATAGCAGTCCTGCAGATGGTAAGACTGGAGGCATGGCTCTGCCTACCTTAGCTACAGACTCTACAACATTTGAGTCTGTCCTCTGTCAGAACCCAAGAATTCTGCATAACTTCCATCAATAACACTTCTTATTTTATTTTAATTTATATAACCATTGCTACAAAAAAAGGCTCAACTCCACCTAAACAGTTTAAGTACTGCAGGAAAAGAGTAATTTCTAAGCCAAACTGTGTCAGTGGAAGAGACTGACGGCTTTAAAGACTTCACTTTAAATAGAAAACATTGTATCTCAGAAAACCCCCAAATTGGTCACGTCACTTACATTATACCTTGTAAGTGATGCCTGCCAGCAGCACACACACAGCCAAGGCAGCTAAGCCTTAGCCCATGGCACAGCTCCGTCCTGGCACAGGCCAGACTGCAGGACCTGGGCCTCGCTTATGTCCATGTTTCTGCCTTCCTCTGACAGCGAGCCACACTCTCCAGGGTTACCATTATTCACACAATGCCACCGGTGTGCAAAGCACGTTACGGATGGATAAAATAAGTAGGTTTCACAGGACTTACAATTCCAGGACAAAATCCTGGAAACAGCTAAACACATGCCTCCTGAAGAAGGCTATGATGTTTTCAGGCAGTGACCCAGTTAATCCAGTGCTTTCAAATTATTTCTGTTTCTGGAACTTAGAAAAAGTAATGATCCATGGCTTTCCCGATGGCTCTGTCGCTAAAACTCCCAGCAGCGCATGCTGGATACAGGGATGGCTCACGCACTCGTGCTTAATAAAAGATCATGCTGCTGGAAACGAGCTAACTTAAGCAAACACAGCAAAATCAAAGAACGGCAGCTTACTTTGAAACAAGGGGAAAAACGGAGGGAATGACAGTCACACCTCAAATTCCAACCCGACGAAAAACAACACCAAAATGCCGCAGGTGCGCGGCATTTAAAACACATTCTAAGGAGCGCAGGGTCGGCGAGCGCAGCAGCCCCCGGCCGGACACCGGCTGCCCAGGCATGTCCCCCCGCCCGTGCATGTCCCTCCGCCCGTGTCCCGCTGCCCAGGCATGTCCCCCCGCCCGTGTCCCGCTGCTCGCCCTCACGGCGGCCGCCGCTGGCAGCACCTTTCCCGCTCCGGGCCGTCCCGCCCGGGCACTGCTCGGCGGACACCGCTCTGCCCTGCCCTGCCCGGTCCTGTCCCGTTCTCCCGGCGGGGCACGGCTCGTCTCCCGCCCCCGTCCCCCTGCGCGGCCAAGCCTGGGCGCCGCTGACCGGGGGGCGTTTGGCCGGCGCGGCGGGACCAAGGCGACGCAAGGTCAGGCCGTGCGCGCGGCCGGCCGCCTCCCTTCACAGGGCTCCTGAAGTTGCTTCAGCACGGGGAACGTCAAACCCGGAGGGGACACGCACGGCCGGCCCGGCCCGCCGCCTCCCTCCGCCCAGCCGAACGCGCCCCCACCGCGCCGCCGCCCCGAGCGCTGCCTCCGCGGGGGGCGCTTCACCGTGCTCACCTTTCCCGAGGGGCTCCGGGCTGGCGGGACCCGAGCGGCGCCGATCCCGGAGCCGGCGAGGGAAGGCTACAACCGGCGCGACCGCGTCTCCCGCTCCGTCCCCCGCGCTTCCGGTTGGTGCCGGGAGCCGGAGCCGCCGCCGCCCCCGCACCGCCTCGCAGCGGCGCCACCCCGCGCTCCGCGCCGGGCCCCGCGGGAGGCGCGGCGGCCGCCGGGCCGGGCAGCGGGCGGCGCGGTGCCCTGCCTGCAGGGGGCGCGGTGCCGGCAGGGCGAGCGGTGCCGGCGCGGAGCGGCCCGGGGGCGGCGGGCGACGGGCGACGGGCGGAGGCGAGCGCGGCTCCGGCCCGGGACACAGCCTGGCGTACGGGGAGCGCGGCCCCGGCCCGGGACACAGCCTGGCGTACGGCGAGAGCGGCCCCTCACTCCCTGCGCACCCTGCACCCGCACCGTGAGCGCTGCGGTGGGGCTGGCATGAGGCGAGCGGGATGGAGCATCGGCTTCTCAAATCACAGAATCACAGACTGTGATAAGTTGGAAGCAACCCACAAGGACCATGAAGTCCAAGTCCTCGTCTTGCGCAGGACATGCCCAAGAATCACACCGTGTGCCTCAAAGTGGTGTCCAAACGCTGGCTGGACTCTGTCAGCTGTGACCTGTTCCTTGGGGAGCCTGTTCCAGTGCCCAACCCCATACTGTGTGAAGAACCTTTTAATAATTTCCAGTCTGAACCCCTCCTGACACAACTTCAGGCCATTCCCTTGGGTTGGGTCACACAAAGAAGAGATCAGTTCTGCCCCTCTGCTTCCCCTCTCGAGGAAGTTGTACTTTCACTGAAGTCTCCCCTGGTCTCCTCCAGAACAAGCAGACCCAGAGCCTTGAGCTGCCCCTCATACAGCTCCCCTCAAGGCTCTCCACCATCGCTGTTGGCTTCCTTTGGACACTCTCTAAGAGCTTTATAGCCTTCTTACATTGTGGCACCCAAAACTGCCCCCAGCACTCGAGGTGAGGCTGCCCCAGAGCAGAGGGGACAATCACACCCCTTGCCTGGCTGGCGATGCTGATGCACCCCAGGGCACTGTTGGGCCTTGGACTGACCAGGGAGGATGGCCTCTGGCACAGTGGCTGTTTGCTTGTTGGTCAGCTGTGCCAAACTTGGAAGAGCCTCTGGACTGAGCAGGGCCTGTTCTCTTGGATGTTTCCACTGGACAAGTGCAGCCCAGCCACTGCAGGTGGAGGGAGTCCAGGCGTGGGGATGCACTGCCATGGCCACAGCTTTGGAATCACAAGTTTCTTCCACCGGGGCTCTTGCTTCTGTGATGGGTAGTACGGCTAAATTTTTTACCAAAATGACTAGATGAAGGTAATAAAAAACCCCCTCTGTTTCGTTGTTCTTGTGCCATGGGGGCTGGGATGATGTTTTCCCAAGATGCAGCATATTTAAGTCCTGGATGTCACTTGTGATTGCCACAATACTGTTTGGAGGTCCCAAGGAATAGGAAGGGAGCAGGTTTGCTCCTACTGCCACTCCTCCTTTCAGGAAAATGGAGTAAGAGGAGGACTTAGCTGGCAATTCCCCAACCCTCGTACATATTCCCTGGCTGTCCAGGTCAGTAATGAAACAGCCATACGCTTCTTATCAAAGCATTTTAATGGCATTGGGGTATTCTACTGTTGCAGAAAACTTTTTGCAAATAGAATCAGCTTATTACTGCTTCAATAAGACAAATCACTGGTGTCACACTTAAAGGAAGAGACTCAAAGGACTTTGGGGGGCACACAATTTTTCTATTGAGGTAAGCATATCATATGGCTGTGACAGCACATTTTCTGTCTGATACAATTTATCATGCAAAAGTCAGTGCCTAGCGCTGCATTACTCTCCACTCCCCAGGTCATCTACTGCTGACTGTACCTTGGGATTTTACATTCTTTGGAGAACTGAAGCTCCTCACTATCTCTCATATTTGACTGTTGTTACAGGCACGTGTAGATCTGCCATATAAAACTGGTCGTGTAGCACAATGATTCACAAAGAGCTGTGCAGTATCCCACTGAACCATATCCATCAATTGTACATCTCAAAGATGTATGGTGGAAGAACACTTTACTGATTAATGAAATATAAGTATTTCATTGATATCAGAGGCTTTCCCTCATGTAGCATTAGTTTGGTACAACTAATAAAACATGGGGGAAAGCCTCTGATATCCATTAAATACTAATATTCATTAAAAATGTGAATACTGTCTGTGCTTAAAATAAAACATTTAACTGAACCATAATAGCAGGAGTAAAGTTCAACAAGATCTTAAGCACTCAGTGCAGAAAGTATGTGAAGACAGTAAGAAAGTCAAAAAGCAGGCACTGGTGACCCCCTTTTGCCCACCAGATAGGGTCAGTATTGCCAGAACAAGCAGTGAAGGAGGTCAGCATGCTTTGACTTCCCCTGGATACTGCAGTTTCAGGCACTTCTTGTCTGATCTGAGAGTGCTCATGCTTTCTTATGAACAGTATGTAGTGAGCCTGGAGAAGTCTCCAGTCAAAAGTGCCACGTTTTAAAGGAACACACAAATATCAAACACAAGTCACATGAAACTATGCTGTGGAGGAGGAGAGGTGCCACATAATCTCTTAAATGCTGTAACTAAAGCGTTTCTCCCTCCTGTTGGAGGCAATTGCCAATCAGTCAAATGATTTAAAAATCTCTTTGAATGTTAAATCACCTGTTTCATAGGCATTTTCCTTGAGCAGATGCATTCAGAGGTTAGTTGCCTACTGTGCTTTGTCGGGCATTTTTTTTCCATGGCTGTGTGTCTGTAGAGCAGGCATTTACCATATGTGACTTTAGGCCCTGGTTGCAGGGCCTAAATAAACTATCCCAGTAGCACATGAGAAATGAGGGGGTGGTTAATATTTCCTACTTCAAGAGTAGGAGTGCAGAGTCTGCACCAGGCAGTGTGTTAACATGCCACTTGTTTAAATCGCATAATTACACCTGCTCTAGTACAGGACAAGTAAGACAAAGCAAAGAAGTCTACACAAGGATTGTCCAACCCCAGTGCTTCACTGTTGCAAAGCTGAAACTACTACAACAAGGTTTTAAGTGTGCATTTTGGGCTTGTACTCATTCTCCCCTCTGGGTAGTGAGACTGGATATTTTAAATCATATTTCCATTATCATGAAAATTAAATTTAAAACAGCTAGAAAATATCAGAAACCAGTGCAATGGCAACTTCTTAGGTGGTCATACTACTGTACAGAACAGTGAGACAATACATGGTGGTATGTTTTCCCTCTTTCTGAGGCAGCAGTCTCAAACAAAGAAACTCAAAAGTTACTTCTGGAGAGCTCAATCCTAATCTCAGGGTTCTTTAGTTGACATGGGACAGGCAGAACAATAAAATATTCAAAAGCTAACTAAAGGTATTGTAAAACCACAAAAATTGGCAAAGGATAAAGGCAGTTCTAGCAACTTTTAATTCCATTTTAGAGTTGAAAGGATTCATATGAATTGTCTCTTTGCATCTCATTACAGGTTGTGTAATGACACCTCACCACATTTCAACATGGAAAATACAGTGTCATGCATATGTCCAGATGGTTTAAATCATCCTGCCTGCCTAAAGCACAAAGCACAGCCCTGCCCTGCCTGTCGAGCCCTGTTCCTGCTCCTGCACTGCCCACTTCACCTTCTGCCAGCACGGTGTTTGCACGGCTGCACAGAGAATTGGGCTGTGCAGGTAAAGCTACTGCAGAGAAAACAATTCAGTTTTCACTCAGAGCACAATGCAGGTCATCAAGCAATTGCACAAAGACTCATGCCAGCTCAAAGGCAGGAAAGGAGCTGATAAAAGCAGCTGAGAGGGGATGGGGCCTGGAAGTGCTTTTTTAGTAGCATGGTGGTTTATGCCAGCTTAAACTGTATGTGAAACTCTAGACACAGATAATTTGGAGGTGGACACCTGCTATGTATTTTTCAATTCTCCTCCAAGACTGGCCCAGTGTTCATCTCAGGCTTAATACGGAGATTTCTTTGAAGCACGGCTGCTTCTTTGGTTGCTATGGCTTGCTTCCATTTCTAGCTTAAAAACTGGCCAGAAAACATGGTGGAAGTCATGCCCAGGATATACTGGGAAGGTTGTACACACTGCTGTAGAAGATGTAGCACTAGTGGATGCTAGTGTTAATCTAGCCAGTTTGAGCAAAATTGGCTGTAACTACATGGTGGCATTAGGTTTATGGCATTTGTTCCATCAGGTTTGTGATCTGGAAGAGGTGGACAAATGGCTCACCTGAAAGCCCTCTCTACATTATTTTTGCCTGCTTTCCAGACTGGAATACGTGCAGGTATGTCTACACATGCTGCAATCACACACCTCTGCAGTTACACCCCAAAACATAAGTAGCAGGATTAGTTTCATTACTAAAGACAACTTGCATGGTACTGCCAGCCAAAATAAGCTTTTCTCTTTCTGGGTGACAGCAAGTGGAAAATCTTGGGAATTGTCTTTGGAATTGGCTCAGAGGCAATCTCGCCATTCCTGGTGTACATGAGGTGGTGAGTGTGCACCCACAAACACCAGCCTGATGCTACACACAGTCCCCGTGCTTGCACAGTGAGAGTGTGATTCCTGTTTGCTTTGGGGTCCTGTGGGAAATGGCTCCTTCTTGTCCTTCATGGGAAATGAAGAAAGAGCTGCTACCAACCATCATCCATCTATAAAACTCATATTTTTTGTTGTTTTCTTACCTGTCGGGGGTTTTTTTAGATTTTTAAATAAGGATTTTATGAAGGTGCCTATATGGTACATTTAAGATTAAATTATAAATACACTATTAAATATTAATTATTATAAAATTATTAAGCACAAAATTATTTAACATAGACCAGAATGATTAAATACAGACGTGGCAGAATATGCTTGTGTGCAATGGGTGTGGATCAAATACCTGCTTTGTGCACAATGGTTTTCAGAACTGGCAGGTTACAGCTTGTACACTGTCTTTTGATCAGACATGTGCAGTGTAAAAGCACATATAACTTCTACAAAAATGTCAATATAATTAGTAACGAGATAGCCATAGGATGGCAAAATATTAACAAGAAATCCAATTCTTGATTGTTTTACAAGAATGGTTTTCTTATCTTTTTCTGGCACCACAATTTTTAGGCGATCATTACACTCAGCTATAATCCACTTGCTAGTACTCTGCTCAGCTACCATTTCATTATATACTTTTAATTACATATATATAGCTCATACTTCTTATATTAAATTTTCTGGTCCAATGGACTTAATTTGTTGTTCTAATTTTGGCAGATTTTTTCTCTAAAATGTAATACAGCTTAACACAGTTTTCTTTGTTTCAGAGCTGTACTGAATTTATTGTAGCTGTGCCCATTTGTGTTTTCTAATCCACAACACACCAAGCTCCACTGAAGCAACAGTCTCTTCATTTATCTCCAATTTTTTTCCCAAAAGATTCCTCTGTCACAGAGTTTGAGGAGAGGCAGGCACAATTGCACCACCTCTGAGGACCACCAAGGGAAGATGACAACACTTTCAACAGATTATTTCCGTATAAGATAACATTTTCTTTCTTAAAATCAAACTATTACCAAACTATTTGTATAATTCTTCTAAAGTGAATGCAGGTACCAGAATCATTAACATTTTGGTCACCATTGGCAGGGAATTGGTTTGAATTACAAAGAAAATATTAACTCCTTTTAATGATGTACCGTAGTATACAATAGCATACATTTTTTGCTGCTTGTTTAATTCACTGGACATTAATTAGAAACAAGTCTGTCTATTGGAGATCACATCTTTTTTCTCTTTGTATTTAGAGAAAGAGTAGAAAACATGCCTAATATTAGACTGCCTCAGAAAAGCCATTCCTGTAGATAAATCTGTTTGGCTGTATCATCTCAGTCCCTTTTCCTATGATTCCAAAAAGGAGTAATCAACTCCCCCAAACACAAGCACACTATTATCGGTTTCTAGTTATGACAGGAAGGAAACAAAAATCCCTGCAAACCTCTTACTAGTTTCTGGCAACAGTTCTAACTGATCAGGAGCACCACAAAGGAGTTACATGCCAGACAAGAGGAACAGGAGAAACACTAGGGCAGGAATTACAAATGGAAGGAAATGCTGTATTTCAAACAGACACTAGACAGCAACCTGCCAGTACTGCAGCCCTCAAGGGTCAATCCTACAGAGAATGAGGACATCTAAAGAAAACCCAAGGCAAAACTGTCTCTCTGTTATCTGAGAACATCCACAATGCTGCCGACAGTAGTCCTGTGCAGAAATAATGTACACCTGTGAAAAAACACAAAGAGTCGGCAAATACAGATAGCAGGTTCACTTGCTGGCTCGGACAGCATCTGAAGAAAGAACTATTTAAAAACACAAGAGGTGGTGTTATAATGAGGAAACCATGGAGAGCAGAAAGCTTATGATTATTGACAGAAGTTGATTAAGAAATGGATTATTGTCTGTTAAGATGTTGAAATATCTACTGTCACCTCTATCCTATGTATCTTTATGTAAATTTCCTTTAATTGAGGTATTCATTTACAATCATTATTTTCATTGGTAATGTGCTTTATTTGCATTTGAAAGCAAAAAGAGGAAAAAAATTAAACATGACTGACTGACCCCTACCATGTGAGAAAGGGTTTGCTTTTTGTCACTCTGACCCAAATGGATTAGGGCCAGGAAAAAAAGGTCAAGCTCTTACCAGTACCCCCATGTGTCACGTTTTTATTACATGGAGTTTCCAAGAAAAATATTCCAATTTGCGTCAGTAATTATTCGTTCTTTATGCATTATCATGTCAGTTTCTGAGTTTATTTTGAATTCAGAAATTACCTTTGAGTGCCAGGCCTATTAAAAAGCAACTCTTTGTGAAATACCCTTCAGCAGTTAGATATAAGTGACAGATTCTGTAGCTGTACATGCTCTTTTTTCCCTTTTAAGAACCTCCCCCTCTGCAGCAGTCCCCCCATCACTCGAGTCATAAACCCCCAAGACCGTGGTTGGATTATGCTGCTTTGTGGGTTTGCAAGTTGCTGCCTTGGTTGGATGTCTGGGGCTGTAATTGCTGAAGCAGTGCACAGGACAGGTGGGGCTGGAGCCAGTGTCCCCATGCTGTTGGACAGTGAGCTGGAAGTGTGTGGCCATG
Organism: Erithacus rubecula; assembly: GCF_903797595.1. Classification (NCBI taxonomy): domain Eukaryota; kingdom Metazoa; phylum Chordata; class Aves; order Passeriformes; family Muscicapidae; genus Erithacus; species Erithacus rubecula. The sequence continues at coordinate 17,226,347 of NC_136659.1, forward strand.
AGCCCTGCGTGCCCCTCTAACACTGACCACAGTGACAAGCCTGGCGTCGGGTGTTGGCCACCAGCCACGTCAGACCGCTCCCTGTCCGGTGGGAACTGTTTGGGGCAGTGCTGCACCTTCCCAAGAGAGGCACAAAGGTGCTGGGGCACCCCAGCCCAGGGCTGCCAGCCCAACCACACTGCAGTCGGGAGGTGCCAGAGGTTCCAGGGGAACAGCCACAGCCCTGGAGGCAGGGCTCCAAAGATAAGCTGCTAAAGCACTTTCTGGTTTCGCAATTTTAATGATAACTTTTTAATCTGGTCATTATTTTCTTTGATTGCTAATACCTTGACCTCTGGTGGCAGCTGCTGCTTATGACTGCTAAACTTTAATGCAGGCTACAGTAAAGAACATTATGATTATTTGAAAAGGCAGAGTGTAATGCATTTCAGATTAACAGTGAAAGAAAAGCTATTGAAGTTAGAGATTCACTTTGCCATATCACTCTATGCTGCTTTCCTATTATCACTACAAAAAATGAAATGAGAATAGCACATCTTTTAATTTCCTTCTACTATTACCTCTTGATTTGCATTCACAGCTCCCAGAAGAAATACTGCTGAATTCAGAAGTAGTCTATTTAAGCTGCATGGTGTTTAAAAATTGCTGGAAGAGGTTAAGGTGCTCTATATTATGCAGTTGACCTTACTAAGAAGCTGTGTTAACAATTTAGATTTATAATTTTGTTAATTTTTTTTCCCAAGCAAAATTCATTATCTCTTTTTGTACCCCTGAAGGTTAAATCTTTTGATTTCTCTCTAACTTATTTTGTAAGATTATAAAATTATATTTAAACTTCTTGTACTTAAAAGGTTGTTTTGCCAGTGTCTCTGAAAAGAAGCATTTTTCATTTCTGTCTCTCTCTGTACCTGGTCTGAAAAGACTGTGTGCCTTCACAATATTTTACCTAGAAAGAAAGAACCCAGACCCTCCATCTGCAGTCCTGCAAATGCATTTGAACTCTTTTATCTGGCACTATCATGTATTTGTGGCCGACTAGGTTTGAGCAAGATGTCCATGGGAAATGTTTTGAATCCTGCCTTTATCAAGCAGTTGTAGTCTCCTGGTGTGCAGGATTCAACCCTCCCTGGACTTAACCTTTGTTCTGTGCCTTTGTCAACACTGGGTCTGGTCACTGTGGAAAAGAACAAATTCTAACAAATCAACTATAGTGAAATGTGCCAGGGTAGGGAGAGCTGTACTCTGTGATCCTTTAGGCTCTGCAGTCCTATACAGAGGTGTTTGTGCTCTCTCCTGCTGCCTGAGCAGTGGAACCCTGGAATGCAGAACATTTTCCAAAATGCCCGAGGTGTCACCATCCTGGCTTAGTGGTCCCCAGCAGTGGATATTTATTATGGCCACTGTCTCCTGGTCATCTCTCATCCGAAAACTCACACTACAGTTATGAGTCTGCCAGCAAATAAAACAGGACCAGGAGTTCTGGGGCCTAAGCCAAGCAGCAGGGACCAGCCATATCAGCACTGAATGGCCTGTGACCCTCAGGCATAACCATCATTTCAAACAGGTTTGTATTTGTTCAGCCTGCAGCGTTGCAATGAGGAGGGGGCTGTGCTGCAGCATTTATGCTGTTCATGCAGGTGGGTGTGATGGAGGTGCAGAGCACCTTGGGTCCCACTGGAGAACTGCAGGGGCAGGAGACAGGACAGACAGCTCTGCAGTTTCCTCTGGAAATGGCCCTGCTGCATGACCCCCCACAAGTAATGGCTGGACATTCAAGGGCCAAAACCAGGCCAAGTGCTGCAACTAAAGCAGGATGGGCCATGAGCAGAGTGGTGCTGGGGACTGCCCAACTCCCTGAAGCCAGGCCTGAGACCAGCCTGAGAGTCAGCAGCAAGGGGGGGTCTTCAGTGGAGCAGGAACAAGCTGTGACACAGCTGTGAGCACAGGGTGAAGTCAGGATGGACGTTTTGACATTTCAGTGTTTCTTGAGTTCCTATTCATTCTCCACTCTAGTGCAACAGTTGCTTAGACTTCCTACAGCAAGAGCAGTATATTGACAGCTGCCTTCCTGTTGTAAAGTCAACACAGAGAGCAAGGGAAGCCCAGGACAGATCCTAGAGCCAGAAGGCAGTTTTATTCATCTTATCTCTAGGTATGTAGACACTGATCAGAACCATAGCAACTATCTGAGCCACTTGAATGAGTTAGATACAGAGATAGCAACACTTACTATTTATACAGCACCCTTTATTGGAAAATTTAAAAATGTCAGATACCAGTTTCATTGAGTAGGTAAACTGCATTCATTTGTTGATATGGAGGTGCCATAAAACCTCTGTTTGTATCACTGGGATACAACCACACGATAGAGACTGTTGGCAACAAGTAAGTAAAACAGTTAGAAGTTCTAAAGAAAAAAGAATAAACCAAGGGGATAAAAACATACTAAATGGATGAAGAATTAGTCTCCACTCAGAGCCAAGCCAAAACTTGGCAGCTTTATAAACCAGCTAACACAGAAATAAATGAAAGTCCAAACAATAGGAACAAACCTGGAACAAATAAAACCATGAACTCAGAAGTATTATCAATTGATTGCAAAGATAAAAATGCCTGTTGAATTAATTGTGTAGTTTATTCTACTGCAAACTTTGCTTCTGGGAAGATTCTGTATCTGAAAAAGCCATATGAAGTATATTTGTCGAATAGCACAAATGGAAATAAATATTTCTCACTTGAAATAATAAGATTCAAATTTGTCTCCGTTATTAGCTGGTTTTCCTCTGAATCATCTTGAACTTCTAGTCAGACAGCAAAGTTAAAATAAATTATTTCATCATGCTGCAGAATATTTCTTAATGGTGTAATTCTTTCCTTTGCAGAATGCAGGTACCAAGCAGATTGTGGTTCTATGTGTCAGCATTTCCCTGGTGACTCTCAGTTTTGACTAAAAGAATGTAATTATTTTTATAGATTAAAAAAAAAAAATCTGTGTGTGTATACTGATTCCACACAGTCCTGCTCAATGCCCAAAAAAATATACTCTGCATCCAAAGCAAAATGTAGACTATATCAATGAGGTCATCTCTGAAGCCTAATTGTGAGATAAATAGTTGCAACTTCTAATTTCAGGCTTAATCAGTTTTATGGCACCCAGCTTCACAGCACAGAACCAGTGTGAATGCAATAGGAAAGACTTTTGCCATTCGAACATCGTCACTCCCTTGGCATGCACTTGGCAGCCATCTGGGCTTGCCCAGCAGCAGTACAGCCATCCCCAGACACATTCAGGAGGGGAAAGGGCACATGCCAGACCACCTCTCCCCTCAAGGCTGCAGCCCTGAGAGACTCCCTGTGCCCATTGAACCCAGAGGTCTCTCAGGTGCCATATTAGCCAAGGTCTTGAGTTTGCCAACCTGAGGTAAAATCCTGCCCGAGATAACTTGTAGTGCTCACATTAGTGACTGAGCAGGACAAATTAGTCAGATAGCTAAAATTAAGAATATATCCCTTCTTTGTTTAAACCCTTCCAATGGAAATGTTTTCTCCTGAGAAGCAAATGAGCTAACAAGTGTTGCGTCACTGCCAGACTGTCATCCCCGTGGCAGGGATGGATCTGACCGGCTTTAATCTCATCCTCCATCTCTCCCTGCACGAAGGCCAACTGCAGGTTTGAGGCCCAGCAAATGACAAGCCAAGTCTGAGATATCAGCCAATTAGTAGCATTGGTATTTATGCAGGAATGAAGCTGAAAGTGCAAAGAAGGCCAGTGACTAAACCTTTCCAGCAATTATATTTAATAAGGTACTGCATGTTATTTACAGAAAAGATAGATCACACAACTTCTACGTGTAAATGCACACAGAGTGTGAAGACAAAAGCTGCACTCTCATAACATGCTAAACAAAATAAATAAACCAGAATTATTTTGGCACAATAACTATTACATAAATAAATATTTTAGAACATAATTAATGGACATTTATTTACAGTCTATTGAAAGTGCAAACAATTGGCTGAAAATTAAGATATTTGTAAATGCATAAGACCAGAAAATGTGTTAACCAGCCACGATTAATCCTAGCTGAAGTTTAAGGTTTTAATGTCTGGGAATACATTATCTTGAAATCCATTTGTGCATATTGTGCTCTTTTTGAACCAGTCCTTTGCTACCTTTAATGCTATTGATTTTGATGACCTTACTTTTTAACTAAATTTTGTAAAAACCTGATTGGTAATTTAAAAAGAAGGAAATGAAATGTAAACACTGATTAGTCTATTTATCATTCAAAATATTTTCAGTCTGTCAGTTTTCTGAAATGGCCACACTGCTTGTAGTAGTAGACAGTATGATTAAGATCAGGAATTTTTCTTAGTATTTGCTTATTTTAAAATGGAAACATTTGCAAGTTTTCTCTGAATGGAACTCTACCTTGAACCGCTCTTGAAAGTACATTACTTCATCAGATCTGTACATCCATCTTCTATTGAGGTCAACAGTAGCTGAGCAACCTAAACTGATGATCAGTTTTGGTCCTGACCTGAAGCATAAATCATAAAATAAAGATTCTTAATTAGGGAGAAGAACTCACTACCTACCTTAGAATTGTTTTAAGTTTTTGTGCATTTCCCACTAACTATTCTATTTTATCTTTTGCCTTTTTTAAAATCCATGTGAGATATCACTTACTACACTTCAAGATGAATTAACAGTTCACAACATGGCCACCCATACACCTACAGTGCATAAATTCTTCCTCAGCCAAAGTTCTCCAGCAGGCTGGTACATTGTGCGTTGTCTAAGACCTTAGAGTATGTTTTTGCTTATTTTTGTAGTGGCAGTGCAGTAGCAGAGAAAGTGAAGTTCTTAACAAGTGACCTTGAGAGGATGAAAGATCATTTCTCATCACTGCTTTCAGGGCTCATGCTCGGCGCGGTTCCAGCCGGTGAGACATTTGCGATAAAGTTCTCTGGTTGTCAATCACGTTTAATTGCCGCACGTAGCTCCGAACATCCTGATGGTTTTTATTAGTTAGGGCTGCATCAGGATCTGGTGTAAGAGAAATGATGTAGGATTGATACACGTAAATGGACAAATGTCTGAACAAAATGCACAACTCTTTACAAGTTGTCACAGGAAAGACTAGATCCCGGTGAGTTAAAAAGGAAATATTTAGAAATTGCTCTCTTTTAAACCTTTCCTCTATATCTGACCATCTTTCTGGTTACCACCCCCACAAATTAACTTTTCTCTTGGACATCCTTGGCTACATTTACTAAAATTGATGGCCCTTGGTTACAGTTTTACACATCACCTTATCAGCCATCAGCTATAAATTATACATCTAACATGTACAATTTAAAGCTGCTCATTTGCTTTTGAACCAGCAACTTTCACAGATTCAAAATTATGCAATTGATTTAAACCTCTTTTCATGCAGAATTCTCATTTTTAGCTCAGTATTAAATATTTGTAATAATGTAGTGCTTAGTGGCTGCCCCATTCAAGCCTCAAAATTTACTACCTGTTTACATTACTTAACCACATTATACCTACTCAAGCAGCAGTTATGGAATTCTACTGAGTTAAATATTTTGTTATATTGTGTATAGTGGAAGTGTGCTTCCATTTCTATATATGTTGAGGTCTCACCTATGCTTATACATCAATATTAAAGACACAAAGCCAGAAAAACCCGGATTGTGGAGGAAAAAAATTAAATTAATTTCTACAGTTCTACAGAAATTTCTACAGATCTTCTACAGTTAAGCTTTGAACTCATATGGAAAGAAACTATTTTTATAAAAATATAGTTTTATATTATTTATCCTGTTCTTTGAGAAAGAGGAAGGGTGCTGTGAGTCAAAATGAATGAAGGACTGAGGAAATGGCCATGTGACTGAGACTGTCAGTGCACCTCAATGGGATGAGACCTACAGAGAAGCCTGTTTGACCATACAGCTCTGTCATCTTACATGGCCTTAAGCAAGTTCATGTAATTATACTGACAAACAGGTTTTAAATTCACTGCCTTATGCAGTTCTGTCATTTATAATGGTCATGTCTCCAGACTGGTTTCATATTAAAACAGCATTTATCCAAGCAAGTATCTGTGTGCTGCTGCTTGCTAGACTTATTTCGACCACTACTGAATCCAGTGGCTAATTTCAACTGGCTCTAATCTGACAGATGGGTAGAGACCTCACAGATATTTAGCTCTTTCACATGCATGGAAAAGAAATAGAGGAGAAGGAGTTTATTGGAGCTTCCTGAAGGGTATTTTGTCCTGTGTAACATCACAGGATTCAAACATGGAAGAATCACTGGAAATCAGGCTCTTCAGTTGTGGTACACACAGAATTAGCTGTAATTACTGTAGCTATGGATGGCAATGCTGACGGTACAGATGTTGTAATACACTCACTGAAAGATTGGCTCCGGCAGAATTTCACTGTCCTGACAGTGTTGGCAATCATGCGCTGGAAGGAAAAGATGGGATGCAATCAGACAACAAGCACTGTATTTCATCATCATTTCAACAAAGCACCTAACTGTGCCTGAGTGTGAAGACACATGCCAATAAAAGCAGTCACATGAATGAAAATACAATTTTAATGCTTCTACTTTAATATATAGGGTGTGATTTGCATTTACACAGGCTTTAAATGAGCATGAGTATAATTTACATGTGCTCAGAGAACTCTTTCCCTTGCTTGAATGCTGTAAAAGGCCCTAACTAAGAATGAAAATCAGCCCTTCCTCATGCATTTCTTTGATAGCATCTTACCGTATTAAAAAGTGAAGGGAATACCATGGAGTATATACACATTAAATTAAAGACCATCAGGTCCTAACAGCAAGGCCATTTCTAGAATCCATTCAGCAATTAAAAAGCTTTCCTCTTCTATATAAACGTGTTTAAAAAGCAGTGCTCCTGGAAGATGACAGTGTAATGAGCATGTGAGGGTGATTCCTGTGGCAGAATGCTCCCTTCACAGGTGAGAATGCCACTGTCAGTACTGTGGCCTGTAGCCAAATTTAATAACCTGTTACACAGTGTTACTTTGCACAATTGTATCTTACTCCACTAAAAAGTGGATTCACTTTTGGAGGACCCTTCTACTGACAATTCACCAAAAAAAAGCAGAAGGCACTTCAGTCCTTCTTGGCTGTGCCTCCTCTTCAGCAAAAAAACATAATTTCATTCAATTCCGTTTCAATCAATACACTTGCTGTGATAAATCAGATGTTATTTTACAATAGTTTTTAAGAAAATAAATTAAGCTAAGTTGTAAAGCAAAACATTAGTTCTGGATTGTAGAATTTTAACTGGTTTCTGTGATTAGCACCACAGAAATAACATACCCACCAGTATGGGGCAGAATTAGTTGTTCTACATAATGTCAAATAACTGAAACTTCAGCAGTTAGGCAGATAGTTTGATTCAATCCCTGTTATAAGGACAACATCTGTTTCAGTTTCTTTTGCTTAGGTTAAGAAAAAGTAGAGGAGGGAAATGCTATTCCCTAGCAAATTCTAATATCTGTGTTCCAACACACATCTTCTAACACAGTGCACTCTCACAAAGCTGCTTCATACATTATGGAAATTTTGTGTGAGATTAACAAGCTAGTTAGCCACAGGCTCTCACAAAGTGGAATTATATCTCCCTTACTAGTGAGCAATAAAACCTGGGGCATATGCTTCTCCAAATTCATTATAATCTTAAATGAAATCACAATTATAATCTTAAATGAAAATGTTATAAATGAAGTAAGTTTGTGAAATCTGTCATTCCAGAAGTGGGAAGCACCAATGCCAGACATTCCTTACACACACACTGTGCAATCTCAGACATTTTAATGTACTGTCAAGCATACAAAAATAGGTTGGTTGGTTGGTGTAATAAACCCTATTGATAATCATGTATGAAATGGTTGTGGATTACAACTCATATTATCAAATGAAACTAATCTAATATATACTACTTCTAAAACACACTTTCCTAACAGATCTAGGGAATCTGGATATGAATCTGCTTATGTTGCTCCTAAAGTCCTATGTATCTACATGTATAATTTAAGTAAGAGTAAATTTTATCCCATGGTAATTTTCATACCTCTTCAAGCCCTTATTACTATGTGAATTTTCTAAGGCATTTACCTTGCAAACATTCTCACAGGTGCTTAGCATTAAGCATGTGAATAAACTCCATTGATTTCAATGGAACCTCTTAAATACTCAAGATAACTGAGCTGAGACAGAACACACTGCTTTTAACAGTGTTGGTTTTTCAGTTTGACCCAATCAAATGCAAATTGAAACCTCCACCTGAACATTTTTTCTGTACATGTTTCTAGTTTTCTTGTATCAAAAGAAGACAATCTAACTTATCTACAAGATTCAGGAAGGGAAATTTCACTTTGTTTCATAACCTGTTTTTCTGTTCTCTTCATACCTTACAAAGAGAAATTATTAGAAGCTTAGATATTATGAGACAGCAGAACAGCACTTGGAAAAAAAGTAATGTGAAAAGAGCTCTTCAAAGATACAAAATGCTTCAGAATCTCCCCATCAACTTGTGATGCTGTCTTTGGGCCACAGTCTCTCTATACTGCTTTAACACCCACTTCCTCATTGGTTTATATTTCGTCATTGCCAGGATACTTCTGAATGCACAGATTGCATCACATTATCCTCAGAAAAAGGCAAAAGAACCTCTCAAAATTAACTAAAGGAATCCAGGCAGTTCAGCCTTTAACCAAAGTCAGACAAGTCTTCTTCTTCCACTTCTGTTTTCCTTGCCTAGAAGAGCCCATGTAATGGCAAATTTGAAAACAGAAAAATCTTTTTAAAAACCTTCACTACACACCCATATTTTTCTTTCAGTACAGTACAGCACTGCAGTATTTATTCTGAAGGTTCTGCTTTTTTTTTGAGAACAAATTCCCCACAAGAGAAAAAAAGAGTAAAATAAATAATTGCTCTTTAGAGTTTTCCTTCAAAGAAAGGATTACCTCTAGTCAATGCCTGCAAAGATTAACCTCTGTTTACTCACAGACCATTATCAAAAAGCCATACAAACCTAAATTTGGATCTTTCTGAAATAGAACCAACTGCATAATAGAGCAAGTAATGGCTACTACCAGAATGCTGTGTATACACAGCAATACCCTTTCAAGTTTTACAGTCTGGAATTGCGGCAGCAGGCCAGCACATTATCTTTAATCCATTCCAAACCCAGGTTGCTAAATATTATAAATATTCATATATGCCATTGAAAACTACTAAGGGCTTTAGTCACACACTTTTTGCATAATCTTTATGTTCCAAAAATTAAAGAATGTTTGCCCTTTTTTTCTTGCATATGGATAAGAATGTGAATTCCCTTTTGTTCATCTCCACAAAACCTGAAAACAAATATGCACAAATTCTCTAATCCTCTTTTTGCACCTGAAGGGTGAAGAGGCTTGACAAAAAGAAGCATCAGTGGTCAGCACCATGGCACTATCTTGTGCTGCCATGCCAGGTCAGCACTTCCAGAGCTTTTTCCTGACTTCTGCTCCCTCTACAGGTGTTATTTCTGAGATAATGCTGGGTAATGTCATATGGAGAAGGTGCCACAGAAAGTAATCTCTATTCAGACTCTCTGATGATTTGAGAAACAGTGCTGATAAAGTTCCCATATTGCATCTTCCCTTTGTCTGTGAATACAAAATTCTGTACTGGCTGCAATTATGTAGCTGAGGTTTGAAAAAAGGAAATCAGTAAAGGGTCAAGGGTATGAAATACTGACTGACCCTAAGGACAGTCATGCTCAGTACTTTCCTCACTTCCCTCTCTCTCCTTTCTCTGCCAAGACCTAACTCTAGGAAAGCACTTGCAAATATTTTCTAAATATATATCTATAAAAGCAGTGTCACTTAAATGGTGCACATTACCATGTGCTGCAGGTTGTAGGTTATCTTGTATCTGCTAAATCACACAGAGTTTACAGGAACTATTACCACAGGTGCTATTTGGGTGCTTGCCCTCACCTGAGAAGACGGACATTCTAGATCACAAACTAATAGTTTGCAGCCTACTGCCATCTTTGTATCATTCAGGTACTTGCAGCTCTCAAAATTTTCCCCACCTGCCAAACTAAATCTAAAATATTTATAAAGCTTTACAAGTTTTGCTCCTCTGTAACAAATGCATTTTCAGTTATTACATAGCTGAGTCTTCTAAAGGCACACTTACAACTAGCATGTTCTGTCAACTCACCAGGGAGGAAAGATGCAGGTGGTTTGGTGTCATGGTATATATGCCAAACTAGAATGTACATCTGAGCAACACCATGGTGCAAACAGCTTGCAACTTCTCCCTATCAGCTTCTTGTAGTGAGATAAGTAAAAGATCTTCAATACTTCTATAAAACTATGTCTTGTTTGCTACTGAAGGCAAAGCCTTTTACTGAAAACTTACATTACAAAGACCAGTAATTTAGTAATTTTGTCTACTTAATGAAAAATGTATAAATAACACTTGCCAGGCTGTATTTTAGGGCTTCATGCAATGGCATGGATAAAAAGCACAAATACAGTGCAAATGCAGATTAAGAGCATACCTATTTCTGACATGTTCAGTGCTGTTTACCCACACCTTGTACAAACCAAATAGGTCTGTTTACAAACTTCCCTCTTTACCCACAGCTGTGGCTTTGCCACACGTGGTTACTCTCTTCCCTGGCTAGGTGTCCCTGTCCTCCCACTACTCACAGCCTCCTCCAGATCTGGCAGCTGTGGGGATCAGGAGATGGGAAGGGGAAGAAAGAGCAGGCAGTCCCAAAGGCAGCAGCAGGTAAAGCTCAGCAATGCTCTGCAGAGTGATGTCCCCATACTACTGCCAATACCACAGTTCTGTCACTCCACCATTGAAAAGATCAATATATAGGAGAGCGTAGCAGGAAAAAATTGACTCAGTCTTTTTCCTTGTTAGCTTGAGTTGCTAAAAAACACTAGGCTAATGTGGTTCAACACCATCTGTCTGTTTTTCCCTTCTTCTCTAGATAATTTTGTTCAAATTGAAAAAAGAACCCAGAGTTTTCAAACACAAGAAAGCTCCTACCAATTTTCTGTGAAAACAGATGGCTGTGGACAAGAGAAAGATTGTATAAGTGCCCTCCTGTCTCCTTCAGGAAAAAAGCTGTAGTGCAAGTTCCTATGTTATGACAAAAGCCTATTCACACAGAATTCCCCAGCCATGAAGAAACAACACATGCCCCAGCCACGAGGAGAGATCTGAGCAGAGCTCAAGCAGCCATGAAACACAAATGTTTAGGAAACCAGGCCTTGCTGTTTCTGGCATTCAGGGAGCTCCTGGTTCAGACACTGCCTGACAGCTCCTGCATGTTTTAAGATGCATCATTTAATATAAATAAAAACAGAAACATCAAAAACCAGAAAAGATCTAAAAGAAGCTGTTTCAGCTGAAGAAATGCCACTAGATCAAACTTCTACTTTTGGCTGCCAGTTACAGGAATAAAGTTGTCAGCAGCACATCAGCTGTCGGGATCAGAGCTCTGTGGGAGAATGCAGACGCGATGCCAGAGGCTGTTCTCAGTTTCATCACTGTGCTTACATGAGAGTTGGAGGCACTCACCTCCCCAAGTGGCAAGCGGCACCACCAGCGGCAACTAGCCAGATATTTTTATTCATAAACTTCAGCAAACATATAGGGAAACAATCTTCCAAAGAACCAAGATGTTTCAGAAACATCAGTAAGAGTGGCTCCCAGCAATACTCTAAGGAATCTCTTATCTGCTGCATGATGTTCTGCTTATGAAAGAACATCATGCAGCAGAACAAACAGACAGAAACAACAAATGGCAGGGCATGATTCCTGTGAGAAAAAATCTGGTTTCTACTTTTCTCCTGAAAATGGCAGAGCAACATCATAAAAACACCTTGGGCTTAAACTTATTTAAAAGAGAGGAGAATTTATCTAAGAGTTATCTGGCTGAGTGGTCTTGTCTTCACAGTTTAATATCTGGCAATTATGTGTGGATATGACAGTTGTAAGCCTAACACAAGTAGGCGGCAGCGACTGAGGTTTAACAGTAGGCTTTTCTTCTTTGCTTGACCTGATGACATATGCAAAAAGCTAAAAACTGCCAGGTCCACAGTAGGATTTGAATGAATTATGTGGGTGGAATTTGAATACAGGTTGCTCTGAAATAGTTACGGGTTGAGAGAGGCAGTAAAAGCACCACAGAAGATTGCAGAAGAGCTAGTGAAAAACAATAAAAATACAAATATATACTTGTATTAAGGCCTGGAGAAAAAGCAGAGTGAGCTTTTAGGTAGAGTACCAATCAAAGAAAGGCTTAGAATACTAAAAAAGGAGAATGTTTTCCTTTCTGGTAAGTTGAGGAACATGAGGAACATAATACTGATTCCATAAAAAATACGCAGCATCAAAAATACACTAACAGATTTTCACATTCCTCTCCTAAAGAAAATTATCAAAACTCAGATTACTGGTACTACATTCTTGCAGTATTGGGTGCTACCAGTAAACTCTTGTTCTAGGGGTAACATTTTTTTGAAGATAAGATAATGAGCAGACTAGGGCAAAGAGGGCAGACCTGCAGCAACTTAGATATAGATCAGCTTACGCTGCTACAAAATTCACTCTTGGCCTTGGGATGCCAAATTGTGGTATAGAGTGGTGCAGAGCTATTTTAAAAGACAAACCTGTGTTGAACTTCTGTCTATGGGAAGTGCTTACAGGAGAGCTCCTCCCTCCTGTAATGGCTTTTACACAAAATCAGGCATAAAGAGCCTGAAGTGCAGATCTCTGAGGCCAGTGGATGTACCTGCTCTTCTGGCTCAGGAGCTGTAAACAGGCCAAGCCAGGTGGAGATTTTGGAGCCAACCACAGAACCATGGCTGCCATCCTTTCTGCTTTGGAGGTGTTCCAAGCAAGTCTGAGATCCCTTTGTGCTCCCTAAAGTATTTACTACCTATAGTATTATATCTAATTAGAAGAGGCAGTCCTAAAAAAAGTCCTCTTCTGCAGGTAGAAGGCTCAAGGCCTTTGGAAGGAAATGGCAACACAGTCTGCATATGCAATTACAGAATGCCATTATTGCAAAGTGAGGTCAGGCCCTTACTCAGGCATTAGCACTGCCATTTACTTATAAAATGTCTCATCTTAGTGAAGGGATATTTTCACCAAAGGACAGAAGCTGTCCTGGAGCCACAGATTAAAATCTAAGAGAATTCACTCCGAGTGGTGATCACTTTTCTGTGAAGTTTTTTAAAGAGCTAAAAGTCCTCCTTTTTTCCCCTCTGCAGTTATCAGTGCTCAGAGGGTCAGACAAACTCCTCCACAGTGCAGTGGAAATAACTGGAGTTATGTAACTCCAGTGGAATGGAGTGGTTCTGATTACTGTACTACTAAGAACAAGCATATATAGGTGCCAGAGGAAACATGCACTAGTGTGGCTGCTGAATGGCTGAGAGGAAACAGCCTCAAGTTGTGCCAAGAGAGGTTTAGATTGGATGTGAGAAAATACTTCTTCACTTTAAGGGTGTTGAGGTTTTGGAATAGGCTTCCCAGGAAAGTGGTGGAATCACCATGCCTGGAAGTGTTCAAAGAGTATGTGGCACTTGGGGACAAGGTTTTTACTGAGGAACCCAGTGACACTGGACACAGGGATCTTTTCCAGCCTTGGTTCTGTGAGTCTACTATTTACTGCCAGAGCAGTAAGTCAGGTTTAGTTTTTCTATGTAGATGCCATACCTGGGTTTGGTTAAGACAGGTTCTCAGATACAGGTGGCATTAATCACATTAATGAGGAACATAGCCTTAGCAACCAAGAAAATGTCTTCTCACTGCTGAGAAAGTCAAGTTTCAGTTGAGATCTCTGCAATGGAAAGTTGCCTGCCTGCAGTTTTTGACAATGGTGTTTGAAATAATACCAGCTTAGGTGCAGGACTTATATCAAATTTGAGCATGCTCTAGCCTTTTATCATTGATTCTCCTTTCCAGTATGAAAGCAATCAAGCCACAGACACCTCGTTTCATTTTTCAAATGAAAGAAGAAAATAAGATGTTGTACAAATTCTTTTCAATGCTTCTTTCATTCTCCAAGGAGCAATGCAGAACTATGCCAGGCTGAGGCACTTCAGGCCTGTTTGAAGGAACAGCAGTTAAAATCACAGGCTGGTCCCAAACTGGCTGTTAAAAAGTGTCTCTAACAGCTCTGTTTCCTGTCCCTGATGCTCCCTCTCCTAGAAAACATTTTGGCTGTGCATGGCTTAGTGGGCAGTTTATTCTCCACCTCTGTGAGGCTTTCCAGAAAACCAGAGGCCCCAGACTCTGTGTACAATGCAGGCTATTTTTGCCAGGTCCTGGTCCTGCCTTCATTTTCTCCAGACCTGGAAGTCACTGCTGAGAAATTCACTCTTGAAGAGGAGAACAGGGAGGTATTTTTAAGTTTTCTTTCAAATATGCCATACATACCATTTTTTCAAAGTTTACTAGATTGTCAGTGAAAGTCTTGTTTCCCTCATGAGTAAACGTCATGTCTGTGGAGAAATAAAAGACACATAAAAGCCCAATTCTGAATCATGACAATACAAAACAGCAGAATGCTTTATCTTACAAAATTGGAGCAGCTGTAAATGTAAAACATTTAGGTTTTAATTTGCAGCATTTCTGAGACTAATAAAATTGAGGCACGATATTCAGATGTACAAAAGCAGTTTTTCTTGTCTCTGTGTTGGGCTTTTCACAATGGAAAAAGATCATACCTCACGCTGAGATTGATTTTTGCTTTTTCTAGCTGCTAGTCTTATCCTTCAGATATTTGACAAATAGCTTTCAAGTTAATAATTCCGGTAACATCCAAGCTTACCTTTTATAAGCAGTGGCATGAAAGGAATTATTGGAGGGTCCAATTTAGCTACAGTTAGTCTGTAGGCCCTATGGTTTCTTGATGGATCCTTACAAAAAAAGAGAAATCCAACAATTACCAATATGTATTATTATATGTATCAGGACACTATATGCATTCATTTAGATGTCATGGCATTTATTAAAAACATATTTTTTTCCTGTGACTTTAAAAGTGCATCTATAAATCCAGACACCTTTTATCATTCTCCTGGACTGGTTACATGATGAGAATACAGCCATTAAACACAAATATCTTTTCACACCAAATAGAGAGTAAGATATGATTATAAAAACACTCTTCATAAAAGAAACCACACATTTTTTCCTCCCTCCTTACAGCTGCAGATCCAGTTTTGCATATATTGTAGCACTAAAATGTATTGCCTGGAAAAATCCAGGCTGAAAAATAGAATTTCCCATATGTACTATTGGAAAACATGTGATAAAGCTTTTCTGAGTTCCCAGATTAACTTTGAGTGGTACATAAGTTCTCTCAGAGTAGGTTCCTAAGAGTATAATTTATTAGTCATACATACTTGTTTTAGCAGCTCTAAAATGGGATCATAAACTTCTTAAAGTCAAACAAGGACATATAAAATGTTCTGAATCAAGGAATTCAAATCAGAAACAGAATTATCTCAGATTGTGCATAGAATAAGGGATCTATTGCTATTCACCATTAAGCTTTCAAACTCTGCATAGATCTTCTTGAACTTGCTTGGGAGTTTCTGTTAATAAAAACAAAAATAGCAAACCTTAATTAAATCCGATCAGTGCAGTAATTTTACTGTAAATGCTAGTTCCTTCTACAACGCCCTAAGTCAGGAAAGTGCTCTTTTTTTTTTGCCAGATATTTCTAACAATGTGCTAATCTAAAATACAACATGTTTCCTAGCAACCAGATTAAAAATAGAGACGGGACCAGCCATGAAACCTGGATCCTGATTTAAACCCTGACTTGAATTTAGTCCTTTGGGATGTTTAGATTCAGATTTTTGTTTGGCTCACATAGCAATCCCTGAATTCAGAATATAAGTGGAAATTCATGTGAATGCTTTCAGGACATTCCTGATTATAGCCTATCTGAAAATATAGTTTACACACAGCTTGTGTAGGGGCAGATCAGCTTAATTATTCATACCTATGATGAACTGCCCTTGCAAACATTCATAGCCATGCCTGGGTATTTCCAGGAGGCTTTTTGCTCATGGTGATGCATTTATTGGTAAAATTCTTGACAGGCTTAGCAGCCAAGGTGCTCTATCACTTTCTGGGGTAGAAATTAATGAATCTTTTTTTCAGTCCACAATATCTACACAAATAAATAATAGTCAGTTGATCATGCAATGATTGAGATGAGATGGGATTTACAAAATACTTTCTATCCCCCTCATATTATGTTATTCAGATTAAATAACTTTACTATAAAGACTATAAGATATGTTATAAACTGGTTTCAGAGATCACTGTAATTTATGTGCAATTGGAATATATCAGTTATTTTTAGCAAGAAATTTCTCTGTACCTGCTAAATTTTTCAGACTATTAGCAGAGGATAACATTAAAAATTAATGGAGACTTTATAGTGCAGACATGATTTTTTGCAATACTTTCTACATTTGGAGTGTGTACCCTAGCAAGCTATTTACACTGTGCCACAGCAAGGGCCTAATTTTTAATGATGTGTGTCAACAACTGTGTGCCTAGTTTGCATATGCATGTGGATTAGGTATTTGTGAAGTAAGTGGTATAATTGGACATTTGCACCTGCAAATCTCTAATTTCTGCATGCAACTAATGTAAATGCATGATAATACAGAAAAAAATCAGGTCTTGATATGTTTGTCTTTAAGCATTTTTCTGTATGTATCTGGCTAAAAATCAAATTGCAGAAGTTCTCTGGATAACCCAATTGCTCTACAGAACCCGAGTGTGGTAACATTTCCTTGATTTCAAGTTAATTCTCCACATGTACAAATGATGTGTGCTCCACACCACTCAGGTGCCCATTTCAGATTACTGTATGCAGTATATACATTCAATTCCTTCTTCTCTAGTCCTGTACTCTCTCAGCTCTCCCAACTCCTCTCAATAGCCACAAATAAAGGGTCAGAGAATTTTGAGAAACTGAAAATCTTTGCCTGTAGCACTGATTGTATATGATATATGTACTTTTGAAAATGAGACCTGTGTACTTTCAGACGTGTTAGTCTCATCTCCTGTTTTAAAGCACACTTTTAAAGGTGTTCAAATTTTACTCTCAGTTGCATCAATAACCTCAGTCATGCTAATTATTCTGAATTTCTAATGAATAAAATACATGCACATTTAAATCTGTACCACTTTTGATAACCAGTATGTTCTTAGTCGTTACACTGTGCTGGACAGTGCACCTTTTTTATACACCCATACACTCATATACAAGCTCTGAGAATGAAGACCAAACTGACAGTAAGCATGGAAATGCATGTCAGAGAGAAAACCAGAACTGGTTAGGATAAACCCACATTTTAATAGGGCAACAGAGTCCCTGTGATCAGAAAATAAAACAGAGGATGCATTTAAGAGAATTATCAGTGGAGTGATCTCACTGAACCACCAGTAAAGTAAAGGCACACAGAGGATGGGCTGATCAAAGAGGTTAGCTGGCTAGCTTGCAGATCCTGTTGGGCAGTTTAGCTCAGCAACAGGAGCTGCTGTTGCCACTCTTGTTAACTCCTGTGAGTATTCAGCACACCCTGTAGTATACTGCCTCACTAATAAATACTGCCAGCCTTACTAAGGCTTATGGTCAGGAGCTGAATTAGTAGATCTAGCTTTATCAATAATAAAGGCCCAACTCATGTTTTAGCTAACTAAAAGCACAAGTCCTCATCAAACTTCCTGGAACAGGATTTTAGCAGACTTACCTCCCACGTTAATGAGAGACGACTCACAGCAACATTACTCAGTCCCATAATAATAGCGAAAAAAGAATTCAAATTTTTGTATTCTTTACAGCTGAAACACAAAGGGCCAGATTTAAGTTGTACAGATCAGTCAGAGCAGTACTTATGAGCTCTCTTATGACTTAAGAGAGCTGAACCCAGGCATCTAGCTTAGAAGTGACTGAATTTAGGCCAGCATGCCTGCAGATACCTCTTCACCAATGTGTTAGCACTTCACCACACTCTGGAGGCTTCTTTCCCTTCCCTCCTAAAATGACCTCCCTTCTACTTCACTGGGTATCTGCTTCTGCAAGGACTTCTAGTCTTTGAAGCAAATCCCCATTCAGACACACAGTCCTGAAACTGGGCTCAATTCAGGCCCAAGAGATACCAGTAACCATGTAAAGCATGTAAGAAGCTTGCTGACAGCTTCTGAACAGCCAATGAATATTTTAAGCTCTCCTTAGGCAATCTTCACTGCAGTTTACAGGGCCACTGAGTCTTTTTAAAAGGAGAAGACCAGCTGTCTAGAGATGCCCTATGGCAGAGATTTCTCCTGCAGTATGGTATTTCTATTACTTACAGATTCTGGGACTTCTAGTATGTTTTAGGAAAAGAACTGCCCTTTTTTACCAGCATCATTAAAGAGGTGCTGGGCAAAAGGAGCTCCGGGTCACACTCCATCTCTCATGCAAAGGAGGATTTTGCTATCAGTCAGGAAAAAATTGGAACATGCAATTGAGTACTATGGAGGATCCAACACACCATATGAAGGAGTAGATACAATCTGATGGGCATCTGATGCTCAGCTGAGTCTGCATCAGTGGCTCACTGGCTCAGTAGGAAGGGAAGAGACAGAACAAAGCCTATCAAAATAAACCTTCCCAAACTGCATCTCACTGGGTTTTTGCAAATAATCCCTTATTTTTTTCCACTGATGTGCCAACATCCAATTTCAGCACCTTAGTCTCTGTTCAGCTGGGAGTGGCTTTCCTTAGGGGTTGGTATTGAGACTGCTGGAGTTTAACATCTCTGTCAGTGTCATGGATAGTGGAATCAAGCAGCAGGTCTGCTGCTGACACCAAGCTGTGTGGTGCAGCCGACACCCTGGAGAGAAGGGGTGCCATCCAGAGGGACCTGGACAGGCTTGAGAGGTGGGACTGTGTGAACATCATGAAATTCAACAAGGCCAAGTGCAAGGTCCTGCATCTGAGTCAGGGCAAGCACAAGCACAGCCTGGGTGAGGAACAGATTGAGAGCAGCCCTGGGGAGAAGTACTTGGAGGTGCTGGTGGACAAAAATCTTACATGAGCTGATAATATGTGCTTACAGCCCCAAAAGCCAACTGTGTCCTGGGCTACATCATGGACAGCAGGTCAAGAGAGCTGTGTCCAGCTCTGCATGTGTTCCAGCACACAAGGGACATAGATCTGTTGGAGTGAGTGCAAAGGAGGGTCACAAAATGATCAGAGAACTGAAGCACCTCTGCTATGAAAACAGTGTGAGAGAGCTGGCATTGTTCAGGCTGGAGAAAGCTCCAAGGGAGCCCCCAGAGCACCCTCCAGTACATAAAGGGGCCTACAAGAAAGCTGGAGAGGAACTTATGACAAGGGCGTGGAGGGACAGGGCAAGGGGCAATGGCTTTAAACTGAAAGAGGACAGCTTTAGATATTAGGACAATATTCTTTACTGTGAGGGTGGTGAGACACTGAAACTACTTGCCCAGAGAAGCTGTAGATGCCCTGTTCCTGGAAGGGATCAAGACCAGGCTGGATGGTGCTTTAAGCAACCTGGTCTAGTGGAAAGTGTCCCTGCCCATGGCAAGGGGGTTGATCTTTACAGTCCCTTCCAACCCAAACTATTCTATGATTCTGTGATTCACCAAGAAAACTCCTAACAAGATTCAATCTATGATTCTCACATTTTTAAAATTCATCATCAAATCTCTTAGGTCCTCTGAGGTATCAGCTTCAGACAAAATTAGTACAATAATCTCATCCTACTATCCGACTCCTTAATTGCCACATCATCCTATTCTCCATCACCCACACCATTTTATTCTTTCTGTACCTGCATTTTACCAGACCTGGATGCATTGAGTGGGTGAGTCCTTTAGATCTTGGCCTCACTTGTGTCAGCACTATGTTAACACTGAGCACGTTAATAAATTATCTCTCCCATATGCTGCTCTCTCTGTTGGGAGATTGCTGCCCTCTCAGATCTTCTGACAGAGCTCCTCATACAAATTCTCCCACATCAGATTAGTGACAGTGAGCAAGGGTAGAAAGGATAAACTGAAATGCTAAAGCTACACCAACTTAATCTACTGGTCCAGGTCAGGGAGTGTCTCATTAGTGGATGTGAGGGGAAATAAAGATGAAAAGCAGACAAGATAGGCTGTCAGTGATAACATCTTCCCTAGGCACAAGTAAATCCATAATAAAATAATAAATCTGTACACTGCCCATGACAGGATTAGGAATAAATCAGGGCAGGGCAAAATAATTAGTAACAGCACTAGTGCTCAAACAAGTGCCAACTGTATCTGCAAATTTTAATTTGAATCTGTTAAGCAATACAATTTGACAAAGTCCTACTTAAAATCCATCTAGATACATGATGTTCCATCCCAGATATTCTGTTAATTCTACAGGGTCTAAAATAAATAGTTGCTTCAGATAAAGGACCCCTGTAAGGCACTAGAAACAGTGCTGCCCAGCTCTGCTGCATATAAACTGCATGTAAAATGTCTTCAAAAAGTGGATCCTCTAAAGCACCACAATGCACCACCTCAGAGCAGGGGTCCCTCTGCCTCACAGAATGGACTGTACCAGAAAGATCTTCCTGTTAGTTCTCATAGGTTCCTGGGGCTTATAACATATGCATGTATGGAAAGAATGATTTTCAAAAACTGAATGAATGTTTCTAAGTACACTGATACATAAGAAGGCTTCTAAATAGCTTGTGGATATATCTGCAAAGAGGAAATATACACAAACTGCATTTGCAGATACCCATAAGAGTATGTGCAAGCACAGCCCAGAAGGTTTTTCTTATACAATTAATATGGGAAGAACTCACTGTTGGAAATACAGTTCATTTCTCCCCTTTGTTTGAAAGTTTGTTCCTGCAATAGCTAGAGAAAAGACATGAACCTGGCAACCTCTACATCCTTTTCCAGCAGATGCTAAAGCGACACTGGCTCCTGGAACTGAAAGCACATGTGCACAGCACTTGGAGCCAGCACTTGGCCTTGCCCTTCCTACACAGACTGGGAGCACACATCAAGGGTGCATGGGGTGGCAGACAGAATGATGTGCCTTCTGCAAAGATATCTGCACCCCAAGCCACAGAACTGAGAAAAGCTTCTCAGTAGCAGTTAGCTTTGAAAATGAGTACGTGCAGGGCATCTCGTTACCACCAGTCATGCCTAAGATTAATAGTGCAGCACTGAGCTGGTCTCCCTGAACACTTTTCTAATGAGTCTAGTACTTCTAGGTAGGGTAAAGTTCTCATTAGGCCTCAAGGATCTTCACAGGCAAAACTTCCTCAAAGATATTGCTTCAAGGTCTGGGCTTTTTCTCCCCTCTAACTTGGGTGCACTTTGTGTTTGTTTTAGTGCATGTGTAGCAGCTGTTGCCATGGCAGCACTGCACAGAGGGCAGCAGCCTGGCAAAACTTCCCAGCGCCTGGAATTAAACCTGCCCCCTTGGTTTGTGCAGAGGAGAATCTTGTGCTTCGGATTTCTCTGCTTTTAGGAGACAAAGAGGACCCTGCAGAGCAGGCCACTTTTAGCTATTTATTTTTAGCATTGTAGTGATACCAGAAACATGGAAGTAAACAGGAGGTTGTCAGGCTGTTGTAAATAGCACAAGACTAAACCCATGACTCCGCGGAACTCGCAGGCTAGGGCGGTTTATTAAGGAGATATTTAACTGTAATTTTTAGGATACTTGATTTCAAGTGTTTATGGAAATTACTATTGTATCTTAATGACCACATTTCAACATTTTCCCGTTTCCTGCCTGAGATTAGGAAAGACCCCGACGTCTGTGAGGGTGCCACTGCCCTCTCCTGGGCACAGCCTGCCAGGCCGGCAGCTGCCTCCCTCTCCTGGGCTGTGCAGTGACATAATGGAATATGTGTGTATTTTTAGAAACTTAAAGAGGTAAATTCTGTCCTCTGCTCTAAATATAAAACTGGTCCTGCATGCCTGCCACCAGATTTTTAAAATCTTCAGCTTTGACCAACCGTAATCCTACCGCAGGGCCCGGAGGAGCTGCCAGGAGGAAGGTGGTACTTGCAGAGCAAGGTGTGCTGGAGAAGGAGCCACACTGATCCCCAATTTTGATGTGAACACACACTTCAGCTATGTGCAATTACTAACTGGGAGGAGGACAGCATCACAGCAGCAGTAGTAATCTCTTCCTTTGCACAACTCCATTTAATGAGGCAAAAAAGTTGAAAGCTTGGTTTAACTGCAAGTAACAACATTTCTGTTGGTAGAACTGCCTGAAGGCTTCTATCTACAATGCCCAGAGTGTAGACAAACACTACAAACCTCAGCAAACTGTTTTTCAGACAGCAATGAATGCAATAAATACACCATGCAATAAATACACATCCCATGAGCTGGAAAGGGAGGGAGAGTGTAACAATGATAAAAATCTGTACCTCTGCAGGTTCATGTATGCTCCCTCTGAAGTCAGTCACTGCCCTGCTCCTGACTTTTGGGAGTCAAGGCTGACATCTCTGGTATGAAAGTTCCAAACAGTTTAAATTTGGATAGGAATAAAGGAAGACAAAGAATGCCTGCTATCCAACTTCAGACCCAGCACTTAGTAACAAAAGAGGACATTCATATTTTGCATTTTAAAACAAAAGTATTAGGAAAAATCACAGAATCACAGAATTGTTAGGGTGGGAGGGGACCTCTGGAGATCATCCAGTCCTACTCTCCTGCCAAGGCAGGACTACCTGGACCAGGTGACACAGGAATGTGTCCAGGTGGGTTTTGAATGCCTCTATGGACAGGGAGACTCCATGAACTCCCTGGGCAGCCTGTTCCAGTGCTCTGCCACCCTCAACACAGAGTTATCCCTTATGCTGAGGTGAAAGTCTGTGTTAGTTTAAGACCCTTGCTCTTCATCCTACCTGGGCACCTCTGAAAAGGAACCATTGTCTTGGCACTACCCTTCAACATATTTGAATGTAAGGATGAAAGCTCCTCTCAGTCTACTTTTCTCTAGACTAAACAGGCCCTGCTCTTACAGGCTCTCCTCCTATGAAAGATGCTCCAGACCCCATATCATCTGTGTGGCCTCCACTGGACCCTCTCCAGTAGCTTCTTGTCTCTCTTGTGCTGAGGAGCCCAAATGGGCACAGCATTCCAGATGTGGCCTCACCAGGGCTGAATAGATGGGGAGGAACACCTCCTTTGACCTGCTGGCCACACTCTTCCTGATGTATCCAGGATCCCACTGGCTCTCCTGGCCCCCAGGGCCCACTGCCAGCTCATGGTCACCTTGTCATCTACCAACCATCCCAGTCCCTCTCTGCAGAGCTGCTCCTTAGTAGGTCAGCCCCCAACCTGTGCTTCTACTTGGGGTTACTCTTCCCCAGGTGCAGGACCCTACACTTCATCAGCAAACTTGCTGCAAATCCCAAAGAGAATGGAAGCAACATTTGTGTCACCATCTCTGTGCTACACCTCTTTATTCTGCCCTCTTGGTTTTCCTACTCAGGGCAATTCTGAGAGTGGTTGTCCTGAGCAGCACCAGAAACATTTCTGTTCTCAGGAAAATTAGGCTCAATTTTAATATTTACTAATTAATGTACTAATATTTGCCAATGTATGGAAGGGTAAATGAAGGATTCTCCTAATGAACTGAAATATATTTTCTCACAAATTTGATGTGTAAACATGGCCCTAAGAAATCACAGATCAAGGAGAATGGAGAGTAGCACAGGAAAGAAGAATATATATTAACAAGGTTCTATACAGTCCTATAAGAAAATGAACAGAATTACCAAATACAGAATGCTTTAGCCTCTACTCTGTGTGGCTGTCTGGAAAGAGAAAATAAAACCACACTGACTATACTGAACCTCACTTCCAGCTCCCATATGAGTGTATACTTACTGGGCTGCTATCTTAATGTATTTCTTTAACAGCTGAACACGCTTGCTGAGTTGAGAGCAAAGGCAAATCTCGGTGACCACCCAGAACTGAATTTCATTGAATCTTCTTAAAAACAGGTCCAGATTTGCCGTGGTCTTTTTAAAATTGTGCCTTCCAAAAGTGTGATAGATCAATTCCAGCTAAGAAAGAGAGAACAGTTTGGAAATTTTTTTCAAGTTGTGTTTCTTGGACAGAGGAAAGAGGCTAAGAATGATGAAGTAAGTATCTAGCCTGAAACTTGCTCTGCAGTTTACATTTCTATCTGCATAGATGAGAAGGATTCAGGTTACAAATCCAGTGTAAAATAGCTGAGGCATAGTAAAAGTGTGACTACAGATTATATATAAACAGCCTAATACCTTAGAACAAATAAAAGTAATTCAACAAGCAGCACATGCTCAGAAGAAGTCTAACTTTGTTTTTCTGTTTTGCCCATAAAATTAATAATGTCTTATACTTTCAAAACTTGTAGGTGGCTTTATTGTAGAATTTTTGAAAATCAAGCTTAGAGAAGGTTTTGGAAATAATGCCAAAGCCTACAATGCACAATTATAAACCTTCTAATAGATTCTAACCTGCTGAATAGATAGATCCTCATACCTCATGCACACAGTTGAAGAGCTCCCAGTCATAAATTGTCATCTGATGTGCTAAGTCTTTGGAACTCATCAATTCAAATGTTCCTACTGTACCAGTAGATGGTCCTTCTTGTTCTGGCAATGGTGCCTAAAAACAGGAAAATATTATAAAAATATTTTAGACATGCTAAATAGTATGGTTGGTGCTTTCATTCCATTATGTTTCTAATATTTCTTTTTCAGTGTGACGACTTTCCTAATCATATTTCTAATAGTAAAAATGAAATTTGCAGTAAAACTGAAATTTGCTTTTAATCACAGGCAGGTACTAGGAAATGAAAAATCAATATCTAGTATGCACAGGAGAGTCAGGAAAATTCTGAAAGCTCTTCAGAGACACTCTAAGGAAATAAACCAGACCTTTCTCAGAGTGTTATATTTAGCATTGTTTTAAAAATTGAATCTATAATACACATTGTGCTAACAAAAGCATCTGTGTTTGTTTAGGAGCATAGGTCTTTCCAAAATAAGTTCTATGTTTCCTTTTTCACATACACAAGTAACTAGGCCACCGAGGACAAGCCAAATACTTTTACATATTCCTGATTCTAATGAGAATTAGCATGCTGTAGAAATCTTCCGTGATTGCAGGATCTTCTGATCACTTATGAAATAAACCTCACACCTTCTCTTTGACAGCACAAAAATTCGATGCACAATTTGTGATTGCAAATTCTTGGCTAGGCCGATTAAAATGATATAAATGGAGTCTTAGGAGAAAGAGCCAAGTACAAAACATTTCTGAAAGGCACCCAATAAATGAGATGTGATCTCGGTTTGGCACTCAGGTGAGGCACTAGACAGGGATTTCAGGCTGGTTTGATTTGCGGTGGGGTGTGAAGCAGCCCGCTGGGGTGAAGTGCTGGGAGCGGAGTCGCGGGCAGCGCGGGCAGCGCGGGCAGCGCGGGCAGCTCGGGCAGCGCGGGCAGCGCGGGCAGCTCGGGCAGCTCGGGCAGCTCGGGCAGCGCGGGCAGCTCGGGCAGCTCGGGCAGCGCGGGCAGCGCGGGCAGCGCGGGCAGCTCGGGCAGCTCGGGCAGCGCGGGCAGCGCGGGCAGCGCGGGCAGCTCGGGCAGCTCGGGCAGCGCGGGCAGCTCGGGCAGCGCGGGCAGCTCGGGCAGCTCGGGCAGCTCGGGCAGCGCGGGCAGCGCGGGCAGCTCGGCAGCGCGGGCAGCTCGGGCAGCGCGGGCAGCGCGGGCAGCTCGGGCAGCTCGGGCAGCGCGGGCAGCGCGGGCAGCTCGGGCAGCGCGGGCAGCTCGGGCAGCGCGGGCAGCGCGGGCAGCTCGGGCAGCTCGGGCAGCGCGGGCAGCCCGGGCAGCGCGGGCAGCGCGGGCAGCTCGGGCAGCTCGGGCAGCTCGGGCAGCGCGGGCAGCGCGGGCAGCTCGGGCAGCTCGGGCAGCGCGGGCAGCTCGGGCAGCGCGGGCAGCTCGGGCAGCTCGGGCAGCGCGGGCAGCTCGGGCAGCGCGGGCAGCGCGGGCAGCGCGGGCAGCTCGGGCAGCTCGGGCAGCTCGGGCAGCTCGGGCAGCGCGGGCAGCTCGGGCAGCTCGGGCAGCTCGGGCAGCTCGGGCAGCGCGGGCAGCTCGGGCAGCTCGGGCAGCGCGGGCAGCTCGGGCAGCGCGGGCAGCGCGGGCAGCGCGGGCAGCGCGGGCAGCGCCGGCCCCAGCGCGCCGGCTGCTCCCGGGAGAGGGCGCAGGGCGCACACACAGCCGCGGCTCCAGCGCCGTGCCTGCTCCATCTACAATTTGAATAAAGAGTACAAAAGTGTTCTCTAAAAACATCCAGGGTGGCCATTAATATTACAGATAACCGCAGATTGCTTTGAATTGGGATTTGAACAAACACAAAATTTCTTTAGTTTATGATAATGTACGAAATACAAGTACAGCAGCTTTGTGTAGAAAATTCTAACTTGTGGAAATATGTGGAAAGAGAATTGCCTACAGATTGAAAGACGTCTTTTTTCCCCCATTTGGAGATGAACACAATGTAGCTGTTACCATAACAAACACATATTTTCCAAGGCTAGGAAAGAAGCACTTAGATGCAAACTCACAGCACATTTGAAAATTCATCTACCCAGAACAATTTTCACAAGGGAATGGCCAAATATAATGTGGAAAATGTTCATGAACAGGAAGCAGCCAGAAGCAGGAATGTGAAAGGATTAAACTGGGAGACAGCTAAGGTTGTAACATTTTTTGATTCATTTATACCTCTTTGAAAAAATGCAGCTGATAAGGGGTTGTAATTTGCTATGCAGTGCTGAGGACCATTTTTAAGGTGCTGAATGTACTTCCCTAATTCTTACTGAATTCAGTCTAGTTGATGAAAAGTAGCACATTGCAGTCCTATATCTTAGAGCTCCCTGCAGCACTCTGAGCACTTGACAGATGGCAAATAGCACAGGGAAAAGGCATGGAAAGCCAAGACAATTTGCTGCCAAAGCTATGTGTACACAGACAATGCAGAGCCATACCCAGCACAGTTGTACTGATGCAACACCCCTGCTTTACAGTAGCATGCCCCATGAGGGTATCTACTTGGCAGGATTAATTAACCTTAAGGGAACACCAGAATTTAATAAGCTGAACAAGAGGTATCTCTGCATGGAACTACATATGCTGGATGTGCATTCCCTGGTTGCTAAATTGAAAGCAGCAGCAAAGCATAGATTTTACCATATCCATAAAAGAAATCAGGCATACATACTAAGTGGCTTGTTAAAAGCATACAGGAGGCTGAAACAAGGCTAGGAGTAATAGAGTTCATGCTGACATGACTTGGCAATGACATTTGTTTTTAATGAAATAAAAGGAACAAAAAGTACAGTCAAATCAAACTCTATAAAAGCAGACCCCATGGAGATTGCTAGAATGACTGTATAAACTGTAAGTACTTATGAGCAATTCTACCAAAGAAAAAAACCAGACTTTCTACCAGGAATATTTTCTGTGGTTCTATTTGGAATTATCTCAGATTTTGACACAGTAGTTTGTGGGGAATGAGAAATTAAAAAAAAATAAGGAATTTACTGCTAGAATCAAATCTCTAGGATGTTTTAACTGGTAACAACTATCTTAGAAAATATATCTCTATGACTTTGAGGAGATAATTCTGTAATGAAGAATTTCTGCATGTCTTGGTAGCAATACTCAGCTTTTCCTAAATGCTCAGTGCAACAGTGAGAGTGCTGACATCAAGTTCTGCTCTGTGGATGGATGGATTTCTGGTTTGCTTCAGAGACATATATAACATATATATTTATATATAACATTAGCTTGTTTTATTTTCAGGGCTCATCCCACTGAAGTGTGGCAAGCCATTTGTTGCTAGTGTTTCCATTAGCTTTATCTAAAGTGTGAATAATGCAAAAAGGGCCAGGTGTTCACCCAACCCAAGCCCTGATGTTGCTGAGCACTGCACACATACATACCAAGGAATCGAACTGCTCCCGAGGGCAAGCAAACAGCCGGCCATTAACGCTGAGAGTGGTGAACACTGAAACATCGTGGGGCTTGAGCACAACCTTCTCTGTAAAAATGGAACAAGTTTGTTACACAGAGAGAGAATTTACTGCAGGATTGATCCACCAACTGCACAGATCACCCTTCTGGGAATAAATTTTGCCCACTAATCCAATGTTGAGGATACAGAATAGAAGACAGCAAGATCCTCTTTACTGAAGTGAAGAAATATGATAAGCTCAGCCCAAACCAGTCTCCTACAGAACCACAATCCTAGTCCCAAACTGTACAGACAAGTAAAGAAGCCTGTGATGCTATCACAAGAAACTACCTGCAGAAGTTTAGCCTAATTAGGGAATCCATTCAATCACTGCTGAGCTGTAAGCATTTGGAGAGCTGTTCTTAAGAGAAATTGCTCTGGAAGGCAGTAGCTGCTCAAGGAGGTGATGGAAATGCATTACAACATTTCTAAAAGAGCACCACATCACAGGTAAAGAAATTATAATGAAGTAACTCACAAACAGTCTCTT
Organism: Erithacus rubecula; assembly: GCF_903797595.1. NCBI lineage: Eukaryota > Metazoa > Chordata > Aves > Passeriformes > Muscicapidae > Erithacus > Erithacus rubecula. Next base: position 17,255,031 of record NC_136659.1, read on the forward strand.
CCAGCATATGTTGGTGGTGAGCAAATCTGACAATAAAAAATTGCTTCAACTGCAAAAAGTAAAGCTGCCTGGTGCCAGTTCTCAGGAAGTGAGTAATTTTTGGCAAGCACCACTGTTTGCAAAAATGCCTTTCCACACAGCTCTCATTACCTCTGTGTGTCTCCACACAGTCATACTCAACCAAAGCACTTCAGCAACACCAATTCTCCAGAATAATTCACCCTTCCAGTTACTCTCACATTTCCACAGCCTAGAGGAGGCCCTGATCCCTGACCCTCTGCAAACACTAGGTCAGTGTGTTTGGCACTAAGTTGCTCTGTAGTGGTTTGCAGACAGAGCAGTCACTGCCACAATATGTGCACTGCAGGGTTTTCTCCCATTACTGATACTTGAGTCTAGTATGAATTTATCCACATTTACCTGCTATTTCTCTTGTTAAAAAACTCTTACAAGTTTAACAGTGAAGGAAAATCAGGGCAGCTGTGCTCTGCAACATGCAGATACACAAGCTTCTCAATTGGTCCTGCATCCCATATGAGCTGGTCTGTGCCTGTGGTAGAGGAAGGACTTGCCTATCAATTAGGACTTTTGTGAGAGCTAAACATGCACATAGGTATAAAACCTTGACTGAATGAATCCTTCAAGCCCTCCAAAAATTCTGCTTCACCATAACTGAGGAGTGTTCAAGATGATGTAAGTACAGTACCTCCTCCTGAACTCATCTTTACTATGATGAGGCCTTCTCCAGAGCCCAGCTTGTCTGCTACTGCACTGATCACCTCCTTCACAGAAGATGACACTGGCACACGGATAGTGGTGTAGGTTTGGTCTATGCAGTACACCTTAAACAGAACTAAAGAAAAAAGCATTGCACAGTTTACACCATGTGTGAAAACCTCAGATTTACCATACAAATTGTTGTCACTTCAGAAACCACTCCTCACAAATGAGACAAAGAAACAATAAATAATACATAGCTCCCCATTCCTCAGATGCTCTACAATTTCTAGTACAGAAAACTCTGATTTCCCAGAGTTTAGGATTTTGGATTCTCAGTGTTCAGCGAGCTGCCTGTCCTATGAATGAGAAAGGTGCAGCCATATGAAAAGAGCAGTTCTGTCTGTCAGGACAGACACAAGAGGTAATACTTCCCTGGCAGAAGGAACTGCTTCTCTCTTTGTAGGCATAGAAAAACCACTATGGACAAGAGAAGCTGCATGACTGGCAGGATGTCTGCTGTTCATATATGGTTAGTTCCAGCTTTTAACATGGTTCTTCTATTGGTTTGATCTATGCCACCAGCTTTCTCAGCTACATGACCTTGAATTTTGTTACCTTGTTCTTACTGCTGTTCACTAGCAAGAGCTATCCTTCAATATCAAACATGTTGAAGAAGCAGCTGTTTAGGAGAAGGAGTTCCACAAAAAAACCATTAAGAGTACTTTATCAGTAATCCAAAAGTGACATTCTGATATGCTGCTGTAAATTTTACCTTAACCTCTTCAGAGAATCAAACAACAGCAATAGGGCAAACCAGCAGATTTGAGTTTTTAGGTTGTGTGCCTGGAGTCTTGGATTCTAGATGCATGGTCCATGGCACATTATCTGCTCCACTCCTACCTTGAAAAGGAACACCTGTACATTTTAGCTCAAACTACACAGGGAGACAGAGGTTCAAATATGACCTTCAGCTTACACTCTTTATTGCACTGCCATTACCTGCAGTACAGTATCCTATTGGTTCTGCCCTGTTCTGTTCATTCCTTATTTTAAAGGTTATTACATCTTCTTCTGAGAAAGTAGTGTTTGATAGCACAAGTAACTAAGGGAAAAGACCAGAAGCACCTCTAATCAACAATGGAGAACAGTGGGTTAGCAAAAGTAAAGAGTTTGTTTCAGACCAGGCTTCAAAATTCTAGGTAGGTACATTCATTTATATTTTTTGAGACAGATAAATTTACATAGATGTCAGTGGCTCAAGAAAACTTAGCAGAGAAGAAACTCACCTTCATCACTGCCCCTGATAGGCTGGCGTTTCTGTGCCCTGTCATCACTTGTGTTGAAGAGCTGCAGAAGAACTTTGTGCTGAAAATGAATCATCAAGACTCATATTAATGCAAGAATAAACATGTGGTACACATGAACTACAATACACCTCTTATCAATGGCAGGAAAAAGAGTAGCAATGCAAAATTTGACAATGTTAAAAGCAATCTCTCAATATAACAAATGAGATATAGCTCATATATCCATGATTACTAAAGAGAAGATGCTTATGAATTTGCTGTGCTTAAGATGTCACTTGAGAAAAATGGACAAATAAATTTTTTTACCTTCTTTTGTGGTGCTTTAGGTTCTTCAGAACTATAAAGGGGTAAAGCATAGAATATATAATTAAATATTGCTTGGAAGATTTTGTGTATAAAATCACCTATAGAACATGGACCACTTGTCAAATGAGCATATCAATATAATCACATTTATATGTGAAAAGATTAGCTGATACCACAGTTAATCTATGACCAAGGCAGAAAAAATATTGTACAAAATTCATGTAAGCATGAAATAAGCTCTGTCAATCTCTCAGTGAGGGTATGGTCTTTGCAAGAATGATGTGGAAAAGAGGGCCATAGACATTAATTCAAATAAGCCTGCATGCAAACTTTCAATTTTGTATAACTGAGTGTCATTCACAAAATGGCTTTTTAATAGATATAACCAATAAATTTTCTTCATCAATTTACTGACAAAAAGGGCAGGGGAAGGAAAGAAGCAAAAACGATGCTTACATTTGCTTTACAATTTTCTCTAGCTCTGGAAGTTGCTCCTTTAGTACTGCAATCATTCTAGTATCATCTGATACAGACACATAAAATTCCTGTAAATGATACAGAATAGTCTTTAAATAACTATAGGGGTAAAGGAGCAGCACTCAGAAGAGAGGATTATGAGATGACATCTGATAGCTTAATGGTTATAAAGAATGATAATCTGCATAGAGGAACACATGCTGGGTCCAACCCTCTATTACTTCTACTTGTTTACCTCCAGCTGATTTAAAGCAAGAGTTATCTATGCAGAAGGGAAGACTGATGAGGCTCCTTAGCTCACTGCAACCACTGACTGCTTGTGTAAAACCTGCATTTTCACATTGTCAAGGATAAAGACTAAAAAATCCACAAACAATCTAGAATGATAGGTTCTTTTATTCATTGCTGTTGTAGTCTTTAACTGACTCTCAGCTACTCTAATTCACTATGGTATCACTCCCTTTTAAACCCTACTCAAATCTCTTCCTGTTTTATCTTCATAAAACCATCCCAAATTTGGAATGATCTCTGTGCTTGCAACTAGTGATTCTTCTTCAACTTCTATCATCTCCAAAGCTTGAAAAGCTTTCCCATGTGAGCTTGTGGGGTGCCTACTATTCTTAAAGCCCCTCCCTATTCCCCTCTGCTAAATCTTAGATTCAGTTCTAAGCTCTTTAGGGCAAGGACTTTTGCTCAGCCAGTAACACATGGGATTGTGTTCCATAAACACAATACAGAATAAGAATGGCAATCACAATCATTTAACATGACATCGGCAGTGCATTCTTATCTCAGAAATCCAAGGATATGGCAGCTACCACAAAGAATTTGCAAGGGCTCTGAAGACAAAGATCTTAAGTTACAATAGCTGCAGTATGGAAAGGACTTTTGCTTCTTTAGTGGCAGCTCTCCAGCTCCTTCCTGGCACACCTCAGCCAGCCACAAACAACCCTCCAGTTCAACCCTTAGAGCTCCTGAACCATTCACAAGAAAATACTAGAAAAAGCAAATTCAGCTACTGCTATAACACAAGCAACCCATGCAGTGCTTTGAAAAGGATCTGCAGCACTATTTTCAGAGGTCCAGAGGCTGGCAATGGTTCAAACACTCTTGTGCTGCCTGTACTGTCTGCAGCCAAACCTGAGAAAACAGTTATAAACGGAAATAAACTTTGCACTTGGGAATGACCTCTTTCACTTCAGTGATACAATGATTCCTTTATACCTCCAAAAAGGCCATTGCTGCTTCATCTTCTTGCAGTAAATCTCCATATAAAGCAGCCCACTGCAGAACCAGTCGAATGACTCGCCTTTTATTGTTGAGAGCATAATCCATTTTTTCCTGCTCTGTACCCTGAGAAGGCTGGGCATGATAGGTGCCACAGTGTCAAGGAAAACGTTCAATGTTTGGAAATATTATACCCAGTATGAATTCATGAACAACTGACTTCCAACAAACCACTTTCAGGGTGCTCAAACATAACTTTCCAATATACACTTCTAAATTCTGACATCCACTAGCATAACAATTTGCAAACTTTTCATTTTCATACAGTGAATTTTCTGAAGGATCACAGTTCCACTACAGAGATGGTTGCTGTAGGAGAAAAAACAGATATGACACTTGGAATAACAAAGAGGATTAACCATGGAGACTGAAGAAGGGTATTTCTCCTTGTTTCTCTTTGGAAACAGTTGAAGAAAAAAGAAAAATGTCACTTTGCGTTTATTAAAAATTCCAATTTGCATTAGTGAGAAAGACTACCAGAATGGCCCACCAGTATTATTCCTTTTGTTTATACAAGTCGTTTTAACTCAAGATGAACCTCATTACCATTAGGGGAGGGGGACTTTGACACTTACAGCCTAAACTGACTACAAAAACACAGGGTAAAATAATAAATTTTGCAGTAGCCTCATTATCATGAGGAAATCAGACATTTCCACCATGTCAAATAAAGTGCATTTAGGACACAATGCTCTGTGAAAGTTATTTTGTGATGAACAGTAAGAAAAAATGGGAAACATTTCATTGACCTTTTTAAAGACAAAGTGCCAACATTACAAAAACAGACAAATAGCTAAAAGGCCAAAAGTAACATTTAGTGAAAGGAAAAAACAAGAAAAACAAGTAAGGGCACAACGGGTAATAAATTGAGATAATTTGAGCCTTTAACTTGTGTGAAAATGAAGTATCCCCAGAAGAAACAAAATATGACAATTTGTGTGTCTGTTTCTCACTGAAAAAAGGTTAACAATATCTATTCAAACTGTTCCAAATACACTGAGAGCTGAGTGGGAAGTAAGTGCACAGTGAGTGCAGTTACATCTTCAACTTTGCTTCCCAGTTATAAGAATTCTGATTCTGGACTGCTATGAGTAATGCCATTCCCAATTACATAGAGACATGCAACATTAAAATACTGACACTCTCTCTCACAGCCATGTCCAGCATCCTTGCATCCTTTCAAGATGCACTTTCAGTTGCTGTACCAAAATATTTTTAAAAACTAATTAGAAAATAAAAGTATTAATGAGGTACAAACTATATAAGATATTTATTCTAAGCTTCTCATTTAGAAAAATTTCTCTAACAATACTATTAATAAAGTGCAATGGGGAAAAATGCCTATTAAATCACACTTTGAAATAATCCTGCTGCCCAAAGCTCCTGCAGGGATTTGACATTCTAACAGGGCTACTGGGGCACTCATTTGACTGACAAACTTTTGGAAATCTGTATTTTAATTTCATTTGGAAAGGTTTAAAACGAGTAGAGAACTGAACATGACAGTATAATTAAGGCAGAAAGCAAGTCAGAAGGTCATAAGAAGTACATAATTCAATGTCTCGGGGAGCAAGTTTAATATTCTACTGAGTTATTTTTCTCATGCCATATTTACCTTTCAAACACTATAATTATTTAATGTATTTTTACTTTCTTATTAACTGACTCACCACAGGCACTGGTAATTTTTTGGTGTATTTACTGCTCATTTATATTGATTTCTCTTTTATTAACATTATCACCGGGTAAGTCAATGAAGGGTTCTCACATTTTTATGTGATCTTCAAGATGCAGCTTCACTACAGACTGCAGTCAGAAACAAACTGTGATGTATACTTGTAACAAGTGTCAGATAATTGCAAAATATTTATCAACACTAACATGGTTTAAGTTCAATATATACATATGTTTCTAATTTTGTCTAGCATATGCTAAGGAATTGAAGAAACTCTGAAGGCTGTGCTTCCCTGCATAGGAAGACTCAGCTATATCAGGAGCTGTGCAAGATCATTGCTACAACAGAATGCAAACTTTTTGGTGGCACAATGGCAATTCAGTTTAGCAAAACACTCATAGAGAGAAGTGCTGAAGAGCTATCATCTACAGAGAGTAAAAGAGGAGTTTATACTTTGTAAGTATTTAGACAGTGGTCCTTCAAAGGTGCACTCCTGCACACATGCTGACACACTTGCATTAACCCAAGTGCACTTTTGGAGTTGCTGCTCTATTTCAGGTTTTCTTTCAGGCCTTTCCTGCCTCCCTCTGACATGCTGTAGCTCTGAGAATTTGACATTTCCATTCTGTGAAGAAGAAGGGAAAAGGGGCCATGATTCAACACATAGGACTTATATCCTGATCCAGGACAGGGGAGCATTGTCCTTTGCTTGCCTATAAAACAGAAGTGATTTTTAAAAATATTGCAGGATCTACATTCTTTAATGGCTGAAAAAGACTTGGTGTGCCAAAGGACAGCACAGAATAAGTGTGGAATCCACAGCAAGCAATAATGTTACTTAGATGAAATGGTGCACCTGTCCATTCAGGATTAAAATAACTTACAAATGACTGCTGTAAAAGAAGTGAAAACCCAAATAATTTATACTCTCTACTATGCTTGAAAGCACTTTAGTGGTCGAGCTCTACTCATACTAGTATGCTGCCAGCTAAAATAGTATCCTAAGTGGGTGTAGGAAAATAGATTTGTTTTGATTCAAAATTGGGAGCTGAAGCAAAAAGTCGCCATCTGAATCACCTTTCTTCTTTTTCTGTTTTAATTTCCTCATTGAGCATAACTAATCTCTCCTTAGTCTCACAGCACTGCTGAACATTTTCGTTGTGTGATTTTGCTCCAAAAAGATGAGCTTTGTTAGAAACCTTTCAACTCTAACAATAAATTTCAATGGTACAATCAACAAAGCCACAGTTAGCTGTTCCATATTCAGAATGACCAAATAAATAATAATTCAGCTCCAGGAAAAGCTAACACTAAAGCACTAGGATAGCAGTTACTTCCAGCTCCTCTCTGAAAAGAATTAACATGTTGCTTGCCATGACCCACTGAAGACCAGTGGATGATGGTCTTAGCATCCTCTCCAGAATAGATTTCATGTGAATATTTGTCCTTAAGTGTGATTATCCTTAACTTTGATAATCAAAAGAGCTTTTCCCCTGTAAAGATTGAGGTACATTTTGCTCATGGGTCTGATTTTCCCAGTTATTGGATAGAGGTATTCAATCATAACTGAGGATAGAGAAGCCTGACTCCCAAATGGGCTGACTGAGCAACATGACCTAAATGAATCAGGACAAAACACCCAAACATTAGAAGTGCTGCCCCTTCTTCCCCTCTCACTGCTGTCAGCAACATCATTTCATAATACTTTTGATATCCAAAACAATGTGATTTTGGAAAATGTGTTTGTTTCAGGTGTGCGGAAAATCTTCTACAGACCAGTTTCATGGGTCCAAAGGTCTTCAAAACAATTACTCTCCTCACTAGGAGTAACACAAATGGATTCTCAAGCTTGCCAGACAAGGACACAATGCTCTATTTTGTGGTTTCAGGAGGTGAGCTTTCCCAGATGTCACTCGCCCCACTGAGCTTGAAGGAAAGCACTTTCACACCATTGCAATTCTAAACAAATAAATAGGGAGCTGAAGTTATTATATCCCTGTCAGAATTCTGTAAAACAGAAAACATTATATGTTTATTTAATGTTCCCAGTCACTTGATAGCTTCAAATCACTGTGCAGAAGGAAAACTCTCAATGTCCAACAGCTCTCCAAACTAAATAACCTGCCAGTAATTGACAGATGGACATTTCACAGACTCCTGTGAAACACGCAGAGTATGAGAATCACCCCCAGCTCTCGATGCTCTCCACTATTAAAATTTCACCTTCTAGCATTCACATCCAATTGAAGCTTCTTGCAGTTTGCTTGCATTTGCTATAGATTATTATTACAGATTATCACTAATTTTTCATAACAATTAGGACAACACCTAGGAACTACTTACCCATTAATCTACAAGTTCAGTCAGCTCCTTGCTAGAGGCAGCATGCAGCTTGAAATCTATAAAATGGACCATTGAAATCACCAAGACATAACTATCCCCGTTAAAATATAAATGCTGTAGTTCAGCAAAACCCAAGAAATTCAGGAAGGATACAAGATAGTAACCCAAACATTTATGTCATTTCACTTATCTGGTGGAAGGACAGTACATTTATTTCCCTTGGAACAGTAGTCAGCACAGGAAATATACACTTTTCATGGTCTGTACTGTATCTCACCATGGGTTATACACCATCCATTTCAGAGTTGTTGAGCTACAGACAGCTGCTTGTCAGACAGTGAGAATCTACTCACAAGGCACAGCCTTCATCGAAGTGATGTTCTTCTTGAGAGAGGGAAGCTTCACTTTCGTCACTGACAGACATAGTGGCTAAAGAAATTTAACTTTTGTCTTAAAAAAAGGATATTGTGCCATCAAGGCTGGGCAGAGCTGACTATTTGGCATAAAAACACAGTGCATCATAATAAAATCATTTAAAACAGAATCTGTAAAAAAAAAAAAAAAAGAAAGAAAACAGTCAATTAAGCCTCTGAAAACAGCTTGAGGATTTCAAGGATGAGTTTTCTTCCACCTGAACTATGTTATTAGCCCTCTGCAGAAAATAGAGTGGTCTTATTGCACTTTCTTTGTAGGCATTAGGTACAAAGAAGGGTAATGAACACATATTAGCAAAATATTAATCTTTTAGTCTTGTCTGCATGAATTTTATTGCACTTACATTAACAGGCATTTGCCAGTGTCAAAGAGAAATCTGGCACAGCAAAAAGCCCCACATCTGTGCTGAAGGGAAATGTTTGGGTACACTTCCCTATAAGTGCAGAGTTCTACACAAGGAAGAATTGGCCTTTCACACCTTGGTACCTAAAAAGAGCTTTAACATTTGGCCTTGGGAGTTACAATACCAGGCAGCACAGTTAGTATATCCTGCAAAGGAGAAGGCAAATAATTCCATTCTTTGTTGATTTCCTAGCAGTGAGTAGAATGTCTTAAAAGAGATAAATGGATGATAAAATTTCTGGGCTTATTTTGATTCAAAAGTATCACAGCTGCTACAATTACACTAAAACATATATGAACAATATGACTGACATTTTCTCTGGCAAAACCCAGCAAGCTATTTTTTCTGCTACAATGACTTGTGGTAGAGCTGGTGTAAATCCCAGTTTGCCTTATCTTTGTATTTGTGACAACAAGAAGGATTTATAAAGCCTGGCTACAGAGGCCAGAATGAGTTTGGTAGGCTTATATGGAATCACTGGGAAACAGTGAACACAATACCCCAAGGTGCAATTTTTACAGTGCAACACTTGAGATAACAGAAACATTTACAAACATTGTAAGGGATGGCAGACAAAATATGAAAATAACTGTGCCATATAATATTACATTATTGCTTCTACTTGTGTAATTCCTATATGAAAGTATCTCGCAGTTGACAAAACTCTCCTCTGGAAGGGCAGCACTTTTTTATTGTAATACTCAGAGCAAACTGGTTTTTAAATACTCTTAAACTAAAGGAATGCATAAATGAAAAATTTAGTTTTCCAGCATTCTGTGAGGCCATATCCTAAAAACAACTTTATGAATTGTGACATTAACATATTTTATTGGGATATAGGTACAATCTTGTCACAATATGTTTTGGAAAAAAAGTTTTAAAATTTTTTAAAAATAATTTGTTTTTGAAAAATACATGCATACTGTGGATAGCAAACTTCTGATTATGTGGCTGCAAGCCTGAAGAAGAATATTCTGCTTGTAATTCTAGTAAACAGGTATCCTGAAAAGGACCCCTTTTCTTCTTTCTTTAAAGTCGTGAAAACATGCACTTTAAAAGGATTTCTGTAATTTTTCTATTATTCCATCAGTTATAGATCACTGTACAGGTTTCTCCAATACTATGAGGCCAATAACAGATCAACTGGATTTAAGAACATTTTAAAATATATACTTAGCAGACATCTGTAATGCAAAAAGAACCTACAAAAGCAATCTACATCGTTTAATATGTCTATGCATTATTTTATGAGAATTATGAGGATTTTCTGTGTTTGATTCTTAAAAAAAAAAAACTTACTAAAATGTAAGTCTGCAAATATTTATATCCCTAGATGTCAATTCTCTGTTCTCAGTACATTAATGAAAAGCAGTCTATTAAATGCATGTGCAGCAATCTGCATTCTTGTGACTTGGCCCATGACATGCTGGACTCTTCTCCTTTGAGTAGCAATTCCTTTTTCTCTGCACATGGGAAAGTATCACAACTACAGAATTCAAATTGTGATACTTTAAATGTGATACAAAAATTTGAGAACACTTACACCATACAATGTCTGCAGGTATCAAGGTATTTCACAATATTAAAGTGACCTCCAGAACAAGAAGCACCATTACTAATGGGGTTCTCTGTCCAGGCCTTATGGCTGTGCCTAATTAAAGTTGTAACAGCTGGTCTGGCACGTTGGAGGATTTTGCTGTTCTACTATGACCTTAAAGTACAAATACAATAGAGCAGGTTTGAAAAAGTGGATTGGTATTTTTAATTCTGGCTTTTCTCAATTCTCTTGGGGTTGTTTCAGAGCAGTAGACAGTTTTTCCAGGAAAAACTACCACTGGGTGCTTTTCAAAGCATCACATTGCAGTGCTCCCCCAGCAAATGTACCCCATCCTATGTGGTAATAGTAAAACAGCTTCTGCCATGTAGATACCTGTTGCTTCATTTAAAGTTGCTTCAAGGCGCATAGTTTCTAGAAAGTGCTCTAAAATTTTCTCTGGGGTTCCTGACATCACGATATACCTGAGAGAGGGAAAGGAGCAGTTAGCATCTCATAGCCAAAAGAGCTAATCAAGAAATAATTGTGTACCAGCAAGAAGATCAGGACTGCTGTGCTGCTCTGTGTCAAACAACTGCTCTGACCAAAATCTCTGTGTGCTTAGGACAAAACCATCCACAATCTTTGCTGGCTTCTCCCCTGTAAACCTAGAAGCAGTTCCCAGGTTTCATTCTTCACCTTGCCCAGGGATGAGAGACTGCCCCTTCCTCACACAAGTGCTTCAGTATAACACCACCATGGTTACACCACAATCAGATGAGCTGCAATGGTCCAAACTCAGAGCAGTACAAGCAGAAATGCTCCTCCACTGAGAATAAACATCTCAGTAATGAGATGTTTGAGATATAATGACTTGCAGTCATTAAAGGGCCTTAACAGGCTTATTATGAGCCTGAAATAAGAACCAGTGTGTATCAGTGTCAACACAAGGAAACTAATTTTTTCACCATCACTGACAGAGGTTGGTCTGGCAAGGTGGGTGCAGAAATGAAATAGCACATATCTTCAAATTTGTGCAATGCCTTGCATAGCTGAAGTAAGTGTTTCAAGTTGATAAACTGAGGATTGTACCATTTCCTGGAATTAATTTAGTGAGGTGAGAGAACTAGTGCTTTTGCTTCATGCAAAAACCCTGGCAAGATTTTAAGTACCAGCAGAATACCATATGATATTGGAAAACTTGTTCTGTCATCTTTTTTTCCTGTTTTCTCATGGATCAGATTTTTTTATATTTCCCTCCATTTTTTCAATCATTGCATTTTTTCTTTTTTTTTTTCTTTTTTTCTTTCTTTTTTTCTTTTTTTAGAATTCACCTGATAAAGTATGAAACTTAAAAAAATAAAAGAAAAAAAAAAGAAAGAAAAAAACCCAGAGAAGTGAAGATACTCTGCTCCTGCTGAGAAATAAGTGGTGGAGCTGAGCTCCTGGGAGCTCCTCCTCACTTTGAGCACTGACCGTCACAGTTCTTTTACCTGCCAACCTCTTTGGAAGAACTGTATTGATGTCCCAAGAACACAAACACTTGTTAAGCCAGTGCACATTCTCACAGAGATACTAACCAAGTATCTAAGTGAGTGAAGCAGAGAAATCACAGGTTGCTGTACTCTGAATATGAAAGTGAAAATGAACAGTGAAGTGACTTGCAGGGCTGCTGAATTCATCCTGCACGAGTGTGATCACCCATAAAGAGTTAGATCGTGGGAGTGGTAACTTCAGAGCCAGTCCTCCCAAGCAAAACTGTCACTGTTTGAAAGCACAGCTCAGGGAGCTGTGGAGGAGCTCTGCCTCCCCCATAGAAGAGGCAGTGGAACCCAAACTGTAACCAAAAGGATCTGCTCCCAAAGTGAAGCCTTCCCCAAGGCCAAGGTTCTCTTTTTGGCAGTCATTTTTAAAAGTATTGAACACTCAACTATCAAATCCCAGTAACACAATCTGGAAATCAAGAAACATTGGCAATTTTGGTTTGGACTCTCAAACATAAATGTAGCCACTTACTCTATTTACTAAGAAAAGAAATGTCATCCTCAAACCCAGTGAACTCACTTTGAAGACTTTAAACATAAAGACACTGCCAATAGTAATAAAAAAGTAATCCAACTGGTGAAAAGCAGACAGTGAACCTTCAGGGTACCTTCCTCTTATGAGTAACTTATGCCTGTTGGTCATAGCTACCAGGAAAAGCTCTTGCAGACACATTTATAGTACCCAAAACCTAACCTAATGAGTCAAATATTTACAGAAATGAAATTCTGAGCTTTACCTGAAAATATTCCTGCTATGGAAGACCTAAATACAGCCTAACTTAACCGTTTATCATAAATATCTCTGGCTACTTTTATCAAATTGTGGAAAAAACTGCACCCAAGTTATTACACAGTATCTTGGCTGTTTTTTGAGAGAAAGTGAAGTTCAGGGTAAGGATTCAAAACTTGTCAAAATTGTTTGAATGCTTCTGAAGAAAATTGTGTATCCATTTGCAAATAACACATTTACAAAGCCTTTAGGGGTTTTGCCAACGTTAGGAATGATAATAGCCTCACTCTACTCTTACCACAGTAGTATCCAAACAGAATTGTACTTTTTCCTTTCCAGTAAGAAAGAAAAATATAGTTAATATTGTTATTACAGTGCTAAACTATTCTGTAAGATAAGCTCTGCAACTTTCATTGCATGAGATCTGTTTTGTATATAAATTGTGCATAGCAAATTCTTATTAGCATCTAGAGCTCAAGATACAAAACAAAAATATACATACTTAACAACAAGACAATGTATTTTCCTCAGGTCTTTTACACAGTAACTCAAATTAATAAGGTTTCATCAATCTCCCTGCTTAGTCTATTTGGTAGCTTATTTGAGATAAGTATTTACTCTGAGATCTTCAGGGAATTATTGTGTAAAGACATAGAGCTGGTGTGCTGCTAGAAATGGATGTATTACTGAGTATGGGGCATGTGCTGATGACTGAAAAAAGAAAACTTCATATGCAGTGTAGCCTTCCTCTGAAAGGGAATATGCTATTGTTTGGATAATGGTACCATTCAAAAAGGTTAATAATTGTCTGACATTTGCATTACTGAATGAAAACATACTTGTGCTGAGGCTGAGAATTTCCTTGATTAGAAATTCTGTTTCCTGCTGGGATCTTCTCCAACACCAAGACATCTTGGTCGTGTTCTTTGAGTCTTACTGTATTTGCTTCCACATCCTGCAAGACAAGTTACTTTTAATAAATGTGACTATACCTGATTTGGGTGATTAGTTACTCTAACAAACTGCATGACTTTCAAACACAAAAGACTGGTGTTGGTTCTTTCCCCCTGTATTTATCTGTCTTTATTATGTTTTCCACACAGGCAGAGGTACGAAGAAAGCACTGGAACAGAGGCAAGAAGCAGAGAATTGTGGGAGAAACCAGAGCAAGAACTATGTCAAAAAACTCAATTTTATGGAGAAGTCAATTAAAAAAAATTTGCTGGAAAACAGTCTCTCCAGAACTTCCCATATATAATGTAATCTCAATCCTCACTTATATACAAACACAATTTTCTACAATCTGACTTTTCTCCAAAATAAAATAATTGAAAAAAAAAAAAAAGAAAACAGCATTTAAGAATAGAAGGTCTTGGCTCAGTAAACTATTCATTTTCTACTACCAGCTCATTCATAGTAGAAAAATAAAAAGTTAAGTATAATGTGCATTTAAAAAACACAGATAAAAATTAGTAAGACCATGGACTTGGATATTCTCTGAAGTATAGACCAAAGCTTAATCAGTTGTAAATCTCCACAGCCAATCCAAGCTTACTGCCAAAGGGATCCTCATTCCCTTTTGTACAGTATCCACAAGTAATTCTTCTGGTGAAGTACCCCTTTTGGACTGGTTTTATTGCTGCAATACTGGGCATATATAGGATAAAATACAGGCTGATACTAGTTTTGACTTCCTCTACTATGAATAACCACAAAAGAGTCTGAAATTTAAGAATTACAGTTGGACTTTGGAATACATTTACTCCAAAATGAATAACTGTAAAATTAGTCTGGGAATATCTTTCTAGAGTTTTCTGATAAGGACATCTGTCTAAAGACATATGTAAGTTACTCCATTTACCATTTGATTCTGCCTTGAAACTGTTGAATTTCATGTACCTGACACTGACCTACATGAGAGAAGGGATGATCTTGTTTTTTTCAATATTTGGACAGAATATCACCAAGAAATCCTGTGCAGCATAAGGAAAAACTGAGCAGGGCAAATGCTAGATTACAGAACATGTGAGACAAAAAGATTCCATTTGGTTGCATTTTCATGTTTGAGCTGGTAACTGAGAGAGGAAAGGTGATGAACATATTTTTTACCTGACCTTTTAATTGTTACATCTCTGTTACACAATTAGGCATACTACAAACAAAGCTTTTAATATTAATATATGCATGGAAATGACAGCCTCTAGAAAAACTTGCAAGTTCTGATACCACAGTGTGAGGGCAGCCCTTCCCACTCTTACCCTGAGGATCCTGTTGAAGTCCTCCTTATCCACTCTCAAGAAGTGGCAGTTGTCTTCCCGCAGAACAATGGATGCTGCTCTGGGAGCGTCATTCACGAGAGCCAATTTGCCAAAATCATCTCCTTCGTGTAGAGTACATACCACACCCTGCATGCAGCAAAACATTTACATGCAGAAACCCATCATTACTCTGGATTCTATTGAAAGTCCTCGTACAAACACTGGACTTCACAATCAAATACCAAAACAAATCTACTTGGCAGGAAATCAACAGCCAAAATAATAACTAGGAAACAATAGTTGATAGCTGATTATTACTATTACTAAAGAGAGGCAAGAACAGAAAAGAATCAGCTTGTTCTCTGAAATTGCATTCAGCTTGAAGGATTCTTCTCAGCCTGCCGAAGACAGAAAGTTGTCAACAATTTTGTTTTTCATTTACAGAGGACCTAAAAAATCAAATCAAGTTTGCAGAAGTAACACAGAACAAACAACACATCTCTAGCTGTTGTACATCAGCAGTGCTCCATTTCGTCCAGTTTACAGTAACAGAGGATCTGGCCCATCCAGTGATGCAAAAAACATGGCTAAATGTGTTACTTAGAAACTGACTTAGCACTATGGCCCCTGTGCTAGATTTTGGTGAAATGCTTTGTTTTCAAATGGAGGATTTCCAGTTACTGAACGAGAAACCAATAAAGAAGTAGGGTTCTTAAAGACTCAAGGGATTCCTGTGTACCAAAACCTACTTTTTTACCTTGAAAAATCTCTCTCATAAAGAGGAAAGGTAATAAAGATGATTTTGGATCTATGGCTTAACTAAAATGAACAGCTGGCATAAATTTGGAAGAAGTTCATCCAACTTGAGAACCACCAAGCAGTATTTTTGTCAGATATGCATGAGAACAGTTAGTCATCCAAATGCATGACAACATGGTGGTAAAGGGATGGGGCAAAACCCCCATGAGAGAGAACTCCGGCAATTCACCAAATTCCAGCAAATTACTTTGTCCTAAAGATACTGATGTAACTGTGATGGATTATATTCAAAAACTGTGTAATATATCCCAAAATTATAGTGCAATCTACTGGAAGTATAATCAGTGAAACCACTGGATCATTTCTTAATAAAATTACAATTTCTTTGTTTTGTCAGACAAGGCAATTTTTCTCTACATTAAACTGTATCCCTTCAAAGTTTATTCTTACAATTTCAATAATAACAATCATATAAAATAGCTTCTGAAAAAAATACCTTGCCGTAAATGACTACGTTTACTGATCCCTTTAGGATAATGTACCAAGAAGTACCTTCTTCTCCCTGATTAAATACTACAAGAGAGAAAAAAGATTTTATGGTTAGAATATGGTTATTCAAAATATGGCCAGATTCTGCACCCAATAAAATTCAAGATAACTCTACATCATATAAATGTCTACCTTATAAAAGGGCATACTAGGATTTTAAAAGCAATTGCCTTCTGAATTTAGAAAAAAGAATTAATAGCCATATTATAGTTATTTATTACACTGATATGAAAAATGCATTTGTTCCAACAAGTACTTTATCAACATATCAGGTTATCAATTACTAATTAGCACACAGGTTGGATCCTGCTAGTAGCACCATGTAACCTAGTTCTCTAGTGAATGTGAATTTAATATTCATTGCTAAAATGTCTCAGTATTAACATGTCAGTGTAATTCACCAAATAAATCCTTTATTTGGGCAGGAAGATTTTTTTAAAATACAGAATTATATTAAAATAAATTTTAAATAGAGATTGGTAAAACCAAAAATTCTAGATAAAAACACACCCAAATTGTAGGTGATGCATACACTCAATGAAGGATAGAATTAATTTTAGTACAGTCCCCACATTTGACAACAGTCTAAGGTAACATTATTACCCTAGATTTTAAACATGATGCGACAATCAAGTTTGAAGGATGCATCCAAGTTTTGCTCTTGTCATTTAAACATTAGGAATTTAAATGTTCATAGCACAGGTAAGAAAGAGAGCTGACAGGACTCCATTTACTTACAGACTGTTCCTGCTTTGGGATGTGACTCAAAAATGAGGACACCTGCTAATTCTCGTTTCACCTTAAAATAGAGACAGAAATTATAGTTATTATACATATCTCATTCCTCCTGGTGATAGGGTCACATAATATAGCCCCACTGCACTTTCCTTGCTCTGCATCATTGATCAGTCATTGGTCTGCTTCACTTGATTTCCCAGTTCCTATTGATTGCCTTTACAGAGCTACATTTCCTGGCTCCAAATGGCTCAGACAAGGGCATCTTTAAGATAGTGTCTCCACATCTTTCTTTGTACACACACGTGTGAAATTACCAACAACTGACAAGACTTGAAGAAAGTTTCAAATGGTAATAGTTAATCTGCTACAGGAGATAGCTAACAATTGTCAATTACTCCATGGAAGTATTCCTGCTGTCTCCTGAGAAATCTGGTTCAGACTGACGTGAGTCTGTCTGCTTCTGCTGCACCAAGCTGTGAGGCACAGCCACCTGGACCTGCTGAGTCCCCTCTCAGCCTGACAGCTTCCCAGGCAAAGCATCCAGCTCACCACCTCTTCCAGGAGCTGGAGAATGTGACACTGCCCTGGGTGTCACACAGCTCCTCACTGGGTTTATTTTGCCCTTGGTGTGATGAGCTCTGACTGACTGGGCAGCTGTCCCTAGTGAGACACTGCTTACAACTGATTCTTGTCACTGCAAACACTGTGTTACTGCCACAAAATAGCAGCAGCAGCACTGGGAATCTCGTATGATCCTGAGCTCTTCTGTGTGCTTTAGGTTCTCCTCTACAACCACAACTCTCCAAGGAGTTAGAGGCAAATTTCCAAGCAGCAGGATTCATGTATTCTGAGAATGGCAGCTGGTGACAAGCCATTCTTCAGAGGTACTGGCCACTTCAGTAGGTACTAGCTACTTCAGTGTAACTTAACCCTGCCAAACACAGATCAAAAGTTGGCTTCAATATGTATTAACTAGTAGTATTTTTATCACTACTATCTGGTTTGTTTAAATTTAGGAAAAAAAAATTTAGGCCATGAAGAAAGACTTGGGAAGGAACTCTCAAATTCTGGGTACAATTCAGATGAGAATCTGATAAGATGGGTGGAAAAATGGGCACTGATGTACTTAAAAGGTACCCACCCAACCTTGGTGCTCAGGCATCAAGTATAAATATACCATATCAGCCACCTCTCCTAAAACTCTTTCCTGACAATCAGGGGAAAGAACTCTTATTTTGCAGCCTGGAGAAAAAGAGAGATAAATAGAGGTGTTTGGACAGGCTTTTTTAAGTATACTGACCAGTGAACACACTCAGAGGCCTGTGATTTCTGTAACACTTGGCTCACCAAACTCCTTGATGACTTCTGCTCAAAGACAATGATACTTTCATAAGGCCAGGAAATACAACCCCATTAGCACTGTTCTGTACATAGCAGAGAGCACTCCTATCAATTTATGTCCTCAGATGTCTTCTCAGTTTATTCAGTCATTGGCCTTTGCAGTGAATGAATCCACTTGATGAAGCCCAAAGTTTGACTTATTTTTAATACTGTATTATATAATTGCTTTTCATTTATACATTAACTTCACAGGCTTCTCTAGCAGGATTTAGTTCATCGCCATGAGACTTGAGCTTTATCTGTTTTACTTTCTACTGCTTTTAGTGTATCTAGAAAACTTACTACTTTAGGAATTATGCCTTACTTAAAATATTTCCGTTTCCTTACAAGTTGATTGGTCTTGTGGTTCATAGAAGCAATGCTGTCTGTTGCTCCTCTGAAGATTTCCTCTAAGCTAGTCATGGTTTCTGTCTTCTGCTTTAGTTCATGATGCATGTAATAAGCTGGCATTTCCAGTTTCTTACTAAAAACATGGAATCATCTGTACTTCACAATGCCAAGCATTTTTTGCAGTTTGTATCACCTGCCATACTTGTTGCATATAGTATTCGCTGTGGTATCTGACCTCAAGACTGATTTTCTTCTGAGCTGAAAGTATTTTGTTCTTCAAAATTTTTTATTCTGGGTTACATCTGCAGTACTGAGAATTTTCTCTGCTCCCTCTCAATATCCATCTATCCTTGGTACTTTCTTTTGTTCAACTTTTAAAGGATCATTTCTGGATCTTACAGTAGTCTTTCTTTAATCACTTTTTTCTCTACATTACAGGGGATTCTAAAGGCTTTTGGTTGTCTGTTCCCAAGCTGAGGAATACATCTAGTGAAGGTAACTCTTCAGGTACCTTGGTTTGCAAGCTGCAGTTTGTCTGCAGATTGAGCTCTGTGTGGGAGCCCAGGGGGACAAGGGGCCATGGACTGCCAACCCTTTTCACAGCAAATGGCACAAGCAGCACCAGCCAGGTGCACAGCAGGAGCACAGGACATGGGAAGAAGAGTGAGACTTGCAAATGCTGGGATGGTGAGGGGATAAAAGCCCAGGGGTTCCTTTACTGGGGGGTCACTCCTCAGAGGCACCAGCTCAAGCTGTTTCTGTGTTACTGCATTGTGAATAAATTGCTTTATGGAGCAAGACATGCAGGGCTCTGCTATGGGACACCAGGGGTGGCAGCAGTGAGGAAACCTGGTCTGCTGTGTGAGTGGGGGATGTGCAGGAGTCCAGCAGGACCTGCCAGGTCACTGGAGCTGCTGCTGGAAGGGGCTCCAGCCCAGCAGTGACAGTCTCTGGTACTGGGAGTGTGACTGCCAGAGGCTCACAAATGGTCAAACTGGGAACTTTCCTTAACACCAATGTAATTACATACCAACTCCAAATGCCTACTTTTTTTGAAAAATGTTGTTCAGGTTTCTATAAGCTTGTATTGAGTACTATCTTTCTGTAATGCAGCTTCACAATTAGCTGCATCTGTCCAAGTTATCTGAGAATGACTGAAAATAACAAGAGATTCTGAAGAAGGTATCCTCAAATACAGATCTACTTTCTGACTGCTTTCCTTTTTATGAATGCAACCACATCTTATTGCTTCCAAGTAAAGTGCTATTTAGCTTGTTTCAGTTGTCTGTACATGCATCAATGATGATAAGACTTTAAACAGATGCATTATAGAAATCAATTCTGCAAAATTCAGTAGTACCAGTTCCTTCATATACACATGGATAGTGACCCAGACAGTGGCACCTGTGACAAGTGAGGGAGACAGGGGCTGTGCAGAAATACTTGAAGAGAATTATATCTGATATCTAATAGACAACCTACACCTGCACAGTGCTTGTGTGATTCTCACAGATGGAATAAATTCTTTGCATGGAAAGTATAAATGAAAATGGTTACAGGCTCCCCAACTTTAATAAAGTCAGAAGTAAAACCAGAAGTAAAAACTGAGCCTCCCATTTGGTGATAAGTTATAATTTTTAAAATTACTTACTGTGGTAGAAAGATGAGATAAGGCCTTAATGTGGAGAAGTTCTTCATATATAAATTCTAAGTCATCTACAGTTCTCTGGCCGGGGCTGTAGAGAGAAGATTAAAGGCATAACTAAATGCAATAAATGCTCAAAACAAATACTTCACAGAAGGACAGAACAACACAAAATGCTGCTGTACTGTCTACTGAAGGGTACATCCTCACTAAACAGGGAGTGAATGATGTTTCTGGCTGGAGGACTGAAATACAACAAAAGATGGAAGCCCTGTGAATGCTACCTAAATGACACTGAACAGCAGCCATGGCAACCACCTTGGGGAGATCCTGATTAGGCAGCTTTTCTGATTAAATCAAGTGTTCTATATATGTATAAAATGGTCACATAAATCAGAAATGGTACATAAAGATGTGTTCCTTTCCAAAGGACTCCTGAGTGTGGGGCATGCACTATTTTTCACATGCAGCACTAATTAGTTGTAGCAAACACAGTAGTAGTGGTCTGTAAAGGAATGTGTGAACTTGTGCTGAACAAATTGAAGATGCAGCAGTGCATCTTGGAGGACAGCTAACTAACAACTGCTCTACAGTTAATGCTGAGTGCTGTTGTTTAGACACAAAGGTAAATAAGAACTACTCAGTAGTTTCAGCTTCTTTCACTGAAAAATACAAGAAGCTACCATTACTAAAAAGCATGCCTTGATGAAGGAATAATTCTCTAGCACAAGGAGTAGTAAGGAAGCTGACATTCTGGCTGAAATAATTACATTTCTGTAACCTACACAAAATTTTCTGATTGCTAAAGAAGGACACAAATACTGTGGGGACTGCAGTGTGTCAGAGATGCTCTGGAGGATCTAATGAACAGCACACAGGAGAAGTTGTGGGAGCTTGTGGGTAACTCCCAATCTTTTTCCCAGTCACAAGATTCTCTTCAGTTTTCTCTTTTAGTTTTCAGTTGTATCTAATACAATATTATTTTCTAAAAGAACAAATTCTCCTATCATATAATTTCAGACAGCACATTGGAGTGACATATGGACACACACATGAAAAAAAGCCTTTAAATCATTCCTTTAAAGCATTATTTCAAGCTACTTTTATAGGACTATGCCCTTCCAAACAATATGGTTTAGATTTGTGAAAAGCACATTACAGGTAATTAATTCAATGGGCCAAGAACAAAATAAAAAAGCAACAAAGACATAAAGGAGATGATAAATTTAAGATGTCAGGAAATGGGATACAGGAAATCCAGTCTGGTGGCCAGAGTTCCAAATGAGGTTTACATGCTCCACCATTAAACAAGCACAGTTCTAAACTCTGCTGTCTGCAATGTGTGGTGTCAAAAGAATTAACATCACAGCTGAATCTTTGGACAGCCCTAAAAAGGAAAACTACAATTAATCTTTCTGATAGAAGCTTTTGCTCCTAAAATGTCAGTATTACAGGAGACTATCATCTAGAGGATCAGGAAAGTCATAAGAGGAAATTCTGTGCTCTGCAGGTTCTCTACCTAGTCACCTCCTGATTCAAGTGTCTGTCTACATCATGTGTGAGGCACAGGGAGTACCCAGCTGTCTCACTCTGGAGTTATCTTGCATTTTTTAACAAAAGTAACTGGATGGAGACTTCTTTTGGATGAAAGAAGTACTGAAGAAGTCCCAGAAAACATAAGAACAGCTGACATCTCTGCTAAGCAAACTTAATTTTTCTTCTGTTCTTCACTTACCAATGACATGCATTTATTATTACCCAGATTAAAGACAAATTTAGATTAAGAAAAAATTTTGGACTAAGTTGCTCTTTTCTCATACTGAATCAAATAAACTGTTAAGGGAAAACCAGAAATTGGTTTGGTACTGCTATGCCCTCTAGTGACTCAAAATATTCCACTGTTTCTGAAGCTGGCTTGAAATTACAAGGCTGACACCCCTAGTGATTTATGCAGGGCAGCTTAATTAAGTGCAGCATAAAACTAAGCCAGTACTAGCTAGCAAACAAAAGATAAGGATTTTAACAAATAATAGGGAAGTAGCAACTTTAATTTTACTATATGCTTGCAAAACCATAATGTCTTGGAAAATATAGTGTAACAAATTAAAAAAATTCTACATTAAATCAAAACATAAAAGGATTATGTTTTACTATATCAGATCTCTATCAAGACAAAAGGACACTCCTCTTTCAGCATGTCCATTTGCTTCCTGTGTTAGCACATTGAAGGACTGACAATCTGCATTGGATATCTGTATCTAGTCTTTACTCCTGCTCCTGCAGATGTCACGTGGAGAGATATTAGGCATCACTGTGTCTTTAAAACCTGTGTGGTGACCCACTGATGTTGATTTGTAGGATCCTGCTGTGTAAAGACCTAGTTTCTGCAGGGGACACATTCAAACAGCAATAGCTGGTTGTAGAGCAGATAATAAATGGAATAGGTAGGGAATGAGGGTACACATTAATGGACAGAACTCAGGAGATATTAAGTGATCAATAAAAACCGTTCAGTGCTTGGAGAATTTACCAAGGTCAGAGACACTGAGCTTGTCTGTGACTGGGATGTTGACAGTAACATAGTACTGTGTCATTGATAAGCCATGTATGTCCAAGCAGTACCATTGATTATTTTTATTATACAGCTAACCCGAAAATTCTCAGATAATAAGAATAAGGGAAAAGATCAGAGACCCCATAACATTGTGATTAAGTGTCAAATACTCTTTACTAAGAAAAAAATGTGCTAAGTGAAGACACTAGAACATATAACACAGATTTATTATTTCAGTCACACTGCCAACTTAGTTTAGGCTAGGGCATTAAAAAAGAATGTAATCCATAACATCATCTGAGCCAAATACTGTTGTCTGATGAATATAACTCTTCCTTTAAAGACTCCTGTTATTATTGTATTATTGTGTAGCTTTGTATTATAGCATCCTATTAAATTAGGGTTTACCATCAGGACATATTTTCATACTGAGGGGGGAAACACATAAGGAGGAGCTGTATTAATTCTACAGTAATTTTACAGGGACTTGAGCAAGGTCTGCACCTGTGCTCCAGCCATTATAAGGAGCAGAGAGCTATGTTTGCTACTTCACAAAAAGCTATTTTCACATTCAGTATATGTGTTTCCAAAGGAAAAAAAAACCACAATAGCAACAAGAGCCTGCCAAAAATTTCCCTGAGCTCTATTCTGTTTTTTAAACTATAGAACATTCTTTCACAGTTTGACAGTTAAAATGCTGCAGTTAATGTAATAAACAGAGAATTTTTTAAGTTGGCTGTCAAAACAAGTGACACTTTTTGTTAGAGATTTTCAGATTTCGAACAATAGAAAGTACCTTTCAAAGCAACAGCTTCATTATACAATCAAATTCTCAAAGTAATCTTCTCATCAAAGAATATTGTCTTATTTCTTTCAGGGTAATTATCTGAGCTCTGCAACCTCCCTGGAAATGGTTACTGCTATAAAATGCAGCTGTGTTGGTTAGAAAATCGTGGGTCCTGCTCAGGTCAGCTAGAGTTAGCATCTCTGAAGCTTTGACAATTCCTTTGAACTTTTGGCAGCTGTAAGAATGTCTAGTCAAAACTAGCAGGACTCTGAGGATTCATGGAGATTTTAACAGCTCTGCTGCAGCTCAGTCCAGGGAGAATTTTCAACTAACAAAATCATTATGTATGTAAACTGAATACTAGAACAGTAGTTAATATAGTCCCTGGCAGTACAAGTTTACTTCAGTGACCAAAGGGCTGGAAAAATAAGCACTTTCATGGATATGGAAAGAGGTCAGATGAGTATCAGTCCTGAGAAAACCTCTTTCTCCTCACTATATTCCATGAAAAATCTTCTATTAATATTCTTTCAAGTGATGCTGTGCAAGTGACAACATAGAGAGAAGAGCAGTACTTTCCACAGTATCCCTCCAGCCTTTCAGCTCTCTGTAAGCAGTCCAGATGATAATCAATATTTATCCTGCTAGTGTAAACTTACATTTGCTCTTCTGGAAGTCATGGCAGGAAGCAAATGTAGCAGGCAGCCAAAACCCACAATAACCTAATGGGAAATTCTCCAAGAGATGACCTGCTCAGCTGGCCTGAGGCAAAGGAGAGAGTGCAGAGGAGCAGGCTCCCAGCACACACAGCACTGCTCAGTCTCCACATGGCTGGTGTCTTCTCAGAGGTGCAAAAAATCACTTTTGCTCCTCAGTGGAAAAGGCACAGGACATGTGTGCAAGGAAACAAGACCTCATTCCATGACTCCCTAAGGGAGTATGGAAACACCATGCTCTCAGTCAGGCTTGTCCATGTATTTTGTGTGACAGAGAATGAGTGCTCCTTTGGTTGTGTTGACTACATCTCTAATAAGGAGAAGAAATAGAATGCATATTTTAAAACTATTGCTGCATGGCAGTGTTTCCTGTTTTTACAAGCACAAGTGTTTGATGGCACTTTTTGAAATTCAATGGATTTAGGAAGTTTTTGGAAAAGTGCTGTCAAAATGAGCTTATGATCTAAACAAGAATGGAGTCTGGAAAGGATACAGATGGAAACAGAACAGGAACAAACACTTGGGTCAGGTGATTAAAAAATCTTTTACTATGAAAAGTGTTCTCACACTGTGGGCAGGGCTCACTCCTGTCCCAAAGGAAAGACAAACTTTGCCAATGGCCTCAAGGTAGCAGGATCCAGCCCTGTGTACTTCCCTGTCTTGAATGGCACCTTACAAGTAAATTTTCAGTGAAGGTGAACTAAAGTTATTCCTTATTCTCAGTGTGTTTAATTAGCAGTAAAATATGTCTGCCATGGCCCCTAAACCCTACCTGCTTAATGCTTGCCTTCAACAGAGGATCAAACAGAGCTAATACTGCTTGCTTTGAAGTCACTATACAGCTGGCTGAAAAAAGACTGATAATCAATGTAGATTTCTCTTGTTTCCATATCACAAGACCCACAATATTAACTCATTGTTCTGCTTACGGTTTCCTGAGAATCATCCTCATATGAGCATCTGGCCCAATCTGAGAGAGAAGCAGCATAGTATCCTGTAGCTCCTCATCACACTCCTTTTTCTCCTCCTCAGTTGGCAAAGGGGCATCTTCACGCTCATCATCCAAAAATCGATAAAATAAGTATTTGTCTTGAAAGTGGTGTTCCTGGTCCACTGAAAACAATGCAACACATCAAATACTGTATGATCCTCAACAAAGCCAAACCTGCAGAAATCTGTGCAGTATTGTGTTTGCTAGAGATTATTTAAGAAGGGAAAGAAAGCTACAGAAAAACTGTAAGAGCATGAAACTATTTCTCATGTGTTTCCAAGTTACGTAGCTTGAAGGGTACATTTTTAAATTGTGTACTATAAATACTTTCCAAAAGATTTTCATATAAGTGTGTTGTGGGTGTGTATACATACATGTATACACATGTATATGTTTTCTTATTAGTTCTCTTTTCTTATTGCTCCAAACAGTTTCATTTAGTCACACAAATTACACTGGGGAAAATGGTTACACTATAAATTTCTAAGAGGTATTCTCTAACATGAACACTTTGCTGTTCATGTTTAGACAGGCTGAAATAAGGTAGCAAAAACAACTAAACTTCTTGTGATGTAGCAAAAATGTGTATCATCACTGTAAACCCAGAAGCAAGTTCATTGACCTGTGTCCTGGTGGAATAACTTAATGGAAGAACTGCCAAGAGAAGACCTCTAAAGTAACATTATGATATTGCAAAGGACTTGGTCTTCCAAGCAAGTCAGAGTGATGTGTTGAGTTGGATACTGTGATGCAGCTTGCAATAGCTTGCCCCTGAGAGTTCAAGGGAATGAATATACGGCAGAAATTCAAGTTAGAGTCCTTAGGTTAAGGGAGCAGTGGAAACAATCTGCCTTCCCAGAAAGGAAATTCCTTCCTGGGATATGGGAAGCACAACAGACAATAAATGCAAGTTTACTGTAAGAGCTGCTCTTCTGCATTTAATAAAAATGTACGTGCAAAGCTTCAAATATTAATATTGCTTTAGAAACCTACCCTTTTGAGGGCTGTAATATCCTGTTACCAACTAAATCCTGCCAAATGGAAACTGAAAGTCAATGTAAAATGCAATCGAAAAGCTAACACACAATCTCAGATTTCTGCACTGGAATATCTGTCTGTGCTGAATTTGGGAACCCCTCCAAAACCAATGGAAGTAATTCCAAAATTACGGATTTGAGCAAACATAAATACTCAAAATTCACTTCTAAATATGGCAAATCTTTGATGGTTAGTTTTATGTATGGTAATACATCCCTTGGTTTTGGCCCTAGTGCTACCCAGTTCGAACAATATAAGCACAAGACAGCATACTCCTAAGTATATTTAGAGCTATCATTATAAATTATTTATTTATGATGCAATATCCTTGTAATTTAAAAAAAGTATAACATGTTAACATGATTCAAATAACACTGCCTGCTTGTTGCACCTGCACTTATGATTGAACAGGCTGCTCTGTGGCATTTCTTTTGGGCTCATGATCCCTTTCTTTTTCAAGAAAAAGAACTACAGAGGTGTTGATGTCATGCACTATGCATATTTTAGTCAAAATACTGATTCTCTTTATCTTACCATGGTTAAGAACACCTTCTTCCAGCAGTACTTGCCACATGCCAACAGCCTGGCTTCGCAAATGGACACAAGGACTTTGTTGCATCATCCAGTCAACCAGTTCTGTCCCCACACAGCATTGCCTGAAGGGCAGATAAACAGCCAGGAATGAAAAGGAAGCTAGCCAAGACAGAGACTGCACACAGTGACTGCCAACAACAGTGATATCTTAAACTCTGTACAGACTTAGTCAAATCTCCCAGCAGAAAACCACGTCACCATCTACACGCTTGAAATACCAGGGAAGGTGTCCAGTTTTGAGAGGATCACCTTAGCAAAACAAGTTTTTTGGGAAATGCAGAGTTCAGAGGATCAAATCAAGCCTGGTACAAAGCCTACAGCACCAGTGCAACAACCTTCAACCCAGTTTTCAAAAGAAACCTCTGTATACCATGGGATACCAAAGGCCTCATGCTTTTCAGAATCTTGCATGAAAACAATAATTTAATACTGTAAAAGTTATGTCAATGCAGCCTCCACAGGAAGCATGAGTGCTATGAGGGTGTTCATGCATTTGTAACCAAATTTCTAATTTGGAGGCAGTGGTTTTGGTACAATGCTCCTGGGGTACTCTCATGCAAGATCTTGGCCACCTTGCACCTCCTGACTGACCCAGAGGCAGGCGACAGCAGGTCTCAAATTCTAGAGAGCACCCAAAGAGGGTCAAAAAAGTAAAAAGCCACATGGTCACTTAGTAAAATTCTTCATCATAACACTCCCCAGCTCAGCAGAACAGTAAGAGTTTTCCCAGTTGTGTGTAAGAGAAAATGGTGCAGTTTGGACTAGCACTGTTCTTCATTTATCATTTATGCTCTTTTGTTCTTTTAGAACAATCAGCTATTTTATATTATGATATATTCTCTAATCAACTCCCAAGTGCCAAATACCTTTGCATATGAAATACATTTTGGGCTGAAATATGGAAAATCAATGCATATATTTCAAATGAAGATCAGCAACATATTGATTTACTATTAGAAAAAGACACACTCAGAGATTTAGAAGTAATTTTTACTTAAAAACTTAAAACACTCTGAATAATGTACAAGGCATTTGATTTAAACATTAGATACTAAAACAAACTGATTGTTTCTTAAGCCAATAATAGGAAGATCCTGACACTCTGCAGGAAGATTTCTATTTCACAAGTGCCATTGTTATCCTACTTCAGCAAGACTGTGCTGCCACCAGCAGGAAGATAAGAGAGCCTGGCAATACACTGAAAGAAAAATTAGATAGAGCAGCAAATCTGCATCAGGAATGTTTCTCGCCAGGTGAATTTTCAGAACACCACAGTGAGCAAGACTGCTGTAGCAATCAGCACAGGAACACAACATATTAATGAACTTTTCTATTATCTCTTATTGATACACAAAAAGAACAGAATCTACATTTTAACTTGGTGCTACACAGAATATTCCAGCTAACTGTGCTATTAACTTTGGAAGAGTTTTCATATGTGAATGTTCTGTTCACAATCACAGACTCAATTTCCAGTCAAATTACTTCAGAAAGGATTTACCAGGCCCATTAAAGACTGCATAACATTCAACTCAAATAGCATCAGAGAATAATTTCAGACCTTTTGAGACCTGCAAGTATGGTAAGGCATAAATGACACATCAAAGAATGGGAGGCATAAAAATTCAGAGACCTCAATACAATCAGCTCACACACCTGTAAGTCTTCAGATGATATTTACGATCTCTTATCATGTGAGGAGCTCGGGACAGAATTGTATTCCTCAAAATCTTTCCAGCTCTAAGGATCTTTTCTGAAGGAACCTTGGTGATCATGGAGAAAAAGAAAGACCAAGACATACGGATTTTAAACTTTCTGGAATCTTTGTACTACTTTCTGCAAAACAAAACACAAAAACTCTTTTTCCTGAATTAAAAGTCCACTTGCACAGAGGCTTACTTTTGCAGAGCAATGTAGTATATATTTAGGATCTTAAGTTTCATATACTTCTCACATCTAACAGAAAGCATCACTTCAGCTGATTCATATCACACTGTTGGAAATAGTTATTTCCATTTGTCCAACAGTCTGACTTTACAGCACACCTATGTTCGATTACCTGTGTAATGGTTTTAGTAGGATGATGTGGGATGTGAGGATCAATAAGAGATGTCTGAAAAAAAAAATGAAATTAAATAATTTTTTTAAGGTTGACCAGAAAAATAAAATAAAGGCTAAAGTTAAAAAAAATTAACAAAAAACTGTAATAACAAAGAAAAATGTGAAAGTCCAAGCTCTTCCCAGGAGAGATGAATACATAAAAAGTTTCTGAGGGCATCATAAAGGCAAATTTGGTTGTTGAGGCTCAGCAAATTCAAACAGTGGCATGTGAAGATGAATAACAAATCTGTGCTAAACTTTGTAAAGTACTAATGAAATGGGCAATGGCTGAACGTCACACCAGATCTGAGCACACACAGGCATAGTCAGCTCTTCCTCCTGCACAACAGCCTGCCCACACACCTCTGCTTTGCCATTCAGCCCCTCACCCCAGAAATTCTCTCTTCCCTCAGCATCTTTTTCTATTCAGCTCTTTTCTCCCTTACAGCATAGCACAAGAAACAGGAATGGAGATAGAGCTGTTCTTCCTGTGTTTTAGAAAACACTACCTGTGTTTTCTAAATTAGCACCAGGCTGAGCTGGCAGCCCTTTTATAGCTGCTCTCTGAAATGCAGAGGCACACAGGCCACTTGCAGGGACCCAGGCAAGGACCTTCACAAAGGGGCTGGTGAAGGAAAAAGAAAAGAACAAAGCAAGTGGCTTACTTGCTTTGGAGGAGTGAAAAGGAAAGACCATTGGGGCTCCACAGGAGAGAAAGAGAGAAGGGGATGAGAGAAATGGGAAAACAGGCACATAAACAGGTGAAAGAGGGAGACTCAGTGCTATCCTGAAGTCGTTTTTAGACTCACTTCATGGTACAGCACAGTTTTCGAGGATATCTTTACAAGTCTAAGTTCAGCCACAGGGTGGTGCTTAAGGAGGTGATCAGTAATAGATCCCATCCAATACAGTCCTTCCTGAGGGACAGTGTCATCATCATCCAAAAGACATTCCCAGCAAAGAGTCCCCAAAGTTACAGCCTTTCAGAGCTGCGGCACTGAGCTCTGGCTGCACTAGTGATTAGCTGAAATGCAATAAATGGAAACACAGGGCTTGGACTGAGTTTGCTGTAGAAAGGCAAGATGTACTTCAAAGGCAGAGAAATGTAACATCAGTTAGTTAATAGGAGATACAGGGCTCCAGCAACAACTTCCCATCAGAAAAAAAAACCATTCTGTAAGAGACAGTCACAGCTTGGCTAAAGACCAAGATTTTTTTTTGCAAATCTTTACAGTCCTGGATCTTTCATTAAGGATTGCTTAGAAAGGACTTAGCAGAGAGTGAGGAGAGTGTTTAATTGACGTCTTAACACATCCTGGTATCTCTGAAGAGTTAATGAGACTAAAGTTCGTATGTGTGGCACAGAGGTCCTTGATGATCCCATTTTTCAGGACTTCTGAATAATAGGAAAGTTATCAGGCAAAGAGCACAGATAAGCAAGCCAATTACAATAGTTTACAAACTATTATTCATCTCCTGGCCACAGGAGTGACCAGTGTACTTGCTCTTAGCCTTCCTTCAGTGGGAGATAAAGCAACACAGCAATACCACACACTCAGTTTGCCATGACTTGCTGGTCTCCCCTGCAAGGCAGGAGGTCATCTGGGTCTGCAGGGTGGAGAAGGGAAATCTGGTGGTGTTGGTAAGGGAAAGCAGAAAATTATTACGAGAAACTGTGGTAAAAAGGCTTTTAGCTTTAACATTGACAAACTCCCTACCTGGACACTTATGGATTCACATTTGAGGCATTCAAACAAACCCTTCACAAAGCCAATCACAAAACCCCCTATTTAAATTGGGGTGAAGCAGAGAAAGTAATAATTTTAGCCTCCATTCCTTTCAAGATTCAAATATTTATGCATGAGAGCAATACCACAGATTTAAATAGGACTATTCATGTGTATAATTTTATGCACATTTAATCTGTGAAGAAACAGGTCTTAGATTTCAAACTACAGGGCACGGCCTGTTTTTATTTTGGTGTTTCTTACATCACCGATCAATATGCAGACAAATAAATAATAAAATTAACAACAATAATACTGATCTACCATGAGATCTCTATTTGACAACTTATTTGAATCTGCTAAATAAAATCCAAAAACATCTCTTACAAAAATAGATTTTTCTATTCCCCTTGTTAAATATCTGTAAAGGAATGTTTCTGAGCCTTTACATATGAATGAATACTTTAGATCTACAGCAATTTGGATCTATAAAATCAAGTGATGAAGGGGTGTTGCTGTAAGCTAGGGAGCAGAGAAAAAATACAGCAACATAGGCTTCAAAGGGGACTTGATTTACTTCTCTCAAATGCAAACACAGGATATGTGTATTGCAGAGAACTAAGATGAAATAAAGTAAAAGCCAATGAATCACTTTTTTTTTTTTTCTTATGACCTCAGTGTAGCTCATCTCTGAACAGAGAACAAGTTTCGGTATTGATTGGAGTTAACCACAGCATGTTACCAGGGTGATCAGATAAACCTGTGCACTACTGTTGATCCCTTTATTTTCAGCTGGGGAACTGAAAAGAATTGCAAGTGACATCTGTTTTCCTGCTGGCTGCCAGGGGGATCCAGAACAAACAAAGGACAAGTCACACATGTTGAAAGGTGTCAGCAGCAACAGCCACAAAACTAAGAGGTCTGTTTGTTTTACATCCTCAGTATTTACCACTATTGGTGATTTATGGTCTAATCCAAATCCCACTGAAATCACTAGGAAGTTCCTAATTGACTCAATGAATTTTGAGCCAGGCCCATAGCATCTGATTCTCCTAACTGTACTTCAGTGAAGAGCATCTTTAGCTCTTACTGGTTCCAAATGACTCCTGATGCCTTCTGATGACTGAACCATTTTTTAATGTCTTTGTATACATCTCCCAAAAGACTTGTAGTGCCCAAGAAATAAAGTAAACAAAAACCCCATTCCCACAATATTGGCAAAATCATAGCCAGTCAGTAAGATACAGCTAACAACTAGCGAGAGTCCCCACTGCCTCCCACACACCTCCCACTTCTATTCTCACCATTCTTTCTCAAGCTTTTTGTAATGTCATCTATTTGTGCTGCTTCAGACCAAAGGCAGAGATAAGAGTTCCAAAGGTGGTGTGGAGATGACTCTTTTTCCAATACAGACCATTATTTCCAGCACTCCAGAATAACTATATAACAGGGATAGAGTTAAGCATAAAGTATCACAGCTTTTGGAGTGCATCTTCAGCTGGAAAGCAGCCTTTATGGATAGAGTATCTTGAAGTTAACTCCATTGGTCCTATTTCCAGCTGCAGTGGAAGAGTGTCTATGCAGACTGCACCAACCTCTGCTAGAATACTACAGGGAAAACAATGCACATATTGAATGTAGACTGGTGAACATGAGAGAAACAGCTGACCAAAGGTCCTTTGGAACACATTTTTGTCAAAATTTGAAGGAAAATGTAACCAATATTGTAGGAATTCCCCTGAGATTAGCTCAGCTGCTCAGAGTATGGTGCTTATAACATCAAGATTATAGGGCAATCTCCATATGGGCCATTCACTTAGGACTTGGACTTTATTATCCTGCTGGGTCCCTTCCAACACTGAATATTCTGTGATTAGCTCTGTAATTGAATATGACTGTCTGGGTGGGACCCAGAGCTCAGTCCTGGTACCATGTCCCAACCATGTGGGACAAGGTTTCTTATGGACTGTGCACCCTTGGGGGTTAGAGGTCATCACATAGATTGTTTTCTGGTGACAAGCGTTGGTCAGTACACCATCATATTCTACACAGGGCTACTCCAGAGATCCAGTATGGGTTAATATAGTCACAGAGCACAGAATATTCTGGATCATCAAGTCCAACTCTCAGATGAATAGCTCATACAGGGAGATTCACCCCACGCCATCAGAAGACAAAAAAAGTAGAAATAGAAATGTAATCATCACTCCAATCATGCATTCTCCTCTTCACTCTCCCCACAAACATGGAGCAGCTGGGAGAACCAGCCTGTGCTCCACAAGACAGCTTTGGCAGCCAAAAAGCAAAGTACCTGATCACAACTTCTAACTGAAAAAGTCCAAAACTAACAATGATTGACCTCATATCAGGTCTGTAGGGGACTTAGCAATTCAAAAATACTTGGCAACTAACAAAGGACAAATTATCCAAGAAGATCACTTGTTTTAAAAGGACCAGTCTAGACAGTCTCAAATTGTACCACCAAAGGATCTTCAAGACACCCATGCTCACAGAAGACAACCATTCTAGTTTCTTAACAAGTATCTGTAAACAGCAAAATGGGGAGAATGGCAAGGTATGAACAGATAAACACACAGTCACAGGATGCTTGCAAAATAAGGGAAGAAAGTAATCAAATTTTAAAAATTTTCTGAGTTTCATAAAGCTATAGCACCTGTAATCTAAAAACCCATAATCTAACTACAAACTATCTAAACCAAGCAAAATAGCCTAGTAGATATCATCAGGGCTAGTGGTTAAAGACAGCCTAGTTTTATTCTGGGGTTTTTTGACTGCATGACCTTACACAAATTTCCTAATCACAGTGTGTTTCATTTTCCCCTTTTTGGAGAGAGGAATACTAATAATTTCTACCTTTGTAAAATGCTTTGAATACTGTCAGCAAATGGGCTACTATCAAAATATTCAGAGTAATGATGACTGGTTTCAAATCTATATTCTTTAAATGTAATACAATGTGAAGACTATGCTGTATTTTAAAATACATTTTTAAATTGCTTTTCTTTAGTAATCTACATTTTTTAAGTGCATAAACACGAAAATGTGTTCTTTAAATTCTCAAATATTCAGTGTGGCAAATTTATTTTAGAAAGTTAAATTGAATTCACATTATTAACACTTCTACAATGTTTCCTTGACAAACTATAAACGTCCCTTCTTTTAACACAAAATGATTCAGCCATTAACAAAAATGACACTTCACTGTGAATGTCAAAAGGAAAAAGAATATTGAAATAGACTATGACCAGTGCACAAAGCCCCCCAGAACATGGCTAATGATGTCTTATTTTCCCGTCATTTTTCTACTTCCCCACTACAATGAAACAGCTGCTATAACTGCACTGCCTGCATTGAATAAAATGTCAGAAAATGCTAACTTTGCTGCAAGCATTCCCAATATTCTGATAGAGGTGTGACTACAGCTATCATAATGAGTTTCAAGCCAGTGTTGTCAAGGTTTTTCTGCTCCTACTTTTCTTTAACCTATGAAAGAATAAAACATTTTTTTTTGTCTCTCATGCAAACTATTGGTTTCTTAGTACACATGGCTTTAAAAGCATGCTTACCTGAAATTATTTACTTCTTTAGAAGCAGGCTATAGTGACAAAGACTTTAAAAGTACAATAAATATTAGGCAGCAGGGTTATCAGTTTTTAAGGCCTGTTTCTCACATATGCTATAGGCACACAGCAGCTATTCAAAAGACAAACTGAAGGGATGTTAAAAGATCAAAGAGATTCTGGAGGATTTAACCCACTTATTTCTAGAGACCTTTTTACCTTTGGTAAGCATCTCCTATGTTCAAGACTTCCAGGAGGTACTCTGTCTAGAAAACAGGATTGGATGGGCTCTCCTAGGTTTCAATTAAATCCAGATGCCAGAACTGCCTTCTGAAGAAGAGGCAGTGCAATTTTAGATTTAACGATTTCACGTCAAACATAAGGGCATCAAAACCTGGACGGAGTGAATTATATGTGAAATTGTGAACCTGTTAAAATTAGTGGTAAAATTCTTGACTTCAGTGTAGCTAAAACACTACCCAAGTGAGGCAAGAGTACCACTGCCTCCTGGGTGACAGCAGTTTATGTGTTGTGTGATCCCCACTAGACACTGCACCTCTGAGTGTTTCAACCTCTCCATGGTAAAATGGGGACAACAGTGTCTACTCACAACTTCAACAAATTATGAGAATACGCAATTGAAAACACTGCTGAACGCTGCAATTGGAATCCTGGAAGTCTAGTGCCTACAAATTTACGCTGGGAACTTTACAAGGATTTTTAACATTGAAAGAAAGAGTCATCGAAGTGAGACAGGGTCAGAGGACATTGAAGGTTACCTCCTGAATTCCCTGAGGAGGTCAGCAACAACATAAAGCCTCTTGCAAGTGGGCAAAAGAAGTTATTTTAAACCTGGTTTATGCTCCTTCTGCTGATTTCATGTTCCTTATTCTCCAAGCGCATTGTATGAAATGAAAAAACATTGAAGGAGTGCAGCACACGAGCCTCAGAGTCCAGCTTCCCATCTACTCCTCTTTCTTCTTCCTGTCATGTTTTTCTGAAATAATTTTTTGCTAAAAATGAAACTGAGAAGGAATAATCTAACAATATCTTGGTGCAACACCTTCTGGTGTCTTACTTCCCAGGAGATTTTTATTGATCTATTTTGATGTTTTCCATCTACATGGAATGTAGATGGAATGGTTGTTTCTGTAGTATATAAAAAAAACAGAGGAAAGAAATCCCAACTGATGGTTTGCTGAGGACACATTTTACAAAAAGCATAAATATTTCTTCTTTCAGCCAGGTACTTCTCTACTTGGTTTTAAGTCTTCTGTCATAAACATAAAAAAACCCTCAAGCACTGGTTTAATTTACATATTTGTGTGTCAGTGGAAAAAACATGTATTCTGCTCTTGACAAATATCCACAAAACAACCTTTTTATCTTCCTTAAAACTTCTATTTCCATTGATGTCTACAAAAAGCTTGTCAAAGTTGTGGGTGTTGATGTGCTGAACCATGCTACCTACTCTATCTCATCCAACTTTTTCAGCCTGTGTAGGATAAGGGCTTTTCATTTTATGCTAAAATCCAACTGTAGTCTCACACATTTAACAAGCATGAAATGAAGTCATAACTGCTGTATTAGTTAATCTGTTCATTCAGTGTTTAGATGGAGTGTCAGTAATTGTATTGATTAAAAACACAAAAAGGCATTTGGAAACAAATTATTGATCTGAACAAGACAGATCAATATGCTCTGTTTTTCACATGAATTCCATAATGCATTGGGAATAATCAGTAAATAAAACACAAGCATTGACTTAATGTGTGAACAGCAGATATTCTCCAATTAACTAGCAAAAGAGTAATACTTTTAATTCCCCTCACACACAATCACAACAAAATATAATTTTAATTGGAAAATAGCAAATAGTAGATGCTTCTTCTCTCTTTCTACAGACCTTGCTGCTGCCTAACTTACTACTCTATAAACCACACCTGTTCACATTTTTATTTTGAATTTAGCTCATCT
Source organism: Erithacus rubecula (assembly GCF_903797595.1). Taxonomy (NCBI): domain Eukaryota; kingdom Metazoa; phylum Chordata; class Aves; order Passeriformes; family Muscicapidae; genus Erithacus; species Erithacus rubecula. The sequence continues at coordinate 17,291,537 of NC_136659.1, forward strand.
TCCCTGATTAACTAGTGACAGGCAGACATTTCTAAACATACTCAGAGATGCTTCTGTTGCTAAACAAATCTTTACTGCAACTTGAGAAAAAAGTTGGCACTAAATGCACACAAAACACTGCAGTAATTAACAAGATGGGTATGGAGAGGCGAAATTACTCTACCTGATATTTTCCCTAGCTAACCACATCTCTTTACATCCCAATTCACCATAGCATGTTTCTGAAAGAGATGACCTCTTTTTACCTCTCTCAGTATGCAGCCTAAGCTGTGCAAATTCTGTGATGTCTGGCTTTTAGGGATATCACAGAACCAGCCCTTTCTCTGTGAAATGGAAGAGCACCTACTGTATGCATTTTATAATTTATCCCCTTTTTCCTATTTTTCTTCAGTGCTGGCATTGATTTTCATACTACTGCTAGAAGTATTGTTTTGTCCAGCTGAAATTCTGCCCTGGCCATCTGTCAACCACTTACTCCCTTTCTAAACATAATTTCAAAATCTTATTTGGTTTAATTAACTCTTCAGTGATTCTTAGTGGGTTGTGTAAAAGATAACAACTGTTGCACCACATTAAGCAAATCATGGTGTGAAAATGCTGTTCCAGAGAAATTTATTTATTGTAGTCCAAATCAGTGCCTAGAAATACTCAATGTACATAGAGTATTCCCAACTAATTTGTGTTTTAAAAACTCCAGGATTTCTGTAACAACGTAGGAATCTTTGGCTTCTTCATGACAGCTGGATAGGAGACTGTCCTGGGGAAAAGAAAAAGCATCCTGCCCTGAGGAACTTCTGGTATATTGAAGGCCAATATTATTGCAGATTGTGCAGTGTCTGCACGGCCACAAGGTCACTTTTCAGGCAGAAATCCAGGTTCTCCACCCCAAAACTCACATCAGAAAAGCACAAAACAAAAAAGACAGCATTGCAAGAACACTGGCTGGAACACTGCAGTAATGAATAGAGTTAAGTACTATTCAGGAGTTCCAGCAAGGCAGCCCCTGGTTTCCTCTCCCCCAGTTTGGACCAGTATACCAGGAGAGCCATTCTATTACACAGGCCCAGCACTGCTGTGTCAGTGCCTATATATTTACAGCACAAAAAAAGCCAGAAACCTTACTGTTACAGTTTTGTCAGCACAGGTTTTCCAACAGTGTCCTGGAATTCACAGCAGCTAACACTGACACTGAGCAGAATCTGAACTGAATCAGGGGAAACAAAAGGGAAGGTGGGATATTAGGCTCCTTTATGTCGTGGATCCCTACAGTTTTGTCAGTCAAGATAAGGAACCTTGTTCAGCCAGTGACAACAGGCATTTCTCAGGGACATTTGGAATAGCAGCCTGCAGACTACAAGCTGAAAATTTCCAATCTAGACTAGCTCTAAGCACAACTAAAACAACTTGAGAGGAGGTAGGGAGAGGGCAACAAACATTTGTCTGTCTCTGTATGTACTACAGAAGTAAGAGAAGTACATTACACAAATCTATATTTAAACATAGGAGACTGAAATCACAGAGATTCCCTTGTAATTAAGCAATGAAGTGCAAGAGAGCTGCAAGCTGGCCTGAAAAAGCAATTCCCTGCCAATTCTCCCTCTGCTTCCTGTGCAGCTGATGTAGGCAGAAATGCCAGCTCTGGGGCAGGAGTGAGTGTCAGTGCATAGCTGTCAGACCCAGCAGAGCTTTGTGCTGAGGTCAGACGTTTACAGCTGCAGACAGATCACAGCAGTCTCAAACAGGACCACTGTGGTTCGCTGCCTCCTTGAATCCCACAACCAGGCCCTGTCCTGCAGCTTGTGCTGGCCCTGAGCAGAAAGCTCATTTTCATCCAAAACTGAAGAAAGTTAAACCCAGAAAAAAGGTTTATGTGTTTCTGACAGTTCTGCTCCCTTATCATCAGGCAAGCAGGAACATCAGTGTTACAGAAAAGAGGGCACAGACAGCTGGGTGTTGACAGAAGAGACATAGGAGAGGGTACATAGGAGGGTACATATGTAGATAGGTACATGGTGCAGGTCACTGGAAGCTGCTGTAGAAGGGCAGCCATAGAGCCATGGCTCTTCCTGGGCCCAAATGTGCTTTGCTCTGGGAGATGATGATCTCACTATCTTCCTACTGCCCAGCCACTCTCTCCTACTTCTGCTTCTGGAGTCACTGCTCAGGAGGCTCCAAGGTGGGCTGGGTCAGAAAACACGTTTGGGAGAAAAGTAACCCCCTGAGCCATTCTGCAAAAGGTTACCAGGAAAGAACTGCATGAGAGGTGTTTCTTTAGGCTCCTCAGATTCTTAAATTTGAAGTCAGTTGATATAAAGAGCAAGAAAGGACAGAGCAGTACTTGAGATTTATGAAGACAATCATAATTCTCCTGCTAAACTACTGGCTTTTTCTCCATCCAGTTCATATTTAAGGCTATTGAACAAACTGCTTACATATAATTTCATTTACCAAGATGAAAACAAGCATGTCTGAGTAATCCTAATTAAAAGCAGTGTAATAACCTGTATGGAAATAAGCTGGAGTTTTTTTAAATTTTATTTTGGAGCCTAAATTAGGTATCCTTTTAATTTATCTACTATTCAATTCAGCTACATGTAGTTGTATTTCCCCACTAACTGCTAGCTTTAATTTTAAAACAGCTGCATCACTGATGATAAAGTACACAAAGATCAAACACATTTGCAGCCTTGTGCCAAGCCTTCTTTCAGAAGGAAATTCACAAAAAGAATAAATAATGAAAGTCATAAATCATAAATACCTCAACAGCACTTTCTCCTTAACCATCACATTGCTGCTAACAGTCCCAATTACATTTTCAGCTCTGCTGTAGACATCTGACATTTTTGCCTCTGCAATTCTGACTTGGAATGACTCTCAATGAGCCCCATAAACTGGACACTTGTGGTGCTATTTGTGTGCAGCCAGCACAACAGGCTTTTGCTCTTGACTAGGTAACACAAGAAAAAGAACAAAATCACTGGACAGCTGTTTCCCACTATTTATTAACCTCTCAAATTTTTATCATCCATACACAAGCAAAAAAAGATGCAGCTAAATGATCAGATCAGACATATTGATTACTTCTTATTGGCTCAGAACTATAATTGACTTTGTGGAATACCAATTTCCAGCATGTATTGCAGGACAGGCAGTCAAAATGCTCTGTGAGAGACGATATGAATGACTAGAAAGAATCTGATTTTAAGATCCCTGATCCAATTTTTCTGCCAAACTTGAGAAAATAATTACAAGATTCAAAAAAATTCCTTTTGCTGTTTCGAATGTAAGTGCCAAATGTGTTACTTGTATACGCTTGACTTGTCTGGAGACATGAACCTTGAAAGGGACTATCTTTTTTCTCAGGATAATTACCCACTCTTCCTGCCTTTCAACTGCTAGAGATAAATGGAGCATATGTGCATGTTTTTAGGGGTTGGGACAGAATCTCAAAGAAAACACAGTCAGGAAGCAAGAGTCATCAAATGTGACTCCACAATACATATTATCAGACTGCCCTTGCCAGCACTGGCAGAGAAGGTAACAGGCTGTGTCCTCAGACAAGTGTAACTGAGAGTGATGCTCCTGTGGAAAGGTAGTTCCACACTGAATTCACAATACCGAGTAGTCTACAAATTTTAGCATTTTCTAGGAATTTGTGTTATTTTTTCCATTATTTAGGTTATTTATGTAAGCTACAATATCAACACTAATTCAGCTAGGCAAGAGAAGTCTCAAAGAAAGAATGTCTCTCGCCAAACTGCCTTCCCTGTGCTACCTCAAACATCTCTACAACCCTTTTGTGAGGTTAGTCAGATGGGTTAGTAGTTGATTACACTGATGCTTTGAAAGAGATCAGCAGCCTGAGTTAAATCCCCTCCAAAATACAATTTTAACAAAGAAATATGTATCACTTAGTGTTGCATATTTCTACTGATTTCTGAGCTTCTTCCTTCCACTTTCAGTGTCTTTTAGGACTATTCATACCAAGGACTGATCATAATAATCTCCTGTAAGGAAACTCATCAGAAACCTATGAACAACCATGAAGCTCATGCCTTCTGATGTTCAAAATAAACCAGCCTTTTTCTGTCTGAAAGTCACACTATTTTTTCTCTGACTGAAAGCTCTTTGTATGAGAGGACTCCATCCCTGATTTGCATCAAAGCACCCAAAAAACCCAAGAATTTCAAGGCTTTAGAATGCACACAAACTGCAACAAAGTCTGAATAAAAATAATAATAAAAATGAAAGGCAACATAAGTGGAGAACATCAAAATAACAATGATAATGCTTTAAGGGCACTCTTCATTCAAAAAAATACTGTGGAGATCATATATATTAATATTCAGAAGTAAAAGTTATGAAACTAAAAACTCACACAGGTTAGCTCTAGCATTGACTAGAGTATTCTACTGTTTAAAGAGGAAGTCTCTCTCTTTCCCACACCTCTCACTTTTCAGCTTTTCACTCCTCCCTCATGATAAACCACAGAAAGTCATCGCAGCTCTCAAAGCAGGATACAAATGGAAACACTATTTCCAAGCTCAGTGTTCCATTCCTGAGTCAAGGGCTGTAGCTTCTCCTGCAATGTTTCACAGCTGTGACAGGAAAGGGAGGCTTCCTCTTCAGGTGCTGACAACTAAACTGTACTTTGCTATTGGACTCTAGTCACTATTTTCCCCGTTATTCATCTTCTTCTAAGAGATAAATTTGCAACTTGCTTATATTTTAAAACTGAAACACACATAAATATATTTAGAACTCTGATGTTACTCCTCTTAAAAAACAAGGATAAAATTTAAAGTAGAGTATTCCTTTAGGTCCTGTAGCTTGAAAAACTCTGCCCTTGTTTCCCAAAAATTTAATTCACCCACCAAGATGAATTCTTACCTCCATCTCTTACCACTCTCACTATCATCATAGGTGGCAGTATTTATCATTAGAACCACCACAATGAAAACTCCCCAATGAAAGAAACAGGCAGAAAGACCATATTTTTTCATCCAAATTCATGAAAGGGCTTCAGGAATCCTTGAAATGAATCAAGTATGCACTGAAAACAATTAAGTTGTCTTGACATGTACAGAGGTAAACACACAGCAATCTGAACCAAGGATTCTCTTCTTTTTCTCCACAGTGCAATGCTACTTGTTTCTGTATAGATCAAATGAGAACCACTCCCCACATCTGCAGGTTTCATATTGGGGCTGCCCTGGCTAGTTCTGTATTGGTGTGCTCAGTCATATGATTAACACAGCCGAAATTTTCCAGTAGAAATTGCCATCAGGACCTCCAGAAGTCAGGGTACACAATGAAACCATGCATCACAGATATTTCATAGGTAATCAGGGAGCTGATTTGTGTAAAAGAAGATGGGATGTTGCAAGCTTTCCTTTGAGGTATTGCTGTTCACAAAGACATTCAGCAGGGAAGGCTACAGCTTTATATCATCTACCTGGCTGAAACTGGAGACACCCAACCTTCCCTGGTGGTTCTGCAACAATTTAGCTTATGCAAAGTCTATTTAGGAAAGTCAGCAGGCTTACTAACAACTTTGTTTACATTAAAGAGCTCTGCTGACATATAAAGACCTTCACATTTTTCATGATGAAGTTCCCTACTAACACATATGAAAACCATGTTTTTCACAGACTCCTACTCATCTCACACTCCTGTCTTTGTATCTCCCCAGCCATAAGCTGTCATCATGTGAGTCATTTCCAGGGTCTATATGGAGAGCCTCTGCATCAGCCAAATTGTTACAGGCTCTGATAATAATTGAAACCTAAGCACCTTCACCTAGAGCAAAAATGAAGAACTTCAACAGACCTCTAGGCAAATTACTTTCATATATGTGAAACTGATGCCAAAATAACAGAGTAGCCCCTAAAAATAATGGGTACAGTTAGGACTGCACAAAGATGTTATTTAGAAATATCTGCTTCCATGCAATCACTTTGAAAACAGAAAACAAAAGGGAATAATTTTTTAATCCTATGCAAATATTGTATATGAGAACTGGACAGTGCAGAATCCAAGTGAGAGTAGAAATTAATGCACATGTATCATTGGGCAACTACATAAAACCTCCACAAAAAAAATAAGTCATCCTTTAACACAGTTTTCATGTGTATGTTGGAGATGCTGCAACTTTCAAACAAACACCTTGCAATTGCACTTTGATAGAAAACTGCCTGCTTTCCTGCTCTCTCTCTCTCTCTTTTTTTTTTTTTTTGCTCACAATTTCATATGAATTAGAATTCTGCTAATGCTCTATCTAAGTTCACATTTCACAGTAGACTGTATATCTTAAAAGATAAGCTTTCCTTTTGGTAGTAGTCATCTGGGAAAAGTAAACTGAAATATAGGGAAATCAGAAGTAAAACGATTGTGTTTATTGCTAGAGTAGCCAATATGGTGAAAAAAAAAGAGTGGGTTTTTCAAGGCTGTACCTTGTGAATTGCAATGTCATAATTACAAACAGTATGCCTTCAAATGACCAGAGCCATACTTAAGTGCTTGAAAATCGAATATTCATTTGCCTGGCAGTGTTGAAATTGCAATACTTTGAGGATTAAGCCTTGATTATGCCCTTCTCTGTCCACTATAAGATCTCTATGACATATTTGCATCAAATGCATTTAGAGTTGATAAAAAGGAAAATACCGTTCTCACAATCACCTTAATTATTTAAAGAGATAAAAATCAACATGGTACCTACATCTTATTGAAAATTCAGTAAAGGAAAGGAATCTATATTTTACCACATAAAATTAGCCAGGAAACAAGACACATGAAAAGGTGACTTTCACAGAAGTATTGCAGCACAATCTACAGGAGCTTGGCATACAAAACACCTTAAAATAAATAATTTCCAATAAGCTTCCAGTCTAGAGGATTTGGAAACATTACATGAAAAAGATAAATGAGTTATTTCAACCTGTAAGCTTCACAAACATAATTGATGTGTTTTTCAAATATTACTTCGTGCACAAGGGGGAGCTCCTGCAACTCTCTATCACAATAAAAACCTGAAGACAATACAGGGAACATAATGGAAATACATCATGAAAGATTTCTGAAAAGAATGCACATTCTTCACCCAATAGCAAGAATTACTGTATGAAATTGCACAACTTAATGTGCTTTTGTCTTCTGTGTTCAGCATGGATTCCTCAGTACAAAGGAGATGAAAAGCACTTTCCCCAGTACAGGATGTAGGCCTCAATGAAGAAGGAGCAAAATTATGTATGTTTTAAACAGTCACCAAGGTGAAGCTGTACAAAAAGAAAGGTAGCATGGTTTTTGAGAGATGTTGTTTTAATGTGTCGCAGCAAAAATATATGTGAGCAGGTAATCAAAGTCTGTACCACAACAAACACAGATAAGAGGACTTCATTAACACTGCTCAGTCAGTCCTCATTCTTGAAATACTGCTTTTGAGCACTTAATTTTTTAGCCTTCCTTTCAAGCAGAATTTTGTATGACATCTTAAGGATGTGGGGGGGTCTTTCAGCAAACTGCAATATGGAGATTCTGTTATGGAAAAGAACAAAAAACTTAATCTTGGACCATTAGCAGGGTTAGAATTTTTTTTACTATCTACTACTTGAATAAATAGCTTGCAAATCATAAATTTCTCTTTTTTTCTGTGTATCATTTCTACGCTTTCAGGCATCCACAGTTTGCAAAGGAGTTTAAGATATTTGCTGATAGCAAAAAATAGCATTCAGCACCACAGTCCACAAGAGAGTGGAGATTCATGCTCTCAATAGGGCTGTCCTTTGTTCTTACCCACATTAATTCCCTTGTTTCCACAACTCATTCCTCCAGTACCCTCTTCTTTCAAACTATCTTATATCTCCAGAGCAGATGGGCTATTTCATGCTCCTACCTGGGTACCAGTAAAGGTTCTAAAAGAACAGGGGAGACAACTCTGGCTTTCAATCAGCATCTGGCTTTGTAAGAATCAAAATATTGCTCTAGCAACTAAAATAAGCTCTTGAGAGAAACCTCACACAGGCACTGAGACAGGAAAACCCAAGCAACCCAGGAGCAAAGACAAACAGCGTGGGAATTCTGCACATAAAATGCCCTGAGTGCTCAAGTTTGCAGTGCAACTGCACCAAGCCTCTGATGAGCCAGTTTCAGTTGACATTTTTCAATGTTTAACAAGATTATTTTCCAGGGGCTCACAAATGGTACTCATTACTGCATGAACTAGCCCCGAAAGTCAAGCTTCTAGTCCAAAAGACAGGATTCCCAGTGGATAACTGGATATAACTATTTAGTATGTGCTATGTATTTTCCTCCAGCTCAATGTCAGACAGGTTTGATCCATTTCAATTTAAAAATCTGCCAGTAGCATACTCTCAGCATGGTGAATTCAGCGTGAACAGTGAAAAAATGGCCAAATTGTAAGAAGAATATCCTGTAGAGGGAAGTATCATGCAACCCTGCTGCCAGCTCTGCTGGTAACATATGGAACCAGGACCACTAACTATTCTGACTGCATGCTGGAACCCGACCTCCCCTGTGTTCTAAGTACCCTTCTGTATCTTTTTCCAAAAATGTATTTGAAATTATTATTGATTTTGTAATTTTGGCTTTAGGGTTACATTCATCTCACATATGCAATTCTACCCCATAGGAATTTTCAAAACCTAGAATGAGAGAGCCCAGATATTGGTTTGTCCTAGTTAAAAAAATGTCACTCTGTCATTTTCCCTTATATAAGACAGCATTAAACAGATTTTGTTTCCATTCCCCAAAATATAACTGGGGACACAGTAATACACTCCCTCTCAGTATTTTATGCTCAATTTAACTGTTATATTGCATTAAATGATGTGCAATAATATAAACCCAAATGCAAATTAATTCACATTTGGTAAGAAAAATCTCTTTGTTGCATTCCCCTAATAGAAATTTTTTTTTTAGATTTTAATGAATTAGAAAAACCAAACATCCCCATATGGTGAGAAAATTCCAAAGCATGTATTAAAAGAAAAATCTAATGTTACGCATCAAAAACTAATAGATGTGACAGGACAAAAAAAGCTATGAAGATGGAACTCAAATAATTAGCAATTATGGAAAAACATCTATTAGAGTACTTGTAAAAGACTCACCACAAGCTAAAAAAGAAAAACACGCATTTCATATTTCCAGAGTGGAATACATTAAATTTCGTCTGAAGCAAATTATTTACAGTTATAAACTTCCCTGGAAAATTAAAACAACACATACACACCTTGAAATAAATGCACCATGATCAAAACTCCTGAAGATGTTATCTCTTTCTGTCTAAGAGTGTAATGTCTTCTTACCATATGAAAGATTTTGAGGAACTTTGGATCTCAGAAGGTTCCTCAGTCAGTCTTTCTCTGGACACTATAGACTAGCCTGCATGACTCTCTGAGCTGTATAAGCTGCCCTCCTCACAGGTATCATTCTGGCCATCTAAAGTAGTGTAGAAATGTCCTGGAAACATTTTTCTTTCCCTGGATGAATGCCCTTCTCTGATGCACTAGCTATTTTGGAAGTCATATATCATCCTAAAAATAAGCGAAATACGTAAAATCTGGAAATACAGCACTGTTTTCCAGTATCTTGTTTTTTTGCTTTGAAAAGCTGGCAGTAACTCTGGTCCTGGAATTCCAGTAATTCCTTGATGGCTCACCACACTGCAGGGCATGAAGGGTGACAGACATTTTGTGTAGAACTGTCACAGTTGCACAGTTTAGAACTGCATGAACAAGGTTTGCATGCAGTAAACAAAATAGTTGGGTATTTACCTCTACTGCATTTACCTTTCATTGAACTAAGAGCTGTGGTCATATGGAGAAAATAAAGAACTAGAATTCATGGACCATTCTATGCTATGTAGCTTCTTCTGCCACATTTGCCACTGGATTTTCTAAGCACCTCCAGGATGAAACAAGGTGACAAGTATTTGTCATGTATTTACTCACTCAGCCTCTCTCCAGAGAAATGTGGACAGTGAGGGAGGAGAAGAATGTCTGTTTTATACACAGCTTGGAAAGGATAATATGGTTTGCAAAGGACTTTGGTCTTGCAAAAGTCACTGAGCAGTTTGAGCTTGCCCTAGCCAAGTTCTGTCTCCTGCCCAAGAAATCATTTTGTACAGGAAGAGTCCTGTTGTGCTAGAAAATCTGAGCTATTGGCAAAGGTATTAATCACTAAATTTTGCTCAGTTTCTAAAATACATTGTACCTGAGTGTTTACCATCCTTAGCTGAGCATCACTTCCCATTACTGGGGGGAAATTACACTCTAGGGGAGACTGGGGTTTTTGCCTTTTTAACTTTACCTGTTACTTCTATCTGCTTCAGAAAACACAAAAATGCCTTTCAGTTTGAATTCTGCATCTGGTGCTTTTCTTAAGAAATCAAGCAAGACCCCTGACCTGAATTAACTTCAACTGTACCACGCACTTAGACATAATTCATAACTGTTACGTAAAATTCTTACAGAATCCAAGCTGCTAAGTATGTAAGAATAATTACTCAGTACATAGAAAAATATTTATGTTCCTACAAGACAAGGTTGTGTCCAGAAGTAGTATAGCTAGTGAATAACACTCAAGGAAAAGGAATTGCATAATTGTTGCATGTATACATTAAATAAAACCTCAATGTGACAATTAAAAAAGGTCAGTACCCTTGAGGAAGCAAGACAGACAGACAGGGAGAGGTGGAAGTAGTTATTTTTGCATTAAGAAAACACCCAAAATATTCCTTGTCTTCATCTGCTGTCAAGAGATGCTTTTTGTGCAACAAAAATACCTTTAACCTTTAAAAGACATCTCATAAATGCATACAATGCAAGTCCCATGTCCAGAAAAATGTTATTACTGTAACTTTTCTACTCCTGTCATACAGAAATTCTAGAAGTTATCAATCTTTACAACAACACCTGACACTATTTCTTCACACTATTATTCTATATATATATACACTCTATCTCACTACTGAAACTGGCACAGAAATATTCATTAGTTCTTTCATGTAGATCCTCATCTGGAGAGGTTGAAGGCACAGAACTATTTTACAAGGGGGAACTGGGATGTAAAGCTGCTTTCTGAACACAGGAGAAAATTCACCCTGAGCAAAGGGCCAGACAATGCCTGTGCATCAGTTCAGGCTCAGGTAAGCCTTAAAATAGGATTTAATAATGATTTTTATGACCCACTGGTTACCCACAAGTTAACCACTGGTCTTGTCATAGTGCTGCTTTTCTTCCTTACCCTCAGCACTTTTCCAACAAAGGCCAAGAAACCAGATAGCAACACAAACTTTGCTAGCAGTACACTTTGTAATAATCCTGAATCAGCTGTTTTCTTCAGTAAAATGATACCATATCTAAGGTATTCTTATCATTTTATACTGTACTTAAATGCATCAACCACATGCTTTGCATTTGCACTCAGTTATTTTCAACTGAATGTTGAATATTTCTACATTTTTCATGACCAAATTTTTCCTTTCCAGCAAAAAAATATGTGTGATTTACCTTACTACAGTTTTTAGAAACTTGGCAAAGAGCACTGCTTGACATACTGTCTTTATCTGGCATTCCTAAAAAAAAGAATACAGAAAATAAATACATACTGTACATTCTTTGAGTGACAGTGAAAATATTTATCAGTAGAACAGGGAATTTGTTTTGATTTACATAAGTGATGAATTCCAAAGGCTGCCCTTGTATTCATGTCTACAGCACTATCACATAGCTTGACAGGTTCTCATGAGATATACCCAAAATTATTTAGCTATGTAACAAAGGTCAGAGAGCAGCATGTTTACTGCAAGCTCAAGCACTAACCTAGATTCCCCAGCATGCTGTGTAGCCCATCTTAACTAAAAAAATGGACACACTTTGTTATATTTATTTTACTAGCAGGATTCATGGCTATGTTCCATGTTTCATGTAACACAAGTACATATGTTACATGATATAATCAACAGGTCTGGGTGATAGTGCAGATTTTTGTACAGCTCTGTGTACAAGTGTATACAGCTGGGAAGGCAGCTGGGCAAGTTCCAAAGTGTCTTCTACTACATGCAGTATCAATGCAGTTGTAACACCAAACTGAAGTAAAATTTGAAAGTTCAATACCCCAACCCAGAGAATCTCCATTTTCCCTTTTCTTCCCTTTTCTTGTTTGCTTGCCCACCACCTGATATCTAATTTCTCATACTCACTGTCATTGTTGGAGCCAGTTTCCATAACACCATAAGGAGGTGTGAGAAGTCCAGACATGTACTGTCGATATTTCTGAAAGACAGTGATGGCACATTTGGTCAGGTACAGAGGTATAAAGCCATTCAGGGGAATACATGCTATTTATATTCATGTGTCTCCTGCCCTGTGCTTCCCACACACACATGAGATATGAGACAATCAAACATGTCTTTACTCTTAACACTACAAGGGTTTGCTTTCTTGACTGGAGCACACACTGCTTTCATTTCATCCAAAGTAGTGCTAAACCAGTTTCCTCTTTCATCTTCCCCACAGCATGACTTTAAGGGTTCTAATAAATCAATATTTTACTTAGCTGTGTGATTTCCCATAGATTGTTTTAAAGCTCATTTGAAATTACACTACTCATTTGAATCCAAGCTAGAAAGCTACTTTATTATAGAAATGGAGACCAGCTAAGGAGTCATAAAAATCATGTACAACAATAGTTTTGGTGTCAGATTTGAAATACACAGGATGTAGAGTGAAAACTTTACACATTTCACTCCAAGACACTAATTTTAGTATTGAGAAATGACAAGGCTATGAAACACACAGACCAAACACTTCACATTATGTATATCCTCATACAAAAACTGCATTAGCAGATGAAACTTTGTAACTGTAAAAATAACACCCCTTAAACCACTATAAGGTACGTAATTATAACTGATGTCAGCAACTGGTATTTTTTCTTCAGTGAATGATGATGACATGATCAGTAAAGTTCAAAGCTCTGTCAAAAGTTTAAGAAACTCACAGAAGCTACAAAAATAACACCAAAGGGGAAAAAAAGTCCTTTTATCAAATACAAATCACTCGATGAATACGAAACACATTTTTGTTTCCAATCATACTATGTTACTGTCATGATTAAGGAAAAACAATTATAATTCCCTTTTGGACCTGTCAGCAAACAAGCTTGTGCAATAGGGATTCTGATGTTCAGCGTAAATAAAATTCGTCATACAATCCTTTGGGTGTGCAGTGAGCTCAACCTGAACAATCAACCTGCTGAAATTCAGCAAGTTTCAACTAAGCACACGTAGCAAAGTGTGCAAATAAGAGACAGTGCAATTTTAGTGCCATAGTGCAATTTTAATTTAAAAGTTTTATCCTTTGCTCTATGGAGTTGTTTGGATGTATTCACTTTCAAAATGTTGCCTGCTGAATTTTAAAAATGCTTGAATTATCCTTCTTACATTTATTTTTCTTGGAAATGGAAATGAAAATATCATCAATTCAAGCACTAAAGACTGCATGTCTTGCATTCTAAATAATAACAAAAGCTACAAAGATTACATTAATCTTAATAATCCAATCCTATTTTTAGACAAGCTATTACATCCCAAAGCTTAGTAACATATTATTTAAATCTCACCCATAATCCAGCTGAATACTCGTAGAAGTAAATCTATGCTATATCCCTGGTCAGTCACACGAAACACAAATGCTATTTTATTTGAGGATAAAACTCTCCTATTTTCTTTCTCAAATCACTCAGTTTCCGTTATTCTGCATCCAGTCCCATGCCTGGAACTCAATGAGAGGAAGAACATAAGAAAGAATTCTTTTCTCAGTTTAACTAGTAAATCACATATATAAACCAATAGAAGAAGTCATTTGTGTTGGCCAAATGAAAAAAAAACCAAAACAAACAGAAGTGTGTCCCAAGGGGTTGAAATAACATTTTATTCAAACAGTAGATAAATGCTTTGTTCTACCTTCTGCTGATTTTGGTCTTGAAATGTGATTTTTAGATGGAAAATTGGAATGTTTCATTTAGGACAAGATAAAAACAAATTGTAGAGGATGTTTTTGTCTTTTTCTTCATCATCATTCAGCTGATATTAATTTCTTTGTTCTGTTTTCCCATACAGCTTATTCCCAGAAATACATTACTAGTTCACATTTAAGCCACTTTTATAAGGAATTTAAACTGTGGGAAGAGATTATTTTTTTCTTTTATTTCCTATACCATGTCCACAGCCATCATACACCGCATGGCATTTTTTTCTGATTAATTCTGTAATATTTTTCCTGATTATTCTTCTCATGAGACAAAACACAGAACACAGCATACAATTTCCAAAAGATAAGAGGGTCCATCTTCAGAAAAAAACCTACCAATAGAGTAAGCCAGAATTAGACACATAACTTTAGAGGAGTATCTAATCCCATTCAGGCACACTTGATGCTCAGGACACCAAAGCTCACCAGGAACAAAAAACAGACTCCTGATAGATAAGGTAGGATTTTGGTATCTCTCCCAAGGATGTGCACTCTGTCACCTTCTGCATGAAGGTCCCACCCTGCCCTGGGACCAACCCACTTATCAGTCCTATACAGCAAATCCTGTGAGCAGTGCTGCCTGTGAAGGAGTTCAAGCAGCACTACCAGAAGAGGAATTAATTCAAGGCATGCCCTCAGAAAGCTCAGTTGTTCATACTCCTCCAGGGCAGCTCTGCATAAATAAAACTTTCTTCTATATCTGGGTATCTCTGGAGGAAGGGCTGATACAGCTGCCTACACATGGTCTCTCATGAGGATTTCTCAGTGGGTGTGGGCTGACATAAAAGGTATAATTTATGCCTAAAGTTTTGTCACCTCATCAGCCAAATTAAATGTCAAGGGAAACTTATTTCAAGGAGTCAGGGAAACACTGTTTGCTGGGAAATCTAAGCATGCGAAGACAGACCTAAGTAATTGCATAAAGATCTGCCAGTATCAGATGGAATAATAAAGTTCTAGGCATGAGATCACTGAAAGCTGAGATAATGAGACCTATCTTGTTACTGCACTGTCTGTAAAGGAAAATAAAATTCAATAAGTTACATTATATTCATAGGTGGCATTTAAAATCATCCTGAAGATTAACAGACTAGGTATTTACAAAAGGCTTTTGAAAATGTATTCCACAGGTGGTATGAAGTCTGCAAAGGCTTTCCTTATGAAAGACTGTAACAATTATCAAATCATCACATCCTTGTTTATTATCAGAAATTTCAAGTTTTGTAAATCCAACATGACAGCAGTTTTTAAAGCTACATTCAATGACCTATTCACTCTGTCTTTAGAATTCTACCAATTCATAAACTCTATCATGCAACAGCTTAAATAACAGACAATTCCTACATCTAATCTGACAGCATGAGTAATAAAGACAGCATTTTTTTTCCAGTTGCTGACTGCCTCATACCCATGCAGTGGTGAAAATTAACACATTTTGACCTTTTCAGCTACTTCTGTGGCCTGAAGCAAAGAAGACTACTGACAAGAAATAGTTGGGGAGAGGAGAAAAGAAAGAAACAGAATCACACACTTGCCCTACTGGGAAGGCACTGTGAGGGAATGGTTTCTAAGGCCACTCGTCATCAGGTTTTTCAGTGTGTTTCTTTGCATGCTCAAATTAAGGCTTTGTTTTTAGTTAGCTGCAGTTTGTCTCATAGGCTTTCATGAATACAATAGGTTTTCTTCAACTCTGTGAACATAATTAGGTATATTTTTATATGCTAATGTTTAGAAAGGCAATTACTATAATTATGATGTAAGCTATCTCTAAATTCCTGAAAAAATGCTTCTAGCATACACAAGGTATATAAAATATATCTTTGGTCTTTGTGGATAGTCTCTTGTGTTCTGCTGCAAGTAGTGAAGAGCTAATACCTGTTTACAAACATTCCAGAATAATTCCATGGAAAGAATACAGATGAGCCTTTCTTGTCCATGTTCACTGTGTACCAAAACCCAGTGCTCTAACAGGAAAGACACAGGACTGATGAAGGGAAGACCTCCTGGGGTAAAAGGATTTGAACCCAGATTCTTCCCCAAATACTCCACCAAGGGCAGCAGTTCTGCAGTTGGCCAATAAGGGCTCTGCAATAAAGACCCAGGCAGTGACAGTTTGTAGCACTAGGGACTCAGGCTTCTGATTCTTCCCCATGCCATGGTGAATCTACAGATACTAGGAATCTGTGGCCAGATACTCAGAATTAAGTGTCTTTTAACACTGGAGACAGTTTTGCAGACCTCAAAAGGTGCTTGGTTCAATATGAATATGATCTTTCTCTTTCTCTTTCTCTCTCTCCTATCCATAATCTCAATCACAGTATCATTTTTCACCATTTCTGATGCCTTCTTTTCTGCCTACTCCTAACTAGCAACAGAGAAAATTACTAAGCAAAGTCTGCCTAACTTGGAAATTTGGGAGTAACACAAAATAATTCATTTCAGGTGTAGAGGTCCTAAGAAAAACATCAAAGTGACCTTTCCACACATTTTTCAAATCCTTGTGTAATTGTTTCATCAGATGCTCTTATTGCGACTATTGCCTGTGTTCTGCAATACTCCTGCACTAGCTGTCAATACTTCTGCAATGGTTTCTCTTGGGGAATATATGCTGTAGCTTGAAAATGTGAGCCAGCTTCTCTGTTTTCTTTTGACAATAAATAATTGATCACTGATGCTCTCAGTACAACTCTGTTCTTCCTCTAAGTTGGCAGTGAACCACCTCCCTGGTGAGCATTACTCACAAGGGCGCGCCTCTCCCATGGTGCACTGTTTCTTCTCTTTTCTCAAGAACAATAAGGAGAGAAACCCCTGAAAGAAAGAGCCCATGAAGATTTTTGGACCTTCTTTTCACTCATCAAATCAAGCACAGATTGCTGTCTCAAAATCCAGACTTTTGCCATCAGATGTGATGCTCTGGTCTTCACTGAACTGATGGGAAGAATCTCAGTTCATCTGCCTGCTATCCTCTTGTGTTTTCCAACAAAAAGTGCCTAATATTCTTGCAGATTTTCACAAAAAAAAAACCCCACCCCAGACTGATTATCATACTCATAGTTGATTTTTATCCCAATATTGTTACAAAGGGGAAAAAAAGTAGCACCCTTGCTTTTGCCCAATAGTATGAAGCAAGACTCTCAGCAGAGCCTGGCCTAATTCTGACTTCAAATACTGTCTTCTTAGTATGCTTACAAATTACCAAGTGCATTTCTTCCAAGCAAGCTCAGTCATTTCACATTTCAGGTCAATGTCACTTAACTGGATATCACAAAAAGTATCTAACCCATGGCTGTTTAATACTAGATTAAAAATCATTGTTTGAAACTGATTCTTCACTCTAGAGCACCAAGTATCCTGCCTATTGCTAAATGTCTGCCTTTGTCATTACCAGAATATAATTATTTGATGTCACCAACAGTATAGGTAAGACAACAGACCTGAGGTACTTCTGAAAGAAAGCATAAAGACCTTTAGTATATTAGGAAAATATAATGCTACAATAGCAAAAGCATACCTTATTTTGTGAAAAAATAGAAAAATAAGCCATGAACAGAAACAAACTGTTTTGTATACGTCAGTCTATCAAGTCATTAAAATGTGATAGACAAGGTCTGAAAAAGCAGAAGTGAAGCACTATTTAGTCATGTTCAGATAAAACAAATACAGGAAATGCCTGTACCAAAACTGCTGAATCCTGATCCCAGAATAGGTACAGTTTATGTAACAGCAGATGAATGTGCATGTTTTCCATTTATTTACCTATTTACCATCATCAGGATGTTTCTGCATAGCTCTAATCAACTACACTTTATTTTACTCCATTTCTTTATTTTGGAGGCATATATTTTTCTGTCACATTCCTACCTAAATCAATTATCATGCTTGAAAAGCTCTGTGTGCAGAATTTGCTCTATCACAGAATCCCCTTGATATTTCATCAAGAAGAATGCACCCAACTCACTGAAATCATGCCAAATAGCAGACTTGGCTACCAGATAGAAAGCCAAAGATAAGACTGTACTGCAAAAAATCACATCCAAGGAAATTAGAGCATGAGCACTGATTAAGCAAATTGCAGCCTATTCTGCTCCATCTAATTTAAATATAGAAATGCCATCATACAGTTCTTCAATTCTGTCTTCTAGAGAAATCCACTCAGGAAATGCACTTGGGTGGAGACAGGACTTGGCTGGGAGGAGTGGGAAAGATTGCATATACTTAAAAGAGGGCAAGAAACAGTCCATCTGATTTATGTGTTTTCTTTTACTTCAATTGTGTACACATAGAATAGATCATATATTTACAGGAAAAAATACTTAATTGTCTTTAACATGAAGTTCAAGTTTTCAAAAGTGGCTGAAAAAGAGCTTTTCCACATTCACTTTTTCACAGAAGGCCTGATACATATGACCAACATATCTTGGTCATGAATGTTATGAAACAGAACTTCATCTGAAGAAATTGATGACAAACTAGGTATGTGCTGCTGAGATAGAGAAAACCTGGAAACCTCCCAGTGCAGGCTGTGCTCTGACAGTGGGCTGAAGTCACAATCCTCTGTAGTAAAACTCTGTAAGGTCAACACAAGGTCTCTGCAGTAGCTAAGTCTTAAAAATAGGTTTTAAGTGCAACTGAAATGACACACTGGCCTTATGATGAAACTATGCACAGCAGTGGCTTTGGTTATAAACAGTTTTTTTCTTTGCTCCCATTACATATATTTTAAAAGGAGATTTGAAACAAAGAAAAAGTTGGTGAGCTCTGCTTTTTATATTTTTAACCTCTGAACACAGAAGTATGTTAGACTATAAATTTGTTTTCATCTGGGAGGAAACTCTGGGTTAAATATTAATTCCTTTACAATCAATATAAGCCTATTTAGTAGTTCAGTGAGGTCAATCAAATACTGCTTTTGCTTCTCACAAAAACAAGCACACATCAACCTCCAATATTCATCTAACATCAAAGGCTTCCTTTTCATGGATAATTCTCCAAACTGATTGTTTCTATTCAATTGTGCATAACAATAATTAGAATATTTAAGAAGTACAAATAAGTAAACATACAATTTCCCATATAAAATTCATTTTTCTTCAAAGCTTTTAAAATATTATTTTGATAACAGTGTGAGCTGCTTTAAAAGCATTTTGTGCAGATCACTGAGGAACATTGCAAAGAAATCAAAGCAAGTACAATACAAAATAAGAAGGGAAAATGTAAAGACAAAGTAAACAATTATGTTTCAGGAAGTATGATTGAACATAGTCTATTCCTTCCAGTGGACACAAAAGTATGTATTCTGACAGAAAATCATTCACAATCAGACTGATACCACCTAACAGGAACCCAAAACACCTGGGCCTCCAATTCACACAGCAGTCCTTGCAATGGCACCCCTGGAATTAACTTGTCAGCATAAACCTCTCATGGGTCAAAGCTGCTCAAATCTGGAGTGCCTTTTATGCACACTGTGTTATAATAAATGCTGCCCATGGTACTTCCCCACAGGACTTCACAACAATGTTTCAGCTATTTTACACACAGTATTTAGTTACATGGTTTTACATCCACATTCACTGTCCAACATCTCATGGCTCTCATGTCTGAAGATCCCCATAAAATACCTCCAAACAGTCTGCTAAACATAATCTTTTTTTGTACAACAGCATCTTGTCTGAAGATTTCAAAATGTATTGGATGGGAATCCAATCCCATCCAATCCAATCCCATCCAATCCACTCCTGACTCTTATCCAACTGAAGTGCAAACATGAGTAACAGCGATTTGGCTGTGCCATAACAGAAAGATTAGGCAAACTGCATTAACAAACTGCAATACAACTGCCTTATCTGGATGGGGCAGTTTTCAAGGCTTTTTCCAGAAGACAAAAGTCAGTGCAAGTGATTTCCTCAAATCATAGGCAATTTATTTTGCTGCCAGAGCCTCACCACGACTGAAAAGGCTGGCACGCAAATGCTGTTCTGCAACTCCAACCTGGAGTCCTGCTGTGACTGTTTGTTGTACAACTCTTTCCTTAGGCAAACAAAGTAAAGTAACAGTATTCACTTCAGCTTAGCCCTAAAAGCATTTTCAAACCTCATGACAAGAGGAACCAGTGACAAATGGAGGCATGCAGGGATGGGAAAGAAGGAAGTCCCACTGGAAGTTAAACCTTAGAAAAGAAAGAAAAACCAACAAGAAATAAGAAGGGAAGGAGTAAAAATGGGTGGAGGGCAGGAAGGGAGTGCAATACACAGTCTAATAGACTCCTTCAACCACTGGTGTTGTCACAATTATGGAAGGAATTAGTGAAGAGACTCCTTCAAGGAAGAGGCCACATTATTAAAAAAAAAAGGACAAAAAAAAGAGAATGTAAAGTAGCTTATGGCTATGTCTAATAAACAAACCTCCTCCTCTCTCTTTTTGCCACTGAAGAACCAGTTCATACAGTGACAGATACAACTAGGTTGGAAAAGACATTGAGATCATCAAGCCCAACCTATGACCAAACATCACCTTGTCAAGTGGACCATATGAAGATAAATGGTTTGTTTAAGATTTATGCTGCAGATTTTGAAAATTCAACACAGGCAATTAAAAATTACTTGCAATAAGCCTTGCTAGGAGAATGCAGTAAATAATCGTGAGTCCAGCTGTGCAGCTGCAGCTGAGAGCAGAAGACATCTTGTCCACTTCTTGCACAGTGAAAAATTCCTGATGATTTTCCTAAGCTTCTCATTAAAAGCATACCCAAACAAACTTTAATTGTTGCTTCTATTATATTTGTGGACACCACACATCAGACCTCCTGTACTCAGTCAGGCATGGGTACAGATTCTGTTTTGCTTCTCTGCTTTCCTAACAAAATGCAAATATTTTGTCTAGCAAGCAATTCCACACTTTCTCCCCATCTTCACAGAAACTCTTTTGATTTCAGTGGAAAAAAAATTATCAAATTTGAGATAGGGTTCAAATAGAGCCCTACAAGCTAAACAGAAATTAGTAATAGGAGAGAGGTCACAAATAAAGTGTCACAGCTAAGGGAAAAGTGGGCAGCACTCTCAGACATCCCAATTCACTGGGTAACTGGCTAATCCTCACAGGTATAACTCCAAACAACACATAAATTGTCTTCTATCAAACAGATACATCATGGAAGCTACAGTATAGTTAGCAATAAAGAGCAAAAACAAAAAGGAAATAAGCTTTTTCACCCCTTCCACTCACAGAAGAACTTTTTCATTGTTTTCACTGTCTGTGATTATATTTATATTCCAAATTTATTTTACTATTTCAGTTCTTTAATTAACAGTTCTTCTAAGTGTTTTCATTAACACCATGCACAGATGTCCTAAAGTTGTGATTTTTCAGGTTTTTGTGGACACTGGTATTGAAGGTGCTGAGCACCTAAACCAGGCACCTCTAGCTTGGAATGCACTGCTATGCAACCTGCTGTTGCAGTGGAGGAAAATATACATGAGCATTCTTATGCACTCCTGATAGAAGAAGAGTAGGTTTATTGAGAAGTAATCTGATATACTTCATCCTTTTTCTGACAGCACGACAAATGATTTTTGAAGCAAGTGTATTGCTATGAGACTTTCAGTCCCTTTAGAAGACAAGATGAGGTCACTGGTAATAATAGAGCTAGAAGATACCTTAATTGGAGGGCTACCAAATTTGCAACATCCTACACTTCAATCTATTTTTGTAGGGCTCTTTCTTTGTTGTAAGAAAGACAGACAAAGCTTGTTATTGTCACTTTGATTCTGTGTATCCACTCACCGTTCAAAGAAAATCTTTATACAGAATATAGAGTAAAATAAGCGACAGCATGAGTCACACTGCAAGAGCCCATGGTTCCCAAGTATTATGAGGCACCAGAGGAATCAACTGACTTGCATATGAGAACAAGGTATTAACCACCGAGCCACATATGTAACTACAGAACTGCCTTAAAGGAAGGTTTTATTAGCAGAGAGAAAAAGCTGCCTATACATGTAAATCTACTTCATGTAGATTCTACTTCATGTAGATTCTTCTGGTATCTTAAAACTTTAGAACTACATTAGGGACAGGTTTTGCAAATCATATTGTAATAAAAATCAAACACATGGACAATAAGGCAAGATTTTTTCCCACTTAATGTAACTATTTTTTTCTCATGTTAGCTTTTTATCTGATCTTTTTTTTTCTTTGATAATAGTAATGGGAATTCAGTGCCATACAATGAGGAAATTGTACACATAAGCCCAACACATTTAACTGACTAGTTTCCAATTTACACGTATTTCTTTACATACTGCTAGTTCCTTGTTTAGGAAACATCACAGAACATAATTTCAGCATTATACTGTCTCTTCAGTTTTATAAACTTCAGACTTTTGAGAAAATCTTGGGATCTTTTAGATAAAAGAGGTACTGTTATCTCTGTTGTTTAAGATTATTCTTTGCATATCTCCTATGGAGTTGAAGTTCATTATATTCACCTGTGTTGGAGTGGGTGACCAGCTGACATCAATTAACAGTGTCACTGGCTTCAGCAATGCTGATTTACATTCACTGAGCTGTTCCAATAGTGTTAATGATCATCCATGGTCATATATCATGTTAGCTACAGCAATAGAGACATAATTCAGGAGACATTTTCAGAGTGTATTCTAGTAGCAGAAGGATGATGGTGGCCAGTAAAGCTGTTTCAAGCTACCAGAAGATGAAAGCTAAAAGTGACAAGACTTTGTACTCAACTGACACTCTTTGTTGGAGCAGCAGTCCCAGTAGACAATTTGACTGCCTTTTCTCTAACTTTCACAGAGCTGTTTTATCTAGTTCTCTTACTGTAGCCCTAAACAGTAAAAAGAACAGTAACACACATGCATACAAAGAACTCCTAAAGTGGTTCTGTCTGCAGTAGAAAATGCTACTAAGAGCCTGACCCAAATCAACTCTGAATTTATCAGTATGTTTTAGAAATTTCTGAAAGATAAAAGATGCATCCCCTTAAAACTATAATTCTCAGTGTCACATATTAGGCTTTGCTTACTAATGAGAATTAGTATGTTTGATGTCTTCCTTTACTGCTCTCTTCCCATTCTTTTCAGCAGAATGGTCAAACCTCTGCAGCTTTGGCATCCTGAGGCCAGTTTTGTGGTGGCCCCTCACCACACATCCCAGGTCACACTCTGTTCCTGCATGAGCAGGTGGCACAGTTCAGCCTGCAGACACTGGAACAACCTGATGGGCAGCACAAGATACTAGGCTATTAGCAGCATAGCAGGCAAACAACTACTCCTCAGTACCTGACAGGTACTGTAGGGCAAATAAAAAGAACCTGCAGTCCAGGCATGGCCAGATGAGCACTGGGGTACTCTCTGTATTTAGTGCATCACCATGCTTGTGAACACAGCCCAGCAGAATGCCTGAATGAAGTGTTTAGTATTTGTAACATGCTTCAAGACACGTAAATTAAGGATCACATTACACAGAATTATTCTGACATTGCATTCCTTCAGGAACAGATAAATACCACAGTACATAATTGGGCTGGTATCTCTTTAAATTTGGATCATTAGAGCTCTCCCAAGATCCCCATCAGTGTACAAAGAACCACTCGTTTGATTATTTTACAATACAAAACCCCCTGCATATATCCACAATGATTATATATTCAGTAAAATCCCTTTAATGTCAGTACATCAAATATGTTTCAGTTGAGATTTTGCATTCATTGTCACGTTCAAGTGAGTTTTGTCTTGCCTTCTCATCTTCTATACTTGATCTCTCTCTTTAAACTTGACATTTGTAGCAAACTCTCCCAGCTAGGTCTTAAAACTAGATTATTTTCTCTGCTCAAGAGAAAAGTATGTAAGAGTATATAATTTCCTGCTTTATATACAACATCTGGCACTGTAGAAAGAATCAGTGCAAGTCTTACCAAGGCAGTAGAAAAAAATAGCTGAGAATCCTCCTGTATGGAAAACAACTCTGCAGTACTGGCTATAACACTTATTGCATATTATATGAAAGGTTAGTGGACTTCCTGGCAGAGCACAGTAAAGTATGTGGGATTTGACTGCTGAATAGCAGCAGAGCACTGAGAGAGAGCCTTTTGTCAAACATTAATACAAATCTCAATCTGCTTTTCCCTACATTAAATAAAAAATATCCAGATAAATCTGGCAGAAGCATATGCTTCCAAAACTTAATATTTTGGGTGATAGCCTATGCAAAGGATCTGCAAGAAAATAACCTTCCCTATTTAACAGGCAAGCAAGCTGAAGGTACAAAATTTCCCAAAGCACCAGAATGACTTCACCACATTGTATTTAGGGCAATAACTTAGGCATTTCAGAAACTACACAGCAAAGATGTTCAGTGAACCCAGGAACATAATTTAAAGACATTTAAGCATCCAGAAACAGTTACCTAAGTGCTGTGCCCCTTAAGAATCCCACTACAAGCTTATTACAACATGGGGGTACCATGCAAGGTTAAGATCTATCTTTACCAATACTCTAACTCCAGTAAGAGGGTTATTAAATGAAAATGACCTCCTACTTCAACACAGTCTTAAAAAGTAGAACCATGATGGTCCAGTTCACCTTTGCAATGACAGCACAAAGCAAGGGTGAGCAAACACTAGCTGGGACAGTGCCATGAGTGATCTTACAGTAGCATTAGAAGCTTCATTTAGTTGTCCAAGGTATTTCAGTCAGTTGTCCAAGCAGAAAGCATGCTGGTTGATCATGGGTCCAGTGAGGCAAGAAGAAAATTTGTTTCCCTGATTACACACTGGTAGACAGCCTTTCCTCATGGACTGTTAAGAACAAAAGTAAGATCAGAAGGTATTTGTCTTCCAGTGATTTTTAATTGTTTGAACTTTCCTCGTAATAAAGCAATGTTGCTTCCCAAACCTTTTTGTAAAATTCTAGCTCTTCAGTCATTTGTTAACACTGATCTGTCACATACTCCTTGAAGATGCAAAGTCTTCAGAAAAAGCCTGGGGAGGAAGTATCTGAGATACTGTCAGTGTCTGAAGCCAGAATGAATCAGTCCATGGAGCCTTGATAATTGTCAGGTTGTTTTACAGCCCATCTGCTAAAGGACTGCCTAAACAGCAATCAAATACCTACAAAAGCCTGTCTTACACGTTTGTGGAAATAATAGCCAAAATTAACTTGGAAAGTTGCCATGCACTTACATAAGGTCATGGCATGATGTGGTTACTTGTCGGTACTGATATTTGTTCAAGTGGAATAAAGTGCCATTCATGAGCTAAAAGCCATCCCAATGTTTTATTCAGAATTAAAATGCTTTTTCCAAGGACGATGGCATTTCCAAAGTATTAAGTGCTGGGCCAGTTCTGTTTTGTTTAATGTCAGTGGCAGCTTCTGAAACAGCAACCATAACTTCAACCATTATGCTGGGCTGCTCAGGGCAACTCCAGTCTGGCAAGCCAGCACTGTCTCCCAAAGACAGGAATATGGCTAAGGGTGAGCAAACTGGCACAAAAACAGCAACTTGGGTGCAACAGTGACTAGAGATAGACAAGGTTCTCCTGGCTGTATGGGAAAATCACCAAAGAAAGACTGGGAGGAATTTCAATTACAATTGCATTATAACTAAAAAATTTCTCATCCAGCAGCATCACAGGGTCTGTAAATTCATCACGTGCCTCAATTCTGCCCAAATGCAGCACAACTACAGGAGTAATAACCAGTACCACTTTGGTTAGACCAATAATTTAATCTACCGTGTGCATTTTAAAAGAAATCAATTCTTACTGAACTATTGTTATTGTTCCACAACATTGCAATTTAAATTACAAGGGTACATGATACATATGGCTGATATTGAGCACCAGTTGTTCATGTTAAAGAGGTACTATTGCAAATGTCTCATTACCAGGCCATATGAGCAATCCTATACGTTTCCAGGAGGACCAGCCCTACAAAGATGATGACAACCAGCCCAATTGTGTCTAGGCTACTGCTATGCAACAGTAAGGACCAGCCAGATTCAAAACACCTCCACGATGTGTTTTCCAAACCTATTCTTGAAAATCACTGAAAAACCCAGTCCCAGCCCTCCTATGTCCTTTTAAGACGTGACAGAAATCCCCAATTTTAGTAAAACCAAAGATACTACTTAAAATCAGGAAGTCCTAAGAGAGTAGAAGGCATGAATCCACTGAGACTTTTGCATTAGCTATAGAAGTCATTGCAGCTTCACCTTTTTCTAACCTTGAAATTAAAAATAGAAATTGTAACAAAACATTTTTTTAATGCTTTTCCCCCCTACCATAGTAATTCCTACAACAAACATCTCACATGCTAAGCTTTCATTAGGTACAACTCCATGTAATGTACTTTTCAAGGAGTTCAGGTCAGTAATGGATGTAGTTATTCAATACCACCCTCTTCTAACCCTCTTAGACCTTCTTTCTGCCCTCCTGTAGTCAATCTTCATCAGCATCTAATTACCTGTATTCCAAGCTTTACAACTTCGTAGCAGACACTTATGATATTTAGTGGCACATGTTAGTCTGTTTATAAACCTCCTTTCTTAGAATTCCCTTTCTGAAGAACCAGGGCCAATCCCAATTACACCCAAGCCCTTCACACCTTCCCATACAGCCCGTGGTGATTTGCCATGGCTCCACAACACAAAGCTTTCCACACAACAGTGGCCTATGGCCTGCCAGCCACTGCCAGCCCTGCAAAGACTGGGAAGGGGGCCCTATCATGAACAGGGATCAGTGAATAGATCTGGGTCTTTTACAAACTGCCACACAGCCCAGAAAGAACAGCCAGAAAGTGACAAGGCAAGCGTTGAGATGAAATTTGCCTCTGACTTGTAACATGTGAAAATATCTAAATTTTCCTGCAATGGACCAGCTAGACATTTATAAAAGTAACCAAAGCATACTACAAACCTCTAAAAAGCAACACAGCACTTGGTTTTGCTTTCCACTGTTACAGAAAGTTGTTTTTACATCACAGAAATAAAATTTTAGCTACTTTTCAGTGGAAAAAAAGATGCATATGTATATACATACTGCATATACTCTACTCCATACTGCATTTCAGAGTACCTCACTGAACTTAATTAAGAAAACTATTAATATGAAGGTGACTCACGACCTATCTGTATGATCTTTCTTTCAATTAAAAATTATTTTTCCACTGAAAGAAAAGCTCCAATGACAGTTGACTGCCATCTGCCCTGAATTTCCATGCAATGTGTCATTGTCTCCAACTGTACAAAGATTAATATCCAGATTAATCAATCATTCCCAATTGTCTGTCTTCCAGATCATGCAGCATATAAGAAAAAATCACTGATTGCAGTCACCACCCATTGTGCTCTGCCTGTCTACATGGCTGGGAGAATCCAGCTACAAGAGGTTGCCCAGATATCTCACTTCTACCAAATTTCCTAGTTTGGAAGAGAGTACTTGGGAAATAACAACAGCCCTTCAGTCTTTATTCTTTCATTTCAGAATATTTTTCTGCTGTTCTGTTTCTAATAAAAAGTCAGCACATAACTACTGAGAGAAGAATTTTAGTTGAAGATTTTTGCAGGAGCCCCACACAAAAGATACAAGAGACAGAGGCTGTTTCTGGAGCCCTTCTGTAAATTATCTTAATTCTCATGAGCTGTTACACTAGATTATACCATTTACAGAGGCAAAGGTAGCAGTATCAAACTCATACACATCAAATGGAACAGTCTCTTTTCTTTACAAAGTACTATCCAGACTTTGAAATTCCAAAGTTAAATTAAACAGATCCAAACTGTGTTTCTTTTCTTTTCTTTGTCCTCCCCTGAAACTCCCCCTGAAGCACTAACCAAATAATCTGCCAATTAATAACTATACAGTACACAAGTTTGCCAGCCACTCATTCGTAAAAAGACACAGGGCACCTGTTTTAATGCTCCAGTCACATTTTAATAAAATATTAATCTTTAGAGGTCTTTGAAGGGAGGAGGTATGCTCTCTTTGACAAGCCAATTCTTAAAATAACTTTTTTTGCTTTAGCAGTTAAGAGGTCAAACTAGAATGCAGCAGGCAAGTCATGGACTAAACAGCACTTTCAACAAAAAGTACCCAGCGACATCAAGCAAGTGTCAGAAAGCACAAGCTGAGGGGGATGGGACAGTAAGCGGGACATGCATTAACTTTTAAAGTTTGCCATTGTCCAATTGTTTTTGGATATTGTGCATGACAGTGCAGGTCATCCACTGGAGCAGGAACCTTCAGACTAGGGGCTGTAATAGCTCAATGCCTCCTTGAAGCCGAAGTTCCATGAGGAAATGTGACTTGATCTAATTTTGGAATCTGGAAAAAAGACAAACATCAGGAAGGAAGTTTAAAAAAAAGTTTAAGTCCTTTCAAAGAAAAAGGAAACTCAAACCAGATAAATTCAAATAGCAATAAGTCACCATCGAACTGCTGCGATGTCTCTTTGAGAACAGCACGTAAGAATTGCTTGTACCTCTCTGAAATGTTTGAGACTCAGCAGGAAGTCACTACAATCTTTGGATGGGTTTAGCCCAATGGTTTCCAGTTGTCTCTGTATGCACTGATAGTTCAGACCTTCATTTTCGTACAAGACACAGAGATCTGCTATATTAGGTGTTCATAGAGCTCCATACTTTCCATTTCAGACACTCCTACCTACAGAAAAACCTTTGTAACAGAAGGCTACAATACTCCAGACCCCACAGACAATTAAAGTTAACAGACAGGAGATCTGCCAAGAGAAAAGAATCGTAACAGAGAAAACTACTTCTGGGTTTCTGGGATAAAAATATAAACCCCTAATTCCACATGAATTCTTCAGTACTGTGCATGCACTGTCACTGAGAACAACTCTGCAGGTATCTACTAGACTGCTTTGGTCAATAGGGGGTATTCCATACAGCCTCACCCGTAACTTCACTGAACAGTAGGATCAGATCAGTCAGTTCCTGTGATTCCTGGTAAACACAAGTCTCTGAGAACTTGTCTGCTGAATCAATTATCGTTTAACATGTTCAGTATCTCAAAATTATTGGGTCACAGAAAAATGAAATTAAGACTTTATTAGCCAAGTCCTAGTTGTAGGAGAGTAAATAGTCATTATATCCTAAAATGGTCTAATTTCTGTTACAGAGTTTTTCATATGGGTGATGGATGCATGTTGACCTCATAATGATCTCAGATGGCAAAGGTTTACACCCATTCTCACTTTGTCTCTCCTGTCCTCTCCCTCCCTCCCTCCCTCCCTCCCTCCCTCCCTCCCTCCCTCCCTCCCTCCCTCCCTCCCTCCCTCCCTCCCTCCCTCCCTCCCTCCCCTCTTTTTCTCTGGAAGCCCTGTAAACTATAGAATTTATTTTGAGCCAGTGGAAAGGGGGAAAATCAGCACAGTAAAGAGGGCTACTACCTCCTCCTTCCCTCATCTCCCCTCCTCCTGCACAGTGGCAAGCCAAACTGCAACAGCAAATACAGAGGAAGGTAAAGGAACAACATAAACCATTTTTAAAACACACATTCCAAAATCTTAGAATTATCAAACATAATAAAATGGAAAAGAATTCCAGTTAGTCTTTTTAAAATGAAAGAACACTGGCTTTAGGCTCTACTCCCACTACGGGTATGAAATAGGCACAAGGGTCAATGAGATTTAATATACAAGTAGAGGGAAAAATCCATATACCAATCTTCTATCATATTGCCATTACAGAACTTCAAGTACAACTTCTCTTACAAACATATTCTATAAACTTAATACATTTTAGTATACCCAAACACAGTCTATCCCCTTTGCTTTAATATGCCCTGACATTCCTGTGATCAATACTGAATTTACAAAGCAAACAAGGTCCAGCTGGGTAAACAATGAGAACAAACACTTTTTTAGGAAGTGGTTATTTATCCTAAATCAAGCCTCAAATAATGTTATACCAGTTTCTTGGAATCAATGTAGCACTGGAATTTCACATTTCAGCAATACAAATCCATGTCTTTACCACAAGTGCTAATTATAGAATTCAGCAGCCGCTCCTTCTCTTTTTAGAGTAATTCACCAGTGTTCAAACAGGCTATGAGTGTTGTCAACTCACCTATATTTTCAGCTGAGTAAAGTATCTCACGTTTCCAGACTGTGGTGCTATGCAGTGCTGCTGTATGGCCTTCCAGGAAAAGCAGTAGTGAAGCCCATCAGAAGTCATATTTCTGCACTACCAAAGTTCTGTGCAACCATGGTGCAGTCAGCCTGTAAAAATTTTCCCTCTGACATGTGCATGTCAGTACTAAATCTCTGCATCTGTAAAACACTTTGGGATGCCTGACAAAGAAGGACTCTATGTAAAGGTCAGATGAATAACTTTCTCCTTGAGCAAAAACATTTTAAGATAATTTAAACAGACATGCAAGTCTAGCAATCTGGAAATTCTCACAGCTGCCGTTTGCTACCTAAATTCTGTGCTGCTTAGAGTCATGTGTGTTCACATGATCTGCTAAGCTGGGCACTGGGGGCTGTCTCTTGCTCTTGAACTTTTTCCTCCTGCACTTTACAATCAGTCCAGCAATGCTTTTATTGTGTACATGAGCATGCATGTAAAGGGCATAAAATGGAAGTTGCTCCTAAATGGTTTATAACTATTCTGTTCTTTATTAGCATTTCTTCAGTAATTGAAATAAACTTATTAAAATTTCAGGACTTTTTTATTTTTAAAAACCCAAAAACTAGATCTTTCGAATCCTTAGAATTTAGACTGCACTTTGCTTTATATGGCAAGCACAGAGTAAGGGAACTATATGTTCAATTTTCATTTTCTCTAGATATGAAAATGGTTCTGATTCTCTTTAGAGCGTACTTATATCAATTTTACTTTCCCAGGGTTCAATATACAGAGCACACCTCATACAGGACATAGTGTTTTCAAGCCTTCCTGTGCACAACAAGCAAAGCATTAACTCTCTGGACAGATATGAGGCTTACAAGCTGAAACTGATTAACATTTTGGCGATGAGCATTTAGAACTATAAGCAATCACTGTAAGAATAACATAACCCATCAAAAGTCTACAAGTCAGCCAGCATTCTATTTCTGTGTTGTAACATGGACAGTGGCACCAGCACAGGGCATTACAGGAGAATTAATGACTGGCTGTAATTAATGGCCCTGGGCTATGCCTGAGGCAATCAACTCCTCCATCTACTCAGTAATCCCAGGAGATCCTCTAGTCTCCTTTAGAACACTAACATCTAGTTTTTAATAAAACTCTTTCTATACTGAATTTTTGTGCTTACATTATTTGGAGGACTTTACTTACATATATGAATAAAAATACAGTCAATTAGGGAGAGCATATAGAGTGAAAAGCAGGACCAGTGCCTTCAAGACTGAGTTCAGTAGAAACAAATGTTCTCAGAAAATAAAGAACAACTGGGCTTGTATATATGATTCCGTGCTCTCTATGCTTGAAGTGAGAGCTATACTGCATTACCAGCTTTCTGTTAGTCTTGCAGGGTTTCAGTTCCTTCAGAAAGTCTGATGTTCACCCCTGCTCAACTGTCTTGTTTTGCAACGCCTCACTCCACTACCACTGCTATTATCATAAAACCTTTTGGATAGGTGGTAGGCACTTTAAAAATTGGGTATAATGCATGCACAACAAGGATAACAATCATTTTAGTCACCACTGCCATGAAGTTATTAGCACACTACAGATCTTAATTTGAAGTTTAAAAAAAAAAAATGGCGCTACATCATGCGTTATTTTATTTCCTGCCACAGTCTCTCTTCAGTTACATTCTTTAAATCTGCAAACTCCCTTTGCAAATATTCACTGATTGCCTCTTGGCACAGACAGCAAACACATTACAGACTTTGAGCAAAAAAACAATTGACCGTTCTTCTCAGGTGAGCTCTGTAAAACTGCAATGGACCCTTCATATTCTCTTCCCTACAAAAGCACTGCACCAAAGAATAATTTTGACTGAGATACAATCTGGAATGTTGCCATGCACTACAAGAAATAATTCTTGACATAACTAGCAACACATGAAACAGAGGTACCTCTGACTGCTGAGCACTGCATACCAAGTCTCAGCAAGCTCAGCTCCACACTTACATTCAAATACTCTCTGCTAACAGCCTACCAATAAATTAACAATCAGCAATACTCTCATCACATAGTATAAATAATTTTGTCTCATGTGTGCTTAAGCTTTCAGTCTGTGTGGTTGTCAAGCACTTCTGGTCAAATTCTCTGTCAAATGCAAGGGCTTGTCCCAGTGAGGTCTGTCTGGTCTGTGCATATAATCTAATTGAAAAGGACAAAGCTCTGACTCTTGTAGCCAAATGATGAAAATTTTCATTACTAAATTTAATTTTTTTTAAGACGCTGAAAAATCTAACCAGTGTTTGTGTGTTCCTTCAATGATACAGATTCAGTACCAGAACATGGAACTAGATGTAACAGATTATTGGTAATATACTAATACAGCAAAAGTAGTAACAGGAATGTACCAGACATATTTACTACCCTGTTGGTTCAGAATTGTCCACAGCTCACTTTAATATTAAAGTAGATCTGTACCACAGTCCACTCCACTGTAAAATGGAGCTGGCAATTTTATCACTGCTTATCATAGCCTGGGGAAAATTACGCATTTGTGTACAATTATCAGTTTTCCATAGCCTTTCACTATCTGCAGATTTTTTTGTAGTGCTGGTGATGCTACTGAGATGGTTAACTAACTTCCCCTCAAAACCAGATAAAAACTGAAATGACAGAGTTTCTGGCAAGAGAATTTCTGGCAGATAAAACAAAGTAGGAAAGACAGCTCCTGATATAAAACAGCCCACTCTGTCTCATCTGAGAGAAGGGTTGCTTGCCTGGGTATTTCTCAAATAAAAAATTGCCAGGGTTTAAAACAAACTGAAGCTTTCCTCTTATGAGAATTATGTGCTTTACAGATCATGATAAATCCTGACTAAAATATGAACGAGTCAGTCTTTAAATGGTTCCTTTCCCTCAGTGAGGTTGCATTTACAGTTCAGTGAGTGGACTTGGATTACAGGATTACCTGGATTCCTTTTTCCACTTGAAGAGACTAATATTTGTATATATTGCATGAGCAGCATTCAAGCACTGAACAAAAAATATAGGAAATGTCTCCCTGAAGAAATCAGTCTCTCAAGAATTTTCCTTCTATTATCCCTCACACCGTTCTTTCTTCTTCCTTCCTTCCTCCCTCCCACCACTATCATCTGTCCAAGGAAAATAATGCCAGGTTATTCAATGGCCTTGTTATCATAAGGAAGTTGTTATGGTACATTGGTATGCTGAGAAATGGGGTTTGTATAGTTTGTGGCGAAAAGTGTGACCTGATTCTACATCCCTTCTGCTGGAAGTTCAACTGGAATCACTGAGGAAATACAAAACTGAGCTAGAAACCTGGACTTTTAAAAAGATCACCGACAACCCAGTTTCCAGTTGACTGGAAATAAGGAAAAACAACCCCATACTACTTTCCCTGCTGAAGCAGGAAAGCTAACTGGGACACAGCCCAAGTGTAGTATGAGAAGGCACATTATAACTTCTCCCATGTCCTCAATCTCTGTCACTTATTGTAAAGGTGAATTCTACATTTTACTGCTCACTTTTCCTTTCAGTGATTGCTCCCTCCATCTTGCAGTTCTTTGCTTAGATTTTTAGTGCATAAAAATCCTGGCATTGCCACTATGGGCTCTGAGCCATCTGAGCAATCTTCTTTAAATACACTAACACATCATCCATATGGTTATCCAATATGTAACTATTTACTTTCCAGGATAATCACAGAGGGAATAAAAACTGTTGAAAGCTTCACAAAACTCCACAAAACGCTGTCACCCTAATTAGAAGTCCATGATTTTCACTGAATAGCAGAGTTTCAGGCATCAGTCTGAATGATCCTCTTTTTGAACACCCTTTCATTATTACATGTTTTCCTTTGCAAAGACTGAAAGACCAGATGAGTGGTTGTCCTTAGGAACTACCTGTTTGAGATCACTGTTGTGTGTGCCCCAGTAGTCTGATATCATGCTCTGTCATTCAAGTTCCCTATGCTCTGGAAGATACCCACTTCATAAACAACATTTTAAAAGCCTGTAAAGACTATGTGAAAACTGGAAGGAGAAATACCAAGGAAACTCCTTTCCAAGTATGATCTTCCTCAGTAGCTTATAATTTTTAATGGTTTTCAACAGAGGTTCCAAAATTTGGTAGAGGACTCAATCAAGGTATAAATAGTTTGCTTTTCTCAAAAGCTGTAATTGATACTATTTCTTTGAGTCAATTTACAGATAAAATGCTTTTTCCCCTTTCAGAGATTCCCTATTGTTGCATATAAGTAAAACCTTACAAAAGAAAGGCCTTGTAAAATCATGGCTCAGGCCTGCTACTTCTGTTCTGTACAGCTAACAGCTAACCTGACAAGTACTTGTGAGAAAAAAAATCTATATCCATGAGAGCCCATAAAAAAAGCAACTGTAAACAACTTTAAAAAAGAAAGTCTTTAGCAAGACTAGTACACCAGGAAGTAACAATAAACTGGGTAGCAACAAGTTACTAACCAATTTGAATTAAACACAATGCTTTTAAAAAAACATATAAATATGTAAAAAATAAAGATTAGCTACTGCAACATGAAGAAAGGGTATCATGTCCAAATCTACTGCAACACCCTGTTTCCCTAGAAGACAAAGATACTTGGATAAGAGATCACTTTGTTGAGACAGACACAAGTGTATTCTCTTCACAGTATGTGCTACACTGTCTGAGAGCAAAGTTACTTATCACATAAAGCATATTCTAAGTATACTTCTGGTGGCACCTGACAGCTGTTGATCGTGGCTACTTTATATGCCCCAGCTTGGGAGCTAACATTTTATGCCAGAAGTTGGTTGTGAGTATTCCAGAAACAATTCCATAGATGGATTAGTGATTATTGAACTTGTGAAACAAATCAATGAGCTCTTAGGCCTGCATGCATATAGTAAGATGGAAGCTTTTTATGTATGCTTTTAAGACCTACAGGTCTCTTGGGATACTTATAGAATTGTGCCTCTTTTTATCAGAAGTGACTAAATCCATAAAGGACTAGGAGGAAGAGGATGGAAAGCCACGTCATTCCTTTTTCTGGCCAGCAGATTTCATAAGCTTTGGGATGGGGACACAATATACTCATTGCACCAATACAGAAGTTCATTCTCTCTGCTATCACAGAACTTGAAAGACCTCTTCTTGGGGCAGTACACTCCTCTTTTGCCATCAGTAGAGATAGCAGGAGTCAGACTTTTAACTTCAAGTGGAAGATGCACTGTTTTGTAGACAGAAAACTAGAAGAAATTATATTTAATCAACACAGTTGGAAACCCTATGACTGTGTGTTTCTCAGGACAGCCTGTTGTTTGTGTGTGATGCCAACACAGGACTCACAATGCTCTAAGGTTTCAGGCCTGCCTTGGCAACTTTGGTAGGAGCTTTTCCACTGAACTCAAATGTAACAAGAATATTTTCATGTTGTTTTCCCAAATATCATAAGTAGAAGCAAATTCAATATGCTGAAATTGGCATCAGGAGCCCCCTGCAGCTCTGAAAGTGCAGGTATTAGTGTCCATTAGCACATTTTAAAGCACGAGAAACTACTTATCATAAATTTATTGACTAAAAATGAAGATGAAAATGAAGACCATGTTGGAGTCTAGTGAAAGAGCTTTACAGGGAACAGTGAAACAGGGTTACAGACTGACAAACACAGAATTTCCCTCTGAAGGAAGGTGAGCCTTGTTTTGACAAGTGAAAAGTTCATCATAACCATATTCAGCCCACAATAGACTTTTGTCTCTTCAACTAAAAAGGAAACTTTTAAAAACAGTTACCTAATTCCAGTTTTTTCGTAGGCATTGCAATTAATTTAGCATCTAATTTAAGTGCGATCACATTATGAAATGTTTGTTTTAAGATCACATCAACACAACTACAGAGCATCTTGGCAGATACAAGACTTCTAACTCTTCAGAATAATTTCTAGACAAGGAAAGCCACTTGTTTTGTTATCTTCGTAAGCCAGAAGAGTATTCTGCTGTTCCGATGAACACAGATGACAGAAAGAAAGGATGTCTTTATTTTACCAACAGAAGCCCAGCTCCATTAAGAGGAGCCAGACTGATTATATTGCTCTGTCATATGTGTAAAGAGAGTAAAGAGAGTATTCCAATGAACAAAATTTAGGAATCTTTGCTATGGAGTTTACAACTTAAGACCACATTGGGTACATTACAGCAGACATAACAAGATCAAAGAAATCACCACTCCTGCTGCTGTACAGCTTTCCTCTCTTTTTGTGTTTATTATTTTCTAAGTCAGACTGCTAAAGCTATGGGTTCCCAGCGGGATCTCAGCTTTAGGGGCTAAGTACAACTGAGGGCCTGTGTGATCATCCATATGCACATTTGTACAAAAATAAACTCTACTTGGTCCATGTTTCATCTGCCAGTTGGCAAGGTTGGTTATTTATTCTGCTGGAAAGAATGAGCACCCTTTTTGCAATACAGCTTTACCTTCCCTCTTCTCTATTTCCATCCATCAATCTTGTAGGAAAGTTGCAACTACTAGTAGATAAACCTTCTGTTTTGGCTAAGACCTACAAAAAATACCTGTGGCACAAAATCTGAAACCGGCCCCTACTCTGAATATTTGAGGTCTGTGAAGGGGATAACAGCCACATAACTATCCCTACATTTTTCAATTGCCACAAAAATAAACCATTTGTAGACACACTCATGCAGGCTACTTCTGTTTCTAAGCCTCCTGCTTCTATATTTAGCCACAGCTACAATGCTATAAAATAAAGAGATGTTCTTCTGTATCTTTATACCTACTTTCTCAAGGTCCTATCACTGAAGCACCTTTCACACCTCCTTTTAGATATTTTAACATTTTTTTTTTG
The DNA here is from genome assembly GCF_903797595.1 of Erithacus rubecula. Taxonomy (NCBI): domain Eukaryota; kingdom Metazoa; phylum Chordata; class Aves; order Passeriformes; family Muscicapidae; genus Erithacus; species Erithacus rubecula. Next base: position 17,328,581 of record NC_136659.1, read on the forward strand.
TTTAAAGCCACTCTCTTTCCCTAGAAATAAGTAAATAAATACAGAAATACTGGTGGGTTTTTATAAATGCTTCCAAATTTCCCTTGCTTTCAGACTGCACAGCAAGACCTGCTTTGGGTTTCCCTGCCTTTTTGCCTAAAGCCATGAGAGACAGCCAGAGATCTCACATCAATAGCTTTTACTACACATTTTTTTCTCTTTGAACAAAGCATCACCTTAACATCTGAACAGTAAAATTCCATCTTTCCTTTTTACTTTCCCATGCATTATTTAAACATGCTGCTCTGAATTCTATGATTAGGATATTTCTGGGTAGTTGAAATCAACATCTTTAAAGTCAGATACAGCAGGAAATGTGTGTTCTCCAGGATAGTTTCACACATGTTTGCTGTATAGTAGCCTCAATTTAAATATGATAATCTAATTTAGTAAAAATGAACTAAAATCAGATTTACTGCAAAAACTTTTAAAATTTAATTTTCAGGCTAGCAATCAATGCTTATTCAGTTTATATCTTATCCCTGCCTTCCCTTTTTGCAGATGCTTAAATGACACTAAATTAAACAATTGCACAAATTTTTTAAAATGTAGGAAAATTACCATCTGCACTAAATTAATGAATAAAAAGGTCCAGAGAAATCAGTCTTTACAGAAAAAAAATCTATAGAAAACAAAAATTCTCAAAGTAGCAGAATTTTTTTTTTTCTGGCATTTTGTTTCTAAGACCATTTTGAAACATAAGATGACAGAAATTACAAGGGAAGATCTCACTATCATCTCACTCAAAATCTTACTCGATTCCCAAAATACGACTGATAGGATTAAATATTAAAACATCTTCAAAGAACTATGTTGAGACACACAGCAATAAGCCCATTACTATTCACAGACATAAACAGTATCCAAGTATTATCTGCTAAGTATTACACTCCATTACATTTTCCCTAAATCTATGCAAAATAGAAATACACTCTTGTAAACAACAAGAATTGCAACAAAAGGAAACACACAAAAAAGAAATCTTAAACTTACATTGATGTGTTATTATAGGTCGTGCACAGCAAGTAGCCCTAAGGATACATTTTAGGTTTTTTATCCATGCTCCGTTGTTGTTGCTGATGTGACCACTTAGGCACATGGTCAAGTTGCAATCAGCTTCTCTCTCAGTGATGTATGAGAGCTGTGCTGATTTATCTCGTCCTCCTGCAGCAGATTAGCACTAATGTTTCTGCTTCTGCACCCTACCTTTCTTCAGCACAGACTCTGCATTAGCACTGGCAATCCGAATTAAAGAGCCAGCAGACGCAGCACAGTATGGTTTTTTTTCTTTCTGAAACCATTGCAAAGCAGGTAGTCTCATACAAATAGAATCTTTTCTTCACTGAGACTCTTTTTTAACACTTTTGGCAAGAACATTAGTCAAAGATACAGAAGAGTGGCTCCAGTAAGTCTGCTATAGTCTTCTGGTGATTTATTCTGTTAAAGAAATATTCTCCTATGCAGATGGCCCTAGGCAAGACGCGGCTGTAATGCAGCAACATTTCAGCCAAAATCATGGGATTTTCACTTTGTAACACAAAGGTATTGTCTTACACACAGTGAAACTCTAGTTTATCCCAAAGAAGTGGACAATGAGAAATTAATTCATGCCAACAGAGTTTATGAGAAAAAAAATCAAGCGCTTTATATGTTAAAGGTACTTAATATATAAACTGATTAAGTTAAAAATTATTTTATTCATCATAAATTCTCTTTTTGCCTTACAATTGACATATTTTGCACTATGGGATTGGCAAATTCAACTATTAAAAGTATTAAAAGAATATGACAATCTTTTTGTTACTATTTTCACTTTTCAGTAAACACCTACTATTTCAGCAGTAAAATACAATTGTTAATTCATGATCTTTTCAATTCAAGACACCCTGAGACACAGCTGTTTAAATTTTCATTAGAACTTTGAAAATATTTAGGAAAAAATTGATGTCTTAGACCATCTAGTCTTGAAAATGTGAATGTTCTGACACGTCTGCTCACTGTCAAAATGACTCACATCACTGCTGTTCCTAGCTGCTACTCTTTCTGATCACAAAAGTATCTCTCTGTTTTTAAGAACTAAATGCCATACCTGAATATCAAACAAGAAATATGTGCTGCTTGAACACTAGCCATATTTGAGCAGCAGAAACATTCTACCCACTCATAAAGATCTATTTGGTGTCTATTATCAGCATTCATTTTTAAAAATCATTATATGGACTGTGTTCCCCTAATCAGGAAAGTGAAACTGAATTAACCCATTACTTTATACAAAACACTAAAACAAAGGATTATTTTTTATCTAATATGAAAGTCTAATGAGGTAACATCCATTTCAAAGTGCTTTTTGGATTATACATGTACTGATTTTTACACCTGCCACAGGAGCACACAACCTTGTGGACAGAAGGTAACAAAGATCTCAGCACTAGCAGTTTTCCAGTTATGAGTGCTCCTTCCCTTCAGTGGAGAAACATGCTGCAACCCCAAAACAGGAAGATTCACTGCATCAGAAAGTCCAAAATGATGTTGACATTCCTGACAAGATTCCACCAACAAAACAGTGTGGCATGGATATGGCAAATTGGAAAGTGCTGTCACTTCTGAAGGCAGTTTCAAGAACACTTTTTTTTACTACGACCTGAAACAAAATTTGGATCTCATGGTTTCATGTATGTCATTTCTGTACTAGGAAAAATGTATTTAGCCAAAATACTGAAATTCTTAAATGTGATGTACAAACAGCACTAGAGCTGCCACTGCAGATACACATAGAATCACTCTAAAAAATCAACTCCACTTCAAACATTACCATTTATATTGTCCCCAAACTCCCTTCTGATGTTTATTTGGAACCTCATCACTCTGATAGTTACAAAAGAAACTCACACATCAATTTGCATTAGTACCCATCTGCCCCTGAGCAGCACCATCCTTTAACAGTTTATATCCCCTGAATGGTGGTCTTGGTACTTATAGGCACCAACCAAATTCCGTATCAGCTTTCACATCAACAAGACTAACCCAGACATGCTCTTTTATCATATAAAACACATTCCATCTCCTTTACCACTGTAGTCCTTCTCTTCACCTAGTCCTCTTTGAGTTCATCTCTTCTAAACCTGGGAGAGCAGAACCATATACTATGTTCCATTTGGACTGAACAAGAGTTCATTTTGGTAGACCGAACAAACTGTGGTTTTAATACATGGTGCAATAACATGTAAACCTCCTGCTATCTTATCTTCAGCAGCTAAAAGCTACATATTTATCTGCAATAAAATTCTGACATGTATCAACATATTGGGATGTGTTAACATGTAGTTTCTCTATTATACTACATGAAGTGAGGAATTAACACCAATCAGTACTGACTTATGTCAAATGCTTATGGATGTAGCATTTCTGCTGGCCCACTTGCTTAACTCTCAATTTTTTACTGAAACATCGTATTGGTTTGACACTGTAATTCCCAGTTCTGTGAAAATAGTTGTTTCCATAACTATTCAGCAAGGAGAAGAAAGAACAGCCATTGTATCACTGCCACTAAAAAGCATCATCTGTTCTTTCTAAGCCCCAGTGGTTTCCTTAAGTGTTACACACGAGCTATGCAAACAACACACTAATACTCCAAACATGCAAATGGATTATATGTATTTCTACAGGAAATTACTCAAGGCAATTGAGAGTGTAAATTCAAACAAATTATCATCTATAATTGAAAACATGCAAGCAACTTTTAATTAAACATGACTCCTCTACTGAAAAAAACACATTAAAACTCTACTAAAAGAGAAGATAGCTAACGAGGAGGGGGAAATGGGTGGGGAAGAAATGAACAAAACAGCTTTGTGAAGAGTGTGTTGTCCACAAAAAAAATAAATTGCAAAGCAGACTTTAAAATGTATTTCTAACTCATTATTGATTCAAAGTCCACATCAATTTCAAACATACATGTACGTAAAAAACTCGGGCTCTTGCAACCACAAATAAGAGACCAGAACACTTATTTATGCAAGTAACTGATTTGTTTAAAATGTCAAATATTATATTGAGCCAAGCATGAAGAATTTTGGAGCTTAAATGATCAACAATATTATTAAAGATTAATATAGAGACATCTAAAATCTAGTAAAAACTGTCACTGTTGCAAAATGTCCCTTTCTCACTTCACATAAAAGTTGAAAACAAAATAAAGAGTGACAGTTGCAAATTATCTTACTGCATGGCAATATAAGAGTGTGTTTTATTCCTTACTTTCCTTTAAAGAATCTTCTGCATGCTGAATCTATCATTAAATGCATATTTAATAACCAAGAGAGATAAAATTAGCTTTATAGCCTTCAAACTCAGATGAACGAGCTTCCTCATTTGATAATGGGGCATCTGCCCAATGGACAGATATGGCCTCACAAAAAGATGTTTAGCTTCAGAAAGCCTGTGTATAAAGACCACTTTAAGACACACTAGACCTGATTTAAAAATATTAGAGGTCAAAATCCAACTTGGGTGAAGAAAACAGGGAAAAACTGATTTAGCAAATGGAGACAGATACCCCAGAAAAAGAGATAACATGCCATACGACTGTGGGATAGGTTTCTTATCTCAAAGACAGAACAAACAACTGGATAGCATGAAAACATTGGAGAAGGAAAAGATAAAAAAGTGGACAAAAACTAGTGCAATATGTAAGTCACTAGGGAATAGCAATGCTGAGGAAAAGATGCATTTGGAAAAATTAATGGAAGACATCATTTGCATAGAGCTAGAGACTGAGTAAAGTCTAGGAAGCATTAATCCTGAACATATTTGGAGTATACAGCAGTATGCCTTCCAGTGTCATCATTTCTACCTCTGTACAGGTATCTATACAAGCTTAACTAGTGACAGGTTTTCTTAATGCAATGGAAAAATGCTCTTTTCTAAACAATTATCAAATGATAGCAAGTAAAACTGATAGTAAACATCAAATTAGGTATGTTCCAGATACATATGAAAAATTAGGTCATATAATTCTGTTCCAGAGAGTTTATACAAAGAAGCATGATGGCATTTCAGATAATTTAAGAATAGCCATTAGATTTTATTTTTTTTTAAATTATGACAAAACATAGACATGACCACAGAGTGCAAACAGGGATGGATATAAATAACTGAGGACTGAGAGAAATCATCCAAGCATTATGAAAGCAGTTTACAAAAAAAATCAAAGAATGAACTCTGAAAATAAATTCTGGAGGGGAAAACAGAATAAATTTGTTAATAGCATGTGATGCACTTGACTGTGGAATGTTTCTTTAAAATAAGCACCCAGTCACAAGCCATTTGGCATGGATATTTAAAATGTGCAAAGACAAAACTTCACAGAGCACACAACAGATGAATAGCTCTTCAGTGGAGACATGGTGGAGAGATGGACAGAGTGCATGAAATCAGAGAAATGGAAATCAAGATCTCATTAAATAAAGACATCATTTTAGTTCCAAAACAAAAGACAGAACTAATCCTACCCTTGAAGACTGATGGGGAAGAAGCATGAAAGGCTTTTAATTAGGCAGTACTTTCTACTGTTACACACCATTTTTACAGCACATAAACAGTTTGAAGGTTTTTCTACAGTCTTCACTGAAATAGCAGGTACTGGTCATAGCAAGACAGAAAACAAAGTACATGGAACATTTTGCCACAGGCATGACAAATTCTGTTGTCCACTATTGTAATGAAATTGGTGTAATTTGACTGGCCTCACTTACAACAAGAATAAGCACAACTTACTAGAACTTTTTAAGTTTCAAATATTTAATCCATCCTGCTGTTCTCTCAACATGCAAAGAATCTAACAAAGTAAAAATACCTTCCCCCCAGTTTTCTTATACAGCAGCATGTGAGTAATGCCTAATGTAAATAGACAAGCACTGCTCTAGCAATAAAAATGACAAGATTAAGGACCTACTAAAGAAGGCAGCACATTCATGACCAGTAATGCAGCACAGTTTGAAAATAAAAGGAGTAACATTAAGAGAATTTCTTTCTATAGCAGAAAAACTTTGATATATGTTTCTATTTATTTTCATCATGCTGAGCATTTTGATTTTGTGGACAGTCACAAGGGCATTTCTTCTCGCAAATTCTACTCATAATAAACCAGCCATTCAAAAATGTTCATTTAAATAGAACACATCTAATATAAAGAAAGCATTCATTATTACTTTCTTAACTTTGAAAGAAAGTTGTTTGTTCCTTCTGTATTCTTCAGCATTTCAGGATAATAATTTCCATTTATATATGACAACAGCATTATCAGATAATGATGATATGCATAGGTAGACTGAAGTAAGTGTTTCAGCAGTAAAAGTATATTTAAAAGGAAAAATAAACAAAATGTTAATTGGCGAAGACATAAGAAATATGCGGACGCTTTGCCTTAGCTGGGGACAAGAACGAATAAACAGACAATCACAGTCAAGTATCCACCTGTTTCTAGAAACTTGATATTGTATTTGCATATACTACTACCACAGAGGGTGAGCTTTGCCATTGTTCTATGCCAGGGGAGAAGGCAAATGTAAAGTACCTCTCCATCTCCCTGCAGTAGCTACTTGCAATGGAACAGTTTCACAGATTGTTTTTTGTGAGTTGTTCATTCTTACGTTAAAAAGCAGAAACTTCATACCAGTAGTATGAATCATTTTGTTAAATAAGAAGGGAAAACACAAGTCATGGTGTGGTCCAGGATATCACAACCATTTATTACATTGTATTCAATACAAATTAACTCAATACTAATCCAAAGACTTTGTCCAGTTAATGGATACCAGGAAAGGAAATACACCTACTATTTTGAAATGATACTCACATTAACAGTATGGATGCACATGTAAAATCAATGTCTTAGAGAATTCTTGTGGTAGGAAAATATATATCCCTACCCATTGTGAGGGCTTGAAGCATTTGCAGTACTTCCTTTGCCTCACACCTTCCATAATTTTAGTGTGTAAAGCTGATAAACCACTCAAGTATCAATACTTATGGGCTGACTGGTAGCATATATCAGTCAGTCTCTGAAGTCAAATACAAACTAATTTTTCAGAAAGTTTGAAAGGCAGAAAAATCCACATTCTCTTGTTAAAATAGGAAGTTTGTCTCTTAGAATAAAAATACATCAAGTACTTTTTGTATTTGAGGTCAGATGCAGGCAACACCCTCTATAAAGCAACTCCGTGTGGCAGATGTATGTAAATACATCAGAGAGAAACAAAAATGAAAGTTTTCAGGTGAATTTCTATTGCAGTCTCAAAGCATATAATCTTTCAACCATACCACAGCAACAGCACAAGTAAATGCCCCAGCTATTACATGCTCAAATTGAAGTGTAGCTCTTCCTTGAGAACATATTATGTAAAATGGGTACAGTAATCAACTCTGCTCCTGCATCAGTGTATTCAGACATGTCTATTTAATTGTCTACACTTTTACTACATTTCACTCTTTTAGTTTTGCAGAGCAAATGTGCTAAGAAATACTAAGTGACAGCATAGTTCTCACCACCTTCAACAGTGTAAGAATTATTTCCTTACTTCTTCATGATTGCTGGTTATCTAGTAAGATCTAAATGTCACAAACATTTAGACATTAGACATTAGGACAAACCTAAGGAGAAACACCCAATAAACCCTTAAGCAGAGATCAACAAAGCTTCCATTAAATGCTAGAAGGAACAAAAGTGACAAATGTAGAAAGAGAAACCATATTAATAAATCCGTGGAAGAGACAGATACCAGAAAACTGAGAAATGACAGCAGAAAGAAAAAAGGCATTTGAAAAATGTTTCATGCTTCCAGAGAGGATACAGGCTTGAAGGGTATTGGCAGAAAGGAAGAAAAGAGAAAATAAGTCTGTACTGAGCTTTTAATCTTTCCTTAATTGTACTGAGTCTCCAGCATTATCCCTAGAGAGAATTAAGCATAAAAGACTAAGTTACTCAAACAAGTTCCTTTATAACAAGTCCTTTCAGAACAGCATGACTTCTTTGAAGGACTCAGTTTCTGAAAGATTAGGTCATGCAAAAATCACATCATAATGCATACTTTTATTATGCTGAAACAAAATTGTACCTGATTCTACTAAGCTGCACTCAGGAATATGTGGATAGGGTTCTGTGGGAATTAATAGAATAGAGCTTGTTTGTCTATTTTGAAAAAAAATGGTTTGCACTTGTAGTCAGAAATGGTATTTTTCAAAGGTCAAGAGAGTGATGGTACGCAAAATTAAATAGAAATTTCTCGGAAAATGGTCAGAGGTTAAAAATGTCAGCAAGTTGAACTACATCAGTAAGTACTAGGTGCAGGATAGTAAGGTTTCACTTAAAATTCTTACTATTTATCATCCTCAAACAATATTATGTAAACCTGGCTTAAACCTATGTACAGCATGTAGAAAGAAGAGAGTATTTTATCAATGTAATTTGAAATTAACAGAAGTAAAGTTCATTCAGAACATATTTAGTGTGTAAACTGTTATTTGTGAGTTTCAGCTTTCTTTCAACTTCTTCACTTGGGATTTAACTGAGGAAGCATTTCATGCAGAGTTGAGAGGAAATACACACTAATGGTCGTATCTAATCAGGCATGGGATAAAGGATAAAGAAACTAAGCCTTAAGCACTATAGCAGACTGATGGTATGAATCACGTATTCTGCTAAACCACTGATTTCAACAACAGCTTGTAACAGAAACATCAGATGAAAATGCAAATATTGTGAACATCCAATTCATTACATAGTTCAAAAACACACGGAATGCATGTCTTAAAAGGCATCACATCTTATGTGATGCTCCTCAATATTTGTGGCATAAACAACTATTCACCAAAATAAAAATATTTATTCATAAGCAGACCTGCTTCCACAAATCTGCTTGAGATGTAACATTTCTGAGGACCAGCAGGCCCTTTCACACTCCTGGTGAACAAATATCTAGGACTTCTGTAGCCCATTGAACTAATGGAATTTGAGCAATACCCACTAACCATGAGAATTTTAACTTCTGAACTTTTACTGCTCAGATTGAAATGAGGATTAATTTGAGAGCAAGCACGTGGACTACTTGGGTTTTTTAAAAGTCTCTTTCTTCTCTTGATATCTGGGACTGGCCATAATCAGCACAGTTGACAGGCTGAGCCCTGTAATTATTATTCTCTACCACTGGAGAGATATTCCATATTTCAGTCTCAGTTTTCTGTATCTTCCTTTTTCAGTACACCCAGAGATGCCTAGAGTTCAGTACAAGTACTGGGCTGGCCAATGTGTTAACACCCCTGAATTACTTAGCCACAAAACCATTTGAGTGATTCCAGCCTCTTGCTCTCACCTAGTATCAGCGGATAGAAACTCGTACAGAAGGGATAAGGCTAAGGGGAATTGAACCTTACTACCATCAGCCTGTGCTGCATATCATACAAGAAGAAAAAAGCAATTAGTAATTACCTGGGTTGAAATCTCACAGTGCTCATTGATTTCATCATGGTAGTGTTTCACCATGGATGAAAAGCAGGGAGGAACCAGGCTATGGTTTCTAATAATCACTGAACTCTGATTATGACCAGGAAAAAATATCTATGAGAACTGTACTATTTAATGCAAGCAAAGTGAACTCTTCTTTTGAACCCATTTATTAATCCATATGTCTAAACAATTCATAACGTCTGAGGTTTATCTTCTTTTAAGTTGCTGAATGCCCATTCAAGGGAGTACTTACTAAGAATAGAAGAATTTACATTCCACTAAATAGGATCTGTATGTTGCATTACTCTTGCTACATGAAAGTGGACATTTTAAAAAATATTTTTACAAAATATTTTATAACTACAGCAGACTGTGGGAATAAAAAGGAATAATACATACTACAACTCAACAGCCTTGCTTTCAGCTTGTGTTAATCTGTTTAAGATCATCCACTGCCACAAAACTCATTGTCAAAGATCACCAGATTTTTTTTAACGCTGGCTAGTTTCAGCTAATGGATTTTTAAAATGTCAATATTAAAACATATCCATTGATCCAAGAAATGGTATCAGATAATTTGCCTCACCTATTATATAATACAAGCAGAAAACACCCATTGAAATGCAGAACACAAGCACATTCTCCCTATAGCAATGCCCTGGAGGAACACACCACTTGTATCAGTCGCTGTAGAGCTAAAAACACAAGCTTCTGAGGGCTTACTCTTTTTCCCAATAACCTGGAAACAGACAGAAATAATAGATAAACTCTTGTGTAAGGAAAAAAGTACAACTCATCTGAAAAGAGACAAAGGACTAAGATGATAACACCAACCAGAAGATCAGAAAGGATCCATCTCTGAAATAATCCATTCAAATATAGCCCCACAGCTAATGATGGTCTGTGTTAAATCCAAAGCTGAGAAGTGTATGCAAATATGCAGCTGAGAAGTGCAAGCACCTATGCAGCTGATCCCTTTGGTATCTACTTCAAGTCAGGAAAGGACACTGCCAACCACAAACAGCTAGAACAAAAGTTCCAGCCAATCTGACACAGAAATTTGACAAGGCAAATCTAAATTTGCCTTGTAGCATATACACACACAATACATATTGGATACATAGCAGATTACATACGCACACATATCTGAAAAGCATAATTCTGTTAGGCTTATATTTTCTCTCTGTGACAGAAGAGAATGAGACACATAGTTGATAGTAAAAAGTATGTCTGGGAAAAAAGTCAGAAGCTATTTTATAAGCTTCAAATGTTATGATTTTTCTGAAAGACATTTTTGCTTAATAAAAATGAACTAATGAAAGACCAGAAGTTTGTTTCCTGAAGTAATATTCATAGTCTTCCAGTTGTGTTTTGCAATACATGTTTTTGCCATTTAGCACATCATGCTTAGAGACACTACATTTGATAATACAATCTGCTGAGGATGAAAAGCATTTTCTTTGCTAATAAAAAAGCTGGTTATAGAAAGTGCAAGTTTGGCAGTAAAGCTTCCAAGAAAAATTGCAGCCTGAAAAACACCTGCAAACTTTAAGTGTATGCATTTCAGTTTTCCCAATGGCCTTCTGTAATTTAAATATTTTAAGAATCAATCAGAATAGTTTACTTTCTGGGAAATTGGATGAATTCATATTTTTCAACTTCACCTCTAACCATGATAAAACATGAGAAAATCAATAAAGGCATTACTTAATGGGGAGACTGACATGTTTTCTGGAAGTTTTTTACCCAAGAAACAATCTCAAATAAGTCAAGCTTTCTGTAATATTATTCAAGACCTTTTGAAGTGCTAATAAGCATGTGAACATTCATATGGACTGTAAACAGGAATGACAATATATTTTTGCACAGTGTCTGGTATGACAGGATTCAATAGGGGGTTCAAACAGATGCCCATTACTACAGTGATAGAGAATAGCACCTAAGAGAAATGACATGGTCACATCTACACAGTCCATTCACCTCCACGGTGATCAGTGACAGTCACAAAATGTTGTCTTTGAAATAGATTCAGAATAAATCAGGAGACTGAGATGCAAATCAATTGTAGGGATGACATACAAGAACACACGCCAGGAAAGAGACAGACAGGAGGAAGGATCAAGGCCTTTCCACTCAGCCTGTTATTTTTCAGTATTTTCAGCTGCTTAAGAGGTGTCTGAAGCACCAGTGATTATCACCTTAAACTGAGGATAACAACAAAGGACACTCAAGAGTTAAAACTAACTGGATCTTCTCCCAGAATTCTGTCTCATTGACAATACTGAATATCATAATAATGGCATAGTAAATAACCTGAAACAGAACAGTTACTGACTATGAATTTTTCAGTCACAGTGCCATTATTTAGCAAAAGATTTATCACAGCAAGACTCTACCAAAATACTTGTACACTTTCATCAGTACATATCACGCCAAGAGAAATACTGCATTACTGAAGTGAAAAATCTTGCTCCTGGAGAAGCTTTTCCACTGCCAGCAGCCAGGAAGGTTACCTTAGGAGACAGACTGCCATAAACACTGTTCACAAAATCTGCATCTATTCTTAAAATGTGAAGTGATTAACACAACCAAATGAAAGCAGCAGTCATCATGGTGCTATACTGACAAACATGGCTGGTTCTGATGTATGGTTGGCTACCAAGGGTTAAATGCTGTTTCATGCTCATTTAAATCTGCTCTACCAGACAGAGCATCACTCATTAAAATTAGAAGTGTCTGACAAAGGAAAACAAGATGGAAAAAATAAAAGCATATTATGAAGATGATCAAAACCCATGTAAAAGCAGTACTTAAGGCCAGAATCTGCCCCAATTTAGCTCCTCATATATTAAATCAGTTATATTGTATTCACTTGAAATGTGTTTAATTCATACCAGCAGAACTGGGAGCACTATCTGGTACTTTTTCTTGGTAAAATAACAATTCTGAAATCTTTCCCTGCTACTCACTGCATGCTTTCCCAGTATTAACACAAGGTATGAATGTGGGATGTTAGCTGTTTTCACAGCTTTGCTCACATCTAGCCAATTCTGTGTTTACTGTCATATTCTAAAACTGGGCATAGGGATTTTTTATATTCCTCCTCCTTCCATGTGCTCCTATAGGAAAAAAAATCTTGCCTACCATCACTTCAATTCTTACTGTCTCTCACACTAGCTCTGAGTCTTTGCATAAAAATTTGTATTTGTTATCAGCTGAGATTCCCAAACAACATTGGGCAACAGATTCCACACATGTGGGTCCTTCTGGTTTTTAAGTTTTAGCTTTTATATTTTTCAGATCCATAGTGCTTTAGTGTATAACTCTAAAACTCCACAGACTGCCAGCTACTGTTCTCTCATTCAGACAAAACAATTTCTCTCTAGGCCTGAAACTCAACGACACCTAACTTTCTCAGGCACCAAAAAATGCAACCAACAAAGAGGTAGGGGGCAAACTGAGGGAATGTGACTCCATTACCTGAAGCTGTAATTGGACAATTAACCTCTGATATGCAAATAGACCAAATTTGTATCTGTCTGAGAACCCCGTGATGGTTGTCCATCTTGGGTGTAGTCTCTGTGAGACTCCTCCACTGCCCAAGGTGCACTCTTTGAAGGCCTTTTAATAAATACCTACCTTTCTGCCTCAACTCTGTCTAGACTCTCTTCTAGGTAGCCTCTTCAGGCATCACCTCCACATCCCTCATCTGTGTTCTGTGTATCTGACATCATGGAATAATTCTTCCTTATTCTGACAAGATGGCTAATTGGGAGGTTGGTGAACACAGTTTTCCAGGTACATTGAAAATGCAGGCTACCACAATTTGATCACTTTTACATTTCTCAAATAAAATCCCATTAGAGAAACAAATCATCAAGGAATCATTTGAGCAGTCAGTTGGAGAAAGTGACATGAAGCGGGTAAAGATGGTGAGTGTTCCATGACCACCTTTTTATACTTTTGTGGTCTCCAAGCACTTCACTATTTTAAATCACATGATCACCCATCCTGCAAAGCTAAATATTCTGTATTTTATTAACTACAGTTTTATACCTCTACTATGTTTGCCAATGGGAAATCAGTAAATCAGGGAACAGGCTTCTGCAATTGATTACTGGGCAATAAACGGGCAGAGTGGTATACCATAAATCAGGGTGATAGCTCAGGGGCTGGACATTAATCTGATTTTTTTCTTTGATTCCCCCCTTCCAATATTATATTTCTCAGATCAAATTTAATCTCTCACTCAAATGAACTGGAAAGAATTTCTGGTATGGAATACTCATTGGTATAAAGGTATAATAGAAAGTACTGACATTTACGTGAGATTCCTAATACTCCTTAAACATGTTAAAGTGTTCAGCAGCCTACTAGAGAAAGAAGCGAGAACATTCTCATGTAACAATGCAACATGTATTTTCCAACAGCCTAAGGCAAGGAAAAGGCTGCCTCCCTGAAATGCTGCCTATTGCATTACACTGCAAAACACCACATGAGATGCAGTAACATCTTTTGATACAAAATGCACTTATCATATGACCAAATGGATAAAAGACAAATTTAAATTCTTCCATATTTATTTTCATTAATGCCTTTTTATAGTACCTTCATAATTCATTCTGCTATAATCCCAGGACATAAAATGACATACCTTGATATGACAGGTGTGATTAGATATACCTTAAAGTGACAAAATGCTATTCCATATAAATATATGGAAAACTGTGGTCCCAATTCTGATGAACCTCAGCCTTATTCAGAAACCCCACAGAACAGTGTTACAGCACTCCCATTTCATACAAGCTCTTCTACATGGCATTCCAACAACACGAGTGTGTAAAACTTCTATTTTGACAGATCTGGTTTTAAACTAGCTCATTAAAACCTAGTGCTCACAGTGCTCAGAAAACAGAGGGAGTAAGAAAAAGAAAGGTGCTTCTCCCAAAGCTATCATTACAGAGCAGTTCAGTCTGCTGAAGGCTACTGAATTAACAGCAGATGGGCAAAAGCAGGAAGCAAGTTACACTACAGTTTATCAGTTTACAAGATATGTAAGTGCTGCTGAATAGGAGTTTAAAAAAACAAACATTCATTCTGACCTTACGGGGGCCAAGTCTCCCTCTCTCCAGTCACTGCATAACGAAGTAATAGCTGTTCTTCACTTACTCAAGAGTTTCTCAAGGCATGTTCCATAACTTCTAACACAGTCTAATTTCACACAAAAGGAAATTGGTTATTTGTATGTTATCCAAGGAAGGCTGAGTAATGCACTGTGGTAGGAAAGACCTCTAAAAATAATCATCTCTCAGCAGATTCACTCCCTTCCTGTCGGGGTCTGAATCAGTTTTCAACTGCATGAAAGGACAAAGCTCGAGGATGAACTGTGGAGAGCTTCTGTAACAATTATACTGCTCAAATGCAATCATTTCCCTCCTACTCTGTTTAAAAGAATCCAGTTATTAGGGGTGGAGCAAGGTACTGACCCAACAGGATGTGTGTGACCAGAGCTCCTCATGTGTAACCTTCTGCTTTCATGTTTATTTTTAGGTGTATTTTCCTTTGTGATTTGAAGTAGTTTTGCTGGACAAGGTAGCAAGCACCACAATCACTTATACATGCTAAGAAAGGAAAGCAAGCCCTCATCAATACACACAATATTTTTTCCTACAGATTCATAGAGTATCTTAGAAGTCTACAGTGTTGCAACAGTAATGAGTTACTTTTTTTCATGTTTGTCAGTGCTCTTCAGACACCAAAGCCAGAGACAATCGGTGCACAAAGGAACATCACCAGTGATTCCCATACCCTACCAGTTTCTTCATCAGGGAACAGTGTTCAGCTGTGTGAGAATTCAGTGTGAGATTTCATCATCTTTAATCCACTGTAACAGCACTGACAGACAATGAGTCTCCAAGGATGAATAAGCAGAGAAGATCAACAGATGTTCCCCAACAGGATGCTACTTCAACAGGCACAGTCATTAGAGGAAAGACTGGCCCATTTTAACTGGTAATTGTTGTAATCAGGACAGTGTCATTTGTTTTGACCAGCATCCCCTGGCTGATAGAAATGAAGGTCACAGAAAATTTTTCTGTACTTAAAGGGCTGACTAAATATGGGGCTGTATGTATAAAAGAAGGCATCTTACAGTATTTTTGATAAAGAATATCCTATATTTTCCTCCAAGAATATTAAAATTTATAAAACTGGCAGACTACTACTGAGAAAAAAGAAAGAAGCCAGTTTAGTAGTAGGTATCTCTTTCTTTCAGGTATAGGCCCAACTACAGTAGCATCATAGAAATTAATACCTTTGCTGTAAATTGTGCATTAAACTCATCAATAAAACACATCTTATGTGGGATTCATCCTAGCAATACAATTGCTTCTTAGAGCAATACAGCTAATACATGACAAGTTACTTTTCAATTTAAACAAAATTCAGAAAAGTTTGCAAATTCACAATATGAAGTTTCAGAGATTATGAAAATTCTTTATAAACTTAGAAATAATTAAAATAGATAATCTTTCTCTCAAAATTTAGTTTCAGAATATAAACTAAAAGTTTCATAAGTAACATAATGGATATGTATTTTTCTTTCAAAGAACTGCATAGATTTAAGGTATAATAAAATTTGTTGCAAATATGAACTTCATCACTAGGCTTCAGTATTAACAAATTTTTACTGTTAAGAAAGATACTTCATAACTTTTAGTCCTACCATTTCAGATTAGTTGTACAGTAAATTAAAGTCAATACTGAATCAATTTCTGTTGGTTCATTTTCCAATATTACATTCACAACCTAAAAATAAGAAAAAATATTTAAAATTGCAGTATTGGATTTTATTTCCTCTGTAGGCCAAAAACCCTTACTTGGTTAACAGTTTATATTTTTTATTTCCCTCAAAACAAGGAAATAAAGTAAATTTCCCGAAAAATTAATTTCTTGGGGAAAAACAGACAAATAAACAAATAACATATATTGTATTTTTGTCCTTCTATTATTAATCATAAAAATTCTACATACATTAAATCAGTAAACATTTTAAGAATACTAACCCTACAATTTATTTAGGTTGCTCTTATACTACAATATTATATTATTTTGGAATTACTCAACTTTTTTTTTTCTGGATAAACTACTTCTTTCATTAATTAATTCTCATTATGTGGAGAGTTGAAATTTGCCCACAGTAGATTTTGCTTTTACAATATCTGGACTGTAATGAACCGACATTGTTGTCTTTCCCCATTTTTCAATGGTGTCATATGCATTAAATACCTGTGATTCAACCTTGACTTTGTGGCTTTTCATTAAACACAATTAAAATCTGAATGACACCTAACAATAACAGTTTCCTCATACAGACTTTGTCACAGCAAAGATATATTAACCTTAGGATAAGGTAGAAAGAACAATGCAGCACCTAAAACATAAAAAGTCTCCCTTTTAGAAAAGTATTTCCTTTTCTTCAGGTAACAATCATATTAATAACAATATACTACTGGTGCTACTGCTAGTATATTTTTGGAAAATTTTCTTACGTACTTTTCTATCTATTTTAAACATTCTCTGTTTATCACGTTAGCTGCAGTTTATACAGACTCTGGGATTAGTAGGTTGCAAGGAAATAAATATTACCTTAAAAATATTAATAACTTTATTATATCTGAGACCAACAGCAAAGCTGTATTTCATTGAATAATATTCTGCTCACTGAGAGCACAGGGATAGACTCCTTGAAAGAAAGCACACCAAAATATATGAGTTCACTGTAAAATGGCACAAGAGGCAAAGAAGCACCACAACTTAAACTGTGATCTATGACTGACACCTGCAGCATTTGTGATGTGTTCTACTGCCCAATTTCATAACAGCTGCAACACACAAGATGTGTGCTAAAGCTGTCTATGATCACTCCAGTACTTCCAACACACATCATCTTCCTCCAAAGTGTCTACCATCAAAAAACTCAGCAACATCATCAAAAGTGCTAGAAACAAAACTGTATTAGTGATTAAAGAGCAAATTATGTTGAAATTTTTGTTTTGAAACAACTCCAAATGTAAGATTCAAAATTTTTAACAGGGAACATTTAAACACCATATAATTCTGATAAAGAACAACAATTTTTGAATGCTTAGCAGGAAATTCACAGGCATGGGAGAAATGATTGTGCTTATACCAATTAAAAGTGAATTCTTATAAGAAATGCTATCAGAGAAACCTAAAATTGGATTTATTCCCCACATCATTATCTTGGAAAGCACTATCTACATCATCAAATTTCTGACTACTGCCAAGTGCTGCGAATGTTAAAACATATGAGAGCACTGGCATATTTAATCTTTTCATGCCAAGGCCTAAAACTACAATGCAGCTGCTGTAGCAGAAAAAAAAAAAAAATTGTGAGCTTCAAAAAAATATTGCCTTGTCAAATTCTTCAAATTTGGTGCAAAACTTCAGTAGCATTCTAATTTAGCTGTAGAACTTGCCAAAAACCAGCACAAATCCTGGCTATGTAATTCAAAGAATGATATCTGATATTGTCAGGGCATTCAATGGCAAGCATGTTTCACTCTCACAGTGGTCTTTCATGCCTTGGTCATGCTGCACCATTAACTATGCTCAAAGTAACACATCTGTAGGCAGGTGATGAAAGTGCATTTCCTTCATCAGTGTAGGTAGTTGTGGATTTGACTTTTCTTTCTGATACTGACTTTAGAACTGCTTTAGGACAACTATTTGGAGTATAATACTGCTCTTTCTCAGGAAAAGAGAAAGCAAGAAAAAAATCCATCTGTCCACAGTTAGAATCTGAACTAAAATGTTAGACCCAGCACCTCTTTCTTAAATATAGTCAGTGTCCCTAGCCCTGCAACTTTAGGACTCTGTCACACCATCTGGCAGCTCTGCACAACACCTACACTTGTACAGTCACCATTTCAAACAAGCTGGCAGTACAAATTGGCAATAGTGTAGGCCAGGCCAACAGGATACCTTCCAGTTCTCACAACACTTTTCAAACCAAGTGTAATGCTTGCGAAAATGCAAAGAGATTCAAGTTCAGTAAATTTCTGCAGCAACATGTTAACAAAGTCTTTTCTGCATGGATACCAAAGTACACTCAGTACAGAATGAAGAACCTAAGCAGTATGTTCTCCACAAAGGAAAGTTTTAAGGGAATTCACATGTAATCACTAAGTTAATTTTTAAGTGATCTTGATCCATCTGCAAATTCTAAGCCTCTTACAGCTGGTGATGAGATAGGAGTAAAGGAGAAGAATTAAAATTTCGGAGTATAGTAAGAACAGACTCTCCTCATAAATGCTGGCAATAAAAGCAGGTTTAAGGCTAAGACAGCAACACCTGCAGTATACAAATAAATTCTAACAGAAATTTCCCCTAAGTTATTGCATTACAAGAGGCCCACAAGAAAGACAGTAGTATGTAATCATACATAAAGAGAAGTAAAAACTTTCCTTTTTTTCCAAATTAATTTTAAAAAATTCTACTTTGCTTTTGGTATAAATGTCTTCATACTATATTACAGATACTTTCAAGGTCAAGTCTTCTTTTTTTTCTGCATTAACTGCAAATAAATCTGAACTTACCTCCCAAAGTGCTTTGAAGTCCTTCTGCTCAATTCGAAGGAGCTCACTGTGTTCCCTGGTAACAATGGTAGCATGGCGAGGAGTGTTATCCAGAATGGACTCTCCAAAAGCAGTTCCTATTCCAAGAGTGCATATCGTCACAGCATCCTTTGATTCAAAAAGAAAAAGACACATTAAATATTTCAGGATGTTTTGAGAGTCTTTGAGTCATATTTTCTAATGGCACTGCCTTGAGATTCTTCAGCAATCTGCTTAAAAAGAAAATTAATTTAAGTGTCAACAACAAAAAAATCAATATGCTGGCAAACAACATGGGAAACTTTAATCTGGAAACAAGTGGGACTTCTGTTTTATATAATCATCAGTTGAATGAGTCATTTCTGAATGCAAAGCTGAGAACACAACAATCCCTTTCACCTTTCTCTAAACACTGCTATGATGATGAGATCTTTAGAAATCTCAGAGGTAATGAGAAGGTAACGGGAATCAGAAATGCAATCTTGGAATATAAACTTCTGTCCTACAGAGGCTACCCTCATCAGAAAGAAAATTTGCCTCTTCTGTTTTCTGTTATGTAAACATAACTTTCAATTATAATATCCTCTTGTATTTATATTGCATTTCTCTACTGTACAAGCAATGCATTTGTATAGTTGAACCAACTCTTGGCCCTCCTACTGAAAATGCCAGCAAATCTTTCAATTGTTAATGGATGTTTGCCAATTAACTACTACACCAAAAAAAAAAAAAATTCATATAAGAAAGCTAATTTCACATAAGAAAACTAATAAAATTCAAACAACCTGGAAAAATTGCATCCATGTACAGAGCAATAAGAAGATCCCAAACAAGCAGCAAAGTCCACTTCAAAGGAGTCTATATGAGTACATGCCATTCTAAATGATATCCAAATGAATCTCCCTTGGCCAGGAACTCCTCCCTCTGTAGTAGTTCCAATAAAAATTATGAGCTACTGCAGAGAAAAAAGTAGTCATTAAACAACTTGCTGAATCAAGATCTTTAGATACATGTTCTATTTTCAGCTCACAAGTTGCTTTGTTCCTCACCACAGGCTTGAAGCTGAACACTCACATGTTTTTTTCTGAGATGGGCCTTATCTGACTGTTAAGTAATTTTAAAAAATTAGCAACAGCATAAAATATTTAAAATCATACAAACTGTACTTATCAAAGGAAATCATATATGCACACAGACAATTACACATAAATATATGGTAACTTTACTTGATACAACATGAGAAGTACAGTTTAATTCTAAAATGTAGGATTCCTGCAACATCTACAAAAATCAAAGCAGAAATGTTGGTTATCCTTGTGGCAGATAATCCAGGAGAGATGCATCAGCATGTTTTAGCATCATTTTCTGGTTTTAGAATTTCACTGCTTTCCTTTCATGCATCTAATATGTCATAATAGGCAAATGTTATTTAGATAAAGTTAGTAGCTATGTAATTGCAATACAAAGACAAAAGCCCATAATAGTCCACTTCCCTGAACCATAGCAAATTGCTCTTACACAGACGTTACCATATAAAATTGTGTGTTCAGGAAAACAAAATCAATTACACCTCAGAGAAGATCTAGGAAAAATTCACCAACTGTCAGAAATAAATTTTCAAGGAAGGAAAGTAAGAAGAGATCTTTTTTAAAAGAAAGAATATTTGGGAATGAGCACCTAGGTACCTAAATAGAAGTCTCCACAAACAGGCTATAATATAGTTTATACACTGAAATCTGCCTTCCCAAGCTTACATTTCAGAGCTGAAACACTCTATGGATGGTACAATACTCACAATGGCATTCAAAGGAGCTACAAAGAAAATGTGCCTACTGCTCATACAAAATTTGATCTCCAGATACCCAAAAACATTATTCTCAATCCTTTTCAGAAAGTTTAGATAAAAGAGCTCTGTTCAGGACAGACAGCCTGGCATAAAAGAAACTATCCTGTAGGTAGATCATAAACATTATTTACATCTTCTGACTTCCTTCTCACTCCCCCCCCACCCCCTTAAAAAATAAAACTAGTATTAAACATTTCACCTTCTCTGATCATTTACAACACTAAAGAATAATCTTTAATGACAGAACAGGGTTGGTTAAGAAATTACTTTATAAGATAACTTCTGATGAGGCAGCTGTTAAGCTTAAGAAATAAATTAACACTTTGAGATGTTAGATCAAGAGGCTGGAATGGTCCTATCTACATTCATTAAAGGAAAGTCCAGGCTTCCATCAAGTTCTTTCAGATTTTTTCCCCATTCATCACAGTTCTCCACAGAGATGCAGTTTCAAAGCCAGCTGGGGTGCAGATCTATATGCCTTCTTTGAGGTTTCAGAGCCCTGTTTTCTTGCTACCCCTTGTTTATACATCTCCAGCCTCCTGGGGAATCAGGTGTGTTTCCTATTATGCCTGTTAACCTTACACTCAAGAATCTCCTGCTGTTCAGTGAAGACTTCAGGAGGATTGCTGGCAGCTCAAAACTCAGTTTGCTGTTCCCCTCTGCAATCCCAGAAGCAGCAGGGGGTTCTAGTGGCTGGTAACCAGCTAACATTCACACAGCTATTTAAAAGGCAGTAATAGAGACTTAGAAAAATGAGATTGCTTCCATTGCTATCTGTCCTCTGTCCATACTATAAAACAGTAGGGTTCAAATCAGAGGGTGTTTGTGTATTCAGCTTCACTGACTCTTACTGCCACATGAGACACATGCAGGGAAAGCATTCTTAGACCTTTCTCTCATCCCCCCATCAACTGAAAATATTATTGAATTTGAAAGATCATTTTATGGAGAAACAAGGCTATGCTTTATTCCCTTTCCCACCATCTTAAGTATCATCCCGTATCCTCCTCCTTGACTTGTGACCCCTTCTGTTTCTCAACCTAGCAAACAGAATTTTTATACTGTGTGTAAATAAAATCATGGTGTCGGAGAGAGAAATTAAGAAAACAGGGGAAATCATTACTAGTGCTAGGCTCAAAGGGATTGGGGATGTTTCTTTGAAACTTTAGTTTGTTCAACCTTTTGAGTTTATGAAGGAATTGATGTAGCTAGATTGTTTTTGATTTCATCATTTTCCTACTCCTTGCATCTTTATCTCACCTCTGCATGTCTCTCTAGGAGATCATACTATCTCTATGTTTTACTGGAGTTTTGCAAAAGCTGGCATTTTGACAAGTTTGTTTATTATTACTTTGTCACAGTTCAGTTTGTCCTCAGCAGAAATTTCCTTTTATAACAGAGAAACCAAGGATATATATGAAAGTACACTATGAAGTGATTTTTCTGTTCCATTATCTTGACTTGAGTGCTTCAGCCATGCAGACAATAAATCCTTACCAGATTATTTCTAACAATAACACAGAAATGCCTTCTGAACACATAAAAATGGCAGTTTGCAAACATGTTAGGTCACCCTCTTTACACATGACAAGGTTTTGCTTAAAGGAAGCATTATGCTTCTACAAAAACTGTGAGCAGCTTCTCTTCTAGTACTTAATTAAAATATGCATGGTTTAGATTAATTTTACTGTAATACCACATTCACTATTTCCATACCTTTCTATCTAATCTTCTAAATTCTACTTACAACGTCTTGGATGCTTTCCTACATCACCTGTCAGAGAGAAGTGAAATGATTTTTCTATATTAACTACCAATAAGCTAAGTTCAAACCCAAAATTAGCACTACCACAACACTGTGGAACTCAGCATGAGCCAACAACTGCTTCTCAACCAATATCTGTTACAATGGGTACAGCAGTTCTCATGCTCAAACTAAATAATTTTAAACTAGCTTAGGTATATTTATAATACTAACTACGGTACTAACCTATGTCACAACTTCACATAGGTTATTTCCATAATACATAATGGCATTTACATGCTGAAAGCAGTATCAAAAGAACTATCCTGTTTAAATCCCTTTCCTGGATGCCTCTTATCACATACCTCCTTTGTCCTCAGTTTCAAAGAGCTGTGAAATTCGTCCATTTCTTCACAGACATTCTTCTCAGCAACCCCACTAACTTACTTGGCTTTTCATCCCCAGTCCTCTGCATCTTCTTGCAGCTGACATTGCTGTACCATCCAAGGACTAAGGGCTCCTCCTTTAAACCTTTTCTAAAAAAGGTTAATTGATTGTTAAGTCAATGCCCTATGTTCAGTTTGGTCTGTTTTTAAAAACTGACCTGCTTAAAAAACTCCACCATAACGTAGGCAAGATAACCTGGCAATAGGCCCCAGCACACACTATGATTCAGCTGGCAAAATACAGCAAAGCTGCAGATCAAATTGCTGTTTGGTTTTTGCCCTTCTCTTCATTCCTTTACAGTTTATCAGAAAAATCTTCGGGGTAAAAGGTTCTGAATCTAATCCAGAAAATCACAATGTTGCAGAATCTGACAACATTGTAACACAGATGCTTTTGTCATAATGCATTTATTCCCAGCTTTATTCTGAGACATTCTCAACAGTCATCCTTAGACTGTTCAGTTTCAAATTAGAGTTTGAAAATGAAACATACACGAGGCAGTCAGTAATGTTTTTAAGACAACACCAAACCAGGAATATCTCTAAGAGAAATTTCTATTACTAGATATCTTATCATTGGGTATGCAACAATGCCAAATAAAAATGAAATTCAGACCCTGATCATAACTGAGGCCAAGAGCTCTTTCTGATACATTGTACAGAGGCTGAATTTTCTGTTTATTTTGAAGGCAACAATGCTTTTCTATGTCTTTTCAGTACAGTATTTATCAGGGTATTTGTTACAAATAAGTTGAGGCAAGACCAAAACAGCTCATTACAGTTACCTCTGGAATTCACAGTGAGACGTTTTCACCTTAGAAAAAGTCCCCTTCGGTCTCTTCTTGATTGCTGAATACCCAGAAAAATCCATAAATAGTTTGCACAGACAGCAAGACTCCACTCAGGATGTACTGGGTGAGTAATCCTGTCAAATCTCTGTAGCCATTCCAGTGGCAGATGAAATTACCAGCACAAGTTACCAGCTCGGTGGAACAAAACTAAGAGTAACAGGAAAATTTTCTCTGGCCGAACTCTTTAAAACAGGTGTGCACGGTAAACAGCTGAATACGATTTCCAGAGTATCCATTTCAGTACCCAACACTGACTACACTCGGGTCTGCTTTGTGTTCTAACACTGCCCTCCCGTGACAGAACACAGCCTTGCAAGCAGAAAGGATTTTTCCAAACCAGTATGAGAGAAAAGCTTTGAGATCCTAAATACCTGTGTCTGTCTCTATTAAAGCCTTTAAAACAATAGATGTAATATTTCCTGTTATTACAATATCAAATAATAGCTCATAGTAATATTTCTGTTTATATGAATTCTCAACTTGGCTCTATTACTAATATTTTCTCAGAGAAATCACAGGCATCTACATTAGTAAGGTGCTGCACAGTGAGAATGTGTGTGAATTAATCCCTCACTAGCTACCCTGAAGTCTTGATCCATTAGTACATTAACATTTAATTTCTAGTGCAAGACATGTTCCTACATGCCTCTGTAGGAACAAAGGCTATTAAGACATTTTTAGTAGGGACCAAATGCACAATAACTTACTGCACTTCTAATGGGAGAAAGCTACCAATCACTGAAGATGATAGCACAGAGAGGTAGCACATGGTAGCTGTTGCACAATGCATTAATTCCTGGGCTTGATGAAATTTAAGTTTCCTAAGCAGAAAGACACATCCAACAGAAGTGGGACTCATATATTTTTAATCATGAGAATTAATTTTCCAAATTTACATTAACACTGTAGGCATCATCATATAATCATAGGATAATTCAAGCTGCAAGAAAACTCACGAGATCATCTAATACAACCTCCTGCTTATCTGAAGTATTAAACAGCAGTGTCCCAATTAATTAGTCAGGTTTAAAGATATTTTGACCAATAGGAATCTAAATACCAAGTTAGCTTCTCTGCTACTAGGAAAGACAGAATAATCCTGTACTTCTACATGAGTCTACAAACTACTAAACTCATGTAAATATGTGTTGTATCTCCTGCTCTGCTCGAAGTGCATGAACAGCATTAGTGCCATTTATGGCATAACCATAACAGCAGAGCAATTACTCATTATCACAACTTTACAAAGGAACCCCTTGCTCCTGGGTGATGTGGTTGGAAAATGTGCTCCAAGCACTCCTACATCTAGAGCACAGGTCATCCATTCCCAGCTGGAAGCACAATGCTGTGTGTGCCACATCTATCCCAACAGCAATACCCCACCATATTGCCTCCATTATCTGGGTTTGTTGTGAGCACAGTAGGCAGGGAGTACTAGCAAGTACTTCAAGAATGACTAGTATCATGCCAACAAGAAAGTACAGACAAGAATGGAACCACATCCAGGAGCTACAGGGAGGAGAATGAGAAGGACACCAAGAATGAACAAGGGACATGGTATAACACCAAGCTGGAGCCAAACCAGAGAAAATACTGGACTCATACAATATTTAGGAGCCTCTAAAAATCAAAATTATCCAGAAAGGAATGGTAAATGCATGGGGTACCATCTTTTAGCAGTGAGGTTGTATTCTGTGGCAACTAGGCAGTGGTAAGAATTCAGTTCATTGTTCATGTGAGAAGGACATGTGAGGTAAGAAATTACTGCAGAATATAATTTCTAGAACTAGAATTACATGAATTGTAGTTCAACAGCTTCCTACTGGCAGAAAAATGAAGTTAATCTGAACAAGCAGAAAAAAATAATTACATTATATTCATTAAGAAACTGAAGTGATCCATACTCCATCTAATGGAACAAATCAACACTCCAAAAAGATTCCTAATTTAACATCCAGATTGTGCAGATATATTACTTTCTGAGTAAAGATCATTGATTTTTCACAACGGTGCAGTGCCATCTTTTGGCAAACACCAGAAAATCCTGATTGCTTTAGACCTGTACAGAAAAGGGTCTCTTAAGGGTCCAGTACTGTTCCAAATTGTGACAATACCAATGACAGCCGGGCCATGCCAAGAATTGCTCAAATTAAGCTAATTATACTCTCAATCAATCTCTACTTAGTACAGTGAAGAGGTTGCTAAAAATAAAATGAAAGAAGTTCCTTTTGCATCTACTGTTCTACTGCAGAAGTAAAAAGACTCAGTATTCACACACTGCCTTCACTTGTATTCTGACCCAATTTCAATGGTGATGCAATGCTCAACAAAATGAAAAAAAAAATCCAATTTCTGCTATGAGCAAAAAAACTTTCCTCAATCAGACAAACTCTGGGCAAAGAATATACCACCACTATCCCCTACATATGCTGTATTCACTCCCAGTGGGGAAAATGGGTAGTGTTCTCTATCAGGTCCTGGGTAGCTATATTACTCATGTGAAGGCACAGTGAGTCCCTTACCAGAGGCACAATCCCATGCTGGGACAATCACTGATCTTAAACATGGCAGCAGGGAATGGACAGGATGCCTTCCCAGAAGACTAAGCTCACAGCAGCAAGCACATGACTTGTCAGCATGACATTAGACAACATGGACAGGAGACTAGGAGAAGTATCTCATCCTTTTGGATTTTTATTTACTCTAAATTTAATAAATCCAGGAGCACCAAGGTACTGAGAAACCACTTTAAATTTGGGGAGAATTTTACTTGTTCTTCTGTTTCTTAAAACTCAATAGGTATTACCTATAGGCTTTTAGTCCAACATGACAGCAGTGCAAGTAGTCTTCTATTTCTACAATACTTCCCCATTTCTGCAGTGGAGACTGTGTTATGCTGTTATTAGACTGCACAATTAGTGGGTTCACTTTGAACTTTCTGAACAAGAACTGAAATAAAATAGTTCTAGGGAATGAATTAACAACTCTCCAATCTTTAGCACAATTTCAATAGCACTACTAGAAAATACAGAGGAGTCTTGTTTCATACTAAAATATAGACCATTTCCAGAACATTACATTACTGTTTCTTGAAACCAATGGCATGATTTGCCTTCCTTAGACTAAAGAAAACTGAGACTAAAGGAGACTCGGAGAAAAATATACATCTTTGTGATATGACAAAATATCTGTACAGAATGTGTCATTTTCTGCCTCACTGTAAATTATATTCTTTGTTTGTACTACTGACTGGATGGTTGCAATGAAAAATCTGTTTTACCTGGTGGTTGCTTGTATCAGACACCTTCACATCCAGTGATCCTGTCAGGACAGCATACCAATTCGTCCCAATATCACCCTGACGGAATACTGGAAAGATGAAATCTTTTAAATAAGAGCTATCACTTTAAGTTAGCAACAGTAATAAACATTTTCTCACATATCACTGCAATACTGCAGTCACTATTGGCATTACACAATTTGCCATATGAGATTAATTATTTACTATTACAGTAATATTTTCAATGACACTGGAAGGCACATATTTTAGCAAACTAGTGAATACACTATGGAAACAATGAAGGCATATAGAACTGCTTCACTCTTCTTCCCATTTTGCTTCTATTTTACTGTTCTCTTAGTTAATTAATCAACCAAAGAAACTAAACAAACAATACTATGAATGTCATTATCTTCCAGTGCAGACACAGCTACCACTGAATTCAGTAAGAGTTCTGGCTGAACAGCACCTGCAAGACTGATGTCCAGGCATTCCAACTGCGTGATTACAGAGTATCAAAATCCCTGATATTCTAAGCAAACTCCAGTGCTGCATGCCAGATTTACCTGAGGTGTTTCTGAGACTTTACTAATACTAATAAAAGCTTTTCATCAGCCATTCCCCTGGTACACATTCCCATCATAGGACAATCACTTATTTCCATCTCAGCTTCACAGACCAAGCACAGGTGTCCACTTCCATCTGTCCCATGGGCTGCCAGAGCAGGCCCTGAGCTGTTGCACCAGGCAGCAGTTTGCAGCTCTGCAGGGCTGGCTTGTGCTAGCCAGAGTGCCTGGAAACCACACACTATAGCCAGGGTGCCTGGAAACCACACACTGACAGTGATGTGCCTTGCTGATACACCTTTGCCCCAGCACAAAGCACTGGCAAAAGCGATCAATAATACATTGACAGAGGGACAATGAGGCTTAAGTCCAATGACTGGCTTGTAATCTTTCAACAGAACAGGGGAGTTTCACATCCAGCTGTATGCCTTGTTACCATAGATTCACCACACACTGCATTTGTAGAGCAAGCAGCACTTTAGTCCTGCCTTGCCCCGTGATTGTGACTGTAAACATTCCACTGATTCTGCTCTCACTGATATCCTAAAGACAATCACAGACTAACCCCCAAGTTTATCTACATAAAATACACAGTCATATGAAGCTGTCTTACATGTGATTCCTTTTTCCAGATTCTCATAATATCCACAGAGACATATCTGCTGGAGAAGGTTTGGATGAAATTTCTCAAAAGCTTTCACTTCTTTCAGTCGTGTGAATATTATATCTACATCTTCACTAGAACGTTCCAAAGGCCTGCAAGAAAATAGAAGACAACACTCTAAGGGCTTTACGAGAGAAACATCCCCACCTGCATGTACCCAACTTACAAATGCTTGCATTAAATAACACAACATAATATAAACAAAGTAAAATGCATTTTACAACAACATAATGAGATACTTCCAAGACATCCTAATAACTGCCCTTTATCCACTTGAGCATGGTTCTTATCATTTCAACACAGACAGTGTTCAGAAGCCCATTTAGCACCAAAGCCTTGATGCAGAATCACTGTAAAAGTATATGTGATGACACAGACCTTATCCTAAAGGCCTTAGAATGATATGTAGGTTTAAGTTTGTGAGAAAACATTAACAAACAGATGTTCAAACACACACGAGGTCTGCAGAATTAGTGCCAAAAACAGATGTTCTCTATTTGGCTAAATGGAAAGCATTATATACCAAAAGTCACTCCTACATCCAAGCTTCTCTTCTGCATTTTACTGACTATAAACTGACTTTCTTCTTCTCACTTGCAAGAAAGAACAACTTTAAGTATATTCTGTTTCATGAAGTTTCTGTCTCTTAGTGTTGCACAAATTAAATATGCAAGCAAGAATTTACTGTTAACAGTCACAAGTTTTAATTCAAATGTTTAAAATATTTAAAATCTTTGACAGCAACACCTTTTAAAAAACTCCAAGATTTCAAGTAAAATAAAATTGTAGAACTCTCTACAACAAAGTAGCACATAGACCAGCAATTCAGCATATTACTACATTTTTATGAAAATAAAGTGAATTAGGTCTGTAGTGCACCCTAAATGTGATTATCAAATATTATGAATCAGCAGGCAAGCCAAACACTAGCTGACAGCATTAGAAAAAACATTTTATAACAGACTATAGGCAAATCACTAAGGACTGAAAGAAACAGAATTTTCCTAGGGCATCATGCTGGATCAGATGCAGAAATTATTCATGTACAAAGGCATAACAGGAAAAGAGACAACTGTTAGTAATCATTAGACCCATCACTCACTCAAACGTTGCTAGTTAATTTTACTGACAAAAATGTCCTTTTCACCAGTAGATGAGCTTATAATGAACAGAAGTTAGGTAGCTACAATGAACAAATACTAAGTTCACAAATACGTATCTTTATTCCCTTCATTGTTATATCCACAGTGTAAGCACTCCTTCCAAGAAGATTTTTTAAAGATTCTTCTTTGAAATCAAAGACTTTAAGGAATCAAATTCTTTGTCTCAGTAAAGAAATCCAGATCCTACTTGCATTCAATCTCTGTATCTCATCCTTCTTATTAAATTATGTCTAGGAGGGATTAAATCTCTATCCTCATTTATACTCCAATTTACCCTTATTAACTACAGATGAGAATAATAATTCTCTGGTGTATGCATTTGCTTCTACATCACAGTGACATCCTCTTACCACTTCAAACTACAATCAACTACAATAGCTCTCTTTTGAAATATTTCAAGTAAGATTTTCATGCATTTCTTTTTTTCTTGACTGTGCACTAGCTGACACGTACTAATAAGCATTAACTCTCCTGTCAAAATCCTTTTAAGAAGATTAGGAGGTGCAGCTTGCTAACAGATTTACTTATGCAAGATCCCTACCCAAACTACACTAACTCTTGAAACACTAACTACCTTAATTTGCACATTCTCAAAAAAGACCCAGCAAAACCCAAAAAGTCAAAAAAGGTGAGATCATTCTCAGAAAATCATCCAGTTCAAGATTTAGCAGTTTGGTTAAGATAATGAATTCTTATTCATAAAAACTAACAAGGATTCAACCTGTTTGACAACAAGATGCCTTTGGATTTTTTTCAGAGCACCTGGGAAAGGTCTTCAGAGTTAAGGAGTAAGGAATTAATAATGTCCCAAGCTGAGGTGGCCCTTTTCCTTAGGAGCACGTGAAATTTTACCTGTGTAAAATTTCTGACTGCAGTGTAACAGTGGTACTAGTAGCACTCAAACTCATTTCTGCTAAGTTTTTATAATATATAGAAATTAATTTGGTTTTGAAAGCCAATTATTACTTACTGAGAAAAATATACATTGGCAATGCTTTTTTTTCAATTAACTGCTTTGCCACAGGCTCACAAAACTTAGGTAAAGTTTTACTACTTTCTACAAAGCATTTTTTAATAAAATTATCATCATGGCAACTTGCAATTACCATTAACTTGACATTAATTAATATTAGCTTAACATTAATCTATTTATGATACCAAATTTTGCTTTCTGTTTCCTAAGTACAAGCTGCCTAATCTGGAACATAAACAGGACAGGACAACATAAATTTATTCCTTCATCACAGCTATCTTACAGTAAACTTGTTTATTGTAAAGCATAGTTTGGAGTAATACTTACATAGCTAATGTTATAATATAGTACTTAGAACATAAATTATTCAATAGAAAAGTACTGCTGATGGCAAATGGAGAATTATTCAAGCTTTATTTTCACTGTAGTCACACTTAAAAAAGGCAATGGTATTAATCCAGAAAAGAACCATTCCCCAGAATATGAAGATAGGCCACAAAAGTCAATTTCAAGGAACATCCCTACACTCCCAATACATCTGCAAAAGTCCCTGGGAAGACTTTTCCAGATTCCTCATCAGAGTACCCAAAGTAAGTTCTCTGTGATCACTGCTATTCAATCTCACTGACCTTAGCCCTCCTTTGCCAAACTACTGCTGGCGCAGATCTATTTCTGTTCTGCTCTGTCACATTGATGCCGATGCTATTGAAGTGTCCCTTGAGTATCCCTTCACTGCTGATG
The DNA here is from genome assembly GCF_903797595.1 of Erithacus rubecula. Classification (NCBI taxonomy): domain Eukaryota; kingdom Metazoa; phylum Chordata; class Aves; order Passeriformes; family Muscicapidae; genus Erithacus; species Erithacus rubecula. Next base: position 17,360,034 of record NC_136659.1, read on the forward strand.
CTGCAGAGTCACAATCTCATATCCATGAGCAAACAAAGTCAAAAAACACACTTCAGCGAGTCTTCAGCTACCACAGGATTTTCTGTTAAAGCTTCTGTCCTGTACCCATTTCTGAAATCTCAAGACCAATGTACGGAATTAGGACCATAGGTTAATCTAAAAATGAACAAATATATTAAATCAATTAAGATTCTTCAGTTCTCATTTGGTAGATCTATGAGCTAGAGTAAAAGCATTTTAAGGCAAGGCCACCTTTCTTGACTTCATCCCAGTGAAGCACCTTCTCCCTAGACTACCTCACCCAGTTTAAAATAAAATTTAAGTCAAACTGTGCTGACATCTCACTTCACTGTAGCCAAAGCCAAGGGGGCACTTTGAGAGTTGCAAAGCAGGGCTACCAAATAAATTATTAGGAAGGGATGAAAAGCAAGAGTAATTTATTTTCAGGATATAATGTTTTATTGTACCGTACAAGCCCTTCTGCTTTGTATAACACCAAAATGCCTTCTTATTTATGTTACTAATTTCCCTCTTCAAAGCATAGTAAGTTATTAGTTGGCAGTAATGTTTTTCCACACAAGATGTCATCTATCTTCTGCTTTTTCAATACAACATAAGAGCATACATATACAAGTGACAGCATCAATGCTAGTTACACATTTCTATTCAATTATGTCAATAAGGCTTTTTTTAAATATTATTTTACCCCTCCTAATTTGAATATGAAGATTTCAGGACCGTATTTTATAGAGAGAAAACAATTTTCTTGACAGTGTCTGCTTGACTACCTACAAAAGGCAATTATAAGAAAATCTGCCTGAAATCTATGCTCCTAAGGCTGTTAAGCTCAACGCAAGCTAGCAGTGCTTGCAGCCCTGAAAGCCAACCACATCCTGGGCAGGACCAAAAGCAGCATGGCCAGCAGGTCCAGGGAGATAATTCTCCCCTTCTACTCTGCTCTCATGAGACCCCACTGCATTCAGCTCTGGAACCCCCAACATAACAAGGACATGAATCTGCTGAAGCAAGTCCAGAGGAGGGATGTGAAGGTGATGAGAGGGCTGGAACTCCTCTCCTATGAACACAGGCTGAGAGAGAAGAGAAGGCTCCAAGGAGATTTTAGAGCACCTTTCAGTACCTAATAGGGCCTGCAGGAAAGCTGGAGAAGGATGAGACATGTAGAGACAGGTTAAGGGGCAATGGTTTTAAACTACAAGAAAGTAGGATGAAATTAGATATTAGGAATAAATTTTAAATTCTGAGGGCAGTGAGGCACGGGAACAGTTTGTTCAGAGAGACTATGGATGTCTCTAGCAGTGTGCAAGGCCAGGCTGGCTAGGGCCCTGAGCAACCTGGTCTAGTGGTCTGCCCATGGCAAGAGGCGTTGGAATAAGATACTCTTTAAGGTCCCTTCCAACCCAAGCCATTCTACAATTTTTTTTTGTATTTTTAAATGCAAACTACTCAAACCCCAAGTTCAAATACAAACGGAGGATAACTCTTACATACCAAACCTGGGCAAAGTATTTCTGCTCACATGTAGCATACACAGCTTTATAAAAGAACCTGCTTTGATGGTTTTAAGATTAAATATTTGAATGTTTATATAGAATGCTATGAAAGACCTGTTGACCTGTTGTTTGCTTCTGTAAACTGAATCCTACTATTACCTATTACGTCCTGTTACCATTAAGTCCTTTTTAAGGTTCTTTCTCATAGTGAGTTTCACATTCAAGAAAGAAAAAACAGAATATATGTGGTTTTACCTTCTTTGCCAAGATGCTTCTAGAATTTTAAGAAGTTTATTTCTATAAAATGTGTTCAAAAACCCAAATCATGCTTTAACTGAATGAAAGCATTGAATTTCCTTCCCTTGATCTTTATAACTTCTTAAAACAGCAGTATTTCAATTCAGACAGCAATGAACAGCCCACGAAAGATGAGCAGATGGATCTATTTCTTCCACTGGTGAGACTGTTTTTAGAAAACAGCTAAAACACTAGAACAGGCAAATAAAACGAGTTCATAGCTGGGTTAAAACCAAAGCATCAATGCAAAGATGTGAACTATGAGCTGTGAAGTACCAGCAACCACTACCATGGACCACGTAGTGAATTCAATAGTTTTTTTTAATGTATTCAGCTGTGAAACATGAGCAAGGAGACAGAACCAAGGAGAGCAGATTAAAACCAGATCATTTCTCCATGCTCCCTGTACTTTCTTCTGTCCTTTCCTGACATGCAGAAAAACAATGCTGTAGGACGCAGAAAAATATCAGTACCAACAGACCATGGACCCTTAGTGAGACCAGGACAATAGTGAAATTCTCTCCTCCACACAATGCTGTTAGTTTCTTTGACTTTCAATTTCTCTTCAAGAAAGGAAATTTCAAGAGTGGAATACCACTGATCTAACAAACCTAGATCTGTAGTATGGCACTTAAATGCTAATAAATGAAGTTACTTTTAATCTGAATTAGTTTCCAGATAAGGGTTTACTTCAATGGCAACAGAAGGTAATTAACTCCCACCAAGAGGCACTTTTCACTTTCTACTGTAGTATTAGCAAATCTGTCTTCAACACTCACATTTCATATCCTTTTTTCCCTTATTATGGGAAAAGCCTCATCATGAGGCTTTCAAACAATAATCCAATTACTATTCTTTTCTCTTGAATGTCTCATTTTAAGAGACTTTGGGATTCCAGTTCTCATTTCTTCTGACAAACAAGAAATAGAATTTCATTTAAACACTGTTCCCTAGGACTCTTACACACCCCAATCATTCTGGAGTTCAGGAAAAGAAAGAAAAAAGCAACACAAATAAAATTGCTCACGCTTAGTTTTCAATAAATTACTACTGTCACCTACACTCAGAATCCCTGTAACAATCTCTCAGGCCCTGCTACATAAGGCACAAGAAATACTGCAGATAATCCTGATCTACACAGGTACTCAATGACCAGCCAGTTAAATGCAGACTGACTAACTACCACCTGCAGTCAGACAGAATTTGTTATAGTTGAGTTCTCCCTTCTTTAGTGATGACCAAAAGAAGGTAAATGCAGAGAACAATCCTTTACCTACCTCATTATCATACTACTCAATTAACTTAGTTTTATCAATACACTGAAAACTTACTGGAGACTTAAACAGAGCAACCACATGTGCACATTTCTTTACATACCCTGATGTATAAATTATGTATCCTCCCAAAAGGTCAATTTTTAGATCTGTATATATAGTGTAATGTCAAAAGAATTCATTAACTAATTATATTCATAAAGACTTAAATTAAAAATACACTACCTGAACAATATAGATCTAGTAGGAAATAGACTCTTTTCATTTGTTGTCTAGAAAGACAGAATAATTCAAGAAAAATCAAAATGCAGAATTATTTTCTTTCATGTGTGAGAATCTTTATGTATAAGGCATGCTTTGTAACCAAGATGTGACTAAATCTTATTGAATTAAACCTCCAAATTTCATAAACATCAATTGAAGTTCAAAGCAGTTAAAATTCCATTTGACAGAAGTAAATCCAGATGAAATTACATTAACCAGCACTGTAGCTTCATAACAAACATTAAAAGCACTCTAATATGAAGACAGATTCTGAGATATGCTGCAAATGAAATCCATAATTGAACAATATGCAAGTGATGATACCCCTTCAGTTAAAACTCTGGCCACCACGATTAACCAATAACACCATGCCAAATGCACCTTTCCTGACTTAGGATCTGCACTGTTACAGCTAGTAGAAATTTAAAATTTACAGCAACAATGAAATAAATTTTACAGATTTACATTTGCATGCCTTTTGATGACTGGTAAATTCAAAGATGAAAGAGAGAGTCAGTTCAGGAAACATTCACAGATATTGATAAAGCAGCAGAAATAGTAACTGATCATGTCAAATACAGTGCAGAATATACAGCACAAAGTATCACTGCAATGATAAGCTTTGTTAAATGCAGCAAATTATTGAGATGCAGACAAAAACAGATGTCATGTTAGACAAGAAAAATACTTGTATTTGGAAAATATCTGGTTAACACCTGACTTTGAGGGCACAATTTCAATTAGCTGGTTTGTCATTTTTTCATTCCTTTGTTGGAATATTTAGCTATGTTATAAAAGAAATTTAATCTGTTCATAGTATAGGATTCTAGAGATCAAATCCTAACAACATGTCAGAAAGAACTCAGGTGATGAGAGTTCAGACATGTTTCCAGTATCATCTGGTGAAAGAGAAAACCTACAGATGCACATGTAGCATACCAATTGTGCAGCTACTACACAAGACTACCAACTAAATTTGAATATATCATGCTCTAAAAGGCATGTGCTCTTACTGCCTTGCTCTGGTGGGTTATGACAATGTTTATACATGCTGGGGTAATCACTTTCTCTTCCTCTTAATACTTGTCAGTGGCACAAGTGTGTAACTTACTGCAATCACATGTAACAAATGGAAACTGATACAGCAAATGCTTAAGCTAGGGAGCAAAGAATAAAACAGCTTGAATTTGTTTAAAATACAAGTCCTGCACTCACTAAGATTTAATCTGAATTCACATATCTGATAAAATGCACAGACCTACAAACTTAACAATTATTTTGGTTTCTCTAAGAAAATATGGAAGGGAAAAGGCTTTTTTATTATTCATCAAAGACTTCACCTTTGCACTGGACTAGAAAATGAGGTGCATGATGTGGAAAGACAAATTTGTTATTCATCACTCTCAGAAGACTGCACCCTCACATGAGTGCTAGAAAGCACTTAGGCTATATCTATACAGCTCTGAGTTTCCACATCCACTGCAGTGCCTTCTGCTGCTATATCCCCACACAGACTTGATCCAAGCACATACCAGCTTAGTCACACACTGTACAGAGAGAAAACACGAAGAACACAAGCCAACCAGAACTGCAGTGCATGGCCATGATTTTGTTCAGATGCAAATTACATGAAAATGGTGATATTCCTATGGATTTATTACAAATAAAAAGCAATGCAATAAAAAGCATAAATTTATGTGTGTAAGTGTATATGTATATAAGTATGTAAATATAAGTTTAATTGCACAAAAATATATTTTAAAATAAAATAGCATCATCAGGCAACAGCATCCATAATATTGCCTGATTATAAATCTATATCCCATTATCTTTGACATCACTAAAGGTTATAGAGGATGACAAGTATTTTCTCTATTTATTCTACAAAAATTCTTTCAGAATATCAATTCTTTATTCTAGTCTATCTGTATGCTCACAAGGGATTACTTGTTTACTACTAAGCAAACAAATCTTGCATCTCAAATACATGTTATACCAGAACTAGAAAATCAAATCCTGATTGAAATACGTTGCTGCTATATTATGTAGCTTCAATCTGAATCACATTTGCTCAATGTCAGTTTACAGAAAGGCCTAACTTTGGATTTTAGACAGCTAGACCATCAACAGTTCTGTTTCTATTTACTTTATGAGTGCTTTCAATATTTATGGCCATTATTTGATCTCTAAGAGGTTAGTCTTAAGTCACATATTACAGAGGGGGATCAGTGTCTGTGATAGGTGTCTAGAGCATCTAGCCCAAAAGTTCCATTAACTTACAGTTTGCCACCTGCACTGTTGAGGGAAACCTAACCAGAAGTGCAGTCCAACAAGACTAGGAGTTACCTGAAAGAGGGAGAAACTATGAGAAGAGGAAGGTCTCTTCTGTGTGCACAAAGAGTTCTCTCCACAGCACAGCCCCAAATGGCACCACCTGTCAAAAGCTGGCTCATGATGCTCAGCTAGCTGCCATGCACCACCTAAGGGAATTTGCTGTGATAGCTTTGTTTTTGAGCTGCACAGAGTATCTATGTCTACATTTTTGTTAACTAAATTCCTAGACCACAAGATCCACAGTGAGTGTTCAGACATTAAATGACTCCTGAACTAATCCAGAAATGAAAGGTATGAATACAGCAAAGGGGGTTCAAACCACCCCACCGGGCGACTCGACACTGCGAGACTTTGGGCTGCAGCACCAGAGAGAAAGCATTTCAGAGAATTTTCAATTTTTTTTTTTTTTAATAATAACAATTTGCCGGTATTTTTGGCAGCGCGCACACGCCTCTGAGCACAGGTCAGCCAGCCGCGCCTCCCACCCTCGCGGTGCCCCTGACCGCAGCCCGGGGACAGCACGAGGGACACTCGTCCTTGCCGCCCGCCCTGCGGCGGTGCCGGGCGGCTGCGGGCGGCGGGGGCGGTGTGCCGAGCGCAGGGAGCCAGCGGCCGGCGCCGGGGCGCCGTGAGGGCAGGTGAGGGCGGGAGCGGGCAGAGCGCGGCGGGGCTGCCATGGCCGGTACGGCGGGGCCCCGGCCCGCAGCCCCAGGCCCTCTCCCCGCCCCGGGGCTCCCCCTCCTCCACCACGTGCAGCATCCTCCCGGCGAGGAGCAGCATCCTCCCTATGGGGACCGCCCGTCCCTCCGCTGCCCGGAGTATTTCCAGCCCTCGTCCTTGCCCGCCGCCCTGGCATCCCCCAGGCGTTTTGCTTCCCACCTGCATGCTCCTTATGTAAGGCAGGATTTGATGGAGAGCGGGGTGGGGGATGTCAGCGCAGACACACACACACACACATACATACATGCGTACACACAGCATCCCTCCGCAGCCGCTCCTGGGAAGATGCTGATACCTTTTATCCAGGCACGCGATCCACTCGCCGGAGGACGAGGAATGGGAGGCGTGAGCGGCGACCATGTTGGACCGGGATCAGGCTGCCGAGCACCCGGCTGGCGGCGGCTCCCCCCGCCCGCGCGCCGGTCGGCCCGTCCGTCCGTCCGTGCTCGCTCCCTCCCTGCGCGCACGGCGCGATGGGCTCGCCCAGGCCGCGCCGCAGCGGCGGAGCGGAGCGGAGCAGAGCGGGTCCGCCCGCCGCCCTCACGGCTCCCTCCCGGATCTCCCCGCTGCCCTCACGGCTCCCTCCCGGATCCCCCCGCCGCCCTCACGGCTCCCTCACGGGTCCGCCTGCGGCCGGGCTGCGACCTGCGGCCGCCGAGATACCCCAGCCCTGCTTCAGCGCAGCCAGCAGGGAGCGGCCCGGGAAGGGGGAGGAAAGAAATCACTCCCCTTTTAAAAGGTGGTGTTCCCCTCCGCCTTTCGTGAGCTCCGCAGTGCCCGCACCCGAACCCGGCACACTGATCCCTGCCCTTGCTTCACCTTGCCTTGGTTTGAATTGGAGGGGCAATACAAGCGTTGTAATTGACATAAGCAGCTCAGTATTTTATCGGCCCTCCAGAGCACTGTATGTTTGTCCCGTCCACCCGCCCCTAGAAATAAACGCAGAGTGGGTGAGTGGAAGTGCATCTACATTTCAGGATTTTTCCTGGACACTTCCTGCAGTGTGCTGCTCATCCTGTCATCGCCCGTGAAGCTTATGAGCTGGGCAGTACAGCCTGTGAAGGGGATTTGACACTTGGAAGGAACCCAACAAATTGCATGAGAAAGGTGAGCCCAGTGTACAGTGAAACACGCCCACACCCTTCTGTGGTGTTAGTGTGGCCTGAAAAGAGCAGGGTTTTTAATGGTACTAATGCATATATGATTTTAAAACTGACGAGGAGAGGAAGGAATGCAGAACAGCAGGTCTCCCTGTTCTGCAAATTCTACATTAAATATTTGCTATGGAATATTTTCTATAAATTGTTTCAGGTTCTAGATAGTATCTTCCAAGTAATCAGTGTATGATCATGAGCTGTCACTTATAGGCAACACAAATTGCCTCGAGTACCTTTTGAGAAGGGTAGGAAGCTATAGGAATTTCAGCAGGATATTTGGGGTTACATGTAGGTGATAGCAAAGTAAAACTGAAACTGTGCCGTCCTTCAGGCTCAGAACTGATCTTTGCTCTACAGTGTGGGGACAAATGATTAATTCAAATTATGATCATCTGCCTGTGCCTTTCAGACTTCTCCGTAGGCTGTCTTCTCTGCCCTCTGTTGCAATTTCTTTGGTTGTACCAAGTAATTTTCTTAAATACGTGTGCTACTTCGTATTTCACATCTGCCTTTTAGTTGGTTGCCTTGCTGCCACAGCTTCTTTCGCACTTTAAGAGAAATAACTTTTAATATTAGGATACTGAACGGTATGGTGAAAAATCTGAGGAAATGTATCTAAAGGCTCCTTTTGCTAAATGGATACCGTTAAGAAATGGGCATAGCATAGAAGAATGCCACAAAAGGCAATTATTTCATTTTGCCTCAAAAATAAATAAATAAATAAAATTAATGTGAATGCCAGAGGAATAGAAGAGTCTACCGGTCAGTGAGATCAAAGCTGCAGCTCTTCCTTTGCTATCGTCCATGGGGGGGAAAAAAGGTAATTTTTTGGCATCTAAGCAATCAATCTATTCGAGGAAAATCAATGCTATTCATTTGCCAATATGCGAGTGTTTGAGAGCCAGTAGAACCAGAGCTTGAAAGGAAAGGAGCTCTAAATTCTCATTCAAATGAGTGATTAATAACACAGTACGTACATTACAGATGAATCAATAACACTCACTAATTTCCTACTTCATTATGAAACATTGATGAGAAGCATTGATGGGAGCCGCGGCCCGGCCCGGCCCGGCCGCCAGAGGGCGGCGGAGCGGCGTGTCCGTGTCCTGTCCGTGTCGTGTTCGTGTCGTGTTCGTGCCGTGTCCGTGTCCGTGTCCGTGTCCGTGTCGTGTTCGTGCCGTGTCCTTGCCGTGTTCGTGCCGTGTCCGTGTCCTGTCCGTGTCGTGTTCGTGCCGTGTCCGTGCCGTGTCCGTGTCGTGTCCGTGTCCGTGTCGTGTCCGTGTCGTGTCCGTGTCCGTGTCGTGTTCGTGTCGTGTCCGTGCCGTGTCCGTGTTGTGTCCGTGCCGTGTCCGTGTCCGTGTCCGTGTCCTGTCCGTGTCGTGTTCGTGCCGTGTCCGTGCCGTGTCCGTGTCGTGTCCGTGTCCGTGTCGTGTTCGTGCCGTGTCCGTGCCGTGTCCGTGCCGTGTCCGTGCCGTGTCCGTGCCGTGAACCGGCCCTTGCCCGAGCAGCGGCCCTGCCCTGGGACAGCCCGCTGGACTTACCGCCACTTCGCTTTCCAAGGAATGCAGGGATGTTGCTCACATGCCTGGCTGTGGGCAGACACCACCCAGAGATGGGTATCTTTTTGTGGAGTAACCATTAAAAGAGACTTTAACACGTTGTGGATTGTGTAAGCTAGACATGCCCAGAGAGAGCCAGGAACCTTGCCTGCATCCATACTTCATTTGGAAGTGTCCCAATTAGGGAGCAATTAGAGCAAGACAGCCAAAATTAACTCTGCCATTTGTATTATGAATAATCATGTAGCTTTCGAATTAAGACACCAGTGAAACTTCTCAGAGAAACTTAGACAGCAAGGAATAAATATTTGAGTAATTCAGGTATTAGCCTGTGTTGATCAAAGAGTCTCCAAACTGCACAGAAATGCAGGAGCTCCTGACTATTATAATCAGAAATCCCAGACCCCAGGACAGGCCATGATCTCTTGAGATAAAAGGTACCAAATAAGCATTATATATCTCACATGACAGGTCGAATAGAATACAGATTATCCTGTGACTCTTAAGAACTGAGGCCATAACAAGCCTAGGAAACACAATTTTAGAGTACTGGCCTTATGTTAATGGGGTCAAGTGCCCACTCGCTTATGAGAACATATACTAGAAAGAAAATGCTAAATCACACTTCATTAGTTTATACCCTGTGCCTCTTCCTGCTGCCTCACAGAGCCCATACCTTGTTACATTTATAAGCTATATACTTGTGTGAAAAAAAAAGATGTTTTAAAAGATATTTGAGATTTCATTTTTCCTTATTGAACAGAAGGCTAATGAGACTTTTTAGAATGGGAGGTGTGATTATGCAGCCAAAAAATTAAAATGGCAGCAGCTTTCGAAAGTGATTGGTGCTATGAAATTATGGAGAATTGCCAGCTGAGGTATATGAAAGATCAGCTGGCCTTTTAACTTTTCACAGGTTAGGAAAGAGTGACAGGGCCATGCCTGACAGAAGCCCTTAAATCACAGAAATCAGCCAGCCTTCAAGTTATTCCATGCCTGTAAGAATAAGAGTTCAAATGTGTAGAGTCCAAACTGCTGTTTGCATTATGGGACATAAGGCATGTCATGTTGAATTTAGTACTTTGCTTTATCTTGCCAGTACAAGTACTCATTCCCTCACTTTTACTCAAATACAGCCAATGAGATCTTGCTAAAGTTTTCCAGAAAAAAAAAAAAAACCCTAACCCTAACCCTGACCCTGACCCTGACCCTGACCCTGACCCTGACCCTAACCCTAACCCTAACCCTGACCCTGACCCTGACCCTGACCCTGACCCTGACCCTGACCCTGACCCTAACCCTAACCCTAACCCTAACCCTAACCCCTAACCCTAACCCCTAACCCTAACCCTAACCCTAACCCCTAACCCTAACCCCTAACCCTAACCCTAACCCTAACCCCTAACCCTAACCCTAACCCTAACCCTAACCCAACCCTAACCCTAACCCTAACCCTAACCCTAACCCCCTAACCCTAACACCCACCCCTAATTATCACCCCTCCCTAACCCTAACACCCCTCCCTAACCCTAACACCCACCCCTAATTATCACCCCTCCCTAACCCTAGCACCCACCCCTAATTAGCACCCACCCCTAACCCTACACTTACAGTGACAGTGTTAGGGGTGACAGGTGACGGTGTTAGGGGTGACAGTGTTGGGGGTCAGGGGTCAGGGTCTAGGGGTTAGGGTTAGGGTTGGGGTTAGGGTTAGGGTTAGGGGTTAGGGTTAGGGTTAGGGGTTAGGGTTAGGGTTAGGGTTAGGGTTAGGGTTAGGGTTAGGGTTAGGGTTTAGAATACAGCAGTGACATATTCAGTGTGGTTAGGGTTGTAGGAATCAAATGTGTTATTAGTTGCACACACACAACACCTATGGACTGCAAAGGAGTGATCAGCCTGTAGTGCAATAAAGACAGAGAAACCTGCATGTGAGCTCTTTTGGGATTTGAATGCTGTGAGGGCTGCAAAAGATGTGCTGATGTACATACTTTAAGCCAATGTATGCATTCATAAAGCTGTCCTGTAAAGCAATGTATTGCTTCTCCTCCTCAGTGCTATTCAAAAAAACCAGCATACAATAACCTAGCAAGAGAGTTTCACAACAAGTAAGGACTTCCTTTTCTTCCTGCATCATTCTGTATTCTTGTTCCTCCTCCTGACTTACTCAGGATAACTCCCCAGCTAGTTCACAGGAAAGTCTATTGAAATAAAGAAACAAATTCTAACTTAGTCACAAGAGTATTATAAAGATGAATTAGCTAAAGAAGAATAATTCTTTGAAGATGCAATGATTTAATGCATTTAATAAATGTTAATTTATTGTTACATAGATTTATGGACACATCAGCATACTGTGTTAAAATAAAATTCTTTCAGTGAAGAAGATACACTACTATGAGTGCAACTCAGATCAAATTCAAAAGTTTTTCTAGTGCAAGTGGTAATTTCAGAAATACATGTAATGGAAGTCCAGAACAGTTAATAAGCCTGAGTTTCCTTTTTGCATAGGTGCTCTTCACTACTCTAAGAACAGGACTGTAGTTGGCATCACAGAAGTACTATAATGAAAGCTTTCAGAGTTTTATATTTACTTTACAATGCAATATGGTGGGCTATAGGTAAAGATCATACACTACACACATTTGCACTTGACGAGACATTCATGTAGTAATTAATTCTTCAGCTTCATATACATTCAATGCAGTTATTCTATTCATCACAATACAGTAAATAAGTTAACATTTTCTGCACCATTTGATTCACGGGATTCCAGATTTAATTTTTCTTATGAGCCTGCTGGGGGCACCAACACATGCCCATAAAAATCAAGTGATGAAATTAGGCAAATGAAAAAAGAAAGACAAATTTAATAATTTGTTTATATGGTATAAATTACATAATACACCTCAGGTTATATGTAATGCTTGCAGTCTTCTTTTCACAGCTTTGAAAATACACCTACAATGAATTTGCGTGCAGGCTTATACTTGCAAATAATTCACACCAAGAATGACCTGAATAAAGCACAGGCATCTCTAGTAATCTATTCTGGCTGAGAAAGAAAGGGTGAACCAATTGGTAAGTGGGAAAAGAAACTGCCTTGACTGCAGGCTGCAACCTGGCTGGTACAGACAGGTGGCATTTGTTGGTTTAAAACCAGAGTGTTGGGTTGTGTAAGAGGAAACCCAGCTATATCAACCACATAGTAAAATAGCAGTTGTGAGATGCTACCTCATGTATATAAAAACAACAGGAGAAGACCTGTATGGATTAAAAATATGTTAATGATACCACAGTAGCATAAACCAAATAATTCTCTAGTTTGAAGCATAGGATTTTTTTTCACATATGAGTTATATTGGTTCTAGAGAAAAGTTACACAAATCTGAAAGCTTTAAGCTGAGACAACTGACAGCAAATTTTTATAGAAATGCTGTATTTTCTTTGGTGTTCTCTGATTTTCCTGATGGAAAAAAGAATCCACCATTTCAGAGAGTTGCCCCCTGAGAGTAGCAACATTCAGCTGCCTAACAGCAGCACATTATCTTGAAGTGCCTGTTTCTCTAATGTTTCTTACATAGTGGAAGGATGGAAAGCATAGATAAACAAAAGCTAAGAAAAAAAGCAAATAAGAGGCCAGCACAGAAAGGAAGTAAGAATTGAGCAGCAGACTGGAAAGAGATTGCTGGTGAGAAGTGCATTGACTTCAAATTTTTACAGGATATTAATTTCTCGAGGACTGTGGAGAAGAATCTTATTGAGGAAAATTGATGCAGATAAAGAAATGAAATGAAGTTATCACCAGGAAAGTAACAGGAGAGAAAGACCTCTTAGACACTAAGCAGAAGAAGCTGGGCTTCTAGGAGCAGCCAAGAAATGCAGCAAGGAAGTATGTCCTCATTGATGTAATGGCTCATCAACTGCATCATACTTGGAAGTGTTCCTGAAAAGAGGAAAAAAAGTGACAATTGCCAAAAGTTTTTACTATCCTCACATAACCACAACTTGCTTCTGACAAGGCAGGGTTCCATTGGTGCATTTCATTATTCACTGACTGCATATTAGCGTTTTTTTATATTTTGATTTTTGTGCTCTTGTTCTACTTCTAGTCAATGTAACCTGTTACATTATTCCATCATTTTTATAGTTTGGGTTTTTTTCAAGTTCGGGTGGAATTCCCTGCACTGCAGTTTGTGCCTGTTGTCTCATGTTCTGTGTCTGGATATGCCTGAGAGGAGTCTGGCTTCATCTTTAGCTCTAGCCTCTAAGTCCATCCTGTTGGGTTTTACTAGATTTTAGACTTTGGACTTTTAATATTGTTCAGATACACATCATATGTGACAAAAATACTGGTCAGCTTTCCCTACTGCTTATGAATATTTCCTCTAGCAACCTAGTGGGTGCCTCAGAGGGCTGGGAGATGATCTCTGGAGACAGTTCACTTCAGGATTCGCTGTGATCATTTTCCTTCCCTGTAGGATGGGGACAGTCTAGTTCTCAGTGCAGCCCAGCAATATTGCCCTCAGAAGACCTTCCTGGCATGCTTACAGCCCTCACTGGGTATTCAGAATATCCAACAGCCTTCACATTGTCACAAGTGCCCAGGGATGATTATGTGATACAGCCCCATTCATGAGGGCTAAAATTAGTCAACCAATGAGACATACACTCATCAAAAAATGTTGTCACCCCTAGATATTTTTTAGAAGCACATGCACCCATCTTTCTTCATTTCCTCCTTAGCAGACCTATGGAAAGAGGAGTTTATAGAAGTACCTGTGTTTGCTCTCCCAAGTAGTTTAGTCCCTCAAAATAGCAGCACTTGTAAGCACACCTTTGTCAAAACAGTTTTTAAACAATGAATTTTAAAGTTTTACAGAGTTTTGCTATGTTTAAGCCTTTTAAACAACCTAGTAAGTTTTCTGGGGTGAAATCGGTGTGGACTGGGGAGATACAGATAAGGTATGCATGGTGGACACATGCTTTCTGCATGGTTCCAGGAAAACTCAAAAAAAGCAAAGCACTGATTCGCTTACATTGTTGATCTTTTACAGGTCTACCTACACAGAAAATTTTGGGCTTTCAGTTAAAGTTTTGGGGTTTTGAGTGGTGTAAACTGTTTAAGCATGCATTGTCTGTGACTAACCAGTCTCACTTCACTTTGGCAGAGGGACTGATTTATTCTAGGCTTTCTTCTTGCTGGAAGAGATGATATTACAGGATACTTCTATTGAGAAGATAGTACACAAATCCACCAAAAATACTTCAGTTAATATTTGCTAGCAGATGAACCAGGGAAATATGCAAATTGTACTACTTTAATTCTTTAAGGCATTTTTAGCTTTGCCTTCAAAAAGCTGAGAAATATTATGTCATTTTATTATAATCTCATAAAACATTTAGATATTTGAAACTAACATAGTTCTGGGAAAGAAAACTATGAGGATAGCATGCCAGTGTCCAATTACAGCAATATATGTATTGGAATAAAATATTTAAACAGATGTTATAAAAGACTCCATTTCCATTGTACAGCATAGGCACATCTGCTGTACTTTAAATACTTCTTATCCATGCCAAAGAAATACTCTGAAGAGAAAATGCCTTTTTTGTGCTTTTCCTTTGAGTTTACTCTATGTGAATACGGAAAGAGTCTTTTCAATAGGAAAAAAAGGCACTGATTGTAATCGCAACATTTTGTGTTTGCCCTACAGCTGCCATTTGTGACTCGTATGGAAATCAAGTCCTGGCTCTTGTTTTCTGTCCTCTTTTAAAAACCTTGAATATTGCTAAAATAGTATTGGGCAGGAAGGAAAGGAGGGACAGCATTGTGCAAGACCAAACTAATATAAAAATGCTGCAGCACTACACTCACTTCCTTCCAAATAATTTTCAGGCACTAGCTTATTGGTATTGTTCTTTACAAAGGAAGTATTTGGTGTCACAGTATTATCACCAGTGCACCTATGCTGATGTTTGTGATATATATTTGTTTTGGGACATGCTTGAGTTTTAGTATTAAGGCCTCAAACACATAAATTCCAGACTTAGACAGTAGTGGCTTTAGAGTAGTAACTTTAATTACTTATAAGGTAAGGCTCTTACATGTGCTCCCTGGTGAGTCTGGAAGACTTAATACAGCTATATTTAGCAGCAATATTTAGTAAGGAGCATGCACTACTACTGACTATCTACTTTACCAATGTGATAGTCTCAGAATTAGAGAGCACTCCAACAAACATGGGGTTTTACAAACCCATTACATATTCCCAGACGACACAGATGCCCAGTCTCTTATTTTAATCATGTAAGTTCATCCATAAGATATTATTTAAAGCCAACAGGTGGATGGGACACTGGAAGAAGAAAACCTTGAAAGCTTCTGTTTTATATAGATTCTTCTGGGAAGCAAGCATGCAGCAGCAGTCTGACAGGGGATCCATAACAATTTATCAACTCTGCTTCCATAAGGTTCAAAGAGCCCAAGAAAAACCCTAAGGGACATAGAAGTTTTGCCATTACCTTGAGTGAGATTGGAGTAGGAGTGGAATACAGATGTTGCACCCATGGAAGTTATGCAGAAATGGGCATGGTAGATCCAGTCAACCATAAACTTAGGAGATAGAGACAACATTACTAATCACTATCCCACATGGGGTTTTGGAGAAAATGAATAAAATCTTCAATCTGTCACCTTAAAGGTTGCTGGGTACAAGACATACAAACATCTGATTTGTAGGTACATAAATCACCAGAATTTTGTAAGCATTGCAACAACATTAACAAGCATTCCAAGGGCTTGGTATAAATCACACTGTTGTGTGATGCTCTTGCACTTGCAACTGCTAGAACATGAAATTAGATTAACTAATATTATGCTCTAATGTACTTTACATGTTCAATTATTTCAAGAGCACAGTTCATTAAAATACTACTCATTTTCTGACAAGAGAATTATTTATGCCATAGCAAGAACCTCAAATATATGATACTGTACAAAAGGAGTTTAAAAGTAATGTTTGTACTTGTCAGCATTTGTAGTACAAGAAGATTATGAGATTTCTATCTCTTCTGATAATACTTTCCTTCTGCTTCCTTTAAATTGTTACTGTGCCTTAATTTAGGCTACTGCCTTATCGTCTTGACATTTTTGTTTTCCTAATTGTAGTTTTAACCAAAATCACTGATATTCTCATGGTGAAAAAAGTAGAATTTGTATGTAATCTTAACAACAGCTTTTTAGATTTCTCATAAATTAAATATAAAAGGAGCTGGATATGAATTAATTAAGATGTGTGACCAAGAGACCATATCAGCAACGTGACCCTTTGTAGGAAGACCATTAGTATTATTCTCAATGTTTTTGCTATTTAATATTCCACTGCAAGAAACAGAGCTGTTCTCTCTGTTTCTATCAGTGCAAAGTGAATACCTGCTGCCTTCTCCAACACTGCCATTAAAATAATTCACAAAGTGAATTCCATTCCTCAGTGTGCATGATCCATGCTTTAATTCTTTTCTCCATGATTATAATTAAATTTAACTTTCCAGACAGTAGACAGAGGAATAAGTACTTATAAGTGAACAGCACAGATATGTATCAAACTAGAAATGAAAAGACCATCTGACTGAGAAATGTGTTGAAAAGCTTAGGTTGAAAATTCCAGAAATCCTGTTCAAAACCAAGTATCTAAAAATAACTTTATTCAATTCCTGATAAAACAGAAAATCTTCTTAGACTGGCAAAGTTAGATAAATCTAAATCACACTTTGTTTGAAAACAGATCCAGCTATCTGCTCACAGACTGCTGGACAAGAGCCTGCTGGAGGTAAGTGGGCCTTTGGCTGTCACCAGAAATGTTCCAATTAAATTGTCATGAAAAAAAAAAAAATTTAAAACAAAACAAAACCAAAACCAAACAAACAAAAAACCCACAAAAACAAAAAAAAAACCCCACCAACCAAACAACAACAACAACAACAACAACAAAAAAACCAAACAAAAATAAACAAAAATAAAAAAATACAAAAAACCCCTAACCTTATTTCCTGCCCCCAAAAGCAGGATTAAAAAATCTTTCAGTAAAAGATTTCATTTTTGTGAATAATATGGAAACAAGAAAAACATTCTGGAGAAATATAGATGGAGGAAATAAATGCCTGTGGCAATGTATGGGGCAATGGAAGTATGTTCCTAGATTATTCTAAGCCAAATGCTCTTACGTTACTTATCATTCCAGCTGTTGTCAAAGAGGATATACAAATTATTTTTAAACACAGGCAAAGAGGCATTTTGTGTTCTTTTCTGAAGATATTTTCGTATTTGTAGAATTAAATAATTTGATAATTCCTTCAATATCAGTGGTATAGAGATGGTGAAATGTATACATAATGAAATCTTTATGTGTAAAAGTGTGTTACTCCTATATTTTTTAAATTTCAAGGTTTTATGGTTTTATCACTATAAAAGCAATGGTTTAAAAAGTTAATTAACATCCAATTTTACCATGAAAGGTATTGCAGACAGTAAATCTACTTATCAGTGATTTGTAAGCATTGTAGGACTTAAAGTTATTTCATTTTATAAGTAAATAATCTCTCACTGTCAACAAAGAATGATCTCTACCAATAGCCAAAGGCACTCATCCTGTGAAGAGGGTGTGCAATGACTAGAGTCTCCCTAGTGGTAGATTCAAAGAAGTCAACAAGATGCACAAAGTTGACAATTATCAGGCAAAGAAGTGACAAAATCATTGAACCAAACTTAAACTGCCAAATCATAATTACTTGTTAGTAGTATTTCCTATGCAACTTACTGGTCTTTTAGTGTTTCTCTTTTTAGAACTAGTTATTCAGGATGTGAAAGAAGCATTATATTGATATTTTGGGGGGGAAATGTCATTGAGATTTCGGGCATACTCCAGTGTGGGTGCAAACACATGGCTTCAGGAGTTACTTACTTGGAATGAATCCATTTGTTTAAAGAGGAATCAGTAGTATTTTTCACTGATGTTTTTTAATATATCTGTCATAAGGATTCCTTGCAACAAATACCAGCACATGGATCATAAAAAATTTTGCTGAAAGATTCTATCAGGCAGCAATTAATATGCTGAATAGGCTGTAAGCTGTAGTACCTGTTCATTCTTCTGTTTTTATGAGATTCTGTAGTTGTAGTTTCTGAGCTTTCCCTGGATAAAGTTCTGTGTAAAAAAAAATTTAAAGGAAAAATATTGATTTTATCTTGACTAAAAGGAACATAATTTTACCACAGAAAACTTCATGAAAGATGATTCATGCTCCAAGGAAGTTGGAGAATGTTGTTATAATTGTTTATCTCAGACACAAATTCACCAACTGTATATATTTAAGTAGTTCTCACTGTTTCCGTTTGCAGATAAAAAATGTGATCATATGACCCTTTCAAGATAAGATGGATTTTAAACTAATTTTAAACACTCTTATTAGTCTGTCTTTACTTTTTGAAATAGTATCTCACAGGATTTCATTGTATTGAATGCAGCTCCTTGAGTTGTGAAATGCTTCCTGAGAACTTTTCAAATTCCAAAGATATTTAAGTCCTAACAATAAGCATGTGTGATATGACATTACACCACTCATGTTTATATATTTTTGCCTGTAGGTTGTAAACAGATCCATTTTCTCCTTTTACATTTTATGTTCTCGCAGCTATCTGAACTGTGAAGTTGTATCAGCTCACGATACAACCAAGTCTGTTGTTACTTTTTGACTCCTGAGTGCATTAAAATCCAACACATCGTTTAAGCTTCAACTCTGAGGATTATTTTTAACTCTTAAGATTAATTTTTCCCCCAAAAAAATAGGAATTTTTTTTTTCACTTTTTTTTCATGAGAATTTTGCAGCTTAAAATGAATAAGACAACAGTCATTGCCAGTCTTTCCCTCCAAATATGTCCAGGAAGAAATGGAGGCATTTTTATCATTTAAAATTTCAGAGCAGATGGAGTTTGGCTATTCTGAGTCAGGGTCACAAGGTTGCATATTTCCCTCTGCTCAAGCCTTGTAACACTTGGGGAGCATTAGTCAGATACCAGGCTTCTGCATGTTGCCCTTAGCAGTGTGGCTGAAAGGAAAAGTGGCTTTTTTGGTAAACTGGGAGAGCGAGGAGAGATTTGAGATTGGCATAAAGTCAGCATCAGTCTCCTGAGGCCATTTGTGCAGTCTGGCTTCTGCCAACCAGTCTAGCAAATTGTTCATGTTTTCTCTTGAACTTTGTTCTACATATGTCAGGCTAGACTGTTAACAGCTGAAGAAATGGACTCACCAGTGAAAACTTTTTGCAAATTAGCTGAGTTGACTTTGCAACTTGGCAATGCTATCCATTGCTCACATTTGAGGAGGTATACTGAGCATCCACTTAACAGTGTATGAGTTTATAAGATTGCATATGAATGCATATTTGTAGCTGTCAGGAGGAGAAACCAAAATATTTTCAGTGAACACCACTGCCAACTAAACAGAAACGGTAACTAAGCAACACAGAAACACCACTTAGGTTGCTCATGACTCGGAAGCACGATTTACCAAATGTCTTCCTCTCCCCCAACCCCCAACTAAAATGTCTGTATTTACTTGGAAGCTTTATTTCCTTAATCTGAAGCATGTTATATATCAAAATTTAAAAAGCCAATATGAAACTGAATCATCATCACAACAAATATCAGTGGAACAGTTTGATAATGCTGAATCCAGGCACAACCCTTCCAAAAACATCAATTAGTTCCACATGGTTATAAAGAGAAGAAGATAAGGAATTAATTAAATAAATTTTTTTTCAATTACTTATTTTTTTTTTAAACTCAAACTGCCTTCTTAGAGAGACCCTATCACAGGAAGTGGCAGTGCTACCCAGTAATACAGGCCTGGATATCTGTCCCTAACACCATAAACTATCACTTGAATCAGGTCAGGAAAACTTCTTCCCAATATAGTAGCACTGGCATTGTGAAGTCCTGTGATCATGGTCTGTTACTTTAAGGCAGCATGTTACATAAAATGTTTGTCCTGCTGTTTCTCCATCCCTGATGATCCTGTTCCTTCTCCCCTTTCCCTGGGTTTCACTGGATGAATGAAGGTAGCAGAGCTACTGTTCAAATCTGTCCTAAGCTAGAAATTTTAGTAGAATATTCAGTAATACACAGGACACAACTTTTCTGAGTGGCAGGACAGTATTCTTCCTGGTTTATGTCAATAAGCTGTATAGGCATTTACTGAGAAGTTTAATTTTCAACTCCTCTCAACTATATATAATGAGATCTGGACTGTCGATAATACGTTCCATGAGAATACCATACTAATTATCCCATGAGTCATTCAAAATTGAATTTATAAGTTTCTACAGGCTGCACCAATTTTTCAGCTTCTGTCTGCAAACAACTAAGCAAAAAGCAGTGAAAAATACTTTACAAGCTACTAATTACCAATGGCTTTAAGGGGTATTGTTAAGCGCACAAATCCACTGAAAAAGATGAGGGCTGCACCTCACATGTACTTCTGAGTTCAGAATTTTCAGCAGAAATTAAGTCATTAGTTTTCTGAATTGCTGCCTTGGAATATGTGACAAGTTCAAGTTAAAAAACTTCATAATGGAAATATTATTGGAATTCTGCACAGTTGTACCTGTTACATGTATTTCATAAAAGCACTTTAAATCTAAAAAGACCAGGAGATCCTTAAAATGACAAAAGAAGTTTGTTTTGTTTTCCACAGATGCTACATCAAATTAGCTCTAATGTGGAAAAATACATATATTTACTTATGAAAATGTGCAATGTACATTTACTGTTTAATTGTTGAGAGACTCTGGTAGACATTTTTCATCTTTTTTAAATGGAAACATGAGATTTCCAATTGAAAAAAAATATGCCTGCACACATGGCTATATTAAACCATTTAAATATGCTGGGCACTTTGGAAGTGAAGACAATTTCTCTGCCTTCAGGACCTTAATGTATAAAAAGAATACTGTATCTTTTTTCTCAGATTGTCAAGGTGCAGAATGATAGATGCATTTAAAAAATGTTAAAGTCAATCCTTCATTTGCTGTTACAATTACTTCTTGGAGGAGTTGTGCAGTTTGGATTTTATAACAATTTTTACCATAGTTTTGGATTTTTTTAAAAAATAACTGGTTTCTAAACATGTAAATTAAAAATATCTGGTTTAGCTATATTTTCATATTTTGAAACAGATATCACAAGGGCACAATTTTGAGTTTCACTAAAAAGAAATATTTTTTTAATTTAAAAAAATTTCAATTTTAGCCAACATAGTAATTGTTTTAAACAGTTCTTTAAGAGTCTGAACAACAGAATGAGATCCTTGAACTATCTGGGATCCTGTGAGCAATCTCATGGCTTTAGTGCTGACCTACATGGATTTTGATTAGTTTACTGAGATCCCCAGTTGTATCCAGCTATTCTGTTTTCTGTTGGAGAATGCATGTTACTCAGGCATAGTAATTAACCTTACACAGGCTCTGCCCTTTTTATATATTAATCACATTTGTATGGGCTACACACATTACATGAACTCACTCTGAGATTCCTCCCTTACAGGGTTTCTTTTATATTGGGGAGAGGATGACTTCTTTCTGTGCTCTTTTTATTCTTGTCTTTGTACCTGCATAAGACTTTATGTGAAGGTTTCTAAAGAGACAATATCTACCTTTATGAGCTAACATCCCCCAAATGTTATTATAGGCAAAAAGAGGTTCTACAAAAGCAAGCTAAATAGGCTGCTTCTTGGCTGAGCTTGCTAAGAGACTTGCCAACAAGACAAGGAACTCTCAGAATTGTAAACAGCACAAATGAGAAATAAAAGAATTACAAGCCTAGTGTTCAGCTCAGCCTGTCATCCTCCTCTTTGGTTGCAGTCCAGCAGCTTTTTGGAGGCTTCTTTTCAGGCCAATAAGAGTTCTCTTTCTTCTGTGTCAACCAAGAGACACATTTAGGTTAGAAATAATCCTATGAGCCAAAATGTTTTTTGTGTGCCTGCAACCTGTACCCGTGTCATTTAACAAACTTGAGAAAAGTGGGTGTCACTCTCACCAAGCCTAAAAACAGAAAACACATGTTAGGCCTGGCAGATTTCCTGATACAGCCTAGAAAATGAATACATGATATCCCAAGCCCATTTGAAAGAGTGAGGCAGATGTAGGAAAATATTTTTCAGATTTTGTTGTCTATCAGACCAATCAATAATGAGTGCAGAAGTTCCTACTTCTTTTCAAAAATCTAATTTTTGAAGTGAAATGTCTTCTAGATGTTAAGCTGTGAGCAGATTTTTTTTGTTTCATTTTGGAGTTCTTATCATGTGAGATCTGAAAATACATTTACAGCTTGCAAGTATAGACTGCAAGATTTCACATGGTTTGAATCCTGATCATTTAGATTTGAGACCTGTTTGGACCACTTAAAGGTACCTTTTGACACTCAAGCTAAGACATTTATCTTCATGGAAGGTGGAACTCTGGAGAGAAGCACTGCTTGGGTCTCCCCCTGCTGATCTGCCTGAGGATGTATTTACAATGTATACCTAGGGATCATGTCAGTACCCCAGTGTTTATTACCATATAGATCTCAAAGAGTCCAAATCTGAATGGACAAAAGCAGCTCTTCATAGGACTTATCCTATGCTCTTGAAGAATCCTTTAAAATCAACAGCAAATAAAGTATGATTTTTGTTCTCAGAGGAAATGACAAAATAAAAATGCCTCAATAGACTATATACAGATTTAAAGAGATTTATACTTCTTTGCAAATATATGGTTGAAGTCCTCCTTGAGTTACAGCACCAGAACAAAGCCCACTGCATTTATAACAGCCCACTCAAAGTTGAAGAGAACTCATTCAATCCCAGTTAGCCATAAAGAATATATTTCTCTCGTGTCATGAGTTTCCTTCATTCAGAGTATTTCCCATTTCCCTGGCCCTATAGCCTGTGCCCTTATTCTACATTTCAAATACTGTTGCTACAAGACTTCAGTTTGAGCCTGTCACTTTACCCATTTTCTCTCTTTCAGGCTGTTGAGGCACCTATGTTCCTACAAGTATGACTGAACCATTACATCATCTGGGACTTTGTGACCTTGCAAAGCAGGTGAGTGTCCTGAAATTGGCTCTGCCCATCCATTTATATTCCAGCACAACTCTGAAATCCAATGCATTAGGATAGTTTATCTGAACAATAAAAGCCCTGAGTGCACTTTGAGTTGATCATGTGAAATATGCTGTTAAACAGTTTTAGGGGTTTTCTCATGCATTACTGTTCCTGTAAATACTTTTAAAGAAGGAGGATAGTGGTTGTGCGTGTCATAAGGCTTCTGAAATCTTTTCTTTTTCATCTCAGTCCACTGGCCAAAAATAAATGAGTCACCTTATTGTAAGTATCCTGTCTCCCATTGCTTTGTTTGGGTTTGCACCTACTTCTTCCTGAACAGAAAAAAAAAAAAAAAAGATTAATCACACAAACATGCTGGTACATGTTTTTTACACATGGTACACAAATGATACAATGAGAAATTAAAACACTGTTCTCACTTTGCTTTCTTTTACCACTTAAAGCACTGTGTCCTGGACTAGTTCTTGGAAAGACTCTTCTCTTGCTCAGAATGTTGTCAGCAGGGAAGGGAAGACAGGTTTCTGAGCAGCACAGGGCTTCCTAAGTTGCACTGAGAAGATTTAAAATGCTAAGTTGAACTTTCTGAGGAGTAAATTTAGTCTGGGAACACAAAGGAAATATAGTAATTAACATCAGATAAAAATATGGTAAAAGACAGTATCCATGAAAGGACTCTGTAAGTCTTGTGTCCCTTATTTATGTATTTAGCATTTTAGAGTAAGAGAATAATATTATTTGAAGTGTGTTTCTGAATTGTTTTCCAAATGAAAATCAGAACTCCAGCAGGGCCTCTTCATTTCTTTTGGGCAGGGTGTCAAGGCAAAAAGCAAAAGGTAAGGTGCCAAGAGCTAAGTGCCAAAACTATGCTTTAATAAGTATAAATCAAAATTATGTCAGGTACTCCATAATAAGCACCTTTTCATGCTTATGTTCATTAAAAAAATATATAAACCAGACAATGTTGAGAAAGGGCAATCCTTGACACACAGTTGTACATCACGGTAAGTAGTACAGTACATGACAGAATTTAATTGATTTTGGGGTTGAAAACCAGAAAAAATATAAAGGACATTTATTTTTAATTTTTTTTGCTGTGATTAACTAAATAGTGAAGCAGTTAAAAGGCTTTGATTAGGGCAGAATGACAGTCAGTGACTCTTACTGCTCAGATGAGTGTTTTGTATGTGACACTTCTAAAATCTACACTGAAGCAGAATTATTCTCTCCCACACTCTCTCAGGATTGCCTTGCCACCACTGTCTTACAGTGCACCCCTCCTACAGAGTATCTGGTCAGTGGTAGCAGCAGCTGCAGGAACAGTGTGTTCAGCATGCCAGACTGAAATTCACGTTCCAGGAATGTCTCCTGGGGGGTTGAGCAATTCAGTCAGATTCATAGTTAAAAGCCTTTCACTGTAACACAATTACCCTGCAGTGGAGAAGAGGAATGGTTGGCATTTGTTTGCTACAAATGTGCCTTGCAAAACCCACTATTACAAAATCCTTCCTTGGGTGAAATTTCCACTCACAATGTGATGTACCTCTGCTAGAATGATGGGCTTCTAGGTTGGGAATATAAGGGGAAAATAGAATGATCAGGAACATTTTATATGGGTTTCAACATCCATTTTCCCAAAAATATTAAGGCTTTTTCTGTCTGAAAAGTAGCAGCTACAGCTGTCCAGTAGGACTCAAACAGTTCCAGCAAGTTGTGGTTTAGTGGCAGTTTAGAAAAGCATTTATTTTATTTTTTTTCAGATTCTGGCTGATTCCTGTTATCATGAAAAACACAAAGTCATTGCAAAGTGTCATCTGCCTTAGGCAGGTGGGGCAGCCTTACTGGCGAAGTTACAAATTTAACTGGTCTCTAGCCATCCAATGTGCAATTTCTATCTACATATTCTGCACTTCTGGTTTAGACTGAGTCATGGCCTGAAACAAGAGAGGAAACCACCACTGTCTGGCCAAGCTGTCTCATCTTGCAATAGGAGTACTCTGTACTCCTCTGCCTTGTGATCCCCACCACTGAGTCCTAGTCTTCCAGCCACTGTGGAATAAAAGCAAGGGTATCCAAACTAGGCCCTCCTTAGATCACCTTTCTGCCTCCTGGTAGGTGAAATCTTGCACTTAGCAAGTGGGGCAGAGAATTGAAGCACATATATGCTTATGAGGATCGTGTGATGCAGGGCAAGAAGAAAAAAGAGAGAGAACTGGGATACTTCACAGATTATTTGTGATGGAGTCAAAGATGATGATAGTAACTAAAGCTTAAGAGGGGGCTTAGGGTGGAGGTAGGGACAGAAGGAAAGGGAAGGGAAAGGGAAGGGGAAGGGGGAGAGGAAAGGGAAGGGGAAGGGGGCGAGTGGTGGTACAAGTAAAAAACTGGAGGGAAGAAACAGTGAGAGGTAATACAGAGAATAGGAGGAAGTGTCTGGAGATTAGTTCTCAAGAGTCTCAAGGTACAGAAGGCAGTTTTGTATCTCAGGAAACCAAAACTAAAATTTTACCATTTTGTGCATGTATTCTTCAGCCAGCTATATGATAATGAAATAATTAGGCTTATTCACAGTTTACCTGGATGATTCTGCCAGATTAGACATAAAGAGAGAGCTTGATGGGTCAAACCCGCACAAACTCTTGGGTTTGCAGGGATTCAGTTCTAGTTCTTGGCCTCATGTGAACTCCCTCATCATGTAATTTGAGCAATGTGAAATACAGAGCTCATTAATTCAGTTGAAGCATTATATACTCCATATTACCTGAAGAAGCAATCTCATGGCAGCATAATTTCCTTCCCTTCCATACTTACCTTTTTTTGGGAGTCCAGAAACAATATGCTTTCAGAAATATCCCCTGTAAGGATTATACAGACAAGGTGGTCAGCACACAGAAAAGAGGCATAGACTTTCCAGAGAAATCCATAACCCAGAAACAGAACAAAAAGAATCTGATATGATAGCAAGGTTGCTGGTCTGGACAGATGGAGAAGACAGAACATCTAAAATAGAAGGAAAAAAGACTAAATTTGCATAATATTAAATCTGAGCTGGTAGTCCAAGTAATAGTCACAGACACCATGCTCTTTTCTTCCAAGCTGATACAGTATAGTATTTGCATAGTTTAAGCTTAGTTATGTTATTAAAGCAAATGCATTCAATTCACAGTGCAAACACCTATACTCATACCAAAGGTCCATTTCTGAAATGTACTGGGCAGAGGTGATTTCAGGAAATACCTATCTACCTCTGTATAAGGGAGAAACAAGAGAAACACACGAAGTGGGGAAAAAACTGTACAAACCCATGAAATATAGCCTGGAATAATTCCAGTAAAACAGTTGTTAGAAAAACTTCCATACATTTTGTGCTAAAACCCGGTGATGGTACAGGCAAAATAATTTTCTTCTTGTTGTTTAGATCCTCCTATACACACAAAACAAGACCAAATCTTCTTCAATGCAGTTCTGTACAGAGATCATCTGCTCTTATTATGAGTTTCTTTTCCAACAGAAACAGTTTGCAGGATGTCCAACTCAGGGCAACCACTTAGGCCAAGAAGCAATAACAATAATGAATAGCTTTTGTATCCTTCAAAATGAGTCATGTTGTTCAAAAGGTAAGAGGGATTTACTCATTATGGACAGGCAGTGATGATTCAGCAATTATATTTTCAACAGACTGTCAAACAAACTTCAGTGAACTATAAGAATGCGTCTCTACTGATCTCATGGAAATATACAAAGGGAGTTGTTTTTACATTATTAGAAGCAAACACATTACTCAGAACCAAAAGTATAAAAGAGAGACTGATGGGCAGCCAAGTTTCTCAGCAGACAAGCCAAATAGATTTCTAAGCCCCTTGAAGCTGTCTTTGCATTCTTTCCTCTAAGAACATTTTTAAAAGCAGTTACCCAGATTTCTTTTAAGTGATACACTGCCATCATATAGATCCAGATCACTACTACTAAAAGCCAAAGCCACAGATACTCCATTCTGTGCTTCCAGAAATACTTGAAAATGACTCAAAGGTTAAAAATGTTTTACATTACAAAGCACCACATGATTAGTTCATCTCAAGTGAGTTGTCATCAATCAGAAAGTTTGCATATAAAGATTATTAGGAAAATCTTTAAGGTATATAATATCTTCCTTTGTAGCACCTAGTGAAGGCTAGCCTTTAGAGAGAGAGGGAGAGTTTTGTAATACCTCTATATATAATATAGGTAAATTCCTGCTATGACAATCTTCATCTTTTGCTGGAGTCCAGTTGATTTCAAAAGTCCCACATAGATACTAAAGTCTATATATGTAGGCCAGAAGTTTAGAATTTTCTGTGTGGATGCACAGAATTTTTTCCATCTACTTGAGGAAGAGATGTGTAAGACTCAACTGCCTGTGATGCAGTTCAACTTTTGAGCCACTTCTAGCAAATTTTAGTCAGATGAAATAATACATTTAAATGGATTGATAACCTTACAAAATGTCACAATTTCATTTTATATAACCCTGACTTTATAATTTTAAATTCAGTAACAAATTAATAATTTTTAAGCTAAGAAATACTTGTCCTTCTGAAATACAGGTGAAGGAAAACTTTAAAGGCATATGTTCTAAGAAACATGGATGGAACCATATGCAAACAACACTTAGTCAAGAATTTGTTAGAACCATCCAACTGTGAGGGTTAGATTTCAAAGAAATTAAAATTCAGATTTATTTATGACTGAACAAAATATGTAGTGGTGACTTCCTGCTTCGAATAAAAGGCACTGAGCACTAAAACAAATGGAAAATGGAACCCAAGAACAGTAATATAAGATAGACAGGCTGAGCCCCAGCACTTTTGTCTTTACTCTGCTTTTCTTATTCCAAATTCTTGAATACAACAAAATGTATTTGTGTGTGCAGAAGCCTACATGAAAGCATGAAAATATATGTCTGCACACAGTTGTTCTTAACTGTAATATACTTTGTTCTACACTTTAGCATTCAGGCTCTGTCTGCCAGATCAGAATATTCTGTGTGTTTGCATTGCTTGGAAAATGACAAAAAAAAAAAAAACAGCTGGAATCTCTGGCTAGTCATGTAGTGCTGCTCACAATAAGCATGTAGAAGGTTAAAATTAGAGTCAAAATTTGGTTTTGACATATTTTAAAAATAACTGACATTTGTCCTGGGAATGTACAACATCTAACATGCATTAGAAAGATTTTTCTACATCTGAGCACACTGTAGCAAAACAAAAAAAGGAAAGCTTCCAACAAGCCAAAAAAGCAAACCAGCAACATGATCTGGAAATGCATAAATAGGATAATAACATGCAGGGCACAGAAATAATCCCTCTGCTCTGCTATGCATTGCTTAGGCCACTGCTAAAGCACCATGTCCAATTTTGGGTATTTCAGAATGGTTTCAGTGAGAGAGGACTAGAGGCAACATGGTAACAGTCTTAAAGGATATAAAAGGACACTGTAAAGGAATAATAAAAGTGCATTCCCTATTTTGCACAGGGCAAGAAGTAATAAACTGGAAAAAAAAAATTTAGATATTGGGAAGTGGGGGGAGAAATCAGAGATTGCAGATTGTCAATTAGGAATTTTTTTATAAAGAAATAAGAAAATTAGGGGAAAAGAATGAAAGAATAAACAAATAATTAATTTAAAAATCAGGAATTATAGATCTGTCACCGATCTCATTACACTGCTGAAGGATGGGCTAGGTGACCTCTGGAAATTCCTGCCAGATCTAGGGGTCCAAGATTTGTTGGAAGGAGTGATAACATGCTAAGACATGAGCCTCCTCAGAAATTGTTGAACTTCCTGAGTGTACAGTGTCTGAATGGGCAGGTTCTGATTCTGTTCACATTTGGTTTCTATTAATTTTTTTTTAGCACAAGTTCTCACACAGCTGAAGCTTCCATCTTTGATAATAGCATTTCATTTAATCACTCAAATACAAGGTTTTAAATGGATCCTTTGGATTTGCCTTGGAGAAGCAATAGGTCACACTACTGAAATTTCTCAGACTATATTTATATGAAGTAGTTATATATCATTAAAACAAAAAAGTAAAAACTTATCATTAAATAAATAACTTAGGAATTTGATCAGTGATTCATTGGATCATGTGATTAAATTTATGGTTTAATGTCTTATATGTATTATTTCCTACTGCTTCACTTATTTACAATATGTGCACAGATTGAGGGCCACTAGGAGTTTCATGCTGTCAGTATGGCCCATAACAGTTTCCCTTTTCTTTTCCTATTCTTTTTATTTGATCCATTTGTCTAGGCTTTTCACTCATTTCCAATAAGCTTGATTGGTAAAGAAATAACAACTAAAAAAATCCAAGAACAGTACTCCCCTTCTGCCAAAGCACAATTTTAAGCCAAACAGTGATAATATAGAACTGCTAGATCCAGAATGTTCTAACAATAAAACTGACTTTTTCTTGACCTCAGATTTGCTTTCAAAGTTGTGGAACATTTCCAGTAGTGTGGGTGTATAAAAGAAAACAGGAACTCTAAATACTAACTGCACCATTTTAACTTCCCTTTCTACTCAAAAAACACCACTTAGATACAAGCAGATGGAGTATCACAAAATTAATACTGATCAGATCTTCATTAACATGTTTACTAAAGCTGAGCAAATAGCTAGCAAAATATGTGCTTTAAAATGCTTTATAACTTCAATTCCAAAACATTATTTTTCTCTACACTTACCATGACAGTCACATATCTGTACACATATCACAATAATCATTATCATTAATAGCTCCCTTGCTAATCAGTGATCTCCAAACACAGCATGAAGCACCCTTGTCTAAATACACCATGAGAAATGTCTACCTTTAACAGGACCGTTTATTATAGCCATAGTAAAGGAGCAATTTTACCAAAGGAAAGGTATTTTTTATAATTTCTAATCACATTTTTAAATGCTTTATGTATTGTTGGTGATTCTGCTGAGATGACACATATTAGCTACAGGAAAGAGGAAAACAAAGAAAGAAAAAAAGAAGGTGAGACAACTCCTGTCTGAACATGACAGCAGTACAATACTCCACACAAGTACCACACTGAAAGCCAGGTGTTTTCTGTTGTTCTTTACGTGAAGCAGCATTAAAAAAATATTTCTACTCTCAACACAAGCTATCCCAATTTTCCCATTAAAACCAGGATTTCACAGTAAGAATCAATACACCAGTAAATAAAAAGAGTACTACTACCTTCCAGTTTTATTCATATCTGGTTCAGTATGCATACGTGATGTTGCAATTTAGCTCAATAGTTAGCAATAAGAATAGGATTTCTGTCCCTCCAGAATTTTGGGGATCTAAAACTTCAAGCTGAGCTTACAGAGTCACATTGACTTTTGTCCAACAATTAGAATGGGGAAGAATACTGCACAAGCATCATGACTTTAAAAAAAAAAAAAAAAGTGTCATTATATGTATGTAATGTAATACCATCCAGAGTAGCCTTCACACTGAAAGAGCAATAAATCCAGAGTATTAATCCAGGCTTTGCAATTACCCTGTGTGGACTAGAATAACTTAACTTCTTGAATAAGGATTAAGAATGTGAAGAATAATAACAGGCCATATTAATTTTTTCTTTTTTTTTTTTTTTTAATCTCTTGTCCTTGCTAAACATTATACAAAGTTTCCACAAATTTTCCATAAAAATCAGGCACTGGTTTATTTATTGTGTACAAGCAAATAGCTATAAATGAATTTATTACAAGTGTCTGAGTGTCATAAAATAGTATTACATTCAGCTAAAAATGAAAGTCCAAATGAGTTGCAAATCATTTTATTATAGTAATTAAATCCATGGCTTACCTAAGCCTATGTTTCAAATTAAATATTTCTGAATTTATGTAAAAGACTTTGAACAGACTATTTAACAAGAGCAAGCAAAAGCTTTGCATAAAAAAACCTGCTGTTACAGCAGCCTGTCACCTTTCAGCCAGAGTTTAATCTTTCACTAAATTCTATAATGCTATTTTCCTTCATTCTATATATACAGTAGCCACATTGCATCTATACTTTAAATCACGAGTTCAAATACAATTTGTCAGAAGCTGAGCCAAATTTAACCTTATTTCCATATTTGTAGATCTATCACAGTAACTGAAATAAAGAAAATGAAGCAATTTATTATCAGAAAAGTCTTGCTGTTTTTCTCAACCACAAAAAGCAACGAGGTATTATGCATGAATGTACCAGTTCAGCTACCTGTGCCATTTAGTTTAACTCATCTCTGCCCCCTCCCATGCCAGCCACAGGGACTGATCAGTCCCTCAGAGCACATGTTCCTTGGGAATTGCTAGAAGGGCATTCAACATACCAGTGTTTCATGAGCCAGCACTAGTCTGGGTAGTAACCATTTGAATCTGCACTCTGAGATGGCTCATATGTGATACAGAGAAATACACAATGAGTGCATTTCCTTCTAAGTTATTGAGCATTAAGCAATAAGCAATTTACCAAAAGGAATAATCGGT
Source organism: Erithacus rubecula (assembly GCF_903797595.1). NCBI lineage: Eukaryota > Metazoa > Chordata > Aves > Passeriformes > Muscicapidae > Erithacus > Erithacus rubecula. The sequence continues at coordinate 17,391,824 of NC_136659.1, forward strand.
GTCAGTAGTCTCAAAGGACAAAAGGACAAAATAAAGAATTAACGTAGTTCTGGAACAGAAACATCACATTTTTCATCCTTAACCAAATGATTGTTTCGTCCAACTCATCATTCAGCTGCTGACAGCAGCAAACACAAAGTATTTCAGAAAATATAACTACAATAAAATACCTGATTCTACATATTTTCCCTTTCTGGTCCAATCAGTTAGTATTTACAATGCCTTTTTTTTTTATCTTGTCCAAAATATTTGTTCTTAATATTCTCTGTTTTGTCCTGCTAATCTATTGGTTTTGCAGGTGTCTTGTACAAGTGAAATGTTCAATTTATTTATGTGTTGCATCTAAAGTGTAGTTCATCAACTTCAAAGTTAGGTGCTAAATCTGTGTTGTTTCTCTGTCATTTCTGCTCTAAACTTGAATTGGGAGATGTGATAATTGAAAGTAGCAAATCATCTTCCTATTTTTTGTACTTCTACAATACCTATTTGCTGATCTTTATAAAGCTACGGTCACAGATTTTCAGCTCCTCTCATTTGGAAATCTAAACATTTTGCTTCACATTTGATCTTTTTTCTTATTTTAGCCAGCTTTTTGGTAATACTTTCTAAATTTAAATATAGTATTCCAGAGAGAACTAAAATTTGAGGTCTTTGCACATACACGAGCAGCTTATTGGGAAAGATTTGCTAAGCAAGCCCATTCAGCTGCACAGCATCCAAGCAGTGCTTGGAGCATGTTCACCATCCAGTGAGAATGTGCTGTCACAGAGGCCCTTTTACCTCTCAGTCCAGAGTCTGATTTATGTCAGAAAGTCTGTACACACTGTGCTTATTAGGGAGAGGAGGTTTTCCTGGTACCTAAGTGATGCACAACACTTTTGTATGATGAGTAAATATTGAGGTATTGTATTATGATACAATTATATGATGACTAAAGTAGTTTTGTAGAAGATCATATCCTGTTGTAGCTACACACCTGCTAGAAGGGAGATGCAATTGTTACAGAGTATGTGGCTGGCTTAATGTTTTGTAGTGGGTGTGATGTGCATGTTCTCAGAAGCACAGACATTTCTCTGAGCAAAAGGAACATGCCCATACATTTTCTTTTCAGGCAGCTTACCTTCAATGAGTCCATCTACCTGTCACCAGTCTAGTTCAGACTTGTACAACATGTGAGGGGATTTTCTTATTGTGTCATCAGCACTTATTGTAAGGAGCAGAAGGCAGATGGATTTGAAGTTGACTGCATGAAATAAAGTTGGCTACAGAAACAAGTATGCATTAACCATGTTGTCCCAATGGGCTGCCTAGACCTCAACAGCTCTTACTGAAGTTCATTTGAACTGACAGTGCTCATGCTTTTAAATGGGCATTAATAGATTAATGCATCTGTTTGTACTGCAAGTTGAGATAGTACAGACCAAATCAACTGACTAAAATAAGACTGTTTTAATACACTTTATGGTACATCAATACTCAGTGGTTGCAACACTTCTTGCTCAACTCAGGTTCCAGATTAATTTTTTGCAGAGTAATTCATGCCACTTGACCTAGAAGAGATGTAATAAATATAGTAAGGCTAAGATATTTTGCATATGCTTAAACCCTTGGAAAAGATACCACATGATTTGGAGAGAGTATGCAAATTGTTTTTATACCTTTCTTCTACCAAATGAAATAATGATATTGATACCTTTTTTGGCATGGGCTGCAGCCAATGCCAAAGGACACATGTAAAGACAACAGGGATTCTGTGCTGACCATTTAAAAGAATTTGGCTTACCTTCCAGACGACTCTTCAGTAACACACCTCAATCTCAATGAGAGGCTAAAAATCTTGAATTTATATAAAATACTCACTTTAATGTATCTATTTCTTTTGAAATGACATGGAAATGATATTGTCAATATAAGAACATGGTATCAAAAGTTACCACAGTCACCTTAAAAGCCTCGCGCTGGGCAATGGCTTCTACTAAAAATGGAATCACTTCAACGCAGTAATATACATAATAAAGAAGGATAGAGTGGAAACTTGCAGCCAAGATAAAAAATACCTTTTACATCTTGTAGGCAGTTCAAAGAAACCACATCATATTGTGATGTGAGCATATTTGCTTCTTGTGTACAAGATACATCTTGTTATTTCTTAACTATCATTAGGTGTAAGACTGTTTCAACATTTCTAAGCAGTCACATACAGCTGACGACCCCAAATGAAATAGAAAGTATGTCTGGTTACATATTCTGATTTGAATGTAAAAAAAAAAAATCAACACTTCCCTAAAAATTCAACACCTGTTATAATTCCAAGAAAATCTATTTTCCAATTTAGAAAATTACATTTCTCAAAAGAAAATGCTATTTTAACTACAAATGGTGCTCATATCTAAAAAAAAAAATTAAATAGTGAAGATCACCTACACAGTTTGGAGTTGGCTAAAAAAAAATTGTTTTATAATTAATAAATTCTTTTTCATAAATATTTTTCATCCTGAAAAGATGTCCATCAAGTCCATGATACAAAGACCAAATAATAGTAACTATTCTGGGTAAATACTAAAAAATGAAATTGCAACTGTTTCAATTGTATTTCTTTTTTCTAGTTTAATCCACCTCCAGACAATTAGTTTAAAGAACAACAACCAACTCTTAAATAACCTTCTGGTGAAAAGCTAAAATCAGACTTACTGTCAGTAATGACATAAAAATCCACTTGCATATAAAATAATTCTTATATATCTGTGTAAATCACTTTGTATTGATTTATTAAATAAGCGTGCAATTCATGTCAGTTCTGGGGATACAATTCCCTGGAATGGTAATGCTATTGCTGAAATACATACATACACACATACACACTCTTAGGTTGTTTGATCTGGGTAAATGCATGTAAATGGTGAAATCGAAATTCTGTATAACCATTGATTTAGTTTATATGCAAAACAAAATCATGGTTCACAGAAGCAAAGAGTCCTTGGTACTGGAATGGCCTCTGGAGAACATCTAGTCCTTCTCAAAGCACATTCTAGAAGACTCAATCAAAACACCTCTTACTGATTCAGTTCTACAATTTTTTTTTTCACCTGTTATAATATAGGCCTTAAATCACTTTTTCAAGCTATTTCTGTGTACTGAAGATAAGTGACTTGTAAATGTTTCACAAAGCAGGCACTTGGTTTCACTGGAATACATAATCTATTGAACAAACTAATCATATTCATTATTCTGAGCTGCTCATAACAAGAAATCTAGCCAGAGTCAACTTTGCTATGACATTATTTGTATCCTTCAGTCTACACAATTCATAATTTCTTATTCATACTTTGATTTTGCTATGTAGTCTTTGTATAAAAGCCTCATCCTTTCAAAACCAAGATCTATTAACAGCTTAGTGCACTGAGGATACACAGGCTAAACAGCAACATTACTCTAAGTAATGCAACAATAAATGCCCTTCACAGGGGACTGTAATATTTTTTATAATACTATAACAGGCAAATACCAATCAACAAACTAAGGTTTCAGTTTTCCAGCCTCGGATGATAAATAATGCTTCCTGTTTCTTGGTTGTTATTCTTGACATTCCTTCCTCACAGCTCAACACAGTGATGATGGGATATTTCCTCTGCACCAGAATGGCAGAAAGGAACACAGTTTGCATTTCTTGTACCACCCAGACTGAATTTTTTGCAATCACACGACAATTACCTTCCATTGTAGTGGAATTCCTTAACTGAGCAAGATTAAAAGTGAACTGGCTATATAACAAAGAATACTGAAGCAGAAAGAGTGGGAGGAACAGCAGAAAAATAGGGAGCATAGAGGAGGAGCAGAGAAATATCAGAAAGGGTTGTGGAGCACATTGTAGAAGAGGGTGAGATATCATCAAATAGTCCTCTACAAATCTACTATATTAACCAATTTCTAGGACAGAGGGTTAAGTGGTATTTCTGGTTCTATTTTGTTACTCATAGAAGCTTCCTATATCATTAGCCTCCTTTAATTACGGTATAAAAACATCATTGCAAGGGTTTGTTGTGTTTGTTTTTAGAGAAATAAAGAATGACTGTGAGACATCAATACACATGACTATTTCTTAAGCAATGCAAACAGCAATATTTCTCTAAATATATGAAAAACTTTAATGGAAGCATCTAAACCACTAAACTTGGTATCTAGCCTTCTTTGGAAAGAAGGATGACTGGCTTGGCTTTGCTAGTCTGTTAGACATATTTAAAAGAAAGTCAAGAAAAGGAAAGAGTCCGAATAGACGTCATGAAAACTAGGAAGATAAGAAAAGTTGAAGTTCTGAAAAGAACCCTTTCACCGAGCCTCCTAATAAAGACGGTCCATCTCTTCATTACCATGCTACTCATCCACCTCTGTTACTCTGCACAAAAGGGAAAAAAGCAGTCTTTATAGTTGTACATGATTATATTTTCCTTTTGTATTGAGTTCAAAGTCTTTTCTAAAAAAGCAAGAGTAGATTGCTCACAATCTAATGGGCCATTCCCAGGAAACGAAAAAATGGCCTTAACGTTTTATATTAATACAATAGGTTATGTATAAAACAGGTTTTAAAAAGTTAATGCATATTAGCTTAGAACAGCCATATTTTAACACTGTGCGACTGAAAGTTCCAGTAGAGCAGATGAATGAAACTACAGAAGAAAAAAACCCGCTATGACAAAGAGATAAAGGTTTAACTAAAAGGACTCAAATCTATATTTCAGGTGCCTCTTTACCTTCCATCAGGAAACGAGTTATTAGGAGTAATGAAATCAGAGATAGAAAATACAAAAAGTTTTTAGATCCTTCTGTGCAAGGCGGCGACACTGGCCTTTACTTCTTCACTTTATAATGATTCCTTTGAGTTGTGGTTCTGAAAAAGCTGTGAAACATCTTCCTGTTATTTCTTTTTCATCTTTCCAAACACTGGCCAGGAATAACCCCATCCTATTCTTTTCTTGGATTTTTGAAACACATATTGACCGTAATGACTATAAATTATCTGGTTAATGTGTTGGATTTATAGAAGTGTTAGAGCTCCTCTACGCTGCTACGAGGTGCCTCTGAGAAGGTGCAAGGCACGAGAAGGATCTAACTTTTTCCATGCCTGCTTCTACTTTAGGCCACTGTAAATATTAATTTTAGAAAATATAAGTTAGCTGTATTTTAGGACAGTCTCATGATATCATTCCCCACCTGGTGCGCTGTTGGCTCCCTCTTCACCACAAGTAGGCTGCTAGCCAACACCACCTCTGCCAAATACCTCCTCTGTAGTCACTGTCCTGATGGTGGGTTTCTGGGTGATAATCTCCCTTAATCAGGGTTTTTAAGATTCAGATACAGATTTCTACCAAGCTCAGTTACAATGTGTGTATGTAAAAGAAGCACCTATTTCATAGCTTTGGTCACTCTTACTGCACTGCACCAGCAACTCAAAATCTGCCACAGGCACTGAGCCAGTAGTTTCCAGGCCACATCATCACACACTGCAAAACACAGGAAGCCAAGTAATAAACCTTGCAGCATCTGCATCTTCAGCCCTGATTTTTCACTGCACACCTAGGACTATAATTGGATGTCTAAAGTGCTGCATGACAGAAATAAACAGGTACTACAAAGTGACATGTCCTTTCCATTAACCTATTTAATCTCCTAAACAATTGGAACAAAATCAAGGCTTTGGGATAAAATGTCTTAAGAAACACAATAACCACCTCTTCTTACCTCAAAATTTTCTTCAGATCATTTTGATCTGAGCAGAGCCATGACTACCAGAACATAAAAAGAAGCAGTTCAGTGTCCAGAGAGAAGTTTCTGGTGGAAGATTACAGGCTCTAGGTTTTCTTATCACAAAGATTAGTAGCCATCATATTAGAAAAATTTTAAAAGACATTTTTGGTCAGCTCAACATCTACTAGATTAAGGAAAATTGCAAAACTTAAGTGTGTTCTTCCAACCGTACCTCCCATCCCACTTAAAATGCAAGTCAAAAAGTAAAAATAATTTTTTGAGTGTTTCCAGTAGTCTGTTTTCAACCATTGGCTGACTTTATCTCTTATGATGACAGTTTCTTTGCTGATGGCACCACTCAAATTATTTAGATATATAGTACTATTTACATTTTCTGACACACTTTGCATTTGACTGGTAATTCATGATAGAAAACTGACCTGTATACAGAATTGTGAGCCAAGTTAAGAAGTAGGTCTGCCTATGCTAGTGACGACCTCAAGTAAAGTGCATTAAAAACTACAGATTTAAATACAAATTTATCAACTATCGATATAAAAAATGTAAGAGTAAAAGACTTTCAGAATTTCTGCTCAATATCAGCAATTCTGGGGAGAAATGGTATTTGACCTTCTTTATTTCTATAATAATAGTTTCATTTATGCTCTGTTTCTTCCTTGTGGTCCCAGTTAGAATTAAGACCACTTTAAATCTACACCATCTGACGCTGTACGCACTCCATGGAAAGCCAACAACAATCTTGTACAGTAAAAAGTTTAAAAATCAACAGTACATGAAAATTGAATTTTGGTTCTTCTCAGATATATATTATCAGATGGTAAACATAGTACCAAAGTGAAAATGGCAGGAGACCTGGTCTTTCCCCTACTTTTCCTAATTGTTTTATGAGTCCAATTTTTCTTTGCACAAATGGTGCCCATGGAGAGAATCTTTCTATTCCTATAAATGAAAGCATGTGTATGCAAATGGAACATTCAAATGCAAATGAATGTATTTGCACAAGAAGCACTTGCCCACCTGCCACACAGCCTTGGCTTTTCGACTTTCAGGGCCTGGGTGCTCAAAAGCAGAGAGTGAATAGGAGAATAAGAATGCCAGCAATATTTCAAAAGGTGAATGCTCAGTCACTGTGAACAGCAAGTGGGAAGGATAAAACAATGGTGAAAAAATTAAGAAAAATGGAAATGTATGAAGAAGATTCTTACAACTGTTCATATAAGGCATGTACACAGACCACCACTACCCAGAGCTGCAGCAGTGGCAAAGTGGAAGCAAGGAAAGAGGAAGTACTATAAGTACTTTCACAAATTCCATTGTTTGCCTTTTTATTTAGCAGCTGTATATATTACATGTAAGGATAAAATCTTCTCTGAAAAATGCAATCTTACCACTGTAAGATGTTGATGAGACCTGGAGAGATTCTTAAAATACCAGAGAACAGGTTTTTTGTAATCACATATTTCCATTATTTTTTCTCATATAAATGATTAGGTCTTAAGAAATAAAAATCTTCTTGTTTTCTAGACTTCCCTGTCTCTCAGTATCACTGCTGCACTGGCAGCATAGGCCATGAATCTTTTTCACCAGGCCAGTTTGGAGTTCCAGTAACAAAAGTTTAAAAGTCAGCATTGAAAAGACCTGAGAGTAGTGCATTATGTAGTTGAGCATCTGCATCCTCTAACTCCTTATTACTAGAAGCAGCAAGACTATTCAGACAATTTCTCAACTGTTTCTCATTATGCCTTGTATGCAGTCAAGGAATTGCAGTATGTATCCCAAAAGTCTATCCCACAGACAAAAACTCCATTGGCCTGCAATGGCTCTTCAGGAGCTTGCTGTTGACTTGCATGTGCAGCAGGTGGACATTCAGTGAAGCATATAAACCCTGTACAGCAGAGTAAGGGAATAGGTTTTCAGGGGCAGAGCAGCCTGCCAAAGTATGCCTGCTAGGTGACTGATGCACTGAATCTCACAGGAGCTCTCCCAGACCTAGCTGAAGATTTTGGGGCTGTACAGCCCCCAGAGATTTTTTTTTCCTTTTTAATTTAAAATGTGTGATTGCCCCTTACTTTCTGCCACCTGTTCTGCTTATAAACTTCTACGGGGCCCCTCTCTCTGCTCTAATTTCCAACAAGCTGTCATGCTACCCTAACCCATGGGGCCATCTCCTCCCTGAGGCATTGAGATGACTCGTGCATTCATGTATGCAGAGTGACAGCTGGCCCTAAGGCCAACCAGGGATGTGATCCATCTATCAGTTACTTGATTTTCTTGAAACTCTGAACCCTGCTAAAATAGACAACTCATGCAGAGCTTCGCTAGCAGTAGTATTTCTGTCATTTCCTTGATTGTTACAATGGTTTCTGGAAAGCTACCATTCACAAAAAATGTATGGAAAAGTTTGGAACTCTATTAAAACTTTCATCATTTCAGACTCAAGACACCCATACTTCTAGGAACCTCAGGTGCGAATTCAGGGAGTCCCCTCAGAAAAAATTAGGTTTATTCTCTCTGAATTTAGAGTTAGCTAGCTACTACAGAGTAGCCATCCTTACCCACACATTACTCCTCCACTTTCTTCACTTCCCACCAGTTTGTGAGTCAACAATGACTGTCTGATGAGTATCACTTAATTTTGTATTATCAAACCCTTACAAATATAATTTCAACTAGTACAAAGCATAGTCTCAGTAAAGGTTGTTTCAGGGTGTTTTTATAAATTGTTTGAAAAGTCCACAAGGTCATCTTGTCCAGTAACCCTGCACAAAAAAGTAAACAATAGGAACACATTCTAAATTAAAAGCGGGTTGATGCCACAAAAGCAATGAATTCTTTGAACAGAATTTGCCAGTATGTCTTATTATGGAGTTTAAATGTGAGATTTATACTGAAAGAAGAAGAATATCACATAAAATAGGTATGATCATGACTTTGTAAGGTTTCCTGAATGCTCCTGAGACAGCTCAATGAAGGAAGATGTCCTGATATCTGCAAAAAATCTAAATACTTGTGCTATTTGAAGAATGAGATGTAAAATTAGATTTAAAAATGCAGAAGTCACAGCCTTTGATTTTCAGCTGTTTGCAGATGCGAGTTTAAAAGCCAGTCAAAACCAGAAATGAGAATTTATTGTTGAATAAGCTTATTTAATTTCTTCATAGTATTTCTGGGTGTCCATGTGTATACATCCCAACCTGAAGCACAAGGACTCAGAAGCTGAGACTGTGGTCCAACTTGTGTCACACTGAAAATAGAAAGAGGTTTCTGGTTAGTTGGCTGATTGAAAAACGAGCGTGGAACCACATGACATTTCCTTGTCACTGGGGTTTCAAAAACAAATTAAGTCAATTGTAAATCCATAAATATCTTAAGAATTTTTCATATAATTGTATGGAAGTTCAAAGCTATAATTTGGCAGACTTTAAGACTTTTGGCAGACTATAAATTTTGGCAGATTTACTGGATGTTTTGTGACGTCTCTTTCCCTGAAATGATCAGTGCAGGATTTCACTCACTGCCTCTAGAAGTATGTTCACACAGGTGTTCCACCTTCACACACATTGTGAATTTGAACAGTGCCTTGATTAAACTTTTGACTCCTTTCTTCCTTCCCCTGAAACTGATTTAGATCTTGGTGCTTACACAAAGTGCAGCATTAATGTATGTCATGCATCCTGTATAAGCCCACAAGATTTTACCATGGCAGCCTTTGTAAAAATCTGGTTTTAAACATCTTATAATGTTAAGTCTTATAACCTCAGCATCTGTTAGAAGTTTACTGTTTTGCCTGTTTACTGGCCTGTTGCCTTCTGCTCTCAGGGCTGAGAGTTTACATGTCCTGTTGCTGTGGCCAGTGCTTATGCTGGCATGATGTGAACAGCTCCTGCTCAAATCCCAACTACAACATTTTATTAAAGCATGCAGTTATCACCATAATCCCATATTAGGGTCTGAGGAGCCTAGCTCTGATAGTAGGGTGTATTTTCAGTTAAAAGCCTTCAGCCAGATTACTAAATCCCCCAGCTGTGAGAAAATTTTCCCATCTCAGAATCAAAACAGTGAGAAAAAATGCAGATCCCTCAGTCTCCTCTTTAGGATGGAGTCGTGAAACTTATTCCACATTTTCAGACTGGTAAAAATAATTTCCCTCAAAACCTCACCACTGTGAGGTTTTGTATCTTCACATATTAGATTAAAGATATATGACTTGGGCATTTTACACACTCTACGCATTCTCTAAGCACTACAGGAAAAAACTTTTCAACCCATTTCATAGTTTCCAAATTTCACATGCCCACCTGTTCATCCAGCTAGTAATGCTTTGCCTTTGTCTAAGGGCATTACACAGCACTTCTCACCAGAATTTATGACCTTCAATGAAACATTTAATTCATATACAACTTAGACACTCAAGACAGTTAAAAGTAGTCCCACTGACAAACAATTCTTTTATTGCACCAAAACAGCACCAAGTACTGCAATAGCATAATACTGACAAACAAGGCCATTCCACCCCACCAAAAGGTTTTCATGTATCAACAACCTCACATGAAATGAGAAGTAAACTCACTAATACATTTCCCAAAATACATGTTTGGAGAGATGAAATAAATAGCAGCATCACAACAGGGAACTTCCAGATGTCCAGTATCTTATCACACATAACACTGTACCAACTTGTAAATTAAGGGCTTGAAGAAAAAAATGTCATTTCTCTTTGCAGGGGAATAAAGCCTGTACACAAACACATAAAAAGTAAAATTCTAAGACTGTTGAGAACTGAAGGTAATAAAGCAATACCTATCTTCTTTCCAATTCCACAACGTGTTAATACTAATGAGCCAAGGAAATTCTTGCCACTCATTCTCAAATATTCATTCATGTTGTGCACTCTGCACCAGATCCTTCAGCTACTTGCGGATTCAAAGACTGCAAGGGAGACAGGGTTACTTGTAAATAAAAGCAAAGAAATAATATAGTGCTTTAATCATAGACCATCCCTAAATGGAAGCCATAAATTAATGATACATACACTACAGCCTTTCTTGATGAATGCTATGTTTTTTTGCCAGACGATAATTTCAGTTCTATGTAGACTATATGAGTATCTATAGGTGTTTTAATCATCTATTTGTATATACTCATTTGTAGTTTGATGGAGCATGTTCTACAGCATTAATAAAACATATGATCTATAGCTCTTAAGTACCTTACCATTAAGTAATAACTACCATTTCATTAGGATTTATTAATGGGATTTTTTTTATTTTTGTGATGTAATGCACTATGACTATTCTATGCTATATTTAGTTTTCCCATGTGAGGCTCATAAACCAGAGACCAGATGAAAAGAATAATGATAAACTATGCCACCACAGAAAAATGTAAAAGAATATAAATTGGACATACATGCTTGTCAAATGCTTAGATGCCTCTATTGAGTTTGTTTCCTGGCTGTGCATCTAGAAATATTTGCTACAATTACATAGCTGGGGCAGCTGTATGCTGGTTTGGGAACTGTGTTCTATTTTGGACAAACCAGACAGGCCTTTTGAATAAGTGGCTTTAGTAGCTTTCTTACTAGACAGCAATAGTGGCTAAATGATTAAATGCAGGAGATGGCAAAAATAACAAGTCAGTACTAATTATGAAATTTTTAGAGTATCATAGAATAATGATGGTACCCAGCTTTTGCAACAGGAAATTATCCAGTTTTGCTATTCAAGCCAGATGCCAAGCTCCAAATTTGCTTGTTTGATTGGCCTGGCACTCTTTCCTCAAAGACTAGAAAAAGCTTCCATTAGCTTTCATTGGCCTAAATCAGAAACATCTGTTAAAAGCACAAAACACTCATTGGTTGAGATCAACAGTCAGAAACCTGCACAAGGCCAGAATCTTTCCTCTAAAGTAGGTGACAAGTCAGTCCATGCCATCATTATTCTGCATGTCAACCTATGCATATATTTCATTGAATTCCTACCTCAACTCAAGCCAGTGTCTTTCTCTGAGCTATCTTAGTGATATTCTAAAATTAAAATTCAGCATCTTATATGTTTCTGTCTTCCTTCAAACTGGTGCTTTGTTAGTCTTCACAACAACATACAAATGCATTAGAAGTTTCAGAATGGTAAGGAAAAGACCCAAACTCTTTCAGTCATTCAGGACAGCTGAAATACAGTGCAAACAAACTTACACATTATTTTTTTTTCCATCTCATGCTCTTGTATTTTAGATAGAGATTTGATTTAGAGCATTCTGTGAAATCACTTCTAGTTGCTGCAGACTTACCGGATCACATTATTGCTGTTTTTGAGGAAAAAACAAGGCCCCATCTAAAACAAGGCCCCATCTACAGGCTTTAGCCATACCCCACTGAAAATAAGCACAACATAGAGGATTATTCAGCATGTAGATGGGAACTACTCATGTTAGGGTATGTTTGGCCGCTGTGCTAATTGCATCCAAACCCCCGTGCCCATGCTCCTACTGGCACTGCTCCACCTCCACATTTACTATAGCACTGCCTCTTTCCCTCTAATAGCTTCTGGCATGTTCTCCAATCCCACTATTTCTAATCCTGATATCCCTTTGCCAAATTGTAGAGGCAGCTTGGGGGAAAGGAAGACCAAAACAAAGCAGCCATCATCTTCAGCTGAAACTCACCCGCGTGCGTGGCTGCCTTCCAACATGTCTGCCAATGCCTGGCTGCTGCAGGAGCTACTGCAGGAGTTGGAAAACCAAATGGAAGGAACAAAAATACACAACAGGCACAGAAATTAATGTTACTGGCTTTAAAGGCAACAGCCATCTGTTTTCCTTACAGCCTGGCAGCATCAGGAGCTCCCTGCAGTGAGGATGGAGATTTGGCAGGTTTCCGTAACCCTGTTGAGCTTTTACTGTCCCTACCAGGATCCCCTGCTGCTTCTCTCCACACCCTCAGACCAATTATACTCAGACTTTTTACTGCAGCAGTAGTGCCCACACAACCTTATGGGCACTTTAATCACCAACACCTATCAAAACCAGCAAAGTCCAGCTACTGCTTAAACATGACATTTCTAAATTTGAAATTAATATGATTTTGCAGCCATGTTGCTTCCAAATCATAGGAAAACTGGTTTTAAAATGTAGCAGAGGTGGAGTTTACACCTTGAACAACTTGAAAACAACTTGATTTAGTTTTGTGATAGCATGATCTTACCTGTATTACCAAGATGTCAAGAAAAATTGTGTTATATTTTCCTTTTGTGTCTGCCATTTGAGTTTTTATTTGCATAATGCTGCTTTCCCAGGCAGAAGATTGCCAGGAAAACAGAGCATGAAACCTGCCACAGAAATGCAACAAAGAGAATTTGGAGGCTTTGTTTTCACGTAGATCTTAACTGATTTCAGTGTATTTCACTGCCGTAAAAATTAAAATAGATACTTTCTCAGTGTATAAGGTTATTTTTAATGATTTTCTTCATTTTATGGCAACTTTAGCAAAAATAGCAAGTAGTAAAAAATATATAGCGGGTAAAAGAATGTAGGAATATACATAAGTAAAAAAAACAGCTATCCATAGTCCCAAACTTCCCTTGAAGTAGCAGTTTTTTAGTACAGTTCTTCAGGGCTGTTTCTGTTCTCAGTTATCACAGTTTTAATATAACTTACAATCAGTTCCTAGAGACATAGTTATCCGGATTTTACAAAGCGTTATCTGCTTTAGGAAAAACCAGAGTGCTGCATGCAGTAATCTGTCATGCAAGAGCAAGAGCAGCTGGTGTAGCTTACATAAAGTGGCAAATAGCCCAATGCAATAAAATGTAAGCATGTTCATAGCAAGAGCAACTATTGGCATAGAACAGATGCCAAAATGTAGTTCTATTTGGATCACAAATAAAATTATCCATTTATCTTCTGTCATAATGAAGATTAAATGACAGGATACAATTTCCTTAAATTTAGGGGTGGCAGATTCTCTTCAAAATTTATATTTTCTTTCTTTAATTTTTATTTCACATATATTCAGTGTTCCTAGTTACAAGATCTGCATTTATCATGTAGATCTCAGCAAGTCAAAATCCAGTTGGCTAGTTTATCTATCACCTTATCACCTGAATTGTGGTTTTGAGTGAAGAGTTGTTTGAGGATGGATTTTCTATTCTGCTCTGGTGGTTTTTTTACATAAAAGCAGAACATGGAATCAGTGAGGCTTTATTCTGGTTTTGGTTAGGTTGTTTGGGGCTTTTTTAAAGGAAGGAGATTGTCCATTCAAGCATTTAGTACCTGTTTCAGACAATTTATTCCTTTTTCTGCTAGCTGTACTGCAATACCTTTAACCACCAGGTGTACTTGGATCACAGATTACTAAATGCTCTGTCCCTTGTATTAGCAGAAGCAGATTGGAAGAAGGCTGGAATCAGGCTGCATTCCAGCTGCAAACACACAGCAGTTGACAGTACATCCCCTGTGAGAGGGATGAGGGGCAAGACCTGCTTAAGACATCAGAAGCTATTGAAATACAGACTAAAAATAGTAGCAGTGATCTCTACCACATTGGGACCCGCTCTGTTCATGGACTTGGCTGCAATTTAATCACTGACTGCAGAGGGTACAGTTTGATGTGCCCTGATCCATATGCCTCCATAAGAAGATGATCTTACAGTGGTATACTCTAGATGCTATTATAAGAGTTCAGTAGTGCCTCCTGTCATGAAGGCATTTACAAATCCCCTCGAAGTTTGTGTTTTCTCTCTCTTTTCTCTTGTTAAAGGATTGTTTGCTCAGTTTGGTTCTGCAAGAGTATCAGGTTTCCAATTTCTGCTCCAAGCACCTTCTCAGAAATGCTTAGTGTTTCAAAGAATTATTAATTTATAAGTTTTTGTTTCCATGACATTGAAAGCAACATGAACTATGGGCCCACAAATACAGTTTTCAGTTAACTCTGTCTATAAACTGCTGATCAAGTTATTAGCTGAGGAGTGAAATCCCTCCATGAGTCAACATTAACAGGTATGAAATAAAAGGAGGAATTAGGGAAAGCAAAGTGGTTGCTTTGGTTAAGTTTTTCCTTCTTTTTGTGGACAAAATTGTAATGAAACTAAAACTTAATATCCTGCCTTTTACACAGTGATAATAGCAGCAGCAAGGCCTAACTATATGTGACAGCCACAATGACTCATCATGCACTATGTTTAATGATCTGTGTTTAATGAGAGCTGAGATGCTTCCTGGACACTCTCCATGACAGCCCTTCTATGAGGCTATAGTCAAACATTTAATGTGAGAAGAAACTCTAGAGGAAGTATTTTCTTGCTCTTTCTGCTGTGACTGTGAACTCATCCAATGTGAAATGAATGTTGGAATGACATTATGAAAAATAGAAACTAAAAAGCACAGCAAATGGTGCCACCTTTTTCTTCTGAGTGGATTAACCCACTTTCCTAGTTTTGATAGTTTAAACATTATATTAATAAAGTCTTTCTTATTTTTTAAGGTCATATACCTTCCATGAATAAATTCTCATTTCAGTGTCACAAGTGAGTGGGATTTGGGATGTAATGCTTACCTCCTCCCATCTTCCATCTCCAAAACTTCCTAATCAAAAAAGTTCTAATCCTAAGGAATCTAAAAGAACCAATGAGTGGATTGAAAACCACCATAAAAAGGAGCAAATCAGTCCTACTGTTAGTATCTCCAGAATGCCAAGTCATTGGGAAGTGAATAGTACTTATAGAAAGAAATTCACTGCAGAAACACAGGGGGTTTTAATTTGGGTTTTTAAGTTTGAGGTTTTTAAATTAAGTTTGAGGTTTTTTAATTACCCCACAGGTGTGAGTTCCAACACGTTTGGGCCTCCTCCAGCTGTACATTGAACACCAGCAATGCACACCAGAGCCCGTCAGAGCCCATGGACAGAAAGTCATACTTGCACTTTCATCTCTGTGACCAAAAAAAAGAGGGAGCAATTTAGCAACAACATTGTGATCTAAATAATGCTTTAGAGGCTTAGCCCTTTTGAGTTGACAGAAGAATGAGTTGTTCCACTGGTATTTTGACATTTTAGTGTAAGTGCCTCCCAGGGCCTAAAAAGCATTTCCTGGAGCAGCAACTACCTGTTTGGTTCAGTGGGTGCAGCTTGAACTTGGCACTCACTAGCAGAACTAGCACATCATGCTGTCAAGGAATGGGGCTTAGGACTTTTTACCTGTCACCCTCAAGGGGCTCAGAGCTTTTCATGTTTACCTTTCATGCCTCCTGTGTAAATTTGACCTTGCTTAGGAAGACTATCACTCCCAGCAGCGAATCTGGGGAGGAAACTTGCTTTGAGAACTCTCTATCCTGAAACATTAGAATTACAAATAGAGCTCCCATCTAGTTGTCATAATATAAACACCTGCCTGCATCAATGACACAATCAAAGTAAAAGACATTTGTCCACTATACAGCTAGAAATTACTTCTCAGCACTATAGAACTAGGCCAATTACAAGCAGATAAGCTGTAACTAAGAGAAAGGGTAATCCTATTCTGGTCTGGCAGCCATGCAGACCTCTGGATGCCTAAATGTTTTCTAAATGGTCACCTTAGCTCTGCATTAAAGTTGGTTTGAAGCCAATAGCTCATTGCCCTAAGAAACTGCATTCCTTATGGGTTAATATTTCACTTGACAGGAATCCTTTCTGGCCAGAGATCAACTATGCAAACAGATTTGTATCTCATTGTTTCCAGGAACAAGAGTTTTTCAAACCCTTCTCAAACACAGCTGAATCAAAATATATACTCACCACTTCTCTTCCTTCTATTTAAATCCGTAATTCCAGGTCTGCTCTGTTCTCTAAGAATAGCATGTTTCTTTATATTAGTTACATATTATTTAAGTTGGATACCATAAAAACATGGGTTTGGAGTTCACACGTAAAAAGCCACTAGAATTATTTAGTCTCAAGAGGACATTCAGTACAAAGCATCTCTCTCTTTTCCATTTAGGATTATCTGGGCTCACTGGGTCTAACCTCATGTCAGGATAAGTATCTTCCTGCTACATCTACTATCATTTTCTCCTCTTAGTAACATACAAAACAAAGAAAACATCCAGTAAAGGTATCACGTTACCTTATCTTCTATTCCTGTCCTACAACAGGTTGGTCACTTAACAAAGAGCTCAGCCTTACTGTTAAAAGCTGGTACACCAGTCCTTGCTCCTTACGTCTTACCTTACACATGGTGGGTAAAGAAACAGTTTGGATTTTATGCTCCTACTTCCATTCTTTGCTTTTGTCTCCGTGGAGTCCACTACAAGGAAGTGCATCAGAAATTTGAGAATTAAGATGGAAACAGCAAGACTGGGGGAAAAAATACATCTGAGTCAGGAAAGCTAGTAGGTGATTTGGTAATAAGGAAAATGAATCAGTAACAGGGAAATTATAAACTATATATTGACAATGGAGTTTGCTTTTAATAATTTCGTAAAATGTTTGCTTATTTTTGAGTCTCCCAACTTTGCTTTGAATCTCCCAATGGGAAATCTTTACTGGAAAATGTGTTTAGTAAAGATAAACAAGACTGCTTCAACATCTTTCTGGGCAAAATGTACTGCACTTACAAAAATCTCAGTCCAACTCTTTATGAAGTATTGAGATACTGTTGCTCTTCAGCTTCCAAAACATGCATCAGCCATTATGCAGCAGCAACTTCCCTCAGAAGCTAGAATCCCTTACAAGAATAGATCAGAAAACTTTTCACATATTAACTATTTATAGGACTAATCTCAGAACACCTCTTCAAAGCACATCTAATTGTCTGTCTTCTGCAATAAATCAATGATGGAATTACAAAAGGAGTCCTGAATCCTTGCCCTCATAAATACAGGCAGGAGTTCTCTGTTTGCAATCTATCTGTGAAATCAATACAAGTTGCATCTTCTACCCACATCAAAGGCAAGCTGGTGATAACTCAGAGCATATTGCACATGTCCTCCTCTACCCCAGTTTCCTGAGGAAGCCACAGCCTTCCACAGTATGATATGCATCAGTCACATTCTGAAAACCACTCCCTCAGCCCCGTATCAAGGGCATGTGGTTTATGTTACAGGAATGTATAGTTGAATGTTTTCTGGGTCACTCAACAAGACTCTTAGCATGTTCTGTCCTGTTCTTGGACCCACCACATGGCAGAGAATGTCTCAAATTTCATCAAATTCCAGGAACATCTCATCTCATGATAAGAAGCTATATCCCATGATCCTCACATGCCTCTGTAGGAAGCTCTGTGGCTTCTTCTACCTGAAATGTTGGGCATCATTAAGGCTGTATGGACAAATATCCTCATAGCATTTCAGTTAGACATGAATGTTATGATAATATGTATTTTTTCACTCTGAAGATATAAATTAGCTAGAACTATTAATTTTGAGAAACTCTACTTAAGGAACTCTGTTAAACCTAACATATTAAAAACCATGTCTTGAATTCTGTCAAAATTTATTCCATTGCCTAGACCTGTATAACACATGAAAGCAAGAATCAAAAACTGGTTAAAGATTTCAGGAGAACAAAACCACAAAATCAGAATATATCAGCCTTACAAACAGATTTTCTGTATAAAATTTTTATGTAAAAAACACTGAAATTTAAAACTGCATTGACAACGATTACTATAGCATGTAGTTTCCAGGACAATGAGCTGGACAATTTCCTCCTGTGTTTATTTAATAAGAGTACTTATCCTTTTTTTTTTTCTTTTCATAGTGATGCAGGTGTTGGGTTAATATTTTAACATGAGAGCAGTACAGTAATGGAATTGGTGGCTGGACATCATTCACCCATTACTATATGTTGTTCCTCAATTATTGCAATGTAGTTATAGAACATCCATTAAAGTTAGAGATATTGTTGCAGACAAAGGTCAAAAGAAGATCATTTGCATTCCAGCACTTCATTTGTTCCTTCTAATTATGAGGGGGAAAAAAAAATCCTAATAATTATCCTACTCTCATGAGTAACAAAGAAAAAGTGCCAAGAGACCTCAGCATATGTGGGGAACTCCTGCCTGTATGTGTAAGTTAAAGCTTTATTACATGATCCAAAGCCAGATGAAACTACTTACTTAAATTGATTTCAGTCAATTTGAAATCAAGACTTAACTCAAAGAGTTTTAAATAATTAAGATAACATAAGCTGCTACTTCTTTTTCTGTCAATAAATATCATGACCACTACTGTCTTGTTAAAATTGTTCAGTATCTTAAACGATGATATCACATTTATTTAAAACAAGGCTAAATGAGGGAGAGGCCTTGTACTAGAGAGGAAAGTTTAGGTGAAGGTGCAATTTTTGCTCTGTATAAAACATATTTCCCATGGCAATTAGTGCCTAAAGTGAGTATAGTTGTAATAATAATTAAGATAAAAGTTCCTCAAGACAGAAAATATGAATAGACAATGCCCAGACTGAATAAAGACTTCTAGTTATTTAAAGTGTGCGATACAAGTCCATATGCTAGAACACCTTTATTTTACAATCACCATCATCATCATCATCACAAAATATATGCAAATAAACACAAACCACTCAGGGGTATGACTATGCTAAGGCACACTCAAGGGCTTCCAAGCAAGCCACAGTGGTCCTGTTGAGTGGCAGCTGGAGTGCACAAACAGGCCTGGCTCAGCACAGAACTGATTGAAGAGATGACACTACACCCCAGAACCATTTCTGAAATTCTTGCATTCTGTTTCACTCAGTGTGGAGCAAGCCCAAACCCTTTCACTTGTTCTCATTATAAGCAATCTTTTCTATTTGTTCAGACAAGAGACAGGGATTTAAGATTCAGAAAGGGGTGTCAGGAGTGGAGGAACAGTTCCATATTTTACAAGTCTTTGAATTTCTGCAAATAAATTGGTCTACGGGAATAATTGTAGGAAACAGCAATGCATGATATGCTAGATACCTTGTCAGGTGCTTGTGTATAGAGAATTTGAATAAAATTGTTTGGGTTTTATTAACTCTAGTGTTTTTAGCCACACCTGCACAGAGTTCTCTAGCTGAAAACAAATGCAAATGAGCAGAGAGAAAACGTGTCTAATGTGAGCACTGGGATGTTTATGCTGTACCTCACACATACCAAACAAGCAAGTCTACCAGCTTTTTGTTTGCTGTTTACCCTTGTGCACTATGTACTCTACAACTGTCCTGACATGTACTGGCATGTCTGACCCCTGTGTGAAAGACAAAGAAGATTCTTTGCTTCACTCCATGAGTACCATGCATTAGACCCATGCAAAGCAAAGCAATAAATGAGACTTCTGATTTGGTTATACCCTCCTGACCTGATAGTGCTTCTGCTCCTTCTCTACTTGTTTTACAACAGAAAAACAAAAACAAAAACACACAAAAAAACCAAACAGAGAAAGCAACAATGAATGAGTATCTGTTAAGTACACAGCTCCCCAGTTTTGCTTAGCTTTAAACAAAAGAGGTTTTTTTTTAATCTTTACAAATTAAGATACGAAGTGCAGAACTAAGCACTACACTAATGAGATAGAAAGAACACTACTCAGTTTTCACCTGGCCTGACTTTCCAGAGCTGAAAGTACCTTTCTTTTTAAAATTCCTGGTCATGTGGAAAAGCAACTTTTAGCTACAGTTGTTCAGTTTCCTAGTGGCCAGTCTGAAACATCTGCCACACAGTTGACTGAAACATTCAAACCTGGAATGAAATAAAATTTGTTCCAAAAATATAATGCTACAGGTTGCTTTATCACTTGGGGAACAGAAGTCAGATCACAAACCTCACTGTTCACACAGTAACTCAAAAGCAGCAATAATTCAGCTTTACAGTCCTGACATACTTCTATAATGGTAATTTCTAAAATATATTTTCTCTTTAGACTGATTCTTTTGACCATTCTATAAAGCTTGTTGACTTGGAACAGTGGGTGGCTTCACATGGATACACCTGCACAGCCAATTAACCACAAATATCTGAGCCAGGCTTGGCACGTGGAGATGCACCTGGGATGGAAACAAGAACTCAGGCATTACTGAAAGGAGGTGAAAACAGATGTGGAGCTGAAACAACTTTTTAAAAAATTGTTTAAGTGGATGGAAGTGCAAACAGTAAAAAAAACAAGATTTTGTAGATTTTTAGGGTGGAAGAAAGAAAATGAAATGGTTAAAAACGGGAATTAAAATAGTTAATTTTACAAATAAAAGTTTATTAACTTTATTAAGTTGCAAAAGAGCTAGTTTTAAAGTTGTATACATAAAAAAAGGTTAGTGGAAAATGTTTACTGTTTGAGTTAGTCAAATTTTGCTCAGTGACAGAGAAACGTACGAAGTCAGATTAACTGATTAATAAAAGATGCTGTTTATTTATGAATACATTTTAAATTTTTGTTTGCTTACTAAAGACTTTATGCAAACAAATACAAATAAATGGTCTTAGTTTATTATTATAATTTGAAAAACTAAATAAAACCTTTAATGAATATTTTAGAAGGTTGAAAAGCCAACCCAAAACTTTAAATATAAATTAACTCAGGTTAGAGGGAGATGATGTTAAAGTACCAGAAATTCAGCATGAGGCAGAAAAATAATTTTTGTACGGCAATGAAGAGAATTTTAGCTGCATAAATGCTGTTATTTCCTTCTTTGAAAAGGAGAGAGAAACCTCCAGTGGAGAAACAAAAAAAAATAAAAACCCAAGCCCTGAAACCATAGTTTGTATTGTATATAGTCAAAAAAGCCAGGACAGCTCACCACTGCTGGGGTCTGTGCAGAAGTGTCAGTGCTGTCTGACCTGTTCCATGGAGCTTCTAGTCCAGACCAGTGAGATGCAAATTATCTGTTTTTCAGAAATGTGCTCTGCCTTAGCTATTATGCATTGACTAGAATATTTGGGGGGGAGGTGTTATTTTTTTTCATGTAAGTTTCATGTAATCATGGGAACAAAAAACCATCATTCAGAAAGGTTACTGTTTTAGGGAAGAGATGGCAGGTTTCATCTTTGTCCAGGAAGAGGCCTCTCCATAGCCACAGGACCTCATGGCAGGAGCAGTGCTGATGGGCTACAGTCTTCTTAATCTCCCAACAAAGGCACTGCAATCCAGGTGCATTTCTGGTCAATGCCATATCAGCAAGCAACAATGCCTTTCTACCAATTCTTTGGGTGGCAGAGAGGACCAAGAGACAGTGAAAAACTCGAGTCATCAGGCAGGACTGTGTGGGCAATGAGAAGGGGCAGGTGCAAATGCTGATAACTTAGGAAACAATACTGGGATTGAAGAGTACATTTCTGCTACAAGATTTAAACTGAACTGAGTTCAGATCATCCTGCTGGTATCTGGAAAGTAGTACCTGCTACAGTATTTAAAATATATTGGAGAAGAACTTTAGAAACTAGATCTTTCATATGGATAGTAGACACTCTTCTAGCCTTAAAAAATACCCATGGGTGGCATAGCAAGCATTTTGATTGGTTGTTCTTTATATCAGTATAGCTTGACATTGTAGGAAATGTTATATGTATCTAATATGAAATTCTGATCCTTAAGGAAAGTAGCAGTGTCACCCTAAACTAAACCCATAATCTTAGAAGATTTTATTATGTCTAATCCAGGTTCTTCATAGAGATGGTATCTTTGCTTCCTTTCTCACCTTCCATCTAAAATCTTCATTTTCTGAAGTCCTTTTAAGTAATAGACCAATTCAGATATTTTTGTTTCTTTCGGAAGCAGCTCAGACTTTGCATCCAAAGTCAGAAGTTATATTTGAGTTGCATTTTCTTCACATTCTCTTCTTGATTCTTTTGTTTCTTTCATCTTAACATTAAAGTTCTCTTTCCCCTCTCCAGGGGAGAGTTCAGGTCAACAGTTTACATTAGCCTATGATCCCATCACTAACAATAAAGGCCTGGGGAAGAATTAGGTAGGGCAAGACTTTAGCAATGCTTTCCAAGACTAACCTTTCATTAACCAAGAGTATTTTGAACATTAAATAATTTTCAATTCACCTACTATTTACTTGGTTATTTTAATATTTCTGACTGGAAATATCTATTCTACCAAAATGATGTGCAGGAGCAAAATTTAATTTTGTTCTCTTTCTTCTGTTTCAGATGTTCTACTTGCATGAGGAAGGTGCCATTAAACTCAAACCAAGATACCATAGGGTTAAGAGATAAGTGTTTGAGAACTAATATTTTTATCTTGTTAAACTGTGCTCTGAAATTAATGTTTAACATCTTATAGTTCTATGATGCATGTTTGATTATGACTCATTAATGACATTTGAGCTATCCATACAGTGCAAACTCAAAGTCCACTGTAAAAGAGAAGTAAAATATAATGAAAATAGAAACAAACAAACAAAAAACAACTCAGAGTGTCTTAGAGGTTCCCTTTTCATATTGTAATGTATAGTAATACAGAGAATGGCATGGCAAGAAGACCAGTGGGTATTTTGGTTAGTTCCTGGTACAACTAAGGAAACCACAAAACCACATCAATCTCTAGTTTGCTCAACCAGTTGCAACATAAAACATTTCTGATTTTGTTTCTAGAACTGCAAACCACAAGAATAAAGAAAGTTTAGGTTATTTTCAGCAATCAACTTAGATTGCTTTCAGAACCTCATTGACATTTAAAGTAAATGTCTCAGTGCAGTTCTTGGGTGTGACATGATGCAAGAAACACAAGCACTGCTACTGTGTGTGCCCCAGGAACTGTGAAAATTCAATTCTGACTATTTTCTAAAATTACTTCTGATTCTTGCAAGAATCAACATATCTCCTTGCCATATCTTATGTCATGCTACAAAGGGAAAAGATGGTTATCAGTGCATTTAAATAATCAAGTTTTATTTTCCCGTATCAACTGCTTCACAAAATAGACAGTGAGTAATACAAACTGGGGGGAAAGATTGCTCTCTGTTCTTGGCAGTTCTTAAGTGCTACATATAGCAGAACTGATGACTACTGATCTGGAGATAATGTTGTTTTCTTTGCTTAAAAAGTGTACCATTACCTTATGCCTATGTTTCTTACCCAGTGGCATGCAGCCATGAATCAATTCCACTGGTTTGGAATGCTGCTGAGATAAGGAGCAGTATCTCAGCCAATCACCTAAGAGGTCTCAAACCCAGTAGTTATGTCCAGCCAAGCCTCTGAATGACAGTGCTGACCCAGTGTCCACAAAGCCATCTCAAAGCAGCTATGCAAGATGTTACAGGATTATTTAGGATCTCTAGAGCAGGAGAGATACACTCCATATGTCCCAACCATTGGAGGACTACAGACTGAAAGCAAGGCTGACCCATTTAGAAAGTTTGCCCCTCCCCAGTATTGATGATATAGACAATCTCTCCATGTTCAGCTGTACTGGATATGCAAGCTGCCTAAGAGCTGCAGCACAATCAGAGATCCAAGAACATAGGAAATGTTTTCTACATCTAAAAAAGTCTCAACCTTGAAAGCATAATTAAATCTTTCCATAAATGGAAAGGCAAACAACGGCATTTTTCTTTGACGCAGATCATAGTCAAATACTTTTAGTTGTAAGTATAGCAGTCCTTTAAATCAATCACGGCAGTCTTTACACTGAAAGTAACCTAGAAACGCCTCTATATTTGACATCTGTAACATAATGAATGCCTGGTTAGCATTCTTCCTGCCACAAATTCCATTGGTTCTTCTTTTTCCATTTGCCTATAAAAGCAAAAGTTATGTACAAGTTAGCTCATTGCATGAAAACAGTAGTCTGTTGACCCCAACACGTGTCAGGAATTGATTTCTTTTCCATTTATGAATCTTTTAGTAACATAATGAGCAGATCAAATGTATGTTCCAGATAACTGTATCACAACTGGTATTTTGTGTGGATTCATGATCTGGTAAAGAGAAATATGAGGAAAGTCACCATTATTTACAATAGCCAAATCTAGGAAGACATCAAAGATTATCAGAACCATTTAATAACGGAAGAGGAATAATTCTGAAATATCTTGGGCCTTCAATTTCTCCTATGGATCAATAGGTAAATGATAGAGTACAAAGAATCCATTCTTAGGTTTGTGTGTTTACTTTAGTAAGGGACTGTCTGAAATGGTAGCAATCTCAAGAATGTCTATGACTTGTTTAAAAGTGTAGTCTGGGCTAGTCCTCCATTTGGTTGTGATTTCTAGGGAAGCAGACCTCATATGGCAGTCCTGATACCCTATCAAACTCACCTCTTAAACTGTTTCATCTTCATTACTCATCCATCAGAGATATTTTTCAAAGTCTTCTATTGATCATCACTAGAATAAATAAGAGCTTCCTTTCTTCACTGTTCAAGAAACAAAACATTTAAACCGTGTCATATAAAAAATTATCAAAATGTGCTAATTCATCTTCCCACTCTTTACAGAAGCATTTAGATAGTCTTCTATTGGCAAAACAACATTGTTCAAAGAACAAAGATAATTTGGAAGACTAAAGCTTTCCTAGTCCAAGTGTCTAACTATAAAATATAATTGAATACTATATGATAAGTCAAAAATCAAAATAAAATCACTCTTCTATTTTCAAAGTAATTTCCTGGACCTCTCTCTATAATATGTTCTAATTGAGTGTTAGTCTACCATATAGATTGTGGAATTGCTTTGGCTCAGTACCATTATATTTCTAACATTAATGGATAAGTCCTTAACTATTAACTTTACTATCAGTATGCCATTTAAAATTAAGTACAAAAACACAAAGGAGAAAACTTAAATGCCTCAAATATATTTAAAAATCTACTTAAAATATTGATCTTCACAAAACTGAAATTAGGTTTACTTCCAAGGGCTTTATATTTTGATTTCTAAGAGCTTATGCAGTATTTTTATGAACTAAAATAAACCCATTTGATGTTATGAATGTAGTTTTCTGAGAAGATTTTGGTTTACTTTGCTTGGTTTTGTTTTTTTTTTTTTAATCAAGCAGAATTCATGATTTAGTAAGCCTTAATATAAGCCTATTTCTGAGCTTTCTTGTTAGAAACAGTTCTGGAACTCTGTGAGAAGGAGTGCTATTCAAGAAACACGTGAGAGGCATTTAGCTTTCTAAACTGTGCAGCATGGGAGATGAACCAAGGCACAGTAACTGCAATGCTTCCCAGGCCTTTTCATTTGAAGACTTCCAGTGCCTGTTGTGGCAAATCTCAGCTTGGCAATTTTCCACTTCTGGACGAGCTGCCTCATCTTCCTTCATTGGGCATGCTTCCTTTCCTTTATTTCTAATGTAATACTGTAAGCCTAACTCTGAAGCTCCTCAGATTTACTTGCTTTACCTTGTTGCTTATGCCATTTATATTCACAGGTCCATGCCATTTATTTTCCTAGGTCTCTTATGTATATTTCTTAAAGCAGAAAAATATACCCTAGGAAATGAAGACTTTTATTTTAGCATGCCTTTGCTGTAATCTGCTTGATATTAGACTTCTAGATGTCTTTTCTATGATGGAAAGATGCTCAACTGCAATTTCAGCAATGCCTTTGTCCCTCACCATGGTGAAGCACCTGCTGGCAGAGGCACCCTGGGCTGTCACAGCCAGCCCTTGCATGGCAGAAATCTGTGTGCATCCATGGGTCTCAGAGGACTCTGCTGCCCTGCCGTGCTTCCTGTAGCTCTGCTACTTCTTTGTAGAAAGGGAACCACTGAGGGTAACTGACCCATGGTTACAGGGTGTACATACTTTCCTTTCCTCAGGATACCAGCAAGCATGGGTTTTTCAGATATCTGTCTCTTTAC
Source organism: Erithacus rubecula (assembly GCF_903797595.1). Taxonomy (NCBI): domain Eukaryota; kingdom Metazoa; phylum Chordata; class Aves; order Passeriformes; family Muscicapidae; genus Erithacus; species Erithacus rubecula. The sequence goes on from NC_136659.1 coordinate 17,418,340, forward strand.
AAGCTCTTCTTTCCATTTCCTTCCTCAAGGACATGATAGCAGCAATATTTGTACAGATGCCAGAAAATTCAGCTGGTGCAGCCAGCATGCAGACTTCTGTGAGGAAATAACTGAAAACATATTCTAAATTTCTACTTTCTCATTTTGTTTCCACTCTTGAGCACTTTTTTTAGTTTGAGCTCTTCCTGCATGTGATTTTCTTGCCTAACTAGAACCTTTTTTGACATCTACAATTATTGCTGTTCTTCTCTCTTATATAAATTACTGACATCCCACCATTTGCCTCCCATAATCTCTAATTGTTCCATGGAAGGGTGTACTTCTCAAAGACAGCAGAGCAGAAAGATGTTATCAAGAGATAACCATAGGTCTCCCAAATGATAAAAGAATGATGTTATCCTAGATGAAATAATCTTAGAGTGCTCTAGTGAAATTACTCTTTCTGGAGTATTTTGTGAAATGTATTATTTTACTGCTATAATACTTAGATAAGGGAGCAAAAGCACAATCCTTCTTTCTTAGAAATGAAAAACCAAATAGCAACCATTTCAGTGAAATTATTCAATGTTCAAAATGTTCAATCTAACTACTCAAAGAGTCCCAGGGACTCTTCACCTTGAGGAATGGTACAGCCAGACACCCAGGCTTGAGTGGGAATCTGTGATTCCTGTCTACACCACTGGGCAAAGTGGAAGGGAGTACCAATATGAGCTGAAAGTGGAAATAGTTTCCCTAGAAAAGCAGGGTCCTTATTCAGGCTGGTTAAATATTTACTACCAAAGCTGTTCTTTAATGGCAGATTACTCTCATAAACTGGTTGGTTGTTTTGAGGATTTTTCCTTAAATTTCTCTCTTATCCTTAGAAAACTGAGTTTTCACTATTTACAAAAAAATAAACCCAAACAAACTTCTAAACATAGGAGTTTTGAAGTAAAAACTGAAAACTGTCCAAAATATTTGCTGTGAAAATAAAGGCCTTTTTTGTTCATGTCCATTCCTTGCCTCTTTACTACTCCATGCCCAGTTTTAGAATTAATAGCAAATGGAAACCTTTGTTAAAAAATTAGATCTTGTTGAAAATTTGTCTGCAGGGAGAGACTATCTAATAAGTATTTTTTTCTAATTTTTTCACAATTTGCAGTGAAGTTCTCATTTATTGAGCAAATAGTGTCAATATTGAGCAAATATTGAACAAGTATGTTTTATTAATTGAAACCAGATAGAAAGCTTGACCTCTTCAGCATGACAGTGCATAAATGTGCTTCCTTGAAAATTAATCAATTATATTATGGAGACCAGAATCCAGTCAATCACAGGCTTCAGTGAAAGACTATAATTTTAGGGAGGGGTCTAGGATCCCAGGCAAGAGAATAGACAGCAAATATCTGAAAGCCACAGGTTGGGAGAATGACAATTGCTGCAGCTTTCTGAAGACACAGAGTGGGGAAAACTGCATTTGTTGAAGCTGTGGACAAGGATTTGGCAGTGCTTGGAAAGTGAGATAATCAGAGCTGCTCAGTGAGCTTTAGCAATGAGTTTAGAGTGTCTTAGGCTTGTTTGTAAAAGAGTGTACTGCAGCAGCACTGGCTTTGCTTCACAGCCTAGGTAAATCAGACACATGAATGTCTTGCTAGACAGGAATGCAACAAAACAGCCAAAGCAGACCACCTGTTTTTCAGCTTGAGTATATATTTTACAGAAAGGAAATATTTATTCAACATTTGAGAAAATAACAGAGTAAAACTTTAAAGAGAGATTAAATACATAGTTGTGGAGAGAGACTGAGTCTTTGGGTTGTTCCAAAGAAGTAAAATATCTAAAAACGGTGGGGTTTGGAGTTTTGTTGGCTTTTTTCCCCCAGGTAAATGCCCTGCATATGTTAGTGAGAGTTTTGGGGTAAAAACATTTCAAGATTTAGCCCATGTTACATTGTAAATTGAAAAATTGTAATTATGTGAATGGTTCTGTCATAGTGTGTTTAATGTAGCATAATTTGGGAAGGAAAGACTTCCCAAAGGAAGGGAAGGAGTTATCTCTATCTATTTGTAAACATGAAGGAGATTAAATTTATATAGAAATATTTATAATATTCGACTGATAGAAAGTGAGGGTATTTCTACATAGTGAATCTATGTGAATGTTTTCAACATCTGACAATATAAAGTGTTCTAATAGCTATTGCCCTTAGTAAACCTACATTTAATCCTCTTAAATATTGCCAGTAATACAATTAACTTAAAATGAAAGATGTGTTTTTGTACAGGTATGCATATATGTAGTATATAAATTATTCAAGGCTTATAGTGAAGTATTTTAGGATACCACTATATGAATTAGAGCTTATTTTAAATGTAGATATTTCAATGTGATGCAATTAAACCAGCCTCTGCTTTTTAACTCATGTTCTGTTGAAAAAAGTTTTTCTCTTCCTGGAAATCTTTAGACACTTTCACTGGGAGCAACCAAAGTGTATCCTATTTGAAAAACACTTATATAAAGATAAGCAATATGATCAGCAAAAATAAAGTATCAGACTAAAATATAATAGTGGAAATATTCTGTATTATGTGTGAAATATGGAGCTATGCTAATGCATATTAACATAATACGAGTTTAGTCAGGCCCTCCTTTAACAAGTTTGAAAATACCTATCACTATATGTAAGTACACGTAATGTCCATATGCAAATTTTTGTGTTATGAAGGTTCAATTCTCCATTCTGTAATTGGCTCTGGCTGCCAAGCAATATGCTAACAATGAATTTCATCTGCTTTTGTAGCACATCTGTTAGTAGTGGATGACAGTCAATTGGCAGAAGTGATATTCCACGCACTGGCACAAAATCAATTTTTCCCCCCTTGATTTCATTAATTTCCTGCTGATTGAACATCTCAGCCTCCTGAAAATGGTATCAGTTCATACTGGCCTTCACAGAGTGACATTACTGTAGTTTAAGAGGATGAATGTATTTTGAAGTGAGCTAATAGGATTTGTTTGAAAACGAACTAACAGATTACTTACTATATTCTGGAAATTTTCAGGTCTTTAAATGAGTATATGTCTGCTGATGTGCAACACCTCTCAATTTAAATGCAAAATGGCATAAAGGAAAAAAAAATCAGGGACAGGGTGAAGAAAACAATGTATATTTCCACCCCTGAGAAAATACCTGATAAGCACATGGAAAATAAGGAGGCTTTGCTAAAAGCAAGTCATGACTTGCCTTTGGTGACCTTCTGTGATGGATTTACAGCAGTGGTGGATGAGGGAAGAAGGACTGACATCATCTACCTATCAAAATGCACTTGACACTGTCCTGCACAAGATCCTTGTCTCTGAACTGCAGAGGTGTGGATGTGATGGATGGAGCACTCAGTGGACAAAGAATTGGGTGGATGGTCACACTCCATCAGTTGTGGTCAGTGGCTTGATGTCCAAGTGGAGTCAGTGACTACTGGCATTATTTAGGGGCTGATATTGGGACTAAATTATAATATTTAAGAAAACACAGACTAAAAAATCCTGAGGACTTAACTTATAAACACCTAGCAATATTTCAATTTTCTTTCCTTTCTGAAGACAAGCTTGGAAGCAGATTTTTCAACAATCAGGTAAAAACTTACTATGTTTTGTTGGGTTTTTTTATTTAAGAATATGAGGGATGTCAAACTAAATGCAATTGTATAGCAAAAATATGGAAGGAAATAAAGCCTAGGTTTTCTTGGAAATAAGCAGATCACATAATCATCAACAAAGATTGTGAAGTATTCATTTCAAAAAACTTCATAAGAAATTGAACATGCTATATCTAATGCTAATCATTATTTCTCCATATTTTACTGATTTAAAAAGTCATACAAAGAAAAATGCAAAGAAACCACAAACAATAAAAAAACAAACAAACAAACAAACAAACAAGAAACAGAAGCTACTGCTCTCTTTGCTTTTAAAATTGTCCAGAAAAATAAAAGGGTTTTACCTCAAAAGGTTTTTTATTTCTCTGTAGAACAAGGTGTTAATCACCTTGTTAAATTCCAAGCTGGCATAAAGGAGCACTCACTTAGCATAATTCTTCTTCTGCAACACATGCATGTAGATAATTCTTTCTGGCATAGAAGTCCATTGGAAGGTAAGGCAAAATAGAAATTCACTACCAACATTTGGTTTGTTTCTGTTAGCAACAAACTAAACAAGTTTGCAAGTTTTGTCTTTGATGAGTCTGTATCCTGAAACACTGGAGCCACAGACAGAGGGGTCACACTGGCATCTTCACAAAACACCACTAAGTAGTGATTTCCTTTCCCCATCATCTGATTGAGATTGTGGCCCTATATGCAAGGCCTTAGATAATGGCAAACAGAATATTAAAATCTAATATTTTCTTTTGACACGTCTTCACATTACAGGCATTTTTACCACATTTTTTCCAGTGCTATAAATAAAATAATTTAATGCCACATAAATATGCTGACTTTAGTGTAATTTCGGATATTCACATGAAAATATTTCAAGATTAGCTTGAAATGGCATCTAAATTCTTCCATAATAAACCCATGACAGAATAATAGCTGTAATATCTGTAACAGTAAATCCACTACTAATCATAGGATCATAGAACCTGTACTGTGTTGGGGAACTATGACTTGGCCTGACTTACCCTCATTTTTGAGTGTGTTCTAATAACATCTGAGCTGAACTGAGACATGCTAACCCAAACAAGTTTAACAGATGGTACAATGATGACCTCACACTGTGGTCTAGACAGGCAAACAAAATGACTGCATAACAGAAAGAAGCCTCCAGAGTGGGATAAAATACAGTCTTTGGTGAAGATGAACAGTGCAATTTTGGGGTATATAATAAATTTATACATTAATTTTGTTCTGTAGAATAATAGTTTTATTGAGATGTGATGAGACCACATTGATGGCTGCACCTCTTGGATAAAACAGAGGTCTGACCAGATTTTCAAACTTACTATCTACACAGATTCTGAATCTCCTCTGTCATCCATAAGTCTGCCAAAGAAAAGGCGGATATACCTATTGACTTTAAAGCTACTCCTAAGTGCTTTCCTTTGCAAGGATATTTTCCAAAACTGGTTTTTCCCTAAGCAGCAAAATCATGGATAGAAATGATTGGCATGAAACATGGTGATTTTTTTCTTTTGATGATAATTTTTTTCTTTAAAACTTTTATTTTAACAGCTAACCATCAAAAATTTTAATCTAATTCTGAATTGAACATTTCTTATTTTGTACCTTTAATTAAATTAATTTTGGTATTTTTGATTGTTTCCTGGTGCCTAACTTGAGGCTTAAGAGGCAGCCCACAGAGAGGTATGGTTAGTGGGTAGATTACAGGGTGCAAAAAATGTAGAAAAGGACATGGCTGTGATTGATTGCAGGTTTTTTCACATGAACTTCATCATGACAAATGGATATATATATTTTTGCACTAATTTGAAGGAGCTTCAAGTCATATCTTATTTTAAAGAGATGGCTCAAATAATTCCTCTTTTTTATCTGTATGTATTTAAGTACAAACAAAACTTTGTGAACAAGCACAGTAACAACTTTTCATGACTATAAGCATTTATTAGCTAGGAATAAGCTAAGAAGATTGATGAACAAGCTATGTAGCTCTCACCTAGTGACATCTAACAAAATCTGCAAATATAACCACAATTGCACTCAAACAAGTTTAAACAGAAGACTTTCCACTCCTATTCTGTACTTTTTCTAAACTTCCATGTACCCAGAAAGGGTCCAATTTCACAGCAGTAGTGTCTGTGAGTGTGGCTCCAGTGTCAGCAGAGCTGTGCTCATTCCCATCACCTGAAATGGGTGTGAAGGAAACTACACCAAGCATAACCAGCTCAACACTTCTTTCTCAGTTTGTGAAAGGGAACTAAGGCTTTGTGGCACATAGAAGAGCAGTACTACTGTGAGTGAGGCCAAATATGCAGAGTCTGATTCCAGTAGAGTTAACTTGGTCATATTTTGAACATCTGTGAAGTCTAATGTGTATTGAATGTTGAGTAAATCAACTTGTTTTATTAGTAGAACATGGCATATTGCCATTTATTTAAACTCAGCTTCTTTTCCACATCAAATGCCATTTGTGTATTCCATACATGCCTGAAAGATACTATTTATGTAATAATTTCCAAGGAAATGTTGGAATGTTTATGGAACTGATTCTAGTATTTTTCCAGAAAATCTGGATAGTTACACCATGTGTGCAAAGCTTTCACAGCAGAGGAAAAAAGGATCAAATCAATGAGAGTGAAATAACTCAGAGATGACCCTGATCAAGTAGAAAATTTCTACTTTAGCCTGTACTGGGGAGTCTTTTGGGTTGGAAAACAGATGCTGAAAAATAACAGTAAAAGCTAAACAAAGCACAAATAGACAAGTTATTAAGCATTTGTTATTGCAGAGCTCAATGTTGCCTAGTCTGCATCTCAGAAGTAATTTTGGGAAGAAACTTAGAAGCTAGGGAGCAAGAAATATTTTCTGACTATTACTGATGTTAAAAAATGGGCAGCTACTTAAAAATGCTCAGTGGCTTGGAATGTCAGCCCAAGCACTGGGGAATGACTTTGTGGAAAGGTTTGCAGCCAAAATCATCCAGTGCACATCCAAAACAGACCTTCCAAAGGCAGGCTAGGTCATTGTGTGACCTGCAAATAGGACACATTAGCACATACAAGGACTTGGGCTTTTGCTGGCAGTCTAAGTCTCCTTAGACCTAAGTCTCCAGTCTCTTTAGGACACCAGTCTGTGGAAGGGTTACAAACACAGCATAATTTACACTACCAGCACTCTTTACCACAGGGCTGTGATCTCCAATAGAGCAACAGCAACAATAAATGTATCAGAGCTAAACTGTGCCTCAAGGCAAATACTCTGTTGATATTACTGTCCTTCCTGCTACATCTTGTGATGTTTTTCTGCACTCATGTACTCATCCCATAAGACATCCATGTGAGCAGCTCTGTGGTTTTATTTTCATGTTTAAATCCAGTTGCTGTAATCAGCTTTTTTGTAACCTAAACTGCAGTTGTTGTGACCATACTAAAGTACAGCTTTTCAAGCTCAGCCTGTAACTCTGCTATTAGAGGCTGAAACCTCGGTGTAGAGAAAGTCTATAATGAAAGTGAAGCTCTCTTTCATTTCCTATGATTCAGCATGGATGTACTTGAGAATTACCCAGTTTTGCTTCCTATGCTGTGACATTTGAGACCTGCCCTCCAAGCACTGGTGGAAGGTTATGGACTCACCAGCTCGACATTTTAGATACTCTCACAGTCATGGTAAACCTCTGCCTGAGTGCTGGCTTGGAGGCAAAGATACACCAAGTATATATATTGAGTGGCTTTTAAGGACTCTGCTCACAAACCTCATCAAAAGCATGTTAATTTCAGAGAATTGTGTAATTATCTCAGGGCACTTTAGATTAATTGACAAAGACATTCTTCTTGTTTAAAGTCTTAATGAAAATATTAAGGCTCATGGTGTAAGGAGGTATTAATTAAATTAAATGAAGACATAGAAATAAGCATTTTTATCCTTTAAATTAGTACATCCTTGGAAATTTTTGCTGTAAGAATAACACTAAGAATTATATAGGAGTGATCTTTTTAACAGTTTGTTTCTAAAGGATATTTAGTTGAAGGTCCTTCAGTTTAGTAGTATTTCCTGCATTAAAAGTCATGAATAACTTTTCGTCCTTCTGTTCCAAAAATAAGAAATACAAAACAAGCTGGTGCTTTGCAGTCAGAAAACCTAGGAAGCAAATTCTGAAATTGCTCTGCCTGTGACACCTAGGAAATCAGTCAGTCTGGTTCCAAACCCTGGGAAAAAAGACACTTCAGCCTACCAATGAAAAGAAAAACCACTTTGTTTATCTTCCCAGAGAGTACTGATATGCATCTTGAATATGTCTAATTGCATCAATATTCTGTCAAAGTGAATCCCTCAGTAGTAGTTGCTGAAACCCACCAGTTGCTAATGATGTTTTTAAAACTGTTTGAAAAGTGACAAGGCAGAAGTCTGATAGCAATTTTTAAATTAGATCACGTTTTTGAACTGGTGGTTGTCAGGTCTTTCTTTAGTGCAGATGCAGTTAAAGCCTTTTATTCATCAGGAACTATTCTTTTAGTTATCTTAGAATAGCATGAAGCTTGGTGATTGTTTCTGATAGATCACTAGTTTGCTTGGATTGAGGAAATTCAAGTTTCTTTTTCCCACTTGCTTTAGGCCTTACTCTAGGAAATACTTCAGTCACAAGTTTGCTATTTCTTGGTAGATCTGGACAATGTATTATTGAATTCAAAACCTAAATTAAAATTTGGGGGGGGAAGGTGACATTAAGTTTAAATGAAATGCAAATTTTTATATTTAAAAGAAAAGTAAAATCAGTTCCTGTTGATACAAATATTTTCATTAGTCTAAATGTTTTGCTTTATACATATTTTGTCCTGTAAAATGTTTTTAAATGAGAAATTTATTTTCAAAATAAAAAATACTTAAAAATATTTCAAAATAAAAACTGATTTTTGATTTTGAAATATCAAAATAAGCTCTAAATTTGACTAAAATTATTTTCTCTTTGTCATGCTATTTGTATCCTACATCTAAATTATATGTCCTATTTTATCTCATTCTTTTGTTTTCACTTTATTTTATATGATTATAATTCAGACTTACCTATACAAAAATGACTGAATTTTTGAAGCTTAATTTGTTTCATGTAATGTTTTTTAACTTTTAACTTTTTAATGTTTTTTACTTTTATTACTTTTTTCTATGTATATTCTAAATCTAGATGGTGTCAAGCAACATTTGGACTGACAGAATTTCAAAATACTTCCTTATTTATTTGAAAGTATTAATAATTGAAGGAAGGAGCTCACCTATGTGTAAGATCATGCTTTTCCTTTTTGCTTTTTCTAATATAAATAATACTTCAGTATGAAAGATACACAGTTAGAATGCTTCTGATGTGTTTCTAAACTGCATTGGTTTAGTTTTAGATGGCAGGCTAATCTCTAGGCTCTGTATACTTGTCTCTTTGCTTATATATAGCTATGGTTTAAGAAATAGTAGGGAATCTGAATATTTAAAATAATATACCTTATTTGGACTTAGTTTTAAAGGATTTAAGGACATCTTTATCTGAAAAATACTTTAGGTATGCTATGCATATAAAGGGAGGTGTAACAAACACTTGGGGTTTTGTATAAAACAGCTTGGTCAGACTGAAACTAGATTATCAGACAAAAAATTGTGCTGTGAACTCTACTATTAGAGCAGCCAGTTACCCTCCCAGTGTGTGTGTCTCTTGGATGACTGACTTTGGCTTTAAAAATGATGCAACTTCAAAATAAGGCTTTCCTTGTGACTAATATATTCATCAGGTTTCAGTCTTGTGTGGCCTATACAGGATTATCTGGAGGCTTATAGGGGTGATCTCTTGCTGTAACCTTTCCTTTGATTGATCTTGCAAGGTCTTTCTTTCTCTTCTCTGCCTCCAGCTCCTATTTTTAAGAAACTGGTAGGAATATAACTATTGTTGAAAACTCTCAGCCTGTGTCAAATCTGGTTGAACCAGTTGGTGCATTTTCACGAATCCTTGCAGAGTAGAAGACACAGATGCAAACAGAGACTGTACAACAGCATGTTTCTTGCACTGGAAATCAGTTAAATCAACAATAACCACAAACTTTATTTCTTAAAATCTTGTAAATCCTGTAAAAGTAGTGCCAACAGTACTGCAGTTATGAAGTGAAAAATGCACTCACAGACTTTTGTTTTCCAACAGCTTTCAGTGGGATGCTGTTATTGAGACTCCTGCCTCCTTGTCAGGCCAGCATTTGTTCTTTGTGCTTGAGAAACCCACATGGTCTTGAACCACCATTTCAGACAATTCTACAGTGTGCTTATTTTTTTCCTCCTTTATTATTTTTCACTCGTGAATTTGACAATGTAGCAAGTGAGTCTGATGATTTGGGCACTTCAGGAATGGGCTTGTAAGGTGAGGAAACCCTCTAGTATCTTCTGTTCACAGCCTTCCTGGTAATAAACAATTGTTTTTCTTTTTTTAAATGCAGCTTCAAAATTCAACTACCAATATTTTACTTTAAGGCTCAGGAGATTCTTGAGACTTCAGAAATTCTTCTACATTCATCTGCAACATGTCTTGGAGCTGTAACAAGGAATTTTTCTGAGTTTGCAAGGACCATTAGTAACGTTCTGGCAGGCCAGCTGTGCTCAAAGCAGGTTTCAGTGATGTTCTACCAACCTTTATTTAACATTCGTGGTTCTGTGGCCAGAAGATGTGGTCAGGGTATTAATTCAGAGCATTTCTTGGGAACAGCATCTTGGGTGGGCTGTAGAAGGATGAAATAGAACTAATAATTAAATTCACCTTTCTACAGAGAGGACCTATGAGAGAGTGGACAAGCAGCAAAGAAAATACTGATTTATTAAATTTAATCCAGCAAGGTAGACACTGATGTATAATTCACCAGAATGGTCCCTCCCTGGAGCTGTGTATGACAACATGGTGGGGAATGAGAGAGAGCAGCCCTTCTTTGCTGGAGCTGTTTCTAAAATTCCATTTCATATCCTACGTTTAATGTTTGCTGTGGCATTAATAGTACTGCAATAAGAGAGAACCAGGCAAGCTGAAGACTTGAGTCTTGAGTACTGATATCTGGTTAATAACACTGCTCACTATGATAGCTACTTGCACTAAAAGTAAATCTTACTAATGTTTGTACTGATAGTGAATTTTTTCTAGATCAAAGTGCCAGTTACAGGATACGTGCTGGATATTGGGCCTATAAAATACAGCATCCACCAGTAAGCACAGCTCTTTCTTTTTCTATGTCACTTGGCTCAGCTGACCACAGAATGGGGGAATGGAAGTCTCAGGGGTCACAATAGCAGGAGAAAACAAAAATAAAACTACAGGATTATCTGTTAGTTATTTCAGCTCAAACCACTGTATTTTACCTGTTGCTTCTTGAATGTGCTGGGGAGAGAAGAGAACCCAAACCACTGTGCCTTCAACTCTAGAAATGAAAACAAATATTAAACATGTATGTCATCACACACAATGGCAAAGACCAATACAATGATGCCTCAGACTTTCTTTGTGGCACTGCTGGCATGCAGTATAGTAATTGCCACATTACCCAGCACAATTTGAATAAAACTGAGTCAAATTTAATTAGCTCCTGTCTTTAAAACATTTCTTCATTCACAACACTTGTAGTCTTTTGGATCCTGTTGCACAAATGCAATGTTGTACACAAAATGCAAACTGTTAGGAGAATCCCATTCCAAAATCTGCCCAAGTTTACCACCATATACTGTAACTCAGCATAATGATGGTCGGTTTTTTGTTTGTCACTTTCTTCTAGGGTATCTTTGCATCCTTTTTTCACATGGTACTGTATGACAGCCTGGCTGGTCCAGCTCTGAAGCCTGGGAAATGTCTTTCCTGGGTTTGACCGTATTTAGACATTGAGCTTTTTCCTGCAGATTTTTGTTCTATATCTGCTTGCAGTCATTGCCACGTTGCCTTTACCAAATTACTTGGCTCTCTTCATCTGTTCTGAAACTTTTTGCTCCTCCTTCATTGATCCAATGCTAGTGACCATTAAACACAATTTTGGGGGTTAGTTCTACTTTATTTTAGTGAAGAAGGGTTACAAAGTAATGAATGTAACATGTTACTTTATTATTTTAGTTCTGTATTTAACATAAGTAGTATGCTAAAATTACAGCTTGCTTTCTTAATTCTAATAACTGAAATCACAAAATTACCTGCCAAACTTACAGACAGTGCTCTATTTCAAATTCAAAGTTGCTGTTTGAATTATACTAAATATGACCGAAATACTTCCAGAACATTTTAATTGCTCCTAAATGATAGAAAAATATTTTCTTAAAATACAATTTAAAAAATCTACAGAAATAGTTGTGAAACTCTGAATGCTTAGTTATTCCTTCTATTCTGCCTTTTTGCAAAAATATTCTAAAAATCAGTGACTTGTTCTACTTAAAACTTCTGATGTAACTCACATTAAACAGATTAAATACAAATGTAGTGAGACTCTATTTCAAATTACATATTAAAGCTAAAATGTGGATAAATCAGATAACTTTTAAAAAGTTCAGAGAATTAAATTTTGCAATGAATGCTGGAGACCTGGGTTTGTCTCACACTGGCTCTTGCAGCTCAGTTGATCAGCAGCTTTAAGACCTTTGAACTGTCACATCACCTGTGGAGCTCTCCTTGCCCTGGGAGGCACTTATTCCTTCTCCTCTGTGTCCCAGTCAGGGCAGGGAGCAGTAAAGCAACAGAGAAGAGAGAGGAAGCTTTATCAGCCACACCTCAGCCAAAGCATTGCTGGCTCAAGTCTTTTAGTTTCTATAAGGATTTAAGAGCAAAATTTCTGTGTTGATGAAAGTATGCTAATGGGGTGATGAGACCAGTTTCAACTTATTTGGCATGGAACATATGCTTAGGGGTTTCTAATGCTCAGCTTGAATGAACAGCAGCAATTGAATCCAGTATCAATAAATACTAATCCAGACCACGATGTATGCACCCCATTTTATCTACACTTAGCTACATTAATCATAAAAGTATAAATTTATGGCTGTCCTTAAAAGCTGAAAGCATATTAAACCATTTAAGAAATTACAGTTTCTCTAGTCTCATGTACTTACATATTTATTGGAGCTTTCTTATGACATAATTCCATACCAATGGCAGAACATGTCCTTCATCTAGACCTCCTGATAGTCTTTTTCATTGTGCAGTTCTAGTTTAGACAATCTTTTGATACACTCATAGGAAGTGTCTGTTGTTCCTCTGTCAACATTGAACCCGAACCATAAGCACAACCACGTGTGTACATTGAAAGGGGGATTTTAAAACAGTTAAACCAGGACAAGAGTAGTCACAGGATCATTGCTCTGTTCAGAAGATGTTTAACTCGCTGTGATGATCACTGGAACAGATTCCTTTTGTACACCTGAAATAAACACTCTATCTCAGTGGTGGTTTTAACAACTGGATTTATACAAATGCCCTTAAATTTTTTTTTCTTGAAATTTTTTTCCCCTGTATCTGTTTTCATTAGATTCGTGAGTTTATGTACAGCAACACTTTTAACCACAAGATTTTGTACTGCCAAGGTCTCCCTTGAAACTTCTATTTTTTTCCCTAAGCTTAGGTAACAAAATGTAGATGCTTCTAGCTCAGTGCAAACCATTTGCTTACTCACTGTTGTTTCATCATCTTTCAAGGAAAGTACCACAGAGTGAATGTGTAAGATATTCTTCCCAGGTTTTATTGCAGTTATTCACTGTGGTGAAATCATAAACTACGTCACCTTCCCAGACTTCTTGCTCAAAATCTTGAGGCCTTTATCCTGAATCCTTCCCGTCTTTTTAATAATTGTTTCAGTAAACAAATGTATTATTTTTTTCATATTCACATTGCACTCATCTTGAATGCAATTCAGAGTCTTTCCACTAGAAAACCCAGAAACTGACTTAGATAAATATTGTCCTTCCTAAGCAGAACAGCTAGGCAAAATAACCTGTATGTTTTCCTAGTTATGATGGGAAATCATAAAGAAATAGGAGTCCTTTGATGCAATTAAATCTGTTCTCATAATCTCTAATTACAATTCCTGCTTTCTCCTTAATGGGAGAGTTCAAAACACAAGAGTATCTTCCTGCTCCAGTCTATTTAAGCCAGCACCCAGTACAAAGGCCACTGCCTTTCCTGAGCATGATTTAGAGCTGCTTTGGGCTTTGTTCTTATGTTGTTCCTGAACTCTTGCCTTTTTTCTTTGAACGGTCTTCTATATACAGACAGGTTGCCTATGCAGGATGTTCTCTGCCCACAGTGCTTAAATTGCTGAGCAACCTTGTACATACCTTTGGTTTGTGAAAAAAACATTTGCTTAGTAGCTTTTTGTAGACTATTTAATGAAAGATGGTAGTTAAGCCTTGCAATTTCAACCCAACCTACAAATGCTGTATGAAGGACCACCTCAGTAGCATGCAGGAGATCAACTCTACATATTCTTAATAAGGTGTAAGTATTCAAAATACAAAACATTTGTTGCTCTTACAGTGAAACTATCTGTATTTAAATTTTATTCAAAATGGTGTTACCAAGCATATGGCAGACCTTGGTGAAATTCCACTGCCCCTGCAATGTTTGAAAACACAGAAGTTCTGAACAATGTCTCTGTTTTAGAAAGAATGTTATATCAATAACATTTTATTTTATTGTAAAATAATGATTAAGGCTAATTTGAAACTGTATCATAGATTTTAGATCAAGATGTGAAATGTCGTAACAAAGATGTTAGATCAAACTTGTGACTCCAAGTTAAGCCAGAGTTAATTGGGATGTCTGGGAGAATGTATAAATTTCATCATAGACTTGAGTAATAAACCAGTGAAGCTATTTTTTTTCCAACTTGTTAACTATTTAGACTTCTAAATAACTGTTACACAATTTGGCCAGGTGCCAACAACAGTTGCCAGGTAATTGGTAACTACCAGTAGTATTCTGTGCTCTTCTGGTAATTTTGTGTGAGCTTCATATATGGAAGGAACTGCAGTCGAAATTAAACAGTCATCCAAACCCTGTCTTTGATGGATAAATAGGTTGAAGCCAGTGCTTTTATTTGGATTAACAAACAGAGAGAACTGAATGTAAGGAATACTGTCTGCAAAATTGCGGTTATTACTGCCTAGGGCTGTCGATGACGATCATGACTGTCCCAGTGTTGGGGCGCTGCAGTGACTCCCAGCGCGGGGAGCGTGGAGGGAACGCAGCGGGCTCAGCCCCGGTGCAGCGCGGACCCGTCAGAGTGTGCAGGGATGCGCTGCGGGCCGGGCCGGGGATCCTCCTGTGCTCCGATACCTGCCTGCCCGGGAACGGCTAAACAGCTACATTTACCAAAGGAAGAGGGGAGAAAAGAAATGTCTGGCACTGTTATAACTTTCAGCTGTCCGAGCCTTGGTCGTAGCGGCTGTCGCCACTTTTTCCTCGCGGGAACCGCGCTGCTTTGCGGTGGAGCCGGGGCTGGCGCTGCCCGCGCCGCTTTGCGGTGGAGCCGGGGCTGGCGCTGCCCGCGCCGCTTTGCGGTGCCGCCCGGGCTTTGGCAGCGGCGCGCAGCATCGCAGCCGCTCGGCGCTCGCGCTTCTGCAGCGTCCCCCGCCCCGCCGCCTCCAGCTCCCCGGCGGAGGGGCCGCTGAGCGCTCCGCACCCGCCGGCGCTGCCCCGCGCCCGCTCGCTTCGCTGACATGGTATCACCCGAAACCCGTATCCCACGATGGCGTGGTATATCCCGGCGCGGGAGGCGCTTCCTCGGGCCGGTCGCGCCCGCCGCCCCCAGCCCCTCTCTTCCGTGGCGCTGGGAGAGAGGAGCAGGGGCGCGCCCGCCGCTCCCTCTCTTTGTGTGCGAGCGAGCGAGGGAGCGCGCGCGGGCGGGCCCGAGACACAGCGCGGAGGAGGGCGCGGAGCAGCGTGAGGCCGGGGAGCGGCGCGGGCGGGCGAGCGGCGGTTCCGAACGCGCCGCGGGGGCGGGAGGAAGGTGGAGTGAGGAGCGCGGGGCGGCGGCGGCGGCAGGGCGGGGGGGTGGGAGGGAGGAAAGGCGGGCGGCTGTGGCGGCGGATAATGATGGCGTGGTGCGTGCGGCCGCTGGGCGGCCGTGAACGCTGAGGGGAAGGAGGCGGCAGGACCCCCGCCCCCAGGTAGGCTGGCTCGGAAAGTTTGGGGCGAGGTACCGGGGTGGCCCCGCCGCGCGCCCCGCAGGCCCCTCCGCGGGGAAGCCCCAACTTGGGGCCGAAACTTGCGGGTTTCCCCGTTCCGGGCGGCGCGGCGAGCGGGGCCCCTCCGTCCCGCCCCGCCGCGGTGCGTGCGCGGGGTCCGGCCCGGGCCCGGCCTCCCCCGGGCGGCACAAGGGCCGGCGCTGCCCCCCCGCCCGAGCCGGCCTGGCCCGGCCGGGACGGCCCTTGGCGGAGGGGCGGCAGCCGGAGGCGGCGGGGGGGCCGCCCGCCATCGCATCCCCCGCCAGAGCCGGCGGGTCGGTGCCCGGGGAGCAGCTGGGTCCGCGCGTCCCGGCCGACACAATGGGCTTTATCCCGCAGGGAGGTCTGGGGCTGCGATTCCCACCCCGAGTTTCGGAGTCGTGTCACACGCCGGCGAGGCCCCGAGTTAATGGAAACTCTCTGTCTCTCTGCAGATGGCTTTCCGGATACCGCGATCCACGCTGGGGATAACACCCGATGTGGCCATTCACGCGCTTTGATTTCTTTCTCTCCGCGTAGAGTCCCCTGTGTTCCATTTCAATGCGAGCGAGGAGGCTGACTGAGTGAAAGGCTGCTTTGGGGATCTGCTGTGGCATATACACTGCCTGGTGTTGGAGGGTGGAAGCTTTGTGCTAGGGAGTCGTTTTTCCCATTCTTTCTAAGGAGTGGAGGGAGCTTTCTCTTCAACAATGATGAAAACCGAAGGCAAGGGGGAAAGGACTTTAAGAAGTGCTTCTCCACACCGAAATGCTTACAAATCTGATTTCCATGCTATCAAATGCTCTTTCGATGGTGTAAATCCTGATAACGCTTCCAACAAAACAGGCTTGCATCAGAAGCTGAGCACCTCTTCCAATGGAGGGGGAAGTGACCCACACAGTCGAGGCAGAGCTGCCACTTATGGCAACAGAGTACACAAGATCAAAAGTATGTTTCTGCAAATGGGAAGCTCTTCCTCCACAACCTGTTGTGAAAGCAGTCCACCTGCTGATACCAAATTAATCAGCCGGGCCACAGCAGCAGAGTATGGATCTTCTCCAGGTAGTCCATCATTTCTCATTGTCCAAAAAAATAATCTTCTTAATACCAGCCCCAGTGGTGGTCCTGTGGATTCATTGTCCATGTCTTCTGCTGCTGACAAGGTCATCCGTAGCAGCGATGAGGCAGATTTGGACAAAGTTGCCTTGGCAGAAAAATTTTCAGAGACCAGGAAGCTGTTTGAGAGAAATATAAAACAGCGGAGCTCCGTGGACAGATATTCCCCCAGCAAATGTGAAAGAAGTGAAGATAAGAGAAGACATGGTTCAGCTTCTGATTGCAGCAATGTGGTGGACCACTTCAGTTTTAATACAGAACCAAGTGTTCCAGTCACACAGGAGAAAGTTGAAAATCAAAGTAATGAGGAGTTGAAGCTGCAGCATGCTAATAGTGGTTCCAAATCTTCCTTCCTGAATGCAGGGCCCATTTCTAGGAGGCTGGAAAGCTTTCTAGGTGACAGTGATACTGAAGAATCCAAAGAAACTTCCAAAAATGATAGTTTTCCAAATCAGGACCCTCTGAGAGGCCAGCAGACTTTGAATTCACCTAGTATTGCTGAAGGATGTCTGGAGAAAGGTGCATTGCCCAAAGTGCCTGAGATCTGCAGAGATGAGCCGAGCAAGGTACTTGGAAAAGACAAAAGAGAGCAACTGGTACTAGAGAGAGGCCCATGGAATATGGGCAGTGTGCCTGCTCAGGAGACTCAGCAGGCATCAGATAGTATTTGCTCCTGGGTTTCTCCCACAGAGGGGACGTGCACAGAGCTGGTTGCACAAGATGAAACCTCAGGGCATGAAAAAAAGGGTTTGGAGAAAGATCACATTGGTCAAGAGAATGAGAAGCTCATATGTCACGTACAGGAAGGGAAGAGAAGTGACTATGCCTTGGAAGTGGTAGAAGAGTTTACAGATGGCAGCAAGACCAGTTGGGAAGAAGAAAGAGATGGGATGTCTGTCAGAGATGGTCCAGTTACACAAGTACAGGATGTTCTAGAGCAGGAGGAGGATACTGAAGAAGAGGAGCAAGCATTGGAAAAGCAAAGTGAGGACTTCAGTGATTTTGGAATAGAGAATGCAGCTTTTGATGATGACAGGGACGCAGAGCCAGAAAACCAAGAGCCTGAAGACAAAGAAATTTTGGAGGAAGAGGAGGACTATATGTATGACAGTGAATATGAGGAGTTTCCTGGACTTTCTGAAGAGGAAGATCCAGTGCCAGACCGGAAAGTTAAGTTCTCAACAGCTCCTATCAAAGTAAGTATGTTTGAGGATTTGTTTGTTTGTTTGTTTGTTTTAATTGTTTTGCAGAAAAAATACTCAGGAAATAAAATTTTGGGGGTTTTGTGTTGTTTTTTTTTTTTTAATTTCCAAAAAAACATTTAAGAAGTGTAAGTTTACAGCTTTCATTCAACACTGAGTTTGAGAGTAGTTACCCCTTCATAAAACTTATTAGTCACAAGTCATTCCTTAATTACAACTGCTTCATAAGATAGTGTAGTGAAGGTACACTAATGAGATTTTACTTCCTGGACTTTTTCAGGACGCATATCTTTTAGATACAGACACCTGACCTTTAATAGTTGCCTTCATTTGTTTAAAATTGAGGCATTAGGAATTATTATTCCCAGTTTTTCTTTTGGCACAAAAGTTTAAATAAAAGCCCCAAACAAAACAACATCCCCCTCCCCACAGAAAACTTTTATATTCAACTTCAGACTTGTTTATGGAATTAATTATAAGAAAATATCAAATGACTGGTTCTTGTATTTTAAGATTCTAGAATTCTCTCCAATAATAACAATAATAACCATATATATGTTGTTCGGTTCTAATACTGATTGGTGAATAAGCTGTAGAAGAGTTAACATGGTTATTTTGGAGTTACAAAGTTGCAGAAGTGAAAGTCAGAGGGCAGACGGGAAATTGAGGAGTAGTGTAACTTTAACAAATTTAAAAATGTATGTGTCTGGTCTTCCCCCACTTATTTATACCCACAAAATAAGTTGCTCCACAACTCAAACTATGTTTACTCATAGTCTCTTGCAGACTTGAATTATTCTAGTCTTTCTTAAACTTTGGAAGGAGAATTGGGAGACATGGATGAGGATGGAATGGGAGATTGTACAGACTTTCCTCAGCATACTATCTCTTCTACCATCACATGAATGAAAGATATCATCTTTAATAAACAGGTTTTACACTTTGTTCGTAGAGAGTCAGGACTCACTTTTACTGATCAGAGGGATGCAAAAATTCTGTTGCCTCTTGAACTTCCCACAGCAGAGAGCTGTAATTTCCCAGTTTGCTAACACACTCCAGTGCTGTACCCCAGAAGATGTTTTGATTGTGGCAAAAAAATTTGGCAAAATGTGAGTTTTGTTGCATGTGGGTTTTTTTTGTAGTCTCTTCATAGACAGGCTGATTTATATGGCTTTCTTCTAGTTGATGTTGCTTTAGTGGTGACCTGGAGCAGTGAAGGGAAGAGTGCTGCTATTGAAAACTGCATAATGAGTCTGGTGAGGGCTGGGAGAGAGCCAGAGGGGCATCAGTCCATTTCTACATGCATTTGTCACTAGTATCTGAGCAAAGTGCTGTGTAGAGTCTACTGTAAGTGTGTTAAGTGACTTCCTGCTGTAGGCAGAGTTTTACTGATCATTGCTGATATCCTACTGAAGCAGTGGCTTTTAATAGACTTTTGCCTTCTCTGCTGTGTCTGTGCCAGACATAGTTGAAAGCCCTAGTAGAAATCTGAGTGCCAACTGTGATGGAAGCTCTTGTGTAGACAAAACTCAGGTTTTGGTAACAAGCACTGCTCAATTATAGCTGCTTCTCTGACAACCACAGGAAGCAACCTGTCACAGATTATCATTTACACAACCAAGAGATTGAAGGTTAGAAGCAGCTGTTAGCAGTTTTTATGAAAAAGTAACACAGTTCTTGCCATAATGCCCCACTTGGATTGGCAGAATAAACTGTGCTCAATAGCAATAGGGTTATTGAGTTACTTTTTAAGGCCCTTAGATTGAAGCTTGTGATACTGGCCGTCCTTTATTCCCTTTCAGTGAAATTGACTGTATCTTTCCTACATTGAGTATAGGGATCTCTTTCTGCATGCCATTTTCCATAGGTTTTTCCCTCTTTGTTCCTTTTGCCTAAGCAATGATTTCTGTTCCCATGTCTGCCTTTTTGCTTCATGTTTTCTATGATACTTACTGGGACTAAGTCCTGGGTATATGGTTTTTTGGGATTTGTACAACTTTTTTATGCTTACCCAGAACTTTCTTTAGTTGTGTATTTTTAGTATCTCAATAACCTTTTAGAAAATCCCAATTTTACCTCCCAGAATGAAATCTCTCTTTCTTCATAGATTTTGGTGCATCTAAATTAGAAGAGAAGAAAATCTCCGCGATAGCTAAAAGATTATTCCTGGTCCCCACCACAGCTTAGAGCAGTGCCATAGTTAGAAATGCACCCTAGTAACTTCTTTTTTCAGCTTTATTTAGACTGATAAGTTGACTAAAATGTGAGTGCCATTTTCAGATATTCATAGCCACTAGAGAAGGTCTGTGACTCCTATCCTCATAGATGCCCCTGAGAGACGCCAGGCTGCCCTTGCAATTTTGCTGTTTTAGTTGTGCACCTCTCTAGTGGTTACAAAGAAGCCATCTGTGTCTCTTGCAGTTGCTGTTTGGCAGGTATCTGGTGCAGTTGAAGAATTCAGGATGTTCAGAATGTATTGGGCAAGAAAAAGCATATTCTTAGATCTTCAGCATTCTGCAGTGATGGAGATTTGACTTGTATTTGAGATACACGAAAGGGAGGTTGGGTATGTGTGTACTTAATGGATAGAACTTAAAGGCACCTTAAAAATTGCATTTATACTGCTGCGACAAAGAGAACTTGATTATTATTTCTGTTTCAAAGCTTCTAGTCAGTTGTAATATTGGCAAGGCCTTTTACTCAAAGAAGGAGACTGTGGAGCTCCCAGGGGGTGTATAAGGTAGCTCTAACACTGTTAGCACTGCGTCTGACCTGTGATGGAGGTCCATAATTGTTGACATCTGTAACAGGGCTTGAGAACATAATTTGATCTGATAATTTCAGGAAAGATGGAACCTAATTACACAAATACTCTGTCATTTTGTTTTGCCCTGTGGCTATGAAAGCAAGCACAGATGAGACTTTTAAAAGAAGTGTTTCAATTGCGTAGAAGCTGTTGATAAATGATATATGGGCTTTTTTACTTGCTGTGGGTGACCAGACTCTCTAAATCCTGATGCTGTTTGATCTTTCCAGGCCCTGGGAAACATTTTATCTCGGTTCTTGTTTCTCCTGGAGTAGTTTAGAGAGTACAGTTATTAGCAGAACTCTTCACAGCTTGGGTATGTGTTACCACATATGAAGGCACTAAGGAATGTAAAGCAGTTCAAGTTATTTGCAAGGGAACTGAATTTGCCTTTGTCTTAAAGTTTTCTGAGTAAACTGTGTAAACAGTCAGCATTACACACAATGCAATTCTTCTGTCATCCCTTTGCATTTCATTTTACCTCTGTAATGTAGACATTAACTTGCTTTCTGTTATGAGATTACCTTGAAAGGCTTTAATTAACATAAATAAAATGACTGAGTGCTGTTTGACGTTTCTAATTTTGAAACTTTCTGTTGGTAAAACAAATGCTTGTTTTCAAATTGATTTGTTGAGATGTTTTCACCTCTGACTGTGGCAGACTTTGTCCTCAAAGCCTCTAATAGCACAGTGACTAACTTCTGCAATGATTTATGATCCTTAGAAATTCTGTAGCTCAGGTAGGCTGAAAAGATAGTACTGCTGCTACTGCTGTTTGCTTCTCTTTACTTATCAGTGTTATCTAGTTTGTGTTGCATGGGAGTGTCTGTTCCCAGCTTTTCGATAATAATAGTATATTTTGAGATGGTTTAGTCAAGAAAACAGTTTTAAAAAGTAAACAGAACAAACCCCAAACCTCCATAAAGGCATTATTTTTATATTTACTACAGCTGAGCATAGATTTATTTCATAAGGAAACTGAAAGCAGTTTTACAGTTTGTGTGTTGTTCTAACCAGTCAAGTTTCAGCTGCTTCTCATAGAGTATGGGAATCCTTCATAATATTGCCATTTGTCTTGCACGTCACAGTAAAGCTGTTTTATGTATAGCTAGGCACAAGTGGTGGTGGTGGTGTTCAGCCTGTCCTATTCTTCAACGTTTTTAGTATTAAACAGCTTACTGTGGAAGTTAATGAAGAACTAAATGAAGATAACCCTTGTCTTGCATTTCCTGTATGACTGAACAGCTGCAAATGCTTTTAGGAGATGCACAAATTTTCTAGATCGATGTGTAAACTCTCAAATACTGTTTTAACACAATGTTATAGTGAAGTGCTTCAGCTTCATAGAGCCTCTGATTTTTGAACTGTTCACTTATGTACTTACGATGTTGTACACAAAAAGGGATACAAAGTACACAAACTGGTTGAAGATACCCTGACCCTGGAGTTTCTTTGGTAATTAAAGAATTGATGGCTGGTCAATTGTTTGTCAGCCGTTGCTCAAGCACTTTGGTAAAGTACTTTTGTGGCATAAAGAAACAAGTATGTGATGTTGGTGAGGTCTGATGAAGGAAAATAGAGATTTAATTTGAGAGTAGATTTAGACAGAATTGACTTACATGTGGGAATTCATCATGTTTTTCTTGACACAGAAAATGTGTTTTTCCATTTTACTTTGTTTGGGATATTTTCCAATGACAATTTGCTTGTTTAAAGTCATAGATTTTAATTGTTTTGAAGCTCTGTTTATCAACATTAGTAACATATTTTCACCTCAATCTCTCCATGGTGATTTTCAGTGACTTTTCAGAAAAAATAATCCTGTTTTTTTCTGTCTGCATCCTGAAATTTAACAGTATGCGATGTTAAAAACATGGGTAATAACTGAAGGAAGAAGGTATATATTTCCATACACACATGAATATTTTGTTTTGGGTTGGGTTTTTTGGGGTTTTTTTGAGAAAAGATAATATTTAAACCCTTATTGAAAGTTCAGTTTCTGTATAAGTTAAATGTTTCTTAAGTTAAATGTTTATTAAGCCTATATGTATTTAATTCTGTGCATAGGTTTACCTGTGTTACAGAGTTCTGTGTTGAATAATCCTGATGCGTTTGTGGTCCTTGTTTTTTGATTCTGGTATGGTTGTTTAGTTCTCTGGAAAGCAGCTCTTTCAACTCAAGCTGTCTTTGGCCTTTTTTTTTTTATTATACATATTCTGGTTTGATTTTTAGGAAATGTTTGGTATGTAAGTTTTACAATTGTAGATTGATTTGGCATTTTGTCTTTGGATGAGAGTACATTGCCAGGGCATGGGGCTGTAGACCAGAAATCTAGACTGGAACAGAAAAAGTAAAGAATTTCTTTTTATATCTTGGCACACTGCTGGACCAGCTTGACTCCATATATATATATATCTCAGTGTATTTCTAACTGAATTATTCTGTAAATGCAGTTAGACAACATACCAACTGACCTGTTTAATTCGGTTGTGCTATAAAACAATAGAGAATGTTGAGGCTATAGAGATAAGGTGAGGTTATCACCTACCTGTCCCCACTCTCTTTTTAGTCCCAACAACTTCCAACTTCCTACCAATTTTACCTGGATTTGATAGGAAGGAGAGGGATTTTAAAAGGTATTTTTAAAGTACTGATTGATTTGTGGAAAATTAGAACTTGTATCAGAGTTGTAAGTTCATGGCCTCACTGATGACAGGGCTGCAGCTTTAGTTTAAGTTAATTGTTCTTTCTATGGCATTTTGGCTTCATGTTAGCCATGTATGCCCAGCCTGTGCTCTCTTTTACTCTTTTACTCTGTCAGAATAGCTGTGGGGAACAGAAGGCTGAAAAGAAGGTGAGTATGAGGCACTTGAGGGTTTCATAGGGGGATGGTTAGAAGAAATACTGAGGAGGTGGTAAAAGTCAACAAAAATAAGCACATTGATAGGAGACAAGTTCAGTAGCTCAGCAGTTAAAGTGCTGGAATATTCAGTGTCTTTTGGGTGATGATTACTGTTCTTAGCATGTGAGAATACATAAACTAGGTAAAGATGAACCAGCAGTGGCTGAAACTTTTTTGTGGTTTACCTTTGGAGAGATGGAAAAATAAATTATCCCTTTCCATATAATTCTGACAAAAGCAAAGGTGAACATTGAAAAGGACATCAGTAAAAAGATGCTTGCCTGCATTATCTGAGTATGCATTTCATAATCTTGAGATCATGAGGATCGTGGAGAGTTTTTTACAGGGTTGCTACATTTTTGTTTAGTAGGAAAGTATTATGCAATATGGCACATTCTTTATTTTCCAGACATTTTCCTTTATCAGCCTCTGATGTGACTTGGCATAGTGAATTCACCCTTCTTTTTAGGCCTGGGGTATTGATCATTGCTAATGACAGTATTAATGCAGATTAGTTAATTGAGTTGATCTGGTACCATCTGATAACAGGGTTATTTTGTTGTTCATTCTTAGAATCTTTAGAATGTTAAGATTCTAAAAAACAGGTGGACTATTTTTGTGTTCATTGCTATTTTTTTTTTTTTGAGTTCCCCATAGTGATTTGCTTGCTGTTTAGATTTGGTCAGGCCAAGATTTTTGTTTTGGTGAACACTAAATAAATACATGTGTATCTGTGTGGATCACCAGGCATGAACTGTGAAGACACCTGTGAAGTGTTTGTAATTGAATCACTCTCTTTATATACATATATAGCTTTCAGAAGCTAAGATTTTTTTTTGTTCTCCCTTTTATGTGGTGCTTTGAGTAGTTTTTCCTCCTCTGGTCATATGCTGCTTATTTGGAACCTGTCAGTCTCTTTGTCAGTCAGAGAGCATTGCCTTCTGAACTTGAGTCGCTGGAGGAATACAGCCAGGTCATGGCAGAGCTTTTCTTCTGCAGATGGAGATTATGGATTGTCTCTGAACTTCTGCTCTGAATATCTGAAATTAAATAAAATCAGTGCTGTGAAACTGAATAGATGCTCTTCTTTGTCTTCAGTATTTCTTCCACTGGGATTTCAAAATTAAAAATATTTTAATGTTTTAAAATCTCAGGTAGTTTCTCCTCAAGCAATTAGCATAACCTGCCTGAAATAAACACCATGTTTTCTGTTTTATTCTTCGGCAGGCTGCTGTGTTTTAGTTCCTGCAGTGAAAAACAGAACTAAGGAATAAATTTTACTGGTTTTGTTGAGAATTAAGTAGAGAATGAGACTTGTAAAAAAACTGGTTAATTTATGATGACATTGTCTAACTGAATTTGTCTGTATTTTAGATCTGAACCAAGATTGCACCTTTGTCTTTATGTAAACTGACTTGGTTGGGGATTTTGATTAAATCACACTGAGCTGCAAGACCAAGGACATAAGTATGCACAGCCTGCTTGTCCCACTGCTTAGTAATAGAAATTGCTACCTTGAGTGTAACTGTTTATAATATCAACCTTTAACAGTTGCCAGACATTCTGAAAACTTTTTGAAGGAGAGTAAAGGTGTGAGTGATTAAAAACTCAAATTAAATAAGGTATTTCTCTTTGCTACTTCTATAATGAAATAGCATGAATTGAGTTAGATCAGATCTAGGCAATTTTTACTTAAAATATACAAAGTAGTGCTAATAAAAAAGTAACCACGTAGCTTTTGGAAGCAGAGGGAAGAATAGGATAGCAGTAGTGAGTGTTTTACTTGTACGGGAAATGGTAAGGGTAAACTGTAAGGTAGGTGTACATTATGCTTCAGTCCTGCCTCAGTGCTACTATTTCAAATGATTATTCATGGGCACTTCACATTTTTCCAGGCAGCACAAAGGCCTCAATTTGGAAAGCTGAAACTGTTTGCTGCTGGCTAATTTTCCCTGAGCCGTAAGCTGTGTTTGAGTGTTTGGCTTTCTGGCGTGTCAGTGAACATCCCGTTCAAAGTGAGCGCTGTTGCAGAGCCGGCGAGCCCAGGGGAGTGGCTGGCTCTGCTGCGGGCAGCGCACTCACACCTCCGGGCCGCTCTCACAGAGTCAGTGCTGCTTTAACTGCCTGCGCAGGTGTTGTGAGGCTTTCCAGCAAATACTGCGGCATTACATGACAACTTTAAAGTGATGGTGATGTTGCTCCCATTCTAATTAGTTGCAAGCCCTTCCGGGCAGTTCCTGATTTCCTAATCTTACTGCTTAATTACTTCTGTAATGTTCTGCTTTTCATGAGGCACAAACAAATCTATATACTAGAAATGAATCTTGCAGTGAAGGTCTTTGTATTGTGTTTTGTTACTCTGCAGCACTTTCTTGTAAGCACGTGGTAAATTTGTGTTTGCCATCTAACTAATTAATATTCTTCTACAACTGACATCATCCTTAAGTAGACATTCTTCTGTGCTGTGAAGAGTTTGAAGTACGTGAAGGCTGTTGTTTTTCTGTAATTATGCTATTTTCTCTGTTAGCACAAAGATGATGCAAGAAATTTTTAGTTCTGTAATAGCTACAGGAACTGAATAGTAGGATCTTTTAGATAGGCTGTGTTGGTGTTTTTGGAGTGCTGGTGTTGGTAATGTCCAGATTAGCATCTTCATAGAAGATGGATAACCATGGTTTGCATTCAAAAAGTGATTAATTTTTCTGGTGTGAAGAATGTAGCTAGTTTTCTCTCCAGATAAATAGTTTTCTCTCCAGTTCAAGCACGAAGTATATTTGAAAATTTACCATGTGCCTTAACAATTTAATTCAAATAATTCTTAAAAGTTCAGCCCTCTATCAGAACATTTTTTAATTCAAATTAATTGTATCCATTCTGAAGGAAAAAGGTTTTAAGTGAAAAAAAGTATTTTCAGATAGCGGTTTGCCATTTATTAGCTTGCAGGATCCAAAGTTATTTATGTTAGTGTAGCCTCCTGGATATATAACAAGCTATGGTAAAAGGACACAGTTTCCACAGTAAAATTAATCTGTTTCCCCTGTGTTGAGCCAATAATTGTATTTGTTAATGTATATCTTTTAAAAATACCAGTTGCACTACTAATAATTTTACAATCTCTAGCTAGCAGTGGCTTCTGAATAGTAAGATTAGAATTTCTTTTGTCTGTAATGCATTTGATTCAGTGACTAAACCCTGCCAGACACAGTGCAGGGATGAACATGTTTAGCTTTCTCATCAGTCTTCTAAACTGTGAACTTATATTATTTATTATACACATTTTAACTGTGTTTAAATGTTACTTTTGCTGCTTGGTGAGAAAAACTTGCTGACCAGTTCTGTATTTTCTATTTTAATATCAACAGTTTTTCTCTCTCATAAAAGATGAACACAATGTTATAATTCCACATGTACACAATAAATATTTCTGTCTTCTACCCTTGACTCTTTAGTCATAGTTTTTGTAGTGTGCTTTTGCTTTTCTTTCTGTTACTGAGGTGTTTGGCTTCCGCTTATAAGTTTTGCTTTTCCTTTGTTCTTTGTAAATTTATGTTTTTCCTCAAAATTGTCTTTCTGAAGTTTAGAGAGGGGTGTATTGTTCTTACTATTTTGAAACAGGGCTATCATCTTTTAATTATGAGGTTATGGTTTTTAGAATATTACCCAAATGTTCTCATACAGTTGTCAACTGTCACTTTAAGACAAAAGTATGAATTCTTTCTCGTAGTGAATTACTCAGAATTGATTTCAAATAGGCTTTTCTTAAAAAGCTAGTATGCATAATTATTAGTAGTCTTCATTTGGACAGATATGTTTATGATATTATTTTATTAATGGCAGTTATAAACATCACTAGAATTTAAGGGACCACTAGTTTTAAATTCTGTTATCTGCTCCTAGCATATGAACAATTCCCATGATCAATTTTGTATAAAAATGAGCAAATTCCATGAGTCTGTCAAGTATAACTCTGTTACTTTTAAGCTGGAGAAATAATAAATAATTTTTAGAAGTTCCAGAGATACTTTAATGCTGGTGGCCCAAGCCTTGCAATGTACACAATGCTGTTGGTTACAGTGTAAGTTTTCCCCAAATTTCTAGCTCATTATAAGTTGTTGTGCGAGGAGTTAGTCATCCCTGTGGTAATGTCATTCTGGAGTAGATCATAACTACTTGCATCATCTTCTGCTCTGTTGGACCATTGAGTTGTAAAGCATTAAGAAAATACAGTTGTCACTGTCTCCAAAATGAACTACTGCCATTCTTCACATTTTATTCTTGCAACCATTTGATAGTTAAAAAGATGTTTTAACATTTTAGTCATACTGTTGATACTAGATTATATGTATATGACTTTATATGTTTTTTTCATGCCCTAGTATTTGATTGGTCCTCAAGAACTTAAATATTCTCACTAACAAGTTATCATTTGTCCACTTATGAACTTCCTTTTTATTATTACTTTAAAATTCATCTTATTATAATTTTACTATATTTTTGGAGATGCTGATTTTTCTGTTGGGATGAAAAGTAAGCAAACTAGGCTGAGCTTGTTCCAAAAGGTGAATAATGCTTAATTAAATTCTTCTGCTGCATATCCGATTTAGTGATTTGGGGGCTGAGAAGGGTGATTAATTTACAGAACTTGGTCACCTTTTTCTGATAGTGGTAGAATAAGACCATTTTGATGGTTTTCAATGTCTGTTTTGCAGATTTTTTTCTGTAAAGTTAATGGAAAACATACTGTAAGTGTGACCCTTGTTGTCTTTCTGTGTCCAGTTGTTGCCTACTGGTATCTGTATGACAGTCACAAAGAGTTTATTAACCTTTATGCATGACTCAGGAAGCAGAGCTTCTAGGGAAGGTTCTTTTATTGTGGAAGACATAAGACTTCTGAAAGTGGATTTCTTCCTTCCCTTTCAGCCAAGTGGATCTATTCTTACTTGCTTACTAGACTGACTATATGGCCATGCCATGTTTTTGGAGTAGATATTTTTCAGGGTTTGGGAAGAGTTTATAAAATTGAGCTCAAGTTGTAGTCTGAAGGTGATGCAGTAGGCTCCTCATGGGAAATACTGAATTATACTGGTTACTTTTTGATAGTTGTTTCAATGACCATTTTTTGGCGTCTGAAGCTACTGTTCTGCTGAGCTAAAGCTAGATACTAGTGAATGTAAATTCACTGGGAAGATGTTAATTCAGTTAATGCTGTGGTATTTACATGATTGCAGTTACATGTCTAGGTAGTTTATCAGTGAAAAATACAATTGTAAAAATTTAGTAAGCTAGTGTGAATGAACTTCGTGTCAGTGCTGCATGCTCCTGATTAGGGAGATGGCTGCTGCAGCTGCAATGTGTGTTTTTTGTCTTACACTGATGTTGAATGAAACAACCCAGTGCCTGCAAAACATTTAGCAGATAAACCTTATTTTTTAAGATAAATGGGAGTGCAATATTTTTACTTTTTTTCCCTAACTTCTTAATTTAAATACAATTAATGAACATGCTGATACGCAAGGTTAACCCTGTTACATATAGTTTATTGTTCCTTTCTAGATTTCTGTCTTAATTTGTGTTGTTTGTTTATCTCTTAGTTTTAACAATTCAGAAACTCAGCTGGAGTGAATACTAAAAATAGTAATGTATGTAGCAAGGCATTTCCTTTTCCTGGGAAACTGCGTGATTCCCTTGCAAAATCAGAAAACTACATCTGTTTGAAACACTGCAATTGGCAGATGGTGTGGGGGGAGGGAAGAAGAGAGGAAGGATTTGGCGGAATGCAGTCCTAATAAAAAAAGTCACACGATACCAAAGAGGAGCTGACTGATTTCTTTTAACTGTTTGGTGCATTTGCAGGATAAAATCTGTTAAAGTAATTGTTTTGAAACCTTAAAAATGTTACTTCTGTGTAAGCTGGAAACTGTCTGATAGCAGCAGCATTTATAAAATCGATGATTATTTAGAAAATGAGATGTCTGAAAATACCACTTTAATTTCCTTACGGGTTCTCATTCAATTATGTGATGTTTGAAAGGAGGTGAGACGACATTAAAATAAGTTTTCTGTTATATTTCTTAGGTTTTCAGTACTTACTCAAATGAAGACTATGATAGACGTAATGAAGAAGTTGATCCTGTGGCAGCCTCAGCTGAGTATGAACTTGAGAAAAGGGTGGAAAAAATGGAAGTGTTTCCTGTGGAAATTGAAAAAGGTGCAAATCAAACCTTGAACATTTGTAAGAGATACTATGGGAACAAAAGATAAAACCATAACTGTATATTCCCTGAATTTAAGTCTTGAAATTTTTAATATGTGTCCAGATTTGTGGCTAGTTCTGGTGAATTTAGTGAGTGTTGACTGGACAGGCCTCTGTTAAGTGCAGATTGTCATACTGAATTGAAGTTAGGAATGCTACAGTGCAAAAAGGCTTTAAGTAGTATCTACATAGAAAATATGTTCTATTTTTTTTCTCTTTTTCAAGTAAATTTCTCCTCTTTTGTGTGGAAGGACTTGGAATGCTTTGAAACAACTCAGTACTGTTAATTATTACATCATATGTCTCGCAGCTAATGTTAGATTTTTGAATCCCTTAGGTGACAGGGGTCTGGGCATCAGTATCATTGGAATGGGAGTTGGTGCTGATCAGGGACTTGAAAAACTAGGTATTTTTGTAAAAACAATAACAGATGGTGGAGCTGCTCAGAGAGATGGACGGTGAGTTTTTCGTTGAATCCATTATGCTTTTTAAAAATTTCCAATGGAGCCCAGTTGCTATCATTAGATATGCTGAATACTGTAAATAAAAGTGCAAAAGCTGAATGCAGCTGAGTGAATATTGCACTTCTGCTGTATGTTGCATTTTAAAAAACAAGTAGTTTATTGTAGGACATTTTTGCAGAGTAACTGTAGATCTGCTTACTGCATGTATGAGAAATTTTCAAAATGAGACCATATGTAGAAGTACCACAAAATCATGTTGACACCCCAGAACACCAATCACTGTGTAAATAGTATAAAAAACATGGAGTCAAATACTGTATAAATGTTAATTGGTGATTTGCATAGTAACAGAGGATGAGGAGACTACTTTTAAGCAATGAATTTCAATGGACTCTGAATTTGTCATTCTAAATACTAGTGAGTTTTAAGTGATATTTGTAATGTCAAAAACATTTCAAGCCAAAATGCTATTGTTTAACTGATAGCTAAGCATTTATTTATTTTGCAGGATTCAAGTAAATGATCAGATTGTTGAGGTTGATGGCATAAGTCTAGTGGGAGTTACTCAGTTCTTTGCAGCAACTGTACTAAAGAACACCAAAGGCACAGTGAGGTACGTATGTTTTCTCTGAAATAATAGTTTATTTTTGTCATTTTTCATTCATGGAGAATACAAAAGCAGAGTATGAAAATTATACAAGGGTGCTGTGGAAGGCAGCAATGTAGTAAACTGATTTCTTAAGTGCATGTTAAGATTTTCTACTGCAAGATAATTTGGTTTTTTTTCCTGTAGGTTTCTGATTGGGAGAGAGAAGCCAGGGGCTGAGAGTGAAGTAGCACGTCTCATTAGTGAGACCTTAGAGCAAGAGAGATGTCTGTACGAGCAGCACTATGTTCATGATGATACAGAGCAGGTAAAACATTGTTCATGCTCTGCTAATGGGATAAATGGGGGGGTGTGTAATCAAACTGAAGCAAAAAACTGTAACTGTAACACAGACAACTTGTTAAAAACAGGAAAATAAGGACTTTATACACTACTGTTATCAAGGCACATGACTATTACTTTGTCACTAATCCAAAATACACTTTTAACTGTCCATTTTATGTTATAGTTTTGTGCATGTCTTTCTTAGCTCTCTTGTGTGGAATTTCTTTAACACTTACCATAGGTATAAGAAGTTAAAAAGGAATAGTAACTAGTCAAGAAAAGTTTTGCAGCTGTTTGGATTCCTTGATTGTGTGCTTTGGTTATTGCTAAACCATAATGCAAAAGAGAGTGTGTGTTTGTGTGTGTGTTACAGAATGTCATGATTCTCTCATTTTGTCAGGATGATGACTATGATGATGAGGAGGAGGATACATATGAGTCACATTTACATGGAAAATCTGTAGAAGTTTTTGATCTTCCTGAAAATGAAGATATTGGTTTACTACTGGATATGGATTCAGCACAGTCTCTTCTTAAATTTAAAGAGGTGGAGTAGCAGTTTTTAAAATATTCTTTGTGATGCATTGGAGAGCATCTGAACTTTCTAGGATTTTGATAAAATCTCCTTTATGTTCCCTCTTGTTGCTTTGGGTTTGTTTTTTCCCAGTGTCAGCAGTAACTATCTCTGCTAAATGTCCATTGAAATGTAGTTGTTTTGTATTTTTGTTATATCCAGTTTCCCTATGCATATTTACATTAAACAATCTTTTGATTTAAATTAAATTTTAAAAGCCCTTGGAAACAGGCAGTAGAACCCAGCCCAGTCTCTGTCCTTGTTATGTCTGAGCATTGCATTAGATAGATAGGATGCTTCTCCTAATTCTCCTGTGCCCATTGCTTTGAATGTTTGCTGCCCAGTAGAATGACTTTAGCTGCAGAGAGCGTGGGGGGTGTGCAAATGTGGTCTCAAGTGTTGTTGTGAGATGTTTTTCAGGAAGACAAGAAATACATCTCTAATTTCTTGGTTTAGTCCCTGCAGTCTTCTTGGATATGTGCATAAAAGCACTTGATTCTGTAGACAGGCATATTTTTGGCTTGGAGGGTATTTTTGTGGTGTGTTTTTTGGAAGGAATGGATTTGCAAACCCAATAGGTCATTCCAGGCTCTGAATCACAACTTAACATAATTGGAAATAGTACAGTTCTCTTTTCCCAGGGTTTTTATAAAGGAGCATATTTGCTTTATTCAGGGCTGTGGGATTTAGTCAGGGACTTAAATGGTACAGCCTTTGGCATTTATGAGTCCAGGCTCCTCTGGTAGATTTGAGTGCCTGACATTTTCACTCTGGGAGGAGAAAAATACACTACAAAGAAACTGTTTTGTCAGATGCTCTTTGCTGTTACATCAGCTTATTTTTGTGAAGGATTGGTATTTTGTAGATCTCCTAAGTTTCTTCTCTTGATAATGTTGCCAATGTCATTGAGGAAGTAGAAATTGCAGGCTGCTAATCTCTAGAGAACATTTACAAATTTTCTAGGTTTGGAAGCATAACAGCAAGCTGAAGCTTCTTAAGTGCTATGTTTACTTGGGATACAATTATAATCTCCTGTAGAATCATAATGGTGCTGTTACTAACATAATCTAAATGAAGAATAGTCATGGATTCACCTGTTTATATCTGGGTTTGGTGCAATGTGCCTTGACAGAAAAGAAAATCTCCACAGGGTTACAGATGGAAACCAAGTTACAAGGATTAGTACTTGTTAAAAAAATCTTTACATTTGGCTTAAGTGTAATCTTTCTGATTTCTAATAATCCTATAAAGATTTGTGGTGTAAAAATACATGGCTCAATTTTAAAATAAAGCCAGCACACTTATTTTGAAGTGCTGATTATAAAAATACTTAGTGCTGTTAAGTTTTTCTTTTATTCTGTGTACCAGTTATCATCATAAGTGCATTGCTGCCTTTTCATTACCCTGGCACATTAAAGAGTTATTGTAATCTTTTCAGCTTTCCTAATGTATAGACAACAATGGGAGATTTTTAGAATGGTTATGTACTGTGGGACTTGTTTGAGGTTTGAGTAATTTTTTTTTTTTTTTTAATAAAAGCTCATGATTACTTATCCTGTAATTGACAAATAATTACATTGTAATTTTTGCCACTCTAGCCATGGTTTGGGGAAAAAGGGAATCATGGAGAAATACTTAAAACTAGCATTTTCAGATATAATTTTGTGTGTGCTCATACATTTTTTTTTCATCTATTCCAGCTACAATTAAAACATGCAGTAACAATAGCTGAAGTGAATCAACTGAAGGAGAAAGTAAGTTTTCAAATTATATTATTATTGGTAGGGGCTTTTTTGTTGGGTGGTTTGTTTTGAGGTTTTGGCTACTGATTTTACCAGGAATAGGCTGAATGCAAAAGGCAGTAACCAGTTTATACCTCAGACACTCTCTACTCTGTTATGCTAGACAAATATTTCTCAGCTGAAGAGCCATGCTCAAATTAAAAATAAAATATAAAAAAATCAGCCAAACAAATAAAGCCCAAAAGTCACATAAAACAACTAAAATTCATCCCCCAAGTCTCCACTTTAAGAGTAGCTGAATATAGTGGAGAGCTCTATGAAATATCTCATAAATAAATATGAGAACATTATCAGTGGATAGAACTTGTCTTATCTGAGAATAGATTTGGCCAGGCAATGGTTTGTGGCTGTCTTTCTGTTACCAGAAAGTTATTTCTGTTATCTTCTTTCCCCCTCAAATTTCTGACTTGTCTGGGCAGAGTGCTTTTTTTTCAGTAGTTTTGTGTTTTGCTGAAGATTGTTTCAGTGCCTCTGTTTATTCTGAGAAAGTTTCTTGTTCTTTTTTGCTGCTTTTTCCATTGATGCAGGTTTATACATGGCCTTTTTCTGATATACTGTGTGTGAGCGAGCAGCTTCTTTTTTCCATTGCCCTTCTGTGTTGCCTTGCTCAGAAATGCATATCACATTCCCATATGTAATGTGGCTGCTGCCAAGCCTGCTGTAGGGGTGGCATCCCTTTCCTTTACTGAGGGAATATTTGGTGGTTTTGTACATTAGCTCAAAAAAAAGAAAACCCTGCACATGCCATCATTGATTGGGAAGACCAAGGTATTCAAAATAGGCCTGTCCAGAGATATTAAGATCTGGTGAGATCTTGAACAGTATAAGCTAATAGTACAGGTCATGGTCATTTACATACTGATAAGTATGTAATTATTACTGGGTATTCTCTACTTAAACATGTATCAATAGCTGTTTTTTATTTCATCGTTTAGTTTAGATTAATTTGTTAAGTGTTAATCTTTGCAGTTAAAAGTTGTTGAAGCAGAAAAAAACGAATGGAAATTTAATCGAGCCCAACTACAGCAAAATTTGGATGAAAGCAAAGAGAAAATTAAAAAGTTAGAGACCTACTGGTTAGAGGCACAAAATTTATGCAAAACAGTAAATGAGCGTCTTAAAGAGACTCAAGAACAATGTGATGCCCTTGAGAAGAAATACAGCAAGGCCAAGAAATTGCTTAAAGACTACCAACAAAAGTAAGTACCCCAAAATACCAGGTCTCTATTTATAGCTTGTGTGTTTTGTACTACTTGGGAAAAGCTGTCTGCAAAACCTAGGGCAATAGGATTTGCTTAAGACATTTTCTTTTCATTTATTAGAGTGCAGGGGAACAGTGGGCTCTAAATGCTGAGTTATTCCATACCTTACATCACCAGCTTCTGGAAAGGTTCTTTGAAAATCTTGCTGCTGCTTTTGATTTGTAGCTAAGGAAAAATTCTTTAATATTTCAATGGCAACTTTTTAAAAACAACTTAGTTTAAAAGCTGTAATGCATCTATACTTTTTGGAAGGACTGTTTGAAATTTGATATGAGGTGTTTAGCTATAACTTTTGTTCTTTGTGAAAAACCCTCAGCTTTGATTCACTTCAATGTTCCAGATAGAGTAGGCATCAAAGGATATATAATAATAGCCAGATACATATGATACAGTCTGAGTTAGGAGTTATATCTTGTAGCAGGAGTAAAAATAATTTTGAGAAAAATTGGAAGTTTGGGGATATGTATCCTGCTCACTAAAACAGCAGCATGAAAACAGTATCTTCAATCTGTGAAATGGTTTGGCTTTTCTAGTAGAAGTAATGTTGTTTATTAGATACACCTGTGGGGGACTCCAGCACTGTTGTGTGGTAGTGTCTAATTGTTCTACAGTCTTCCCTCTTAGCAACAAGAGGTAATTGCAAAATATTTGTAGATGTGTCCTAATAATGAGAACTGTGACTTTTGATAGTTGCTGTAAGTGTATAATACTCTTGTTCCCAGTTTCTCCACTTGCTACTTACTTTTAAAGGCAATTTATTATGATCTTTTGGTTTGTAGTCCACATCCAGAAATGTTACTTTTCACAGTACGTTTTTGTGCTGTTTGGTGAGCTTTTTAAAGGTCTCCTTTCCCCTCTCCTCCCAAGCTTATCCGCATGGAAGTTCAAAAGTACGTGAAGATGATTGCTAACACGCTACTTTCCATTCCCTCACCGTTTAGCAAATTTCCATTACTTGTTTGATTGTCCCTGAAGCTTTTGCATCTGTTGTAGATGTTTTATGCTTATTTTCTGGTTTTGTATGTCACTCCATATGGCACAGGCAAAAGCAGCTTTTCTTTTTGTTTCTTTCTTGTAGTCACTATTTCTTTTTTGTAAAACCCAGCCATTGCAATTGCTGTAGGATAAACCAAGTAGAAACTTGAAATGCAATTTATTTTCCTACAAAGAATTTTGCCATGGTTTTTGGAAGGAAAATATACTGTGTGTGCATGTATCTTTGTGGAAGAAAGTAAGATGTAATGATTGGAGTTGTGTATGTATTTCAGGTTTAAATGCATATACAACTTGCCACTTTTAAAATGAGAGATGGTTGTAACTTGGCAGAAAAAGTGTTGCCACATATCCTTTTTCTGCCCAGAGTAAATTACAGTCATCTGTATCTTCTTTTGAAGACAGTAGAAGCATCCAAATAAATGCGTCATTTTTTGACATTATAAGATTATTTAATCAGTTATATCTTACAGACTTATTTTTGTCACCATTCACTAATGGAATGCTTTTAGTAAATGCAATTGTGTATATTTCTATTTAACATATTTTTCTGCATTTCTGTATATTACTATTTCATAGTAATGTATATATTTTTTTTCACCAGAGAAATAGAATTTATGAAGAAAGAAGAAGATCTTTCAAAGCTACTTGAAGAGAGAGACCAGAAATATGCAGAACAACTGAAAATTTATCAGGAAAAAGTAAACCAGTATTATATTTTGAAATAAACTTCTGTGTTCTTGGAGACTTGTATCTCACTTCTGAATTTTAATTCTTGCAGATTTCAGAGCTTGAAAATAAATTAAAAGCATATGAAAAAATGCCTTATATGTTTGAAAGTGGCAGTTTATTGGAAGATGTCTGCCAAAGTCCAGGCCAATCTAATGAACAGTCAAAGATCAAAGAAGGCAATGAAAAAGAAACCAAATCAATAGAAGAAAGAATAAATTCTTTAGATATGCTGATTTCTGGTAAGTAGATTGTATGTAGATTTTTTTTTTTTTTTTGCACTTATGGAAATTAGGAGGAGTTATATGTGTAGTGGTTTTTCTTGTTAAGAGAAGTGAAGTGGTATCTGGTTCATACTGACTGGATACATGTTTTGGCTGAGTCAGTATGGATACTTGAGTTTAGGTTTCCCCAATATTTTCAGTATGGTCTTAAATGTGGGAAAGAGGAGATGGATGGATTGATTTCAAGCTGTAATTTACAGTAAACTTGGTATGATTTTTTTGTCTTGTAATTCTATGCACAGAATGTTACGAAATATCAAATGGAGGTTCAAGTGAGAATTAAATCTTTTAAATATTTGGTAAATTCTTACTTTGTAAAAGGTTTCTATCATAAAGAATGAAGCTATGAAAGCACATTCAAGGCACAAATTTTCATCTATTTGAGAACAGAATTCAATTTTCAATCCATAAAATAATTATATTCTGTTGGATTTTATTATTTTTTAATTAAAGAAGTTGAATAAAAGTATGTTTCAAATTAAATAGAAATTGGTAGTGCAATGTGTAAAATAGGGTAGTATAATATAAAAAGTATTTTCATTCAGTAATGGTGAATAGGTATAATGATTCTGCCTAAAATTCTGAGTATTTCTCTGGGCGGTGGGTTGGTGAACTTGCCTGCCAGTTTTTGCTGGGTTTTTTGTTTACTTTTTTTAAAAGTATGTATTTGTTGCAGATTTTGATGCTTTTGTCGGGGATACTCCCAGATTAGACACCAGTGCCCACAAAGCAAAAGCTCAGCTTGCTTTGAAAGTAAAACGCCAGCCACCTTCTCGATCAAAGCTGAAAGAATCTCTTGGGGGTGGACAACAGACTGTGAATCTGCAGGTACTGACACTGATAATCAGCCACTCTGGATACTGAACATGTGTTGAGTTTTATCTGTATT
Source organism: Erithacus rubecula (assembly GCF_903797595.1). NCBI lineage: Eukaryota > Metazoa > Chordata > Aves > Passeriformes > Muscicapidae > Erithacus > Erithacus rubecula. Next base: position 17,456,386 of record NC_136659.1, read on the forward strand.
TGCAATTGTAGGTGTTCTCCATGCTTCATGCAGGCTGTGCCAAAGCACCATAGTTTTATGCTGCATCAAGTGAAAAAACCTTTTAGGGTTCATAACATATATGTGAACTCCGGTGTGTTTTTATGGCACAGTTAGTTTGAAATTAGCAAAGAGCTAGGCGAGCTGGTTCTGTGCTACTTCTGCTTGCTGAAAGATTTTGATACAGTGATATATTGTGAAATATGCTAATTTATCTTGTTAGTCCTTCATCTGAAACAAGTTAGTTACCAAAATTCTTCAAAAACTAAAGAATTCTGGAATGCTTCATTATTCCATAAGTCATCATTTGAGTTTACAAAAAGTGTACCAGTAAAATATTCTCATGTTTCTGGAAAACAACTGAAGAATTGAGGTACACATAGTCAATCTATGAGAGAGCCTGTCATAGAAGGAGAACACTGAATTAATTCAGTTAGACTGAAAACTGGTTGCATTGAATTGGAATGGCTAAGGTGTACCATCTGATTTGGCTAAAAACAGATTATTTGGGATGTGCAGAAAGATGTGTATAGAGGTGTGTAATAGCCTTTAAAATAACATTAATGTGATTCAGATGGTATCCACAAGTATCTAAGTTTAGAAAATTTCCTCAACTGGAGAAATTTCCTTAGCACATCCTTCTACCCTGGTAAAAGAACAGAAAATAAATCAGTGTATGTCATGCTTATAATAACTTTCAAATTTTTTGAAGGATGAGGATTCAGAAGACAGTGTTCTCAACAGACGGTCTTCCACTATGAACCTAACTAAGACCTTGGAAACAAGTGAAAAATTACCTCTCCCATGCCTGGATGATGCAGATCAAAAGAGTGAAAAGCCTGAGAAAAGAGAAAGCACAGAAAGTCCTCTAGAGTCAAGTCCTTCTGCTTCCACACATTCTTCTCCAGTACACAAACCAAGCCATGACAATAGCACAACCAGCACTCCTCGTTCACCTCCTCCTGAGGGGATGACTCCAAATTCTCCTCAAGGGTATCTCAAGAATGTTAAGCCAAGAGAAGCAAAAGGGAAAGGGAAAGAATCCAAGGGTAAGATTTAAGAGTTTATTATTATTTGAATTCTTTGGGATTTAAGTTTTACAAGTTTTAGATGCAATCAGTAAAGGTCCTAGTACATTTTTGCAGAACACTAGCCAGGTAAGTGGCAGTGTATTGGAGAGTAAGTCTGACAGATTTCCTGACTGCCAGAAAAAATTAATTATCCAAGTGTTTGAACAAGATACATATTCTGACTATTGTGGGAATTTTACTGCATTATTCATCATGCTCTCTTAGGATTATTTGTCACTAGAAGAAGGTTAAAGGTATTATAATCAGCCTAGTCACTACTAATCATTATTTGATAGGAATAGTAGGCATTTTTCTTTATGAAGAATTGAAAAAGGGATCTAATATAATCTTTTAAATGTTTGACATTTTCTGTAATCAGCTAATACAAATGTGTACAGACAGATGACATGCTGTCTTTGCCATACAGCTCAGACAAAACCATTCTTTTAATACTCTGGAACAGGATTTGTTTCATACTGTCTTTATTTTGTATGTTTCTATAAAGTCTCAAACAAAAATAGTCTAAAAAAAAACCTCTTACTAAGACACATACCTAATACATACATGTGATGTTGCTTTCTTTTCTGCAGGTTTTTGGGTTTTTTTGTGATGGCAGGAGCACTGTAAACCTTCTTTTCTAAATTGGCCCCTGGAATTGCAAATTAATGCAGTACATGAGGATTAGTATTGAAAGCTTGCTCTTTGTGAGCAAAATGACATTAAATGCTGTTTCTGCTAGATTGTTGCTTTCTAACTGTTTTTAAATGTCTGCATACTATTTTATTGAATTAATCCTTTCTATTACCTTTTCATCCATTCATGTGTCAATCTGTATTTTTAACCTACTGTGCCATGTTTAAGAAATTACATCTTTTCTTAAAATACTGTTTCTGGAAATAGAGGTGGAAACAAACATCAGTATTAAAAGTAATTCTTTTGTTTTTGTATTCAAGTTGATAGGAAAAATAACAGTTTATAACAGTTTAACTGTAGTTATAATTTATTGGATGCTATATATTTGGAAAGATCGCTTAACTGGTATAGCCAGAATGATGGGAAGGTGCCATAGAGAATAACTTAGGCTGGCTGATATGGCTGTAGTATTTTCAGTTATTATCTGTGTGCAGGAATGGGAGTTTTAACACTGTCACCCAGATTTTAGTCTCTGACTTACAAGCATCAGCATTAGTAGCTGAAAATTCCAGGTATTTTTTACAACAACGTTTTTGTTTTTCGCCTCTGTATGAAAAGCTGAAGAAAGAAAAAATGAAGACAGGACAGCAGAAACAAATGAAGGAATACCATCAGGGAAGTCTAAAAGGAGATTTCCAGATTTTGGGTAAGATTTCACATCTGTTCCTTTGGAAATGTTGTCCTGGGTTATTTGGAGAAGATTGTGTTCTCTAAATAAAACAATATTGAGGAGTCCAGTAATGCCACTTCATAACACCTTTGAAGACACGGGTAAAGCTTGTTGAAGCCAGCTAACATTAAAGGCTTAGACTGGTACTGCAATAAATACATCATAGTGTATAACATAAAAATCAGCTGATTTCACACTCTGATTAGTTAGTGACTTTGCTCAAGGTGCTGTGCATTGCTTAGGAGCATTAATGTAGCAATAAAACTATGGTTTTCGTCCTGGTTATATCCACTATGTGCTAAGATTCTTTAGGAATTTTCTGTATTTATTTTGTTTATCTGTCACTTTTGAAAGGGTAATGCTAGAACTTTTTTAATTGCATGTGTAATCTGCAAATTTATGCTTTGTGTAGAAATATAAATGTACCTTTTTGTAACTGTTGAAGTGAATGTAAAACTGGCTGATTTAATGAAATGCTGTACCAGGTAAATGTAAGTGCTTTATGAAACTTATGTTTTTTAACTTCAGTGGATTGCGGAAGTCTGGAGGCAAGGGTAAGAAGCAAGAAAAAGAAAATCTAAGAGGTTCTCTGGATAGCAGGTAGTTCTTCCATTGGTTTATACATACTTACTGCATTCCTAAAATTTGTAACCTAAGGATTTCTTTAAAACTGTCATTAATGTTTGATCTTAAAGTACAGTCTTGTGTAACAGTGGCAAGATTCTGTGAAGATTTAATGATACAAAGATGAGCTTCTAATCTCACAGAAGAGAGTAGAAGAGACAACATTAAAACTATATTTTGCTTAGGAAGATGGATGTTGAGTAAATTAAGTTGGCAATTACTTGAAATTTTTTAATTGTGTGAAATACTACAAAAGTTCTTAAATTTGTATTGTTAAATATCTCATTATTTTGCACAGATATTTAAAGGCAAGTAACAGTTTTCATTTCAAGTATCAGTTGTGCTGTGAAACTGGTAAAAATAAGTGGTGTTTTGAATTTGTTCTTGTTTTTAAGGGAGTGGTTGTGTATTTGAAGGGTGGGATGGGGTTTTTTTGCTGTTGTTTTCTAAACAGAGTTTAATCTGCTTATCTCAGAGGTTCCCGAGAACTTTTGGATGACTCGGGCAACAATCTATCTGCATCAGATTCAGATTCCCCTGTTCCTACTTGCATGCCTTTCTCTTGGTTTGGAGACAGCCACAAAGAGCCTCAGATTTCAAGTAGCAGTCTTCAGGTTACTCAGAGTGGGCAGGATGGTTGTGAACACAGTCAAGAGAAGAACAGAAGCAAGGTAAAGATGACTAATTTGTGCTTTTAATATTTAAGTGTTGCATCTTGATAAAGCAAAAATATCAGTGGGTTAGTATGTGAAAACCTTATGACAGTCCTTGACCACATCACCTCTTATAAACACTGTTAGAGAAGTTTGAGATAATTTAGCACTCACAAGCAGGAATTGTGAGTGTTCATGTTCCCTCCTCTTCAGTTGAAGTAGTACCTAAGGAAGACTCACAGGGCATGGTTTTTCACTGGCTGGTGATGGAAAAAGTAATGCTAGTTTCAGGAAAGCATAGTTTTAAAGGTCAAATCTGTTTTTCAGACTAGTTCATGGAGGAATTGTACATAAATAGAGGTCAGCTGTCCAAACAGTTAGCCACCCAGTTCTTACCATACTGGAATGTAGGACTGGAGTACCAGAGAGATGGAGGAAGATAGCATCCTAGTTTTCATTAACAAATACAGTATAAAAAGCCAAGAAACACATCTACAGAGCACTTTCTTCCAGGCTTCTGAGTAACTAATAATCTAATAATTTAGAGCCTTTTAACTAGTTATTGAGAGTGAGGCTGCACAGTTCAGTCTATAACCATAGTTACCATCTTTACAGTTTAAACTATTTATAAAAAACAGCTTTAGAAACTAAAAGGTGTAATGTGTGTGCTGCCTTAGCATTTGGTAAAATCTTTTTCAACTTAAGACTGTTCCCAGCAATTTTACTGACTTCTTTCTCATTTCCTTTTGTCAAATTGAAAATTATAGTTGTTGAGAAGCTCATAAGCTGGGTTTATTTTTGAGTTGAACACTTTTTCTTCATTTTGGATGGCTAAAATACCTTCTTGTGTTCATGTTTCGTGCTTTGCTTCTGTGTTGTTAGAAAGAAATGAGTTGTATATCTGGAAGAGAACCTTGCCAGGTTGTAGTCCATGAAGTCACTGATATTTTGCAGAGATTACAGATAACAAGTTTGCTTTCCATGTTTCCAGATGGTGATTGCACTAAAAGGCTGTTGTGGTACCTTTTTTTTAAATACTTTTTTCCCCTAGTGTAAATCTACAGTCATGTGATAGTAGTAAATTGTTCGCACATGTAGTTTTTTAAAATTTCAGGCAGTGGGTTTAGAACCATACAATCCTTAGCATAACACAGGAATTTAATAAGAGTAGGAATTTTTTAATCTCTGAAGTAGAATAGCACTTCACAAAATACTGCCCAGTGTGTGTCAGTCTTGTGCATTTACAGCTCCTGCATTGATTGGTCGCTTCTGTTGAAGCATGCAGCAGCCAAAAGATGTTTCTGTAAATAACCCAAGGATTTGGAAGGTATATGCATACACTTGGATACAATTTTTGAATAGGAATGCATGGTTGGTCTCTTGATAGGCTGTAGTTGATCTCTTAATAGGCTGTAGCAAAGCAATTAAGAGGTGTTTCCTGTATAGATAAGCAATCAGTAGGTTTGTCTTTCTAATTCATTGATTCAGAAGAACCCGTTGGTCCCCTCTTCATTGTTTCTTTATATCTGATTTGAATAATTTTTGTAGCCATAGTAAAATTCCCACTGCTGCATTCCTACTATAAGCATCCATAGTGTGCTTAAGCAGCTCTTAAAAGTTTCCGTATACCTACTATATACAGCTACTTTTGACAATCAAAAAGTTACAGATCTTACCAGATTGAATGCTTTCTTCCTTTCCACATAGTTCTGAGGTAATAGTCTTTACTTCTTACTGGACTATACTTCCCCAAGATGATTACCACTTCAACCATCCAGCTGTTTTTTTGCCTACTGGTTGGGGTTTTTTTGTTTCCTTCTCATGCTCCAGTATGTAATTGTTGCTTGCTGCTCTTTTGCTTAGTGCCAGTTGCAAACCAGCAGCTGGAAGATTATGCAAGTCTCCAGCTATATTCCTGCTTTGTAAAATGGTAGAAAGCTGATCCCACTGAAGAACAGATTCTCATACACTCAATAATTGCAGAGTTTTCCTCTCCAAAGTCAGGCTGTTTTCACTTTGCAGTGTTTGGGGTCTTTTGTAAACATGCTAACATGACAGTGGTTGCTGCTTTAAGTGAACATCTGAACTTAGAGTTGATAATTATATTTGTACAGTAACAAGGCTTTGGCTTGTTTTGCTATGAAAAAAACCATTAAAACTGACAAAGAAATGTACTTGACCACTCAGAAGTGACTCTTGTTACTAAAACAATATAAAAGCAAGGGAAAAAGTAATCTTCCCAGAATCCAAGGAAAGAATATTCCTTTTTGTTGATATTAACTGAAAATTTATAAATAAAGCAATATATAATAAATACAGCAATAGCATTTATTCCTTTTATGTTTGTAGTATTCCATATGATCATGTGACAGCATTTCTTAAACAGGACGTAAAAGTAGAAAGCCTAAAATAAGAACTTAATCATGTAAAAAATCTCTGTGGAACCAAGTCCTTTGCATTGTGTATAATTTTTGTAGTTGTGTTTTAACATTGATGATGTAAGGAATATCACTACATTCCTTATTACCTGGTTTGTGGTTTTGCAGAATTCGCCTCTGGGAGTTACTGCACTTAAAAGGGTTTGTTTTTTTTTTTCTTAAAATGGTTCTGAAGTTAATTTTAAACTTACAAAAAAATTTGACAAAGTAGTGAGTCAGCTCGTTGATCCCTGTGAAAACAAGAAACACAGGAACTAAAATCCTGTGTGCTTGCAGACAGTTCTTAAATTAGTCCCTTGACATAAATCTGTGCCATTCTCTGATACAATACACCCACATACATAGTGTTTATACTCTTGTTTTCCCAGAATACTAGTTAGCTTCTGTAAGTGTGCATGCAGTCTTTCATTTTCAATGCAAGGAAGAGCAGTGGGGTATAAACTATATCCTAGTAATTTAAATTATAGGAAGTGTACCTGTATAACTTCCTATGTCCAAATTCTATGCTATTCAAGAGTCAAAAATCTTTGCAACTGGCTCTAAATGCTTAAAAGGAAATTACTTCTATGAAGTAATTAGGAGCAGGGGGAGGAGAAAACATTACAACTGGTGCTCAGATGCTTTACTCTTGGCTGTGTTTTTATTATTGTATCTTTTTAGTTTTGTTTGTCTGAATTGTTTTTGATTTTCTCTGTAAAGGTAAAAAGAGTGAACTGAGGGGTGGCTAAAAGAAAAGTTCTTAAATAGATTTTCAGTTTTAGTTGAAGTTAATTTGAGAATAGGTTGATGGACAAAGTATTCTGCTGTTTCTGGTAATAATTGTTACATCTAAAAGACTGAAGACTAAAATTTAAAGTAATTAATAAAATAATCTACATGGTAAATAGAACACCATTTTTCAGTCAAGAAAAGTACTACACAAAGGTAGCAGGAAAACTCAAGTTGTAGTTTGGGGGTTTCGTGTTTGTTGCATTGTGGTGGTGGTGACTTTTTTCTTGAACTTTGTGTGGTGTTTTTAAAGCTGAAAATGTGTATCAATAATTTAAAGTATAAGGGAGTGCACTTAAACCAAACAAAACTAGAATAATCTAGAAAACTGAGAGATCAGGTGAAATTGAAATCAGAATACAAATACAGAAGTGCTAAATGAAGGTAACTGCAAAAATGTAGTTTTCTTATACAAGCATAACTAACTGAAGAAAAATATCTTAAAGATCAGCTTAATTTAAGATCTCAGGTTATTTATGCACATAGGGATGTGGTATGGCATCCTTACAAAGTGTAATTACTTGATTAGAGACTTAGAGAACATTAGAGAAAATACTGGTAAATATTTGCTTATTGTTTGTAGATAGCAGAGAGTAGTGCTGAGACATTAAATTTTAGAAAGGCCAAAGTAGGAAGCATGCTTTTGGCAGAATTATTTTTCACTCACTAAAGAAAAGTATTTTCAAGGTTACAATCCAAGTTGGAATTCAAGGGAATCAACAGAACACTACCTTCTGAAACACATACATTGTATTTGTGGAGGTTTCAATTTAATAAAAGTTCATCACGAGTAAGTCCAACAAATGCATTTCAAATTGCTTCTCTCACAGTGAGGTATACCTGCTGAAAAAGTAACTGATGCACTTCCTAGTGTATTTTAACACCATTTCAAGTTATGACTGATTCTCTGCACAAGTTATTGTTATTTGGGATATTGCTTTAAAGTTGTTACTGCATTTGTGAATTCAGAAGTTTAACAAAAACAAGTCAGATGCTTGATGTGGTTAGTACATTTCATATGTATTCTAAAGGTAACTGAGTCATACTATTTTTTAAACCAAAAATCAGAATTACTAGAATGTCACCTAATGACCTGCTTTTCCAAGAAGTGAGTTAATAAAACATTATTTCCACTTGTTTGCAGAGTAGAATTGTCATAGATGATACATACCATAGCAAGCCAAGTTGTGAACTTTCAGGGTTAGTGACAGAACCAAATCTGTCAGGTCGTTCACACACTTTAACCTTCTCTTCAAATGAGGTGAGTTTCAAAGTGTGTATATGTGTGTTGTTGATGTTGTTGTTCACACTACAGCATGTTGAATAGAAACAGATGTGTGTAATGTGAAACTAGATGCCTGTTCCATATTTGAATGTTGAAGAGCACTGTAAAGAAGCAGGTAATGAACTAAGGACATGCACTAGTGGATGACACATCAGTCTGTGCATTCTGACCCTAGTTATGCCGTCATAAAAATTGGAATGAACTTGCTGATCAAATCAAAGTTTTTAATTTTAAATGTGACTGAGTTCTCTTCCATTAATTTAAAGCAACTTCTGGGTGGAGGAAAACTGCAACATTTTTGACCTCGCCTTCACATATGTGAAGGTTTGTTTTACGTTAAAATTTCAATAAAAACAAAAGAAAAAAGGAAAAAGAATTCAGAACATAGTGGTTCTGACATATAGGTAGAAATTAGGCACTTAAAAGTGTCTTCAATCCCCTGGAGAACTAATTCCTTTGGCTACAGCTGAAACCTAAAGTCCACACTTTGATAGCATTCTGAGATACTCTCATTTGGAGTTTGAATGATGGACATCTTAACAAATTAAATCCTTTAGTTTAGGACAACTCGTTAAAAACTAAATATAGTCATCTTCTGTAAAATGAATTTGAGGGCTTGCCAGACTGGTGGTTCATTAATGTGATGGGATTTTATTAGTTGTCTTAAATCAATCTCTCGTGAAAATCTTAAAATATCCCAGTAATATGTAGAAAATCTTACAAACAATGTTAAAAAGTCACTAACAAAAACCTGAGGTGTCAAAAATCATATAACTAGTTTACAGATTGTAGTAGTGGATTAAGTTGTGGCAGATTTTTTTTTTTTTTTTTAGATAATAGTCTTAGATCTAATGAAAATCAGAGGAACTCCAGTTAATAATCTATCTTTGCAAGTACTCCCTGCAGTTTTTGAACAAAATGGTTCACAAATAGAGTATGTGTTTCTAAAACTTTCAAGTACTATAAATTGTAAGGCTTTAATAAAAGATGTCTTCTTGAGAATTGTTCTTTGATCAGTATTACAAACTTCCAGTAAACTTTGGGTTCTAAAACTCAAATGAAAGCAGTCTATTACTAATTGTCCATGTGTAAAGTGATGATTTAAGCCTCTTTTTGTTATAGATTGAGTTCCAGTGTTCTGTCTAGTTCATATGTTGCTTATTGTCCTGGTTTTGCATGACCAGTGAAAGCTGTTTGTACCTTTTCAGTAATAACGTTGAGTATCTAGAGTCTACTCTGAGGAAAACAAGGAAAAAACTCTCAACTGTTTTCTCATTTGGAAAACAGTATGTGTGAAGAAAAATACATAGTTCTGTTCTTGGGGTTTGTCATTGTCCTGGCCTTGCTGGTGACACTATTCCTGATCCAGGCCAGGATCCCTTGGCTTTCTTGGCCATCTGGGCACACACTGGCTTGTGTTCAACCAGCACCTCCAGGTCCTTTCCCACTGTGCTGTTTCCAGCCCCTCTGCCCCAGCCTGCAGCACTGCATGGGGCTGCTGTGGCAAAGGTGCAGGACCCAGCACTTGGTCATGTTGGACCTCATGGCTCTTGGTCTGGCCCATTGATCCAGCCTGCCCAGGCCCCTCTGCAGGGCTTTCCTACCCTCCAGCAGATTGACACTGACTAAACTTGGGGTGTTGTCCACAGATTTACTGAGGGTACACTCAGTCCTCTCATTCAAATCACCAATAATGATATGGAATAGGATCCTTAACTTAAGCTGTTAATAATTTCTGCCTGATGGTTGCTGTCCACACGGGTTCGTAAGTATGCAGCAGGAGTTGTGCTAGCCACTGTAAGTCTGGCTTTCAGAGGAGTGGGCTGTTGCACACTGCCTTACAAATGCTGGAATTGTTGGGAAACTGGAGATGGAAGCACCTCTTAGAGGCATAGATAGGGACAGCACTGAGGAGTCTGCTCTCTGCTGGACAGGTGCTCACAGGCAGTTTGGGGACGTGACTGCCTGGTGAGAGTTCAGTTGGTAGCAGCCAGCTAGTTACAACAGAGGCACTTCACACATGGTTAGAATGATAGCCAGGTAATCCTTCTAATGTTCTTAATATGTTAAATGGTGTGATGGCAGTGATGTTTTCATGGGCTTTATATTTTTATCTCCAGAGTTTTTATTCGCTTTCTGAACCACATGCATTTTTATGCAGGAGAATATGGCTTTCTCATGCTTCCACACCTTAGAAGTAGTTTTAGTTCTGCTTTCTGAATTTGCAGCTGATCTCTTGTGTAGTGGCTGTTTTGGGGACTAACTTCCATGTACAAACACAGCTTAGCATGTTCCTTCTGCTTCTGAATGGACATTGGAGAAAAAAAAATCATGTAGAGGTATTATTTATTATTTAATTACCAATAAGCCTTACTCAGAAGTTGGTGTTCTTCATCTTATCCTTCTACAGTTTTCACTTCACAGTTTTATGTTCTGAAAAATAGTCATAGATGCTTTCCCTTGTGTAGTAGTAAAATTTTCAAATTTTACAGTGTTAAGTATCTGTGAGGAAATGATGTCTGTGTGTTTTAACACAGATTTAGATGTTGCTACAGCTTCTGATTTTAGGGTTCTATCTTTACCAATATGAAGAAGAAGGAGTTTGTTAGCAACTGATGATGCTGAACCCTAAGCTGCAATTCATAGCTAAGCCTGGAGGACTCCTCCATAGTGCAGTCAGTCTGTGAGCTGCTCTAATCTGTGCTGCTTGGACAAACTGGTTCAGAAGGGCCCCAAGATTATGTCACACAACAGCAATCCTCTGAAGAAATGAAACAATCTGGATCTTTTTCTTTTTTGACAAAAAAATGTTTCCCCTCATACGTGTCTTTCGTATTGTGTGCTCAGATCCATTGTGTTGTATGATCAGATCATGTGACAAGCCTACATCTCACTATATTTGACTTGCAATCACCACAATCATTTTGTTACATCAATCAACTCTCCTAAATATTCCATCAAATAAGCTGGATTTTGTGAGATCCCTTTGCCTGTGGCAGCTGTAGTCGTTCACCTGTGACTTAACAAGGTCATCTCTCAAATCCGTAACTAGGAAACTCCTTTTTTCCATGTTTTCTGTTTACAAAGGTGTGTAAGGCTTGCTGAAAAGGGGGAGCATATTTTCTGCTTCTTGCAAGTATCTTGGATGAGTAGTGGAAGCTGCCCAGTGGAGTAGTCTGCAAGCCTAATGCAGCCTGTACTCAGTCATAAGTTGGTGAGAGATGATTCTGGATAGTTGTTAAAACTTCAGTTAACTGATGTTACTGACTACAGTACCACACTGGAATTTCTTCTCCGCAGTCACTGAGCTCTGTTGCTTTTTTTTTTTTTTTTGTGATGAAGTAGCAGTACTTTAGGACAAATAGTAATACCTTCTCCTCTCAGAAGCAAAATGAAATTGAAGCAGGGTGCCTCCAAAGTTCTGTGAGCTGGCAAAGTGTATTTTCAGTGGAAGTCTACAAGCTGCTATGTTTCTGAAAGTCATCTTCTATTTGGGCAGACCTTTTAAAATGTTGATGTAATTGCATTAGTTCAAAGAATGAACAGTCTTCTCTTTATAAATGTACAAAATGTAATAAAACTGTACATAGACCCAGATTTACTGGCTACTAGAATTGCTTTTACTCTGGATTTCCATCACTTAACAATAATAATAGAGTTGAAGTACTTGAAAATTCTTCATGCGGTGTAAGGAAGCATCTAACATTAAGATAAAGCTACCTTAACCAACTAACTGAGGAAGTGTGTTCATTGTTTGGATAGGTCCAATTTACCATTTATGTTCTCTGTTTCTGATTTAGTGTTGAATGTTGGAAGTGTCTTGTTTATAGTAAACTAGGAAAACTGATATCAAGAACTTGACTTTTGGAGTAGAGCATGTTTAAAAATGTGCTTTGTTAACCAAACTCAACTGACAACTGGAATTCAACATACAGTCAAGTAAAACATTGCTTATGGTGGCTTTTCTCAATTGGTTAGGCATTGGATGATGAATTTACAACAACAGGAAAGCAAAATCAATGGCACAGTAGACCTATTTCTGAATGGACCACCCAGCAAGTATGCCACTGGTTAATGGGAATGAACATGGAGCAGTATATTACAGAGTTCACAGCTATGAACGTAGATGGACAGCAGCTGATGCAGCTCGACAGTGAGAAGTTGAAGGTATGTGAACATCCCAGGATAGATTTGTAACTGTATAGGTTTCACTGCTTATTTAGACATATTTTTAACCTACAAAGTCCAATTTTCTGGATTTGTGGCTTTTTAAGGGATAGAGTTATTTGCTCTTGTTGTTTTATTTTGAGTTGCTTTTGAAATACTTGGAGACTGTATAGTTAGATGGTAATTAGTAATTGATTGTAAATTAAAGATAGGCTGTTTATAGGCAGAAAAATAACAAATATTGCTTCCTTGTTTGTACCTGGAGGAAATGAAAGGAAGCTTAATTGTCCAACGAGTCTTGCTACATCTGTCACCAATATTGGTCCTATCAAAATAATATCCGGCCAATTCAAATAGAATTGCAGGATCCAGTTTTAGAAATCTGTTTCTTTGACATTTCCTCTTCAAATGTGAAGGCTAAAATCCTATCTGATGACATTTTAAATCTTTCAAGTTTTTATTCCTGCCAAAAATATATGTTCTGATATCTTTTGAGACTTTTCTTGCCGTTTTACCACCTGGAAGCTTCAGTGTGTATGTATCCCATGTAGTGCTGGTAAATTCCTGCAGTTTTTCTTTCTCATTAAGATTATGAGACTGCATTATGGATAGGCAAGATGTACAGCTAGAAGAGGTTCATTGATCTATTCTGGTGTAAGGCGAATTATTATTAATGATCAACAGCAGAATTTGAGGGGCTTAGAGGGGGAAAAAGGTATTCTAACTTCAGTCTGCAGAATATACCTGCATTTTAAATAGACACGAACACTAAATGACCCGTGTTTTATAAAATTTGATGGCCTGTCAGGTGAGTGGAACCCTGAGGCTGCTGCCTGAAGCTGACAGCGCACCCGGTGCCGCTGGGGCTGGCCCGGGGCCAGCGCGCTCAGGCGCCGCAGTCCCGTGCTGCCACCTGCCGTTCGCAAATCGAGGGGCACCGTCCGCTTCTGAGACCCTTCCTAACAGTACACTGTAAACTCCTTAACATTAAACAGCAATATGTATATGTATATGACTAACAATATGTATAAAAGCAGCTAGAAAAATACCTGGAGACTACTACCTATGTCGTTATTTTCTGGAAATTTTTAGGGGTTTATATGTTTGCAAAATGCAATACAAAACTGTTATTTCAGAACTGAAGAGTTGGCTGAGGTTTCCAGACCTGCCTTGTTACCCAGATGATTATTTACAATGTTTTTGAGGCCTAGGTCTTTATTTTTCAAGTAAACAGGCTATCTTGTTAAAAAGTGAGTAACACTTATATTGTTAAGGCACAAACGCTGTCAACAGTGCTGTTGGAAAAAAATACTGATGAGGTTTTGTTTTGTTTTCCTCCTCCAAAGGCATTGGGAGTTTCCAGTCAAAATGACAGATCAACAATAAAGAAAAAAATAAAGGATATTAGAAAAACACAGGAAAAACTGGAAAAGCAGAAGGAAAAGGTTCAAAAGAAGGAGAAAGAAGTTCGCAAGACTGGCAGAGTGGTAGCCACTCTTGAATCAAGCTGCTAAAATGACCATTTTATTTTAGTGCAGACTTGCTTAATATTGAGGAAGTTCAGCAGATTTGTATATAACTGTACAATTAAGGGAGGAGGGAAAGTGCAACAGTTCAATGTGGTAGGTGGTTTTTTTTACTTTTTAATTGTGGTCCCTCCCCATTACAGCCCAATAAAATGAAATAATGTTTTCAGTATTTTTATTTCTAGTTGACTCTGCCTGTACTAATAGACAATAATTTAACTTTCTGCCTTAAGTAACATGTCTGCTTCTAAGGTGTCATATGCCCTTTTCATTGAAATTGATGTTTGTGAAAAGTAGAATACTGTATTAAAAATCATTCCAGTGTTAGTCAACTAGCATTTGATAGAGCTGAAGCTGATAGAGGGACAATAGAAAAATCCTGCCAACAAATTCAGTCTGTGACAGTCTGTTTATCTGTTGCCACTAAAGATGTATAGTAAAAATTAAGTTTAAGAAAATGGTAATGTCAAATTAATTTAAAAAGTAAGCATGTGTTTCAAATTTAAGATTATTTTAATTCTTGTACTTCTGGAACTTCATTCAAAGTTCACTCTAGTAGCACATTGTTTTTGAATTCTATGTGTTGCAATTTACTGAGAAAGTAACAAGAAATGCTAAGTAGTTTTCACAAACTACATATCCTGAGCATAATGCTATGTTTTCTGTACACTACCCATATGGTGTTGGGACAAGGTTTAAGCCTATAAATAAGATCCTTTTTAACCTATTTTTCCTAAATAATACATAGTTTTATAGATTTATGCTATGAATAAGATCAATTTGCAATACATGTATTTCTCTTTTCTACAAGCTACAAGATTTTTTGCGGACCAAATTTATATATTTGCTAATTTTAAACAATACTGTTTTTCAGACTTAAAATACTGAGGGGAGAATTGTAGGAAAAATGATCACTGACGCACTGGGTTTCTGCCTTGTATTTAAATGTTCAGTTGTAGACTACAGATTATTTCTCTTTAAAGGAGGATTTGATTCTTGAAATAGCTTAGAACATGACTTGGTGTTTTGTATATTTACATACTATTTTCTAGAGATACTACAAGAGCACTTCCTTAATTTAGATTATTCCAGAAACAGACTAGATTAATTATCAGTTCCACCCTAGAATGGACTAGAACAAAACTGACATAGTTCATTTATGTGGACCAAGTTCTCCTTTAA
Source organism: Erithacus rubecula (assembly GCF_903797595.1). Classification (NCBI taxonomy): domain Eukaryota; kingdom Metazoa; phylum Chordata; class Aves; order Passeriformes; family Muscicapidae; genus Erithacus; species Erithacus rubecula. The sequence goes on from NC_136659.1 coordinate 17,471,480, forward strand.
ATCTATGGACTGTTTTTCATTTTAATTAAATGAATGAACTTCACTGTTGGTGTTTCACTTTTTTTTTTTTTTTTTTTGTATAAATGTCTTAAGAATTTCAGCAACAGGACTATGTGGAAATGCTTCTGCACACTAGGCATTTCCAAAATAAAGTTTGAAAGTCTTGGTAATATTACTTTTTAAAAGAGATTATATTTCAGTTTTATGCATTCTTTGGTGAAGATTTTAACTTACTTTGTTCACAGTAGCTTTGAGTTGTATGCCAAACTTACAGACCTTGAACTCAAAGAGGAATGCTGCCCTACTGATTAAAGAGAAAGGAATTAGAAGTATGGAATCATCAAATGCTCAGGATCTCCCACGTAAAACCACCCATTAACTAATTTAGTCATGAAAGCTGAGTGTTCTCACAGCTAGAACACAGACTATTGCTACAACACCGTATGGCCCCTTTCTCTTTAAGCCTACTGTTGCACCCTGGGAAGAGTTTCCTCATGAAGGAGACTAGTGGAAGTAATGCTTTCAGAGGTTTCCCTGTGTGCAGAGCTGGTACAGGTAAGGAGGGGCCATAGCAGGGATGATAAACTGCCCTGGCACCTGAACAGAGAAACACTGATTATCACAGCCCACTGCACTGGAACAAGAAAACTGGCTGCACAAAACAAGCTCAGTACCAAACAACACAATAACCCAACAAAGTTTCATTTTTTTACAACAGTTTTAATGAATAAATGCAGCAATTTTTTCAAAAACTTAACACAAACCAAGATTAATTTTATAGTGCAAGACTGAGCTAATTTGCATACAAAACTATTAATCTCAGCATTTTGATAGTATCCCACTTTTCTGTAGTGATTCCCTTCAACTTGACCAGTGTGTTCACAATGACTTCAGTACAGTAACGAAAATTCTGAACACAAAAGTTGTCTTCTGCACTTCTATTTAAACCAAAAATTATCAAATTTTTAACTAGGATTAAATATTGTAAATCAAAACACTGTGCATTTGTGTTTTCACCACAATCATTTGGGGTGCCAGGTGAATAGATAACTACAAATATAATAACAGAGCAAGTTGCTCTAATAATCACAATTCAATTGGTAGTTAACTGAGAACATGAGACTTCATTACAGTAATATCTAAAATATTTAATAGACTTTGTAGAAAACAAACCATTAGCTTTTCTTCAGAAATACCACTTGTAGTGTCTGATATTACTAAAATCAGTTCAGTTAGTTAAAAGATTTAAAGGCTAGAATGCTCAGCTTCAGACCTGAGTTTTTAAAAACCCTTGCTGTAACTTTTAGCTTTAGTTTAGCAAAAGCAATAGCTGCAAGTGTCCCTTCCAGCATTTGTACAGGCCCCATTTTACACAATGTGGCATTTCTCATGTCCTCTTGCAGGGCCCAAGGAAGAGAATGGCTCTGAGTTCTCCTCACTTGGAGCCATGCAGATTGAGAGGTGTGCCAGTTATCACCTTGCATCCTTGTAAGGAAAAAAAATAGGGGCCTCAAGGTGCCCACAAGCTTGAGTTGAATAGGTAACCTTACTTTTCTGGTGGCAGTTAAAATACAATAATCCTCCTTCAGACTGTCAGATTAACTGTGTATACAGCCCAGTCTGTAATGCACTTCTATTAAAGTTATCTACATTAGCTTAACCAGGCTTTAAAACCATTTCATTGTTTTGCAGAACTTGGCTAGGGAGGTAGCAGGTGATCAATCTTGAATCTGATTCAGCTACAGCTAAAGTAGCATGACTTTAATTTCCAACATCCCAACCATCCACTTTATTTGTGGTATCTCATCTTCTCTGCACAGAGATAGTAAACTAGCAAAAGCTAAGTTTATTGTTTCTGAGAGGGATTATGCATGTCTGCTGCAGAACAAAACCCACAGAATTACATGCAGTTTAATTAACTGATAATAGGATTAGTTCCCAATGGCTTTAACTACACCACTCCAAAAATTTTCAGGAATTACAGGGATCAAGGTGCAACATGGATTGCGTGTGATTTGAACAGAGCATGTACAGTAGGGATTAAGTTGAATTCTTTAAGGACTCTGTATCTGAAATATAAGATTCATTCCACTCTCTATCTTCCACTCTATGTTCTGTCTTTGACAGATTAATATATTCTGGTTATCGTGTTTATGTTATAGTGTGACTTCCAGTTACTACAAAAATGATGCCAGAAACTTATCACAAATGCAAAGGTATTTTCAAAAACTGTTAATTCCACTTAATCTTACTTAATCCTGAGAAGGTAGTTTATACTGTCAAAGTAATAGAGATGCCCTATTACAGACAAATTTTAATAATCTGTTTATTAAAATAGTTTCCATTTACAGTTGACATACCCAAGTCTGAGATCTTACAAAGGCTAGAATGTTGATTCTGCATTTTGGTATGACCTACAGAAATACAGGCAAATGCAAGACAACATTTCTCTACTGTACACAAGCCAGTGCTATTTTTAAATTCACAATGATAAGGGCAAGATATATATTTCACATCTATTATATATTCACATTACAACCAAAGAAATACAACAGGTGCCACATACCTGAGATACATTATACCAGTAGTAGCAATTCAAAATGTTTTTTACATTTTTTTTCCTTACAGAGGTGTGATTTCTACAGCTGAAAAAAACCCTTGATGTAGGCAGTGTATGTAGGCAACATATCTAACTTTGCAATATTAAGCTTCAGCATGCTTAAGAGAAAAGAAAGTGCCATACAGTTGCAAAGGCATAGCAATGAGCTCGATATTTCTTACATTAGTTTTTCATTAATCTGTAGAACTGTATAATGGAAGAATGTTCCAGTGAGCTTTTTCAATAGTTTTTGTAATAAACTTATTTTGTAATTATACAAATTAATACCAGATGTGATAGCTGCTGCATTGATCCCTATGAAAACAAAAATACTGCCCCTTTGACTTGGCTCTGAGAGCAGTCATAAATAAAAGAAGATTAATTTTGACCTTTCCTTATAAATGAAGGTTTGGGGGTTTTGGTGGCTGTTGCTTTTTTAATTTCAGAAAAGCCTAATTACACTAAGCTTTCTGTTACACCACTTAAAATTACTTTCATGTATCAAAAGTAGATCAATATCTTGGTATAAATCAGGTCTTCTAAATTCCCTTTACAGACAAACCTACTTCTTAGGAGCTACTGAGAAAAAAGCTACATACTGCGAAAAGTGGTCATGTCCTTTGGCTCACTGCTTGGCACACACCAATCATCAGCTTCATGGTTTGCTTTATAATGTTTCCAGGCTGCTTTGTTGTATACAGGAAGTCTTTCAATTGATTCTGTTGATAAGGCCTGTAAGGAGAAAAGGCTGCAGCTGATGATTCTTTTTAAATGAAGTTATCATAACACAACAAGGAGTTCCATTAGCAGTTCTTAGTTGCTGGTAAATGTAAAATGGTAGAATGTTACATCATACCTTGATGTAAATAACTGCATCTGTACCATAGCCTTCTAAGGAATAGAGTTTCAGGTCTCCTTGGAAGTACTGTGCATACAGACGTGATATGGGTAAGCCATATCCAAATCCAGCCTGATCAGGAGAAAAAGTGTACTTCTGTTAATTGCATTAATCAGTGGCATTTTCTGTTTTAACTTAATAGGTAAAATAGACAAACTAAGCATGATGTTTAACAGTGAGTTCAGGTATTAAATATCCTGCCTGCCCCTCCTTCCCCCACCTCCCCCCACCCAAGATATTATATACCCCGAGAAGAATGAGAAAACTGTTTGATTCTTTTGTCAGTCAGGGCTGGTAGATAACACTTCTTGTTTTATGGTAGCTTTTTGAAGAGATACCATTAGAGAAAACTGTGCTGAGTCTGAATCACACCTCATGGAGATACTAATGTGTTCTTCATCAGTATATGTATAAAATGTTCAAGACACAATGTCTATGCAGTTGCAGCTTATACTGAAATTCTACCAAGCCCTGGCTGCAGTAGCAGGACAGACCCCAAAATTGTTAAGCATGAATTTTTGTTTAAACACAAGATTTCAGAAGTAATCTCTCAATGAGCATACACAACAGTCCTCTGTTCATGTTTAGTGAGTTGCAGAGTCATCTACATGCAGAATTACATATATGTTTAAATTATGCAATGTGGGGGAATAAATACAGGAAGCTGTTCAGAGATTCTAAATTCTGAGAGCTTAGGCTTTATTTCTTGTGCACTTACTACACTACTAGACCAGAGTGGATTCTATATATGGCATGTCACATCTATGTAGCTTCATCCTTGCTGGGGGTTGGTACAATTGACTACACAATACAAATTAACTTTGCCTTGATCTAAAGTTATTGCTATAATTATTTTTGCTTTCATTCAGTGGCTACAAAAGTAATTCTGAATCCTGCTCTCACTGCAGTATGTGCAGCATAGCTAAGTATTCTGCTTGAGGTGGCTGATCTTTAGACTTAGAAGATAAAAAGACAATCTTAAACAAATTTAAATTATTTTTAGTATTTTATGCCATTTCCCAGTTATTTTTTGAAATTACTTTAAGCTTGAACTAAGTAAAATTCAAATATTACTCAATGTAATATCTATAAAATCAGTATTTCATAGCTTTGGCTAAATGGTTTTTGTGACAATTAGACCTATCCATGATGCCAGGGTATAAAAGACTTGCATACCAAAGGTGTAGCTCGTGATGTCTCAACACGAGGACGTGGTGCTGTTGAATACATATAGTTAAACAGTCTGTCAATTTTCCTCATAGGAACACCACCACCACGGTCACTCATCTGGAACAAGAAGGAGCATTTAGCTTTACATTCCTGAATATATTTTTATCAATGACAGCTTCTCTCAAACAATAAGCCAGAGAAAGTTACAGTAAAGTATTATTTGAAGCTGTCCCTACTAAGTTAGATTTTCTTTAATTCTCATCTTCAACAATGCCCAAAGAGAGATGAATCCTTCCCTTTCATCCGTTATCCAAACCATTAAATTTAACATTGTCATAAGAAGCAATTATCAACTCTTGAAGGGAAAGAAATTCTGTTTGTATTATGCATTGCTTTTATCTTGTTCATAACACACTTTTGTCTGAAGTTACTATCTACACCTTTTAGCAAATGCTAGGTTCTCTGTGTATTTTCCCTCTATTCCTCAGGAATACTGCATTTAAATATAATTTACTAAAACCTATTACTTCAAGGAGTAAGTCAAAGGAGTTGTTTTACTACAGTTTAGTTAGACCTATGAAAAGCCCAGTGCTTGCAATTGGTCTTTGAAATCAAACATGGATGTTGTACAGAAAAAGAAGAAAATGCAAACTGTACTTCAGGAGGTTTGTTTTGTGTGGAATATACAATATGTATTTCTCTTTCTTCAGTTGTTTCACACCTGTATAGCTCTGTCATTGTCACTTAGAAAATGTTGATGTTACAATGTATAAAGATGCTACTTCATTTTTAGTCTTGGTTGCTTCCAAGCTAGGCAAGACACAAATACAGGATGCTATTGCAGAGCCCTCAGTGTGACTGCAGCCTCTTCATGAGGCAGTATGTGAAATTTCATAAGGGTTTCGTTACTTACATACATCATCACATACAATCTATTGATGGAACCAGATCACCAGCTCAAGTTAATAATATGCTGCTCATGACAGAAAAAAAAAAAAAAAAAAACTAAACCTAATCAAAATAACCTTCAGAATAGTAAAAAAAAGTGAGTACCTTCACAGTTAAATCCTCATTTCCCAGCGTGATGTGTACATGAATTGCAGGATAAATGCAGTGATCAGCATTATGTTCCATGGTGGCTCTCATTGCATTCTGTAATTTTCAAATACAACTTAAATCCTTATCTTAAAATATCAATCTAGCGGTTATTTTATCATATATTTAAGATTCAGAACAAATGTATATTTGTTTAGAAATTTTTTTATATTCCTGGTTTATTCAGTATTAGTATATATTTAGTTTATTAGAATACAGAGACTTCAAATATTTAATTTTTTAAAGGAAACTTGAATAGTTTAACATACAGCATTTGTGTTCTAGAATTCTTTATAATGCACATAATACATGCAATGTGACACAAAGTCCAAGACAAATCTAGGACTAAACTGCCTGAGGAAACTTTTATTGGACTTGTTACACATTCTACCACGTTTGAAGATACACAATTTATGGAATATCTTATTCTCCCTTGCTTTATTAACTGTCTTCGTACATTTTAAGATTTAAGCTGTCTACTCAGAAGGTAATCAGTGGCCAGGTAAAAGAGATACATCTTCCCAAGCTGTTAATTTTCTATGCAATTACTGTTTTCTCTAATAGTACAGGGTAGCTGTGCTGCTGCAGTCAAACAGCAAGAAGTTTGCACTTGCAAAAACAAGCTGTGATCTAGAATTGGTTCGAAAAGTCAAAGCAATGCAATCTCAGTAAACAAAGATGTATGAAAGAATTGTGTAATTAATGTTAAGTGCACAAACCTTGAAAAGTTCAAAAACCATGTGATAGAGATGTGATGGCACATACACCACTTGCATGGGCTGTCCTGGTGATTTAACTGGAGAGAAGAGAGTCTAAATAACTAAACAGCAAATGAGATGTCTTTTATTCATTTCCACAGTAATTCAAAACTTAAATCTGCATTGTTAAATTTAAAGGAAAATTTAAACAGAAATCCTTTCAAAAACTATATGCTAATCAAAAGTCATAATTGAGATTTTCAAATATTGCTTGTTGCTTTAGATATCAATCTTAAAATCCACTATTGGATCACTAGGGCATATCATAGTTGTTTTGAAATAACCTCCATCATGATGTTAAAGAGCATGCCTTGTCCACATTCACTTACCATTCAACTCTTCAAGGATAAGTTCTGGAGAGCTCATGTAGTATAAATCACAAAGTCTCTTTGCATTTTCATAGCCATCTATAATAAAAAGCACAGGAAGTTACACTTCCCCTATCCCCTTTTTTTTTTTCTCCTTTAGAGTCTGCCAAAAAACCCCAAAATTTGAAAGTACTGTGTACTGTCAGGAAGGTTAGTATTTTTTCAGAAAAACTATATTTATAGGAAAAAGAAACGAATTTGTATTTCACATCAAATAGAACTTTTGCTCCAAGCAGGAAATAACAAAACAATGTATGCATATCAGTTTTAAGATTCTTGTTCTTATCACCTGAATTTACCTCTAATAACTTCAACAACATTGCAGTTAGGATCAATGCTTCCAATGTGTTTTGGATGAGCTGGATTAATTTTCCCGCCAAACAGTAAAGCTGAAAAAGAAAACATCATTTAACATCCAGCATAAGTTTATAATTTTAGTTTGTGTCTTCAGTTTAACAAATAAAAACATTTATAGGCAATCTATAATTTCAGTCCTCCCTATACTGAAAAGCCTACTGTTAATAAATATTTTAAGAATTTTATTAAGAATGAGTTATAAATGGCAAGGCAAATAGTATCCTCATAAGTGGCACCTTAGTACATATTAAGCACTTAAATATTAAAGGAAAATACAGTTGACATGGTACAGATATCATTTCCCCTCCTTTCAACACTGGCACCTACAGTGTTGATTTAGGAGCATTCTGATTGAAATGCGACTCATGTAGAAGCGGTCTAAAAAATACTGCACGTTCTGTGAGGTCACTGGATCAATGCCAAAGCTTTCCTTGTACTCTATTACTCCTTGAGCCATCGTAGGAATTACATCATTGTGCCGATTCCGGATTTTTATCACAGTATCTGTAAAACTAAAATGAATACAGTTAGTATTTCAAGGGAATTTAATACTCTGGCAAACAGAGTGCCTCTGTACAAAAATGAAGATTTACATACAAAAATATTACATCTGCCTACTGCAGTAAGAAGGTAGGTCAGTCTTTACAGCATATTTCAGGTGACTAGCATTGAAACAATCAGTAATCCACTATTTTGGCTATTTATAAAATGATTATTTATTTATTTATTATCTTGATTCTGCCAAGAGAAAGAGAACACTGTGTCAACTGTTTTCATGCAGAACAACCCATGCCTGTCAAGTGGCACTTGCAGTTAGCCAGCACTGACCAGAGCATTCTACAGAGTGACATTATGCTAAAGTGCTTAATTTCCTGTTTTAATGTACCCTCCTTTTTGGCACAGGGAATGACATTGCTGCAATTCTTCTGTAAAGATTTGAGATAGTAAATTTTTTTCAGCTATTGTTTTCTTGACAGTCCTTCCATACAATATTAACCAGATATAATACATGTGACAGCAAAGCCTTACCTCTGAATAGTCCCTGAATCTTCTGAGCTTTTGTCCTTAAAGTCAAGAATCTCCTGAAGACTTTGGACATACCTTTCAATGAAACAAACAAGATAAAGATTGATTCTAACATGCCTCCCCAGATCTCTGGTTAGCAATTTGTGGTCTTCCAATGTCATGTTTCCAAATCATTCTACCTGTCTCTCTGTGAATGTTGTTAAGATTCATTTGAATCTATTTATCAGTTTTGCTTCCAAAATTTCCAGCATAATGAATCTCACAATTTAATTAGAATGCATAAATCATCTTTGTATTTTAAACCCAGTAGGTGATCACTTATTTGCAGCCCCTGCGCATTCCTGTTATAGAAAAATCTTTCCATTTGTTCATGATTTCAGTATTTCTGCCATCCCTTTCCTTAGATATGTATTTCCAAGCTGAAGAATTCTATTTGGTTTCTCCTCACGTAGAAATTGTTCCAACCCCCTGATTATCCCTCTTGGTCTTTTCTGTTCAGGATGGAGCTGCATGCAATTCAAGGGAATAATGGGCTAACACAGTGGTACAATTATATTCCTCCCCATTTGTTATTTAGTTCCTAACACTGTTTTCCTTCTTGCCATCAACTGACATATCCAGAAAAATATTCCCAGTAGCACAGAAATTTATTTTTCCATTGTAAGGAAGCAAGCACACAGGGAGAGGAGGTTCTTCCCTGTGTTCAACTTTGCATTTGCCCAAATTGAATTAATTTCCCACTTGATCAGTATCATCTAGTATCATGAGAATGTAAGCATTTGTGTTTCATTAAGAGCCTTTATCTTCATTGATAGCTCTTTTCATATTCAGTCATCTAGTCAATCCCATTTACTGGCAGATTTTGGCAGATACCTTAACTTTAAAAGCCTTTACATAAATCCTAGTGCCTTTAGCAGTTGCCAAGCAATCTCTTTGTTTTGCTTTCATCTTTAAAAAGTTTATGCCTATTCAAAGACATTTAGATAATGTTTTTTTAACTTTATTACCTCCATGTTCTCCCTGTTTTATGTTTTGGCTTTGGGAACTTCCTATTGCTTTTTCTTCATATATTCTATACCTTTACTCTCAATCTGCAATAACCCATCTTGTAAATGGTTTGTGCTATGTTTTGCAAACATTTTGTGTCTTAGTCTGCTTCTGTTGTTTTCTTCAGTGAGCTTCTTCACTTTTAGGTAAGTTCCCTATTCAATACTGTTCTGATAAGATTTTTTTTTTTAAAAATTTGCAATTTTTTATTCCTCATACATGAGTGTGTGCAATCCTTAATGATTTTTTAAATTCCCTCATGGGTTCTCTAATTGCTCCTAAATGTTTTTTCCCCACATATGTAAATTTAGTTTCTGATCACATTGGTATATTTAACATCTCAGTAACAAGCCTATGGATGTTCTTAAGAAGAGAGTGAGTTCCTCCCCCCTGTGTATATGCAGAAGGGCACCCTTCAAGGAATGGAATGTCACTGTTCTTACCAGCTCTGCACCAGCTGAACTGAAGGTGTTCTTAGGAGGTTGTCTGGAAGCAAGCTTATTTCCTTCATTATGTTTGCCAATCTCACAGGCAACTCTTGTCGCAGAAACATAAACGAAGTCTTTTCACAGGCATTTTCAGATCCTAAGATCAACATCAGAATGAAGTCAATACAATAGAGAACTACACAAACTTACTTTCTTGTATAAGAGGCCTATACCTTGATTTCAAACCTGACTCAGCCAGGCTGGTAAGCAGCTGGTGTTTCTTTCATGGCAGCAGCACGTCTGTATTTGAAAATGTACAGCATGCTGAAACCTTCCTGTTGCATTAATGAGAAACTTCCACATATAAACAGCAACTAATGCAACAGTTACAGACCTATACTGTTCAACTTTAAATGCAGCTTCCATGTATATTGTTCATTTTATTTGCAGCAAACATTGACTCTAAGCAGCACTGATCAAACAATATGTCATTCTGAGGATGACAGAGAAGCAAATGAAACCAGTAGAGGAACCTATTTATGAGAAGGATGCTTGACAAAGTATAATAGTCCCATACACCTTGCTTTTCATCACTGATCTTAGTGAACTACCATAAATCATCCCCAAACACTTTCAGAAAATAAATTCATTTTCAACTAAATCTCTTGTAGCTTAAATTCAGTCTTACAGGAACAGAAAACAGGTGAATGAATTCACATGAATAGTGAGAAAACAGTTACTCTGCTTAGCCATTAGGATACTAATACATTTAATTTTTTGCATTTTTAAAAGCTAGAAGTGAAAATACTGCCTCTTTTGATAACTGACCTGTCCTTTTGCAAGAACAAGTGTTATCTCTGGGGGTGGCAATTAAATGTGGTTATTAAAATCAAGACCTGCTTTTACTCCCACAAAGCTTGATTTCCTAGGTGAGGAGGGTGCAGCATGGGGAAGAGTCTAAGAAATGCTGTACTTCATTCTCAGCCAGACTTCTTTCTAGACTTAAAGACTGTCATGTAAACAGCATCTGAACTTCCTAACCTGCCCATCTGCTTCAGGTCTGGTGTTTAAAAACAGGTATCTCCTAAAAATTAACTCCTGTGTTACTGCTCAGTTCACTCCTTCCATTTGGCACAGAGAAGCTGGGGAAGAAGATTAAAGGAAGGGATGTGGAAAGAAAAAAGGATGCCTTAAACATGAAAAATCTTCACCACATTGAAATAGAGCAGTTTAAAGGATGCAGATTCAGACACATAATAAACTACAGTGATGAAAGAATGTCAGTTAAGAAAAAAGTAAATAATTTACAATAAATTCCTCCACAATGGCACTTACCAGCATTATGCACTGTCTACATATGACCTCTGCCTAGAAACCTTTCATTCTTCCCCCAGTAAGATTTCATTTCATGCAATGTCCCTGTTATGGCACAACTGTTACTGGCTTTTCCCTGTTCTTTGGTAAAATTCCAAGAACAATTCAGATTGGAGATATTAGAGTGTAAATACAATCTTTGTATGCCTCATATACTCAAAAAATTACATTACTTAAAAAATCACAAAATAGTTTTTGTATCTGAAGGCCTTATCTTTCCAATCTTGGGTCAAATATGGAAGGCACTATAGGGCAGGGAAATTACTCTCTACCCTGTGCAATTACAGTCTATATCTTGGCAAAGAATGGGTAAAACTACAGAAAATACTGTGGTCTTATAACCCAAGACCAGACCTATATTTGCTTATAGAATATTTCATTTGTTTGTGTTAGCTTTACCTGATTTTATTATGTCCTCTTCAACTGCTCTCACTCTTGCAAAATGAGGAAAAAAAAATCCTTAATGAAAACACCATCAGATTGTAATGGCTACAGAAAGTTTTACAGACAAATACTGTCTCTGCCTTGCACTCTTTTTTATTTCTGTTATTAGTTTTTATTCTGTGATTAAATCCTTAAACAAAAAAGAGAGAAAATACTGTAGAAATTTTCAAGATTACGTTTACTTTATGTTTAGGTACTAAGAGAAAAAAAGTAGTCTAGTTTTTGACAGAAGAAAGTAGTGTGCCTTGAAAACAAACACTGATTTTATGGTAAGCATTTTGTCAGTAGTGGTAAAATAATAGAGGTAAAAGCAAACTCTGAAATGCAAGATTCTTTGCTTAAAAGTACAGTAACAACAGAACATATGGTGGAGCTCCTGTAGGAATCTGGAGTTTTAAATGTCAGATATATTTCATTGCCACAAGTGAAACGTTAAATAGATGGATGAAGTGACAGCAGATAATTGTGAGAAAGTCTTCTTTGTTAAGTCTTCCTGCTTATACAAAGTTTGGGGTTCTAGGATTAGTTGTCACTTAGGTTTTAGTTGCAAAACTATAAAAAGCCATGAAACTATTAACTAGTTAAATATATAACATGTAAACATGTATGCACACCAAAGTGTCTTGGGCAGAGAAACAGAACATATTATAGACTGGCTCCAACCTCAGTCTGACTTACACAACCTTTCTCTATGTGGTCTTTGCTTTAAAGCAGAATAGAAAAATTCCTGTGATCCCTTTTGTTTCCAAGCTGACAGTCAAACCTGGAAGCATTAGGAGTGGTTTTGGCACGGAGTATAAGAGTATCCTGTTACTGATTTACTCATTTTCAAGACTAGATTCCAAATCCTCCAGGATGGCTCTGCATCCTGTCCCTTCTCTCACAGCAACATTTGGGTAGGATGTTTCTGTAGGGCCCAGGCAAGTGACTGAGAAGTGATGAGTGCTGCAGCCCCTCGGTGCCAGCTGAGACTAAACACATCATGTGTTTGGAAGATGCCTTTAAAAGGCTGCATGCCGCTTAGCAAAAAGCTTAACCAGTCTCACCTGTCTGAGTCACTATTCTAACGCTACCAGTTGTCACAGCTGTTCCCATCCTCTCCCCCAGTACTGCGGGTTCAGAAAAAAAAAAAAAAAAAAAAAAAAAAAAAAAAAAAAAAAAAAAAAAAAACATACAGTCACGCTGGTGGTGCCAAATACTGGAGTTTTCAGCTAAATTTCAACCTTGTCATAGTTGCGGTCTCCGGGAATGAGCCAACTGGGCAGAGGCAGAGCCTTTTTCTGCCGGAAAGCCCAGCACTGACAGATAAGCAACAGCCGGGCAGCGCTGACGGGGTGAGGGGTCGTGGCCGTCCCGCTCCGCACAGGCGCCTGTGGGAGGGGGGCAGCTGTCGAGGGCGGCTCGGCAGGGACTCACCGAAGTCCAGAAACTGCTTCATGGAGAGCGGCGAGGGGGAGAAGCGTGAGTAGAAGTCCACCTGCTGCGGAATGTTTCCCGGGGAGGCGCTGCCAGGGGCAGCGCAGCGCAGAAGGGCTCGCAGCAGCCTCATGGTGCAGCTCCGTCCCCTCAGCTCAGGCCGGCCCGGCCGCCATTTCCCGCCGCGCCGCTCCCCCGGCCCCTGGCCAAGCCGCGGCCGCCTCCGCCGGGAGGAGGTGCCCGCGGGGTGGGTGTCTCCGCCCGGCCCAGCCCCGCGGCGGCGGCGTGGAGCAGAGGGCGGTTCTGAGGGAGCGGGGCGGGGGTGCCCGGAGCTGCCGGCAGCGCCTGCGGCGGACGCTCGGCGGCCCCCGGAGCCTTGAGGGCCCGACGGGAAAAGGTGATGCTCGCTTCGTGGAGGAGCCCGGGCACGGACAGGTACGCGGCGTTACGGGCTGCGGGTGCGCCCTCCCACGGGCGGGGAGCCGTGAGGGGGCCGGAGGGGCTGTGGGTGCGGGGACGGGGCCGGGGCCGCGGCGCGGCCGAGAGATTGCCGTGCACCAGCGGCTCTCGCCTGCATTGAGGGCCCGGGGGCTCGGCCGGGCGGGCTCAGCGCAGCCGGGGCTCCCCCTGGCCGAGGCGGGCGGCGGGGACTCGGCTCCCGGCGCCGTGCCCGCGGGCTGGAACGGGACACTGCAGAAACACTGAAGCGCCGGCCTTGTTCGCAGGGCCGGCGGGAGGGCAGAGCCTCACCCGGGCCATCGGCGGGCTCGGACAGCCGTGTGTCAGCTCGCTATCGCACCTGTAGCTTGCTGTAACAATTCTAGCTACTTATGTCAAGCAAGCACATAGTTACTTTCAAATATGAATTTTTCAATAATTCCTACCTTTGTTTTGGTACGCATACCTATTTTTATCATTGAATATTTGAAGTGAGTTTAACGTCGTGGCCTAGCAGTTTGAAGGCAAGGTTCACTCTCTTAGTTCTACATAGGCCATAATTCACACAAAGGCACAGAGGTGGGTGCCTCTATCCCTGTGTAAAAAGTTACTAAGAAGAGTTCCCCCTGAGTTCAGTGGAATACATCGAATCCATTTACATTTCTCAACAGGCAAGATTTGCTCCTTGAGGGCTGTAGAGGGATGGTTTTCCAGTTTGGCAGGCTTGAGGGTTCATGAGCTGCAGGTGTGTCCCACCTGGAGAGGTGCTGCTCACAGCCTGCTGGGGTGTGGGAGGGTGCAAAGGGCCTCTCTTGCTACTGTCTTTATTGGAGTCAAGAGATGCTTGGCTTTACTCAAAAATATGTTTCCATCCTAGCCATAAACCAAGTTTGTAGCTACCAGAAATTTTGGGGGAGAAAAGCCCATGTTTCATTTGCACTGCAGCTGAGGGAGGTAACTCCTGAAATCACAGAGCAGGCCTGAGGAGGAGTGGCAGGGAATGCACCATCACAGCTCCCCCCTGTCTGAAGCCAGTTCATGGTGCCCCACAGAGTGACAGCGTGGTCACCTCGTGCTTCTCTGTCTACAAACAGGTTAATACTGAGGGAAATTTTCGGTTACCTAATTATTATGGTTTTGCTAAATGTTAATAATTTGTATCAGGAAGGCCTCTTCAACAGTGCCATCCGTCAGGTTATTCTCCATGCTACACCGTACTGAAACAGTATTCAGTAAGAAGCATTATCCCAATTTACCTTGTGCATTTCAGTAGCAAGGTGCCCTCATGATCTTCCCTTATAACAGTAACAATAGATTGTACCTACAGTGAAGAATATATATATATGTGTGGAATGTACTATGGTTACCATAGTGATTAAAATAAAGAAAAGAAGTGAGGGTCTCCAGCCTGTGAGGAGCTTGT